>NC_081850.1:3504061-4997851 GCF_963259705.1 Myotis daubentonii | reverse complement strand
ACAAACTAGTTAGAAGCGAGGGACCCCGTGTGCATTAGCAAGCTCTCCGACGTGGCTCTGGGGCTGCTGCAGTTTGAGCATCACTCGGTTCGACTTCAGGGGGGTCATTTGGGCTAGGCCCCTCCCCTGGCTGACAAGCTGGGTGGTGAAAGAGACTCCAGTGCCCCAGTGATTCGAGCCCACCTGCATCTGTTCCCACCAGTGCCTGCAGGCATGGCTGCGAGCCACCTGAGCTACTCGGCATCTGTCCTGAGGCCTCCCCCGGCCGCCGACACTGCCCACCAAGCCAGACACCGGGCACAGTCTGGGGCCTGGTAACTCCCAGCCCCAGCAGAAACCTTTGTTCTCTTTTGAAGTTTTGCTCATCTTCAAATGCGGGCACGTGTCTGACGCGCTGGTCCTAGTTCAGGCCTGCATGCTTGTAGAGGTAACTCCTGCTAGACTGCAGTCGTGGGCTGGTGCTGGGCTGGCGTGCGGCTCTCCTGGTGCAGGTGGCCCCGGGCAGGGTGCGCCCCAGGCCCAGCTGGCGCCTCTTCCCCCTCCAGGAGCCTTTTCAGCCTGGGTGCCGGCACCAGTTGCGAACTGAGCACCTGTGGGGAGCAGATTCTTTCTAGCGCTTCTTTCATTCAGTTCTTACAGCAGCCGGAAGGTGTTCCCAGTTCGTCAGTGGGGACCGGGCAGAGCGAAGGCGAATTCCTGCCGAGATCCCGGCTGAGGACTCCTGCTTGGCAGGGGAGCTGAGGCGCGGTCTCGCAGTCTGCAGGCGGCGGCTCCTCCAGCTGACCCTGATGGGCTCTCAGGGGAGGTGCTGGGAAGAGCACAGCATCCCTGGAGAATGTCTTGGAAATTCACTTCCTCAGTCCTGAGGTCCTTCCCCTGATGCGTCAGGATGAGGGGGAGGCAGGAGAGGCGCCTGTGAGGGATGGAGCGATGGAGGCCTTCCTCGGGGCGGGAAGGCCCAGCCTGGGAGCCCTGGGCCCCCAAAGGGACCCCCGTGGGGAAGTCGCCTGTGAACCAGTGAAGCGTCTGTCCTGTCGATGTTCCCGTGGGCGGCGTGGGCAGCGGCCACTCCAGCCTGTGGCGCAGCCTGCGTCTAGGCCAGTGACGGCGAACCTTTTGAGCTCGGCGTGTCCGCATTTTGAAAAACCCTAACTTAACTCTGGTGCCGGGTCACACATAGAAATTTTTTGATATTTGCAACCATAGTAAAACAAAGACTTATATTTTTGATATTTATTTTATATATTTAAATGCCATTTAACAAAGAAATCAACCAAAAAAATAGTTCGCGTGTCACCTCTGACACGCGTGTCATAGGTTTGCCATCACTGCTGTAGGTGCTTCACTTCCAAGGGCTTTGCTCCTCAGACCCTCAGGGGGGGCGGGGGGGCGGGAGCACCTGCAGGGCTGGGAAGGCGAGGCCCTGAGGCCTCCTGCCCCTGGGCCAGACGGGCCAGGACCCAGGCGAGGTGGCTGAGGGTGGTGCTCACGGCAAGGCCAGGGCTTGAGGCCAAGCGGGTTTGCTTCCTCCTGAGGGCGGCTGGGGAGGAGGTCCAGGCAGGGACATTGTTTGCATCTCCTTAAGCTGGAGACGACGGCGGAAGAGTAAGTCCAACTAAGGCGTGTTGGTTCCCAGGAGCCCGGCATCTCGGCGTGGCCATGGCCGGGCCGCTGCCTCAGCCAGCCTCCAGGGTCTTCCATCTCCCTCCCACTGCTGCTCTCGGGAACCCGTGCTGCCTGGGGCCCAGCGGCCTCGCTGTCTTGCACCGGTGCTCCGTGACGCTTGGTGCTCTGTGGCGCTGGGTTCTCTGTGGTGCTGGGTGCTCTGTGATGCTGGGTGCTCTGTGGCACTGGGTGCTCCGTGGCGCTGGGTGCTCTGTGGTGCTGGGTGCTCCGTGGCGCTGGGTGCTCCATGGAGCTAGGTGCTCTGTGGTGCTTGGCGCTCTGTGGTGCTTGGCGCTCTGTGGCGCTGGGTTCTCTGTGATGCTGGGTGCTCCGTGGTTGATGGGTGCTCCGTGGTGCTTGGTGCTCCGTGGTGCTGGGTGCTCCGTGGTGCTTGGTGCTCCGTGGCGCTGGGTGCTCCGTGGTGCTGGGTGCTCCATGGCGCTGGGTGCTCCATGGTGCTGGGTGCTCCGTGGCGCTGGGTGCAGGCAGCAGGCCATGGGTCCTGTGCAGTCGGGGAGGAAGCGGGATCTCAGTCCGGTCTTATTCTAAAACTTCTCTTCACATGACTGTGGGGGAGTCAGGGTAAGAATGACGCCCCTGAGAGTCCTAAAGTGACTTGAATTTGGGGTTTTCACCCCCCCACCCCCCACGCCAGAGGTGACAGCTCCTGTCCCTCTGCTGTGGGCAAAGACAGTGAATTGCATACTCCCCGACTCCCTTGGTTGATGCCCTCCGGCTCCATAGGACAGATGACAGGAGAACATCAGGGAGGGGAGTCATTCTTCCACGAGCTGCCTGGGGTGTCTCACTGGAGGGAAGGAGGATCTCAGGGCATGCCCTTAGCAGGAATCCGCCTGGGGCAGCGGGCCTGTCTGGTGGCTGCGGGTCGACGCCCTGCAGGCGGCGTCGCGAACTAAGGCGGACTTTGTGTCTGAACTGAGCTGAGGAGCAGGACTGCTGGGCCGGAGGCCTCACTGAGGGCTGGGCAGACTGGACACCACTTTGGGGCGCTGGGGGAGAGGGGGTGGGCGGCGTGCCCGGCAGTTCCGTAGAAACCCCGCGTGGTGTCCTGAGGCTGGGGTCTGAGGGCTGAGGAACGGGCTCTCCCCCTCTTTGGGGGAGGTTTTTCTCTCTGCCAGCCCCAGGCCGTCACCCAGAGCCCCTCCTGGGCCAAGCAGGCGCTGTCATAGAGTCCCGCAGCCGTAAACAAACGTATGTCCTCACAGTCCTGGAGGCTGGAGGTCTGAGACCACTGTGGCGGCAGGGCTGGCTTCTCCCGGGGCCTCTCCGTGGCTTGTCTGTGATCGTCTTCTCCATGTCCTCACGGGCTTCCCTCGTGGGTGTCTGCCCGAATCTCTTCTTTTGAGAAGAATACCCACCTTAACGACCTCATTTTAAGTTAATTTCCTCTCTGAAGGCCCAATCTCCAAATACAGTGGAAAGGAGTTAAAGGAGAATTAGGTAGATGGAAAGGCGTGGAAGAAGGAGGAATCTGGAGCTAGCTGAAACCACAACATGTTTTGCAGAAACAGGACGGACAGCAGAAAAGCAGGGCGTTTGAAACAAGGATGTTTTTCTTGCAAGTGCAAAATAAAATGTTGCCTAAAGGCCAGGAACCAATCAGAGAGCAGCACAGACAGACACAGAGCGGGCTGTAGCAGATATAAGGGGGAGAGCAGAATGCTTTGGGCGCAACCGGTTTGGGCCCAGCGGGGCCTGTGTGCCGGCAGTAAACTCCTGCCTTGTTTGAACTCCTGGTCTGCGGCTTCATTCTTCGATTCCGTGAGACACGGCCCCAGGAAAAATTCCTGCTTGCGGTTCGGGTGTCTCCGTCACATTCTGGGGTACCGGGGATTAGGGCCACAGCATATGGATTTGGGGGGACACCACTCAGCCCCTGCACAGTGGGTGGAGCTGTCTGAGAGGGCTCTGCCTCCCACCTCCTCCGCACTTGGCTCTGTCCTTGGATCCACCCGCACGGCCCTTCTCAGAGGTGTCTGACGTACCGAGAGACACAGAGTGAGGCGAGACAGAGCCCCCAGTTGCCACTGCCGGACTCACTCAGGGAGGCCGTTCAAAGGAGGCCGATGCTCCCTGACCTCGCAGCCAGCGCAGTCTGTTTGTATGCTTGACCTTGGACATGCTGCGGCCGGCGCGGTGCAGCCCACCAGAGTCACCCAGCTGTGGTCGCAGTTCCTACCGTGTGACCGTCTCTCTGAGGTCCCTGCTCGTGGCTCCACCTCTCCCTAAGCTGGCAGGACGGCCTTGTGCCTTCTCTTGCTTCCCCCACCCCACCCCACTTCCTCCCCAGATAACTCACCGGCATTCAGATTCCTGTCTCAGAGGGTTTGGGGACCCAAACTTATCCCAGGTCTAAACCAGACACTCATAACACGCCTACAGCACTTATATAGTCACAAACCCAAAACAAATCCACAAATTAATAGCTAACAAACTTTAAAACCAATGAAACTTAAATCGGCAGCCCTAATATTGTGGCAGATGAGCCATTAGTTGGCACTCGGTGGCGGGCAGCAGGGAGGTCATGGTGCCCATGACTGTGCTGCTCTGAGGTGACAGGGCCGGACTGGGGACCGCTCACATCCCCCACCCCTCGGCTTCCAACCAGGGGAGGGGCTGTGCATGCCCTGCACTGATGCCATCCGTGGTCTTTCCAGCGAGGTGGGGAGTGTGGGCACCGACGAGTGTCCGCCCAAAGGCAGTTCTCGGGGACGGCACAGAGGCCCCTCACAAGATACCTGTTTCTTTTTTCCTAAACGAGTTCTTTTTTCACTGAGGTTAAATACACATGACATGACATTCACCATCCTAACCGCTTAAGGGTACAGTTCCGTGGTGTTAAGTGCATTCCCTTGTGGTGCAAGCGTCCACCGCCCAGCTCCAGCTGCCTTCATCCTGCAAAGCCGAGACTCTGCCCCATGAGGCACCAGTGCCCGTTCTCCCCGCCTCGCCCAGACCTGGGCACCCCCCCCCCCCCCACTGTCTCCGTGGGTTTGGCTACTCCAGGAACGCTGTGTAGTGGAGGCACACAGGGTTTGTCCTTTCGTGGCTGGCTCGTGCCACTTAGCCTGATGTCCTCGAGGTTCGTCCAGGTTGTGGCACGGCCAGGGTTTCCTTTTTTAAGGCTGAGTGATATCCCATGGTGTGTATGTAGCACATTTCCTTCTCCATCTGTCTAGCGATGACCGCAGGGGCTGTTTCACCTTTTGGCGGTGGGAATAAAGCGCCGTGGACGTGGCTGACAAATGCTCCCTGAGCCTCTGCCCCCGTCCTTTTGGATAAATATCCGGAAATGGAGTGGCTGCGCCAGGAGCAGGTGTGTTCTCTGTTAGCTTTAATGATGGCCACAGAGAGAAGCAAGTGCACGTGAGCAGTCCCTGCCGGTCCTGACACATCTCCAGCCCAAAGGCCCTGTGGCCACCAGCCTGGGGACGCCACCATGCTGCCTTGCGTAACCCACAGAAGTGCACCTGCAGTGGTGGCTTGGGTGCAGAAGGTTATTTGGGGTGTGACCCCCGAAAAGGACTGTGAGACATGGAAAAGTGAGCTCCCCAGGGCAGGCCAAAGCAGCAGAGTGGGGTGCACATGGCCTGACTACAGTGCTGGGTCCTGTCTCGGCTGTGCTCCATGCCCCAGGGGACCTGGGTGGGGGTCCCCTCCCCACAGGCAATGTGGACGCTCCGTGTCTTCAGAACTTCAAGCAAGAGCAGCCCGCCTGTGTGCTGTGTATTGTCACCACGCACAGCACAGAGACAAAACTCTGCTCCTGGGAAACGTTTGTCTGAACGCACAGCATGGAGACAAAACCCTGCTCCTGGGAAATGTTTGTCTGAATGCTGGCTCCAGTACTATCCTATCTAATAAAAGAGAAAAATGGTAATTGGCGTACGACGATACCCTTTTCATTGGCTAATCAGGGCTATATGCAAATTAACTGCCAACTATGATTGGCAGTTAACTGTCAACTATGATTGGCAGTTAACTGCCAACAAGATGGCGGTTAATTTGCATATGTAGGCACAATGCAGGGAGGCGAAAGGGAAAGCAGGAAGAAGCCCCCTGCCACTGACAGTGATTGGAAACCCAGGGGGGAGCTAAGAGCTGGGGGGCAGGGCAAAGGCAGCCCTGGGGCCGCCTTTGCCCTGCCCCCCAGCCATGATCGGAGAATCAGGCGCCTTTGCCGCCCTGGCCAGTGATAGCAGGAAGTAGGGGTGGAGCCAGCGATGGGAGCTGGGCATGGTCGAAGCTGGCAGTCCCGGGAGCTAGGGGTCCCTTGCCTGGGCCTAAAGCGGAGCCCACGATCGCGGGGCTGCTGCAGCTGCGGGTCCCCGCTGCCCGGGCCGGACGCCTCAGCCAGAGGTGTTAGGCCTGGGCAGGGGCGGAGCCTGCAACCACGGGGAGCTGGGGGTCCCCTGCCCAGGCCTGACACCTCTGCCAGAGGCCTCAGGCCTGGTCAAGGGGCCGATCCGGTGATTGGTGATCGGAGGGTGATGAGGGTCAACTCCTCTGGCCAAGGCATCAGGCCTGGGTGGGGGCTGAGCCGGGGATTGGGGGGATATGATGGTCCCCTTGCCTAGGCCTGAAGCCTGGGTCAGAGGCGTCAGGCTTGGGCGGGGGGTGGAGCAAGCGATCAGAGGGAGATGGGGGTCCCCTGCCCAGGCATGATTCCTGGGCCAGAGGCCTCAGGCCTGGGCGGGGGCCAGAGCCAGTGATCAGGGGGAGATGGGGGTCCCCTGTCCAAGCCTGACACCTCTGGCAGAGGCGTCAGGCCTGGGCAAGGGGCCGATCAGGCGATTGGAGGGTGATGGGGGTCAACGCCTGAGGGCTCCCAGTATGTGAGAGGGGGCAGGCTGGGCTGAGGGACACTCCCCTCCCCACACACACGCAGTGCACGAATTTCGTGCACCGGGCCCCTAGTCCTACATAATAAAAGGCTAATATGCAAATCGACCAAACTGCAGAACCACTGGTCGCTAGGATGCACACTGACCACCAGGGGGCAGATGTTCAATGCAGGAGCTGCCCGCTGGTGGTCAGTGAGCTCCCACAGGGGGAGCACCACTCAGCCAGAAGCTGGGCTCACGGCTCAGCGGCAGTGGTGGGAGCCTCTCCCACCTCCGTGGCAGCCTTAAGGAGCAGCAAGCAGGCGGGCAGTAAGGAGTGAGGGGTGTCCCAGACTGTGAGAAAGTGTAGGCTGGGCTGAGGGACCCCCCTCCCACCCCCAGTGCACTGGGCCTCTAGTGTTATATAAGAGTAGTGAACATGGACATCTTTGTCTTGTTGCTGTTAAGGGAAACACTTTCAGCTTTTGCCTGTTTAGTATGATGTTGGCTGTAGGTTTGTCATATATGGCCTTTATTATGTTGAGGTATGTTCCTCCTATTTCCAGTTTGCTGAGAGTTTTTATCAAAAACAAGGGTGCTGGATTTTGTCAAATGCTTTTTCTGTGTCTATTGATATGATCATGTGATGTTTATGTTTCATTTTGTTTATGTGATGCATCACATTTATCGATTTGCGAATATTCTTCCAACCTTGTATCCCCCTAATAAAACCCACTTGATCATGGTGTTTGATTTTTTAAAATATATTGTGGGATCTGATTTGCTAATATTTTGTTGAGGATTTTTAGCATCTGTGTTCACTGGGGATATTGGCCTGTAATTCTCTTTCTTTGTAGTGTCTTTATCTGGTTTTGGAATTAGGATCATGCTGGCTTCATAAAAAGAGCTTGGAAGTGTTCCTTCCTCTTGGATTTTTTGAAATAGTTTAAGGAGGATAGTTGTTAATTATTTTTTTTAATGTATTTTTATTGATTTCAGAGAGGAAGGGCAAAGGAGAGGTGGAAACATCAATGATGAGAATCATTGATCAGCTGCCTCCTGCATGTCCCCTACTGGAGATTGAGCTGGCAACCTGGGCATGTGCCCTGACTGGGAATCAAACCATGAACTTGCAGTCACAGTTGTACCAACACTCATTTGTTTCAAGAGGACACTCAGCGGGGCTCAAAATCGCTTCTGTTTCCTTTCATGTGGCCCATGGCCCCGGGCCATACATGTCCCTGTGCTTAAACACTCGTTTTGAAACAAACCACGACACCTTGGTGATAATAAAGACGATGAACAGAACTTGAGTTACCACAGCTCTTTCCTTCTCTGGACACCAGGAGTGCTGGCAAATCTCAGGTCCAAGTGCAAATTTCATTGGATTCGTCACATTTCAAGATTATTTCCAACTTGTTTATCAAAGAAGACAGTTGCAAGCACGCTCTGACCCATTTCCTCACTGCAAAACGGGGCCTGGCCTGGTCCCCCTCCTGGGCTGGTGCGCATGGCATCTGACATCCACATGGAGGCTGAGCCCAGAGCCCAAGGCCAGGAGCCCAGCAGGAAGCCCCATCGATACGGCTATTATTGTTACTATTATTACTGGTACCAGGGAAGGTGCAGCCCGCTGCCTTATCAGGGGATCTGCCTCTGACTAAGCAGGAAGGTGGGGAGGTTCCCCCCAGGTGAGGGTGGGAGGGGCCCTGCCTCCCAGCACTGCGCCCCCGGGGGTCGCTTTGGCAGGACCTGACCTAGGTAGCTGTTTTACCTGAATATGCTTGTTCTTTCAACAAACAGCGAGCTTCAGCCAGGAGCAAACTGGGCGAGTTGCTGCTGCTGCTGAAATGAATGCAGCTTCGCTGTCTGAGGTCACTGCTGTCTGAGGTCACTGCTGTCTGAGGTCACTGCTCTGTGCCCTCAGGCTCCCCCAGGGCTGAGGGCAGGCCGGCCCTGTCTGCGAGCACCTCCGGGGTTCTCCACGCCGCCTCAGTCACTCAGGCCACCAGAGCCATCCATCTGGATCTTAAAGCTTAGCCTGTCTGCCCCTCGTTGTCCAGCTGTCCGCTCTGCTCCCAGCTGGCGGGGCTGCTCTAGGGGGAGTGGCAGTGGCTTCTCACCCCTCCTTGCTGGGAGGGAGAGGGTGCTGGAGGGAGAAAGGGTCTGGGAGCAGGTCCTCCGGGTCAGCGGCCTGCGCTCCCATTGCTGGGGCAGCAGGGAGCTGGGGGTGGGGGGTGTCGCTAGGTCTCCACTCGTCTGTGTCCTGCAGTGTGGAGACAGCCCTTGTGGCCCCCGGACGTTCCTGGCTCATCAGACCCAGGCCACTCTGTCCTGACTGGAGGGAACACTTTTCTTGCTCGTGGAGGGGACCATCTCTGCCCCCCTAACCTGAGCACACACACCTCCACACTCCACAAGGGGCCGACCGGGCCTCCCGACCAGATGGCTCCCTGCTCCTGTTACCGACATTAGCTGCCACGGAAAAGGAGCGAAGGAGAGTGGACATGGTCAGCCTGGTCGCCTGGAAGCAGAAGCCTGTGTGCCAGCCGTACCTGGGAGCTGCGGCTCCACACTCGGGGTCCCACACGCCCCTCCAAGGGTGACCCCTCCCTTCCCTCCTGCATGGGGGTGTCAGGGGAAGATGACAGGTGCGCAGTCCTGGCTGGGGGAGGTGCAGACCCTAGCGGCTGCCAGCCTAACCGGAGGCCCCTGCGCCAGGGTGGCCCCAACGCGAACCCGCGGGACGTGGGAAGTGAGGTGGTTCTGAACCAGCTCCGGTGGGAGCACAGCTCTCTCTTGTCGGGACCACACGTGCCCATTCGTTCGCCTTCTCCCCTGTCTGGGCACTTGGGCCATGTGGGTGCGGGGCCCCTGGGCCGGCGCAGACCTAGCCCCGGGGACTGGAAGCAGAATGTCTGGGCACTGGCCTTTCGGTGGCCCCGCTGAACATGGAGTGGGCTTCTCCACGGTGGGAGGGAGGGAACCGGGCACTGGAGGCCTGGGCAGGGCAGCCATCACCGACAAACCGCCTTGCCGGTAACCCCGGCAGAGCGTTTCCCACCCACAGCACCTGGGTGAGAGACAGCGGCTGCGCTGGGCTCCAGGGCTGCGTCCTTGGATATCTGGGTGTGTGTGTGTGTGTGGGGGGGGGGGGGGGCGTGCTGCCAGCCTGGGTGTTACACACCTGCTCCATCTTGACGTCTGGGCTGAATACTTAGGCTTTAACATACCCGCATTTTGGGAGGGACACACGGCTGTATGAGAGTGCTGCAATGAGCATGGTCCAGGGCAGACCTGCTGCTGCCCTGAAGGTGTGGCCCGTGGCGGGGGCACCTGGCCTTGGAGGGCAGGCTGGGAGCACAGCTGCACCAGGAGGGATGGGCAGACAGGTGTGGGCACTGACCACGGCCCTGCCCCAGGCCTGAGGCGGAGGCGGGGACGCAGTGGCCAGGCCGCAGGGACAGGGACGGGGCAGAGGCCTGTGCTCCGTGCCAGCCCGAGCCACCATTTCCCAATGGAAGGGCACTCTGACCCCAGCCTGCATCCTTGAAAAATTCCCCGGGTATTCGGAGCTCCTTGGAGTAAAGAGTCACATGAACAAAAGTATAAAATGTTCTGCTTTTATTACACGAGTAAAGTAGGTCGGACGCACTCGTGTGCAGACATTGGATCCAACAACTTTAACAAGGTGAAGCATTTGGAATACAAAAAACCAAGAAATTTTACCCTTGATCTCCCCCCACCCCCTTACATTTTATTCTTTTTTTTTTTTTTTTTTAAGAAATGGCTTTGAAGTGTCCTAGAGCCTGGAGGTGGGAAGGGGCTGGAATTCCTCTGTCTGGGGGCAGCAGGCTTCTCTGATGAGTGCAGATGGGTTTGGGCACCGCCAATGATAGCAACAAATGTAGCAAGTCCTTTCCTTTGATGTGCGAAGATTAAACATCATGTCAAGTGAGCGCCAGGAGCTTTCCTGAAATGTGATAATATGGAAGCCTGATACTTCAGGCCAAAGCCCTATCAAGATAAAGATCAGATTATTAATGACAGTTTCCAGTTTAAAAAGCCAACGACTTCAGATGTGTTTGATCAGAGGGTCCCCGGCAGGCACCCCGGCTGCAAACACATGCAGACCACATGCTCGCTAAGGAGACGGCTCCGTTGGCCAAGCAAATGCTACAGAGCAGACCGGCTGGAGGAGGACCCAGGCCCCCGCTCTCAGCAGGAGGCTCTGCAGGAAGCCAGCCCCACCCGCTTCTCTGTCCTGGGTGCCCGGCCTGGCGTTTCCAGCTGGTGAGGAGCCCACAGGTGGAGGCCCCAGCCTGGTTGCAGCTCCTGCTGTGAGCGGTGGGGGTGGGAAAAGTCCTGCAGAGCCTGCAGCTCTCCTTGTATTGGGGCAGAAAGTGCGGGAAGCTGTGCACTGATCTAGCAGATGTGTTTGGGGCAGAAGGAGGGTTGAGATTTGAGGGGCCCTCAAAGGGGCCCCATGGGCTGCCCTGGACCCAGATCTCTTGTCCAAGATGCATTTTTGAGCAGGCATGGCCCTTTCTTCAACAAGATGGCGTTAGCTGGATAAAGTTTTAGGCAAAATGTCACTCAAGCTTTTATGGGTGGGTGCATTCTAGGCTGGGTGAGGCTGCGACTGGGCAGGTGGCCAGGGCCTCAGTTTCCCCAGCTGTAACGGCAGGGGCAGACCCGTGGACTGTGGTCCTCTGCAGCTCTGACCCCTGCTAGGGGTCAGGGGTCACTGACACGTCAGTGTATTCTGTCAGGTCACGTGTAGGGGATGGTCCTCTGTGTGGACACTCAGCTGGAAGGGATGGGAAGGGACGTTTTCCCAGAGCAGGCACCTGCCTGGGCTGGGCTTTGGGGAGCTGGTCAGGTGGCAGGGGGAGGTGGCACAGGGCAGAGCCATGCTGGGACGAAAGCACAGTGTGGGCTGTGGAGGTGGGCTTCACGTGTCAGGGTCCCCCCGTCCCCCCCACACCTCTGTGGGGCGTTTCCAGGAAGTTTTTTATTTCTTCCTTGATCTCATCGGTAACCTCTTCATTGCTTAATAACATGCTAGTTAGCCTCCACGTGTTTGTTTTTAATTTTTTTTATTGTAGTCTACTTCTAGCTACGTGCTGATGTGATCTGAGAAGATGCTTGATGTGATTTCATTCTTCTTGACCTTGCAGAGACTTGTTTTGTGTCCTAACATGTGGTCTATCATTGAGAAGAAGCCATGTGCACTTGAGAAGAATGTGTATTCTGCAGCTTTGGGTGAAATGTTGTGTAAATACCAGTTAAATCCATCTGATCCAGTGTGTCGTTTAAGGTCACTATTTTCTGGTTCCTTTTTTGTCTGGAAGACCTATCCAGTGATGTGAGGGGGGGTGATAGGTCCCCCACTCTGACGGTATTGCCTCCTATTTCTGCTGCTTCTCTTCTTAGATGCCTCTTTACCATCTGTATATTTTTGTTGACAAATGATGTCCAGATTTTTACTAATTTTTTAGTAAATTGCTTTATTATCACTGAAATGTAAGAGTTAGTTTTTGTATATTTTGGATATGAGTCTTTACCAGATATGTCTTTTCAAATATTTTCTTCCAGTTTATGGTTTATGTTATTTTCTTAATAATGTCTTTTGAAAAACAAATTTTAAATTTTAATATACTCTAATATATGAAGTTTTTCACTCACAGATTTTGCTTTTGGCAAATATAGACTCATTTCCAATCCAAAGTCACCTAGAATTTCTCCTATCTTTTCTAGATATTTTATAGCCTTACATACAGGTGTTTGATCTGTTTTGTGATAATTTTTATAAAACATGTTAGGCTCATCTTTTTGTATTAGGATACATTTATTTAATTTTTTAAATTTATGTTTCAGTTATAGTTGACATTCAATACCATTTTGTATTAGTTTCAGGGGTACAGCATAGTGGTTAGACAACCATACACTTTACAAAGATTTTGCGTGGTATTTCCAGTACCCACCTGGCACCATACCTAGTTATTACAATATTATGGACTATATTCCCTATGTCTTACTTCACATCACTGTGACTATCTTGTAACTGCTGATTTGTACTTCTTAATCCCCCCTTCACCTTTTTCACCCGGCCTGCAAACTCTTCCCTCCCAGCGGGCAGTCATCAGTCTGTTCATTGCATCTTTGAGTCTGTTTCAATTTTGTTTGTTTATTTTGTTCTTTAGATCTACATATAAGTAAAACCACATGGTATTTTTCTTTCTCTGCCTGACTTATTTTACTTATCATGATACCCTCTAGGTCCATCCATGCTGTCATTCTTTTTATGACCGAGTAATATTCCATTGCATATATGCACTACTACTTTCAATAAAATGTTTTTATTGATTTTTTTTTTTTTAGAGATAGGGGAAGAAAGAAGGAGATAGAGAGAGAGACATTGACTTGAGAAGAACATCAATCCATTGCTTCCTGCACACACTCTACTGGGGATGGAGCCCACAACCTGAGCATGTGCCCAGACCAGGAATCGAACCAGTGACCTCTTGGTGCATGGGTTGTCACTCAGTCCACTGAGCACACAGGCTGGGCTGCACCACTACTTTTTATACACTCACCTATTGATGGGCAATTGCATTGGTTCCATAGCTAGGCTATTGTAAATAATGTTGCAATGAAACATAAGGGTGCATATATTCTTTCAAATTAGTGTTTTGAGTTTCTTCAGATATATACCCAGACGTGGAATTGCTGGGTCATAAGGCAGTTCCATTTTTAATTTTTTGAGGAACCTCCATATTGTTTTCATAGTGGCTGCACCAGCCTGCCTCCCACCACCATCCTTCACAACACTTGTTGTTTGTTGATTTATTGATGCAGCCATTCTGACAGGTGTGAGGTTATAGCTCACTGTGGTTTTAAGTTGCATCTCTCTGGTGATCAGTGACACTGAGCATCTTTTCATATGTCTCTTGGCATCTGTCCGTCCTCTTTGGAGACGTGTCTATTCAGGTCCTCTGCCCACTTCTCAATTGGATTGTTTGTTCCTTTGGTGCTGACTTGTCTGAGTTCTCTGTACATTTTGGCTATTAACCCCTTATCAGATGCATCAGTTTTGAATACTGTATCTTCTCCCATTCAGTAGGTTGCCTTGCAGTTTTGTGAAAAAGCTTTTTGGTTGATGTAGTCCCATTTGTTTATTTTTTCGTTTATTTCCCTGCCCAAAGAGATACACCAGAAAAAACATTGCCAAGAGAAATGTCAGAGAGTTTGCTGCCTATGTTTTCTTCTAGGAATATTCCAAGTCTTTAATCCATTTAAATGTATTCTTGTATATGGTGTAAAACTGTAGCCTAGTATCTCATTCTTTTATATTTGTCCAATTTTCCAAACATTTATTGAATAAACTGTCTTTAACCCAGTGTATGTTCTTGCCTTCTTTGTCATATAGTAATTGACCATATAGGTGTGGGTTTATTTCTGAGCTCTCTATTCTGCTCCATTGATCTATGTGTCTGCTTTTATGTCAGGGCCATGCTGTTTTGATTATTATAGCCTTATGGTATAGTTTGCTATCAGTTAGTTAGCATGATACTACCAACTTTGTTCTTCTTTCTCAAGATTGTTGTGTCTATTTGGCATCTTTTGTAGTTCCATATATATTTTGGATTATTTGTACTAGTTTTGAGAAAAGCACCATTGGTATTCTGATAAGAATTGCATTAAATCTATAGATTGCTTTGAGTAGTATAGACATTTTAGTGATGTTAATTCTTCTTACCCATGAGCATGTTAAAGATTTCCACTTATTTGTATCTTCTTCAATTTCTTTTTTCAATGTCTTATAATTTTTCAGGTATAAGGTTTTTGTTTTGTTTTGTTTTGTTTTACCTCCTTAGTTAAATTTATTACAAGGTGTGTTTTTTATGCAATTGTAAATGGGATTTTTAAAAAGTTTTTCTTTCTGATAGTTCATTCTTGGTGTATGAACATGCAACTGATTTTAAATGCTTATTCTGTATCCTGTCACTTTGCTGAATTCACTGATCAGTTGTAGTAATTTTTAGGTGGGAGCTTTATGGTTCTCTCTGTATGGCATCATGTTATCTGCAAATAATGACAGCGCTACTAGTACTGCTTCCTTTACCATTTGGGTGCCTTTTACGTCTTCTTTTCAATTGATTGTTGTGACTACGACTTCCAATACTACGTTGAATAAGAGTGGTGAAAGTGGACATCCTGTCTTGTTCATGATCTTAGGGAAAACACTTTTAGTTTTAACTTGTTGAGTATGATGTTGGCTGTAGGTTTGCCATGTATGGCCTTAATATTGAGGTATGCTCAGGTAGTGTTAGTCCTCTGATATTGTTCTTGTCCTCCTCCTCCATTTCCTGCAGTGTTGTCTTGGCTATTTTAGGTCCTTTGCCATTCCATATAAACTTTAGAATCAGAAAAATAGTTTGCTGATATTTTATTGAGATTGCACTGAATCTATAGATCAAGTTGGGAATAATTGACTTCTTAACAATATTGAGTCTTCCAACCATAAGCTGTGATATTCTCTCTAATAGTTTGTAGTTTTCTGCATATAGATCCTGCACATTTTTGTTAGATCTAGAAGTAAATTAAGTTCATTTTTGGTGCTACTATAAATGGTATTTGTGTTTTTAATTTCAAATTTCATTTGTTCATTGTTTGTATATAGGAAAGTGATTGACTATTGTGTATTAGCCTTGTATCTTGCAACTTTGTTATGTTGACTTATTCATTCCAAGAGGTTATTTTGTTGTTGTTGTTGATGATGTTTTGAGATGTTTTGTGTTATATCAGAAGTTCATGTTAACTGTGATAAAAGCAGTTTTATATCTTCCCTCCCAATCTGTATACCTTTTATTTTATTTTCTTGTCCTATTGTACTTGCTAGGTCTTCCAATACAATATTGAATAGAGAGGAGATAGCTCTCAAATCTTAGGGGGAGGATGTGGAGAGAAAGGAACCCTAGTGCACTGCTAATGGGAGTACAGACTGGTACAATCACTATGAAAAACAGTGTTGACTTTCCTCAAAAAATTAAATATGGAACTGCCATTTGACCCAGTGATCCCACTGCTAGGACTATATCCTAAGAAGTCTGAAACACCAATCAGAAAGAATATATGCACCCTTATGTTCATACAATAGCTTAGATCTGGGAACAGCCCAAGTGTCTATCAGTTGATGAATGGATTAAAAACTGGTATATTTACACCATGGAATACTATGCAGCTGTAAAAGAGAAGGATCTCTTACCCTTTGAGACAGCATAGATGGACCTGGAGAATATTATGCTAAGTGAAATAAGCCAGTCAGAGAAAGATAAGTATCACATGTTCTTACTTAGATGTGGAATCTAATGAAAAAAATAAACCGATGAACAAAACAGAACCAAAGACATTGAAACATGCAACAGACTGACACATTTCAGGGGGGGATGGGACGGGAAGAGAGTAAACGAAGAACTTATATGCATATATGCATAGCCCATGGACAAACAATAGTGTGGGGAAGGCCTGGGGAGGGGAGGGGAGCTGGGTGGAGGGGAAAAAAGCGGACATTTGTAATATGTTCACCAATAAAGTTCAAAAAAACTGTAGGAGGAAAGCTCTCAGTTGTTTATCATTAAATGATGTTAGCAATAGGGTTATTTATTTTTTTGTAGATGTTCTTTATCAAGTTGAAGAAGTTCTACACTATTCTTAGTTTGCTAAGAGTTCCATCATGAATCCTTTTTTTTGCATTTATTGATATGATTATATAATTTTTCTTTTTTAACTCGTTGATGTGGTGAATTACATTAATTGATTTTCAAATGTCAAACCAGTCTTGTGTACCATACCTTTCAATCCCACTTGTGCTTGGTATAAAATTTTTACCAACTACTATGTCTTACAAATTTCGTTTAATCTATATTACCTTTCTCTCTTGCTCTCTCAAACTCAAACATTTGACTTATAGAATTCCCAAGTTTGGATTTTGTTGGCTGCTTTCCCACATTTTTTTAAAATTTTTTTTCTGTCCTCTGCATTTCCTGTGAATTAATGCTTGGATTCAGAGGCTTTTTTTTTGCATTTACATTTAATTAATTAATTAATTGATTAATTAATTAATTAATTAGTTTGGGGGCAAGGCTACTTCATAGCTTGAGTTGTGTGCGTTAGCAGGGCGTACATACTGTGTGCTTGTCTTTCTCTGCAGTGTCAGGGGACGCTGGTGGTAATCACCCCAACCTATGAAACTTGCAAAATTGTGGTGTTGCATTTCTAGTGTTAATTCATTAGCTGGGGCATTCTATAAACACGAAACTTTCTCTCATTAGCTATTTCATACCCAGTGAAAGAGTTTTTATAGGAAAGGCTGAGTAAATGTTTGGTTCTTTCCTTTATTTACCATTTTTCAAAATAGTGAGTTAATTCCCGCAATGAGTTTTAAAACAATACCATTCTGTATTCAAGGATTTCAACATCTTGCTGTGTTTTAATCCATTGCCCTTATGATCTTAGTTATTGCTCTTGCTCTTTCCTATGGCCAATGAGGGCCCATTCTAGGTGGTACTTAATTCTTTTTAATGACCTCAATAGTTTTAATACTGTTCTTGCTTTTAGACATGATCTGTTGTTCCAATGCTTCTAGTATACTTGCTGCCCCAGACCTGGAGGCAGCCATTCCTCAAGGAGACCTGGTCCCTTTTAGTGGGAAATGTAGGGATTGGAGTCTGCACGCTTAGCAGAGTTTGAACAAGGGAGTGGAAGTGGCATGCTGAGACCAAGCCTGGGTGGCCCTGGAAGCCGCCCCCCCCCCCGCACCCCCGCACCCCCCCCGCACCCCACATCTGCCCCAAGGGAGGCCGGTAGCACTATGGCCTGGGCTGCAAAGATGTTCCCACAGCGTGGCTTTGTTTCCCTTTGGCTGGGCCACCAGGCTTTCACCACCAGGGCAGGTTTTTACATTCATTTCTTGGCTCAGGAGGCCCTGTGCCACATGCGTAGTGTAAGCTTGGAACCCTATGTACACACGGTAACATGTGAGGTTTTGATTTCTCACGGGAACATTTTCCTCCCATTCAGAGCCCCAGGCAGGTGGCCATCTTGACACATCCCTCGGCTGGCAGCTGAGATTGCTCCCGCCTCCTTTCAGGCTCAGGGTGGACGCATTCCACGGACAGCCCTGTGTCCTCCCAGCTAGATGACGGGCCTGGGCTCTCCAGGTGAGTCCATGTTCCATCTCCACCCAGGCTGGCACTGGGCTAGACCCAGGACGTGAGGCGTCGGGAGTGTGGTTTGTGCTCCCTTCTGAGTCTCTGCTTCTTTTCTGGCACCGGAGAACGCTCCCTGCACTCCTCCGAGCTTGCTAGAGATTTTAAAGCCACGGCCATATTTAGCATTTCCTACTCTGTTTCCCCGTCCGCCTTCTTACCAACCAGGGAGCCATACATTTGTACCTTCTCGGAGCTTTTCCGTCTCTGCTTGTTATTGGTGGAAGTGGAGTTCTTAGGTGCCATAAGGAAGTGAGTTTCTGAGGCCCCCACAGGAGGGTGGGTTTCGTGGAAGCTCTATCGATGTAAAATCAAGGGGTTCCCCTCCAAAGTCCCATCTCTGTCTGTCTCCTCATGGAAGAAGTCCCACCAGGCCCTCAGGAGGGCAGGGTAGAGGCCGCTGCCCCGAGACCCTGCTCCATGGTCCAGTCCAGTCCAGACCAGCATCCTGTGGGTTCGTGTGGCCGTGGGCCCTGCGGCTGCCAAGGCCACGGGGCTGTGGAGAGAGACACGCAAACAGGCGAGGGCAGGCCATGGAGCAAGAGAGAACGACTGGGAACCAGAGAGCCAGAGAGGGGACTCTTTGTCTGGGGATTGTAACCAGAAGCTTCTTCAAAGCACCTCCCTGACTTCACTGCCCACGTGCCTGCTCCCTCCCTTCGCTCCTGACAGTCTTACAGAGGGAAGGGCGGGTGCTCCTGCCCTGGGAGGAGCAATGCTGTGAGGATGCAGCTTCCTGGGGACGGTGCCCGGTGCCCGGTGACCGTGCTGGCAGTGTCTGACTTCACCTTGCTGGCTTTGTCTACGAATATTCACCAGCTAATTACGCCTATAACCTGTGGGGGTCCCTGCTTGTCCCTGGGAGTGGGGTGTCGGGTGGGGAGCATGTCTTCTGGCTGCTTCCCAGCCCGACTCCCTGCACAGTAAGTGTGGGGAAGGTGCCCACGCTCTGAGCTGTTGATGTCCATGGCATTGCAACACACAGAGTGCTTCGCCCATCCCTGTCTCCGAGGTTCGGGCGAGCACCATGTGTCCGTTCCTCAAACCCGGCGCTGGGAGTGGCCTGCGGGGTGGCATCACCTTCAAAGAGGGAGATGTGCCCCCGTCTGGCACTTGTAGGTGGGCCTGGTGTCTCCTCTGCCATCTCCCCATCCTTTACCAAATCATCTTTAAAGATGTTTTTAGGAACTTTGCTGCTAACTGCCTCGAGTTTCCTCCAGCGACCCCGCTTCCCTGGGAGGAGACACAGGCGCTGTCCCCCGAGATGTCAGTGCCGCGCGGCCTGGGCTTCGGGGAGCACGGGACCCTCCGGGGAGCCGGGCGGAGGAGGCAGGGCCGCTTCCCGGGTCTCTTCCCAAACGCGGACAGAGGCCTGCTCTTCCGCACGGTCATTACCGCCTGGGGACCGCCGGTCCCTTGTTCTAACTCCAAGGCGCTGTATGTAAGTGCCTACCTCCCTATGTCCCCCAAACCGAGGAGGCAGAGGTCCTAGGGCCCCGACTCAAAGGCCTGCTCAGGTTCACTCCTCCTCCCGGGAGCAAGGCCTGTGCAGGGGGACTTTGTCTCCGTGTCCCCCTGATGTTACTAGCACAGCGACCGCAGGCAGCCAGGGCACACGCAGCCTCGCAGTGTGTCTCTAAGGAGTCAGCTGGCGATGTGCTCGTTACAGGTTTGCTTAAATGTCTTTGCAGGAAAAAAACGAGCAATTTTCTGACCTAGTAACTGTTGCTTAGAGACTGTTCATACGAGCCGAGCCAGAATTGGGAAAGGGCAGCGGTGAAATGGAACAAACACTAGACCTGGATACAAACCATGTGGGTGGAAGTCCCAGTCCCAGTCCTGGGCGTGGTCTTGGTAAATTTGTTTTCATTTCCCATAACCTCTCCTGCTCAGCACTGGCTCCGGGCGCCCTGAGGCCTCCTGGGGGTGCGCTGAGGCTCACAGCGCCCCTGGAGGAGAGGGCGAGCGGCGCAGTGAGCAGCGCAGGGGGGCCTCCGTGACCTGACCCAGGCGGGCCTCCAGCGTGGCCGTGGAGGAGGCCCGGGTCCCTGGCACTGGGTCTTGGGGCCACCAGCTGGCTCTTTCAGACTCTCCTCTGCTTCCCTATGTCCGACACCCGCTGCGGGCTCTGCTAGTTCTGAATTAAAGTGTGTTCAGGGAGAGCACAGGACCTCACGCAGCAGGAGAAGGTGACCTGCTCCACTCAGTCACTTTCTGTCTCAGTTGCATTGAAGCTGAAGGCATTAATCAAGCCCCGAAGCACGCGGCCCTCCGCGCACCGGGCCCTCCGCCGGCACCCTGCCTGTCCTCCAGCGCAGGTGGGTCCCGGGCGGACAGAGGCACCGGCTCCCGCTCCGATGCTGATGCTCGGGCGCTGCCCCGACTTCCTGGACTGGACACTTAGCAGCGCTGGACACGGGGAGCGGACACAGAGGAGAGGCCTGCGCCCTGGGCTGGAGCTGGACGCTGCCCGGCGAGGCTTGGGCCTTGGGTATGGGGTGGCGGTCTGCTTTGGAAAGGGCGCGCAGGGAAGGATGCATTGCGCCAGCTGGTTCAGACCACAGTGAACAGAGCGTTGGGTGTGCCTTCCAGTGACCAAATGCAAAGCTGTATCAACTGTGTGGCCCAGACCAGCCCCTTGAGTTCTGTGAGCCTGCTTCCTCCCCTGTGAACTGGGAATGGATGTGTCCTCAAAGGCAGCCTCCTGGGCTTACCGGAGTGCTGGCACTTGCTGAGGGTTGCTCCCCCTCCCCCCTTTGGATTGACACCTGATGAAGTCATTTGACGGCTGCTGTCCAGCCTCAGAGCAGAAGGACCACGGCCTTCGTGGGAAGCGTCATACCAGCGCAGCTGGAGTGAGGGGGAGGGACTCTGGCAGGGAGCTCACACCCAGCGCCACAGCTCTGCAGGGGAACCAGCCCCTCTCCCGGGGAGGGAGGGAGGGAGGGAGAGAGGGAGGGAGGGAGCGCAATGTATCTGCCGCTGCGCCTCTTAATGGTCAAATTCTGAACCCTGGGTAACAGACCCCTCCCCCAGGTGTGTCACTCAGCCCCTGGGGTCACCTTGGGGAAGGCCAGCTCCACCCCCTGCGGTGCAGGGACTCACCTGCGCCCACAGTGGGGGAGAACCTGGGCCTGCAGGGACTCCCCATGGCCACCATCCTCTGGTGGGAGCAGTAGAGGTTGTGAGGGTCTGACCTCCCCCTGGATGGGAGACCTGTCTGTGAGGAGAGGAGACTGTAGCTGCAAGGGAAGCAAACCCAGGGAGGCCAAGGCCGGGCTTAGTGCATCTCCTTAAAGGAGCGGTGCGCCCTGGGTGCTGAGGTGATGCTGGAGCTCTGGTAGCCATTCTGAAGCCCGGAGGGGCCGCTCACGCAGGGGCGGTGGAGTGTGGGACACGGCGTGTTCTGGAGGTTTGGCGCTGCGTTCCGGTTAACTACTCCTCCCCAGGCTCCTTCCCCAGTGCAGGGCTTTCACGCGAGAAAACAGACTTCTATCCTGTTTAAGCCAATGTCATATTTGTGCCCATATAAAGCCAACACTAATTTTAACGATTTCAGCACATAATTACTTGTTGGATAAACGCAACAATGTCCTGTTTTACTAAAGCCCGTCCTATATCCAGGACGGCCGATGGAGTGCAATGTATTTGACACTAAGGTTTGTCCCCCGCGCTGAGCCCCGCCTGTCCCTGAGCCCGAAGCCGTGCCTGTGTCTCCTGAGGCAGCACACACCCACCTCACTGCTGCTCCTGTGTCCCCCCTCCTTCTCTCCCACCCAGCACCCTCCTGCCTCCGTTCTGCCAGCTCCTCCTCTTCCTTTAAGAGTCCCTGTAAGTGTCCCCCTCAGGAAGTCCCCCACGCTCACAGGCAGGAAGTCCTGCCTGGTGTCGGGGGGCCACCTGTGCTGCCCCAGGAATCTCTGAGTTGTCTCTACTCCATGCTGCCATCTGCCCCCCCGGGACCCAGCACAGAGCACAGTCCCTTCCACGTACAAGGCGGCCTGCGACCCCCGCTTCCCGGCCTCATTCGCGCTCTCCTCCCGCCTCCCGCCCGTTCTTCCCTCCTCTCTGCTGAGGAAAGGTCCAAACTTCCAGGAGGAGGCACTGCCTCCACGTGGGGAGCCGGGCCAGCTCCCCGCCAGCCAGCCGCTCCTCATAGCCATGGACACTGCCCTCTCTCTGGGCGAGGCAGGCTGGGCGGGGGGAAGGGGGGGTGTATCTCTGCTCCTGTAGAGGCCGGAGCAGCTGGCAGCGTCCACAGCTGTTTTCTCTCCTTAGCTTTGCTATAGCAACTCCTGTTCCCTCCTTCATCAGCAGCTTCCCAGTCCCTCGCAATCATGGCATTAGCATATAAATGTGCGGCAGTAAACCTGCTTTAAGGAAAAGCCTCTGCCCTTCCCCCTGTTGCCTCATTTCTTGCTGTTGCCTCATTTCTTGCGTTCCTGACAGCAACACTGCCTGAGTGACCCTCTGTGTGCACTTCCCTCTCCTTGGATCCAGTCCGGGAGATTCGTCCTCCCGCTTCAAGATCACTGTCGACCTTGACACAGCCTGACCCAGGCGTCTTCAGTCCTGGCTTCAGCTTGTATTGCTGCACGACAAGGTGCTCCTTCCATAGCTGCACTTAATAATGCACCGCAAGATATCGAAGTGCTGCTGGTTGGCCGGGCCCCGCTAGGTGGTTCTAGAAGGTTTTTCCTGCAGTTGTGGTCAGATGGCAGCTGGGGCTGGTGCCACCTGAAAGCTCGATGGGGCTGCACATCAAGATGGCACCTCGCTGGGCAGCAGGCATTACTGCCTGTGGGCTGGGCACTCAACACGGACCCATGACCACAGAGCCTGCTCGTGGCTCCTCCACCGGGTTTGGGCTTTCATCACATGGCGTCGGGTTCCATGGGGGGTGCTGAGGGTGAGCGTACCCTCACATGGCACCGGGATCCATGGGGGGTGCTGAGGGTGAGCGTACCCTCAGATGGCACCAGGTTCCATGGGGGGTGCTGAGGGTGAGCGTACCCTCACGTGGCACTGGGTTCCAGGGGGAATGCTGAGGGTAGGCGTTCCCTCACGTGGCACCGGGTTGCATGGGGGTGCTGAGGGTAAGCGTACCCTCACGTGGCACCAGGTTCCATGGGGGGTGCTGAGGGTGGGCGTTCCCTCACGTGGCATTGGGTGTCATGGGGGTGCTGTGGGTGGGCGTTCCCTCATGTGGCATTGGGTTCCATGGGGGTGCTGTGGGTGGGCGTTCCCTCACGTGGCACCAGGTTCCATGGGGGTGCTGTGGGTGGGCGTTCCCTCATGTGGCATTGGGTTCCATGGGGGTGCTGTGGGTGGGCGTTCCCTCACGTGGCACCAGGTTCCATGGGGGTGCTGTGGGTGGGCGTTCCCTCATGTGGCATTGGGTTCCATGGGGGTGCTGTGGGTGGGCGTACCCTCACGTGGCACCAGGTTCCATGGGGGGTGCTGAGGGTGGGCGTTCCCTCATGTGGCATTGGGTTCCATGGGGGTGCTGTGGGTGGGCGTTCCCTCACGTGGCACCAGGTTCCATGGGGGTGCTGTGGGTGGGCGTTCCCTCATGTGGCATTGGGTTCCATGGGGGTGCTGTGGGTGGGCGTACCCTCACGTGGCACCAGGTTCCATGGGGGTGCTGTGGGTGGGCGTTCCCTCACATGGCACCGGGTTTGAATGGGGGGTGCTGAGGGTGGGCGTTCCCTCACGTGGCACTGGGTTTGAATGGGGGGTGCTGAGGGTGGGCGTTCCCTCACATGGCACCGGGTTTGAATGGGGGGTGCTGAGGGTGGGCGTTCCCTCACATGGCACTGGGTTTGAATGGGGGGTGCTGAGGGTGGGCGTTCCCTCACGTAGCACCGGGTTTGAATGGGGGGTGCTGAGGGTGAGCATTCCGGGGGACAAGCAGCAGGGCCCCCGAGCAGGCCCGGGCAGCTGCTTCTGTGTCTGTGGTAACAGAAGGGAGGCATTTCTTGTGGGTTTAGGTAACATAACGCAGTCCGCGGTCACCGGTCCAGCAGTCATAAGGCCGGCTTCCTGGTCATCTTTGCAAACAGCTCTTTAAGACGCAGGTGCTTCGGGCCCGCCCACGGGTCATGGTGCCCCGTGTTGGCATCCACAGCTGAGGGGTGAGGTGTGCAAGGCAGTGCCTCTGGGGGGCAGCTCGGCTCCATTTGAAAGTGGCTTCGCCGTGACTCCTTGCAGCATGTGCTGGTGTGGAGACCCTGGGGGCTCCGGGACCCGCTCCACACGGGGCAGGACGTTGGCCCGGCAGGTGTGGCGGGCTGACCGCCTGCCCGCTGGGCCAGGAGCTCTGGGGGGCGGTGTCCACAGCGCCTCCGGGTCATGTCCGATACATCCCTTCACAGAGCTGCTTGGGAGAGGGCAACTTTCCTCCTTCCCCCAACCTACGTGCTGGGAACCTGCTCGCACCCACCCTCAGCCCCAGCTACGGGCTGAGAGGAAAGTCGGACCCTGAGCTCCGCGCGTCCTGCATGAGGCTCCACAGGCACGAAGGACTCAGGGCGTCTGGCGTGTCCACAGTGTCTGCACACATTGAACTTGGCCCGGGCCGGGCGCCCGGCCTCTGACTGAGATAAGAACACACCGGGGCAGTCACATCGCGGGCGTGTCCGAGCGGCACGCAAGCCACCACGCGGGGCGGATGCCACCCTGGGCGTGTCCGAGCGGCACGCAAGCCACCACGCGGGGCGGATGCCACCCTGGGCGCCGCCAGCACGGGCTCGGCCTGGTCCGGGGGCTCATGCGAGGATGGCGGCGATTCTTCTTTCCTTCCGGACGATGCTGCGTGAGGGGCCCCGTCCGGGTCCTGGGGGGAAGCAGGCACTGGAGCCTGCGGCATAGGTCCCGGCGGAGCCCCTACTTCCCAAGGGACAGCACACGCCGTGCTGGTGACAGCTGGAGGAAGAGCCAGCTGGAGGAAGAGCCAGCGGCCGGGGGAGGTCCGAGTGCGCTCTGAGCGATGGGGGGTCTTCGGGCGGAGACGGGAGTGCAGTGAGTGTGACAGGTGCCCGGGCTTCTGGGAAGGCAGGGTCCGGGGCAGGTGGCCCTCCCTTGGCATGCTGGGAAACGCGGAGTTTCTCGGGGCTCCGAAGGAGGCAGAGTCTGGTGCTGCTGCAGGGACTCAGGGTCCCGCCTGGCTGGCCAGCTTTGCTGGGGGGCTGCCCTCCCCGGGGACCCGCCCAGGCCCTCACCGTGCCCTGGAGCTCAGGGGCCCGCTGAGCACGCCTCCAGCGGGGAAGGGGCAGCGGCCTGTGAGTGTTTGTGGTGCAAACATCGGTGGATGCCAGGCGAAGCGCAGGCCACGCCACAGCTCTTTGAAAGTGTCTCAAAGTCGCCCGGCACTACTCATCGCCTCAAATATTTAAACAGAGGCCGGGGTGTTAGCGCACCTCTTCTCGGGCCCCCGGGATCCGCTGGGTCCCGCTCTGCCGGGAGCTGAGCTTCCGGAAAGTCTCTTTTCCCTCCGACTTCCTGGAATGCGTTTGCTTAAGGTTCGGAGGCTTTGATCCCCGCCCAGGCCTCTCCGGGGGCCTCCGAGGGCAGTGGCGGCTCTCCTGCACAGGCCCTTGGCATGACCGAGGCCCCGGCTGGGACGGCTCCTGCTTCTGTTTCCGGGACAGGCCCCGGAGCTTCATTCTGGTCCCAAGAAAGACAGGGCCACGTGCCCGCGGCCTCAGAGCAAAAGCCATGTGACCAGAGAACAGTCCCAGTTCCCGAGGGAGCCATGGCTGCTGCTTTAGGTGGCTTTCTCTCTGAGGGGTGGAATTTACAATCAAGTCACCACCCAGCAGTTTCCTGTGGAAGTTCCTGGGTGCCCCCAGGAAGTCGGGCCAGAGGAAGAAATGGAGGGAGGAGCAGACGGGCCCATTTTCTGATTTGGGGTCAAGTGGGTCTCAGGGAAAAGTACAGGACAATTACTTACAACCTAAAATGTCACCTCCGAGCGCGTCTGGTCCCCCTGGGACGGCTCCTCCCTCTGTCCTCACGGCCGGTGCCGCCGGGGCTGGCCATGGGCCGCACCTCAGGGGGTTCGGGAGAGAGCTCCGAGGCTGCTCCTGGGGGGGCTGTGAGCTGAACATGCACCCCACTCATATGCTGGCGGCCAATCTCACTGTATTTGGAGAGAGAGCCTGTGAGGAGGTAGTTGGGGTTAAGTGAGGTCGTGGGGGCCCTGCCACTAGGACTGGGGCCTCACTGGGAGAGACGGGAGCGCCGCCCGCAGTGTGCCAATGCCGCCCATGGGGCCAGAGGTCCCTGAGGAAGGCGCTCTGCCAGACCCACTCTGCAGGCACCTTGACTTTGTACTGCCAGTTTCCTGAGCCTGAGAAGTGACAGCTGCTATTTAGCCCTTGTCATGGCAGGGCCTTGTCATGGCAGCTCGAGCTGACGAGGGGCCCCCCAAAATGAATCCAATATCATCGTCAAAGAACGGGTACGTGGTGAGGAGGGGACTCATGGGCGCCAACTGCAGCACAAGGCTCCTGTCCCCAGGAAACAGAGGCCTCGCTCTGGCTGAGCCGCAGGGATGTCGAGTGCCGGGGTTGAACCCCAGCGGGTCCAGGGGTCCCCAAAGGTGTGGACGGAGTCGGCGAAGAGGGAAAGACTCGGAGGCAGAGTTCAGTTGATCAGCAGCCTAGCCAGGACCTCTAGCCAAGTTCTGGTCAGGATCTCCAGCGAAGTTCTGGTTAGGATCTCCAGCCAGGTTCTGTGTCCATATTCTCTTGCTAGGTTCTCCAGCCAGGTCCTCCAGGTTCTCCAGCCAGGTTCTGTGTCCATATTCTCTCGCTAGGTTCTCCAGCCAGGTTCAGTCACCAGATTCTAGTCAGGTTCTCTTGCCAATTTCTGTAGTCAGGTTCAGTCCAGGATCTTTTGCCATGTTCTCTCCAGCGAAGTTCTTCTGTCTGTAGGTTGTGTGTAGGTTCTGTCTGTAGGTTCTCTCTTCTTAGTTCTGTTCTAAGTTCTGTGTCTTGCTGTCTTGTTACATCTGTATTTATACCAGTTGATTCAATCCTATCAATCTCTATTACAAAGGTTAGGGCGTTTCTTATCTCCATTCCAGGGAGTAAAGATTATGTAGCTTAAGCATGATTGTTCATAGTTAAAGGGATTAATTACCCGCCTGGCACTTAGTTGAGGGGTTTTATTCCCTCCCTAACTTCAGGGGAAAATCCCTACCTGGGGATTCAACCTTTCTCGGAGAGGTGACCTTGGTTAAAACACAGCGCCAAGAAGGTGAGCAAACATATTAAGAACCGTATGCCATATATGCCAGGTCCCTTGAAACAGCAAGGATGGACCGGCTCCCAGCAGTCGAGGGGCTGCCACCCTGGTGGACAGGGCAGGACGCGCTCTGGGCTCACACCTGGCTCAGCATCCTGCCCTGGGCCCCACCCCACCTGCTGCCCAGGGTTCCCTCTGCCTCGGGGCTTCCCGCCTGTGCAGGGGGCCCTCGCCCACTCCCTTCCCACTTGCTCAGGCCTCCATTTGGACGCTCACGCTTTGCCTCAGGAGCCAGGACCTGCGTGCGCACAAACCAAGTGTTCCGGAAGCTCCTGGTCTGTTGTGCCTGGTGGGGGAGTGAGCAATGAAAGGCATTAAGGGGATCAACCACCAACTGTTTGAGAAATCAGACAATGGGGGAGGCCAATGGCAGTCAGGGCGCAGCACTGTAAGGGGTAGGTCAGTCATATCTGGGGAAGAGATGCTGGCCCGGTCACCTGGGCGGTGGGCCCAGGCTGTGGCCAGGCTTCCCCATGCACCAGGTCCCCAGGACGCCTGGAGGGTGCGAGCACCAGGTCCCCAGGACACCTGGAGGGTGCGAGGAGCACCAGGTCCCCAAGACGCCTGGAGGGTGCGAGCACCAGGTCCCCAGGACTCGTGGAGGGTGCGAGCACCAGGTCCCCAGGACGCCTGGAGGGTGGGAGCACCAGGTCCCCAGGACGCGTGGAGGGTGCGAGCACCAGGTCCCCAAGACGCCTGGAGGGTGCGAGCACCAGGTCCCCAGGACGTGTGGAGGGTGCGAGCACCAGGTCCCCAAGACGCCTGGAGGGTGCGAGCACCAGGTCCCCAGGACGCCTGGAGGGTGTGAGCACCAGGTCCCCAGGACGCCTGGAGGGTGCGAGCTGGCACCGGCCGTGCAGACCGGGTGGACTCCTGACTAGGTCTCCCTGGCTCCTGTGGAAGGACTGAGTCCAGGAGAGACAGAGAGTGGCCAGGAGTGTCATTGCTCGTGGAGACCCATTTATATGGAAGGAAAGTTCTGGAAGAGCTCCCCCTCCCTGTCCAGTCTAGTTAGGGAAACAGAAGCGGGACAATCAAAGAGCAAACACATAAGGAAGGGAACTGCAGGTGCGGCAAACAGCACGAAGCAAACAGGTGCCGGGACGGGAGCCTCCCGGAGAAAGTGGGTGCCCTCGGGTGCTCCGGGCCACTTAGGCTGACGTAACTGGAGCCGTCACTGCGGAGAGCAAGGGGGACAGCCTTAGGAGCAGGGATCAGCAGGGCAGAGGCCTCGGCGTGTGAAAGAGGCAGGTGTTTGGGGGTGAGAAATCCATGGGGAACAAGAGCAAGGGCGGAGGAGAGGTTGGGGAGGCTGGTGGGGGCTGGGTGCGGGTGGAGCTGTGGGGAGAGGGAGAGAGGGAAGCTGCAGGGGAGCCAGGCGGTGCCCGGAGCTCGAGCTGTCTGGATGTCTGGAAACATCCTGACGGCGGTGAGGAGCGAAGGCCGGCCTGAGATGTGGTGTGGAGGTGGAGCTGGCAGGCTTGCTGTCCCCTTTGCCTGTGGAACAGGACACGGCAGGAGCCAGGCAGACCCTGGCCCTGGAGGCCTGCACACCTGGTTCTAGGAGCCGTGCCTGTGAGCAATCCACCACGCCTCATGGATAGTCCCGGCCTCAGAAGCGTCACCGAAGGAATGATTCCCTTTGAGGTCCAGACCCTGAAAGCGAAGGTGCTCTCATCCCCCGGAGCGGAGCTGGTGTTGAGGGGCTGGGAGCTCAGACTGAGGCCCACGTGGTTTCAGTGTGGATTCCCCGTGGTGTCTCCACTTGCTGCTGGGCAGGCACGGGGACAGCGAGTCCTGTCGCAGGGTCACTGTAAAACAGTAACAGCTCCCACTTTCCCTTCCTGCTTTTCTGGAAACATCTATTGTAAGGAGGCTCGAGGGGCTTCCAAGCCCAAGGAAATCGGGTCGTTCCTTAATCCAGGGAGCAGGCGCCATGCACACAGCTGTGGGGAGTGTTTCCCGGCCGCCTGCCCGCCCGCCCGCCGTCACCAGGAGACGCGCCCGGGACCCGCGGAGCCTTTTCCTGCCCCTCTTGCTCTTCATTCCCGTGCGGAACATCAAAGCCAGAGACCGAAGGGCTCAGTGCTACCTCCAGCAGGAGTCCCGGAAAGCTGTTAAAAATAGTGATTCCTCCCAAAATGTGCAGGTTGATTCAAACTTCTCTTTGTGTCATTTGGGGTCTGTCTAGTGTGGTGGCTGGATGACGGCCCCAGGGATGGACACACCCGAATACCAGGAGCCTGTGACTGTGTTAATTACATAGCGCACGTTCCTTTGCCGGTGGAATTAATTTAAGGTCCTGAGACGGAGAGATTAGCCTGGATTATTAATGAGCTCCGGGTCACTGTCAGAGAGGGGCAGGGAACCAAGGCTGGCGTTGGAGGAAAGGTGAGGGTGGGAGTGGAGGCTGGGGCGATGGGCTGTCAGGTGGAGAAGGGGCCACGAGCCAAAGGATGCGGGCGCCCTGGAGGCTGAGAAAGGAGTAAACAGGTCTCTGCCGGAGCCTGCAGACGGTGCACAGGCCGCAGGCACCTTGGTTAGGCCTGCGAGGTGGATTTAGGGCGTCTGACTTCCAGGATGATACGATAATTTGTTACGGCAGCGAGAGAAAATGAAAAGGCCTCGCACAAAAGGTCTGCAAGTGCCAAGTCGCAGAGGGTGACCATTTAACCGTCCTCTCGTAGAAGTCCCTGCTCCGGGCATCGCTCATTAGTCCCTGTGGGCCGTCTGCCATGCTGGGCGATTGAGGTCTAACTCCAACAGGAGAGGATCTTGGCTGACTTGTGCCGTTCGGAATGGCATGAAATTAGCCCCTAAAATTACCTTGTTAGCCAGATGTCTACAGGGTGGTCACACAGTCTAGAAGTAACGATGATGTCATTTTAGTTTGAAACGTGACATGGGTAACCCCTTGAGAATACACATGCCCCTGATTCCAGAGGCGGTGGCCCCGTGTGGAGCTGTGGTCCCAGGGACAGTCCACTGCAGGCTACGCACGCAGGGCGGAGACCACTGATGGAGCTGATCAATCTGCCAAGTTAGCAAGTTACATGTGCTAGTCACAAGGCATTAGACCTCTGTGGCTTCTGCTGCTTTTGTTAACTGATTAGACACTTTATGCGAACCCCTCATTCCTTCCACTCGTATCTACCGAGTGCCTCGTGTGTGCCAAGCAAGGCACTTAGCCTCCCAGGGATTGCGAATGAGCAACAGGCACGGCTCTCGCTCTCACAGGCTTCCAGTCCAGCGGGGAGTCCCACAGGCAGAGCCTGGCAGCTGGGAGGAGGCCATGAAGGAGGAGGAGCTGGGCAATCCTCGATGGAGGGTAGCACAGGGCTTCTCTGCAGGAGTGGGGGCTGAGTTGAGGGCTGATGCAGAGGCCCTAACCAGGGGAGGCAGGTGCTGCAGGCAGGGGGAGGCCTGGCTGGGAGCCAACGCCGGCATGTACAGGGCAATGCTGCAACCAGGCAAGGCTGCTGTGGCGGCAGCAGAGGGAGGATGAGCTCAAGTGGGCGGCGTTGGCAGGTACCCTGGTCATCTCCAGGGCAAGCAGAGTGTCTGCTGAGGCCCCGAGCGGCCTGAGACGGGGAGCCTGGTGAAGGCACCTCCCTGGGGAGTCTCCTGAGGCGAGAGGCCCGGGTGGAGAGGAGCGGAGTGAGATGGGGCCACCGCAGCGGGCCGGGAGCACACAGGCCACCAGCGGGCCAGGAGTCGCTAAAGGAGGGTGGTTTTTCTCCCCAACCAACCGATCACTGCTATGAGGAGCCCTCAGGCACGGCTCCTGTGCCTTCTAAGTCCAGGTGACACCTGGGCCGAGGGCAACTCTGGCCCCCGTCCTTTGCCGCCAACAGCCCAGGATGGTCAGGACCTGACTGATGGCTGTGAGTTTCTGCTTTTCTTGTCCCCACTGCAACTCAGGACCAACCGAGAAAGTCACATGGGATGCCACCCAGCTCCCCAGGCCTCGGCCCTGCGCCTCCCCTCTTCTTCTCCTTCAGCTTCCCTCTGCCCACCTCTGAGTCACTGTGGAAGGTGGGGGCGGTGCTGACTCCCTGTCACAGCAAGCTCCAAATAAAGAGCCTTTGGTTGTTCCCATGTGGGTGGGCTTCAATTATTGCACGCACGCACACACACACACACACACACACACACTCACACACACACACACACACACACTCACACACACTCACACACACACACACTCACACTCTCACACACACTCTCACACACATTTACACTTACACACACACTCATACACACACTCACGCACATGCACACTCACACACACATTTACACACACACTCACACACATTCACACACTCACATGCACGCACACACATTTATACACACACTCACACACACTCACACACTCACACTCATGCACACACACACACGCACACACACTCATTTTGGATTTGGGTTTTGTCATCACTTTCAACTATTAATATAAGGGCATCAGGAATGACCTGCATGTCCATCACGCAGACACGTGCTCTGACCTCTGTACCATGTTGCATGTTGCTGTACAGCATTGCTCTCTGAGGTTAGTGAGGAGAGTAGGAAGGTAATGGCGCGGGCCTTCCACCAGTGGTGCTGCCAGGGGCTGAGGTGCTCACCTCCTCTCTCTGGCACCTGAAGACGGAGGGACCTCGAGACAGAGCGGGCTGACCCCACCACTGCCTGAAAGGGGACCACTGGCCCCTCAGAACAGTCATTCCTGACTCACATGAGGCAAAGTCAGCTTTCCTGACAGCTTGCTGAGCTGTGAGACTTGGTATTATCTATTGCATATCTATTGTAGCAGCTTTTGTTACCTAAACTTAATAAAGAAAGACAAAAATAGCAGAGAGTGCCCGTGCCCGCTGCTAGGAGCTGGGCGGAGTGCCTGCAGCCTGTCCCGGAGGCCCAACGCCGATGGGGGGACACACACCAGCTCCCGGGAGCCTGAGCTGGGGCAGGAGCCTGCACGAGGCCAGGGCTGTGAGGAGCCTGAAGCTTGAGAAGCAGAAGGGAGGTTGGGCCTGCCATGTCAGCCAATGCTGGCGAGCACACTTGGGGAGGAAAGGGAAATGGACAGCGCCAGATCCAGTGGCCAGGACAAGGGAGAATGTGGATTTTTTTGAAACTAGAGGTCCGATGCACGAAATTCTGGAAAAAGTAGGCCTTCCTTCCCCTGGCTGCCAGCACCGGCTCCCCTCTGGCACCCGGGACCTGGGCTTCCCTCACAGCCCCGGCTTCGTACTGAAGGTCGTCCGGAAGGATGTCTGGTCTAATTAGCATATTAAGCTTTTATTATATAGATTCCTTGGAATCCATGGGTACCACAGCGAAGTGCAGTTCGGTTTACACAAGTGGAGGGTCACATGGCGGTGGGTAGCGGGTGGGGCAGCTGCCATGGAGGCCGGCTGGTGAGGAGACAGCCGGCCGGCAACCTTCGGCCAGAGGAGAGGCACGAAGCAGTGGAGCGCGTTTTGGAAAGAGAGCGGATGGGACTTGCTGAGGATTAAATGAAGGGCAGAGAAGAACCAAGGGCGGCACGGATCGTTGACTGAAGACCTAAAAGAGAACTGTTTCCGGAGAGGGAGAGCGTGCGCTGAGGGCCTGCCCCAGCCACACAGCCTCGGAGTGATCGATACCCTCGGAGCAGCGCCGCTGGGGCAGAGACGGTCCGCGGTTTTGTTTTATTGAAGTTAAAATCCAGAAACATGGCCTATGAAAGGAGCCCGGGCGACAGCGTCCTGCCCTAAACCCAACACAGCAAATTAGCTTCTGCAAACGACACGCCCGTCGCCTGGAACTAAGGAGCCTGCTCCATTTTATTGGGTCTGCGTTTTATAGGACTTGATTTGAAATAAGTTTGGTTGATGGTTATACAAAGCTGTAAAGTGCAGCACATTTATACCAACTTTTATGTTGTTACATATTTAAGCCACATGATAATCATAAGTCAACACAGGAGATCATGATGAATTTATTTTTCGTTTAAAGGGAATGAAGATCAGATTCCGGCTTGGCGCCCAGCTCCTGCCCTTCTGTTGTGGGTACAGAGATGGCCCTGCTGGGGGAGGGGCCGCGAGCTTCTGCCAAGCGATGTGGCTACCGGTCCTGTCCCTGTGGGACCCCAGCTCACCCCTGCAGGCTGGGGGATCACTGCAGCTCCTGCTGTGGGCTGCTCTCGGGGTCACCTGGGGAGTTTACGGAATGGACGCAGATTTAATTCACTTGAGGTGAGGCCTGGGCATTGGAGGTTTAAAAGCCAAGCCAGGTGATTGGACCGTGCAGCCAGGGAGACACAGGTGGACAGAGCAAACCACCCGGCCTGCGGTCCAGCCGATGGTCTTGTCTCATGAACACCAGTCGGTTGCTTTGGGAGACAGACGGGCGTGAAGTGCAGCAGCAGGCCACCTCCTGGAGCAGGGGTGGGCAAACTTTTTGACTCGAGGGCCACAATGGGTTCTTAAACTGGACCGGAGGGCCGGAACAAAAGCATGGATGGAGTGTTTGTGTGAACTAATATAAATTCAAAGTAAACATCATTACATAAAAGGGTACGGTCTTTTTTTTTTTTTTTTACTTTTATTCATTTCAAATGGGCCTCTGGCCCGCGGGCCGTAGTTTGCCCACGGCTATCCTGGAGGGTGGCCAGGCCCCTGGGTGACAGGGACTCAGTCTCTTCACCACGTGTTGGACTGAGGAAAGCAGGGGAAAATTCAATGTAAGGAGTTCTAAAACAGACAAGAAATAGACAATTCACCATCCTGGCTGTAAAACATTTTATTAATATTTTTATTAAAACCCCAGGTCGAGAGGGCACCTCAGAACGGAGCGTATTTCTGAGAAGATGATGAAGCAAACAGGCAGTCGCTGCCCCGCTAGGCCTGGGCCAGGCCCCACCAGCGAGGGTCCCAGGGCTCGCAGCCGCGGTGGGCCTGATGCAGACGTCCTCGTGACCAGCGTTGCCAGCGCCTGTGCGTCCGGTCCCGGCTGGAGGTCAGGCTGCCCAGGCGGCCCTCCTGTTCGTCTCTTTGTGGAGTGACCTGACCTCCTCTTCCCGAGTCTCACTTGCACCTCCCCCTGCTTCTCCTGCTCCCCTGCTCCCCCTCTGGGGCCTGGAGGTCCAGACCATCAGAGTCACCCCTGGGCCCCGAATCCTTGGCCAGTGTTAGGAGACAGTTGGCACCCAGCAAATGGTGACGAGTCCCACACCAAACCCATCCAGAGTCTCATTTTCATCCTGGGCAACAGAGAGCTCCTCTCTGCTTTCCATGCCCATTGTCAGCGTGGTGGTGGTCGGCCTCCCCGGAGACAGGCACGGGAGCCGGCCACTGCTGAGCCACGAGGACCTGGAAGATGCTAGAGCGGAAAATGGTGGAACTGGAAGATGCTGGAGCGGGAAAGATGCTAGAGCGGAAGATGCTGGAGGTGGGTGGACTGTCCTGGACAAAGAGACTGTGAGCTTTTTGGAACTGGACACAGAAGAGCAGCTAAAAGCGGAGGTGGGGAACAGAAGTGGCAAAGGGATCTCAGGAGGCTCCCTAATGTTCCACCCCAGGGGCTGTCACACGGGTGGCTTGGAACAGACCGTCCTCTGAGTGGGGCTCTCAAAATGAGATGGTGGGGCCAGCTGCTGGGGGCCCTGCACGACCTCCTGAATCAGAAACTGCTTTGTAGACCAACTCTCAGGGGACTTTGAAGCTACATTTGAGAAGCATTGACCTAACATTTCTCCCAGTTCTGTCTTTCTGTTCTTGGCATTTAATCCTGGGGTGCATCTATTGGGCATCCACCCCGAGAGCAGCTCTGTGCTGGTCACACTCAGGCTGAGAGGCGCTGTGCTGTCCTTGGAGGAGGGCATCCATGTGGAGCTTAGAGGATGAGGGCAGTCCTGGAGATGGCAGGACTGGGGATAGGGCCACTGGTGCTTTGTTGAGTCATAGGAGACTGTGAATAAGAAATGAACTTCCACTGCACCAGCCACGGCAGGCTGGGCTTGTCTGTAGAGGAGTTAGCTAATCCTGGTAGGTTACAGTGTGAATGGAACACCTATTAGTGTCAGTGTGCCCAACACTGGCTTCCAGAGACCCGAGAACCCGAACATGCCTGGCTGGGCACCTGGGTGGACAGCAGAGTAGGGAGCTGGAAAGAGAGCAGCTCTGGGAGGTGGACACTTAGCTGAGCTCTGCATGTGCGGAGCTGGGCGAGCCAGAGACCATCCACGGAGAAGCAGCACGCAGATCCATGGGTCAGTTATTCCGGAGAGGGGTCTGGGGGGAAGCCCGCGGACTAGGAGTCGCAAGTCATATATCTGCGTGTCCATATCCATGCAGACAGGAGGCTGCGGAGGAGAAGGCGGTTTGGAAACAGGCCCAAGGCACCCTGCATGTAATAAGTGGGCGAAGAGCACCCACAAAAGCAGAGTGAGAGAACCCTGAGACACACCGTCCAGAAACAAGCGAGACCTCGCCGGAGACCCTGTGGTCAGCAGTGCCATGTGCTGCGCCCGGAGGACGGGAGGGTTTAGAACTGGCCCCAGCATACGCGCAGGAATGCCCTGGGGAACATTCTGGGGAGCAGTCAGGGCAGAGCGAGGCGCATCTGAAGTGTGGTAACGAGACGCCGAGAGCATAGCTAATAGGCGTGACAGCACCTGGGCACCCAGACGAAAGCAAAGAGCCCCATGACCTGGGCTCAAACCAGGCTCCACAGCGCACCAGACGTGCGACGTGGAGCACTGCTTCTGCTCTGCATACGTCAGCTCCCTCAGCTGTAAAATGGAGTGACAGTAATAAGACCAATCTCACCGGCACTGAAGGACTAAAGACAATGTGTATGTCGTGCACAGAACAGCGCCGGCGTGCAGCGAGTGCGAGATGCTGCATGTTACTCTTTATCTAGTGGAATTGTATTAAGTGTGGGCGATACTAACATATCTCAGAGAGATGCTGTGTCTTGAAAACTCCAGTGGCAGCTCCGCTTCAGAGTGGCCGGAGCTGCATTATTTTTTAAAGCCGCCTGGTGAGAGTCACCTGGACACCTGTTCCACATAGAAACCCTGGGCTCCACCGAGAGGTCTGACCCAGATCCGGAAGGAGATGATCCCGGGAATCTGTTTACACCGAGTCCCCAGGGATTCTCATGCGCAGATGAGGAAGAGAAACACTCCTGAAACAAAACGAGGCACGTGCACAGGGCTCCCGGGGCAAGACGGAGAGGCCAAATCCCAGGGGAGGAATTAACAATAGTGGCTCCAGGCAGGCGTGATGGCAGCCAGAAGGCTGACTGCGAAGCTCGGGTCCTCCCTTCTCTATGGAAACACCAAGTAAGTAGCAGCGCACAGACCCACGCAACGTTGTGGGGACTCCAGAAACCAGCGAAGGGTCTGCAGTAACCAAACAGACTCCCGATGAAGAAAAAGCCACACTCAAAATAGCAGGACATTTTGTGCTATTCTGTGCTCATCTCTGCAACACCCTTCGCTGGTGCAGCACAATGCAGCTAGGAAGAAGTCCCCCCTTAAAAAGGGAGGGAGAGATAAGCTTATTCACAAAGTTCTGGCTTGTTGGGACTCAGCTGGCCCTGCCGCATCTGACTTGGAGCCTGATGGAAGTGGTGGGTAGTTTGGGTATCAGTTGGAACCTGCGGACAGCAGTGCCCAGTGTCAGGACACTTCAGCTGTAGGGGGTCAGACACGCAGACCCCTGGGGGCAAGAGATTATGGGCAAAGAAATACTAGCCATCAACACAACTAGACGTAAAAAGAAAAAAAGCAAGAAAAAACAACAACAACACCAAAACCAACCACCTGAGAAGAAGCCAAAATGAGGGAGAAATGAAGACATTTCCAAATAAGACAAGTTGGGAGAGGTCATTATCACTAGATCTGCCCTGCAAGAAATACTAAATGGCATCAAGAGATTCGCTCTAGATTTAAGGACATGCATAGGTTAGACATGAAAAAGACATTCCATGCACACAGCAGCCAAAGGAGAGCAGGACTGACTACACTAACACCAGACAAACTAGTCTTTAAGTCAAAAACTGTTATAGAAACAAAGAAGGACATTATCCTATATAATAAAAGCCTAATATGCTGTGTCTGGTCGTCTGGTTGGCTGTTCAACCAATCAAAGCATAATACGCTAATGATATGCTAACACCGCTCAAACACTTGCTATGACATGCACTAACCACCAGGGCAGAGGCTCTGACCAGAAGGTTAGCTTGCTGCTGGGGTCTGACCCATTGGGACTGAGCAAGATGAGTTGGACATGCTCTGGAACTTTCTTGCAGTCCCTCCCCAGCTGGCCAACCTTCTGCATCCCTTCCCAGCCCCGATCGTGCACCGGTGGGGACCCTCGGCCTGACCTGCACCCTCTTGCAATCCGGGATCCCTTGGGGGATGTTGGAGAGCCAGTTTTGGCCCTATCCCACAGGCCAGTCCGAGGGATCCCACTGGTGCACGAATTTGTGCACTGGTCCTCTCATATAATGATAAGAGAGTGAATTGGTTGATAATATAACAATTATAAAGGTATATGCACCACACGCCAGAATTCCTAAATGTATAAAGCAACCATTGACAGAATTGAATAAAGAACAGATCTCTATGATAATCACAGGAGACTTCAATAGCCCACTTTCATTCATGGATAGAACCAAACATAAGATCAATAAGGAAGTAGAGGACTTGATAACACAATGAAACAAATAGATCTGGACAAAACACGTCATCAACAACAGTGTTGCATTGTTGTGGCTCTCTCAAGTGCCTATGGAACAGTCTCTAGGATAAACCATATGTTAGACCACGATGGACTCATGTAGAGATCAACAGCAGAAGGAAAACTGGATAATCTTAACCACCCACCCTAAAACAACCAATGGATTAAGGAAAATTAGAAAATATCTTGAGGTAAATAAAAATGAAAACACACATACAAAAACGTATGGGCTGCAGATAAGCAGTGCGAACAGGAAAATTTGTAACTGTAAAGGCTTGTATTTTAAAAGAAGAAAGATCTCAAATCAGCAACCTAACTTCATACCCTAAAAAACTAGAAAAAAGGACAAACTAAAGCTAAAGGAAGCAGAAGGAAGGAAATAATAACAAAGTGAAGCTAAAATACAAAATAGAAAAAAAAGAGAAAAATCAATGAAATCAAGAGTCAGTTATTCAAAAAGATCAACAAAGTTAACAAAAATTTAGTTAGAAAAAAAGAAGACTCAAATAACTAAAAATGGAAACAAAGATAAGGACATTACAATGAATTTTACAGAAGTAGAAAGGATTACAAGAGAAAACTTAAAACAATTGTGGATAACCTAGATGACATAAACAGATTCTTAGAAACACACAACCTACCAAGATTGAATCATAAAGAAATAGAAAACCTGAATAGATCAATAACTAGTAAGGAGATTAAATGAGTAACCCAAACCTTCCATTGAAGAAAAGCCAGATCAAATGGTTTTGCTGGTGAAATCTACCAAACGTTTAAAGAAAAATTAGCACCAATTCTTCTCAAATTCTCCCAAAAAGTTCAAGAGGAAAGAATATTTCCAAGCTCATTCTATGAGGCCAGAATTACCCTGATATTATCAAAGCCAGAAAGACACTACAAGAAAAGAAAACTACAAACTATTAACCTTTATAGATATTGATGCAAAAATCCTCAACAAAATATTAGCAAAAAAACCTAAAAAAACATATTAAAAGGATTGTATATCATGACCATGTGGGATTTCCCCTTGGAATGCAAGAACGATTTAACCAGAAAATCTATCAGTGTAATACACGCATAAACAGAATGAAGGAAAAGAAAAATATGATTGCCTCAACTGATGCAGAAAAGCATTTGACAAAATTCACCTTTCATGATTAAAACATACACACACACACAGACACACACACACACACACACACACACACACACACCAAACTAGAATGGAAGGAAACTGCCCTAAAACTATAAAGACCATACATGTAAAGCCAACAGTTAACATGATACTTAATGGTGAAAGACTGAAAGCTTTTTCTCTAACATCAGGAATAAGACAAGGATGCCTGCTTTCTTCACTTTTATTCAACATAGTATTGGAAGTCTTAGTCTGAGCAATTAGACAAGAAAAATAAATAAAAGGCATCAAAATGAAAAAGAGAGAAGTAAAACTTTCTGTTCTTAGATGACTTATATGTATAAAACCTTGCACTTATATGTAGAAAATCTTTAAAATTCCACAAAAAAACCCTGTTAGAACTAATAAATAAATTCAGCAAAGTTTCTGGATGTAAAATTGCACTAAAAAAATCAGTTGCACTTCTAAATACTAACCATGATCAATACAAAAAAGGAGTTAAGAAATAAAAAATAAAATTTACAATAGCATTGAAAATAATAACTACTTAGGAATAAACTTAACTAAGGAGGAAAAAGACTGATACACTAAAAGCCACAAGTTACTGCTAAACAAAATTAAAGAAGACACAAAAAAGTAGAAAGACATTCTGTGTTTAACTCAACAATAAAAACCCCAATTTAAAAAAATGGGCAGAGGACTTGAATAGACATTTCCTCAAGAAAGATATAAATAGCAAAATAATGCTTAGCATCTTTAAAAAAATTAAAATTGATTTTTAGAGAGAGAGAAAGGAAGGGAGAAGGAGGGAGAAAGAGAAACATCGATGTGAGTGTGAAACATTGATCGGCTGCCTCCTGCACCCAATTTGGGCATGTGCCCTGACCTGACTGGGAATTGAACCAACCACATTTCAGTGCACCGGCCAGCGTGCTGCTCAGCATCCTATCTAATAAAAGAGAAACACGGTAATTAGTGTACTACCGCTACACTTCCCATTGGCTAATCAGGGCGATATGCAAATTAACTGCCAGCCAAGATGGCGGCCAGCAGCCAGGCAGCTGGAAGTGAACATGAGGCTTGCTTGCTTCAGTGACGGAGGACTCCAACGTTCCCTGCCTGCCGCTGCAGGCCTCTGAGCTGCAACTCTAAGCAACTATGTTATAAATATAGAAGCTAAACAAATCCCCAGAAACCTGCTTTAGTCCACCGGGCTTCAGCCAGCAGGACCGCAACATTTTTTCAAATACAGAAGGTAAACAAAGGCCAGAAACCTGCTTTCAGCAGTGGAGGCCTAAGAGCTGGAGCCTCAGAGCTAAAGCTGGCCCAGAATAAAAAAAGAAAAAAGAAAAAAAGGAGCAGTTGGGAGCTTCAGTCACCCGCCAGCCTGAAAACAGCCCTCAGCCCCTCACCCAGGCTGGCCAGGCACCCCAGTGGGGACCCCCACCCTGAAGGGTGTGTGACCAGCTGCAAACAGCCATCAGCCCCTCACCCAGGCTGGGCAGGCACCCCAGTGGGGACCCCCACCCTGATCCAGGACACCCTTCAGGGCAAACCAGCCGGCCCCCACCCATGCACCAGGCCTCTAATCTATATAGTAAAAGGGTAATATGCCTCCCAGCACCCGGATCAGCGGAGCCGCGAGGCCTCCAGGCACCGGGATCAGTGTGACAGGGGGCAGCGCCCAAACCCCCTGATTGCCCTGCAGCTCTGTGTGTGACAGGGGGCGGGGCCACAACCTCCCTATCTGCCCTGCTCTGTGCCTGATACCGGGGAGCTCCCCAACCCCCCTGATTGCCCTGCGGCTCTGTGTGTGACAGGGTGTGTCGCCCCAACCCCCCCCCCCCACGGGCCCTGCTCTGTGTGTGATGGGGTAGAGCCATAACCCCCCCATCAGCCCTGCCCTGAGTGTGAGAGTGGCGGTGCCCCAACCCCTTGATCCACCCTGCTCTGTTTGTGACAGGGGGCGGTGTCCCAACTCCCCTATTGGCCCTACTCTGTGCATTACAGGGGGGAGCTCCCCAATCCCCTGATGGGCCCTGCTCTGTGCATGACAGGGGAGAGCTCCCCAACCCCCTGATCGACCCTGCTGTGTGTGTGACAGGGTACAGAGCCCCAACCCCCCTGATGGGCCCTGCTCTGTGAGTGACAGGGGGCAGTGCCCCAACCCCCTGATCGACCCTGCTCTGAGCCCAACCAGGGGCTGCACCTAGGGATTGTGCCTGCCCTCTGCCACCCGGGAGCAGGCCTAAGCCAGCAGGTCGTTATCTCCCGAGGGGTCCCAGACTGCGAGAGGGCACAGGCCGGGCTGAGGGACCCCCTCTCCCCGCCCCCCTCGAGTGCAGAAATTTTTGTGCACCGGACCTCTAGTCTTTAATGACTTTGGATATGCAAATAAAACCCACAATGAGATACCATTTCACACCAACGAGGATGCTACTATTAAAACAAAACAAAACAGAAAGGAAGTGTGGGTGAGGAATGGACACATTAGAACCGTGTGCACTGCTGATAGGAATTTATGTGTTTCAGTTCCTCTATAGTTCTTCAAAAACTTAGAATTACCAGATGATCCAACAATTCCGCTCCTGAGTATATAACTAAAAGAACTGAAAGCAGAATCTCAAAGAGCTATTTGTACATTTATGTTCAAAACAGCATCATTCACAAAAGCCCACATTTGAAGCAACCCAAGTGTCCATCGCTGGATGGGCGATAAACAAACTGTGGTGCCCGCATACAATGGAGTATTATGCAGCCTCACTCACAAAGGACCGAAGTCTGACACCGGCCACAACAGGGACGAACCCTGAGGGCTTTATGGTGACTGAAATCACCAGTCACCAACAAGACACACTGGATGGTCCATCTTTATGAGGGCCACAGAGTAGTCAGACTCAGAGACGGAAGGCAGCCTGTGCGTGCAGATGCTGGGGAGGAGGATGGGGACTTAGTGCTTAGTTGGGACAGAGTTCAGCTGTACACGATGAAGAGTTCTGAGGAAGAATGGTGCCTACGTTTGCACAGCAATAGGAACGGAATGCATTTAATACTACCAAACTGTACACTGAAAAACGATTCCAATGGTAAACTTTGTTTTTTATATTTTACCACAGTTTTTAAAAAGTGAAGGGCCATGAAAACCATGGGGATGAGGGGCCTTCTCAAGGAGGCAGTGGAGGGGCCTCCGGCGCCCAGCGAGAGGATGAGCTGGCCATTGCGGTTTGGGAGTCGTGATCCTTGTGTGTGGAAAGCTTGGGTTGCAGGAAGGAACCTCCGGGGACAGGGCACCAGTTGGGAGTTAGCCTCCAGGCCCATGGCGCTCAAGCGTCCAGGAGGACATCAGAATGGCCGGGAGCTGACTGGGTGCAGGTGGAGGGGGGCCCACAAACTTGCATTCTAACAAGCTCACAGGTGACTGTTCCAGGACCCTACTTTCAGCACCACTGTTCCAGGAACAAGGCAACGGGTTAGCGAGAGGTGCTGGGAGCGAAGTGGGTAGCCAGCCTCGACAAAGGGGCGATGTCCAGGCCCATCCCAGGGCCCCACACCTGGTCTGCTGTTTACACTTGCTCTACGTGGGTTACAGAAACCAACCGAGGGGATTTACTGCCCACTCACACGGACAGCGTCGTTGCATAAACAGCCCCAAATGACCTATTTCCTGGATCTCCCCTCCCCACCCGCCCCTGTGAGAAAGGCTTCCTGTACTTTATCACCCGCTTTTATGGGCCCGGTGGTATGCGTGGCCTCGCTGGCTGCTCTCGCCTGTCCTGTGACCTGGTAAGACAGCAGCCTGCACTCTGTGGGCTCTCTGCTTTGATGCCTCTTACGGCTGAATGCAAGCGGCTGCTTTTAAAAACAGAGTTAATAATTTCCCCAGGCCGGAGCCAGGCTGTGCACCTGGGGGAGGGCTGACTCGGTGCGGGGGAGTCTGTCACATCTGGCTCTCACAGGCTTTCCAGGAGATGCAGGCCGCTGCCGCTTCCTTCTTCTCCACCTGGGAAATGCTAGGGCTCTGAAGTCCTCACCGCTGCTGGGAAGATAGCAGACTGAGTGTGGGGTCACCTACCTTCAGAGCACCTTCTGGGGCCGGCCACACCCCATCTCTCATCTGGTTCCCTAGAAACATTGGTCCCCCTCTCTTGGCATCTATCCAGTCCAGGGAGGGTGCTGGCTCCCGGGTGAGTGAGCAGATCCGTTGGGCCCTCAGCACTGGGGAGCTTGGAGACACAGCCCATCTCCCCCAGCGAGGCCGCTTGTCAGTAACAGATTATGAGCCCTGGGCGTCCAGACAGCGTGCCAAGGGCCTCTTGACTCTGCCCGCCATGCCCCCTGGTGCCTAGGGACTTGGCCTGCAGCTCCTGGGAACCTCCCCAGCTTCCTTCTCGTTCTCCCACTCTGTCCAGCTCCATGGTCCCTGCCCCTTGTGCCACTGCTGGGGGCGGCATCTTCCTATTCCTGGTGGCACCTTCTTGGCCTGGCAGATGTGCCTCCCTGTGGTCTGTGGCCTCCCTGAGGGGTGGGCTCCAGCGAGGCAGGAGTGTGGCGCTGAGTGTGCTGGGGTGAGGCCACGTGCCAGTGGCATGGCTCTCCTCCTCGGAGAGTGCCCAGTGCCTGGCATACCGTAGCCAAGAAATGTCTATTGTCACCATCATGACACCAGGGCCAGGGGTGCACACTTCTTCTGGTGCTCCCCTGCTCTCCTCCGGGAGGCGCCACCGCTGTGCCCTGGAGACCAGCAGGGGGAACACTGGCCTGGCTCCTCCTGGGAAACCCAGGCGGCGCCTCCTGCTGGGCCCCTGTGGGAGAGCAGCTGGGGCTCCGGAGGCCAGGAGGGTAGCTCTGCTGGCAGGGCAGTTTTCCACTCCCGGTGGCACCAGGAAAACAGTAGTAATACTTCTTGGCAAGAAACAGATAGCTTTTCGCCTTGGGAGGGTTGCTGCAGAGCGGTGCCTGCCCGGGCACTGCTGGGTGAAAAGAGCAGGCCTTCTCAGCCAACACGCATCAGACAGGATGAAATCCCACACTTGGGGCTGCCTCCGCCTGGAAACTGCGGAGATGGAAAACGGATGGCAAAGCAAGCCCTGGAAGAGGACTCGGGTGCCCTACATTCCAGACTGTCTCCAAACACAAGCCTCCAAGCGGGGAGGGCGTGCCCCGCGGTGCCTGGCCTCGGGCGCTGGGACGGATGGCCAAGTGCCTCCATCCAGGGTGTCCTCGGACAGACCTGCCTGGGGGGGTACTAGGGGGGAAGAGGGGCCCAGGGCCCTGCAAGAGTTGCCATGGTGACAGGGTGGTGCTTCCCGGGGAGGGAGCAGCGTGCCCGTCCTCTCTCTCCCTGCGCAGGGAGCAGGTGTGGGAGGGGTCAGGGAAGGCGGTGTAAGGCACCATATACGGCACATGGTGAGGGAGTTGCATATGTTGGTCAGGGCACACTCAGTCTTCCGTCTTCATTAGGATGGAAACGCCTCAAACATGGGATATAAATTACACAGTTGAATCTTGGTTTTGTATTTATAGAAAGAAAAGAAATCGAGTAACTGGGGGTGATGTTTTAATCCTCAAACCTTTAACAGTTTAAACATGTGTAAAAAGGGATTTCCAATAAACATACAGGTTAGCAATGCTCCACACCTACATCCTGGAAGCATGCTGTCCCTTCGTTTCAGGAGGACGTAACCGTGCTGCAAACCAAAATGTGCAGCCTTAGGTTATTGAGCAGGCATCTTTGTTTGAAACTTCATAGTATATGTGGAAGCGTTCTAAGGTTCACTTTGTGAATAATGCTGAGACCTGAAACCAGCTGTGCCTGTGTTTCTGGAGGAGTGACCTGTGGCTGAGGGCTGCAGCGCCGCCTCGTGAGCGTATGTACTCCGTCCAGAGAGCCAGCTACTTAGGAAACCATGGCACTGCCGATGGATGTGGGCGCCAGCTCGATGCCAACAGGAATTGCCAATTTGGGAAGCAGTGAAGAGAGAGACTTTACTCAGTGCAAACAGCTCAATATGATACAGCACAGCTATAAGAACATCACAGCTCCCCAGGCCCATTGCAGGCCTGGCGCTGCCCTGTTCCGAGTTCACGCTGTCGTCACTGCCTAATCAGAAAGGGCCCCCCTGGAGTTGTCTGTCCCCCGCTCCCCCGCGACTGTGCAGAGCAGAGCAGGGATGTCCCCAGCAGGGGCCACAGGTAGAGCCCGTCGCCGCCAGGGCCCAGGCACTGTCCGTGGAGGCTCTGGGTTTGCAGCCTCGCCTGCGCTGGCCTTTCCAGCCACTGGGTTCTCCCCGCAGCCTGGGGCGGGGAGGGTGGGCCAGTCCGTGCGGGCCCTGAGCTGGTCAGCCTTTCTGCCTCAGGAGCGCACGGCCTCCTCACTGGGAGAGGGGCCACGGCCACTGTCAAGCTTGGGAGCCCAGAGTCCCGGCTCAGTAGGTCTGGGGTCCAGCCTGGGCTCCCCCTTCCTGACACACAGGACAGGGGCCACGCTTCCAGAACGTCTGGTCTGTGCCTCGGCGCCGATAGGGGGGCAGGTGTCACCGCAGCCACAGCTCTGGGTCCCCTGGGCGGGGGGCCTGTGTCCCGCCATCCTGCTCGGTGTGATGTCAGCAGGCCACTTAACTCCACCAGCCCTCGGTTTTCCCCCCTGTAACCTGGGCTAACGTTTCCCACGTCATGGGGACATCACCGTGCAGAAACCAGAGGCCACGGTCGTGCTCCCCAAAGCCCCTTCCTGACTCCGTGCGGGCTTTGCCTGTGTCCCCCCCTCGCCTGGACGGCCGAGCCTGCTTTCCTCCTCAGGAAACGGGACCCTCTCCAGTGCCGTGCTGCTCAGAGGCTCGGGGTGGGAACTGCGTGTGAGGGCATTTCTGACCCCCTGGCCCCACCGTGGGAAGCTCATGAGGTCTGATGCCCCCTCCCGGAGCCGGCGCGACTACCCAAACCACGGGCCTGGGCAGCCCAGTCCGGCCGAGCTCTCCGGCCCTGGGATGAGTTCTGCAGGCTGGCCCCGCTGGGCCCGGTCAGGGGCTGCGGAGTAGGTCTTGGCCCGCGGGACAGTGCGGGGTGGCTGTGCCTGCTCTGCGCTCCGGCTGACACCAGCTTCCGAGGAACATGGCATTTCCTGCTGGCACTGCGCTTCTCTCCCCCCTTCCCTGTGAGCAGAGTGATGGGAGGACTGACTTCCTTGGGGACAGCCCCTGTGCTCCCCACACCTGTCCTCTGTCACTCAGTCAATGGCTGCAATTAACCTGTGCAGGAGGGACAGGTGCGCAATGGGCAAGGTCCACACACCGGCCTGCCCAGGCCTGCCTCCCAGAACCACCCCTCCCCGCCCCTCCGGGAAGCCTGGCCTGGGAAAGCCACACCGGGAGTGGCCCAGCTCTGGGCAGCCCGCATGCTAGCAGTCGAGGCTCCTGGACCCCTGCGTGTCCAGAGAAACCTGAGGGGCCGGCTCCCTGCACTGGGTGTCCAGGCAGCGCCCTCATGTCCTGCACCATGGCCAGCACCACAGCACTGCTCACCATGAGGCGCTTCCCCATGCCGTTCCAGATATAGACTCTTCCCCTCTGCCTTCTGCAAACAAAGACGCCCTGCAAACCCTCCTGCCTCGGGGACACTCCCGCGATCCGCCGTGTGGTCCTCAGGGCAGACAGGGACCTGGGCCCGTCCCCAGGGCGGTCCTGCCATCCTGCTCTGGGAGCAGCCCGGCTCCCCGTCTGTCCTTGGTCTCTGCTTCTGTGCTCACCGGCTTCGTGGCGGTGCCACTCACGCCACTGCGGGCACGCTGGGTGGAGAGGCGCACCTGGAGGTTCACGCCAGCTGTGGGTGCACACTCTGTGTGGCCGGTTTCCTGGGACAGCAGAGCTATGGCTAAGGTGACAGCAGAGAAGCTCTGCCTGGGGCCAGAGGGGAACACAGGACACTAGGACCAACTCCCGGGAGCCCAGGCCCCGAGTCCTGATATGTTATAATAGGAGGTAAGCATCAATTCCACAAAAGATAACCATTAACATCATAAAATGAGTTTTTACAAAGTCCAGGAAAATGCCTGGCCAGTGTGGCTCAATGACAGCATCGACCAATGAACCAGGAGGTCATAGTTCAATTCCCGGTCAGGGCACAGGCCCAGGGTGCAGGCTCGATCCTCAGTAGAGGGAGTGCAGGAGGCAGCCGAACCATGAGTCTCTCTCATCAAAGATGTTTCTATTTCTCTCCCTCTCCCTTCCTCTCTGAAACCAATCAATCAATCAATCAATCAATCCATAAATAGGAAAGCCCAGAAACCCACGAGTAACCTCCAACTGAAAGTCAAGTCCCCTGTGAGCGGCGTTGCCTCTTCCCTGCTCCATCTGATAGCGCCTGACAGGCCCTCTGAGGAGCACCGGGCAGGCCGGGCTGCTGCAGGCTGGTGGGGAGTCATAGGCACCAGTGGTGGGTGGGCTGGGAGCCAGGGTGGCACGTGCCTTGGTCTCCAGGGGCGCTGCCCTTTGCAGCAGCACCCAGGTCAGCTCCTTGGTGGGCTGGTCTCAGGTGTCAGACTCCATCCTGCAGGTCGGGTCCTTGTTCCCAGCCAGTAGCAGGAGGAGGAGAGTGGGATGGTGAGGAAATGGCAGGCACAGAGAGCCTCCTGGATGGGAGGGGCGGAGACAGGTTGGTTACAGGATGGCTGAAAAGCAAGCGCATTTACGCTGGAGAGAGAAGGGAGGGAGTGCAGGGGTGGGCTTAACGCCGTCAGCCCTCAAACGTCAAAAATGGTTCACTGACTCTTCATGCAGCCCGGCACACTCCCGCCCGCAGCAGCACCCTCACGTCCAGATCATGGATGGACAAAGCGTGCTGTGTCCACACGGGCCGGCAGGGATCCCCAGCAGTGGGCGCCCTGAGAGCTCCAGCCCTGGGGAAGGTCCCGCAGCACCCCCACCCCGCGCTCCTCCCACAGGCCTGTGGGGTCAGCAAACCCTCGGGATGGGAAGCAGGTTCGTGCCGGTGGGGAGGGGATTCAGGGTGAGGGTGAGAGCTAGGGGCTCTTGGGGGGATGAAATGCTCTACAGTTAGAGAGTGGCCAGGGGCTCCCATCCCCGTGAGTATACATTTCAGAATTAGGCCTTCACACAGCTGGTGTGTGAAAGAAAGAAGGGGTGAGACGAGACCAGCATCGGGGTGGGAGCTGGGACGCTAACCCAGACAGCACCTGGGCGAGGCTGTGTCTGCGGTCCCAGCGCCTCGCAGCTGAGCCTGCCCACCCGCTCGTGCATCAGGGCAGCAAGGTCCTGAGCGCCTGTGCCAAGGCCCGGGCGCACTGTTGTTTAAACAGGATTCCCTCGGCTGTGAAGACCTTCACCAGGGCAGCACCTGGGAGCCCTCACTGAGGTCGGAGCCTGGCCACCTGCCCTGGGTTCTAGGAGAGACACCAGTGCCCACAGCGCAGCAGGCATCGGCCCCATGTGCGTCTGAGGGCAGCTGACAAGGACGGAGCCACCAGACCATCCAGGACCCCGCTTCCTTCCCGCCCCATCCCTGGGACCCCCCACACAGCCTCCTCTGAACCCCACTTCCTTCCTGCCCATCCCTGGGATCCCCCACACAGCCTCCTCTGAACCCCACTTCCTTCCTGCCCATCCCTGGGATCCCCCACACAGCCTCCTCTGAACCCCACTTCCTTCCTGCCCCATCCCTGGGACCCCCCACACAGCCTCTTCTGAACCCCACTTCCTTCCCGCCCCATCCCTGGGACCCCCCTCACTGCCCCCCCCCCGCACAGCCTCCTCTGGACCCCACTTCCTTCCTGCCCCATCCCTGGGACCCCCCTCACTGCCTCCTCTGGACCCCGCTTCCTTCCCGCCCCATCCCTGGGACCCCCCCACACAGCCTCTTCTGAACCCCACTTCCTTCCTGCCCCATCCCTGGGACCCCCCTCACTGCCTCCTCTGGACCCTGCTTCCTTCCCACCCCATCCCTGGGACCCCCCTCACTGCCTCCTCTGGACCCCACTTCCTTCCCACCCCATCCCTGGGACCCCCCTCACTGCCCCCCCCGCCCCCCGCACAGCCTCCTTTGGACCCCGCTTCCTTCCCGCCCCATCCCTGGGACCCCCCTCACTGCCCCCCCGCCCCCCCGCACAGCCTCCTCTGGACCCCGCTTCCTTCCCGCCCCATCCCTGGGATCCCCCACACAGCCTCTTCTGAACCCCGCTTCCTTCCCGCCCCATCTCTGGGACCCCCCACACAGCCTCCTTTGGACCCCGCTTCCTTCCCGCCCCATCCCTGGGACCCCCCTGCACGGCCTCCTCTGAACCCCGCTTCCTTCCCGCCCCATCCCTGGGACCCCCCTGCACGGCCTCCTCCGCATTCTCCTGTTTTGGTTTCGCTCACGCCTCATGGCAGTAACGGCACTTGGGTGGCCATCGGGGAAGCAGATGGCTTCGAGTTCCAGAAGCTGGCGGTGCAGACTGGGAGGTCCGCCCGGCCCACAGGCCTCTCCCTGGGGCACAGGCCCCTGCTTTGGAAGTGGCCCTGGGGCCTGGGCCGGTGCACACTTTGGCCCCCTCTGACCTGCAGATCTGGTGTGAGGCCGGGCACCCAGAGGCAACGGCTGGAGAGGCGCTGAGTCAGGATGGACCCCACAAAGTGCGCGGGGAAAGCTCGGCTCTCCTTCCTGTGCAGGGAAACCTGCTCTTCCCTAGCACCCTCCCACGGGCCCCCTGCACTTTCAGAAAGAGCCAAAGAGTGCGTCCCTCTGACACCTCCGGCCACCTCTGTGTGGGGGCTTCCCCACCGACCGACCAACGCTCAACACCAAGACACTAGCCCAGTGTCCTGCCTTCAACTTCATTCTGACACTGTACCCCAGAGAGAGCCTCAGACTCCGCAGGCAATGGCTCCTCTGCAAGAGTTCCCGCCCCCCCCCCCCCATTACAAAGGCTGTGGTCAGGACCAGCTGGCCAGGAGGGGCTGAGGTGGGGAGGGGGACGGGGGCTGGGGGCCCAGGGGGCAGGCTTCCTGTCCTCTCAGCTCAGCGCTCTCCCATCTCCACGGGTTCACAAACCCAGAGCTCCCCAAACCCCGCACGTTGGGACGTTAGTCGCCTCTCAGGAGCCAGCAGAGGTTGCAGGACCCTGTCAGGAGCTGCGGGGCAGGAGCGAATATGGAACAAAAGATGCTCTTAGTGCTTCTCTCACGTAGGACACTGCAGGGGTGCCCGGAGCTGGGCGCGGGACCCGTGGCGGAGACAGTCTAGATATTTCTATTTCTCTCAAAGTGCCAAAGAGGAAGTCTGGGCGGAGCCCCTGTGGAGCCCTCTGCCCGGACCCGCCTGGAGCCTGGGAACCCCTGGCCTTCCTTAGTGCCCTGCAGCTGAATCCTGGTGGCCTCAGGAGCAGGAGGCCTCCAGCTTGTCTGGGTCCTCAGGTCCCAAACGCACAGCTTTCCGAAGGCAGCCATAGAGGCCCCTGGAAGTCAGTGAGGGGGTCCCTGTGGCCCCCTCCCACACCTGGCTATGGGGAGGGCAGGATGGCACAGCAGGCCATCATCCCTGTGGGAATGGGGATTGGGGGGCTGAGAAGAAGGGGCAAGAGCAGATGCTGTTGAGGAGTCCAAGGGCCGAGGGAGGTGTGGGCCCACGGGCGTCCTGAGCAGCCACAGGCAGGGCGCGGGCGTGCCAGGGCTCTGCCCCCACGGAGCCAGGCGCCTGGAGCTGACACCTGGCCTCGCAGTCTGCTAAACAAGATGCCTTCTGTCTTCCACCTGGTTGTTGTGTCTGTCTGCTCAAGTCGCCACAACGAAACATCGTAGACTGCGGCTAAAGGCCAGACTTCTACTGTGCAGGCGAGCTGGGGTCCGAGACCAAGGTGCCGGCGCTCTGCTCCGTGCGAAGCTTTCCTGAGCGACAGGCGCTGCCTCTCACTGTCCTCACAGGGCGAGAGTGAGCTCGGGCTCTTCCTCTTCCTGTAGGGCGCTAAGCCTATCGTGCCTGACGGCGCTCCGGCCCTCCCGCCATGTGTATGTGACACAGGCCTCAGCCTCCCAACCTCTCCCCAGTGCGGGGGGCGGCTGGCCTGAACACTGCAGATGAAACAGTGACGTGGAAGGAGAGGGCTCCCTGTGCTCATGTATTCATCTAAATCAAATCACCCCAAAGAACCACCTCAGATCCATCGGATTAGAGGTCGACTTTGGGAAAACAGACATTCAGGCTGTGACAACAGCAAACCTTCCTAATGGCCTGAAAGCCTTTGGAGTCCCCAGGCCCCTTGGTTGTCCTGCTGGAACATGGTGGCATGGGGACCCCTGGTCGCTAGATCAGGGCCTTGGGTCAGACCTCTGCCCTTTCTCTCCACGCCATCCCTCCCTATGGGAGACCATGTGGTCACTTGCAAGCTCTGTCTACAGCAAGCATGTCAAACTCGAGGCCCGCGGGCCACAGGCCTCGTTTACTGGCCCGTGTCAGCCTTTAAGTGTGACATGCTTGGTCTACAGCCTTAGAGACAGTGGCCTCTTAAGCACCCAGTGGGCCTACAATTGAGCAGAGAAAAGGCCTGATCTGGCCAGGAAGCAGCCGGAAGCATTTATGCACAGAGTGGTGGGTCCTTGTGGAAGGATGGGGTGTGGGCTCCCGGCAGTGAGGGGAGCCTGCCTGGGTCCTCCGAGGCTGCTCTTGCTCAGGCTTAAGGAGGGTGAGACAGCACCCACCCCTGCTCCGCATTCATGCAGTTAAGCTTCCTAGGGGTGACTCTGCCAGGTGCAGGCCTGGAGCTGGGGGCCCTCTGAGCCCGCCCAGTGCTGGCTAAAGCTCAGCCTAGGACCCGGCCCACGGGGACTGTGTTTTGGAAGTTGTGGCTTGGGGCTGGGGCAGGGGCACTTGGACCAGAACCCCTGGTGATGCTGTGGCCTGTGGTCAGAGGACTGCTGTGGGGAGAGGGGGCACCAGAGCCACCCCAAAGGCCTGGTGGGAGGCACACGCTGTGAGTTTTTACTTCACTGAATTATACGGGGAATCACAGGTGCATTCAGAAGCACAAGCCATTCTGGGCAGGTCCCAGCTCCCAGTCGCTCACACTTCAGAGGCAGGTGAATCCCTCTGGACCCTGAGATGGGTTCGCGTGCATGTGTGTATGTGTGTGTGTGTGGGGGGTGCACATATACATGCATATATGTACACATGTGTACTAGTATATGCTTTATTTAAATACTGTGGCTGGAGTAACGAGGGAGTGTGAAGTCTGAGCCCAACGTGCCCTCTGGATCAGAGGGGATGTTTCACAGCGATGACCACATTCCCACGTCCCTGACCATGGCCATGACCCTCGGGCATGCAGGAGTCTGAAGGCAGCTGTGCGGAGAGCCGGGGAGCTGTGTGGGAAGAACACATTGTCTCGTGCAGTTTGAGCGCTGCTTACTGCTCACCCCAGCCTTGAGTTTATTTTTTCCAACTCAAGGAGTCTCTGGGTCACCCAGTGTGTTCAGAAAAGAGACCTAGTAATTAATTACCAACACGTACACAACAGACACACACACGTGCGCACACACACACACATGCCATAGACTCTGATATGCTGGAGCGGGTAGGACACACACACTTCTCCTGCATGTCATGTGCCTGTGGGCGTGCAGGCATCAAAAACATACACTAAGCGACAATATTGGCTCATTGGGCTTGCACACCCATAGTTATGATGCTTCCAAGCATTTTTACCGAAAACATCTTTGCTGCACAACTAATTGTCCGAAAGACAATTTCACCTCAAAAGACAAAATAATGGCTGACGGTTGGGTTTACACTTGGCTGGCAATGTTGTCAGTTTGGTTTCACCTCTCCGTTGACGGAGCTCCGGCCCTCCCGCCATGTGTATGTCACACAGGCCTCAGCCTCCCAACGTCTCCCCAGTGCGGGCAGCGGCTGGCCTGAACACCGCGGGTGAAACAGTGACGTGGAAGGAGAGGGCTCCCTGTGCCGGACCATGGCCACGTGCCTGTTTGCAGCTCTTCTGTGAGCAGCCGCCTCCGGCCCCAGCCCAAGGTCAGGAGCCGCACAGATAGGACACGGGTGGCTGCTGACTCAAGCAGCCTGTGTGAACTTTGACTATCAAGTTGGCATTGATGTTTTAAATGTCTTCTTAATTTTAATTAATTTTCATGTTTCATTATGTCCTTTTTAATATCCCCCTTTAATTTTAGAAGTTTATCTTTTTTAGTTTATCTTTTAGGGCGAAATTGCTTTATGGCAATTAGTTGTGTGGTGAAAATGCTTGCAACCAGATATTTATGACAAAAATGCTTAAGGTGGAAATAATAACACGATTTATGATGCTCACACATCGACTTAGTTTGAGACTTAGTTCACACCCCCATGCTCCATGCACATTTCAGACTCTGATTGAAAAATTGCATGCTAAGTAAGCGTAATGAATTGACTTACTAAATTAGGTGTGTGTGTGTGGGGGGGGGGGGGGGGAGTAATTAGAAAAAAACACCCAGAAAGAATGGTTAAAAAAGAACTTTGACCAAAAGGCACAGTGGCCAAGGCTGCAGATGTGAGAGAACAGCATGTCCTGGGCCCCCTCCGTGCCCATCGCCCTGGCACACTCGCCTCCTGCCTACACTCCCTGCCCTGTAATGGGTGGGCAACGGGCCGCGCCCCTTTACTAGGGACTAGTTAATGGCGTGCTCTTCTTCGTTGTGTTGTCACCCTGTCCTGACGCACTGAGCTATCAGAGAACTGCCGTGGGAGGAAGGTGACCAGGTAGGCGCAGCCAGTCACTGCTGAGCCCGCAGAAAGCTCCACAGCCCTCGGGGCAGCGGCCCCCGGCGGGGGGTGGGGGTGAGGGTGGGAGATGGGGGGCTTGGCGGGTGCTGACTCCAAGTCAGGCCCTGGGGCTCAGGCATCACGGGACATCCTGTTCCACTGGATTTGCCAGGACGCAGACTGCCACCGGGAGGGAGCGGGGAAGGGCTGGGAAGTAGGGTGCGTGCTGCTGTGGGCTGAGCAGGGACCTGCATCCACAGAAGGGCACACAGGGAGGGAAGGCTGAGCGGTGGGCGCGGAGGTCCCCAGGGGTCATGTCTGAAAGCACCTGGAGTGGATACCGTGCTCCTGAGGCCACAGAAGGCCGCGTCCTCTCAGCTGACGTCATGACCCCTGTCAGCAGCCTGCTCCCTGGGTGCTGGTCCTCTCCCAGGACAAGGGTGAGTGGCGGGTGGCAACTTGAACCTGATGCCTCAGGCTCCAGGCTGTGAGGAGGGCCTCCTGGAGGAGACCTCAAGGTCAACGTGAGCCTGTGGGCCGGAGCCACGGCTTCCAGGCGTCGGCACACGCGCTGTGGGGGGATGAGGACAGGTTGCTTGGAAACGGGACGCTGGTGGCTGGTGCCTGCCTGCTTTACAGAAGCTGCAGAGGCCGTGGTGGGAAGAGCAGGAGCAGCTTCCATTTCCGGAGAGGAGGTGGGACGGGCAGGGGACGGTCCAGGTGCCTGGGGTGCTGTCTGGGGGCCCGGCTGTCTGCTGCTCTGGGAGCCGCGGGGTGACCCTGCACACAGCCCGAGGACTGGGAGGATGCCTCCCGCTCTGTCAGAGTCTTGCGATGGGACTGCAGCTGCGATAAGCAAGGCTGCCACAGCCGGCCTCGGGGACAGGCCGCGGGGCTCCCGCAACGCACCTCTGCTGGGAGATCCCCGCCCGCCGCGGCCTGCGGGACCGCGGATGCCCTGCCCGGGGACACGGCACTGTCCTGAGAGCCGGCACTGGGCGCACGGGGGTCAGCACTGAGGTGGCGCTTGCTTCCATTTATAAAGTCACTGCAGGTAAGTCTGACTGCGCAGACAGGACAGGCAACCTGCCAGATCGTTTCCATTTTGGGGGGATTTTGTGTTGAGGTTATTTGACTAATAACATGACAGTGGTTTCAGATGTTTAACGAAAGAATTCTCTCTCCTTACACACTGTGAAAGGATCACAGTGAGGCCCGTGCCACCCGCCCCCACGCCTGGTACACAATTTCCTGTGATGATGGCTCTTTCCTAATGTCTATATCTTGGTGAGTATAGTTCAGAAGCAAGGGCTACTCTCAAGGGTGTCTTTCACACTGTGTGGTTATAAGTATTGTGAAACCAATTTAGTGGAGTGTGATTAGTAGTTTTTAAAAGTGAAATAGAATGAACCAAAAATGTTAGAGTGCCCTCTGGCTGCTTCCCATCCAACACAGAACCCAAGATGCTCTGCACTCCACACGGCTCGGCCCTGCGCCCTCTCTGGTGTCCCCGCGCCCCTGCCTCTCACACCCGCTCTCCACCCGGCGGCCCTCACGCTGCCTCCCATAGGGGGCTTTCCCACACCCGCGGGCTGCCCTCCCTGCACCCCGACCCATGCCCAGGCGTCACCTCCCCTGAGAATTGCTCTGACCTTGCTCCTCCCTGTGCCTCCTGTAGCCCCGACGCACGTCTCTGCGAGAGTCATCTGAGAGGTCTGGGCGGTCTGTCTCCTTTGTTAGGTCACCAGCTCCCCTGGGCAGAGATATTGGTTCTCTGCCCTCTGCCCAGCAACTAGAATGAGGCTCGGTGCACAGAAGGTGCCCAATAAACACTTGTCATTATTGTAGAATGAATGAAAAATGAAGTTGGTATTCATCCCTATGCCACTGAGTTGTGGTGAAATCAAATCAAACAATCCTAACCCAGTGCCTAGAACACAGTGAGCACTAAATACACTCTAGTATTGTACTGTTTTAATTCCTCTGAAATTTAAGCCATTCACTTTTTTTTGACATTTTAAAACATCTTCCTGGAAAAGAAACATACCCTGTGTTCCCGGTGAGCAGAGTTTCTGAGTTGGAGTCCTGGTGCTTTGAAAGCTGAGATGGGCCATGTAGGTGCCCGGAGGAGGCGCGAGTGGATTTCGGGTGCTGACGCAGCCTCCGCGGCACCCGCCGGGGAGCCAGGGGGTTCCGTGCCGTCGGCGCTTGGCACTTCTGTGGTCACGGGAGCGTCCCATCTCGGAGTTCTTTCTGAAGACCTAAGGCGGGAGGCATTCCGAGTACGTGTCGAATATTTTCAGATCCACACATTCCTTGGGGCCCCCGCTTCAGGTTCAGAGTGCTGCACGTTCCCTATTTGGGAAGGATTTCGGGAGAGGCATCCCTGGCTGCCAGGAGCTGCCCGATGTCACCAGAGAAAAATGTACCTCCCTGTGCCAGCTTAATAATAGCAGCACTTGGCAGGCACACGTTCCTGCTAAATTTAACTGCGGTCTTGGAGGAGGAGGCGTTTGCCTGCGATGAGCGGGAGACACCGAGGAACGGGAGGAAGGAACCCCAGGTGCCCAGCGCGCCTGGCAGGAACACTCGGTCCCACTCAGGGTCGGGCCAACTGTGCCTTAAAGTCAGCTTCCTAGTGGCTCCCGGCCCCGGGGGAGCGAACTGAGCACTAGAGACAGGAACTGTTTCTCAGGTTGACCTGCTGTGTGTGTGTGATGGACAGACATTAGGACAGGGTCCTGCGGCAGAATCACCCCCCCGCCCCCCCGCCCCACCTGGTGCAGTCCACACCCTGTTACTCTACGCAGAAGTGTGTGTGTGTGTGTGTGTGTGTGTGTGTGTGTTTGTGTGTATGAGAGAGAGAGAGAGAGAGAGAGAGAGAGAGAGAGAGAGAGAACCCAAGGACGAGCTCAGCTCTTAGCTTCCTGCTAAAACTTTGGGGGAAATATTCCTAGGACATCTGGAAAACACGCTTCTTCTATGCTGTACAGCTAAACTAATACAAACTAATATTGAATGTAACTGTAGCTGAACTTTTTTAAAGTTAAAAGAAAACACGCGGTGTTCTGTCTGTTCCCATTGCTCTTGCGCTCTTTGGTGTGTTTGCCCTGTCGTCCTGTCCCCCAGGTTTCACGCCTGTGCTGTGTTGTTTGATCACGTGCGTGCCAGGCGCCAGTGCTAAGCACTTACATTTGTAATTGCTGCTAATTCTCTAGAAGTTCTGTGAGATCAGGACTAGTAAGCTCATTTCGCAGATGTGGAAAGTGAGGCATTCCCGCAGTTCCACACCCAGGAAGAAGGGGAACCAGTGCTCCCACTCCAGCCGCTGAGGCCGGAGCGGCTCACAGCCCTGCGAGGACGCAGGGGCCCCTCCAGGAGGGTGAGTGTGGCCACCCATAACGGCCTGCTTCTCCCTCCCCTCTCCCCTCTTTCTTATCTCTAGAGCTCAGGGTGTGTGCCAAGGTTCTGGGAAGTTATGGGGGACCCACGGCTATTCCGGAAGGTTGGTTTGCATCTGTGCCAGTGAGCAGACGTGTGGGGAGACTGCAGGGCTGCCATGGGCTGTCCCAGGCTCCTGAGAAACGGAAGGACATCCTGGGGCGCCTGGGCCCTTGTGATGAAGAGGCCAGGCACACCCAGATGCAGCTGTCGGCAGGGAGAGAGCACGGGCGCTCAGGCCCTGGTTCTTCCGGTGGTGATGAGCCCTGGGACACTGTGAGAGAGAAAGAGGGGATCTTACTCCCCGGTGTCCACGCATGGGTCTTAGCTGAAGCAATGCTGGGCAGGCCCTGTGGCAAGTGCTCTTTCCGGCTGGTGGTTTGAGCATCACCGTTCACACCTGACCTGGGCTTTCCACATGCCCCAGGACATAGTCCTGGTTGCTGTAGCGGCCGCAAGGCAGACTGCGCTTTGGTCCTGGGTAGTGGGTCTTCTGCACTCAGTGGGGCAGAGAGTTCCAGTAGCGAGTCCTGTGGATGGACGCTCCTGGAGCACTTGGTGCACTTGGGGGAGGAGGGGGTGGCCAGGCCCTTTCTGGCAGGGAGCAGCTCACATGTGCTGTGGTCTTGCTGAGGGCACGGAGTGAATACCAGCCTGATCCTGTGGGCATGCCCGAGGCGTGAGCTCCCACTGGATCGCTCAGAGTTGCCTGGGCTCTGCCTCACCACACGTCAGTGCCTCCCGCACAGGCTCGCGGGCCACTCACCAGGCTTCCTTGAGCCTGGTCTGTGCCCGGCAGAGCTGTAGGCCTGGTGTACAGCTGTGAGCAGACAGCAAAGGCCCAGCACAGGCAGCTGACCTCTGGTGTTGGGTTGGCACGTGTTTTTCATAAATATTTTCGGCTGGGGACTGTGTGGTCTCGGCTGCGGTTGTGTGTGTGTGTGTGCAAACATGCGCACATGGCCTGTGGCTCCGCGCACACCGCCGGCCCTGGGCTTGGCTCAGGCCATTGTGTGCTGCTCCTGCTCCAGGAAACAAGGTGGGAAAAGACCTTTCTATGTACAAGCTCTGCCAAGTGTGTTTTTCTAATACCTTTAAGCACATCCACCCCAGGGCGGACTTCAGAACAACGTGCCAGCCCTGTCCCTGGCATCCTGCAGGGGCGGTCAGAGTAGCAGGTGTGGCTGGAAGGCACCTCGTGGGCTGAGCCGTCCTGTCCTAAACCCACCTGTTGGAGTCCTGGCCCCCAGCACCTGAGCCTGGGACTGAGTTTGAAGGCGGGGCCTCACAGAGGGGAACTGAGGTCACCTGAGTTGTTAGGGTGGGTCCGAACTGAAGGTGACTGGTGTTTCAGAAGCAGAGGAGATTAGGACACAGGCACTGCAGAGGGAATACCGCCCGAGGACACAGGGAGGGGCGTCTACATGTCGGAGGTAGGGGGGTGGGGGGCGGAGGAGAAGGGAGGCCGCCTTTGACCCCTTGGCCTCAGGCTGCCAGCCTCCAGGGCTGTGAGAGGACAAAGGCCTGTGGGCACCCTGCCTGCGGGGTTGCAGCAGACCTGGCACAGGATAGGCCCCACCCCCAGGCCGTGAATGGCTCCGCCCCTTCCGTGTCCCTCCAGCCCCAGATGGGCAGCAGTCCTACCTGCTGAGCAGCTCCTGCCTGAAGGTGAGGGTTTAGAGAAAGAAAGGGGTTTGTTGGCGGTGACTGCCCCTCCCAGACTCCTTACGGGAGCATGCAGGGGAGCAGGCATTAGAGCCACTGGGCAGGAGGCAGTTACTGGCTTCCTGCAGCCACCTCGGGCCCGGGGAGGCTCCTGTGACCGACACGCTGGAGCTGGGTCCTGGGTGGGGATCCGGTTCTGAACTCTGGAGTCGGTAGAAAAGCAAGCAGCTGCCTGTCCTGGCACGGCTTCCAGCCCAGCGCTGACAGCAGCTGCATGGCTGTCACAAAGAAATACGCTTGAAGTTTGGGGGCATACAAGAGAATCAAGAACCCTGAACATTCCCACTCCAACCCTGGGAGTCCCCCCGGGTGTGTCTGCTTCTGAGGCCGCGGGGCCCCGCCCAGAGTTCCTGTCAGACGCGGGAGCCCTGCCGCCTCCCCACACCCTGGCCCTTAGCAGGGGTGGGCCAAGTCGAGGACCAATCCAGGCAGGATGGGGGGATGCCTCCCACCCCATCTGACTGGGTGAGGACGAGCAGGTTGGCCATCCCCGGTGGCTCTCAACCTCCTGCCACCCGGTGCTGGCACATCCAGGGCCAGTCCCTCCGCCTGGACGCCCGTGTGACAGCGACTGCAGCAGCTCAGGGCAGGGCCTGTCCCAGTCAAGGTGGACTGCCGGTTTCTTGGAGGCGTGACCTGCATAATGGGAGGAGCCTTGCTGGTTTTAAGGGAAGGGGTGACTGCTGAGCTCCAGGGCCTTTACACATGCTGTTAAAAATATCTCATTCAGAATTGAAGTGCCAAGTCTCCTAACTTAAATTTAGTATTTTAAGTAAAAGGGTCAGTGGGACACGCCATCGGAAAGCCTTGCACCAATTACTCGCAGGGGTCTGCGGGGCCAGGGGCCTGAAGGGACCACGAGGTGGGGAGGGGCTGCAGGCCGGCCTGGAGCTGGGGTGTTGCCCAGGCCCTCGCCCACCCCCAGGCTGGCCAGGAGGAGGCCGGGTTAGCCCACTCCGCCCACCCTGCACCCACACCTAGAAGCCTGGTGGGGTTGTGGAGGCCGTGATGTCTGAGCAGGTCTAGAGCGGCCTGGAGACAATGCTGGGCATCCGAAGGCCACGGAGGTCTTCAAGAGGCCTGCGGTGGTGGAGGGCATGACAGGACCCCCTGCCGCGGCTTCGCTGTGACCTCTGGCTCCCCGGCAAAGGGACCTGCCAGGGTTCTGGTGGGTCTGTGGCAAGGAGGGCTGGAGAGCACGCTGACTGGGATAGGGTGGGCTGGAGAGCAGGCCGACTGGGATAGGGAGGGCTGGAGAGCACGCCAACTGGGATAGGGAGGGCTGGAGAGCACGCAGACTGGGATAGGGAGGGCTGGAGAGCACGCAGACTGGGATAGGGAGGGCTGGAGAGCACGCAGACTGGGATAGGGAGGGCTGGAGAGCACGCCGACTGGGACAGGGCGGTGGCTGGTGCTTGCCCCTCCTGGGCCTCCCGGGCCCTTTCACTGAGCCTGCCCCCTGTCCCGCGCTGACCTGGGCCTTGGGAGACAAGCCAGAGCACACGGGTTGCAGCTTTGCCCTTCAGGGTTTTGTGGAAATAACTTTCTGCAGACAGGCCCGGCCAGGCACAGGGCGTGTTTTGTGCAGAAACAATGGTTGCATTTTCCTTGGGAATCAGCCTCGGGTTACCAGGCAGCTTTGGGCCGGCAAGGCCTCCCAGGGCAGAGGCTGCACGCGGGCTGACTCCAGTGCCCTGTCTGTGAGGAAGAGAAACGGGGACCCACCTGCAAGCACCCCTTGGAAGGAGCAGGCGGTGCTGGCAGGAGCGGCAACCGGGAGCCAGGGAAGCGGGCCGTCGAGGGGCTGCCCCAGCGAGGCTGAGCGCCAGCTCTCAGTGTTGGTTTCCCAGCTCCAGAAGGTTGTTCCCGCTCTCTCTTCCTATGTTCACCCAAGGCACATGCTCCGGTGAAAAGAGAAGGAGAGGATCTTAGTGTTAGAGCCGTTCCGACCCCACCTCTGTTCCACCGGAGGGGACTTCCTGGGAAGGCCCTGCTTTATTCCTCCCGCACTTACCTCCACATAATCGTCTTGCGTTAGTTTGTCCTTAGTTACACTTTATGGACCACCATTCTTCTCATTCATCCACGTGGAGGATTCCCCTGGTTTTAATTTTGTCCCATTTATTTCTAGCTCCTTGCTCCCTTTTAAATCTCAGCACAAGGTTTTGCATGCGCCTGTCTCGAAGACAAACATCCTCTTGTAAAATTTGTGCCTTTAAATCTGTGAGCCACATGGACTGAGTGTGCTAGCTCCATTCTGCCTCTTACCCTGTGGCAATGAGTGTCCCGGTCAGGGTCAGCGCCACACCGGCTCCTCGGTACTCTGGCTTGTTGCTTCCAACTGCTGCAGCTGCTGTCCGGCTGCATGCCCACACCTCACCAATCTCAGCCACTCAGCCACGAATCCTCAGCCACCTCCCCATGGACGTGTGGTGGGGTCTCTGGGGTAGACCCCCAGTATGGAATTTCTAGCTCATCAGTAATACACCTGCTGGCTTTCCTGAGAGCTACCTGGCCACGCAAGTTCATAGGTGGGCTTTGCGTGTGGTCATGATGATTCCCATCTCCCCATCTCCCCAGACCTTTCTTTGGTTTCAATCAGTTTGCTAGTTTTGCCATCCCAAGGTAAAAATAGATCTATAGATCAAAAATATGTGTAGATATAGATACAGAGGGAGAGGGATGGGGGAAGGAGGAAGGGAGAGAGAGCTCATTGCTTTTATAATTTGCATATCTCTGATTTATAGTGATACTAGAGGCCTGGTGCACGATATTCGTGCACTGGGGGGAGGGGGGGTGTCCCTCAGCCTGGCCTGTGCCCTCTCACAGTCCAGGACCCCTCAGGGGATGTCTGTCTGCTGGCCGAGGCCCGACCCCTCAGGAGGGATCAGGCCTGGGATCCGGCCTAGGATCAGGCCTAAGCTGGCAGCCAGACGCCCCTCTCGCAATCCAGGACCCCTCACTCCTTACCACCCACCTGCAGCAGAGGCAGGACACGCTCCTGCCACAGCCGCTGAACCCGCCAGCCACAAGCCTGGTTTCTGGCTGAGCGGTGCTCCCCCTGTGGGAGCACACTGACCACCAGGGGGAAGCTCCTGCATTTAGTGTTTGCCCCCTGGTGGTCAGTGAGCCTCATAGCAACTGGTCATTCCACCATTTGGTCGATTTGCATATTAGGGTCTTATTATATAGGATGAGCATCTCTTCATGTACTTGTTGGCATGTGCTATCCATTTATGCATTGCCTACTTTTACCATCTGCCCATTTGTAGAAGCCCTTGTACATTCCAGGTACACGTGGCCAGTGTCTGTATCACCAATATCTGCTGCCATGTTATGCACAGAGAGACTGTTAGGGTTACTGCTGGACTCTTTGAGCACGTGGATCCCAGGTGGATGAAAGGAACGGGGAAAAACATCTCCTTTGTGGCTGTTGATGGGGTACAATCTACAGGTAACCATTAGCTTGAGCTTAGTCATCACATTATTCAACTCGTGTATCTCTGCTCATTTTATCTATCTGTTTTGAGAAGGGTAGTATATTAATTTACCATATAGCCCATGTTTTCAGGCTATCATTCAATGCCCATATATCATTTCTTTAACATTTTATTTTGAGATTGTAGATTGAATGCAGTTATAAGAGTTAATACAAATCCCATTTACCCTTCACTCAATTTTCCCTAATCTTGCAAAACTATTGTAGAATATCACCAATGGGAAACTTATATTGAAGCAATCCTTTGCCCTTATTCAGATTTTATCAGTTTTACAAGTTGTGCGCGCGCGCGCGCGCGCGCGTGTGTGTGTGTGTGTGTGTGTGTGTGTGTGTGTGTGTGGTGGTGAGGAGGAACCAGAGCATCAGCAGCTCCCGCCTGGTGGGGGTGAAGGGGCAGCTGCCCGCTCAGTCCTGGGCTGCTGTCTGGGGGAACTGAGGTGCCACCTCCTGCTCCTGCTGAAGGGACCCGGACGCTGCCTCGCACATTTGCTGAAGGTGAGTGAGGTGGGAGGGTCAGCTCCCAGCTGTGGCTGTGGCTTTCCACGTGGATGCTAGATTCTACCCAGCACCTCTCGGTGTTCGCTCTGGATTATTACAAGTGACCCTTTCCCTGCACTCAGTTTGCCAGAACAAGTTCATTGCTATGTACTCAGTGCGACTTCTCTCTATCACCCAGTTCTTCTTGCTGTAGGACCTCTTTCAAGACTTTTCAAAGGGGTCCCTTCAGCACGAAGATCTGAGGTCACACACTTCTAGGGCCACCCTTTTGCCTTTCCAAGTGAGCTAGAATGCAGCTAAACATAAACATAGACAGAAACTTGTGAAGTTCTTTCCTTCACTCACTGAGGAGAGCGTCTCTCGCTGGCTCCATCTCCACACCGCGGCGGGGGCGATGACACTGGCGTCTGGTGCTTCCTCTGTGGGAAACGATTAGCCCCTCCTCACTGAGCGTTTTGGAATGTTTCTTTGTCTCTGCGGTTGTTAATATTGCTGTAATGATTTTACTGGGGATCTTTTTCTTATCTATCTTTTGGTACATGGTTAGGCCTTTCAACTTGAAGACTTTCATCCTTTGTTAATTTAGTCAAATTTAATTTCTTCCAATAATTCTTCCCCTCTGCATATTTCCTGTTGTTAGACTTGCAGTGTATAAATATTATGTGGGTGACTATGCCAATCCCATTTATTAACTTTCATGCGGATTTTCTATCTCCACCCGCCAGGCCCCTGGGTCCTCCGGCTCGCACTCCCTGAGGCCTCCGGAGCGGCTCTCTCCCCGTCCTCCCCCGACACGTGTCCTCTCCAGCCACAGCCCGGCAACAACTAACCCCGTGTTTCAAGTTTTTTAACGCATGTTTTTCATGCTTAGTATTTCTAATCGGTTCTTCTTTAAAACTTCCTCTGTCCTTATTCCATGCCAGCAATATCGTCTCTCTTCTCTTGGAGCTTATGTATTACATTTAAGTCCATCACCACCCGAGCCTATGAATTCTCCACCGGACGCAGGTGGCCTGTTACTGCTCTGTTCTCCTCAGTTGTGCCCTCTCTCCCTCCAGATTTCCAGGGGAAAACTACCCTGACTAAGTACAGGTGGGCAGTAGTAGGTTTACAGTTGTGAGGACCAGAAACACAGTTCATTCTTGTATCAGAATTATTTTCCATGCGAGCAGCTGTAAACCTACTTTTGCCCTCCCTGTAGGCCCTAGACTCCAGGGAGAGTGGCAGAAGCCCAGGTCCCAGCTTTGCCCATTTTGGTGATTTCACAAAGGAGCCACATGCTCCTGCGAGGAGGACTGTGAGTGTTAGGGAGCCCTGCCATCTACCCGCCCCGGACCTGCTTTTCCCAAGTATTTTGTATTTTGATTGTGATCCTGTAAGGCTTGGCATAAACGGGATGAAACAGGGCAAAGCAAGATTCAATTCTCTCTGGACAGTGAGGCAACTGTGTGCCCAGATGGTTCTCTGGTCTCAGCCCCTGGCTCTGCGTGAGCGCTCTGTCCTCACACACCAGGGCACTGCCTGCTGCCCGTGCCAGGCCGCCCACAGTTTTCACAGTGCATCTCAGTCTCTGCAAGCGCTGCCCAGCCTCGAACCCGGGCTCTACGCAGCCCCGTGAAACATGGGGGGCGATGGGGAGGGGCTTGTTCATTTGGGCCTTAGGACCATCAGCCACTTTGCTTCAATCTGTTGCAGTTGGACAGGGGCCACTGCTCGCAAGAATACCCGTGAGGCTGCTCCCGGAGGATGCACAGGGCACGGACGGCAGTGTCCCCGAGCCCGGCTGCGCGCAGCCTGCCCATCCAGCATGGGAGCTCCCAGAGCCTCTGGGCGGGTTCGGGCCAGCACGGTGTGATGCCTGGATGCCTGGAGCGTGAGCGGGCATCAAATAGGAGAGACAAAGCCGAGTTCTGCGGACCCAGCTCCCTACACCCCCTTCTGGGATGCAGACCTCCTCCCGACCAGGTCAGAAGCACTGGCAGGAAGGCCCCCCACCCCCCATCACATGAGGGTGACTGCTCCCTGTGGCGCACACCACAGAGGCCAGAGAGGTGAGGGCCTCTTGGCTCTGGCGCCCGTGAGGCTGAGCGCGCTTCCCACGTCTCCACCAGCTGCGCGCGGCCAGGCCCACGTGGCACGGGAGCGGCTTCCCCGGCGTCCATCTCAGTTTAAACTACAACGTCTTAGACGACGGCAGAGACTGAATCCAGAGACAGTGAGACAGGTTCACGAATGTAAACACTGTGCAGGTTCTGGAGAGCCATTCGTTTATCCATTCAGCAAAGGTGTGACCATCACAGGGACTTTGTGAGACCCTGGGAAGCAGCCGTGAAAGACAGACAATGAGGCTTCCTTTCCGGTGGGGGAGAATGGCCACGGAAGTCCCTCAACAGAGCTGGCTACCTGGGATCGTCACAATCGGATCGTCACAATCGCTAAGGAGGAACCAAACCAGTGGGAGAGCAGGGGTGCAGGCGGGGGCTGGCTCTTTGTCTCACCTGCTCAGAGGAAAGCCTGTCAGGAAGTTGTGTGCTCCCAGCTTTGCCCAGCGAGGAGGAAAGGCCACGAAAGAGCCAGAAGCAGCCAGCTCTGAGTTCCCGGGCTGTGGCTGGCCTCCTCTGTTGAGCGATAGAAAGCGTTAGTGTGTTTGGAACCGGTGAGCGTCTGGGAAGCGGCAGCGGCGAGCCTCGCCGGAGCAGGTGCGCTTGTTTCCTGTGCATGCGAATCCGCGGGGGCATCAGACCCGGTGTTTGCCCCACCTGGACTTTAGGTCTCCGGGTTTGTGCGACAGTGGACTGCGTGGTGAGGAATGGAAGCAGGAAGACCGGCGGGGAGGCTGCTGCTCTAGGCAAGGGGTGGTGTTGGCAGGGACTCTGGGTGTAGCCATGAAGGTGGGATAAAATGGAAGAGTTTGAGGTATACTTTGGAGCTGTGGTTGACGAGACCTCACACTGATGAATGAGCTGGGTACCGTCTGGTTTGGGGGATGAGCTAAGTGAATGATGTTTTCATTTCCAAAATGGTGAAGGCCAGGCCAGGGAAGTATCAGACGTGGTGGGTGGAATCCAAAATTTTCATTCTATTATACCCGACCTGTCTTAGACCTGCAGCTGGAGATGGACGCTCAGGAAAGAATAGTCACCAGCAGCCACCTCAATACAGGAGGTGGGCGGTGAGGGAGGACCCTGAACAGAGCAAATGGAGAAAGCAGACCTCAGCTCCTGCCATGGTGGTCCAGGGCAGAGGAATGATGAGGGGCTGGGCTGGGGTGGCAGGTGAAGGAGTGTACAGCTGGAGGTAAGAAGAGGAGGGGGTAGAGTTAGAAGATTTTAGAATGTCAAATTTCCCGCCGGCGTTGTGCTAGACAAGGGGTGGGGGGTGGGTGCGAGCTTCTCTACCTCAGTGAGTGGAGGGATAATCAGGAACAGAGAAGAGCTGAAGAGGGCCAGGCTGGACGGACAAGCACAATCTGAGTGTGGCAGGCCGAGTGAAGAGCACGTCTCCTGGCTTTGGGGATCTGTGTCACTAGGGTGAGCTCTTTTCCTCCGAGTTAGACATCTCTCTCTTCCTTTTACAAAATAGCACTTGTTATTTTTTCTAACTCTAGAACAATCCGTAGTTACTGTAAAATATTTAAAAAATAAAAAAACCCTCAAAATCTGACTGCCCAGAAATAACAAATGCTAATATTTGATGTCTTGTAAGTACCTACACACTGTGTGTGTCCTTTATTTATAATTTTTGTAATATTTTTGTCATGCTTTTAAAACTAAATATATGGTGTGTATTTCCCCATGCCATTCAGCACTCCTCCCCAAAATATCATTGGATGATGTCACCATCTTTCTTAAAGCTTAGAAAGTGGACACTCGGAGTTGGTCCCCACTCCCTCCCCCCGAACCCGCCTCCCCCATCTGAGTCTGCTCATGCTGGGCCCCCCTCCCGTATTTTGTGAGATGTGCTGAGGTTTCCTCCTTGGGAAGAAGAGAGGCCACATGGCCAAGGTTACAACCCAAGGAAACGACAGCCTGAGAACATTTTTTTGGAAATGAGCGAGGTCTGCAGGCCAGTGGCCTTTGATGAACAATCAGTGACCAGCAGCTTCCTCACTCTGACATCGGCCTCTTTCCCTGCTCATCCTTCCTCCTTCTCTTTCATTTTCTCACAAAATGTTTACAGGCTTAAACATAAATGGGGAACAGGAGAGAGGGCAGAGAAGAAGAATCGGTGTTGCCCAGAAAGAACGGGGCTGCTCTATCAGCGCCCGGCTAACCCTCCTCAGAGCGGGCACATCATTCAGTTCCCCTGCCCACCTGGGCATGGAGAGCTCCCGTCCGGGCCCGGTGATGGAGAGGAGCATGAGAGGAGGCAGAGGCGGATCCCCAGGAGCGCAGTGTGGGAGGCGGTGGGCCTGCAGGAAACAGAAAGAGCACCAGAGGGGGATCCACTCCCCCCCACTCCCTAACCCTCTGCTGCGGGAGGGTCTCGGTGGGCCCTCTGCAGTGGGGAGTCACCCTCCTTCCCAGCACAGTGGTGAAGGAAAGGGGATTTCTGTGGTTGCTGCCGACAAGAGTGCATCTGCTGTTCACCACATGAGCAGGAAGGCGCCATAAGGGAAGTGGCAGGAAGAGCTTCATGATTTAATTCATACATTTTATGATAAACTAGTACCCAGTGCACAAAATTCATGCACATTAAAAGGGAATTAATTTCCCTAACCGGTTTGGCTCAGTGGATAGAGCATCGGCCTGTGGACTGAAAGGTCCCAGGTTCGATTCCAGTCAAGGGCATGTACCTTGGTTGTGGGCACATCCCCAGTGGAGAGTGTGCAGGAGGCAGCTGATCGATGTTTCTCTCTCATCAATGTTTCTAATTCTCTATCCCTCTCCCTTCCTCTCTGTAAAAAATCAATAAAATATATATTTTTAAAAAGGGAATTAATTAGCGGAGGTATTTTAATATTGCTATTTGCCCTTTCTCTATAATAGAAGTGTGAGAGATGAAAGGAACTTAGTAAAATGTATATGAAAATAATATATAAACTTATTAATAAATAAACAGTAACAAAAGGATATAACAACAGAGGCATGATATAAAAATGACAAAAACATGATACGAAAACAACAAAAACATGATATAAAAACAACAGTGATGCAAACAATGACTGATAAAGTGATTAAACTTATTCTAATATCTCCCTGTATACCACATTAAGAGTGAAAACACTTTCAGAGTGCTTGACTAATTTCCCTTGTGATTTAGAACTTTAACTTTAACATCACATGCTCTTTGAACTCAAGAGAAAGCAATATATAACTGACCATGTGCGAAAACAGGTTCAGTTAGGAATATTCCTACTCTTTCTAGAGTTTGTCCTTGTCATTTATTAATAGTCATCACAAATGCTGGCATCACAGAAAACCGTCATCAAATCAATTTGTTTTTTTCTTTTCTTTTTTTTATTCTTATTTTTTTCTCACTTTTTTTTCTTAAATTGTTCTCTTGTGCCTTTAAGAGCCAGCCCTATACTCGGACAGCCCTCCTAAACTGAGAGGGAGGTTGCTGTGTGTCCTGCCAGACTCTCCTGTTATACTGAGCACAGGTGAGCTTGAATCAATTTAAATGGGAGGCCAGTGTCAGACGGGGACAAATTAATTCTTGGAATCAGAACAACCTCTCCCTCTGCAGATCCTGTTAATACTTCAGCTTTGATAATATTAGGTTGTGATCTTTTGATAATAAATCTGGTACCATTACAAAGATCCCATTTACTATTGAGATTTCTCAATAGCATGATGATTGCACCCACTTTCAATTTCAATTTATGACACGGCATTCCTGAAGGAGTAATACTATTAAGAAATTCGATGGGAAAATTTTCCTTTTCAGCATCATCTGTGGAATCAATGGAATCATCACTCAAATATGTGTGAAAATCTCCATCAAGTATATCCAAAATTTCTTCATTTACCTTTTGAACATGCTCATTTTTTGGACAAAGAATTGCACGTTTAGATATATTTTTAATATTATCAATAGATATAGTATTTCCAAAGGTAGCTTCAATAATAGATCCATTACAAAATCATTTCACAGGGGATTTCAATAATATCCATTTCTAAATGAAAACTGTGATCGAGTTTGCCATCTCCAAGTTTTACTAACCATCCACTATAAGCAGAATCCTCTGATCTCATATTTGTTGTAAGAGACAACTTTCTGAAACATCCCCAAACATCGCAGCACTTTAAACTCATTTGTACTATGGCCGATCACATAGCATGCGGTACAATACTGAGACATTGTCGAAAATCCCCTCCAAGAAGGAGAACTTTCCCACCAAATACAACATTCAGACTCATAATTTCTCTTAGTAATCTGTCTATGGCGTTTATAGCATGACTGGATGCCATGGTGCATTCATCAATAATGAGAAGTTGGGCCTTTTTAATAGTTTTAGCAACTTCACTGTTTATATTGCACCTAGAAATTGAAGTTTCATTTAATGGAATCAGTAATTTATGTTGGGAATGAAAGGTGCTTCCACCAAGAAGTAAATTTGCAGCAATTCCTATAGACGCTGTGGGTAAAACAGTACCACCACGAACTCTAATATAATGTATTAAAACTTTATACAGATATGCAGGTGAATAGGATTCCTAGCTGGCAGGCCCCTGACAGCAAGCTGGCCACCTGTCGATTCCGTGAGGAATGGGGCTCCCTCCTCCCTCCTGTAAGGGTCCGGGGTGCAGGTGAATGGGGTTCCTGGCTGGCAGGCCACTGACAGCAAGCTATCCAACAGCAGATTCTGTGAGGAATGGGCCTGCCTCCTCCCTACTGTCAGGGTCTGGTTTGAAGGCTGGCCACGGCCTGGTAGAACTCTGGGTCTGGCCCAACAGGGGGCGTTCCCATTTTACAAATCAAGAAAGTTGTTCAAAGTTATAAATGTGACCTCAAGCAAGGGTAAGACCAGCTCTAACATTTGAGGAAGCACTTGGACACACAGAGAGGCGCACACACGTACAGTTGGCGAAGTGACTTTTTCACACCCAGGTTTCCTTCTGCGCCATCAAATATTGTTGAAAAAGATGTGCACAAAGCCACTGAGTATCTAAAGAGATGCAAACCCAGGTCAAAATGTGAACACCTGGAAATCAAAGATGCATGAGACTGTGGGTGAGGCAGAACTCAGTATAACGTTTTTGGAAAAGTGTTCTTCAATAGCCACCCACTTTAAGAATGCACACCACTCCCCCGCACAGAGACATGAGTTAAATGTATTTGACTTGTGGAATCCTCCTCCCCCTGAAAGCATATGTCTAAGGGTGAGGGTGCTCCTGCAGGAGCCTGGCGGTGTGCCACCCGCCCAGCAGGACAGTCCTCGCCCCGGCTTCCGCTCCCGCCTCCTCAAAGGACTTGTGGTCGAGAGTGGGGGTTCCGAGGTCACCTGGCTGTTTATTTGCTCCTTCACCCCTGTGCTTCAGGTTTTACTCTCATGCTGATCCCTGTTCCTTCAGGACGGTCTTTCCTGCTCCATTTGCATCTTCCCTGCACCGCATGTCCCTTCCGTATTGTATATGGATGGTCTATGTCTGCCCGTTTTGCCATCAGATTCCTTTATCTTGTAGATGCCAATGTTTGTGTGGTTGCCAAGGAGCCTGAGACCCCCCTCACCCAGAGGGGCTAGACTCACCATCTGGTTCTACAGTGAGACTCATTTCTGTAAACACATCCAGACGCCTCCTGTCACCCCGCATTCACTGGTCACATGGATCAGGTGGAAAGCATGAGTGTGAATAAAACACGTGGGTACTGATAACACTCTCAGCAAACTCCCCATAGCAAATGCTATACTGGGGGCATGATGCCGGCTGGGGGAAACAGAGGGACTCACTGCAGTCACAAGGGCTAGCTGCCGAAGAACTGGGGTCAGCGTGGACCCCACCAAGTGTGTTTCGCCCTCCTGTGATGGGCCGCCACCATCTGGGGCACCTGCCCCCCATAGACCTGGGGGGAGAGAGCAGGAGGACTGGTAGGGCTCCCAGTGAACTAGCAGTGACAGTGTTGAGTGGCACCCACACTCACATTCCCCAACGCAAGGGAGGCTGGGAGAGTGGGCCTGCGATGTGCAGGCGGCGGGTGGGGGGAGAGGGGGAAGGATCTGGTGGGCTGTGTCCTGGGCCCATTATGGATCGGACAATGTGGGTGTAAATGCTGTCTCCACCCCTCCATTTGAGCAGCTTTGCCTCTCCCTTCTGGCTTCTCGGGCTGTGAAATGTGAGGGATTGCACTGGAGAGCCCCAGGCGCCTTCCTGATCCCTGTGCCCCAGACACTTTCTTGGGTGGAAGAGCTACTCCTCAAAAGTGTGCGTGCTTTCTCCCCCCAGAGGCCTCTGATCCGACCCAGCCGGACGCGTGGTGAGGGCCATTTCAAAAGCACCGTCCCTAGCCGAGAAGGAGCTCAGAAGTGTCTGAAGAGCTGCTTGTCAGTGGGGGTGCGGCACCTGCCGGCGTGCCTGCCACCTTTGCAGCCCTCGAGGTGACCAGTGTGGCGTTAGCAGAGAGCGGACGCACAGCCTTCTTTGAGCAGAGGTGGGTGAATGAGTGAGGACACCTGCCCTCTACCACCCTCAGCCCCTAGAAACTGGGGGTGGGGGTCGGGGGTGTTTGCAGGCACCAACTGGTCATGTGACAATGATGTCCCCTGATGTCTTCTGCTCACCAGCACCAGAAAGTGCCAACAGACACCATTTTCCAATATGAACACGAGTCTTGTCTTGCTTGTACGCCTGTCTTTTTCCAACAGTATTTCATTGTAGAAATGTTTGCAAATGCATACAGGCAAGAGGAAGAAAAGAGCAATTAACTTAATCCATTTCGCTGGCTTTTCTCTGCATCTGTATGGAAGACTGCTTCTGTCCGGGGAGAACTTACAGGATAAAAGGAATAGATGGCTGCAGGATGATGAAAGGGACGCAGGTGTAGGAGGAGCGTTAGTGAGCATTAATAGCCCTTTCTTTTCTCCTTTCTCTAATCTGATGAGGGTGTCAAAGCCGGCAGGTTGCTGGGAACCTTCCTAAGTTTTCTAACTCACAGCAGGCATTTCTCCCTCTCCCATACACACTGTACGGGTCCACACAGACTCAGTCACAAAGAGAGGGGCCTGCGATATGTAATGTTCCGAGATTTTTTCCCACTTATAATATAGGATGGGAATCTTTCTAATTCAATACATATGGGCTTTTCTTAATCTTTGTACTAATTAAACCATCTCTTGTAACATAGATTCATCGTCCCATCAATTGTCATTTAGTTGTTTCCAGGTTTTCCTGTTGTCCTTAGTGAGATATGATTCACGTCTCACAAACAGCGACTTTTATTTCTAAAAAGTTGTTCTAGAAGTAAAAATGCAGAGCCAGAGGGTTTTAGCAAATTTGTCCATGTACACCCCGCTGCCCCCTGTCCCCCAGAAAATTGCAGTAATTGATCTTCCTGCTCAGAATGTAGGAAAGACCAGTTTTTCCACAATCTCACCAACATAGGTTGTTACAATATTGAAAAACTTTGCCACCTGATTAATGAAAAAATGATGCCTTGTTACTGTCTTGACTTGACCTTCCATGAATATTGGCACAGTGAATCATTCTTGCATGTAGTGATCAATGTAGTTAATCCATCATTTGCACAGTTTTTTTCTTATTAATTTGTAGTAGTGTATATAATACTCCACTAACTCTTTTCAATATATAAGAATAGTTTTCAGTCCAGCTTTTTAAAAATTCTTTTATTTTTGTTATTATTATTTTTAAAAAATATGTTTTAGAGAGAGAGGAAGGGAGAGGGATAGAGAGATGGAAACATTGATGAGAAGAAACATTGATTGGCTGCCTCCTGCATGGCCCCTACTGGGGAATCAAGTTGGGGCACACGCCCTGATGGGAATTGAACGAACTGGGCTCAGTCCAGCTTTTTTAAAAAAAAAACATTTTGTTTACTGAAAAGGATTATTGACATTTTAAATTAAAATAATGATCACTATTTCCCTATATGATTGCTTTCCTGACCTGTTTGGGAAGGCGCTCTTTCATTTATTTTTAACGTGGCCTGCAGTGCCCAGGGCTGGTGTGGGTGTGTGTGCTGAGCAGCAGAGAGCGAGATCTGCTTCCTCTGGCCTGTTTTGGGGCAGGAGGGGCGAAGGGGGAGACTGCACAGATGACTGTCCTCCATGGGCCAAACCAGGAATGACATCGCTCCTTTAGATTTTCTTTCCACAAGACCAAGTTGCTGGATGTGGTTGCTCCCTCCACTGGTGAATTCTTTTTTAATAAATCTTGATTGTTGAGAGTATTACAGATGTCCCACCCTTTTCCCCCCTATTGCCCTCCTCCACCTGGATCCTGACTCGCTCCAGGCCTTCACCACCCTATTGTCTGGGCCCTGGGTAAAGCATATATGCATATAAGTTCTTTGGTTACTCTCTCCCCCAGTCCTCTTCCCTCTGAGATTCCTCAGTCTGTTCCATGTTTCCATGCCTCTTGTTCTATTTTGTTCATCAGTTTATTTTGTTCATTAGATTTCTTGTTTGTTTATTTTTATTTTTAGATTCAATTGTTGATAGATATGTATTTATTGCCATTTAATTGTTCATATTTTTTATCTTTTTTTGTCGTCTTCTTCAAGAAGACCCTTCAGCATTTCATGTAATACTGGTTTGGTGGTGATGAACTCCTTTAGCTTTTTCTTGTCAGTGAAGCTCTTTATCTGACCTTCAATTCTAGATGATAGATTTGCTGGGTAGAGTAATCTTGGTTGTAGGTTCTTGCTGTTCATCACTCTGAATATTTCTTGCCACTCCTTTCTGGCCGGCATAGTTTCTGTTGAGAAATTAGCTGACAGTCGTATGGGTGCTCTGTTGTAGGTTACTAACGGCTTTTCTCTTGTTGCTTTTAAGATTCTCTCTTTGTCTTTAACCTTTGGCATTTTAATTAAGATGTGTCTTGGTGTGGGCCTCTTTGGGTTCCTCTGTTTGGGACTTTCTGAGAATCATGGACATGTATTTCTCTTTCTTTCACCAGGTAAGGGAAGTTTTCTGTCACTTTTTCAAATAGGTTTTCAATTTCTTGCTCTCTCTCTTCTCTTGCCAGGAACCTCACGGTGCAAATGTTGGTACACTTGAAGCTGTCCTTGAGGTTCCTTACCTTATCTTCATTTTTTATATTCTTTTTCCTTTTGCTATTCTGATTGGATATTGTTTGCTTCCTCATATTCCAAATTGCTGATTTGATTCTCAGCATCCTCTACTGTTTCCCTGGAAATTAGATTTCAGTCAGTGTAGCCTTCATTTCTGACTTGTACATTTTTTGTTGTTGATGTTCTGAGTTTCTTGAAATTTTCACTAAGTTCCTTGAAGTTCTCACAAAGTTCTTTGAGCATCCTTATAACCATTATTTTGAACTCTGTGTTTGGTAGTTTGCTTGCTTCCATTTCATTTAGTTCTTTTTCTAGAAATTTCTTCTTTCATTTGAGACGTGTTTCTTTTTCTCTTCATTTTGGCTGCCCCTTGAGTGTGTCACTCATAGAGGTGGTAGGGTTGTAATGTGGCATGAACTGAAGCTGACCATCAGTTGCACTGACTCTGGGGCCTCCCTGGATGTGCAAAGTTAGCCAATGCCTGTGCCCCACCTGGGGTCACCAAGCCTAAGCTACAGAGCAATCTGCAGATGGCTGCTACTTGTGTTGGGCTTGGAGATGCCCAGAGGAGGCCAAGCTATGAACCAAGGTGGACTACTACTAGTGCCAAGCCTGGGGCCACTTATTGAGAGGTATAGGGCACACTGAGACCAGCTGCTGTTTGTTTGACAGATTTTAGAAAGGTTTGAAGCCTGAGGCAAGAGAAGCCAGTTCTATGGAAAAGCCACTGGAAATGGCTTGGATGAGCCTGCAAGTTGGGTGGAGCAGAGTCTCAGGGAGTCACCAGGGGCCAGGTGAACAGTATGAGCCAGGTTGATAGCTCTGTGATGGGGAGGGCTCAGCAATGGAACAATGACTTCTGCCAGCAGTTCTCTCCAGGACAGCGGTTCTCAACCTGTGGGTCGCGACCCCTTTGCGCAGTGGTTCTCAACCTTCCTAATGCTGTGAACCCTGAGGCACCATCCTCTCAATGGTTATGCACTGGTTGAGGAGACAGCGAATGAAAAAAAGTCATGGATAAGGGCAGGAGATGTTAAGTGCAAAGACACACCATATAGGTCCTCTGTGAGGATATAGAATTTGAGAGAACATTCCAGAAAGCTGAGGGAAGTGTTTTCCTCCTGAAGGCATCACGCAGCCCAGCACACAGTCTCGGGAACACCAGGGAACTCATTTCTGAAAACCAGTGGACAATGGTTGCAGGATGAGTTAGCAGGGTCAAACTTAAGAGTTTGTGTGTGGGGGAGGCTCCACACCACAAACAATTCTCCGACACCACCCCGGTGTCCTCAATTCAACGTAGTTCCAACACTCTCTACTGAAGAAGCATCAGCTTCCATAGGTTAAGGGCTTCATCCTACTAGATACTCCCACCCCTGTCTCCACTTCAGACACCAGTCACAAGTCCAGGTTATCACCCATGCTTCTACCCAGCTTCTATAGATCAGAGAGTCCCACCACCCCTCCTCGGGTCAGATTGCTTTGCTAGAGCACCTCACAGGACTTTGAGAAACAGTCTATTCACTAGATCACTGATTTATTATAAAAGGATATAACTCAGGAACATCTGATGGAGGAGATGCACAGACTGGGATGGGGGAGGGGTGGAGATTCGATGTCTTCTCCCAAAGTATCATTCTACCCACTTCTCCAGGTGTCAGAAGCTCTCAGAACCCCTCTTTCTGGGTTTTATGGGGACTTTGTCAGATAGGCATGAAGGATTAAACCATTGGCCACTGGGGGTGATTCAACTCCAGTCCCTGGCCCTCCCTGGAGGTCAGAGATAGGGACTGAAAGTTCCAACCCTTTAATCACATTATTGGTCATCTGGTGACTAGCTTCCATCTTTAAGTGACCAAGGGGCTTTTCAAAAGTTGGTTCTTTGGGAGAGAATAAAAATGGTGGCAGAGTAAGCAGATGCTACACAACATGCTTCCAGGACCAAACTGGAATTACAACAAAAATACAAAAAAAAATCTTGAATAGTCAACTGAAGACTGGCTGGAGAGAACCCTGATAACCAGGGATGGAAAGTGGAGACCACATAGAGACTGGTAGCAAGAGTGGAGGCGTGAAAAGGCTGGTTGGGCTCCCACAGACAGCAGCTGAGTTTCTGAGAGATATTTCAGTTATGGGGAGTTGACACTGAGAACTCTGGGGTCTAATCCCCAAGCTGGGCTCCCCAGCAGAGAGCACCAGAACTGAGAAAGGTGCTTACATAATATCTCGGTGTGAAAAGCAGTGGGGTTGCTGTCTGCCAGGGAGAGATGGCTGAAAATGCAGGCACTCTCTTAAAAAGACAATGCACAAAATTGCATTTGCAGCCATTCACCTTGTGCTCTGGCAGAGGAAGGGCAGAGTGGACTAGAGCTGTGTGAACAGAAGCCAGGGTTGGAGGTTCTGGGGTTAGAGCTCAGAATGCAGAACCCTCTATTTCCTGTACTGAGTCATCTTTCTCATGCACACATTTGCTATCCAGGCAATCTTGCCTGGGGGGAAGACAGTCAATCCTCCCTATTGTAAAACACCTTGCCCTATGGTATGGAGTTTTTGAGGCCCATTATGACACTGAGAATAACAATTAGCTTCCAGGCAGAAGCAAATGCTCCACCTTATTGGCAAAACTCTTGCCACGCCTGTGGACGATTGCCTGAGGGCTATTCAAGACTAAATTCAAACAGCATTTGACACTATCCTGTACTAGAGATTGAGAGATGTAGCGGATCTACCTAATACATAGTCACAAACCCAAAAAGGCATCCCAAATGAGACAAATAAAACCCCAAAATGAAAGAACAAGAGAATTATCCAGAAGAAGAGAAAAATAAAAAGGAGATAAGAAATTTATCTGATACCAGAGACCTGGTGCACAAAATTCCTGCACTCAGGGGCTCCCACAGCCGGGCCCGTGCCCTCTTGCAGTCTGGGAGCCCTCAGAGGATGTCAGACTGTCGGCTTAAGCCCGCTGCCCATGGGGAGTGGGCTTAAACCAGCAGTTTGACATCCTTAGCACTGCCACGGAGGTGGGAGAGGCTCCTGCCACCGCCTCTGCGCTCGCCAACCATGAGCCCGGCTTCTGGTTGAGCAGCACTCCCCCTGTGGGAGAACACTGACCACAAGGGGGCAGCACCTACATTGAGCATCTGGCCCCTGGTTGTCAGTGCACATCATAGTGACTGGTCATTACACCCTTTGGTCAATTTGCATATTAGCCTTTTATTATATAGGATAGAGTTCAGAATAATGATGGTAAAAATGCTCAACAGCATGAGAAAAGATATTGTAAATATGAAAACGGAAATAAAGAATGACATAGCACAAATAAAGAACACATTGGAAGGAAATCACAGCAGATTAAGGGAAGCTGAGGATTATATCAGTGAATTAGAAGACAGGGTAGAAAAAAATCACTCAACCAGAGAACCAAAAAGAAAAAGCAATGAAAAAAACAGACAGACAGCTTAAGGAATTTGTGGGACAACATGAAACATAGCAATATTTGCATAGTAGAGTTACCAGAAGAGGCAGAAAGGGAGATAAGAATAGAAAACGTGTTTGAAGAAATAACGGCAAAAAATTCCCCTAACCTGCTGAAGGAAAAAGTCACACAAGTTCAGGAGGCGCAGAGAGTCCCAAGCAAGAACACACAAGCAAGCCCATGCCCAGACACATCATAATTAAATTCCCAAAAATTAAAGACAAAGAGAGAATCTAAAGGCAGAGGAGACAAGCAATTTTTTACCTACAAAGGAGCTCCAATAAGGCTGTCATCTGATCTCTCATCAGAAACTTTACAGACCAGAAGGAAATGGCATGACGTTTTCAATGTCACAGAAAGCAAGGATCTGAAACCAAGATTACTATATCCAGCAAAGCTATTATTCAAAATAGACTGTGAAATAAAGATCTTCCCAGACAAAAAATAGGCTAAAGGAGTTCATCACCACCAATCCAGCATTACAAGACATAATAAAGGGACTGCTATAATGAGAAGAAATAGAGAGAGAAACCTAGGTATACAGAATTAATATGGCAATAAATATGTACCTATTCTATATAATAAAGAGCTTATATGCTAATTAGACCAGCCAGTGGAACAACCTTTTGGGCTATCTTCCAGAATGACCAGTGGGCAGGGCCATGGGGGGCTGAGGCAGCCGGGGATCTGAGGGCCGAGGCAGCTGGGGCTACAAGGGCTGAGCCCCTTGCACGAATTTCTTGCATCAGGCCTCTAGTCAATAATAATTTTAAATGTAAATGCTCCAGTCAAAAGACATAGGGTAGCTGAATGGATACAAAAACCTCAGAACAAAAGACTCACACAGGATAAGAGTGAAGGGATGAAAAATTTTTTTCTATGCAAATGGAAATGATAGCCAGTATAGTAATGCTCATATCTAACAAAATAGACTCACAAATGAAGGCCATCACAAGAGACAACAAAGGTCACTACATAATACTAAAGGGATAGATCCAACAAGAGGATATAGCCCTGGTAAACATAGATGCATCCTATATAGGAGCACCTAAACATACAGAAAAAAACTTCTAGAGGACTTTAAGGGAGAGATTAACAACAATACCGTCATAGTAGGGGACTTTTGCACCCAACTGACTTCACTAGATAGATATTCCAGAACAAAAATTAACAAGTAAACAGTGACTCTAAAGGACTCACTGGATCAGATGGACTTAATTAATACTTATAGAACATTTCACTCCAAAGCTGAAGAATATACATTCTTCTCAAGTGCCCACGGGTGATTCTGATTCTCAAAGATAGACCACTAAGACAGGACAGAAAGTAAGTCTCTACAAGTTCAACAAGCTTAAAATCATATCAAGCATCTTCTCAGATCATAGTGAAATAGAATTAGAAATCAACTATAGTAAAAACACTCAAAAACATTCAATCACATGGAGGCTAAATAGCATGTTATTAAACAATGAATGGGCTACCGATGAGATCAAGAAAGAAACCAAAAACTTCCTGGAAACAAATGAAAATGAACACACAATAACACAAAATCTGTGGGACACAGCAAAAGCAGTCCTGAGAGGAAAGTTCGTAGCACAACAGGCCTACCTCTAAAAACAAGAAAAATTAACAATAAACTATTTAACCCTACCACTTAAAGAATTAGAAATTGAACAAGAAAAGCCCAAAGTAAGTAGAAGGAAGGATATAATAAAGATTAGAGCAGAATTAAATGATATAGAGAAAAAAATACAAAAAAATCAATGAAACCAAGAGCTAATTCTTTGAAAGGATAAACAAGATTGCTGAACCATTAGCCAATCTCATCAAGAAAAAAAGAGAGAGGACCCAAATAAATAAAATCATAAACAAAAGCAGGACATAACCACTGACACCACAGAAGTACAAAGGATTTTAAGAAAATACTATGAGGAACTATATGCCAACAAGCTGGACAATGTGGATGAAATGAACAAATTCCTAGAAGCAAACAATCTTCCAAAACTGAATCAGGAAGAATCAGAAAACCTGAATAGGCCAGTAAAAACTGATGAAATAGAAGCAGTAATAAAAGAACTTCGAGGAAACAAAAGCCTGTGTTTGCATGGCTTTGCAAGGGAGTTTTACCAAACATTCAAAAAAGAACTAACACCTATACTCCTCAAACTATTCAAAAAAATCCAAGAGGAAGGAACATTTTCAAGCCCTTTTTATGAGGCTAGCATTATCCTAATTCCAAAACCAGATAAAGACACTACAAAGAAAGAGAATTACAGACCAAAATTCCTGATCAATATAGATGCTAAAATCCTCAACAAAATATTAGCAAGTTGGACCCAGAAATATATTAAAAAGATCATACACCATGACCAAGTGGGATTTATTCCAGGGATGCAAGGCTGGTACAATATTCGCAAATCAATAAATGTGATACATCACTTAAATAAATTGAAAGACCAAAACCACATGATCATTGCCCTAACTGGTTTGGCTCAGTGGATAGAGCATTGGCCTGTGGACTGAAGGGTCCCAGGTTCGATTCTGGTCAAGGGCATGTACCTTGGTTGCGGGCACATCCCAGTAGTGGGTGCGCAGGAGGCAGCTGATTGATGTTTCTCTTTCATCGATGTTTCTAACTCTCTATCCCTCTCCCTTCCTCTCTGTAAAAAAAAATCAATAAAATATATTAAAAAACACACACACATGATCACATCAATAGATGCAGAAAAAGCATTCAACAAAGTCCAACATCCATTTTTTATAAAAACTCTCAGCAAAGTGGGAATAGATGGAGTATACCTCAACATGATAAAGGCCATATATGATAAATCTACAGCAAACATAATTCTCAATGGGCAAAAAGTAAAACCATTTCCCCTAAGAATAGGAATAAAACATAGTACTGGTCATCCTAGCTACAGCGATCAGACAAGAAGAAGAAATAAAAGGCATCTAAATTGGAAAGAGGAAGTAAAACTCTCAATATTCATAGATGACAGAATATTATACACAGAAAGCCCTAAAGACTCCACCAAAAACTAATAGATTTAATAAATGAAGTTGGCACTGTAGCAGGATACAAAATCAACACCCAGAAATCTATGGGGTTTTTTTATACATTAATAATAAATTCTCTGCCGAAACCGGTTTGGCTCAGTGGATAGAGCGTCAGCCTGCGGACTGAAGGGTCCCGGGTTCGATTCCGGTCAAGGGCATGTACCTGGGTTGCGGGCATATCTCCAGTGGGAGATGTGCAGGAGGCAGCTGATCGATGTTTCTCTCTCATAGATGTTTCTGACTCTCTATCCCTCTCCCTTCCTCTCTGTAAAAAATCAATAAAATATATATTTTTTTAAAAAAATAAAATAATAATAATAATAAATTCTCAGAAAGAGAAACTAAACAAACAATCCCATTTACCATTGCAACAAAAAAAAATTAAGATAGGAATAAACTAAATAAAGGAAGTAAAAGGCTTGTTCTTTGAAAACTACAGGACATTGAAAAAAAGAGATAGAGGAAGATATAAACAAGTGGAAGAATATTCTGTGTTCATGGATTGGTAGAATTAACATCATTAAAACGTCCATACTACCCAAGGCAATCTACAGATTCAATGCAATCCCTATTAAAATACCAACAGCATATTTCACATCTAGAACAAACACTCCAAAAATTTACATGTAATCCAAAAATCCCTGAATAGCTGCAGCAATCTTGAGAAAAAAGATTAAAATTGGAGGAATCACAATAGCAGATATCAAGTTATACTACAATGCCACTGTAATAAAAAAACAGCCTGGTACTGGCCCAAGAACAGGCATATAGATCAATGGAACAGAACAGAGACTCCAGAAATCGACCCAAGCCATTACATTCAATTAATATTTGACAAAGGAGTCAAGAGCATACAATGGAGTCAAGACAGTCTCTTCAATAAATAGTGTTGGGAAAATTGGACAGATACAAGCTAAAAAATGAAACTAGACCACCAACTTAGACCATACATAAGAGTAAACTCAAAATGGATAAAAGACTTAAATGAAAGTCAGGAAACCACAAAAACCCTAGAAGAAACCATAGACAGCAATAATCTCAGGCATCTCTCATAACAATATGTTTATGGATATATCTAGGGCAAAGGAAACTGAGAAGAAAATAAACAAATGGGACTACATGAAAATACAAAGCTTCTGCACAACAAAAGAAACCATCAGCAAAATGAAAAGGCAGCCCACTGTATGGGACAACATATTTGGCAAAGATACATCTGATAAAGAGTTAATATCCAAATATATATGTGGTCATTGCCATTGTATTATTCATGTTTATGATTTCCCCCTGTTATTCTTAAAGAAATTCCCTTAACATTTCTTGTAATACTGGTTTGGTAGTCATGAACTTTTTAAGGTTTTTCTTGTCTGGGAAGTTCTTTATCTCCCCTTTGATTCTAAATGTTAGCCTTGCTGGTTACTCCCCGCCTGCCCCCCTTGATCTTGTTGTTAATCTATTTATTGTTTAGTAGCATGTTATTTAGCCTCGATGTGCTTGTCTGTTTTCCAGTTTTCTTCTTATAATGGATTTCTAGTGATTAGGGAAGATTGTAGGATTTCCAAGCATTGTTATCTGACAGCTTCCAGGACACAGATAGAAGATTTTTTTCTATAAAACTGGTTAATGGTCTGGAGGGCTGAAAGCCTCCCAAGAAGCTCCTCATCTCCAGAGGGTTCAGAATACAGATGACAATAGGGGGCCCCAGTTGGCCCCTCACCCAGTTGGGTCTTGGCAGTAGGCATGATGGGATGGATCCTTGGGGATTAGAGAGCTGCGTGCTCCCAGGAGCAATTGGAAGGGGTTCCTGCCAATCTGGACAGAGGAACTGGAGGTTCACCTGTGAACCTATAGCACTTGTGACCTACCACACCCTTTCTTCCTGTCAGGTCCCCTCTCCATGGAACAGTGCAGAGCCAATACGGAGATAGTGGCCACTAGAATGTCTTAACAAAACCATCTTTATTCATAATTGACACACAGTGCCCCAAAGGTGCTGCTCCTACCCCCAAACCCAGGCCCACCCCCACCCTAACGGTCCTGCCTTCCATCCCTATTTCTCATGTGAGTAGAATAGCCAGGATCATCCCTGGGGTCAGCCAGGAACTTCCCTGGGATGAGGAGCAGCCCTTGGTTCCACTGGGGGACAGCCAGGTCACAGGAAGCATGCCCCGCAGGTGGCTGGCAGTGGGAGAGACACCCACTGCTCCCTACTGGCTGCAGTGTCACTTATTACTCCTCCCTGTGACAGCCAGGTCACACTTTTTCTTTTGAGGCTGTGAGGTGCAAACCAGCTCCAGAGCCAGTGCTGGCCTCCCACAGACCCCCAGGTTGGCCCCCGGGCGGGGGGTCTTCTCAGCATGGGCGGGGCCTCCCGCCAGAGCACGCTTCCGAGATTTGGAAGCTGCAGGTGAAGCTCGGGTGAGACCTAGTGTTTGAAAAAACTGGGACTGGGCAGCTCCCCGGGGCCCCCGACCTCCAGGGCAGGCAAGGCCTGAGGCAGGGACAGGACTGAGAGAGAGCCCACAGGGCAACAGGCTATTAGGAGAGCCCAAGAGGAAGGCCAAGCTGGGGAGGTCCTCCTCATCCTCACTGGACCTGTCTGGCTCAAGAGTCTCTCTGACAAGAGAGGCCTCTCTGGGGACGCAGGCCTCCCTGGGGCCCAGTGCACAGTCAGCAGGCCCGGGGCCCTGGGGAGCCGAGGGGGGACATCGAGCCCAGAGTGGTGGGTGCTCCTGACGCCCCGCAGAGATAGCAGAAGCCTGGGGCCTGGGCCGGTGGGCATCTGCTGGGCCGTGCCTTTGCTGGTCCGTGAAGTCAGTCTCTGGTGGGCAGGCTTTGTCCCTGACCCCCAGCTGGGGGCCACGGTCATGCCTCTGGGCATCTTGGCCGATCTCAGACTCAGAAGAACTTGAGTTCAACAGGGGAGCACCGTGACTTGAGGGTGACTGCAAACCCCCCTCCTTGGAGGCCAGGAGTCGCTTTTCTACCAGCTGGGAGGAAGAAGGGACAGTGAGCTGGCGCTGCACACGTGTGTGTGAGAGGAGGAGGAATGTGGGTGATGGGACAATAGCACTGGGGGGAAGAGGGGGGAGGTGACACCATGACTTAAATCCATGACAGCTATGTGGCTCTCCTCCGTCCCCTGTGCCATATTCCCAGCTTAGTGTTCCCTCCCCTTCTGGGCTCCCACCCCCTCCTCTCTGTTGTCCTCTCCTTCTTGTTGTCCTGCCCTGCTCCCACCCAGGGCTGGCCCCTCGGTGCCTACAGGCAGGGGTGGCATGGACAGAGGCCTGTGTGTCCTGGTTCTGGGTTGTTCCCTGCCCTGGTTTACCCGAGTGCACCCTCTCCTGGCTCCCCTGAACCCCCGATCTACCTGGATCCCTCCCTCCCTGACTCACTAGGGCCTGTCCCTCCTCTAACTCCCCTGGGGTCCCAGGGTCCTATGGCTCATTGGGGACCCCCTCCCATCGCCCTAATGTCCACCCTCCCCTGGCTCACCTGGGCAGCAGTGAGCCCTTCTTCCTGCTCCAACTCCTCAGCTAGCGCCAAGGGATCTTGCTGTGCATCTGGGGACATTATTTGTTCCATGAATTGGGGGTGAATGACCGCCTCCACCTGGGACAGAAGGCAGCGGCTGTGAGCCCCTTGGCAGGGAGCAAACTGGGAGTCAGCGGGGCCTGGAGCACAAGTGGGAAAGCCCAGACCCACCCGGCCTCCTGCTCAGGCGGGTGTTTTACTCCATCATGGTCATCAGGTGCACACACAGAAACACATACATGCACATACACACACAAGGGCACACCCACATGAACACAGATAGCACATACCACACAAAGCACACACATGCAGAGACACACACATTCTCACGCACCCAGCTCAGGAATAAAGAGCAGAGCCCAATCCCATCAGCCTGGGAGAACCCGGGTCTGGGTGCTGCAGCGCCTCCCTCTGGGACCTTATAGACCCGGAGCTGCCAGCCAGCCCACCTGGGTGACAAAGTCTTCCTGGGAGCACAGCTGGTCCAGGTAGCTCAGGAGACCCTCATCCTGCAGCCACTCCTTTACTTCATCTTCCCATCCTCCGCCTGGCGCCTCGGTGGCTGAGTGCGGCAGTCCCAGCAGATGGTCCATGATGTCCATGTACTCTCTCACGGCCTCCGGGGGGATCTCATTGGGTGACTTTGTCTCCTGGGGCCGTTGGTGTCTTCGGATGTGCTGGGCGCTGGGTACAGCCATCCTGGGAGTGCGCACTGGACAGAGGGAAGAGGAGGGAGCATGAGGGGATAAAGCTCCCACCTCAGGAGCATGCGATGCTGAGGGCAGTGTTGAGGGCATTAATATGGGTGCGGCTGGATCGGGGTCACCTGAAGCCTGGTGACTACTAGTATGTGAGGAGAGAGGACAGGGAGAGCACCCAAGAGAGTCATGTGTGAAGATGTGTGGAGCCAGCGCATCTCCAAGGGGCTCCGCAGCCAGCCGGCTTCTCAGCAGACTTCATGTGGGGCCTTTGACAGGGAGCAGGGAGAGGGGATGAGAAGGTGGACCAGGTCCAGACCCCATTCGGACAAAGGGTCAGAGGCCCGACTCTCAGGGCTGTTTCCCTTGAGAGACCAAAGCCCCCCTGAAGGAGAAGGGCTGGTGTGGGTGGGACAGTGGCCTGCCCTAAGCCCTTTGGCCATGGGCTCCCGTGGGAACGTGCTGGCCTACCTGGCTGCCCGCCAACCACTGGGGCTGGGGGCCCCCGAGGATCAGGTCTCGGTGGGGCAGGAGGGGGCTGGGTCTGAACCCCCTTCTTCCACTGGAACTTCTCAAGCTGCATCTGCTCCTCCGCCTCAAACTCCATGAACCTGGGGGTGAGGGGGGCACAGCTGTGCTGAGAAGGAAGCCGCCGGGAGCCCAGAAAGGCAGCAGCGGGTGGGCGGATGGGAGAGCCAGGGCCTCGGGGCTGTCAGGGCCCGGACACTGGGGAGGCAGGAGGCTGGCTGAGCACATTCCTGCACAGCCCCTCTGGCTGGAGTCTGCCCACTGGCCGGGGCACCTTCTCCCCAGCCTGTCCTGAGCCTTCATGTCCAGCCCAGGACGGGTCAGGGTCAGAGGAGGGGGGAGCTCCCGGGAGGTGGGACAGAAGCACCCACGCTCTGAAGCTGAGGGAGAGGCTTCCCCAGGAGAGAAGGGCCTCTGGGCTGCGGGGACCCCGTGCTGAGTGACACCCTCCCACCACCCTCCTCTCTGCTGAGACCTCACAGCTGGACCCTGCCCCTCAGGCAGCCCCCTACACACACACAGCCATGGGGACCAAGGACCCTGACTCACTTTTCTGCCATCTCATAATAGATCATCCGGTCAAAGTTGCTCTTGCGCTGCCATTCCTGCATGGCCCGCCACATTCCCTCCTCCAGCGTCATGGTGGGCCTCAGGCGGGACAGGGACCGGAGCACCGGGCTGCAATGCCTCAGGGTCAGTCATGGCTGCAGCCTGGCCTCCACCCGCCTGCCCACCCCAGCTCAGCGGAGCCAGGTTCCCACCCCCACCCAGCAGGACTGAGCGCCTCAGGTGACGGAGGAGGCGTCTGTGGGCAAAGACAAGCCTTCCAGCTGCTGTTGTCAGGGCCTCACATTCACACCAGCCCAGGAACCAGGACTGGAGGTGACCCCGCACTCGCACCCATCGCTGGGACACGCGGGCCATGGAGCGCTTCCTCATCAAGACTGCCCTTTCACAATAATAACCCTGTCCTCAGGGAGACACGGCCTGCGCCAGGCAGCCTGCTGACACGTCTCAGGTTAGCACAGACCATTAGACCAAGGAGTCTTCTCCACATCCCGGAATTAGGGAGAATTGTCCGGTCATGAGGGGCCTGAGGCGCGAGGAGCTGCCTCTCATGGTTACATCTCCGGAGGAGGATCAGGACTCAGGGCGGTGAGCTCAGTTGCGGTAAAGCACAAGTGAGGAAGCCATGCATGCGGCGGGTGATGCGTGTGGCTCAGAATGTGCCTTCTGAGAGCAGGGACCCCACCCTCAACCTTCCCGCCAGCGTCCGGGATCAGCCCGCCTGCAGGTCCCTCCCAGCTCCTCTTTGAGTGAAAGCTCCAGGCGCCCCCTGCCCTGACCAGGGCACTCACATGAGGAAGCAGGACAGAGCTTCTGCATCAGGACTCTGGGGAAGGTGCTTCCAGGCCAGGGCCTTGAAGCGCTGCCAACGTCGGAAATTTTTGTACACACTGTTGGGGTTACAGGAGTCATCCGGCGAGGTCTTGGACTGGGAGGTGGCCAGGCCACCCTTCCTCGAAGCCCCAGCATTCACTGAGGGGACGATGGGGGCCAGCTGGGCAGCTGGTGGTGGAGCTGGAGGAGGAAGGCAGGGACACCAGCCTCCATTGCCGGCCTGGGTGCCCCCAAAAGCCGAGGCGGGCATAATCGTCTCCACCGCAGAGGCTTCCAAGAAGAGGGGTGCAGGACACACAGCACCCCCGCAGGTGGTCCCTGGAGCATTCCAGTTGGGTGGGGCCTGAGTCAGGACAATGGTCTGAGTCTGGGAGGGCTGTGGTCGTCCCCCTTCTGACCTCACCTGGTCCATGATGTTACAAGCCCCAGGCCCAGCGGGGCCTTGACCCGCATCTCCTGCCACCAGAGGTGTCCTGGGCAAAGCGGGCAGCACCAGGGGGCGGCCAGGAGGGAATGACGGGGTCCTGAGGGGCGGCAGGTGCTGCTCCCTAGGGGACCAGTGGGTGGGGCCAGTAGTGGGCGGGGGAAAGGGCTGTGCCGTGAAAGGAGTCACGGAGGCACCAGGCTTCAGGGTCACATCCGCTCCCAGCACTGCAGATGCTGTTGAGACAAAGGAAAGGGTGAAGGGAGGAGGAGAACCAGCAAACAGCACTGAGGCACTCTGGGCCCCCCGTAGCCACTGGGGAATCAGAGCAGTGAGTCTCCCAGGGGAGGGCCATTGGGATGGGCAAACTGCGGGGGTGGCACATGTCCTCAGGTCATTGTCACGCTGTGACCTCCAGTTGGGATTTATTCCACTGGAGAGCTTGCTCCCCGTCGCCAAGGCTCCCTGACCACTGTCTGCGAGAAGAAATGGCCCCAGCCAGCGCTGACCCTGAGTGCCGCCCTAAGGATTCCCTGGCACCAAACCTGCCAGCCTCAGGCCTGGCCCTGGGCAGCAGTCTGCTCTGGGGGCAACGACCCCAGGACCCACTCCGGTGACCTTCTCCAAGGTAAGCTCTAGGCACCCAAAGGGGCTCTGAGAACAGGCCGTGTCTAAAATATTAGGGCCCCATCTGCTCCTCAGTCTTCCCTTTTCTCAATACATATCACCCCCTTTCTGCCCTGGGCTTGCACAACAACACAGAAACACTTGAGTAATGTCTCTCCACAAGAAGGCACAGGGACCCTGATCTGACCCTTGAACGCACTGACCAGCATGCACATGTGTGTCAGAACCAACACTGAACACTCAACACGGGCCAGGTCCTGCCACTAGGCCCCAGCGCTCAGACTAATGGCCCCTCAGGAGCTTGTCATTTCACAGCCAGCAATGGCTGCAGAGGGTTAGAGAAGGGCCAAAGAATGCGGCAAAGTGGGGCTGTCGGTAGGGGTTTCCAGAAACTTCCATAGCTGCTGTCCTGTTAGATGGGTCATGGGACTGCAGACTGTGTGAGGTCCTTTCCCTTCCAGCTCCCAAGAGTGGAAAGTGAAGGCCAGTAGGAAGCAGGTGTGAGCCGGTGACAGTGGGACACAGTTGTCTGAACACGTCCCCGCTCTGAGGAACTCGAGCAGACCTAGTCCAGGAGAGCACGCTGCACACCGCGTGCCCCTAATTCCTCAGGACAGGCGGCCTCGGACGTTTACTACTGACACAGACCATGGTCTCCCTGCCCCTGTGCGCTCCCCTTCCCCTTTAATAAGGAATCTGCCTTCATAGACGTTCCACGGACACCACCCAGGCTCCACACCTGTTTTCTGTCCCTGAAGCAGGGACGTGGCCTATGAGCAAATCCCTCATCTCAAAGGTAAAGGGCAGGGCAGAGGGTGCGCCATGAGATGCTCGACAAGAGGAAGTCGGTCTGAAGACCTGGGTGGCCACAGGGGGGACGATTCGGGACAGCTCAGGGAGCCGGGCCCTCTCTTGGTGGAAGTTACCCGGCCGCCCTGCCCCTGTGGAATCCAAGCCAACAAGCAGCTCCCTGGGCTGAGGAGGAGCGAGCTCTGGGCCGGAAGCAGGGGAGAAGCTCCGGGCTGCAGCAGTTGGAGGACCTTCCAGCCCAGCCCTCGAGAGGACATTTCATTGTGGACTTGGCCACAGACAGCCCCACTGCACAGCTTTCTGGCTAAGACCCTCCCACAGCCCCCACTAGCGGTAGTGAACTCAGGTCAAGTCCCTTAGAAAGATACTGCGGGGCAAGCTCCAGGTGCCCTAAGAACAGCACACAGGACTAGGCTTTCCCGTGACCACCCTGTGCCACCCCCAGGACATCGCCCACTGCTCCCCCCACACACATGTGGGAGTGGCTTGCCTCCCCTCTGAGAAGAACCCATGTGCCTGCTGCCACCCAGGCATTTCCCTGAGCCACCCTGACCCACCTCCAGGAGCCCTCCTGGCCAGTGCCCTCACAGGTTCCCATGGACTCCCAGCCTCCCCAGGTGACAGGTCCTTGGAGGTCCAGTGCTCGCTCCCTCCCCTACTTCAGTTATACCGTGCTTCCCCAGGGTCACAGTTTAACCCCAAGTTTTGAGGGACAGCTCCGTGTTTAAAACATCCCCCCTCCAATCTATAGTCTTACCTCCTACTGAAGCCATCCCCCAGGCTCATTCACTGACCACTGCTGCCTCGTAGCCTCCACAATGAGAAAAGTCAAGTTGAGGATCCAGAGAGTGAGCTGCTCCAACAGCTGCTCAGCATCCAGTGGAGGGAAGGTTTGGATTTGAACTGTAGAACGTAGGACTCCAGAAGTTCTGCAGCGGGGGAGGGGCCGAGGACCGGTGGGCCGGGGTGGGTGGGGATGGGGGACATTCCATGGAGGGCTCTGATAGGTAGGCAAGAACCTGCAGTTCCTTTCAAATTTAAGAGGCAACACAATTGGTGTGTGCCTCTTAGGCACTGCATACTTTGGTGTTTTTAGATTCACAGCACAAAGTCTTTACCTGATGTGCCCTTATCTCCTTTCTTGATCCATCGCCCTAGTTTTGGGTCCCTCAACCTGTTTCCTTTCTGGTCTTGGTAGACTTCAACACAGGCTACACTTTCTGAACAAAATTCAGACCATACAGCCTGATAAAATATTCGGAATTTATGGCCGCACGGAACCCAGTGTTTGAAATCAGGATTGACCCAGCAGAGGCAGCATGTTGGGTTGCTGTGTACACATCATTCCTCAGGAAGCAGTCCTGTGGCCCCAAGTTCTGCCCAGTGCTGGGAGCCCTGCAGATGCAGCCGGCCCAGCCTTACAAACCACCCTCTTTGCTCCAGTTCATCAGGGCAAGGCCCTGCAACCTACAGGGCAAGACCAGGAATCACTACTTTTTGTCTCTCAGAGTTTTATGTTCAATGTTTAATTGTTAACCTTTGATTTTAATATAATTTTTTAAACAAGTTATGCCTTTGCATCGTTCACAGTCAAATTGTGCAAAACGGAAAATGCAGTGAGGAGTCTCTCCTGCTTCCTGCCCCTCCGAGCACAGTCTTCCAAAGGACGCCAATGTTGTCTGTTTCCCTTCAATCTCCCCAGAGATGTATCATGCAACCGAAAACAAATGCATGCTATTTTCATTTTTACAAAACGCTCTCGGCTTTTTCTTCTGGTTAAAAATTAATACATGTTCCAATATATTTATTTTATATGTAATATTATTTATATATACTACAATGATTGTCTTTGTACTGGTAACATGGTTCCTCTTTATTTCTGGAGACTAGATTCTTAGAACAAGAAGTTCTACAGTCCCTTAAAATTCAAAGTACATGAAAGACTAGGTGGCCAGATTTAGCAAATAATGGATGCACACTTGAACTTGATTTTAAGATACACAACAAATTAGTTTTTAGGAAAACTGTGTCCCATACAATATTTGGGACATGCCTCTACTGTAAATTTGTTTGCTGTTTTCTGAAATTTTAATTTAGCTGGTATCCTGTGTTTCTCTGGCAACTCTATCAAACAAGTAACTTATTACGCTATTATTAGTTACTCACCTCTGTAAGAACTCTGAATAAAGAGACTCAAGTGTGCATCTTGGCTTCACCATAAAACACAATTGTACATACACGTGACATACGCACACTCTTTGGAGGATATGGAATTTGTGAGAGCCGTCTAGGCACAGTGGGGTTAAGGATAGAAATAACAGACAGGAAGACAAAAATTCTGCTTTCACAAGCTAATGGGGTTAACACCATAAGGTCCTGATTTTCTAGGTGTTAAAATGCACTACACATGAGGTGGATGTGCACTCTGAGAGGAATTCTATTCACCATGTCCAACCCCCATTCATAAAAACCTATACCCACCTAAATCCTAGCTTGCCAGTGTGAGCCTAGACACCCTGCTCATTGGTTTCCAAATGGTCTCTCTGCAACATATACCCTTGCTCTTTGGAATCTAGGCTCATCATACCATGTGGTCCCATCTGCATGTGAATCATGGTCACACCCCTTAAAACACTTGGTGATTCTTATTTTCATATTGTGCACAAATGTCAGTTTATCACTGTCCAAATTATATGAACAAGCATTTGTGTTTTGTGAGAGGAGAGGATTGTTAGGAAATTGATCAAGGGAGATGAGGGGTCACAACTTTGGAGGATTTCAACTAAATCTCTTGGAAGTCAATCTTCACTCCCGCTATAGCAGTAGAATTCCTACTGATTGATGGTAGGGTGTTAGGGAAGAGAGGAGAGGCTTAGAAGGTAGTTCCACACCATGAAAATTCATTAAAAAAGAACCCTCCTGTTGGCACTTAAGAATTTCCTTGCTGCCTGCAAGGAAAAATTGACTCAAGAGAAGCTGAGATGAGATAAGAGCAATTCAATAAAATTTATGGTGGACTTTATTTCAAAAAAACTACTGGGGATTGAAAAAAAGGAACAACTTGAAGATATTTATCAGGATTTGAGCTTTTATCTTGGAGGTGACCTTAAATGACTTCCAACCAATGACTTTATATTAGAGGGATGGTGAGGAAAATATGGCCCTCAGTTACTCAGCAAAGGCAGGCTTCCTTGTTGCTTCTTCCCCTTGTCCAGTCATTGAACCAATTATGTACAAGATTCTCACTCATGGCTTTGATAGGCTTTTAATGACTCTTCTGAGGGCCAGTGATATAAAAATTGCATTGGGGAAAAATTACCTGGTTCCAATACTGCAACCACTTTGTACTACATCAAAGTCCTAGGTGCAAGAAGCAGATAGAATCAAATGAGCTCAAAGGTAATCCGGGAGGGCTGGCCATGGAAGGGGTAGTGAAAAGTGCTTTGGGCCATCTCTCTAGGTATTCCTGCAGAAAGGCCAACGGAGGGCATTTGGAGCTGAGAAAGATATCTTCCGGGGATGGATCAAAGCTTCAGAAGACAGCTATCTCCCGCCCAATCATGCAACCTTGGAAGAATGGCGAGATGCCATGTTTGTGTTTTGTGCAGTTGTGTCTGTGCACTTGGAGACACATAGTGTTGTTAGATATGCGTGGTCTTCAGAGAGACCCCGTGGGGTGGAAATGCTCTATTCTTGCAAACGACCAGAGGAGGATAGGATGTTTTCAGTTCCTTTGGAAAGCATGACAAACTCAAGTCAGTAAGTTGATTGTGCTACTATATATATGTTTTATTACGCTGACACCAGCATATACAACATGTTTCAGGCCGGCCTCTCACAAACTCTGTCCCGAGGGGCAGCCAAGTGCCTGGACTGCACGTTTGCAACTTTAATGTCGCAAGTGCTCCCTGCACACGCGCTGGGAGGTTCCTGGGAGGAGGACCTGCAGGAGGCCTCCCAGGGCCCCTCCCTCCACTCCTTCCTCTCCTGCGGGGACAGCCTGGGCCCTTCCCAGGGTGCCTCTCGCCAGGACGCACGGGCACGCCCACTGGGGGCGGGACTCTGTCCTGCAACTGCTCCCAGCGTCCATTGCGGCGGTTGGGGCCCACAGTCGCGCGCGCACGTGCTAACGGCAGGCGGGTCCCCAACGGCCGCCCAGGCTGCACGCGGGGTCTGGCATGGCGGCCTCCGGAGTCCGTTAGGCAAACAGGGAGGTAAGGGGCGCGCGGCAACCTCTCCCCTCAGGCGCCCCCTCTTCTCTGTGGTTCTCCCTGTGGGCTCTGTGCCCCGGGTCTGTGCTCAGCCCCCACCCTCACATATTCTGTGTGTTTTCACCGGGAAGTGACAGCAACTGCCCGTTGGGGGTCAGTGATGGGGGCCTACACGGCCCAGTGATGCCTGTGAGCGTCCAACTCCGGGTGGGTCTGTGTCCCCCGCTTTCTGAGCAGCGCGGCTCCCGGCAGCTCTTCCGCCTCTGACAGCGCCTCCGGTTCGGCAGAAGCTGCTCGCGTCCCTGAAATGGGTGGACGGGGCGGAGCCCCACTCCCCACAGTCCGGGGCCTCCCTCCTCAGGGCCTCGGCCCGCGGGTAGTAAGCAGTGGTCTGTCTGTGTATTCGAGGTGAGGGAAAAGGCTGGCGTTTCTTCACAAATACCCAGTACACTACAAATATGCCAGCAGATATCCCTACACCTTACGCCCCAGATACACAGGTAACGCCACACTACCTACATATGCATAACCCCACGCTCCCAAATTCCCACACAGAATGAACTCTTCCCTCTTGCAGAATACAGAGTCATACAAACACCACATCAAATCGCACAAACGCTGCCGGACACCAGCATATACAACACACACCAGTCCTAAAACTAGTCACAGACCACAAATACCTACGGTGTCCTTTTGCTGTGTATTGGAGAGGAGAGGTGGCGAGGTTGTGTTCTGGAGAGGTGACATAATGTAGTGTTTGAGGGTCTGTATATTCAGGGGTTGGGAATATTTGCATGTGTGTGTGTTTCCATAGGTGTGTGAGAATTGTGTGTGCATATCATTGAGAGTTAAAGGCTTGTCAGTGCTTTTGTGTTTTGCGTGTGTCTATCTGAGTGTGGGGGGTGTATATTCGTGAGTGGTTTGAGGGTGTGTGTATTTGGCACTCGTGAGTGTATCAGGAGGCTTAGGGTCCGCTTTGCATCTGTCCCATAACGTAATGCTTGCAGAATTTAGTGGTATTGCTTGTATGTGTCCTCTCAGAGTGTGTGAGGTGGACGTATATGTATTTGATAAGCAGAGGTTGCTTGTGACAGGGTATGTATTTGAGTTCCTGGAGCTCATGGGCTGTATATTCTAGGGAATGTGAGAGTTCACTTTGTGTGTTTGGAAACAAAGAAGCTATAGGTTGTTGTGTGTGTTCAGGAATCGTGGAGCATGTGTGTTTTAGGTCTGTGAGATTGCATGTGTATTTTTTTGGTGTGGCACATGAGAGACTGTGTGTGTAGGTATTCAGTGTGTATATCTGGGTGGTATGTTGATTGCCCATGTTTGTATTCAGGCCCATGTTGTATGTATATAGTTGTAGGACTAGCATGTGGATATTCAGGGTGATTAGGGTTTGTCTGTAGCAATTTAGGTAATAAGAGGCGGACTATCTGTATATTCAGTGAAGGTGGGGGTAGAAATGTACCTATATGTAAAGTAATTTTTGTTTACACGTCTGGGGTGGGAGTTGAGGGTCCTACTCAGTGTGTAAGCGTATTGTGTGGACATATGGTATGAAAAAGGATGGGGTGCGCTGGAACCGGCTCATGCTAGCTTGAGATAGTCGATGTGCATGTCTCTCCTGGGCTCTGTGTTCATCAGGTGGGTAGCTTGAAATTAGGCATGCTGGGAATATTTGTACCAGGTACTCACCACAAATGCAGTCTTTCCTGCATCCCCCTGAGTGATCAGCATTCACCAGCACCCCACTAGTGTGTGTGTCTAGATGCATGTGTGTGTGAAGCAGGAAAATTCAGGCATCAGTGGGCATATGCATGGGAGGCTACGTGAATTGCAAGTGAGGCATCTGGGGCTGTAGGCCTTGTATGTGTGCATGGACCCTGGTCATTCTGAATCATTGCATTGCTCTTAATCAGGTTGGTCCATTCCTTAGGGCCAAAGAATTTCCACAAATGAATTGCCTTTTCATGTAGGTGGGTTCAGGGGTGTCTGTCCTTTAGGCAGGTAGAAACTTTAGCACTTGAATGATCCTGACGTCGGGGACCCAGATGAGTGGGCCTGGTAGACAGATAGCCAGGCAGAGCAGAACCTTCACAGGTGTGTTATTGGTGTGACAGGGCGCAGTCAGGAAGTATTGGGGCTTCCTGGCCAGGAGGTTAGATGGCCAAGGGTTCCCCAGGCAAACTCCCTAAGAATCAGCTGGACAGCTACAGGCATTGTGGCCCTTCTGGACTATGGCTGGTTGTCAAGGACACCCTTCACATGGGGTCCAGGTGGTGAAAGTCTACAGAGCCTTGTGTCCCTGGGTCCATCTGCCCCAGGGTGGTATCTCAACTAGGTGTGTCACTAGTTCTCAACCCACCTATCTCCATGGAAACCTCAATCCTTAGGTATAGGAAGGACTTTAGGGGCCAGTGGAGTGACAGGGACCGGGGGAGGGAGGGACTTTGGGCCTGTGGAGGGCTGGAGGCTGAGACCTGAAGGGATATTTGCATGTGTGTGTGTTTCCATAGGCGTGTGAGAATAGTGTACGCATATCATTGAGAGTTAAAGGCTTGTCAGTGCTTTTGTGTTTTGCATGTATCTATCTGAGTGTGTGGGGTGTATATTCGTGAGTGGTTTGAGGGTGTGTGTATTTGGCACTTGTGAGTATATCAGGAGGCTTAGGGTCCTCTTTGGCACTTGTGAGTGTATTAGGAGATATTCTCTGACATTGCCAAGCCATTTAGACAGGCTCTCCTTTGTTTCCTGAAGGCTCAGGATGCTTCTCGCACTGACATGAAGCTCATCTCCACCTCACGTTTTACTGAGAGGATGGCATGACCCTCTTTTCTCTATTCCATGTTTAGCTGCACACGCACCAGAGGGAACCATGTGATCACTGTAGCTATCAGCTGACCCCACAGCTGCCTCCTGGCTCCCTTAGTTCCAACCAAGAATTTCTGGGCCTTCCTTCCTTATGGTGAGTCTCCTCCTGACCCGTTCTCGCTCATGGTGAATCCTCTAGCAGAATGTGCCAGCCTCACTTGCTTGAATGCCCCAACAACTGCTTCTCTTAGTACAAGCAGATTCCTAGTGGCTTTTACTGCCCCCTTCACAACCTACGCCAATAAAATGACAGTGTGTTGCACTGATCATCCTGGAACCTGGGCTGGCCCATGACTCACAGTGACCAGCAGAGTGTGGTGGAAGCGAGACTGGGTGACTTCTGTGGTGAGTTGGCAAAGCCAGGCCTCTTGCCGGTTCTTCAGGACCCTAGGTCTACGGGAGCCAGTCTCCATGTGGGAGGTTTGGTTATTTTGAGACCACTGTGCCAGGGCCATGAGTACACCCTGTAGTTGACAGCCCACTCAGCTGTCACTGAGCAGCCAGCGTCACCTGCCGGCCATGTGAGTGAGCCATCATGAAGGGCCAGCCCGGCCAGCTCCTAGGGGACATCTTACTTTGACTGTATAAAGGCCGTCTCTTCCCAAATCCCTGACTTACACATCAGCAGTAAAATAAAACGGTGGTTTGAAGCAGCGAGATTGTGTACTGGGAGCACAGCTCTGGCTGAACACTGCTCCAGCTGGAAGTACAGTTGAAAGGCATGAACTCTGCCCTCTGCCTGATGGGAAGAGTTACAATCAAGTAATCAGACATGGAAAGAAGAAATTACAATCAAACAATAAAACCATGGGAAGAAAGGGCTGTTATAAAATAATGAAATGATCTTGCCTTCCTGGGGGTCACGCGTGAAGATCTCAGGAGAAAAGGAGAATGAGCCTGGAAGAGAACGGCTCCACTCAGCATTTGAGCTGAGGTTGGAAGAAAGGGCGAAGCTCTGAGCTTCCCATCGCAGGCGCAGCAGCCCCCAGAATTCCAAGCAGTTCAGCAGGAGTAGAGTTCAAAGGAGAGGTGAAGGGCTGATGGAGGTGGGCAGGTCTGCCATGGTTGAAGCAGCTACCACAAGGGGAACCCAATATATCAGGCAAAACAGTGCTGATTTTATCCTGGTGCCAGGGAGCGAGCACCGGGCATTTTGAAACATGCCTGTCCGGGTGGTGTACATATCACTTGTCAGTGAAACAATAAAGCAGAAACTTGTTGCCAATGGACCAAGTGGAAAAAGATCTGAATTGCAACTCAGGCAGCTTCTATTTAAGTCCTTGTGACTCACCCCGTGATCGTGCAAAGGTTACTCAAGGCCAGTTCGCTCCCTGTAAACACCTGTCACTCCCTTGGTTTGCGGAGCCGCTGGGAGGCTAATGAGATCACACGTATGGAATGCATATGAGCTTCTAAGAGCAAGAGGCCAGATACAGTGGAGTTATTATTATCATTTCCCCAGTGTCTGGAAGTCAGCTTTCTAGCAAACCAAGGGTCAGGAGCCAGACACTTCAAAATAAAAGAAAAATAAAGGTATTTGGCCCCAGAGAAAGCAGGAAGCAGGTGCTGAAATGACTGAAGAGCTAGAGATAACACCAAGGGGATACGCCTGGTTGTGAAGGAAACCCTCGGACTCCTTAGAGGGCATGACAGTAAAAGCCAAGCCATGTACACAGATCCCCAGGAGTGAGAGATGCAGCGGGGAGGGGGAAGCAGGAAAGGAAGGGAGGGCAGCACACGGTCTGCAGGGGGGCAGGCAGTCAGAGCCAAGCGAGCTGGGAGCTGGCCTTAGAGAGTGGAGTCAAGGAGGAGGGTGTGGCAGGCAGGCCCACCAGCCTCTCCCAAGTCAGCAGCTGGACTCTTGCAGAACGCCCTGCAGGTCACCGGGCAGGATCATTGACAACAAGCATGCAGAAGTTTCTAAGCAGTGGGCTGAAGAAACCAGATGTTCCCGGAGGAGCTGGTGGTGTGACTGGCAGTAGACACCAGTGTATGTGTGTAAAGAGGAGCCAGGCGGCAATTTAGGAGCAGTTAGAACAGGCCAGTGACAGCAGCCGCCCGGAGGGCTCTGTAAATGCCCTGTGGTAAGCTGGCTTTAATGCCTGCTGGGCTTAAAATAGCACCCACCCCGAAGACCCCCGGAACCAGGCTGCCCTCCTTTGCAAAATGAAACACCCCTAAGGAATGCGAGATTTTCTTGTGTACCCTGCACTTTCCTGAATGCACTAGATCTGGAGTGAGAAGGGGCACAGCTCAGAGGAGGCCCGCCTTAGCTGGAACCTTGGCTGCTCACATTGCTAGGAGAGTGCAAACTCCAGCGACTCTTGCTGCGGCCTCCCACCTGCAGCCTCCCACCTGCAGTCCCAACCTCAGAAGACTCCGGGTCTTTGGAAAACGCTTATGATCATGTCCTCTTTCCCTGTCCTGAGTGAGAAAACAGGCGGCCTCTGCTCTTGGTCCCCAGGACCCTGCATCATCCTTCCTCCATCTACTCTGGTGATTACGTCCTTCCTTCAGCCAGCGCAGTGCTGACCAAACTGGGCTGCATGTTGAAATCGTCAGGGGAGTCCGTGCCTCACCTCACACCCATGCTGTCAGGATCCCTGGGGTGGGGCCCGGGTGGATTCATTCTAAGACACCCCAGGTGCCCTTCGAGAAGCACAGTTCGAATGGTGCCCCACGCCAGGCTGGAGCTGTCTTCTCCCACAACCCGCTCCAGGTTGGTAACGAATATTTCTCCAGTTCCTGGCGCTTGTCCTCTTTGCAACTTTAAATTTATTTGCATAAATTACTTGATGAATTTTTGACGGTCTGGCAAAAAATAGGTATAATTTTGATTCATTCACATTAGATGGCTATCGTTGTGTTGATTGTTGTCATTTTTATACTCTTTAGTCCAAGGGAAAATAGGTCCATGCCCCTGACTAAATAGTCAGGTATTGCATGTTTTAAACATTTTTGTGGCACACCAGTTGAAAATCGCTATTGTAGCTTTATATATATATATATATATATATATATATATATATATATATATATATATAATATTTTATTGATTTTTTTTTTACAGAGAGAAAGGGAGAGGGATAGAGAGAGTCAGAAACATCGATGAGAGAGAAACATCAATCAGCTGCCTCCTGCACACTCCCTACTGGGTATGTGCCTGCAACCAAGGTACATGCCCTTGACCGGAATTGAACCTGGGACCCTTCAGATGGCAGGCCGATGCTCTATCCACTGAGCCAAACTGGTCAGGGCGTAACATATTTTTAAAATGTATTGCAGGTCCTCACTGATGGGCTAGACAAATCTTAATGGCTTCCTGAAGTTGATTGAGCATGAAGACAATGATGGGGGGTATTTTAAATAAAATCAACAAAGAGAAAGGAAAGTTAGCTAAAATAGCTTATTAAGCATAAATATTCACATTTTCCAGTTTTTCTGGCGGAAAAAAAAACAGTTTTGGGGTTTAGGAGCTTGAGGCATAGTAATAAGTTTATAATTGGCCTCTGTCCTGGATCTTAGCATTCAGCTCCTAAAGCCTGGGGATATCCCAAGTGATGAGGGCCTTGTTTGCTAATGAGATGAGTGGGCCATAGCTTTAAAACCCACATTTCTTAGCCTTCAGTTGGGTCCTGCCTGAATTCTGGCTACTGACTGAAGCAGCACATGTTCTGGGACTTCCAGGAAAGCACCGTAAGAGAAGGGAGGAGAACAGACTCCCTCTTTTTCGCCCTTTCGCCTTTGTCCTTCTCCCTGCCTGGAACGCAGACACGATGGTTGCGCTCCAGCAGTCCTGTTGGGCCAGTAGGTGGCCTTGCAGTGGGAAGTCACTCACCGAGCAATGGACTGGAACTAGAAGGAGCCGGTGGCTGTCTTCTTTGGATTTGTTTATGCAAGTTAAAAGTAATCCCTGTCTTCCTTAACTGCTGACATATATATGACTTCTGTTTTGTGCACTTGATCTGATTCTAGCTGATACATGGCACCACGTTCAAGTGCGAGAAATGTCACGTTATTTTTTTTAGCCAATGAAAATGCATTTCAAGTGCCACCAAGCTGACTGGTAAGAAAATAGTGTCAGCAGTGTTCAGGAGCTCTCCTGCATGTCTCCGGCTTCTTGTTCTGCCCAGAAACAAGGACAGAATGAAGGTGAAGTAGAAAACCAAAGAGGTTGGAACTGGAAGGAATTTTCTCTCATTGTGGGAAGAAGCAGGGAATCGGCACCCACGGGGCAGCTGCCTTCTCTGCTGGGCACCAGAGCCTGGCTCATGGCTGGGGCTCGGAGCGAATGGCCTGTGCTAGTGACTGTTTCCCTTTCACATCAACAGGTTGAAATTATCATCGGTTGCACGCCAGCATATTTATATACAACATAGACATCATACATAAACAGTTATAGGACCTCTTAGGGAACTGAAATCGGAGATGAAGTGTAGTCTGATGTAACACGTGTCTGTCAGTCCTGATAAATATCTAACTCCGGCCTCTTCTTTGAAATTAAGAAAGATTTTTTTCTCCCCAAATATTATTCACCTCTGTGGAGTCTAAGAATGTGGAGCATCAGCTCCAGCTTTGAATCATCCCAGCAGAGATAGCTGCCCTGCCTTCCCATCTGCAAAGTCAGGGTCCCAGGTGGACCGAGGCCACACTTGTGGGGAGAGCCACTTGGCTGGCGTGCTGTTGCTGGGACGGGAATGGTGTCTGGGAGTGTGTGACCTCACGGAAGTGACCGTTACACAGGCCGCCTGCTCCCGGCACTCTCCGCCCAGCATTGCACTGGTCTGGAGTGGGTCAGGGAGGTCAGGCCTGTTTGGGTTTGCAGCCTCTGGTGATAGTTTCAGGGCAGCCTATTGTTGAGTTAGGAGCTGGGCTCTGGGCATTCACCAACTGCTCAGCACCCTTCTGACTCCTCGCCAGCCCAGAGCCAGCACCACATCTGGAAAACAAGAAACTTGAACCACATTTTTCCCCAGGCAAATCTATCCAAAGCCTTATTTCTCTACTAGAGGCCTGGTGCACGAATTCGTGCATGGGTGGGGTCTGGCTGGCCTGCCCCGATTGGGGTCCATTGGGCTGGGCTGTTGGGGGAGAGGCTGTGGGAGGTTGGACGGCTTCCCCCTGCCCCCCGCCCCGATCAGGGTGTTGGGGACAGGCCAGCTGGGACGGGGGGAGGGGTGTGCTATCAGGGCCTGGATCAGACTGGTTGGCTGCCGTAGTGCTTGTCATAGCCATGGGTCGTTCTGGTCGTTTTGGTCTTTCCACTGTTGCAGTCGCTGAACTTTTATATATATAGACTCGAGGCCCAATGCATGGAATTCATTGGGGGGGGGGGGGGCGTTCCCTCAGCCCTGCCTGTGCCCTCTCACAATCTGGGACCCCTCGCTCCTGCCTGCCTGCTCGCTCCTTACTGCTTGGCTCACTGCTCCTTACCACCTGCCTGTTCACTCCTTAGTGCTTGGATCACCAGTCCTTAGTGCTGCCTCAGAGGCAGGAGAGGCTCCCTCCACAGCCGCTGCACTCGCCAGCCATGAATGAGCTCAGTGCATTGAACTTCTGCCCCCTGGTGGTCAGTGCACGTCATAGTGACCAGTCATTCTGGTCGTTCTGCCGTAAGGGTTGCTAGGCTCTTATATAGATAGCAACCCTTTCTTACAGTTACATAGAAAGATAATCCAAGTGGGGATCCTCTGAGTCGGCCTCATTCTTTCATTTCTTCCCAGGCTACTGTATTTCTTTTTTTTTTTTTGTTAAAACTTTTTTTATTGATTTTTAGAGAGAGAGAAAAGAGGGGGGAGAGAGAGAAACATCCCTGTGGGAGTGAAACACCTATCTGTTGCCTCCTGCACGCTCCCTACTTGGGACCTAGCCTGCAACCTGGATATATGCACTCACCAGGAATTGAACCTGCAACCTTTTGGTGCATGGGACAATGCACAAGCAACTGAGGCTTGAGGCTTGTGAGGCACACCAGCCAGGGCTATTTCTTCACTCCACCCGAGGATTTTTTCCCATTGATTTTTAGGGAGAGTGGAAGGGAGGGGTGAGGAGAGGGACAGAGAGAGAGAGAGAGAGAGAGGGAGGGAAAGAGAGTGAGAGGGGAACACGGATGTGAGAGAGACACATCGATTGGTTGCCTTCTACACGTGCTCTGACTGGGGTCAGGAACGAACCTGCAACCCTGGTATGTGCGCTTGACTGGGAATCGAACCCAAGATCCTCTGTGCACGGGTGACACTCTACCACTGAGTTACATGGGCCAGGGTCAAGGCTATGTCTTTACAAAAATAGTCAATGGAATAAGCTTGCTAACACAATTCACTGTGGAGCTGCAGGAAAATGGAGAGGCAGGACATAATCTTAAACTTGTGCTTTTGGATGAAAATGTACATTGAGAGGGCACACTCGATTTCACAAACAGCCTGAGTTCTCACTCAGGTGCAGGGCTGGAGGCTGGGCTCCTGTGTCTGGAGACGTCCTGAGAAGACATGAGTCAGGCTGGGAAGGGCCAGGAGCTGCCGGGAGAGTGCTGGTCCCACAGCTCCTGTGCCTCTGGCCTGGGCATGTGCTGTGTTAGGCCATGTTAAAGGTCACGAAGAAGAGGCTTTTCTGGGCTCTGGTCTACGGTGATCTGAAACTACTTGGTGAATTCAGAGCTCAGTTCCTCCCACCCCACCTGCACAGCGTGAGCCAGCCTTTCCTGGGACCACAGGGCACACACTGTCTTTCACATCAATAAGTTGAAATTATCATCGATTGTGTGCCAGCATGTTTATATAAAATACTAGAGGCCCGAGGCATGAAATTTGGAAGGAAGGACATCTGGAAGGATGTCTGGTCTAATTAGCATAATATGCTTTTATTATTATAGATAGAAATCGTACTTAAACAGGACCTCTTGCGAACTAAAATCAGGGATGAAGTGGAGTCTGATGGAACGTGTCTGTCAGTCCTGATAAAAATCTAACATGTTCCCTCAGGGAAAGGGCGGCGCTGTGGCCAGTGGTTGGTGAGGTGTGGTCAGAGCTAAGCGTGCCATGGAGATGCTGCCATAGGCACACTGTGCATGTCTACCATGCAAGGTCGCAGGGGACTGCCAGTGCCCACAGCCTGTCTTCCCTGAGTGTCTCTGATGATGAAGCCAGTTTGGCCTGTGTGTGGGGAAGGTGGAGGTACCAGGAAGTTAGCACCCACACTGTTCTCGGCACCAGCTTTAGCCAATGAGTGGTGGGAGCTGGTGGACAAATGCCCTCACTCAGAGCTAATGTTCTAGAGGGTTCCCCAGTGGGATTGCAACCCAGGGATCCTCACAGTCACCTGCTTAGCAGTATGCCGTCCCACCAGGCAAGTGCTGACAGCCAGCTCTCCAACAGCTCCAAGGCCTGGTTTACAACATTTGCATGTTTTCAGGATGCAATGCGTCCCCTCTGGCTGATTCCAGATGGCAGGGCCGGTCGTCCACTTCCGAGTGGCCCTGCTGCTCGCCAGCACTGTGGGGAGGCTGTGACCTTAAGCATGGCTGGTGGGGACACCACAGAGCCAGGACCCAGCGCTGCAGCAGTGCCTTTGCTTTCATATAATTTACCTAATTGCCTGTGGGTAAAATTTAATCTATAATAAAAGGGTAATATGCTAATTAGACCAGACATCTTCTGGTCATCCTTCCTGACAAAGTCGGGGCCAGAGGGAAGCCAGCCCGGGTCCCAGGTGCCTGTGGGTGGCCCAGGGGAAGCCAGCCGGGGTCCCGGGTGCCTGCTGGTGGCCAGAAGAGGGAAGCCCGGGTCCTGGGTGCCGAAGGGAAGCCTGTGCCGGCAGCCTGGGTCCCGGGTGCCAGAGAGTAGCCTGTGCCGGGACAGCTGGGGGAAGGGAGGCCTACTCTTGCATGCATTTTCATGCATCGGGCCTCTAGTTTTTAATAAGAGCTGGCCTAGCAACTAGCTCACAAAACCAGGTCAATTGAACGAGCTGCTCCCACTTCTCCCCATCCCAGCCTCTGTCCGTCCTCGTCACTGGCCTGCGTCCCAGGACCTCCTCCACTAAGGAGGACTCACGTTCACACCCTGTCCCAGGTTTTGCTTCAAGGGGAAGAAGGCCTGAGACAATCCCCTTTCAGAAAACGGCTGCTCATGGCTACTTCACCCATCGTAGGCCAAGGTAGACATCTGTGCGGCCCCTCCGCTCTCCTGAGACAGAGCAGTACCATCCTGCTCTCGTCTGCTTCTCCTGTGCTAGAAACAAGCAGCTCCTCTGTCCTCAAGACTGGCAAGTAGGCAGTATCCCTCTAGGGCCGCTGAGCCGCCAGCTGCACACACCCTCTGTGAGGGGCAAGCCTCCTCTCACAGCCCTGCCACTGAGCCTGCACCGGGGCAGTGTCGGAGTGTGCATAGGCGTGTGTGTATGTGCATATGTGCGTGTGCATATGTGTGTGCAGGTGTGTGTGTGAGTGTGTAGGTGTGTATACATGCATGTATGAGTGTATATGTGTGTGTACATGTGTGTATGAGTGAGGGCATGTGTGTGAGTGTGTGTGAGGGTACCAGTGAATGTGTGAGTGTATATATTGTGTATGAGTGTGAATGAATGCTTGTGTATGAATGTGAGTGTATGTACTAAAATATATGAATGTGAATGTGTGTGTATGAATGTATGGGTGTGTACTGTGTGAGAATGAGGGTATATAAATGTGTGTATTGTATGTGAGTGTATGTGTAAATGTATTTGTGTGTGTGTACAAATGTGTGTTGTGTGTGAATGTGTGTGTGTTGTGTGTGTGAATGCATGCGCATGAATGAGTATATGCACATTGTATGTGAGTCTGCATATAAACATGAGTATTGCATGTGTGTGTGACTACATGTGCATGAATGTGTGTGGAAACATGAGTATTGTGAGTGTGTGTGTGCATGAATGTGCGTGTGTTGTGTGTGTGAATGCATGTGCATGAATGTGTGTGTGGTCTCAGCACCTCTCCCTTCCCTCCAGCAGCAACACCCCCCTATTCACTGGGGTGCCACCCTGTACCCCACAGGGTCCCTGTAGAGCTGTGGGTAGAGGTGGCGGGCTTCCCATGGGCAGAGGAGGGACACAGGCTGGGATGGCTGACCAGCCCCTGTCGGTGCCCCGTGGGAACAGGTGACTGGAGCAGGGCTCCCCGTCGCTGCCTGGGAGTCTCGCCTGGGGCTCTGCAGGAAAGAGTCCCAAGACAAGGGCCGCTGTCATGGGGAGGGAGACATGGGGTGTGGGGAGGCAGACTCCCTCCCCCGGGGGCAAGGCCTGCTGCCTGCTGGCTCCAGGTGTGCAGCCTGCCTGAATCCTGCCCAGCCAGCCGGACCTCCCGTGGAGCCTGGCCCTCTGCAGCCTTCCCTGGGCCGCCCAGGCATTTGCCGAGCAGGCTGAGGGGTGGGGGCCTGGATGGGTCCCCATGCCCTTGAGCACGTAATCAGCTGTCCAGAGTCAGTGCCGAGCACCCGGAGCTGTGGCAGCCGCTCCATTTGGACCCAGCAGCCGAGCCCTCGCAGAACACAGCCACTGCGCTGCCATTTGTTTGTTCCCAAGTGAAGGAACAGAACATGCAGGGGCCAGGCCTGCAGGGACAGCTCTGCCTTGTAGACAAAAACAAGCTGTTTCTGAGACGTTCTGAGGCAGATGACAGGACTTCCAGGGATTACTTTGCTCTATTTCTGTAAAAGTCTCCTTTTCTGGGTTGAAAACATGTCTTCATGCCCCCTCCCCGGGTAACAGGAGAACCGCTGGGGAGAAGACTCATTTGAAATGTTTCCCCCACTTCAGAGACGTCTCACCCGAAGGCCGTGGCCCTTCCCTGCTCCTCCCTCAGTGAGGCCAGGCCCTCCTCTCCTCACACCCTCCTCTCCCAGCTCCCTAGCCCTGCTTCTGCCCCAGGTCCCACACAGGAGCAGGGCGGGGTCGCGGCCGGGGTAGAGAGGGGTCCTGGCACCCCGGATGGGGTCGTGGGAAGCCCTCGGCCTTCCTGTGTAATGTGTGCTCACACATCTACAAAGTTGTCGCTGGGTTCTCCTCTCTCATCACGAGAAGGATCGCTGAGAATCTGAGAACATAGGCCGCCCAGGCTCAGCCTTGGTCCCTACCGGATCCTCAGGCTGCGAATCAAGGGCGGCCCTGCCCTGCTGCCACTCTCCTTCCCCTCATCCGCTCCGCTGTGTTCTTCTCTCCAGGTTACTTCCCGCTCCTCCCACAAACCCAGGTCCCTGCCCAGGGCGGGCGAGGGCGGCCTGGTGACAGGCGTGCACAGCGTGTCCAGAAGCTGCTGAGCGACTGTGGAGTGCGGCAGAGCCTCTCCTCCAAGGGAGCTGAGTGCAGGGGTGCCCCCGGCGCACCCCCAGGCTTGGGTTTTCCTTTCTCCTGGACCCGCCTCCGTACTGTCCCTGCCTGTGGTCAGGACAGCTTGGTGGGTGCTGACCCGGGGCCGTGAAGGAAGGGAAGGCTGCTGGGTAGAAGCTGCAGAAAATGTGCCAAGGCTGGGGCTCGGGTACCATGAGGACAGGCGTGGGGACCTGGAGCTGTGGTGGGACACAGGTGGGGGCACAGAAGGTGGGCTGCAGCTCTCTGGGCCTTCAGAGGCCCTCGGCAGTGAGGGAGGGGAGGGAACGTTTCGGGGCCTGGGTGGGGGCTGCCTTGCAGAGTCTCGCAGAGGACAGGTGGGGCCATGAACTCAGGGCTAAGCATGACAGCGAGCGCTACATTCCTAGGACACGGCTTCCCGGCCTCTGTGCTCTTTTGGTGCCGTTCCGGACAACAGCTCTCCATTCCCCAACCCCGTGGTGTGTCCAGTGATTCAGTTCCATCCTGACACAAGTTGGCACAGACTCTGCAGCCCAGGGCTCAGGGCCCGAGACGGCTTGCTTCATCTGCCAGGCACGGATCTGGGCCCCCACCTCTGATCAACCAGCCATACATTCAGAGGCTCCCAGGACCGGGAACCAGGCTCAGTAATTCACAAGTACTACGCACAAAACTCAGAAGAGTGCTTTCCTACTGCCACTGGTTTATCACATAGGGTACAACTTGGGAGCTGCAGATGGAAGAAGAGATCATAGGGGAAGGTTCTGGGTGGGGCTGCAGGCTCGGTCTCGGTCTAGGCACACCCCTCCCAGCACACAGCGGTGCTCACCGCCACAGCTCCGGGTCCCACACTGGGGTCTTCTGGAGGTTCTAGCATGTGACATGGTTGCTTAAATCCTCGGCCATTGCTGCATAGCTCGATACCCAGCCCCTCTTACTCTTATTCCACCATAATATTACATCCTGAAGAGACCAGGAGACCAATAAGCAGGCGGCAGTTGCCTGATTTAATCCTGGCACCGGGCACACCCCCCTGAGTGATGCTTAGACCAGTGTGGCCACGGCAGACACACACTGGTTGAGAGCCTTGGTGGCTGGGCAGACCCACCTTGATTCCAGAGGGAGTGGATGTTTTGAGGGGCAGAGAGTACGCAGGAGCCTGGGGGTGAGCAGCTGCCTCTTTGGCCCACTCAGAGGCCACCTCGACTCCCAACAGCCGCCGATAGGTCTGGCCACATCTAGTGTCCAGCTTTGGGCCTGCCCACCACCTCCCCTCTCTACAGGGGAGACACACTAAAGTGGGGGGCCACCGGAGGGCTCAAGCTGGGAAGGCTGCCTTGAAAGATACTTGGGTTCCAGTTTTCGATGTTTAGAGACAGACGAGTGGGGCAGGAGGGGGTGGGGAGGGGCACCTAGTTCGTGGCGCTTACCAGCTTCCATGCTGTAAGTGATCCATCGTGGCTGAGTTCCCGCTCCCATGATGTGTCCAAGCAGGAAGTGGGCAGAGGCCTGCAGTGCCCACCGTCATAAAGTGTGCCGCTGGACATTGCTGCGGACAGACACAAATAGCAGCCCAGCAGGTGAGGTGGGGCAATGACGTGTGAGCACTTATTACCTTGGATTTTAACATAATGTATTTAATTGCAGGTGTATACATTTTCATTTTTTAAAATATATTTTTATTGATTTCAGAGAGGAAGAGCGAGAAACATCAGTGATGAAGGGAATCAATGATCAGCTGCCTCTGGCATGCCCCCCACTGGAGACTGAGCCCGCAACCCGGGCATGTGCCCTTGACCACAATTGAACCTGGGACCCTTAAGTCCCCAGCCAGATGCTCTATCCACTGAGCCAAATGGGCTAGGGCTACATTTTAATTTTTAATAATGGCCATGCCTAACAGCTGGTCCCCAAATCCATGAGCATTTGGCAATGGGCTCCAGCCCCTGGCTCCCACCAGCCCGAGCTGCCAGGCGCTGTCTGGCTGTGTTCGCGGAGCCACAGTGGCCTCTGTCCCTGAGGAGACGAGAGGCTGCCGGGAGCATGGCTGTTTCCTGGGTCCCTGGGTGGACTGCGCCAGAGCCAGCAGAAGGGGGTGGCCAGTGGCTTGGGGGCGGCCTAGTGCTTATTCCAGGAGCTCTCCTCAGCAGCTCCTACTGGAGCCTCCATTGCCCTTTCATTCCTTTACATGATGGCATTGATTTATACTTGCCCATTGCTTCTCCTGTTAACGGCATCCCGTGGTGCAGTGTGCTGACGTGATGGGCAGAGGGACACCTGGATTTTTTTCTGAACATGTTAAGGCATTTGTAAGTATACTCTTGTATGTACACATGCATGTTCACATATGCATATGCATATTTGGGTGGGAGCTTTCGGACTCTTAAGGCATAACCGGGGAAAAGGGCAACACTAAATTCCACTGTGTAGGAATGCCCCGGGCCAGGGTACTGGTTCGACAAAGAGTAGTGAAGAGTCGTGACCACCCAGCCAGCCTGGGCTCCTCAGCGAGGGTGGTCGGGGCAGGCTGGGTCTTGGAAGGCCATGGGGGAGCAGCAAGTGGTCTCATAAAACTGCATTAACTTTCGAGTTAGCTTTGTGCACTTTCTGTACTTGTGGTATGTTTAACAATGAGATGTTAAATATACATTCATATACACAAATATATGTATACTAGAGGCCCGGTGCACAAAAATTTGTGCACTCGGGGGGGAGGGGGGTCCCTCAGCCCGGCCTGTGCCCTCTCGCAGTCTGGGACCCCTCGGGAGATAACGACCTGCTGGCTTAGGCCTGCTCCCGGGTGGCAGAGGGCAGACCCAATCCCTAGGTGCAGCCCCTGGTTGGGCTCAGAGCAGGGCCGATTGGGGAGGTTGTGGCGCCACCCCCTGTCACGCACAGAGCAGGGCCGATCAGGGGGTTGGGGCACCGCCACTCTCACACTCAGGGCAGGGCCGATGGGGATGTTATGGCTCTACCCCATCACACACAGAGCAGGGCCCGTGGGGGGTGGGGGGGTTGGGGAGCTCCCCCCTATCAGGCACAGAGCAGGGCTGCTCAGGGGGTTGGGGCCCCGCCCCCTGTCACACACAGAGCCGCAGGGCGATCAGGGGGTTTGGGCGCTGCCCCCTGTCATGCTGATCCCGGTGCTGGGAGGCATATTACCCTTTTATTATATAGGGTAGAGGCCTGGTGCATGGGTGGGGCTGGCTGGTTTGCCCTGAAGGGTGTCCTGGATCAGGGTGGGGGTCCCCACTTGGGTGCCTGCCCAGTCTGGGTGAGGGGCTGAGGGCTGTTTTCAGGCTGGGAGTGACTGAAGTTCCCAACTGCTCCTTTTTTTCTTTTTTTTTCCTTTTTATTCTGGGCCAGCTTTACCTTGAGGCTTGGCTCCAGCTCTTAGGCCTCCGCGGCTGAAAGTAGGTTTCTGGCCTTTGCTTACAATGTTGCCAATCTGCTGGCTGAAGTCCGGCGGTATTTGTTACAATGTTTCTTAAACTGCCCGCTCAGAGGCCTGCAGCCGCAGGCGGGGAATGTTGGTTTCTGGCCGCCATCTTGGCTGACAGTTAATTTGCATATCTTGCTGATTAGCCAATGAAAAGGGTAGCGGTCGTACGCCAATTACCATGTTTCTCTTTTATTAGTGTAGATACTGGTGTGTGTGTGTACATGTGTGTATATTTATATGTGCGTGCACATTGTTTATATGGACACATAAATATAACCATCTGCATTGGCAAAAGGTTTGTGCCCAGCTGCCTTCTGTGACGGAGGCTGCGAGGCCTGACAGTGCTGCCCAGGCCGGGACTGGTCCCAGGGCTCCCCTGTGCCCTCTGAAGGGAGCGGTGCTGCCAGGCAGAGCCCAGTCCGAACTATTGGGTAGGGACTGCCCTCCTGAAAGTGGGTCTCGGCTCCCGAGTGTGCCGGGGGGCAGGCTGGGCCCCACAGTGCTCCTCACGGGTGCTGAGGTCCCTGGTCCCCCCACCCGTCTCCCGAGGAGGTGCACTCCAGACTCTCCGCCTGCAGCACACCCTCCCAGGAGCGTGCTCCCTTTCAGGCCTGGGGACAGCCGAGTTTGGGGCTGAGGAACAGAGCTGCTTTCTTGCCCAGAAAGTGAAAATGGTTTGGGACAGGCTGAGTCACTGGGGGATCAGTGAGGACCAGATCCAGGGGTCGTGCTAGATCCCCAGAGGAGAAGGTGGGAGCAGGCCAAGAGGCTGGAGCTCACGCTCAGGAAGCGCTGCCCAGGGCCTGCCATCCTCCTAGGTCCCAGTGCCGCTTGGCCCTGGCGAAGGCGAAGGCGAAGGCAGTGGCGATGGCGATGGCGATGGCGATGGCGATGGCGATGGCGATGGCAGAGCTTTGCTGCGCACAGGGCGGCCTCGGGTCCACCAGCTGTTTTCAGCACGTGTAAGTCCTGCTGCTTGTTTCTTACAGAGGCTGGCCAGGTGTGCCACCGGCTCCCCAGGGGACTTGCTAAGGGCAGGCAAGTGCTGTTCTGACTGAAGGCTAAGTGCATCACATCCCTGTGTGCTAATGAGGCCACACTAGTGGTATTTACAAGATCATTTCTTTGCTTTTTTTTCCCTTTTGGATGGTTTATTTCATCTGTAATTCTGAAGGTAAAACTTTTTCTGCTGTTTCATAATCATTTTGGCCAGATTTTTGTTTGGCTTGGTTTGGTTATTTGTTTATTTTTATTGATTTCAGAAAGGAAGGAAAAGGGAGAGAGAGAGAGAGAAACATCAATGATGAGAGAAAATTATTGATCGGCTGCCTCCTACACGCCCCACACTGGGAATGGAGCCTGTAACCCGGGCATGTGTCTTGAACAGAAATTGAGCCGTGACCCCCTGGTCTATGGGTAGCTGCTCAACCACTGAGCCACACCAGCCAGGTATTAGTTTTTAAAAGTAAGATCAGGAAGCTGTTTTTTATGAAGTGCCTCCTATGTCCCTTGTTGTCCTAGGTGTTGTGCCTACATTACTTTCTCTAGTAACTTTACATAAAAATCTATGTAAAATAACGAAGAATAAATAATGGTTCTTAATTTTCTTTCCCAGAAAATGTCATTTCTTACTTGATCTGTGGTTCAGGATATACCACAACTGTTAATGTGTGTTAGGATTTATAGGTCACACTCCGGAAGCACCGTAGCTGTCGTCTGTGCTGACTTCCGGAACCTGAGGTGTTCTGTGTGGAAGGGGAAGCAGGCAGCAGCTTGCTACGCCGATTCTGAGAATCCTCGTGGGAAATGGACTGCACCCTCCGGAGTCTTTGATCCCATCAGTATTGTGTGTCGTCTTTCAGCCCCACTGGGTTGAAATCACTTTCCCACGTTACACCTTCAGTCAATATTTGAAGGCCTGTTTATGTAAATATCAGGAACTGTTAGGACTCCCTGCAGCAGAAACCCTGACCCCAAGTGACAGGATGAACAGCCACGGGCCAAAGCTCGAAGCAGCTTCCTGGAACACGTGTGCTCAGGCCAGCAAGGAGAGCCCAGCGACGCCGGCTGGCCGGCCTCCTCCGCGCTCAGCCTGACCTTCAGAGAGCAAACAAGTACCACGCACCTCCTCTTGGGTGCCCCACTCCATTAGCACCGTGAGCTATGTCAGGGGGTGGGTGCGACCCCTGCTACTCTGTTGCAGCACCGGAACGGGACCCCCAGTGTTCTGGCGGGTGACCTGCTGAATCTGGCTTGAGTTTGACATTGCCAAAGTAAACTAAAAGTCAAGGCTTAAAGACATAATAAAATATCTCATTTTTCTATATGGAACTTAAGATACACAGGGAATAGGAACAACTTTTCATAAAGGATGGGACCCTTACATTGTTACTTTTAATGAAAAAGCAATAACAGTAACAAGAATAGGACTGTGAGAGGGCCAGGCTTCTCTCCCTGTCAGGGGACACTGCTCTGACCACACAGACTCCAGAGGAGTGGGCACAGGGGGCGGCAGCAGAGCCACGCCCCTGCCATGCTGCACACTGTCTTTCCTGTTTGCTGTCCAGAGCCGCTGGGTTGGCTGCGGGGTCATGGCCTGCAGGGGCGCCCCTGCTCCCTGAGCCCAGCGCTCTGCCCCTGCGTAGCAGGCAGCTGGCGACGCTGATGGAGCCCGTGCCCTTCACAGAGGCTCCCCTCCCTTCCCAGCGCTGCCTGGGCTTGCCTGCTACAGGCTCGGCGTGGCCCCAAGGCTGTTTCGAAAGCAAGTCTTTAGTAAACGTTTTCACTAGGAGAGTAACCTAACTAAAATTCCAACAGTGGGGGAAGGGTAAAAATACCACCCAGACCCAGGACAAGCTGAACGTCTTGTATGCCCAGTGAAGGGGTTCCACACAAGCCCTGCCCGCGCCCCGGCGCCCCTGCTGCCTGTCTCTTCCACTCCGCGGGCTCCTCGCTGCGAGGGATGCCACTGCCAAGTGCCCCAAACTCAGCTGTTTCATTCTGGGCCTGTTCTTCTGCTGTGGCCCCGATGCCCTGGGAAGTGGGGAGCAGGGGTGGGCCTGCAGCCTGTGAGGGGGTGGTCTGGAGACTGAATCACTAACTGGTGGGCACGCACAGTGAACATCGTTACCGTAGAAACCCCGTGGAGAGATGCCCTGGAGTCTGGCTGACCCAGGCAGGTGCCTGTTCTTCTCTTACATCTCTCGTTACGTATCGCTTGGTCCTGCTACATTGTGCTGGGTCTCCTGCTGCTGCGGCAGAGGCTGAAACAAATTCATTTATCCCTCTGTCCTCACGTGTCAGGCCGACAAGGCCCTTGTGCTTGTGATACCAGCTGGCTACGTAAGAGCAGCCTCAGCTGCAGGCCCGGGCACCTGCCTGCTGCAACAGGTGTTGTGCTTAAGACCCAAACCCCAAACCTGGATTTATCGGGGCCAGCTGCTTCGTTTTCATCCATGAAGGGGTTGGAGCGTTTGAAACCTTATCCTCGCCTGAAGAACAGCAGAATCTGCCTTTGTTGGGGGCCTCACGTGCTAAAGAGAAGGATCAAAAGGATTTGCGCTCCTCGCCTCAGCTTGGAGACCAAAATGTCAAACCAGCCAGGCCAGTGCGCCAGCGGCCAGCATTCCGGAAGCACCACGCGCAGACCCGGTTTGATGCTCTGGATGAGTAAGTGTGTTTACTCGCCGTTGGCAGAGTTTGGAAAACAAAATGTGAGTAGCAAACAGAAACGTGCCTTTTCTGCTGAACTTTGTACAACAGGGAATGCTAGCTTAAAAACGTCAGCAGAGAACATTGCCATACAAATGTACACCCCAGAAAAACACGAGGGAGAGGGGGCAGTTCCCCCTCTGGGAGAGTCTCTGGGGAAGGAACCTCACCTGTGCTGCTCACCCCAGTCCTTAGGCCCCGGGGGGCCCTAGTAGCAGAAAGGCAGCGCCTGGTGAATGTCTGTTCACTCTGAGCCCTATTCTCCCATGGTCTCAGGTGGAACCAGGCACCCTTGCCTTCTTGTGGCTTCCTGCACTTGGACGATGTCGAAATATGCTTTTCTTTTTTAAATCTAAAAAGGCCACCAACTCATGGAAAACAAGGCAAATACAGAAGAGTAATTAAGAATATGCATAATCCTATCTAATAATAGACAAACATGGAAATTGACCGTACCTTCGCTACACCCCCTATTGGCTAATCAGTGCGATATGCAAATTAATTGCCAACAAAGATAGCGGCTAATTTGTATACCGCAGGCAGGGTGGGACAGCGCCATCCCGCCTGCCCTGCCGCCATCTGGGCCTGCTATCTGCGACCCGGGGCGGTGGGTGTCCCATGTGCAACCTGACCCAGGGCAGCCAGGTGGTGCAGCAGCAATCAGCTGGCCCACCTGGCCACCTGGGGCGGCAGGGCGGGGCAGCAGCAATCAGCCGGCCTACCTGGGTGCCCCGTGTGTGACCCGGCCCAGGGCGGCCGGGTGGGGCAGCAGCGATCTGCTGGCCTGCCTGGGTGTCCTGGTGTGACCTGGCCGTGGCAGCCAGACAGGGCAGTGAAGGCTTGAAGGCGGCTCCAGCCAGAGCAGCGAAGGCTTGAAGGCAGCTCCAGCCAGAGCAGTGAAGGCTTGAAGGCGGCTCCGGCCAGAGCGAAGGCCTGGGTCCCGGGTGCTGGAGGAAAACCGGTGCCAGCAGCCAGGGGAAGGGAAAGCCTATTGCATGAATCTTTTCGTGCAACAGGCCTCTAGTTGACATATAATCTCCCAACCTACAGATAATGATTCTAAACATTTTGGGGTATTAGCTCCTCTCAAGGCAGACACTAGGATCACTAAGAGCCCCCTGGCTGGGTTGTGGGGAGCACGTAGAGAGGGCAGCTTAGCTGCATGCTGCACGGTGAGTGCTGAAGAGCCCGCTTAGCAGCCTGGACTGGTCACTCACTGCTTTCCCTGCCTGGGAAGGAGTAGCAGAGGCCGAGGGACTGAGGAAGAAACCCCAGGGGCACTGGACTGGGCCGCAGCACCTCCCTCCCTCAGAGGCTGCTCTGGGCACTTGGAGCTCAGAAGCTTCCAGAGGCCAGCGGGAACAGGGACGCTGTCAGCATCCTTCCGCCGTCTGTGGTAGGGACAGCAAGGTGGAAGGGTCTGTGGGATGCGACTACTTCTAATCACCCATGAGCAGCTGCAGGGACAGCACCAGTGAGCTCGCCTGCCGCCAGCCCATCCCAGTGAGCCGGCCACCGGGCACCAGTGGCCACATGCAGGACAAGACCTGCGGTGCCCAGGCAACCACGGCAGCAGGTGGTACAGCAGTGCCTTTTTAAGCCACCAGCTTTGGGGTATTTTGTAAATCATGCATGGAAATACTATGTAATTTGCCAATACATGACGCTGATTGCCATCGCCTCCTCCGGAGCTGGCCTAGACCTCCCGCAGCGGCTTCTTTCTCCCTGACGTGTCCCAGCGCCTCCACAGCACCCGGAGCTCAACGCGTTCATCTGGCTGTTTCGGGAGGGTCCCTGTGAACATAATTCACTCAATTTTTAAAAAGTGAGATTGGGTGTTGAATTTCATTATTTTTTTCAGAATTTATGATATCGCTATGCCATGTGCTTCTTCACACTCGCTGAGGCTTATAGAATGCAGTTTCTAAGCTTGTGTGTCTAGACTGGACCTCGCTGAATAGTAGGGGTTGCTCTGATAATGAGCTACATACTTTGACTTCCTTCCTTTGGTGTAGGATTTTACACACAGTTATTTTTCTATTAAAAGGGTTTTAAATTTATCTTTACATCTTTTAAAAATGTATATTTTCTATTGATTTTAGAGAGGAAGGGAGAGGGAGAGAGATAGAAACATCAATGATGAGAGAGAATCATTGATTGGCTGCCTCCTGCACGCTCCCTCCTGGGGATGGAGCCTGCAAACCAGGCATGTGCCCTTGACTGGAGTTGAACTTGGAACCCTTCCATCCACAGGCCAACACCCTATCCACTGAGCCAAACTGGATAGGGCCATCTTTCCATTTTTAACAACTAGTTTGGTTTCTGAGTTTTATATGTTTCATAAAATGAAGTGAGTAGTGCCTGATGGTGTGGCTCAGTGGTTGAACATTGACCTATGAACCAGGAGGTCATAGTTCGATTCCAAGACAGGGCATATACATGAGGCAGCCAATCAATGCTTCTCTCACACCACTGATATTTCTGCCTCTGTCTCCCTCTCCCTTCCTCTCTGAAATCAATAAAAAATATATTTCAAAAAAACGAAGTGAGTAGATTTTTTTTTGACTGGAAAATATATGCACCCAGCATTGAAGTAATAATTATACAAAAAATAGGAAAAAGAACAGAAAACCCAAGTAGCGTGCCCAGAGTCAGGCTGCCAGTAAGTGGCAGAGCTGTGGCGTGGCTATTTCCTTGAATGAGGTGTCCTAGGAATGCAGCTTTCCTTGATCATGATTTTTAAGAAATGTCAAAGATATTCCAGCTGCTATAAAATTACCGAATACAGCCAATTTCACTCACAGAATTGGGCAGATACACAGACACCGGAATGCGGAGGACAGTGTCTCCGGCAGTAGCCCATCTTGCCTTTTGGTTTCCGAATAAGAAACAGTAGGCCCTCCCGAGACCCCTGGGTGCACATCTGGATGTGGTCCCTCTGCAAAGTGGCTGGGCTGCATGGTTCGGTAGTTACACCACTGTGTTCGAGCCTGACAGCTGGGAAGGAGCATGGCCACTGGCCAATTGCATTACCTGGGGAAACTCCCTCTCTGCTCCCTCATCTGTGTAGTGGCAGCGGGCACGATGCCTGCCCCCAGTGCCTGCCTCGGCACACCCAGCCCAGGCACTGAGCCCGCGGAAGTACTTGGCAGCTGTACTAACTCCAGGCCTGGTGGCATCTGCCCGCAGCTCTCCAGACCATCAGCAATGGTGTTACAGGTGAGCAGGCTTTAATAATGCAGCAGATGAGCTTTCAAATTCTCTGGTTAACAAATAAAAGTGCATGTAAACACACACTTCTAAATTCCCTTCAGAAGTTCAAATTCCACATGAAGATCCCACAGCCGAGTAACTCGTGGCTCCCTTCCCCCACACCCAGTGCGTTGTTCCGCGTGTTGGATGGCGGCGGGGCATCCCGGCCCCGGGACCCTGAGTCCCTCGCAGTGCCCAGTGCTTCTGAGGTTTCAAACCTGCCTCCCCCTCTTGCACCCCTGCCTGCTCACCTCCGGCTGCGTTTACGGACCACATCCAGATGTGCACCCAGGGGTCTCAGGAGGTCCTACTGTTTCTTATTCGGAAACCAAAAGGCAAGATGGGCTACTGCCGGAGACACTGTCCTCCGCATTCCGGTGTCTGTGGTATCTGCCCAATTCTGTGAGTGAAATTGGCTGTATTCGGTAATTTTATAGCAGCTGGAATATCTTTGACATTTCTTAAAAATCATGATCAAGGAAAGCTGCATTCCTAGGACACCTCATTCAAGGAAATAGCCACGCCACAGCTCTGCCACTTACTGGCAGCCTGACTCTGGGCACACTACTTGGGTTTTCTGTTCTTTTTCCTATTTTTTGTATAATTATTACTTCAATGCTGGGTGCATATATTTTCCAGTCAAACAAAAAAATCTACTCTGTTTTTTTGAAATTATTTTTTATTGATTTCAGAGAGGAAGGGAGAGGGAGGCAGAGGCAGAAACATCAGTGGTGTGAGAGAAGCATTGATTGGCTGCCTCATGTATATGCCCTGTCTTGGAATCGAACTGTGACCTCCTGGTTCATAGGCTGCTTATTGTACTTGCTTGTCCCTGGAATGCTGTCCTGTTGGTAAGCCACCTTACATCCCTTTTGGGGGCAGGGAGCACCCACGGGCCCAGTACAGACAGGGCGACAGGCCCGTCACACTTGCAGCTGTGGCCTCGTGCATGAGGCTGCCTGCTCGCAGATGGCTTCGTTGCTGCTGACATCTCACTGCAGCGAACAGAGCAGCCACTTTTCCCCTCGTGGTGCACAAGACCTGTGCTCCGGCCCCTTCCCAGGCCAGGCCCTGCTGGCCCCACACGGCTTCTGTGTTTCTGGTTCTACCATTTGTCTCTGGATGGGGCACACCCAGGCAGATAACAGGACTCCTGGGCTCGGCATTCACTGGCCAGACCAGGGTGGAGAGTCCCACAGTACAGGTCCTTTCTGGCCCGGGGAACCCTAGAGGCAATCATCCCTCCTTACAGATTCTCTCCTCCCAGATTCTAGAAGCCTCACTTGGGTCCTCCCTGGATCCAAATCTTAATGATTCCCCTTGGCCACAGAAGAAAGCGTTAAAGTAACACAAGCCCAGTCGGCTATTCAAAGCCATGTGGAGCCCACCTTAGCCTTCGTGACTGTATCCACTCCTTCCCTGTCTCTTTTAACCGGCGGTGGGCTGAAACTTGACACCTTCTAGCCCTGCATTTGTGCCTATAATATGTTGTTTGGTTCCATGCATGTTGAGGGAATTGTACGCTTGTGAGTCAAAAGAACTGTGTTCCAGTTTTCCTGTTCCGTAATCACAAATATTTTACATAAACTCATTTTATGTTGTAAACTAAGATTTGTAATACGTAACTAGCAAGATTGATCCTCTCCTCATGAAACCCTTGCTAGTTGGGGGAAATTAAAATATGTTAATCAGATTATATGCTAATTAGACATCCTAGGATTTGAGAGCTCTAGCCAAGAATCAGCACAGACCATGGTGTTTGGACATGAGGTTAGTTAACCAGTCACCTGGCACAGGCGGCAGGGAGGTCCCGAGCTGAGGGTCCCCTCAGCCCAGCGTCTCTCCCTTTGTCGTCCGAGCCCCGGCAGGACCAGGTCCACAGAAGGCTCTGCCTGGGGCTCTATGGGGTCCCCACCATTGCCTCCCAATGGGGGGGCAGGTGAGCCGGCCAGTGCTTCAGCCTATCCAACTCTCTCCCAATGGAAATGCGAATGCTGTCTGTCTGAAGGTCCGACATGACATTCCGTTGGGAAATAGGGTTCTGCTATGAGGCACCAGCTAGGAGTTGAGTGGTCTGGTCTTCAGTCACAGGGGCAAAGGGTGGGCATGGCTTTCCCAGGGCGGCCGTTCTGCCGTCAGAGAAGGACGCAGTCCTGCCCCCTGGATGCACCGACTCCTCCTTCATGTCCTGAGATCTGAGCCTCTGCCTCCCGGGAGGCTGCTGTAGGTACACAGTGTGTGTGTGTGTGTGTCGGGGGGGAGGGTGCGGGGGAAGACTTGATGCTGAAATATCAGACCCTAAGATAATTCCAGCCAAACCTCTTTTCACTGAAGTTTTCAGGTCACAGGCCCGGGCACGTGCCCCCATGGTCATGTCCCACCTGCTGCTTGGCGGCTGCCATTCCCTTTGGTGGAAAACAAGAAGGTCGGGCACCATGAGATCCCTCATCACGGGCTCCTGCCTCACTGTCCTCATCCACAGGAGCCTTCACACTCACAAAGGGTGTGGAATGACACAGACACGTGGCTTTCGGGTTCAAAGGCTTGGAGAAAGGGCTAACGTGCAAATTGATACACAAGACAAGAAGTATAAATCTGAAATTATGGTGGAAGCCAGGGAAAGCTTAGCTGTAGTAGCCAAGTTCCACTGAATCTCCGTTCCCATCTGCTTTTATTTACTAGAATACACAATTGCCTTTTAGGAATGCAAACAGACATGTCAATGGTAATGTTTAGTAAACGGTAAGATTATCAGGTTGGGGGAGTTTGCTTCAGCAGTAGGTAATAAAATGCAAATATTCACCCTGGAATATTCAAAGAGCCCAATTCAGCCTCTGACGGGATTTCTTGTATTTATATTAATTACTTTTGATCTTGGTTCTCAGCAAAGGGACTCTGAGCTTCTCTCACAGCACTCTGACCCAACTGTGGGGTTTGCCCTCACACCACACATGCAATTCTCCCCTTGTCTGCAGACACAGCTGGTACCAACGATTCCATTCCATTCTGACACTCACTGGCAAAGTTGGTATAGACCCCACAGGTTAAGGGCTCAGCCCCTGAGACTGCCCCCTTCAGATGCCAGCCACCAGTCCCAAGCTGTCACCTGCACTGGGGCTCCTGTAGGCCCTCCTCAGGCGTGGTGATTGGCTGGAATGGCTTGCAGACTCAGGAAAGTGCTTTACTTGCTCTTAGTGGTTCTTTGTAAAGGATACATGTCACAGAGAGCCAGAGGGAAGGGAGCTATAGGGCGATAGGGACACTCACACCCCTGGGGCACCGCCGGCCAACGCTCCCTGTGGTCACCAGCCCAGCAGCTCACCGAATCCTGTCCTTTAGGGTTTTTAAAAACTTTTTTTAAAAAATATATTTCTTTATTGATTTCATAGGGGAAGGGAGAAGGAGAGAGAAATAGAAACATCAATGATGAGAGAGAATCATTGATTGGCTGCCTCCTGCATACCCCCCACTGGGGATCGAGCCTGCAACCCAGGCACGTGCCCTTGGCCGGAATCGAACCTGGGACCCTTCAATCCGCAGGCTGACGCTCTATCCACTGAGCCAAGCCAGGTAGGGCTTTTTTTAAATGGAGCTTCATCACATAGGCATGATTGATTAAGTACTATAATTGGCCATTGGTGAATAACTCAATCTCTGCCCTCACGCCCCTCCTGGTGGGAGGGCAGGGGGTGGGGCTGAAAGTTCCAACCTTCTAATCTTGTCTGGATCTTTCTGGCAGCCACTCCCCATGCTGAAACTACCTATGGGCCCCTGAACCCCAGTTATCTCATTTGCAAAGAAAAGACACTGTTAGGACTCTGCAGGTCCCAAGGGTTTAGGAGCAGTGTGCCAGGAACTGAGGACAACAACCAAACACATATTCTTAGTGTATCTCAGTGGCCATCTTTGGAAACGCTGAATTCCTCAAGGTCTCTGAGATGGAAATCCCTCCTTAAGTTACCAGGCAGACAGGATGGGCCCATGCGTCTGCCTCTAAGGGTCCAGGTGGCCTTTGAAGCTAATCTTGAGAAGCCATCTTGGATCTCGGGCTGCGGCGGCCACAGGTGTGTGCAGAAGGCTATAGGATGGCTGTGTTGCTGGTGCATGCCTCCTGTGCTTTTGCTAAGCACCTGACCTGGGCATTGAGGATAGTTGAGGTCACTGCTGCCTCTGTCTGGAGTGTTCTTCCCCCTTCACTCCTTGGAGTAGCTGGGTTGTTGCACACAGATCCCGGCCCTTCCTGCACACTTGGTGTGGAGTTCACAATCCTATCTCAGGGACTTCAGCATTGGCAGGCCTGGGCTTTGGCCAATGAACTGTGGGCAGAGGGAGGGCAGGTTCTGAGCCACATGGAGAGTCGCCCCTAGTTTCTGCATGCCCTTGGGTGCTGGCTCATTCCCACAGTGACAGTGCCTCATCCAGCCACTCGCCCAAGGAGTATGCACGGCATACAGACAGCCCTGCATGCAAGCCTGGCCGCTGGCCAAGGCCGGCAAGCCACAGCCTGCTCACTCCAGCCAGAGAAATGCTGTCGCTGCCACAGTCTGGATGATGACCTGCAGCGTCCCTGGAGACAGTGCCTGCTGGCTCGTGTCCCCAGCAGTTTTAAGTCCCGATGGGTAGACCTCTCTCTCTGCTGTGAGCCCCCATCAGAGTGCCTGCTGAGTTGCACCCAGTTTATCGTTGGTGCTCGCAGCTACTTCAGGGTGAGAGACTTTGCTACCAGGCAGGTGTTTGATAACTGATTGTGTACTGCATGATTCTATTATGAGTTGACAACCTTCAATACTCGTACTTTTCTTCTCTATTTAGTTTTGGTGTTTTGAGATTAGACGCCTTGGTGGCATCTATATCGGAGGTGAGAGGCAAAGTAAGAGGCGATGAGCTCATGCTGGTTAGTTCAGAAGACAGTGGTGGGGAAGGAGACCGGACTCCCGTGTCAGCGTGGTCCAGAGGCTTCTGTGTATGCCATTCTCCTGGTTCCGCAGGACAGCCCACGCTGGCCTAGAGAATTCCTTGGACCACATTTCAGCCGAATCAACATTTGCTGCCTAAATGATTGATGCTTCCAGAACATAACAGCAGCTCTCAGTGGCCACAATTCTAATGCTGAAAACTCTGTCATTACCTTGAGTGCTCACAGCCAACATAGCTCCTGGTTTTACAGCGTGCCTCCTGACCTCACGCTGCCATCTCACAGTGAAGGAGAGATCTTAGTTTAGGCTCCCCAGAAGGAAAAGTGTGAATGCTAGTAATTTGAGAGGCCGGGCTGCCAGTGATGCGTGTTCCAGTCATGTTAACCATAGCGGGTGCTGGGCTTAGATCCACCGGGGAGCTCAGGGCCCCATGGAGGACGCTTGCTGAGAAGTACCCACAGAGGGAGGGCTGTGCTGGTAGCACACTGACTCCCACTGCCCTTGCCGAGGGCTGCTCTAGGGCTGCTGGTTTCCTGGAGCTTCCACCTGCTCCCTGGTGCCCAAAGTGCCCCCAGACAGGCCTGCAGGCATGCATGGCCTGAGGGGTGAGGAGGGGTGAGCAGGGTGTGCACCTGAGTATAGTACTTGGCTGTTACAATGCAAATGTTAACTACCACTGTCTCTTCAGATTTCAGTTGTGTTGTTTTGATGGTAGAGTCTTTTTTGAAAGAGAGCTTCACCTTCCATATTTTCGCTCCTCTCCCTTTTTCTCTCCGGTATGACATGAGGCACATACATTTTTGAGGCCTCTGAGAGGAAGGGGAGACAGGACTTTAGATCTGGTGTCCTTGAACTCCCATCTGCTTTCTTCTCTTTATCCGCATCTGGCTCCCTGAGCTGTTGTATCCACATGCCCATGGGGTCCTTGGCTCCAGAAACAGGTATCCTTGACTGCTGAGCTCTGGGTCTGAGGCCCACAGCCGCCCCGAGCCCAGCTGCAGCTCCTCGCCAGAGCATGTGGGAACTTCAGGTCCCTTTGAGGGCACCCATAGGGAGACAGAAACACTGCCTTAGGGCGCATTCATCTACCCATAACCCTCCGCCGGTGTGGTGCTGTTTCTCGCTGCACCAGTGCCTGGCTCAATGAGCAGTGCCCTGGGCTTCGAAGGCGGATGTTTCTTTGATTTGAGTTTTCTCTTTCAGTCACTCACCATCCCTCCTCACATTCCTGATTACCTCTGGAGGAACGGCCGACACATTTGTCTGTTCGCTGTTTTGCGTCTCTCTCTCTCTCTCTCTCTCTCTCTCTCTCTCTCTCTCTCTCTCTCTCTCCTCTCTTCACTGAGACCTGACAGAGGGTATTTTGCTTTGTGTCCTCTCCTTAGTTTGGCTAGTGCAAACCTTGAATGTCACATTGCCCAGGTCTGGCGAAACTTAAGAAAAAATAATGAAAATCCTTGGCTTATGAAACAAATGTCTTGCTTCAGATTTGAAAATCTTTCTCTGGGTGTCAGAATGTAATGTGTAGCAGGAAACCTAAAGATCCCGGAAGGGAATGAAAGTCTTTGGCAGAGTAAGAGCGAGGTCAGTACAAACAGGCAAAAGAGAAACGAACACTAATATATTTCAATAATATTGCAATATTGCTCTCCATTTCATTATAGTCTTTATTTTTATTTTTTTTTGAAAAGCAAGACATGTTCTGGAAAAAATCAATCAATCTTAATATTCCCTCTTATATTTCCTCTATCCGTCCCTTGAACTTTCCATAAATTCGCTTTGAAACTGGATACAGTGGTTACAATGCAAGCCTCTACGAGAAATAGGAAACCAGTTCAAAGAGACTGGAGCAGGCCCACGGCTGGCCCGCGGCTGCCGCAAGGCTGATGCACAGCCCAGCGAGGGCCCAGGGCACAGGCCGAGCCCTGTCCGCAGGGTCGTCCGCAGCAGATCCCCTCGCAGCAGCCCCCCTCGCAGCAGCCTGTGTCCTGTGGCTCTCGCCCCACGTCCAGTCCAGACACGCCCTCTCCGGGGGAGCGGCATGCCTCCCTGCCACGACTTCCTCTGACGAGTGAGGGGCCTGGAGTGGACAGTAGAGTTGCCACCAGACACTGCCTTTCAGTACAGAGACTGCACCCCCAGCTGCCAGGGGTGCGGACTGATGCCCCTCACGCCTCCCAGGGCTGCACTGCTGGAAGGAGGCTGCCTTGCTCAAGGCTGTGCCCGTCCTTGGGATCCAGCTGTGGGGCATCCCATAGGCAGTGACACTTCAGATGTTGGTTATTGGCATCAGCCAGGACCTGTGTCCAGACACCTTTAACATGTCTGTGTCCTCCTTTCCTCGCAGGAAGGCCGGCTGAAGGAGAGCTGCTCTGGCTCTTTCTGTAAATACAGCTCAGGGTTCAGGCCTGTCCTTGGAAGCATTCCGCCCTTGCTTCTTGGTCATCAGGGTCACCCTTGACCTTACAGACGAAGTTTGCTGACTTCTGTGCTAATCTTTCCCCAAAGGTCTGTGGCAGTTTACGCAGTTAATTCTCCTCGGGGTGCTAGTCAAGAGTGAGAAGAATCTAGGATTCTTCTGGATTCTCACCATAAATTCCCCCGGGGAGCATCTCCCCAATCCAATGGGAAAGACTCAGGTCAGGTGCCTATTCCTCAACCAACGACTGATGGGAAGAATGGGTTTCCCGGTTTTGGAGGATGGAACAGATGTAGGGAGCCAAGCCAATGACCACACTGTGAGCTGATGGGAGGTCTGTGAGAGCATGTCGACGCCCGATGCCTCCGGAGCTGCGCTGGCACAGGGCTGCGTGGATGGCAGCTGCCCTGAGCGGGGGGCGGGCTGCCTGCATTCCTGACACCTGCCCCTCAGAGCCGCGCAGCTGCTGGCATGGTCAGTGCCTGATAAAGGCTTATATTGGCGAGGCCCCCTGTCATGTCTGCCAAACATGTGGGTAAAAAATCCAAATTTCTAAGTGCTATAGTCACCCTCTATAAAAATAAACCTCCAATGTTTAGTGCCTTTAAACCTTTAAAATTTAGCAAGCCCCGGCCGGGTGGCTCTGTTGGTTGGAGCATCGCCTGTTCACCAAAAGGTGGTTCCCATTCCTGGTCAGGGCACATACCCTCGTTGTGGGTTTGATCCCTGGTTGGTGGCATGTGCGGGAGGCAACAGTTGAAGTTTCTCTCTCTCTCTCTCTCTCTCTCTCTCTCTCTCTCTCTCTCTCTTCCTCTTCCTAAAATTAATTTTTTTTAAATATATTTTTATTGATTTCAGAGAGGAAGAGAGGAGGAGAGAGAGAGGAAAAACATCAATGATGAGAGATTGGCTGCCTCCTGCATGCCCCACACTGGGGATTGAGCCCACAACGCAGGCATGTGCCCTGACCTAGAACTGAACCTGGGACCCTTCAGTCCGCAGGCTGATGCTCTATCCACTGACCCAAACCAGCTATGGCTCTAAAATTAATTTTAAAAAGTTAAGTTAAAAAAATACCACAGGTGAATTCAGGTCTGGGGCTTTTCTGCTCACTGAGGATTTTACTATCATGTTAGGAGTTTAAAGGTACCAGCCTGGAAGTCACCCATGTGTTGCTGGGGACTCTAGTTCAGAGGATGTAACAGGAGTTTTAAAAAATAAAGAGAGAGTCTATGGCCAAATGCTTTCCATAATGTTCGATAACAAGGAGAAATGGGCTGCTCTGCCTGGCAGCTGAGCGCCGCCCACACCTCCCCAGCAGCTGGGAGACGGCCTTGTCCTCAGGGCACCCCCCCCCCCCCCCCCCCCCCCCGGCATGGCCCATCCCAACAAGCAAGCGCTGTCGGCTCAGCAGAGGCGCACAGTGGTCTGAGTCACACCTGCTGCGGGGCCTGGACAGGCCTTTCAGACCTGAGGGTGCCTAGAAGGGCCCAGGGTCACACAGACGTGCGGGAGGCTTCCTGCCTCAGGCGCAGCCTGCAGCTCAGGGGCTTGTCTCTCTGGCCAGGAGTCAGAATTAAAAGATTTTTCGTTCAACGACATGCCCCGTGGTGCTGCCTATGGGGAGGGGCCGCCCCGGCCTTGGGCTCCTGCCCGCTGTTCAGCGGCTCTGAGACCAGGCTCAGGTGCACCGACCGCACGCTCTGCCCGTCCTCTGTCAGGGGTGCCTTGTTTCCGTTTCCTGACATGACATTTGATCGTAATATTCCCAGTGATCTGGTGAGTGTTTAAGAAAATCAACAATAGGATTCTTTGCAAATTGTTAAAGATCTGCTGATAATGTGTTTTTCAATACATCCACCCAAATGATGCAGGCTTACCTGTGAACATTTTTATAATAAATGAAATAAAAGCAGTTATGCTATGCAGCTTTATGAAGGTTTGAATCTTTTGCTTACCTCCCAGTAGTTTACGCTTCTTTCTGTGTGTGTGAATTTGTGCAGGTTTGAGCAGCGTGGTGGGCAAAGGAATAAAGTCGGGCATCAGAGGTGCCCCCGAGCAGTGGGGTGTGAGGATGACCCGGAAGGACAGCAGAGCAGGCTTTCACGGTGGGCGTGCAGAGTAATCTGGAAACGAAACTTCCCCGGAGGAAGAAAACATCCATATCGTATTGCAGCTGCTCACTGCACCCCTGAGCAGGTCATGGAATCGCTCTAAGAACACACAAGCTTACACGGTGGTTTCGAAACGGTGCAGGGCCCAGGGATCCACCGCGTTGAAGCATGTACTGCAGGTCCTTCCTGGATGGCGTCCCAGGACATTATTTCCAGAAAGGCGTAAATAGCCTGCCGCTCTTCTGTTCAGGACGTGGCTGGGAGGAGAGGCTCGGAGTGCCACCGGCTCCCAGTTCTCCATCCTGCCCGGGGCTGCCGCCGACTTAAACGTCTCTCCAGGCGGGGCCCTGGTCCGCGCGGCTCAGTAGGTTGAGTGTTGTCAGTGCACTGATTCCCAGTCAGGGCACATGCCCTGCTTCTGGGCTTGATCCCCAGTAGGAGAGAGTTGATGGATGTTTCTCACATTCATGTTTCTTTCTGTTTCTCCCTCTCCCTTCCTCTGTATATAAAATCAATAAAACCCATATTTAAAAAATAAACTCTTCCAGGTTGGGAGGGGAGCTGAGCAGCACCTCCTTCCCCTGTCCAGGGGGGTACAGTGGCTGCCAAGTGGGCAGAGCCCAGCGCAGGGTTTCAGTGCTGGAAGGCCTGGCAGACCCAGTACTTACACAACCAAACCAACAAAAACAAACAAAATGCAGTTAAAGGACAGAATGTCTCTCTCTGGGAACCTACTTTCAGAGAAACGTGACCCTGATGACCAAGAAGCAAGGGTGAAGTGTTTTCAAGGACAGGCCTGTACACCTGAGATCAACTTATAGAAAGAGCCAGAGCACACCCCCTTCAGCCTGCCTTGCCAAAAATGGTTTGGGTCAAAATCTAGTTCATCGTCTTCCAAGAATCCTATCATATCCTAAGATTTTACCAAATAAGACAGATTTCCTTTGATAATTCATGCCTAGTTGGCTTGAGTCCCAGGGATAAGGTGTGAGTGAGATGTCACCACTCGGATGTCCATCATCAGATAACCTCTGAGCAGCACTCACGGACTGTGCCCAGGTGTGGGGACTGAGTGTTTGTGTCCCCGTCCATATGCGAAGCCCAACCCCCAATGTGACTGTATGTGGACATGGGTCTTTACAGATGTAATTAAGGTAAAATGAGCTCATAGAGGCACGTACTGCTGCTGCCCTCATGAGAAGAGAGACCCCAGGGAGTTCCCTCTCTCCTCTCCACCTGCACAAAAACAAGGCCCAGTGAGAGGCCCACCTTCTACATGCCAACAGAAGAGGCCTTCGAATAAACCTGCATTACTGGGACCTCAACCTTGCATTTCCAGCCACCAGAACTGTGATCAGAGCATTTCTGTTGTTCAAACTGCCTAGTCTGTGCTATTTTGTTACGGCGTCCTGAGCTCACTAATACATCACACGAGCAAGCACACCTCTCTATTGGGTGCCTGGAGTACTACTGATAATGATAGCAGCACTAATAATAGATTTACCATTTACTGATCACTTCTTATGGACCTGGCATTGATGATCATTTCTCCTTTCGTTGTGGGTGCCTTTCCCTTCATACTCTTGGTGAGTCCTGATTACGATGGAGGGAATCTTGCTTGTCATCACGAGGGCAACATGCCCATGACCAAAACCTGGGCTGAAGACTCAGTTTTATATATTGCATTTCCCTTTAGATTTATATAAACTTAACAGATTATAGTTCTATTTTATTTTAGTACTGGGGGCTTGTGGAAACCCTTTGGGTAAAAGCTGATCACATGAGTCTTCTGGGTTCATGCGTCTAAGGTCGTGTTTGTTCAAGGCCATCCCAGCAGGGACTGGTGTCATGTGGTCTCTTACGCCATGGGTGTTGAGGGAACAGAAGGAAAAAAGTCCCATCTGGAGATCTTTCCTGCAGCAATAACATTTTTCTCTTTAACCACTTCATTCATCTGAGCCTAGAAGATTCTAGGAGATTCTATGTTGAGTAGGTGACCCCTTGACTCTTTCACTACCTGTTCTATCCCAATGGGGAGCTGAATGGTAGCTAAGAACAGGTTGTGCCACATGGGCCACAGGACTGGTGCCCAGAACTGGGTCAGAGGTGAGGGGAGGAGACGTGGCAGTGCCAGGGCCTTGCCCCATCGGCTCTTAAAGCAAGATTCAGATTGGATAATGCACTTTGCTCCACTTTTCAAATGGCCCTCACACAAGGCTACCTCTCTCCCTGCTTCAAACCCCACCTCCTCTCTTCTCACCACCCTCTTGCTCTAGTTCATTTCAGCCATTATACCAAGCATGTCAAACTCAAAGGTAATATGGGCCAAATAAATAAGGTTTAAGTTGATGTGGGTCACAAAAAAACAAAAGCTTAAATTTTCATAGAAACATAGATTTATTTTAATAGAGACATGCTGAATACAAAGGGCTGAAATAAATGAGTAATCGTTAACATAAAATAATAGGACATTTTAATAAAAATTAATATTTTTCTTGAACATTAACTTACCAGGCACTGAATAACTGCACAAATTAATAAGCGTAATGGAAATAAATCTGCAAAAGCAAAATATTTCCTGTTGCGCACACCAAACAAGTCAGTCCAAGACTAATGATGTGGCCACCGGCTGCTAAAATATTCGCTGCTAGTATTAGTGGAGAGAAATGGTGCACCTTCGTGTAAGGCACGTAAGGGAAATGAATGCAACACGATTCTAGTAATCAGTCATTAGTGAATGATGTAGTTCGTTATTAATAACTAGAGGGGGGTGCACGGATTCATGCACCAGTGGGATCCCTTGGCCTGGCCTGCGGGGATTGGGCCGAAACCAGCTCTCGACATCCCCCGAGGGGTCCTGGATTGCGTGAGGGTGCAGGCCAGGCCAAAGGACCCCACCGGTGCACAATCAGGGCCAGGGAAGGACCGCGGGAGGGCTCCAGGGAGGGCCTGGCCTGTCTCGCCCAGACCTGATCAGCCGGACCCCAGCAGCAAGCTAATCCACTGGTTGGAGGGTCTGCTCCCTGGTGGTCAGTGTATGTCATAGCAACTGGTTGAATGAATGGTCAGATACTAAGCATATTAGGCTTTTATTATATAGGATTATGTATAACAGGATATTGTAAAAATGAAGTTATGAAATTTTTATTAAAATGTTTCTTACATCCTGTTATATTGGCTGGGCCGCAAAAATATTTGTTGTGGGTTGCATGCGGCTTGCAGGCTGTAAGTTTGACATGCTTGCATTACACTCTTAGTCCATTCATGTGGCTGCCAGTCCTGAGGGTGGACAAGGCAGATAGGGCCTCCACATTGCACCATAAGGTTTTTTTGATAAAGGTTGCCAAGCCAATCTTGCTGAACCATGTTTATCCCTCTGTGGTCATAGGTGACATGTCATACTGTCATGCAGCTGACCCATTAGGACGACTGGGGACAGGGCAGCATTGCTGTCTCACTCACATCTCTGCACAAAGGTAGGCCACAACCCATTAGGAGGTTGCTCTCCTGGGTAGACACCAGCGCTGCCAGGCATTTTCCTAGTATAGCCTGATCCCTGAAGTAGAGTCAATTTGCAAGAATGAGCCCTTAATCTTTGAGCACAAGCCACTATTTTCTTTCCTTTCTAATCATAGTCTCAGCGAGTTGTGTTTATCTGGAAGACACTGGAACAGGTCAGCATCACTTAATTTAAAAAGCCAAGTTCAATCGGCCCTGCCCAGGTAGCCAAGTTGGTTAGAGCATCGGCCCCATATGCCAAGGTTGTGGGTCTGACCCCGGTCAGGGCACATACAAGAATCAACCAGTGAATGCATGGGTAAGAGGAACAACACATCACTGTCTCTCTCAAATCAATCAATTTATTTTTATTTTTATTTAAAGAAATGGTCTGATTTATAAAAAACAAGTTCAATAGTCAATCCTACCAACCTGGAGTGGCTCTAAGACTAAGGAGAGCTGTGCTCCTCCCTGGAATCTGCGACTAATTTGTTTGTTAAATTGGGCCAACAATGGAACTGGTAGCTTTTCTTACTTTGGTTGGCATCTAGGTAAGAACTGGAGGCCTCAAACTTGTTTCTAGAACATGTGCCAAAAGAATGGCTCCAATTCTATTATTAGGGACAATGGAAATTTGTCAACTGTAGCTTTAGGTATCGAACTAACATTTTTTCCCATTCCTATGCCATCTGCCATTTTCCTTTTTATATCTAAGCCCCTCTCCTCATCCATCCCGTCTTCCTTCCTTCCTTCCTTCCTTCCTTCCTTCCTTCCTTCCTTCCTTCCTTCCTTCCTTCCCTCCCTCCTTCCCTCCCTCCCTCCTTCCCTTCCTTCCTTCCCTTCCTTCCTTCCTTCCTTCTTTTCTTCCTTCAACCAAATATGACATATATGCCAATATTATGCTAGGCCTCAGAGAAACAAACACAAGAGCTCATAGTTTCTGTCCTCACCGAGCTCCTTGTCTTCTCAGTGAATCTCTGTTTGATTCCTGACTTATTTTTTTAAAAGATGGAACGCTTCACCAATATGCATGTCACCTTTGTGCAGGGGCCATGCTAATCTCCTCTGTATGTTCCAATATTAGTATATGTGCTGCCGAAGCGAGCACACTTATGATACAGACGCCCTGGAAGTCTGTGAGGGGAACGTAGGACCGCACAGAAGGCTGCCTGGGGAGGGGCGTGGACGGTTGCACCTGGAAGGGCACCGATTTTGGGGGCACTGTGAGCGTGGCGGGTCTCACAGCTGGCACCTGCATGCCCAGGAGAGAGCTCAGAAGGGAGAAGCTGGGAGACATCTGGTCTAGGCTGGGAGTGAATCCGGCCCTGGGGGGCAGTTCAAGGTCTAAAACAACAGAAGGACTGAACAGCATCGGTCGGAGAACAGAATCTCAAGGATCTCAAGGGTGGTGGTTGGTACCCAGCAAACCCTCAGAAATGCTTTCGCCCCTTTGAGTAACTGGATGGTGAGCAGAGCCGCCAGGGACAGTCGCGGCAGCAGGCACCTAGCTGCAAGCGAGGCGGGGAGCGGGGGCCTAACCGGATCCCTCCACCACCACCCCGTCAGGTCTGCATGCTGGGGGTCTGTACGCTTCAGTCGTTAGGACAGCAAGTTAATTCACAGCGACTGGGTGATGTCATCTGATGGAAAACAAAACACAACACATGGACCTGCCAACATAGCGCCCTCTCCTTCTTTAAAGTTTTGGGACTCACCTCAAAAGATGTTATGAAAGCATCAAGCACAGAGGCAGGTCCAAAGTAGATATTAAATTAAGTAATCCAACAGAAATTAGCTGAATTAGAAAAATGATTAGTTCCAAATCTCAAGTTCACCTGAGAGACAAGCGCATCACCTTGCGTTAGTGGGTGGGAAACGAACCACAAGTGTCACTAACTTGTCCAGGTGTCCAGCTGGCCAGGCCGAGGCTGCTGTCCACCCAGAGTAACTGCCAAGGTGCTTCCCAAAGGGGAATGCAAGAGGGAAGGGCAGTCTGACATCCCTGAACATGTTTTTTAGTAAGAACCTGTGTCTTCCCCTCAAGGTATTTTCTAGAACAACCTAGAACATTTTATCTTTTTTCCCTATAGACCTCAGGGGTGAAGGGAAGTGGAGGTGGGGAAGGGGTGGGCCATTCCAATCATCCTATATAATAGAAGCCTAATATGCAAATTGACCGAACAGTGGAATGACAGGCACAATGACCTCTTGCTATGATGCCCACTGACCACCAGGGTGCAGACCCTCAAAGCAGGAGCTTCCCCAGCCTGCAGGCCCCGGGCTAGCCAAAGTGGGTGCCAGTGGGGGCCCCCCAATCACCCTGCGGGTCACCCCACAGATCGGCCCTGATCGCCGGCCAGGCTTAGGGGCCCTACCGTATATATTGGGAACAGTCTCTTCGATTTAAAAATGAAAACCTGGCAAGGCTACTCTAACACTGAAAAAACAGGATGATGCAGGGATGGCATGCATGGACTCTGGCTTGCACATGTTGTGGTCAGCCCTGATTCTGACACTTATAACTGTGTGAAAACACCAATTACTTAACTTCTCTCTGCTTCAGTTTTTCCACCCATAAGATGGGGAAAATGGTACTACTGCCTCAGAAGGATCATGTTATGCACTACTTTTTATAATCAGGGCAAAAAAATGTAGCTGCCCATACAGCAGCAAGATGCCTTTCACCTGTATGTAAAGTATGGTCACTGGTGCATGCAGCGTCCCGGATTGCGAGAGGGATGTCTGACAGCCGGTTTAGGCCCGACATTCCCCGAGGGGTCCCGGATTGGGAGAGGGCGCAGGCTGGGTTGAGGGACTCCCCCCCTGCATGAATTTCATGCAACTGGCCTCTAGTTTAGTTATAAAAGTCCAGGACTCGATCTCCTGCTCTCCTCCGCCATCCTGTGAGTTCCCCGACATGTGCGCCTACCCCTCCCTGTGTCCAGGACACATCCACAGACTTTGCCATCCATGAGGTCCTTCTAGCACTTTCCTCACTGAATGGTGCTCCTGGGTTTAGTGGCTGTTTGGAGGACAACTCAGCTCAGTGCGGAATGGTCAGACTTGAAAAGGAGCAGCCCCACGACCCTGCAAGAGGCCCCAGCATGTGTCCTGGCTCAGTGGCTCCTGGCCCCATATCTGTGAACAGAAGTCAGAAGAAGGCAGTTTGGGGTCTGGAATGTACTGGGCAGTTTGTAAGTGCTGAAGGGAGTTTGAGATCCAGGATCTGCCACATCCTGCAACTCACAACTGGTGTTTCTTTCTGCGTGGGCAGGTGCCCAGCAGTGCCAGGTCTCGCAGGGCACAGCGTGCTGAGGGCCACTGTGGCACACGTGGAAGGAAGCATACAGCCCAGTGAGTGCAAGGGATCCTACTGGAATTCAGCTAATGCAGCGGAACAAAGAAGCTATACACACATATATTCAGAGATATGTCTCCAGGAGCAGCTGGTGAGAAACCCAGCACGTGCCTCTCTCAAGATGGGGAGATATCTGACAGCTGCCAGCGCCCATAGACCACTGGGAGTCCCTCCCTGGGCCCTGAACTCACAGAAAGCTGATTGCTGGAGGGCCATACACAAGGGCAGGGCAGGGCAGGGCATGTGAACTTTCAAATGCCACACACACAAGAAACCCACCCTCAGCTCCATCACTGTGGCCTGTGTCTTGAGGCCAGTTTAAATGCAATTGGTCTTGTATTGGGTGTTGAGAGCCCACATGCTCCCACCATTAAAGGCCCCCGTGGACAGATTCCAAACTGAATGCATAGACCATGGGACTCATGGTGCATGAGCTGAGTCCTTGTGTGTGGACCTGTCTGCCACCCAGATGGGCTTCGGGCTGCAGCACGCCAGACGCAGGCCCTGGGGGCTGGTCCTATCAGCTATGTCTTCCAAGTTTATTAGACGAATAGCAACATTTTCTGTTAATAGTTTTAATTCTGCATTAATTGTTGTAAAATTAACATAACATAAAACCTGCATAAAATAACAGAAGTCCAGCTTACTAAATTTTTTACATAACATAAAATTATTTTTATATAAAAGAATATTTTCAGTCTTGTCCTTAGAAACTAAAGACTGTATAGGATTTGGAAATGAGAGTGTACCAAACCCTGGCCTGGAAGTGTGGTCCACACTTTCACCAGTACACTCTGTCTTAATTTCTGTAAACATTATAGTAAGTTTTGAAGTCAGGTGGAGTGGGTTATACAACTTTGTTTTTGTCCTTCAATACTGAATTAGTTATTCTGCGTCTTTACCTTTTCATATAAACTTTAAAATCAGATTGTTGATATCCACAAATAACTTACTGGGATTTTCATTGAGATCGGATTGAATCTGTAGATCAAGTTGGGAAGAACCAACATCTTGACAATATTGAGTCCTCCTATTCATGAATATGGAATATCTCTTCATTTATTTAGTTCTTTGATTTCTTTTATCAGAATTTTGTAGTTTCTTCATATAGATCTTATACATAGTTTTGTTAGATTAGTCCCTAAGTATTTCATTTTGGAAGGGAATGAAAGTAAAATGGAAATGTGTTTTTAATTTCAAATAGAGCAATGGAACAGAATGGAGAACCCAGAAATAGACCCTCATAAATATAGTTAACTAATCATTCACAAAGGAGCAAAGACAATGCAATAGAGAAAAGAGAGTCTTTTCCACAAATGGTGCTGGAATAACTGGACATCCACATATAAAAAAATAAATCTGGACATAATCTTACTCCTTTCATAAAGATTAACATGCAAAATTCAAACTTATACAATTCCCAGAAGATAGCAGGAGAAAATGTAGATGTCCTTGGGTATGGTGATGACATTTTAGGTATAACACCAAAGGCACAATTCATGAAAAAATTTAGTAAGCTGGACTTCACTAAATGAGAACTTTTGTTCTGCAAATGACATTGTCAAGAGAATGAGATCACAAGCCACAAACTGAGGGAAATACTTGCAAAAGACACAACTGGCAGAGGACTGTTATCCAAAATGTACAAAGAAGATTTAAAACCCCACAATAAGAAACACACACAACCCAATTCAAAAATGGGTAAAAGTCCAAAAAAAAACCTCATCAAAAAAGATATACATATGACAAGCATATAAAAACATTAGGAAATTATAAATTAAAACAAGGCATTACTGTTGCACCTATTTAAAATCTCCAAAAGACAAAACATTGACACAAATAAATGAATGATATTCTGTTCTTATGGAATGGAAAAATTAATATTGGTAAAATGTCAACACTTCCTAAAGTAATCTACAGGGTCAATGCAATCCCTCTCAAACTTTCAATGGCATTTTTCACAGAAGTGAAATAAATAATCCTAAAATTTGTATGGAAACACAAAAGAACCTGAATAGTCAAAGCAATCATCACAAAAACAAAGCTGAGGTATCACAATTCCTGATTTAAAACAATATTAGAAGCTATACTAATCGAAGCAGGAAGGTATTGGCATAAAACCAGACACATAGATCAATCAAACAGAATAGAGAAACCAGAAATAAACCCATGTGTATATATGGTCAATTATTTTATGACAAAGGAGCCAAGAATATACAATGGGGGAAAGACAGGTTCTTCAGTCAATGGTGTTGGGAAACTGGACACCTATATGCAAAATGATGAAACTGGAACCCTATCTTTAGCCACACACACAAAAAACAACTCAAAATTTATTAAAGACTTGAATGTACGACCTGAAACTAAAAAAAATCCTCTTTGACATTGGTCTTAGCAATGATGTTTTGGATTTGACCAAAGCAAAGGCAACAAAAGGAAAATGTCAGTAAGTGGGACCCCAGGAAATAATTAAATAAAAATAAAAAAGAAGTAAAAAGAAGTGGGCCCTGGCCGGGTGGCTCTGTTGGCTAAAGTGTCCTCCTGTACACCAAAAGGTTGTGGGTTCAATTCCTGTGAGGGCACATACCTAGGTTGCTGATTGGGGTACATATGGGAGACAACCAATCGATGTTTCTCTCTCACATCGATGTCTCTCTCTAATCAATAAAAACATATCCTCGGGTAAAAATTAAAAAGAAAAAAGTGGGACTCCATTAAATTAAAATCATCTGTTCTGCAAAGGAAACCATCAGCAAAATAGAAAGACAGCTTATGAAATGGGAGAAAATATTTGCAAATCACATATCTAAGAAGGGTTACCATTCTTTTATGTAAAATATAAAAGAAACTTGTACAACTCCATAGCAATAATTAAATAAATAAACCCAATTAAAAATGGGCAAAGGATCTGAATAGGCATTTTCCCAAAGAAGACGTATAAATGGCCACAGGTACCTGGAAAGGCGCTCAATATCACTTGTCATCCGAAAAATGCAAACCCAAACCACAGTGAGATATCACTTACATCTGTTAGAATGCCCATCATCAAAAAGACAAGCGGTAGCAAATGTTTGTATAATGTTGGTGGGAATGTAAATTGGTTCAACCACTTTATATTGGGAAACAGTATGGATGTTCTCAAGAAACTGAAAATAGAACTATCATATGATCCAGTGATCCCACTACTGGGTATGCATCTTAAGGAAACTAAGTCACTATCTCAAAGAGATTCCTTTACTCCCTTGTTCACTGCAGCATTATTTACAATAGCCAAGGTACAGAAACAACCTAAGTGTTTGTCAATAGATAAATCACTTAAAAAATGTGAGGCAGAGACACACAATGGAATGTTACACACACAATGGAATATTATTCAGCCTTAATAAATAAGTCCTTTCATTGTGATATATGGATAAACCTTGAGGGCATTATGCTAATTAAAATAAGCCAGACAAAGAAAGGCAAATATTGCATAGTATTATGTACATGTGCAATCTATATTTTTTAAAAAGGAGTTGAGCTCATTTAGAAACAGTAGGAAAGTGTTGCTAGGGACTGGGCACGAGAAAAGTAGAGAGAGGTTAGTAAAAGAGCACGTTAGCTCAGTTATAAAATGAATAAAGTCTGAGGATCTAATGTAAAACATGGCAAGTCTAATTGATAACAGTTGAAATTCGCTGAGTAGATGTGAAGTATTTTCAGCCTCTGAAAAAAGTGTACATATGTGACAAGAGGTGGTGGATGTTTTAATTAACTTAGTGGGGAAAACTCTTTCCAAATGCATACCTACCTGAAGTCATCATGTTTTAAACTTTAAATATTTTTACTTTTATTTGTCAATATACCTCAACAAAGTTAGAAAAGACGGTTAACAAAAAAGAAAGCATGGAGGAACCTTAAATGCATATGACTAAGTGAATGAAGCTAGTCTAAAAGGCTACATACTGTATGATTCTAACTCTATGACATTCTGGAAAAGTCAAAACTGTGGAGACTGTAAAGAGGTCAGTGGTCACCAGAGATTGGGGTGGGGAAGGGTGAAGAGGCGGAGCACAGGGAATCTTTAGGGCAGTGAATCATATTGTGTGACACTGCAATTACATATACATGTCATGTTACATTTGTCAAGCCCCTGGGATATCCACCGTGACGTGAGTCCTCAGGGAAACTGTAGACTTTGGGTGGCGATGTGTCCATACAGGAAGGCCTTTGCAGAGCTCCTTTGCAAGCTATTGGTTGTCAGATATCAGTCCCACTTGCAGATGAGAAAGCGTGGGTTTTGGTTTACTTTTGCTGCATAAAAAATTACTGCAACACTGCATGTCTTCATCATCCTCAGTTTCCATGGTCAGCCACCCAGGCTGAACCGTGTGCCAGCGTCGCCTGTGACTGCTCTCAATGTGTCAGTTGGCCTGTGCTCCTTTCCAAAGCTCCAGGTCCCTTTTTGTCCTCATATGGCTGTTGGCAGAATTCATCTTCTCTCCGACTTAGGACTGAGGTCCCCGTTCTCTTGCTGGCCATCAGTGAGGGGTCCTCTCCGCTACTGGATGTCTTCAGGTCCTAACCATGTGGTCCCTCCCACAGTCCTCTCCAACGTAGACTATCTCTTCCTTCAGGATTGGGCAGTCCTTGTCAGTCCATGTCACTCACCTGTTTAGGTTCACCTGGGTAATGTGCCTTTTGATCAACTCAAAGTCAACTGATTGGCCATGTAATCATGAGCGATGCTCCATCATGCTCACAGGTTCTGCCCTCACAGGAGGGGGTTTCCAGGGAGTCCACAGGAGGGGGTGGGAATGTTGTGGCCATGTCAGAATTCTGCCCACCTCAGGCTGTGCTTCCCACAGGCACACAAGACACGGCATTCAGCACAGCCAAACGAAGGAGGCTGCCTAGTAAAGCTCCAGCCCTGGGAGTAGCCAGCTTGGACAGGTGTTACTGAGCTGTAGGTTAGAGCTGTAGGTTATCAGCCTCCTGGCGACCCCACCTGCACGATTTGAAGGTTTACCCATCACAGGTTGTGGAAAAGACTTGCTGAGCTCATCCTTGCAAAGCATTTGGTCCTCTGGTTGGCTCATGTTGAGTCAAAGTGAGTGAGCATCTCGCCAGAGTTATTACCCCGGCTACCACAGGACCAAGGCCTGAGTGAGAAAGCCACTTCATGCATGAGAACACTGCCATGCTGCTGTCAACACCAAGTACTAGAAAGGAGTCCAGGACCTCCTAGAGTTTGGGGTGGAAGTTTGGCAGCTGGGAACAAGCCTGCATGAGGGACTGAGGAGGTGAGCTGCAGAAAGTTATTAACGTAAAAAACTATGTAACCTGTAAAGAATTTTTGTGAGTTTATTTGAGCCAAACTGTCGACATGTGCCGGGAAGCAGAACCTCAACGAATTGAGATAACGCTCCGGAGAATGGCGGGTTACATCTGTATTTATACATTGTAATCAAAGGACGGGATGTAGGTGGGCTACATGAAATCCATTGGTGACAGACTAGAGAGGCGGGAGAAAGCAAAGCAGAGAAACCCCTGGGATTGGATAGAAAGTAAAATGATAGACACATACTTAGGTGGGTGCAGAAACAATTAACATGATAATAATGAAGGAATTTGTGGTCTCTGTCCTGGCGCCCAGAACATTAGGTTGTGCCCCAAGGGGTCCATAAAAAGGGAAATTACAAGTTACCCAGACATTTCAAAGGGTATGTTATTATAGATGCAAAAAGACAGGTAGGCAAGGTAAATGTTGACTTTGTCAGTTAAGGTGAATGTTGACTTTGTCAGTGAAGATACCAGCCTAGGACGTAACTACTCACCATAATGCCTTTAGTTAAAGTTTAATTTCAGACCATCCTTTGTGGTTACTTTAGGTCTCTGAGTTTGCAAGACTGCCATGCAGGCCTCCCCTGAGCTTGTCAGGTCAGCATGGGGCCCCTTTCATCCACAAAGTATTCGGGGACCAAACAAACCCTCCGCTATGGTCAGATCCTCAGGCTACTCATGTGCCCTGGGCTGGTGAAAGCTATTCATCATGGGGTGGGGCCAATACGGCAGAGCCAATGCACGCATGTGAGGCTGCTAATATCCTCACTGACTGTGATGTGCTTTTAAAAAGGACAACTAGTCCCCGCCTTGAGGTCACAGGCACTGAAAAAGTGGCTGCAGATTTCTGTGCTCTAGTCCTGCTTCTAATACCCATCCCCTGTGGCCTGACATGAGTCATTGAAACTGCTCCCATTCTGGGAAACAAGTTACATGAACCCAACTCCCTCCAAGGCCCCACGAGAGTTGCTTAAAAGCTTTGCTCCAAGTCAATCGAACCAGGGCCTGCTGGGAGGGCGGGGCTGGCACAGCCTTCAGTGGGAATTATTGTTATTGGAGGCCTCCTTAGCAATGTTGAGAATCATTTTGCAAGAGACAGTGTTAATTAAAATGCAAATTGTCCCATGCCACCCTCTCCCCTGCAAGCTTTGTAAATCAAGAAGAATTATGTTTATTTTAAGACATCTCTTCCCACCAGCCCAGTCCTAATGTTTACAACTGAAATCCTGAAGTGCTATACACCTTTCACAGGGGAAACTTTCATTTTGATCTGCCTTTTGGAAAACAAATATCAGCAATATGGCATTCGGAGCAATCATGCAAGCTGGGGCACAGGTAGCTGATGCATATTGGAGAGTGCGGACCTGTGCGGGCCAGGCAGCCGCCAGCCCTGCGCCAGGAGCACTGAACGTGCTGGGCTGAAGAAGTGCGCCCGTGTGCAATACACATGGATTTTGAATAGTTCATACAGAAAAAGAATAAGCAACTAATTGTTTGCTCTGTATTGATCACATGCTATAATGATAATATTTTGGCTATACTAGTTAAAATCACTTATAATAAAAACGAATTCCACCTGTATGCTTTTCTTAACCTTTTTATTTATTTTATTTTAAATTAATTAAATTTATTGGGGTGACCATGGTTAATAAGATCATGTAGGTTGCAGGTGTACATTTCTATGGTACATGATCTGTATATCGTATTACGTGCCCACCACCCAGTCAGATCATCTTCCGTCACCATATATGTGGCCCCATTACCCTTCTAGAAAACTTACAGTTACAGATGTGTGTGGGTGGAATGTGGGCCCTGGTTCGAACTTTGCCTTCTTGTTGGAATAACCACCTTCCAGGACACTGCCTCCCCAGGAGCTGCCTGCAGCACTTCCAGCCCTGGCCCAGAGGCCCCGCTAGCGCCAGCCCATCCTCAGCCCAGACCTGCTTGCCTGACGCACCTTCCCACCCTCAAGGCCTTTTATCCTGATTACTGCTGCTGTGAACCCTGCTCCTCCTTAGACCGTGTCCCCTGGCACCTCCCAGGCCCTTGGGTAGACTAGGGTGCCCTCGCTCATTCTCACTGATGCACTGACACTGTGCCGGATGGTCTGTTCAGGGCCTGTCCCTACACTGTGCTGTGCTGCGCAGGGAAGGGCACCGCACCTCTGTGCCTATCTCCTTGGCGCACAGTGCACATTTTCTTAAATGCGTAGAGTGGCAGAGCCGAGGTAAACAGTGCTTGCCCATGGGCCTGTCTACCCCGCAGCAGCCCAGGCAGTTCAGGCCTTGTTTTCATTGTCATGTTCAATCATTATTTTTGATAACAATGTAGGGAGTAAACCTGGTGCCCCTTCAATGGGATGCCCAGCCTCCCTTGGGGCACCTGCACCAGCCCTGGGTGGAATGCTGGTGTTATGGTGGGTTGATCACTGAGAATGACCACAAAGTGCCAATTAGCCACCTGCTGGGAGGACAAGCTGGTTAGCAGGAAGCTCAGAAGTGTGTGGCTGTCCTGCTTTTACCTCGCAAAAATCTCCTTCTTGCCTGCAGGTCAGTGTTTACTGGTATGGAGTTGAGTTGCAAGTCTGTTTGGGGTTGAGGCCCTGCTGATTCATAGACCTTCCTGGGCTCCTGGAGGAAGCGCTGACCCCATTTGCCCTTCCTCCAGGCAGGCTTCTCATGGCCACATCAGTCAGGGCATCACCTTCAAGGTTCAAGGCTGTCCTGCCCAAGCACGCGCAGCGCCCAGGAGCCAGCCCAGCACAGGGTGGACGAGGACCCACCTCTCCCTGACGAAGATGCTCCGGGATTACTCCCCGTCCTTGCGGGAGGAGCCCACGTGCCTCCATTAAAAACACTCGTCGCTTTGGAATATGGTTTACTCAGCTTTTCAGGAATACACCGTTTGATAGGCAAAGACCCAACTTTTCTTTGGTCAGAAAAGAAAGTTTTGTTTGTTCAAATCATAAAAACCGAAACCGAAACCCAACTCACAAATGAACCTACTTTGTCATTTTCCTAAAAAGTACACGGGACAACCCACGGGAAGCTCAGAGTAAGAGGAGGAACAGGCGTGGGCCGCGGTTGTCACTGGCCTCTCCGGTCTGCTGGCCTGGGGGCCTCCCTGTGCCACTCCTGGCTGCCCCACGCCATAACACAATTCTCCATGAAGGAGCCACTCCCACCAGGGCCGCTGAGACATGGCTTTTGCTCAGTGAGACCAGATTTGAAACTTCAAAATATGCGATATTTTCTCCGAGGACTCAGGCTGTGGTCAGACTGCACCTCAGTCCACTGGCGCAGGACTGCAAGTTGCCAGTACATTTAGCATCCAACGCCCTGAGTGCGGCTGCCCGCGCTCCCCACGCTCCCTGTGCTCAGGAAGGTGGCAAGAGAAGCCCCCACCTCAGCCAGGAGCCCCGCTCCACCCACGGCTGCTTCCAGCTAGAGGCTCCTTCCAGCGAGGGGCTCCTTCCAGCGAGGGGCCCAGAGGGGAAGGATGCAGCCCTCAAACGTCAGCCACGCTGCGCTCCCGCCACCCCGGATTGACCTGGCACTGGACTATGAGGCGTGGCACTCCCTGGGCCCTGCACCTTGTGGCACACCTACCACTTCCTTTCTGAGTCTATATGACTCAGTCCTCTAGGGTTTTCTTGTTTTTGTTTTCTTTTTCCTCTTTTTAAAATCCAAACACTGACTTTGCATTGACTGAACATTGAGTATGAGCGGCCAGAGGCTCAGAACATAGAATGCTGGGCTCACTGCTGGTGAGGGGACCCTGGATTCTTCTTGGCCCTCAGGTTAGCAGGTCACATGACCCCCAGGCCGCAGTTTAATCATCAGACAGAGAAAAACAAACACTGTATGATCTCGCTTATATGAGGAATCTAAAGAAAAGTGAAACTCACTATAACAGAGAGCAGAAACTGGCTGCCAGGGGCTGGGGGAATAGGAGAGGCTGGAAAAGGTTAGCCCTTTCAGCTCTAAGATGAATGAGGTCTGAGGAATTAATCTAAAACATGGGACTACAGCTGATAACACTACCGTATAATTGCAATTTGCTACGAAAGTAGAACTTAAAGGTTTTCACCAAAAGAAATATATAGCCGAAACCGGTTTGGCTCACTGGATAGAGCGTCGGCCTGCGGACTGAAGGGTCCCAGGTTCAACTCCGGTCAAGGGCATGTACCTGGGTTGCGGGCACATCCCCAGTGGGAGGTGTGCAGGAGGCAGCTGATGGATGTTTCTCTTTCATTGATGTTTCTGACTCTCTATCTCTCTCCCTTCCTCTCTGTAAAAAATCAATAAAATATATATTTTTAAAAAAAGAGACATATATAAAATATATCTGTATGTTAAATGATGTAATTATGTGAGGTGCTGGGTGTGTTAATTAAAATCCTTTCACAATGTAAAAATATATCAAATCATGATGATGTCACTTTAAATATCTTATAATTTTCTTTGTCAGTTATGCCGCAATAAAGATGAACAAATAAAGTAAAATAAAATGTTTATATACATTTTGAGATAAGAACCAGATCTCAGGGGACACAAAGGAAACCTACTGTGTGGGGTGTAATAAATAATAGGAATATACCAAGTATGATGACATTTCATAAAATCAATGCTGCAGGGCCCATAAAATGGAGGAGTTGAGATCATGGTGGGATTGGCCAAGCAGGCGTTCAAGGTCAGCTTCCATGATGAAGAAAAATGGAGCTTGCTTCCTGTCAGTGGCACTAAAAAAACCAGCCAGAGATAGACAGACAGGTATGCATGGGGACACACAGACACATGTATTTACACAGAAACACACATACATGTATGCATGCACACACATTATTTGTATTGTTATTACTTTCATACAAAGCTGAAACACCGCAACTGAGATTTTGGGATGATTTTGCACCGGTGCCCCAGGCTGCTGGGCGTGAAGTGCTCTCGGCCCACAGCAGGCCCAGGTGAGGACCCAGGTGTCACCCTAGCAGCACTTCCAGAGGCAGCTGGTGCGTTCAGGGGCCAGTGTGCAGCTCACAGTTCCCTCAGTGACATCTCTCATCTCCCAGTTACAACACCTGCTGTAGCTCACCCTTCTCAATGGCCTGGTGCTTGAAAGGGGCCTGGTGCAGTCAGTTTGGGCCGCCCAGCAGGCGCAGAGCAGGTGCGGGGTGCAGACCACCCCAGCAGGGCCGGATTCTGCCCCTCCAGGGCAGGCAGGGACTCTGCCTCCCATCTCATAAGTAGTGCTTCCCAAGGTCACCGGGTTGATCGCTGAATTGGAGAAGGGTTCTGAAGGAACTATAGCACAACTTAGAAATCGGGTAATGGCCTTCCAGAGTGTGGCAGGCAAGTCTCAGGGGCTTGTTCTTTCTTGCCTGGATTCTTGCAACAGCGGCCTGGCCTCCATCCCGCCTAACCCCTGCACTGCCCCGTCACCCTGACACCAGCCAAGTCCACCCCTCATGACAAGGGGCATGTGAGACCTGAGTTAAAGACAAAATTACTCCTGGCCCTTGTTCTAGAACACGGATTCAGACTTTATGGGGGAGGCGCCTGTCTGCAAGGGAGTCTGCAGTGGGCGACAGAGATTGGGCTCTACTGAGTACAACAAGGAAAAGTGGGGATGTGTAGAGAAGGGGCCGGGAGGGTCAGCGGTGGAAAATCACTCGGAGGAAGCATGAGGGCCAGGGGGTGTTCTGACTAAAGCGACATGCCAGGATCTTCGCTGAAGACCAGGTAGGGGTGATCAGATGTCACCTGAGGGGGTGGAGGGGTTGAAGGGTGAGGAACCCAGTCAGATATCGAAGTGATCAGATATCAGGGATGGGGATTCTGGCCTCACAGACAGAGCAGGACTCCTGCTGAAACTGGGCAGAACAGAGTCCCCAAGTGGAGGTCTAGCTGAGGGGCCCAGCAGAGGTTGTTTAAGGAGAGACCTCCCGCCCTGCTGGGCGTCGCACACCCTCAGCGTTGACTCCGGGAAGCTCCTTGGGCATCCACAGGGGAAGGGGTGGCCATGGCAGCTGCTGCGGGGACTCCAACAGTCCTGGCTGTGGCAGAGGCAGCAGAGGACAGGCTTTCTGGGGACACCCGCTAGGAGGCGCCTGAAGCTGCTGGGTGGAAAGGCGCTGGTGCTGAGGCGGCCGCGGGGTCTTTGAAGAAGCTGCCGAGCGCCCTGTCTTTCCCGGGGCGCTCGTCCCAGTGTGTGGGAAATGGGGGCGTTGGCAGAATCCCGGGGAGGCTAGGCTGCGTGCCCCTCAGATGGTCTCACCTGTTGGTGAAATCTCAGAGTCAAGAGCTGGCTAGAGGTTCACCAGGGGCAGAGTGGGAGAGACTGCGCGGTGTGGGTCCTCTGACCAGAGGGAAATAGCAGGCGTGAACCCACATGAGGTGTCCTGGGAGAGGGTGGCTCTCAGCTGGGGACCCCATGCAGGGCTGGCCTCCAGGGGGTCATAGGGACATAGGCCATCCTCTAGGGCCCATGGGAGCTCCCAGTAGGAAAGAGAGTCTGATGGACCCACAGACCGAGGAGAAGGGTGGGTGCCAGGGCTGGGCGAGGGGAGCTGGGGGTTAGCGTTGACAGGGCAGAGAGTCCATTTGGGAAGCTGCAGGCTCTGGGTGGTGATGTTGCTCAAGGATGTGAATGTCCTTAATGCCATGGCCTGCACACTTACACGGCCCACGTGGTAAATAGATACGCTATATAATACATGCATTCGATGTTATATACACTTTACCACATTAAAAAGAGAGCCAGAATGTGGGCATCTGCCACCCAGTGGCCCCAATGTCTGACTCGCCCCTCCATCCCTCCCACCCCCGGAGGCCTAAGCCACACAGGGGATGTGCGGGAGGAGGGAGGTCAGACTCCTTTCCCGAGGTCGGGGTCCGAGGTCAGTCCTGGGCCACGGCAGGGGGAGTCCTGTCTGGAGCAAGAGACAGAACTGGGGTGTCAGTCCCAGATCATCAGCAGGTGACGGACTCCCAGAGACGGCCCGATGGTCCTCACGGCCGCCCGAGACACTGCTGGAGTCCAAGGAGAAAAGAAGATTTGACACATGTGGTCTAAGGGAAAAATTGATTCTTGATACTGCCCTCCAAGTTACATATATTTGACTATAGGACTTCTTTCCTTTTAAGTCGCCTACACAGAGCCAAAGGTGATGGTGAACGGGGAAAACACTCCTTGAGCTAAAACAGGGGGTTCCATTGCAACATGTGCCGCACTTCACTCACTGATAATAGAAGCCAGAAACTTACAGAAAGCATGTTAACAGGCACTTCCAGAGGAGGAAGGGCAACTGCTGGATAAACTTGACAATGGACTGGCCCCGTGTGGAGGCGTAGAGAAGCAAGCGGGAGGAAGAGTGGCTCTCCCTCTTCGTCCCCACAGTGGCAGTGCTGGCTTGAAGGACGCCCACTCTTGGCGAGGTGCAGAGGGCGGGCTGCCAGGCGTTCTGTACTAGGTGTCGGCGCTCTCCCTTCCACGCAGCCGTCTCCTTTCTGCTCGGTAAGCTCGCTCAGGCATCTGTATGACAGGTCTTCAGCACAAGACACCAGTCCCCTGAAGGGGAATGTGTGAATAAACTGGCTACATATCTTTCATGGAAACCACTCAGATATTAAACGCACTGAGTTAGAGCCACGTCTGTGGAATGGTGGGACAGCCATGCTGTGAATAAGAAAAGAAGTTGCACAGATGTGCATAGAATGATTGCTTTTTTGTGGAAGTCAACCAGGGCAGGCATTCGCCCTCAATGTCTACATGTACACACGTGTGTGCTTATGTGTGAGGACTGGGCATGCCAGAACCGGGTTCCCTAATATATGTATTAGGCGTTAGAAGAATGGGGTGGGGGGAGACAAGAATTAAAAAAAAAACCTGAAACAAAATTAAGAAACATAATCATGTACAATTCAGTAAAATTACCAATTACAATAAGTCTAGTTTCTTTTTCCTGTTATATAAAAATAGATATCCATGGTAATTAGAACAAAACAGGAAAAAGAAAAAATATTTATTTGATTAAAGGGTGTGATTGTGGACGTCTATGGCTCCCATTTCTTTTAAGATAAACTTTATTTTGAAAAACTTGTAGATTTAAAGAAAACTTGCTAGACAGAATCCTCTGGACCCTTCACGGAGGTCCCTCATCATCGATCTCATTATCCGGGGGCACATTACTATTAACTAAACTGGGTTTTATCGGGAGCTCACCAGTTTTGCTATTGAGATCCTCTTTCGTTTCCAGGGTCCAGCCCAGGGCACCGCACTGCCCTTTGCTGTGGTGTTTGCCGGCCCCTGAAGGCCTAACCTCGGGGTCTCAGCTGCTCCGCTGTCCCAGGGCTGCGGCCCTCCAGCTGCGGTCTGCCATCAAGTACAAAGTGTTTGCAGTGATTGGCCGTGTTTACAGCAGGCGTTTTCACAAGGTCCCCAAGGTCCTCCTTCATGTGTCTCAGTCTCCTTCCCAACGGGGTCTGCCTTTCCATCCCATTGGCAAGACCTGTTTGTCAAACCCTGGCTCCAGGGCGCCGATTCAGCCCCCTGGGGCAAATTGCATCGTGCCAATGCCACCTTCTCCTCCCGCCTTGCTCCCGCCGGTTCCAAATCCAGCCGGAAGGCCTCTGCCTCACTTCCCGCCACGTCCCAGGCCAAGCCTTGCAGATCTTCTGGGCACTGCCCAGTGCCTCAGCCCCAGCCCCAGGGCGGTGGGCCCCACCCCACCCGAGTGGGTGGCTCCCGGTGCTGCTGCGTTTATGGCTGTGCCCCTGCGTGCTGCTCAGCGCCTTAGACCCCGCGTGTGACAGACAGAAGAGAGAAGGAAGAAGGGAGGAGAGAAAAGCCACCGGGAGGCTGTTTCCCACGTGGTCTCCGTCTTGATTTGACTATTCCTCGGTGGACTTGAGGGCTGGAGAGAGACTGTCCTTGGAGAGGTGGGGGGAGCTGAAACATTTTATTCTGCTCAAGATGCCTGTGAAATAACTCATATTTATCGCGGCATTATCCACAGTAGCCACCAAGTAGAAGTGACCCAGATACCCACGGATGGGTGACTAAACAAGACGTGGCACACGCACACCATGGATATCGAACGGAATGGAATACTCTGCAGCTCCGAAGGGAAGGAAACCTGGCACCTATGACTGCATGCTGCCCCAGAGAACACCTGCCGAGTGGGGGCGCCAGGCCCCACGTCAAACGCTGCGCGAGTCCCCCAACAGTCAGATTCCCGGGAAGATGGCGGGATGCGGCAGGGGCGGGAGGATGAAGTTAGTGCTTCCTCAGGACAGAGCTTCGTGTGGGAAGCTGAAAGAGTTCTAGAGACGGAGCGTGGCGATGGAAAGGTAATTAGTGCCACTGAGCTGTGCAACGGTTAAATGGTAAATGTTATGCCATGTTTATTTCACCCTAATTAAAAAAATAAAAAACAAAGTGTCTGAAAATAACCCTCGGACAGTGGTTTAAAGGTGGCCAAGCTTCCTCCTCCCGGCCTCCTTTGTGGCTGAAAACAGAAAATTAAACATCTAGTCTGGGAGCTGGGACCTCCAGGTGGCAGAAGACACAAAAGGGTCCTAGTGACGGTGCGTTTCCATTTGTGTTGTGACAACCAGGAGGAAGTGACAGAAATGACAGCCAACAATGGGATAAAAACGTTCATGGGCAGGGTGAACGGAGCTCCGAGGCTGGGGAGACAATGAAAGGAAAACCATGACTGCCCATGGGCTTGGTCCTGGAGACCAGGGGTCCCTCTGCCCTGCTCCTGCCGACACAGGACCCTTTCAGTCATGGCCCTGGGGGCACAATAGTCCCCCGAAGCCTCAGAGAAAAGCGATGGAGTGATTCACTCGAAACTGTTCTGTGCCCCGGGGTGCGCTCACATGAATGTGTTGTCCCCGAACAACACCTCTAATTCTAGTTTATTGACAGCTGGCAATATGGTGCGAGGCGCCACTCAATTTTTTTCCAAAGCTTGCTTCCCCCCTCTCCGCCCCCCGAAGCAAATGGAGAGACAAAAGTAGATTAAAGACACAGTGGGATGCTGCACGGGCTCTGAAAGCAGCAGCCATGGCTTCATCGCTGAGTGCAGGGCAGACACTCCTGAGACCGAGATCACATGTCGGCTTCTCATGACTATGCACGTGTGCTAATGAGAGTGTTCCGTGGGAATAAGGGATTAACGGAGGAGGTTTTTAGGATGGTTTAAGACAAAGCGCTGTGGTGTTAGCTGTCTGTTGCTGCATAAATCTTAGTGGCTTTAAACAACGGCCTTTATTCTGTCCGTCTCTGGGGTCAGGAATCAGGTGCACGTGCTGGTGTCTGGCTCAGGCATAGAAGCTGAGTCTGGGTGCTGGTGGGTCTGTGGTTTTTTCAAGGCGGGAGGGAGAGGGGAGGTCTTCCAAGCCCACAGCCCTGGCTCTGGGCTCTGTGGTGTGGGTTGAAGGCCTCTGTTCCTCGCCCGCCATCTGCCAGAGCTGCGAATCCTTTGCCAGGGCCTCTCCCGGGCACCTCCCGCAGGGCCAGGGGCACCCTGCAGACTGAGCCAATGAAAAGCAAGAGGGTGAGAGAGCCGGGGAGCAGCGTCTTCTGAGGTCGCATCATGGAAGTGCCTTCTCATCACTTTAGCAGCGAGTCACTGGGCAGGGCTCTCCCACAGGGACCTGGGACCCACAGGCTGAGCCTCCAGCCCCGGGACCTTCTAGAAGCTCCTGACCACGCCCACCGTCCAGGTGAAGCAGGACCCTGGCTGACATGGTTGCAGAGAGGCTCATGGTGAGTTAGAGCAGGTGGGATGTGCTCCCGGCTTGTCCCTCTTTCTGACAAGGGGCCGCCTATGAGTGTGCGGGTCCCCTCATCTCATGTGCGTCGGGGAGGCCGTGGGCAGGGCCAGATCTAGGCTCCTGGGGGCATGTCGGCATCAGGGAGCCCTGGTTGGGGGCAGGGAGCGGGGACAGATGGGCAACTTCATCTTCACAGGAGCAGGTCCCTCTGGCTTCCCAGATGGCTGGAGCGCTTCAGGGGAAAGTGAGGCCAGGGTGGAGGGGACGAGTAGAGAGAAGGTGTCCAGAGCCCAGCCCTGGGGGTCGGTGCCTGGAGAGAGGCGCCCCCTCTTGTGTTCTGAAACCCGCAGCTCAGTCAGGGCAGCCGCTGCCAGCACCGCGTGCTTCCTGAGGGACAGCAGCTGGGCAGAGAGCCAGGCTTGCCGCTGGCCCTGGGCCCTCCCTCCCCCCTCCCTGGTCTGAGGGAGCGGTGCGTTGTACCTCCAGCTTACATCTTCACAGGACTGAGCCTTCGGCTGGAGGGCCCGGGGCCAGGAGTGGCAGAACCCACATTTCATGGCTGGTCTGGACCAACAATCCTCACTTCCCGGCTTAAAAATCCCGGGGTGTGTCTGAGGGGTGATTAGAGTGGCCAGTTCTGAAGCGGGCCTCCCTTCATGGTAGCCTAACCCTCCCCTCCCAGCATCTCCAGGGCAGCGCCCGCTTGGCCAGAAGCCGTGGCCCCCCAGGCCATGGCTCCCAGTGAAGGACGCGCCAGCAGGCGGGGCCCTGGGGAGCGGGTGAGGGGAGCAGGTGCGAGGTCAGCCGGGGAGGCCTGCGGAGTCCTTAGCTCCACAGAGGCAGCTGGCAGCTCCGGGGAGGCCACCAGCCCTGCTGCAGCCTGCTGGGCCCGCCCTCAGGGCTGTGGCCCCTCCCCTTCTGCTAGGCACGTCCCTCGTCCCTCACCACCTGGGCAGATGTGAGACGGTGGGAGCGTGCCAGGGCCTGGTCAGCCTCACAGCCAGGCTGCTGGAGCCGAGAGGCAGCTGGGTCACCGCGGGAGAAAGTGCCCTCTGCAGTGTCAGTGTCGTCTCACAGCACGGCCCAGCGGGCGCAGGCTTTCCTCCCCGGAACTGGGGCACCGCCTGAGCAGGCCTGAAGGATAGAGCCAAATCCCCTTTGCTTTCATCCTGGCGATCCCTGTGACGTCTATTAGGTCGGGATAGTCTTCCCTGCCCCGGCCTGAGGACCAAGCAGGCCTGTGGCCTCTCTACCCCTCTCCCCTAGTGGACCCACCTCACGCACGCTGAGCCATGTTCCCACTGGCTCAGTTTCCCCTGGAGTCCAGTCCAGGCCTCCCTCCACGCCCGCTTGCAGGCAGCGGGGCCTACACCCTCTCCTCCCTCCCTTCCTCCCTCCTGCTTTGCAGGCTGGACTCTCCAGGCTGAGCTTAGGGAGCAGAGGGCAGTCCCCCTGTGGGTGGGTTCTCCCTCTGCGGACAGGGCTGGGCAGGTTTGGCTGGGGTTCCCTCTGGGGCACCTTCTCTGTGGCCCTGCGATGCTGCGCTGCCAGGCCCGGGGCGCTGCACCCACTGGCTGTGCCTCTCCTTGCTGGCAGCTGCTCCCCTCCAGCCCGGTGTCTTCATTAGGGGCAGCAGCTGGGAGACGCTGAGAGCCAGGCTTGCCACTGGCCCTGCGGCCCTCCCTCCACCCTCCCTGGCCTGAGGGAGGGGCGTGTTGTACCTCCAGCTTAAATCCGGAAAAGCTTCACTGACTGACTCTTGCCTTTGGCCCTGCGCCCCGTTCAGGTGGATTTCTAGGACTGAGGGCAGGTGGAGACAGGCCTCTCTCCCCCAGGTCACCTCAGTTCCACCGGAAGTGCCCAGACCTTGAGCTGCCCTAGCAGGGGGGCCTGTTACCCTCTGCAGCCTGTAGGACGGCCCCAAGCAACCCGCCTCCTGGAATCGCCTCCCTGTGAAGTCCCCTCCCTCCCTCTGAGGGCCGGGGACCTGCTGACATGCCCAGTAGCGGAACCTGGTGAAAGGTCAGGGTGCTAATTCCTAGGTTACGGGACAAAGGCCTGACTTCAGCCTTTCTTCACTCGGGCGTGCCTGGAGACTCATTCAGGCCGCCCCTTCCTTTTCTTTGCTGCGTAGGCTGCCCTGGCCCAGACCTGCCAGTGTATTTCATCACTCACCTGCGGAGCGTCAGAGTCACCTCTAGTTTTTTGGATATTAGAGTAAAACTACATCAGCATTCATGTACCAGTAACTGTGTAAACATACGTCTTCATTTCTCTGGGATGGCTGCCCAGGAGTGTCATTTCTGGGTCATACCTGCAGGTTTAGTTTTTTAAGAAACTGGCAAAGGTTTCTAGAGCGGCTGTACCACTCGTCACCCCACGCACGGCATGAGCCAGCTCGTCTGCCTCCTCACCGACGTTTGGTGCTGCCCGTGTTTTACATTCCAGGCATCTCAGGGTGCAGTGAGCTCTCGCTGGGGTTCACTGTACATTTCCCTAAAAGCTAACGCTGATCAACAGCCTTCACTTGCATATTTGCCACCTGTGTGTTCTCTCAAAATGTCTCTTCACGTCTGTTGCTATTTTCTAATTGGAATTTTCTTTTTACTTTTGAGAGTTCTTTACACATCTTGCATATTAGCCTTTTGGCAGTTACGTGGTTTGGGAACATTTTTCCCCCAGGATGTGGCTTGTGTTTACACCATGGTATTTAATTAAATTATCGCTATGTTGGGGCTTAAGTATACCATTTTATTATTTTACTGGAGGTGGGGTCCCTCGGCCTGGCCCACAGGGATCCGGCTGAAACTGGCTCTCTGACAACCCCCGAGGGGTCCCAGGTTGTGAGAGGGTGGTTATTGGGTGACACATCCAGGAATTGGGCTCCCTCCTCTCTGGTTCCGGGTGGGTCACCCGAGAACCGCAGCTGCCAAGTCACCGCAGCTCAGCAGCTCCTGCATTGAGCATCTGCCTCCTGGTGGTCATTGCACGTCACAGCTACCGGTCGGATGGTTGAAAGGTTGGACTGTTGCTTAGGCTTATATATATATATGGATTATTTTTTGGTTTTGTTCTCTCAGTTATTCCCTTTTTTTGTTTGTTTCCTTTATCCTGACTTCCTGTGAGCAACCAAACACGTTTTAGGATTTTATTTTGTTTTGACTATTAGGTTTCGAGCACACCTCCTGATGCAGCCTTTTCCTGGGTGGCTGTGCTGACAGTGCCTATACATGCGCTTCTCACCTGAGGCTGCTGGGGGCGCCATCGTACTGGCCCAGTGAGGGGGAGAGACCTCATCCCCCACACTTACAACATCCGTGTCTTAAATGGTCCCAGTAAGTACATTAGAACCACACCAGATGGCATTCTAAGTGTTGCTTAAATTGTCAAACATTCTTTAGAGAACTCAAGAGCAGGGTATTTTTACCCGTATTTTTACTTATCATGTTTTTCCTTTTTTCCTGTTGTTCCAATTTTTTTTATATTGTTTCTTTTCTCTTTGCAGAACTTCTTTTACTCATTCTTTTAGGGTAGTTCTGATTGTAACAAGTCATCTTAGTTTCTTTATCTGAAACTATCACATATAGAATCATGAATCCTGCACAGGATTCATACACAGGATGCAGGGTTCTGGGCTGACAGCCTGTACCTCCAGCAGCTGGGAAGTATGTGCCTTTCGTGTGCTGCCCGGGCTCCTGATGGGAACCCCATTGCAGGAGAAGTCTCCTGGCTTACGATTCAGTGTCGCCTCTCCCTTACTGCTTCCAAGATGTGCTCTTTATTTGTATCGTTTAGATAGCCTATATAATAAAATCCTAATATGCTAAGTGTCCGGTCGACCAATCAAAGTGTAATATGCTAATGATATGCTAAGGCCGCTCAACTGCTCTCTATGACGTGCACTGACCACCAAGGGGCAGACACTCTGATCAGTAGGTTAGCTTGCTGCTGGGGTCTGGCTGATTGGGACTGAGCAAGATGGGCTGGACATGCCCCACAGTCCCTCTCTGACTGACCAACCTCCCACGTCCATCCCCGGCCCTGATAGTGCACCAGTTGGGTCCCTTGGCCTGGCCTGTGCCCTCTTGCAATCTGAGACCCCTCAGGGGATGTTGGAGAGCCGGTTTCGGCCCCATCCTGCAGGCCAGGCTGAGGGACCCCACTGGCGCACAAATTTGTGCACCGGGCCTCTAGTTTGACTATAATGTGTCTTGCTGTGGATTTGAGTTTATTCTGTTTGGATTCTGTCAGGCTCTCTAATCTGTAGTTTTATAGATGGTATGCTTTTCCAAATGTAAATTTTGAGCACTTTTACATCCCACCTTTCCACTCTCCAGGACTGCAGTGGGTAAGTGCTAGATATTCTGCTGTAGTCCCACCGGTCCCTGAGGCTTGGCTCATTTGTGATTTTTTTTTTTATCTCTATTGCTCAGATTGGGCTATTTCTGTTGTTCTGTTTTCCAGTTCACTGATTCTTTGTTGTTCCAGTTCACCATTCTGTTGTTGTCTTTCCTTTTATTTATTATTTTTTAAAAATTAAATAAATTTTTATTGATTTCTGAGAGAAGAAGGAAGAGGGGGAGAGATTTAGAGACATCAATGATGAGAGAGAATAATCGAACAGCTGCCTTCTGCTTCCTACTGGGGATTGAGCCCACAACCTGGGCTTGTGCCCTGATTGGGAATCAAACTGTTACCTCCTGGTTCGTAGGTCAGTGCTCAACAACTGAGCTATGCTGGCTGAGCTCTTTTTATTTTTTATTGTGACAATTATATTTTCCAGTTTTAAGATGTCCATTTGGTTCTTTTTTGCAGCTTCTATTTCACATTTTTAAAGTTCCAAACATATTCATAATTGCTTATTGAAGCATTTTTATGACAATACTTTTACAGTTTTTGTCAAAGAATTCTAACATCTGTCATCTTGGTGTTAGGATTGTCTTTTTTCATTTTTATGAAAACCTGGGCATTTTGGGTTTTCAGTATGAGAATTTAAACTTGCTTTAAGCTTTCTGTTATAGGTGGTTTCTTGGCTGCTGTTCTGGTGTGGGGAGAGGAGTCGGGGCATTTGGCGATGCCTCTTATTACTCAGAGTGGGTAGAAATCCATGATTCCACTTGTGTTTTGCTGGTATGAGTGGGGGTCGAACCGCATTTTCAGTAGGATTGGCTAAGAGTAGAGTATTTATCACTTAAAAGTTTCTGTCCTGCTAGGCTGTGCCCTCTTGTGCTCTGCTAGGGAAAGCAAGATTTTGCTGAGGGATATTTTTATTGCATATTTTTATTTTTATTTTTTAAATTTTTCAGTTACCGTTGACATTCGATATTATATTAGCTTCAGGTGTACAGCACAGTGGTGAGACATTCCCATAGCTCAGGAAGTGATTCCCCAATAAGCCTAGTACCTCCTCCCCACCCCATGCTCTTTAGCTTAAGTCAGAGTTACATGTGGCCAAAGAAAGCCCAGGGACCACCATGCTGACTCGTGGCCTGCCTGCTTCTCTCTACCTCTGAGAATCTTCCCAGCCTGTTATTTATATCGTGCCCAGGGGTTTTAGCTGTCCTTTGTGAGAGGAATAAGGAAACACACATCTGTATCATCTTCCCAATAGGGCAGCGGTTCTCAGCCTGTGGGTCGCGACCCCTTTGGCGGTCGAACGACCCTTTCACAGGGGTCGCCTAAGACCATCCTGCATATCAGATATTTACATTACGATTCATAACAGTAGCAACATGACAGTTATGAAGCAGCAACGAAAATAATGTTATGGTTGGGTCACAACATAAGGAGCTGTATTTAAAGGGCCAAAAGGTTGAGAACCGCTGCTAAGGGGCCCTGACAACAGCAATGTGGGCCCTCTGGACGGTCAGGTCCCTCTGAGGGCCCGACGAGGGCCACATACTCCTCCCCAGAGAGGTGCACACACCGTGAGCACATGCACATGCACACACACACACCATGAGCACACGCAATGCACACACACACGCACACGCACACACACACCGTGAGCACACGCACACGTGCACACACGCACATGCACACACCCTGAGCACATGCACACGCACGCGCACGCACGCACAGGGCTTGCGAGACGACAGGGCAGAAGAAAGGGGGCACTGGGGCGCCAAAGTTCCCCAGCACTCCAGAGCCGGTGCAGACTCCTGCCCGAGCCTCCGTGCTCCTCCCGTGAGTGCCTGGGTCCTAACCCTCTTCTTCACGGCGACAATCATGGCCCCATTTAACCTGAACCTCCTCTGCGGAGATCTCACCTCCCAATACAGCCACATCCGGAGGCCCTGGGGCGAGGACCTCAGCGTGTGAATGGGGCCTGGCTACCCCACGCAGAGGGCTAGCCCACCCGAGGCCGCTCCCATGCCGGCTTGCGCACCAAGGCCGCCTGCCTGCCCGGGGCATCCCGCTCTGTCCTTTCCCCACCAAAGTGTGTGGCCCCTTCACACTTTCCAAGTCGGGATCTCTGCCAGAAGAGGGGTGTCCTGGATTGCGTTTTGGGATGATTGTTATTATTTAAGACGCACACGTCTTTAGCACGGTGAACAGGATCTCCTCTACAGACGCTATTGTGGCCTTGGCGTCCTTCCTGAGCTCGGTCTGTGGCCCGCAGGGCGCCGTCCCGGAGGGCGCAGACCCCTCTCTGGGTGGGAGCAGAGCCCCCCCCACCCTCCCTCTCCCACTCGCCTCGCCGCTGGCGACCAGCGTGAACCCATGTGCCTCCCATGCCCGCAGACCGCAAGCCAGGGCTTGCGCAGGGTCTGCAGGGTCTGCGCTCAGTCCTCAGGTGACCTGCGTCCTGGGCGCTGTGCTGGCCCTCACCTCGCAGGTGGGGGAGCTGAGCAAGGAGAAGATGAGTGACAGTGGAAGCCCGCACGCAGGGACTGGCCTAGCAGCATCTGAGCCCATTCGGGATGATGTCGGCTCTTCCCCAAAGCGCCCACCTGGGCCGAGGCTCCCTCTGCCCCTGGGAAAGGCGGCTTGTCAGGAACCACATGCAACAGACCAGGAGGTTCTCTCTACATTTTTCACCTTTTTGGCTCTAAAAATACAGGCTGGGGTGGCCTGGGGACGGGTGGATGGAGACTACAGTCTGGGGTGGCACAGTGCAGGGGGGCAGTGGATGGAGACTACAGTCTGGGGTGGCACAGTGCAGGGGATGGGTGGATGGAGACTACAGTCTGGGGTGGCACAGTGCAGGGGATGGTGGATGGAGACTGCGGGCTCGGGTGGCACAGTGCAGGGGATGGTGGATGGAGACCGCGGGCTGGGTGGCACAGTGCAGGGGATGGTGGATGGAGACCGCGGGCTGGGTGGCACAGTGCAGGGGATGGTGGATGGAGACCGCGGGCTCGGGTGGCACAGTGCAGGGGATGGTGGATGGAGACTGCGGGCTGGGTGGCACAGTGAAGGGGGGCAGTGGATGGAGACTGCGGGCTCGGGTGGCACAGTGAAGGGGGGCAGTGGATGGAGACTGCGGGCTCGGGTGGCACAGTGCAGGGGATGGTGGATGGAGACCGCGGGCTCGGGTGGCACAGTGCAGGGGATGGTGGATGGAGACTGCGGGCTGGGTGGCACAGTGCAGGGGATGGTGGATGGAGACCGCGGGCTGGGTGGCACAGTGCAGGGGATGGTGGATGGAGACTGCGGGCTGGGTGGCACAGTGAAGGGGGGCAGTGGATGGAGACTGCGGGCTGGGTGGCACAGTGCAGGGGATGGTGGATGGAGACTGCGGGCTCGGGTGGCACAGTGAAGGGGGGCAATGGATGGAGACCGCGGGCTGGGTGGCACAGTGCAGGGGATGGTGGATGGAGACCGCGGGCTGGGTGGCACAGTGCAGGGGATGGTGGATGGAGACCGCGGGCTGGGTGGCACAGTGCAGGGGATGGTGGATGGAGACCGCGGGCTGGGTGGCACAGTGCAGGGGATGGTGGATGGAGACCGCGGGCTGGGTGGCACAGTGCAGGGGATGGTGGATGGAGACCGCGGGCTGGGTGGCACAGTGCAGGGGATGGTGGATGGAGACTGCGGGCTGGGTGGCACAGTGAAGGGGGGCAGTGGATGGAGACTGCGGGCTGGGTGGCACAGTGCAGGGGATGGTGGATGGAGACCGCGGGCTGGGTGGCACAGTGCAGGGGATGGTGGATGGAGACCGCGGGCTGGGTGGCACAGTGCAGGGGATGGTGGATGGAGACTGCGGGCTGGGTGGCACAGTGAAGGGGGGCAGTGGATGGAGACTGCGGGCTCGGGTGGCACAGTGAAGGGGGGCAATGGATGGAGACCGCGGGCTGGGTGGCACAGTGCAGGGGATGGTGGATGGAGACCGCGGGCTGGGTGGCACAGTGCAGGGGATGGTGGATGGAGACTGCGGGCTCGGGTGGCACAGTGAAGGGGGGCAGTGGATGGAGACCGTGGGCTGGGTGGCACAGTGAAGGGGGGCAGTGGATGGAGACCGCGGGCTGGGTGGCACAGTGAAGGGGGGCAGTGGATGGAGACCGCGGGCTGGGTGGCACAGTGAAGGGGGGCAGTGGATGGAGACCGCGGGCTGGGTGGCACAGTGAAGGGGGGCAGTGGATGGAGAACGCGGGCTGGGTGGCACAGTGAAGGGGGGCAGTGGATGGAGAACGCGGGCTGGGTGGCACGGAAGCCTGCTCACTGGAGAGGGACAGCCTGGCAGAGGCCAGCCCAGGCACAGCCAGAACTCCCCAAATATTTGGGAGTATCAGGCCCTTCCCTGGAGAGGTCACTGCAGGGAGATCAGGGAGATGGCCCTGGAGGAGGACACTGGGTGGTGGGGACCACACAAAGGTGGCACCTCCAGAAGGGCCACCGAGACCTGCAGCCTATGCCCTGGTTCTCAGCCTTGTCCTCCCGCACAGGCTCCCTCCTCCTCGGGGGGCTCGGCTGGCTGAGTGCAGTGTGGCTCCCACAGCCAGCACTCTGCTCCTGCTGCCCCTCACACCGGGACTCCCACACTCCTCCCCACACCCCTACCCCTCCCCCTCCCCACACCCCTCCTCACACCCCTCCGCAAACCTCTCCCCATACCCCTCCCCACACCTCTCCCCCTCCCCTCCCCACACCTCTCCCCATACCCCTCCCCACTCCCCTCCCCCTACCCCTCCCCACACCCCTCCCCAGGCCTTTGTCCAGGTAACCCTTGTTCCGCCTTGATGCTCAGCTTCAATGCTGTGCTCAGAAAACCCTCTGTTCCGCTTCCCACCCTGCAGGAAAGACCCGCCGCCCTTCCTCCCCTCCCTTTCCTATGGTGTGAGCGCTGACAGGTATTTATGCCCCGCCGACCACCAGCAGCACCTGCCCACGGCCGGCCGGAGCGGGACTCCAAGGGCCTCCCTCTGGACTCCTGCTCTTTAAAGCTCCAGGTGTCTGGGGAGCCCGTGAGCTCCTCCCACCCCTCCGGTGGTCTCCGTGGTCTCTGTGGACAGCTGGTAGAGAGGCGGAAGGGGTTGGGGGGTGGGGGCACCACCCTCTCAGGCCGTCTCCACATGCCCTGTGGGGCCTGGCAGGTAGGGAGCAGATTTAGCAACTAAAAAACACAGGTTGCCGAAACCGGTTTGGCTCAGTGGATAGAGAGTCGGCCTGCGGACTGAAAGGTCCCAGGTTCGATTCTGGTCAAGGGCATGTACCAGGGTTGCGGGCACATCCCCAGTGGGAGATGCGCAGGAGGCAGCTGATCAATGTTTCTCTCTCATTAATGTTTCTAACTCTCTATCTCTCTCCCTTCCTCTCTGTAAAAAATCAATAAAAATATATTTTTAAAAAAATAAAAAACACAAGCTGGCCAGTTACACAGGAATTTCCGGGAGACACTGAATAATGTCTTAGGACAGCTGCCTCGGCCACTCTTTGGGACGTCCTTACTAACAAAGCAGTGAGTGCTTTGGCTAAAGTTCAGCTTGGACCTGGGCAGCCTGTGCTTGCTCAGTGACCCGCTCAGGAGGCACAGGGACCGCGCTCTCTGCTCTGGCAGCACCAGGGACACCATGCAGACCCGCCCCTCAGGATGGAGACCTGACGCCCCGTCTCAAAGCCGTGCAGCCAGACCGCAATGGGACGCTCAGAGCCACCCCCCTCCTAGGCTCCTGGTGACTCCTAAGCCCTTTAAACCTCCTGAGCAGGATTTTATCTCTGCGTCCCAGTCTCTTCCTGGGGAGAGGGGCCAGGCCAGGCCCGGGCCTCAGAGTCCCCCGCAAAGTGATTGTCTGGTTAGCTTTACAGCAGCCCAGGGCCTGGCCGGGAGCCGCTCCTTCCTCCAGGCGTCCTCAGGCACCAGGACTGTCCTGTGGCTACCCGAGGCTTTGTCCTCCTCCTCACCTTCTCCCCGGGCCCTGTCTTACTTAGGGCTGTACCTAAACACAGGCATGTGTACACTCACGTACATGCACACACATGCACACAGACACACAGGAAAGAGATGGCCATGAAAAGACGGCGAACATGGGAATGAGGAGCCACAGGTCCCTGGGGGCCAGTGGAAGCTAGAGAGGCCGGGAGGGTCCTCCTGGAGCCTCCAGAATGAGCACGGCCCAGCCTTGCAGACCTCTGGCCTCCAGAACAGCGGGACCAATTTCTGCTCCTTTAAGCCACCCGGTTGGTGGTGTTTTGTTATCGCAGCCCTTGGAACAGTAATAGCCCCTCAGAGAATCGAGGGGCTAAGATCCAGCAGTAAGAGGGCCTTAGCGCTGACCCAGATGGCAGCGCTAAAATTGGCAAATCTGATAATGGGACTGGGAACTAAGCTCTTATTCAGACACATTAAACCAGGCAGGAGCTGACCACGAGCCAGCGGGAGGCAGCGAGAACTATCTGGGTCATGCAGCAAAAAATGCCCCTTGGTTCTGGAAAACCGAGGGTCCATGGGGTTCCAGAGGCTCTGGGAAGGCCTCCTTCAGGGGTGTGGGCACCGGCGGGGTGGACAGGGAGTTGGGGGGGCAGCTTCGGGAGTGAGGGCATGGCAAGGTCAGGGAGCAGGGTGGAGCTGAGGACCGCCACCTGGCAGAGCTGTTAGCAGGCTGGTATTTTAGACAGCTCCAGCCAGGGTCGTTGGTTTTATGTTCTGAAGGGCATGCTCCGATTAACAGTGCATCAAGGAAAGGGCCTTTGGTTCTCATTTCCTTACAAAGGGCACTTCTCTTTGTCTCCCATTCAGGATTTAGTGTTCTTCCTTTAACTCGGCATCTATTGGTTGTCATGCCAACGCTCAGCGCGTGTGGCTCCCAGGACGCCTTTGGGTGCTCTCCCCGGGCATCTTACCAGCAACTCACCCTTGAGTGGGTGCTCACATGTAATCCACAGTGAACACAGGGGCTTTGTCTGGGCCAGAGGTCCCTGGCACCGCCTAGGAGGGACAGACGGCCACCTGGTCCTGGCAGCCAGGACCACCTGGAGAAAACTCGCTGGTGTTTGCCAGGGTGGTCAGGGGCTCTCAGCCCGGCCAGGTCCCTGAATGACTTGGCGGCTGCTGGTCCGCGTCCCCACTGACCGTGTGGCTGTGCGCGTCTCCATCGGGAACTGAGGTCCAGAGGCAGAGAGTGGGTCGGCTTCATTCCTGCCCATAACCAGCCTGTGCTCCCAGCATCCTGCACCATCTCCCACCAAGTCCCCCCCTCCCCATGCTTTCCCCGTCTTCACTGAAATGTGTTGCACCAAAGTCATGAAAATTTTGATACAGATGTTGTCGCCAAGCTTTAAAAAGAGCTGATCCCACTGTTTGCAGAGATTATGTGTTCTGTTCCATATTCCATCCTGGTAAAATTATCAGTGCTATTAATAAACTCTGGAGTAAAACGAGCCGCTGGCTAATTCAGGAGGTGCTTTAAGACCTTTAGGCAGCAGGTACGATGGAGAGGCGAGATTAAAGAGATTTGCAGCCCTGGCCGTGCGGCTCAGCGGGCCGGGCGTTATCCCATCTGGTTTGATTCCAGCAGGGGCACCAGCCTGGGCTGTGGGCTCTGTCCCCAATAGAGAGAGTGCAGAAGGCAGCCACTCGATATTTCTCTCTCAACCTCTTCCTCTCTCTCTAAAAATCAATAAACTATTAAACATGAGCAATATCATTATTTTATTTTATTTTTATTTTTTTACAGTTGTTTTATTTATTTATTTATTTATTTATTTATTTATTTATTTATTTATTTATTTTTATTGCTTAAAGTATTACAAAGGGTATTACATATGTGTCCATTTTTTCCCCCCGCCCTAGACAGTCCCCTAGCCTCCCCTAACCCCCAGTGTCTTATGTCCATTGGTTATGCTTATATGCATGCATACAAGTCCTTTGGTTGATCTCTTACCCGCCTCCCCCCTGCCCCCCAACCCTCCCCGGCCTTCCCGCTGCAGTTTGACAATCTGTTTGAGGCAGCTCTGCCTCTGTATCTATTATTGTTCAAAAGTTTATAATGGTCTCTATTATCCATGAATGAGTGAGATCATGTGGTATTTTTCCTTCATTGACTGGCTTATTTCACTTAGCATAATGCTCTCCAGTTCCATCCATGCCGTTGCAAATGGTAAGAGTTCCTTCCTTTTTACAGCAGCATAGTATTCCATCGTGTAGATGTACCACAGTTTTCTAATCCACTCATTTACTGATGGGCACTTAGGCTGTTTCCAGATCTTAGCTATGGTGAATTGTGCTGCTGTGAACATAGGGGTGCATATATCCTTTCTGATTGGTGTTTCTGGTTTCTTGGGATATATTCCTAGAAGTGGGATCACAGGGTCAAATGGGAGTTCCATTTTCAGTTTTTTGAGGAAACTCCATACTGTCTTCCATAGTGGCTGCACCAGTCTGCATTCCCACCAGCAGTGCACAAGTGTTCCTTTTTCTCCACATTCTCTCCAGCACTTGTCGTTTGTTGATTTGTTGATGATAGCCAGTCTGACAGGTGTGAGATGGTACCTCATTGCTGTTTTGATTTGCATCTCTCGGATGATTAGTGACTTTGAGCATGTTTTCATATGTCTCTTGGCTTGCTGAATGTCCTCTTTTGAAAGGTGTCTATTTAGGTCCTTTGCCCATTTTTTGATTGGATTGTTTATCTTCCTTTTGTTAAGTTGTATGAGTTCCCAATAAATTTTGGAGATTAGGCCCTTATCAGATATGACATTGGCAAATATGTTTTCCCACACAGTGGGTTTTCTCGTTGTTTTGTTGATGGTTTCTTTTGCTGTGCAGAAGCTTTTTATTTTGATGTAGTCCCATTTGTTCATTTTCTCTTTAGTTTCAAGTGCCCTAGGAGCGGTATCAGTGAAGAGATTGCTTCGGCATATGTCTGAGATTTTGTTGCCTTTGGATTCTTCTAGAGTTTTTATGGTTTCCTGTCATACATTTAAGTACTTTATCCATTTTGAGTTTATTTTTGTGTATGGTGTAAGTTGGTGGTCTAGTTTCATAAAAAAAAAGACCTTGAATAGCTGCAGCAATCCTGAAAAAGAACAAAGTAGGTGGGATCTCAATACCAGATATCAAGATGTATTACAAAGCCACTGTTCTCAAAACTGCCTGGTACTGGCACAAGAACAGGCATATAGATCAATGGAATAGAATAGAGAGCCCAGAAATCTGCCCGAACCAATATGCTCAATTAATATTTGACAAAGGAGGCAAGAACATACAGTGGAGCCAAGATAGTCTCTTCAATAAATGGTGTTGGGAAAATTGGACAGATATATGCATGAAAATCATTATTTTAAAAAAGGGACTCTTGCCCTGCCCGGTGTTGCTCGATGGTTAGAGTGTCACCCTCACACAGAAGGATTTGGGTTTGGTTCCTGGTCAAGGGCACATACCTGGATTGCAGGTTCCGTCCTGGGCCCCTGGAGGTGGGCGTGGGATGCACCCATCGGTGTTTCTCTCCCTCCCTCTGTCTCTTCCTCCCTCCTTTCCTTCCATGCTCTCTCTCTCTCAAAAAAAAAAAAAAAAAGAAAAGAAAAGAAAATCAATGAGAAAAAACTCCTGGGGCGAGGATTAACAAAACAAAAAGAGATGAGAGCCAGAAAGCGCCCTGCGTGCACAGCCCATTGGGTGGCTCTGCCACCAGCTCCATCACTAGAGCCCTGTGACTGTCAATAACTTTTACTTGAACTCTTTGAGCCCCAATTGCTTCATAATTAAATGTGAATAAAAACAATAGCAATGATTGCAAATCAATGCTCCAGTAGCTAGCAGCTGTCCCTTAAGCCAGGAACGTCCTTGTTCTCAAAATATCAAAAGTAGCGCCTTCCCTGTTTCATGAGGGGAAGATGGATGGTGTCTGTGGCGTGAGATGTGCAGGCCCGAGCGCATGGCCTCGCGTGGAGCCCGGGGCTGAGCCGGTGGCTCCTGGTGCTGTCTGCTCGCCGCCCTTGTGTTGCTGACTCCCCGGGGCCAGCAGTGCCCGGATCACAGCTTCCGTCTCATCCCAGGTGCCGGCGTCAGTGGCTGTTCTACAGAACATTCTGGGCTTCCCATTCCCTCATGTTTCCCCTGCCTGGATCCTCACCCCCCACGGACATTTTCTTCCTTCTCATTCTTCTCTGGAGCACCTTGTGCATTTGGCCACAGGCACCTCCACAGCCCTACGCTCAGGGCCCGCCCCCTGCAGCTGAGTGTGTTCGGCCAGGTCTCAGCAGTGCAGCTTCTATCATTCCCCGCCCTCTGCTTCCAGGACACCCGCTTCCCTTCCCGAGGTCGGCACAGGCGCGGGAGAACCCATCGAACTAACTGTGACTTGGGCGAGGCGACACCTCGAGAGGGCACGGGCCCCGTGATGAGGCTCTGGTGGCAGAAGTCTCAGGCTAGACCTTCCAAACCGCCCTCTGCCCCTCTGGCCACAGGGGTGCAAGGCTCCTGTTGCCGGTCACCCGCTCCCTGACAGCCCCTGCCTGTACCCCCTGCCTGCCCCTACTGTCACCTTTCCCAGCATCAGCCTTGTGTGCCTTCACTTGCTTTAGGAAATCCTACTTCTGCACACCTCCTCCGCCGGCGAGGCCACATCGCCTCCTCTTAGCTGTCCCCTGTTCCCTGTCCTTGTTTCCTGTGGCCTTGAGGCTCTGGCATGGAACCTGTGGCCGAGGCCTGCTCCGCCCTCCCTGAGCGAGTTCCCTCCTGTGCCTCCGTGCCTCCACCACCAGCCCACACCTTCTCAGGAGGCTCCAGCACTGCAGGCCCAGGTCCTGCGGCCAGTCAGCACAGGGCCGGCCGCCAGGCACGTTGGGACAGCCACACCCGTTTGCTGACCTCATTCAGGCTGGCCCATAAACCTGCTCTCCTGCTTCCTCTACCTTGCCTGTTCCTTCCGGGAAAGCCACGATAAAGGCCCTTGTCCACGCTTCCCTCACCCCTCTGCCCCCTGACCAGCCCTCCTTCTCCCCACGTGTCCCCACACGGCCCCATGGCCTGGCAGCCCTGTCCTCTCGAATCTGTAACAAACTGTCTTCTCAATGCCGTGGCCACCGATCTGTTGGCCTCACCAAACCTGAACGACAGTGAAGCGACTCTTCACAGCAGGTCCCCAGCGGCCGCACATGGGTGGGAGCCCGCGTTTCTCTTTCCAGGAAACGGCGCTGGAGAAAGTGAAGGAGCTGATACCCACAGGGGCGGGAGGAGCAGAGCGCCGGAGGGGAGACAAGATGCTCAGCAGGGGGCCGACGTGGGAGGTCCCGAGAAGTTCTGACGGGCCTGCTGGTTCCAGACGCACTGTGGGAGGAAGGGTGGCAGCCACAGACACGTGTGCTTCCCAGGACAGGCCTGGTGGGAAACTGCTCCCCGAGTCCTCAGACCAGGCCCGGCGGCTTCCCTGCTGCTCCTCTGCGGAGTCTATGTTCCCAAAGTCGCCTACAAAACAGCTGCTGCACCTACCACTGCGTCCACATGAAGGCAGCAGCGAGGAGGCGGGTGGGGGGGCAGAGCCAGGCGCCCAAGGGCCTCTGAGGACGGCTGTGAGCAGGTGTCCCATGACACTCAGCGTCCAAAGCGTCGCTCAGCACGGTCGGGAGAAGCGGGGGGTGCGGGGGATGGCATCCGTGTCGTAGGGGTTATGTGCCAGCCAGCACTGTTTTGTAACTATAGGTGCTGAGGGAGAGCTGGGATTTGGGGTGCCTTCCTGAGGGTTTGGGGTGTCAGGCATTTATATAGGAAATGTGTACTATTATTATGACTTAAAAGTAAGGCCAACACCAATAATGAGTAACCATTACATAGTGGGTACTATTTGTTCGGTAATATTCTAAGTACTTTGCATGTTTGATTCGCTTAATGATCAAAATAACCACATGAGAAAAGTGAGGCTGGTGATAAAGTAACTGCTCAGGTCTCACCGCTGGTTAGGGACCGGGTGAGGCCTCCGCAGCTGCTCCCTGGCCTGCGCCGCGACGCAGGTGTGCAGGTAAAAGTTACAAAACCTGCTCTCCTGAGAAGAGTGCCCTGGTGTGAAGCATTGCCAAATCCTGAGGTGGAAATCCTTCCAGCTACCCACACAGCATCGCTGGGCTCTGAGCCAGGAGCTCCCTGTGGCTGTCACAGCGCGAGGCCATGCAGTTGGCACCACACGTGCCAGCGATGTTGGCAACCCTAGCAGCACAGATGTGCAGTGTGGCTCATCACTCTGACGGGGTCAGTTTTGAGCCTTTATTAACTTGGTTTTAGCATGTTCCATTTTATTGTGAGATTCTGTTCGCAATAAAATAATTGCTAAGTTTATTGACTGTCGTGTAAAATTCCAGACAGTGTCGTAATTGGCTCTTGTGAGCCGTACGTGCTGACACCGGCCACCACTGCCTGCATCGTCTGCTTTACAAACAACTTAACTGCACGTCACGCATCGCTGCTCCCTAAACATGCTGTCTTTGTGCTGATTCAGCCACTTCTGATTTCTCTGTCCCGCCTCCCAGGAAGAATAAAGAAGATGGAAAGATGTGTAAAGTCTCGCGTTCCCAAGGAGGATGATAAGGCGGACGTTGCTCTCCTGTTTCTTGCCAACTCCTTCTTCCTCTGACCACCAGCTGCCACACGATAATCCGGGAGCTGCAGCCCCTTCAGAGGGCCCTGGGGTCACCTAGGAAGGCTCTTTCCACAGGGTTCTAGAACAGCCCCCCTCCTGGGAGGCAGCAGCAGGAACGCCTGCCTTTAACTTCGGGAGCTGTGCCTGCTCCTGTGAACTGGGGCGAAGGGGCCCCTCTGCGGCCTGCACGGCAGCATCCTCGCGGGGCCGCAGGCAGCGGGGGAGGCAGTGCTTTCAGAGTTCGCAGGAAACGTCGGCTGAACGGTGTTGCTCAGCTGCGCTCCCTGGGCCCCCAGAGCCACTTGGCATCCCAGGAAGACTCTCATTTTATAAAGAGTTTTCTTTAAAAACTGAAAGCCACAGGCCTGGCCAATGGGATGGGAGGTGTCGCAGATGCTGTCCGTCTGGTCCGCTGGGCAGAGCTGGCGCCTTTGAGTAGGAAACTCCCTTCTGTGCCTGTAGGACCCCTGCAGGGGTCACCGCTGCGCGAGCCTCCTGGCCGCTGGACGGACTGTCCGTCCCCTGAGCTGCCGGTCTCTGTTCTTCTCGCCCGGCCGTCCCCACAGGCACCGCGGTTCCCGTCTGTAGGCCTTTTCACTGGATGTAAACTCTGTGATGAATGGGCTGTAATTGGGGACTTTTTATTTCTCTTGAAATGCCTGGAACCACAGAGATGCACAGTCACTTAGCAACGGTGGCTGAGGGAGAGACCATTTCCCTCGCTGGTCAGGGGCTGAGGGGCTTCTTCCTGAGAACAGCTGCTCCCAGAGCCACTGGCCCCAGTGCGTGGCGGGTTACGTTCCCGCCGGCTCTGCTCGGGCAGCTGTAGCCCCAGTGCATCACAGGTCATAATGAATTAATGCATAAATAAAATGTGATACATAATTGGTGAATGTGGGTGGATCTTGAGGGCATTATACTAAGTGAACTAAGTCAGAGAGAGAAAGGTAAACACCATTTGATCTCAGTTATATGTGTAATCTAGAATAACAACAACAAACTCACAGATTCAGAGACCAGATTAGTGGTTGCCAAGCTGGCAGGTTGGGGATGGGCAAAATGGGTGTAGGTGGTCAAAAGGTACAAACTCTAGTTGTAAAGTAAATAAGTCCTGGGAATACAATGTACAGCGTGGTGGGCGATGACATTTGTAAAGGGAGATAAACAAGACAGTCAGCAACATCAGCCTGAATATGGGGTTTAGCATCCATTGTCATATGATACTCTTCAGGGTCAAATGCAATTTCAATCAGAATCCAATCTCTTGTTATATTTCTTTTGAGGGTGGGTAGGGCGGCCTTTATTAAAAATAATTTTAGTCCATGCAGCAGAAAAACATATCTGAGGTTTACTAGGAAGAATAGAAAATAAAATATCTGTGTGTGTTGTTTAGGGAGAGGTTCTGATTATATTAAACAGCATCTTGCTGGTCTATAATCTCAACAAGCCATCTCACTGCTGACAGATGGGAATGGCGTGCAATTCACATTACAGAGCAAATGCTAAGTGAGGACAGTGTTCACAGAAACACAGCTTGGTTGTACTTAACTTCCTTTAGTATAGCTTTTGAATTACTATTGAACATTGTTTTTCATCTATACGTGCTCATAAAATAATTAAATTATTTGCAAGGTTAAACTGCCATAGAGTTTTAGCTGCTGGAATGTCGAAAGGGTGATGAGACTTGCTGAGAGAAAATATCCATGTCCTTCATGCCAGTGTGTTTGAATTTTTACACTATGCAATTTGAGATATCCTTCCAAAAAGAATCTATGGATTTGCTATCAGCCAGGGTTAAATTAATGGAGATTGATAATTTCTTGGTATTATTACTCTGAGTGAATAATTGACAAAATAGTATATGTCTTGAATAATATTTGTAAAAATACCACCCAAATTCTATTTTCAGAATGGCTAAAATATTGATGAAAGCAAGTGAGTACCAATAAGTGAGTCCTAAATTAGAAATTAAAATATTAGAAACAGGGCCCATCCTTAAGAAGGCCAGCAGTACTTCAAATGATGTATATTTGAAGAGTGAGCTGCAGACACAGGAATTCCCCTACCTGTTTTCCTGTGTCAGGCTAAAGTTGATGGGACCCTTCGTTGTCTGGGTGCGGAGACATGGAATGCAGCCAGCACAGGTCCCTTGCGGTGAGGGTGGTGGGCTGCTCAAAGCTGCGCAGGGAGTCTGAGGCGCGCCTCTGTGCAGTGCCGTGCTTCTGGAAGGCCCTCTTGCCCCATGCAGCCGGGGCTGGCCTCTCTGCTGCAGTGTACAGCGCCCCACACGGATTCGCTCCGCCACTGGCTGTCTGAGGCTGAGAGAAGAGAGTTATTGACAGGGCTGGTGGTCTGACCCTCGTATTTTTGTTCCCAACATCTCAAACAGTTTTTGCATGGGCTGTGTTTACTAACTCCAAGTTTATTTTGCCAAGATATTTTTCCTCTTAATCTTTTCAATCCATCTGTGTTTTATGAGCAATTAAACCCATGAATGGTTTTGCTTTGTTTCTGCTTAAATTTGTCTGAGCAGTGTTTGATGTGAGAGACTGTCCCGAGCCCTTTGGTAACAACAGGAATTCACACTGTGATGAGGTAAATCGGGTCGCTAAGAAAGTGTCTTTGGAGTTTGCACCCATCAGTCGAGTGGCCTTGCTACTGCACATAAAGCACCTCTAGTTCCACAGTCAGGCGGGACCTCCACATCCTCTTGGCTAAACTCCAGTGCGTCACATCCATTCACCCCACTGGAGTCCCAGACCACGTGGCATCGGGTCACAGCACGACCCTGCAGAGTGTGCTTGTGGGGCCTCATTCCCCTGGAGGAGGGGTGCCCTAGAGCAAAGCCTTTCACTGCCTGTCCTTGGAGGAGGGAGGTTATTCATTTTCTCCCAAATTGATTACACAGGTTTTCTTATTGTGGTCTGTTATAATTAAACGACTAATTCTTGTCTTGGAAAAGAAAAAAAGACCATGCCTCATCAGTTAGGTTTGGACCCACATTCTTTGAAACCCAAGGGTTCAACATTGCTTAGTGAAGTCAGTCTTTGAATATTGTCAAACACGAATAAACTGACCTACTGAATCAACACACACACACACACACACACACACACACACACACACACACACTTCTGTGTTATGAAAGGAATGGCTTATAAACATTTTCAACTTTTATTTTGGGCTTATTGAGAAATTTTAGATTGAGAGACCAATTGAAGTAATCTCATTTCTGTTTTGTGTTTGTGTGTCTGTGAGCTAGTTTAGTTAGTTTTACTCTCTAATACTCAATACTATTCTACTTCTAACATTACAGAGTCCTGTCACTATTCCTAAATTGTACCTGAGGTAATAGGGCAAAATCCCTAGAAGTTACTGTTGCTCAACTCCCGAGGTCAATGGTGAGGAAATGAGACTAGAAAGATTGAAGTGTTTATCCAGACACAGCGTAGAGCAAAGCTGGTGCTAGAACAAGGTCTCTTGGGTACTGGTCCTAGGTTCTTTCTATTATAGGCATTGATATTAGTGTTTATGTCTACACACACACACGCGCACACACACACACACAGTCACAAACACACTAAAAAATCTCTTTGGAGGGAAGAAGAAAGAGGGAAACTTGCTAAATCCCAGAATTATTAGTGGGCCTCTTTGAAGGTCATAAAAGTCATCCTACCCCTGCCACCTCCCTATCGTAACCAAAACACAGGTTTAGGTGCCTACCACAATGAAAGCCAAACTATTCAGACAGGTGTTGCTGCAAAAGGAAAGAGGTTTATTCAGGAGCTGTGACCTGGGAGAATGGAGGACTCCAATCTCAAAGACCATCCCCCCTTCCCGATGAAGCTCACAGCAGTTCTTATAGGAAAGGAAGGGAAGGACTTTTTCTGTCCAATTATCTTGCTAGCTTTTGGAGTGCTGGAGCTTTATCCATTAATCTTTCTAGCTTTTGTCACACTCAGTGTAAGAACGTCCCCCTGCACCATCTTGGCCAATGGGGGAGACGCCCCAGTGATCCCTGACTGTCTACAGTAACACTGTCTGCCCTCTTCTCTACCCAGTCTTCTATGAGGTAATTTCTACCTGGAATTTATGTAAACAAAACTGTTGGTTTATCTTAAAAGTGGCACCACAAGGTGCTCCAAGATCATCTTATATTCTCCTTGTCCCAGCCCTAGAATCAGCCATTTTTCTAAGGAGCAATGGTTTCTTTTATTGGAGAAAGGTGTTAGAAACCAAGTTCTAGGTGTTGGGTGTGCTTATTTCTGCTGGGTGTCAGAGCTTCCAGGCCCTCTCTTCTACACAGAAATAGAAAATAATGTATAAGCATATTAACATATGCATGCATGCAAATTTATTTCTGTATCTACTTATTTTATATATATTAAAAAAACAAACTTCAGGTTGATATCTCAGACACTAACAGGGAAGAACAGTTTTCACTCCAGCATCTTCTCCTTGCTTATTTGTAACTTCTTTCTCTGTGGGGAGAATCCTGTGTCTCATTATCTACTGATTTATTTAACCCTGGTATAGAGGAAAGGTAGTTCCAGGATGGCTAACCACTATTCCCATGAGAAACACATTACCACCAGAGCACATCCCTGGGAAGACTCTTTTTGTCTTTAATCTTACAGTATCTGGTCCGAAATATCCTTTTAAAAATAGCACCCCTCACCCCTCATTGCCACCCCACTTCTAACCTCTTAATCCCCCTTGACTTTGCTCAATGTTTTCATAGCAGTAAGCATATTCCGATACATGATACAACATTTGCGTATTTATTAAGTTGTGTTTGTCTCCCTGGGTGGATAGGAGCTCCGCAGGGGCAGAGGGCTTTGTAGGAGCTGCTCACTGCTGTCCCCCAGCACCTCACACGGCCCGGCACACAGTGGCATCCATACAGGCACCAAGCAACCTGGGCCCCGGCGTCGGGTACCCATGCGCATTCAGGTGACTGTTCTATAAGCAGACCCAGAGAGGCTCCAATACTCCTACCAGGACTGTGGGAAAGTGACCGGAATTGTCCTACTTCCCACATGCACATCAGTGTCTTTAAGATGAGCATCGCCCACTCCACTGACGTCTCCTGCAAGCCTGCTAATGTCCATAGCGTGGGAATCCCCAGAAATGCGTGCGCAGTCCAGCTGCCCATTGGAGCGGCATTTGGGATTTGCGCCCAGGAATACTGAACACACTGGGCTGATACAGGGTCTAAACACTAAGATTTTTTAAAATGCTGGTAAAATACACATGACATGAAGTGTAGCATCTTAATCATTGTGAGGTGCAGGCCAGTGAATACGTTCCCATTGCTTGCAGCCGTCACCACAGCCTGTCTCCAGATGCGCTTTATCTTGAAAACCTGAAACTGTTCCCGTTAAAGAACTTCTCCTTGTCCTCTTCTCCAGCCCTGGGAACACCATGCTCCTCCCTGTCTCCATGACTTTGACGATGCTCGGTACCTCAATGACGTGGAATCGCACAGTATTTGGTTTTTCTTTGTTTGTTTGTGACTGGCTCATTCCACTTAGCAGAATGGCCTTGGGAGTCATCCAAAGTGTAGCATGTGTCAGGATTTCCTTCCTTTTAAAGCGAATAGTATTCCATTGTGTCTATATATCATGTTTTATTTTTATATGTCAATGGCTTTGTAAGTTGTTCCTACCATTTGGTGACTATGAATAGGGTTACAATGAACATGGGTGTACGAGTCCCCGATTTGGGCAAAAGCGCAGAAGTGAGTTGCCTGAGCTTTGAGACTGTCTCGTGGTTTTCCATCTAGTTGGGACGTGCAGCCAAGGTTGCACCCCACGGGCTATAGGCTTTATTTTGCTAAGAGGAGAGGCTGGCTGGAATTCCAGGGGTCACAGGCACGCAATGCATGCTTATAGAATAGATGCATTTATAATCAAGACATCTTGGATGCCACACAAGAATGTTCATGTTTCTGGGGGAAGTGGAGTGGGAGGCGGCGACTGAAGGTATTTTGACCCTGGGTTTCCGGAAGGAGACTCAGCAGGGGCTGTGCAGCCCGCCCTGCACCTGAAGCCGCGTTTGCTGCCAGCCAGGCTGCTCGCGCTTCGACGGGCTGCAAACAAGGAAAATGCAGGTTGAAATGTAAATCCAACTCACTCAGATCACTTTTAAAAATATTTCTTAATCTCACTCGATCATAGCTTGGTGTTTTTTTCTCCCTCAAAATACTTCTCAGAATGCCTTTGCAAGGACAGTGTATCGAGTAAGACCTCTGTCTGCAGGTGGACAGTGACGTATTTCTGCTGAACCAACTGGCCAAAAACAACAAAGGGGGTGGAGGGGATGGGAAGGGAAATAAGACGTGCATCGCTTTCATCTGCTGAGGATCTTGCCTCTCCCGAGGTTTGGTGGTGACAGTAGGAGAGACAGGAACTCTGACAGTGGCCCTCCGCCCAGTGCCAGCCTGCCCCATCGCCTTGAGGGGGCGTGGCAGGCTACCCCGTGGCTCCTGTGAGGGCAGAAGGCAGGCTCTCAGCCCCAGCCAACAGCCCAGATGTGCACACCCTGCCGTGGTCTTGACTGTCAGCCTCCAGGAGGCAGGCCTCCCTCTCAGCATCTCAGGCCAGAACCTTCTAGCTCTTAGGAAAGGCAGCAGCGGCCAGCAGCAGCCGAGCTGGGAACACAGTTCCTGGCCCATAGCGCTGAGCTCTTCTGTTCAGAAACATGTTTCAGCAGATCAGAGGCGCGTCTTGGAGCTGGAGGGAAGGAGACAGCAGAGTGGGGAGGGTCTGGGCAGCGTGCCCCTGCTGAGCGTCTGCCCACACCATGTGGTAATCTGCGTGGCTCCTGCTCCCAAGGGTAATCTGCTCTCAAGGTGAGGGTTCAAGGGAATTGTGCTGTGACAGCTGGCTGGCACCCTCCCCCGTGCACTCCCCACAGCTGCCAGCTGCACAGGTGGGTGCGCTCAGCCTGGGAGGCCAGGGACTGGGTCGCTCAGCCTCCCTTTCTCTTCAAACACTAAGGTAGGCAACTCTAGCTGGGTTCCCTCCTCCCCAGACACACACACACACACACACACACACACACACACACACACACCTGCACCTTTGTCTCTCTGCCTGTCTGTCTCCGTGTCTGTCTGTGTCTCTGTCTCTCTCACATACTCACCGACTCCACCTCCCGATGCTCTCTGAGTTTTAGCCCTTTCCCCAACTATGTACATGCTAGAAAGCCATGGTAAGAAGGGCGAGCAGAGAGTGCACCTGTTCTCTCTTCTTTATCCACAAGCTTCCCCCACACTTCTGCTCCCCCAGGTTCCCCCGTGGTCTCCTTGGCCCTCCAGGCTCCCCCGTGTTCTCCTTAACCCCCCAGCCTCCTCCGTGGTCTCCTTGGCCCTCCAGGCTCCCCCGTGGTCTCCTTGGCCCCCCAGCCTCCCCCGTGTTCTCCTTAACCCCCCAGCCTCCCCTGTGGTCTCCTTGACCCTCCAGGCTCCCCCGTGGTCTCCTTAGCCCTCCAGCCTCCTCCGTGGTCTCCTTGGCCCTCCAGCCTCCTCCGTGGTCTCCTTGGCCCTCCAGGCTCCCCCGTGGTCTCCTTGGCCCTCCAGGCTCCCCCGTGGTCTCCTTGGCCCTCCAGGCTCCCCCATGGTCTCCTTGGCCCTCCAGGCTCCCCCGTGGTCTCCTTGGCCCTCCAGCCTCTCCCGTGGTCTCCTTAGCCCTCCAGGCTCCCCCGTGGTCTCCTGCTCCTCTAGGCTCCCCCGTGGTCTCCTTGGCTCTCCAGGCTCCCCCGTGGTCTCCTGCTCCTCTAGGCTCCCCCGTGGTCTCCTTGGCCCTCTGCGGCAAGACCATCAGAAGACTCTGGCACACCGTTTGCTCCCAGAGAGCACAGGGGCTGTTTCCTGTCATTCTGCTCCCACTGTGGTGACCATAAACATTGATGCTGTGACATTGTGACTTACAGCAAGAAGATACATTTGGGTTTTGTCCCGTTTGACACAGAGCCCCTAAAGCCATTGGGATTTCCTAAGTGATGAGGTAAAGAGGTGTCTTCAGTTTTATCAGTGAAGTAACTTTTGCTCCTCTACTAAGGATGGCATCTGGTCACGGAGGAGCCAGCTCTGGAGAGGGGCGGGCTGGAGGCTGAACCTCCACAATGGCCAGTGGTTTACTCATTCCTGCTGTGTGAGAAAGCCCCCACAAAACAAACAAACAGAACGGGGTGGGGGAGCTTGTGGGTGATGCACACGGGGTTGGGGGACAGTGGCACCTGGAGAGCCGTGCCCTTCCCGTGCCTCGCCCGGCGCACCTCTTCCATCTGGCTGCTCCCGAGTTCCGTCCTTTCCTGATAAACTGTGAGCTAGTGAGCAGCACGCTTCTCTGAGTTCTAGGAGCTGTGCTGGCATGGTGATTGCACCCAAGGGAGGGGTGGTGAGACCATCCACCTCCAGCCTGTTGGCCAGAGCACAGGTGGCCGTGGCTGTTGGCATCTGCAGTGCGTGGGGCGCGTGGGGCGCGTGGGGCGCGTGTGGGTGGAGCGCTCCTGCTGCGTGAGCGGTGCGTCCCTGGGCAGCGTGACAGGGCTGAGATGCTTGGTGGGAACTCCCCTCCCCTCCCCCCACAAACAAATCAGAATCGGGTGCAGAACCAGTTGGATGCGCAGGGATAAAGGTGACCACTCTGCTTTCTCAGTGACAAGGGAGGGATGGAGGAGGGAAGGCAGCAACTGACATCAATTGATCATCTAATACAGCATTTTCCAATATTGTGTCTACAATCCTGAGAAGGAAATGTGCAGCAGATCCCCCACCCCATCTTCGGCGTGGTGGGCATGTCACTGGGTCCCGGGAGGCGCGGTGGGCATGTCCCTGGGTCCCGGGCGGCGCGGTGGGCATGTCACTGGGTCCTGGGAGGCGCGGTGGGCATGTCACTGGGTCCCGGGCCGGGCGGTGGGCATGTCACTGGGTCCCGGGCGGCGCGGTGGGAATGTCACTGGGTCCCGGGCCGTGCAGTAGGCATGTCACTGGGTCCTGGGCGGCGCGGTGGGCATGTCACTGGGTCCCGGGCCGTGCGGTGGGCATGTCACTGGGTCCCGGGAGGCGCGGTGGGCATGTCACTGGGTCCCGGGCTGTGCGGTGGGCATGTCAGTGGGTCCCGGGCGGTGCGGTGGGCATGTCAGTGGGTCCCGGGCGGTGCGGTGGGCATGTCCCTGGGTCCCGGGCGGTGCGGTGGACACAAGAGCCTGTGGAGTGCCAGCCGAGTTCCTAAGGCTGTTGGAGGGAGGGGCGAGCAGAGTGGGTGTGAGCCAGTGGGAGGGGCCTGGGCTGTGTCCTGCACATGGTTAGGTATCCGAAAGGGAATGCTGTCATTGTCACCATCGTATCCAGAAACCGCCCCTGCGGCACTCACTCAGAAGCCCTCACACTGCTGCTCTCTGAATCCTCTCAGCATCGCCGCTGAGGCAGACGTCATGTCCCCGTTTTACAGCTGAGGGAAGCGCTAGGTAAGGCCTGGATTCCGTGTGCTCTCTCTGCTCCACGGGGCCTGTGTGTCTGCACCCCGTCTTTTCATGCCTTTTTTTGTCTGCAAGCCAAATAACATTTTAATCTGGAAGCATAACTATCAATACCTTCCCATAACTTAATACCCCTCTCATAACTTTTTTTAGTCACATGCCCCAAGCAAAACAATTAGGGACAGCGTTTTCCATTGTCAGCTTAACAGCAGGTCAGAAAGGTAAGATGACAGCCCCATGCCCTGCTCCTAGGATGAGGTGGCAGCAGCCAAGAGCCACTCATGCCGAGGCCTTCACCGGCCCCCCTCACCACACAATGGCCTGCCCGCCCCAGCAGGGCAGCCACAGTACAGGTAGGAAGGCAAGGAGCACTGCCCCCTGGCGGCGTGATGGCAGAAGACAGTGGGACCTAATGGAGGGGCGCGGACAGCCCTCCACCCGGGGAAACCTCCACAGAGGAAGGCACGCTGGCGGCCTGGCCCTGGCAGTGCCGGTGGGAGCCGGTGAGCCACGCCTGGAGTGCAGAGGGAGGCAGAGTCTTAGGCGCACAGCGCCCTGTGTGGTGGTTGTGGGTTGTGACCCCACCAGCCCTGCTCAGCAGGCAGGGAGGACTCTGCAGGGGGGCCCCCTCTTCTCAGGAAGCAGCCTGGAACCAGCATGTCGCCCCAGAACAGTCTTCCTTAATGGGCCTCTCTGGGGAACTGGTCCACTAAAATAGCCGAGCTTCACACATACACACGCAAGTGCACACACACACACACACACACACTCACATACATACACACACATGCACACATATGCACTCCAAATATACGCACATCACACGCACACCATACATCCACCCACACCACATACATGCACTTACAAACATATTCATACATTCACACACCACACACAAAAGACACACATATACAAACACACAACACAAACATAGACTCATCAGACACCTACACACACTGACACAGCCCCTCTTTCTCTCTCTCTCTCTCTCTCTCTCTCTCTCTCTCTCTCTCTCTCTCTCACACACACACACACACACACACACACACACACACACACAAACAAGAAGCCTTTCAGCTGTGAGTCTCTGCTGCCACCTGGAGGCACGGTGTGGAAGAAGCCGATGAGAGAATGGAAAACCACCTGGAGACCTAAAACATGATCCTGGAACCCAAGAGCAAAGGCTGTTTTTCCAGATGAAGGGCCAGAGCGCTGGCAGTGAGGGAAGGAGGCGTGTTATCTGATAAGGAGCCTGCAGCTTCGATTTAGTAGGATCGTTTTTCACTCTTCTAAGCTCTGAAAATCACATTGTGTTTATGTGTGTGTGTACAGGCTGTGTGTCCATGTGCACACATGTGTGCAGGAGACCACATGTGTCGCGGGTGTGCTCATGCGTGCATGTGAGAGACTGGCATGCTGTGTGCACGTGTGAGTGTGTGTTGTCCCTGGGAAGGCATCCTGTAGTGAGGCTCTCAGCCAGCGGGCATGTCCAGAGTCGGGAAGACATCGGAGCGAAGGCGAGGGCGGAGGACGGACAGCAGGAGCGGGAACCGCAGGAGGAGGAGGGGCCCATGCAAGCTCATGAGAGCACCTGCCTCAGGCTCCCAGATCAGCCAGCCCGGAAAGCCTGGCCGCTGGGTGTGAGGCCTGGCACTGACTCTGCAAAGGGCCTCAGCCGGACCCCGGCGCCCAGCCGAGGCTGGGGACCACGGTCTACACTAGGGGCAGCACACTTTTTTCTGAAAAGGGCCAGATAGACCTATTTCCGGCTTTGCAGGTCTTGTGGTCTCTGTTGCAGCCACGGAACTTGACTTGGAACAGCCTGGAACAGCCACAGACGATCGGTCGTGAAAGAACATGGCTGAGTTCCAGCACACTTTATTTAAGGACACGGACATTTGGATTTCATATATTGATTTGTTATCAAATATAATTCTTCTTTTAAAATAGTTTTTATTCATTTATAAAGCCAAAGCCATTCCAAGCCTGCAGGCCGTGCACTGACACGCGGACATGGATTTGGCCTGAAGTTGGCCAGCGCGGATGTCTCTCACTGTCTCTGGGATGAAGGCCCGCCTACTGCAAGGTGACTCCAGGCTTTCAACCATGGCGGGACATCAGTGCCCCGCGAGCTTATCAACCAGTTTATTAGGTGTTTTATTATTGGTATTTTTATGCAGCCACATGATCCAGCTTTTACCCTTGAAGCATATCCTACAGGTAACACTTTCTTTTGCCACCGAGGGAATTAGTGAAGCTACAGCCTGAGCAGTGCTGAAGCCTCATCCCCAACCCCACGGCACAGACCCTGCGGACAGCAGCAGGCTGTGAGGGATCAGAGTGACTGTTCAGAGGCGGGAGCTTGTGGCCTTTTCCCCCTTTGCAGTCCCGGACTGTTCCTTAAAGATGTGCAGCCGAGAATGTTGTGGAGACACTCCTGTGTTGCTGGGTGCCTGCCGGTCACGCAGGACTGACGCGGGAAAGCGCTACTGGGGTGGTGAGCAAGGCTGCCGGGGAGCACACGGGGATGCTGGTTCAGTGGGGTGGGAAGCCACGTCTTTGAGTTTTCCCAGGTGCTATTAGAGTGTTGTTTTCAGGGTTTCAGTCAGCTTTTAATGATAATAGTTTATTGTAACTTTGTGTAACCAACTAAAGAACGTGACAGTGGCACACAGGCTCCGAAATGTAGTTGTTGTCTAAAGTAACGCTCCTCAGGGCAGGCACAGCTGCTTGGTTTCCTCCAAAATAAAATTTTTCTTAAAATAAATTCTACTTTAGCCATAACCGGTTTGGCTCAGTGGATAGAGCGTCAGCCTGAGGACTGAAAGGTCCCAGGTTCGATTCCGGTCAAGGGCATGTACCTTGGTTGCGGGCACATTCCCAGTAGGGGGTGTTCAGGAGGCAGCTGGTCGATGTTTCTCTCTCATCGATGTTTCTAACTCTCTATCCCTCTCCCTTCCTCTCTGTAAAAAATCAATAAAATATATTTAAAAAATAAATAAATAAATTCTGCTTTAAAATGTAAAAGCATGTTTTGGCCTTTTGCCTGTAATACTTTACTTAGTTAACTTGCATGTCCTCATTGATCTCTACGGGACAAGGGGTGATGTTTCCACTCTCAGATGGACGAGAGAAGTTGGAGGAGCCACCAAGTTGCCTGTGAGCCTGGTTACTTTTTTTTCCAGACAAACTCAGAGTTCCTTCCATCGCTAACATTTTAAAAGTTCAGTTTTCTGAATATGATACTCAGTTCTTTCAAAAAGAAGATGGGTCTAAGTTTGTGCCTTAAATTCCATTATTGCAATAAGGAAAGGCAGTTCCCTTCAAGTATCTTTCCGTTTAATAGCACCCGTCACAGTGGCAGGTGCTGACATCATTTCTAACGAGATGAGAGAGGGCCCTGGGGGTTTTCTATTCTCTAGTCCCGAGGACACACCTCCGTCCTTTTTTCCTTGAGCTGCTGTGCAGGTACTGACCGCATGAAGCGAACTCGCCTCAGCAGGCCTGATGCCTGCCAAGACCTCCCCTTGGATATGACACTTGTGAAGCTCATTGGATCTGCTAACTCATGGCGACTGGCACTAGATGTTAGACCTCAGTTCTTGAGTTTTGGCTTAGAAAGAATTCAGAACCAGGACTCAAATACAAGCATAAGTTTCTATAGAAAGTCACAGAAGAGGAGAAGTGAGCCATGGAAGAAGTGAGACAGCTGGGCTGTGGACTCGGAAACAAGTTACAGAGGCAACAGAAGGGCCCTTGGAGCTTAGGAGAAAGACAGGCAAGAATCCACACCTGCGGGAAGGCGAGGGGGGAAGGTGTGGGCATGCTCAAGAGAGCGAGCGAGCAGGCAGGCATACCTTCGTGTTTGCAGGCTCCACGCCCTTCCCAATGTCAAATGCTTGGGGCCTCCTGTTATGGACTGAATTGGGCTCCCCCTCCAGTTCATGTGTTGAAGCCTAAACCCCAGTGTGACTATAACTGAGGGCCCTTGTGGAGGTCATTCATGTTGAAGGAGGTCATAGGCTGGGGTTGTGATCCGGTGGCCCGGGGTCCTCATAAGAAGAGACAGTGACATCGTGCTCTCTGCACACACAGAGGAGATGCGTGTGAGGGCACAGTGAGAGGCAGCCACCTGAAAGCCAAGGAGAGAAGCTTCACCAGAAACTGACCCTGCAGCACCTTGATTTTGGAGTTCCAGTCTCCAGAACTGTGAGGGAGTAAATGCTTCAGCCACCCAGTCTGTGACATTGGACACCTCCAAAGTGCTCTCTGAGAGGGGTCTGAGTTTGCTCTAAAAAATTATTTCTTTCAAGAGCTCAATCCTAAGAAAAGCCCTTACACTTGTACTCTTGTCCCCTTGACAACACCCATCAGCTCTGCCTGGAGGTAGCCTTGTCTGCTGCTGCTGTCCATCTCCAGACACCAGGCCTCTCTCCAGATACCTCCATGCACATCAACATTATTTGAGAAGTTCTGCCAAAGAAACCCAGATTTCTGGGGGAGTCCATGTGCAGTTCTGGCTGGAACCCTGGCCTCTAAATCTCACCGAGTGTTCCAGGGGTTCTAGAAGCTTCTGTGGAGACTATACTACTAGTACGTGGTGACTGGGGCTGTCGCAACAGCTGATGACTCCACTCAGTGTAGAACACGAGAATCACTTGGAAACATGACCTGGCTACATGGTGGACCTGAGGTCATCACAAGGGTCCTTACTAGAGGGAAGCAGGAGGTCTGAGTCAGAGGACATGTGACAACAGGGTCAGAGTGATGAAGGCCCATGTGCCAAGAAGGGGGAAGACTCTGGAAACTGGTAAAAGCAAAGAAACAAATTCCTCCTTAAAGACTCCAGAAAGAACACGCTCTGTTGACACCTTGATTTTCTCCCACTAGAACCATTGTGGACTTCTGACTTCCAGAACTGCAAGGTAATAGATTGTGCTGTTTGAGCCACTAAGTTTATGATAATCTCAGCCTGACAATAACAAACCACCATGGTCCCTTTAGAGTGGAACATTTGTCTCTCACTTCTTGTTCCTGCTTCCCCCTTTGAAGAACTCCGCAATTTATAAAATCTGGTTTGTATCAATGTCGTTAATTTCAATAATATATAAAAACATTGTTCCTGTATATATGTTCCTCCTCCATTTTTCTATTGTTACAGATTACATCTTTATATACTGTGTTTCTTCCAACCTTTTTATAGTTACTGTGCTATGCAATATTCTTTTAAATCAGATAGAAAACAATTATAAAAAGAACATTTATGCTGTCTTTTATTTTTACCCTTATAGTTACCATCATCAAAAAAGAATGTGCTATTTCTTAGGATGCACAGGAGTTTCCTCCCATTTCAGCCTCCTGTAATCTCCTCAGTATCTCTTTTGAGAGGGTCCTTGAGAGGAAATTCTTGCATGTTGTTTCTTATCTCAAAATGACTCAATTTTTATTTGAAGGATACTTTTGCTGGATATAGAATTCTTCCTTGATAGTTTTTCTCCTTTCAGCTCTTTGAATATACCATTCCACTATCTTCTGACCTCTATTGTTTTAGAAAAGAAACCAGCCTTGAATTTTATTGAAGCTCCTTTGCATTTGATGAGTGGCTTATGGTACTATATTGACAGCACAAATGTATACCATAGTCCTGAATGTGTTGTTTAATACATTCTATTCTGCTTGATCCATATTACATAGATAATGCAGAGAATGGTCATTTATTAGGTCACAGGGGTCACATTATATAAGTGGTCGATGGCCGAGTGCTTCGAAGGCAGCCTGTATGTGGGCTCTGACTTACATGTTTTTAATATACGTTCTTTGATATGGAAATGGAAAGGAAAGCAGAACACACACACACAAAATCAATCAACCTCAGTAAAATATTAGGACTAACTAGTGTGGTAAATTAGATTATTTTCAGAAATATTTAGTTCTTTCCCTTCACCTCCAAGGCGGGTTTCCTGACCCAAGATGTTGACTTGGTCGTGCAACTCGGGGTGCTAGCTTTCATGGAAGAGCAGAGGCTCAATGAGCACTTGCCCAGTGGGGCTCCCATGCCTGGGATAACCTGCCAGTCTGGGAACTGGGCATCAGACACAGGGCACAGAGCTGCCTCCATCACGCCCGGCCTGCTTTATTACTTCAGTCAATGCATGAGTTATCAATACATAGTATTGCCTGCTACTGTGACTTTATGGTTGTCTCTTATGCAGCACTGAAGATTGTTAGCAAAATAAAAAGTTGATTCTGGATATGATATTGTGAGTCAATGAGCAAACAGCTACGTGTATTAGTCAGCTTTAGCTGCATCAACAAGCAAGTCCCTTTCTCAGTGACTTAAAACAGCCTGCATTTCTTTATTGCTCACTCCCAGACTTCAGCTTGGCTGAGTCAGTTCTCCCGCAGGCAGAGGTTGACTTCTGTGCATTTCCAGGCCGAAGACAGAGTCGTGATCTGGGACACGTGGTACCTATGTAGACAGTAGGGGCACAGAGAGTGCGCCCAAACTAGCAAGTGTTTTTGCTCAGACAGACATACTCATGCCCAAAAAGCCAGAGCAGTTTGTAGGATAAGGATGTATATCTTGCAGGGGCTGGTTGGGGGTGTGGCAAAGGACATAAATACTTCCTGAGCAACAAAACCACCTCCCACCAAAGTCACACAGCTGTTCAGTTAGCAGCTCTTCATGAGCAGTTTGATTACCCTACATGATGCATTCTTATACACATGGTTTGATAATAAAAACAGATTTAATATTTATCACTGTTTTCTGGGAGCTTCCCTGGGGCCCATTTATTCTCAGACACCGTCTCTAGGGTGAGATTCATTTGCAGGAAAAAGCTGAGGGAGCAGCACGTTCACATAGGAAGGCGTGCGGGAGGGAGTGGGCGCATCACTGCGTCCATGCGGAGGAGCAAGCTGCTGGCTGACCTGGAGCAGGAGCCTGAGGTCAGGGAAGCCAGGAGTCATGCCAGCCCCGAAAGACGCTGTCATCTTTGTCGGCTTCTTTTGCAGGTTCCCGGAAGGATGTCACGCCGTGACCTGCACTGGCCGCCCTGACACAGTCGCAGTCACTGTCCTTCGCTTCATGACCACGGCAGCTGCGATCAAGGGCCGTGGGCCCAGCAGCCTTCCCCGCCACGTGCCTGTCCTGGAGACCCATAGCAACACATGGCAGAAGCTCTGGGGGCGGAGCTACTGGGGGTAGGAGAGGACAAGAGCATGGTCCTGCCCTCTGCATAGCAGCCGGCCCTGGGCACCTCGGGACTGTGGCTCCGTGTTCCCCAGCCCAGCTCGTCGCCCTGGTGTCGCCTCTATGGGTTTTCTTCGTGGTAGTTAAGAAAAATGTGTGCTGTTTTTATTTAGCATTTAAATCAGAGTGGAATGATGTCGAAAGTCCATTGAACTACAGAGTAAAACTTAGGAAGCGTCCTGACTCAGAGCGCACCGTTTCCTGCTGTGAATGTATTCTCATTAAAGAAGAAGAATTTGAGGACGAACCCAGCACCGCCTTCCACTTCGAGGCCTGCACGCCACGCCTGTTTTCATTGTCTGCTAGAACGTGCTGTCCCCGCAGAGCAAACTGCAACCCGGTGGACAGCACCTCCCCATGCACCCCCACGCCCGCAGGCATATTCCGCTCTCGGCCGCGAGGGCTTTGGCTGTAGATTCTCCTGTAAGCGGACCCGTGCAGTATCCGTCCCCCGGGCCGGCTTAGTGCATGTGGCGGGATGCCCAGGCTCACCGTGTGGCCCGAGGTAGGGCTCCTTTCCTGGTGAAGGCTGAGTGAGAGTCCATGGCAGGATTCCCCCCACCAACAGAGCCAAGATGTGGACACAGCCCAGATGCCCTTCCACAGCTGGATGGATAACACGTATACACGTATCTCCATGTATTAATGCAGAAAAGGCCTTGGAGCCGGCTGGTGCTGGTGCTTTGAGGGCCATGAAACAGCATCCACCCCCATCAGCGTCGCACACGGGGTCATGCCCCCCCCCCCCCCTCAGCCACTCTAGTCCCCAGCCCTGCTGCTCCGGCTCGCGGGCACAGCTGTCCTCCTGTGTCACTGGCCGCCCAGTGGCATCTATCCTGTGGGAAATGAAAGCCATGAATGCAGAACCTCTGTTCCCTCGTGACAGAAGACATCTCTCAAAGCCGTTCGTCAGGCCTGCTTTCTCTTCCAGAGAGAATCGCTCATTTCTGGGATTGAGCCGCTCTGAGGGCACAGGGCAGGGCCCTTCCCCAGGTCGCGGGCATCTGTGAGCGGAGGGTCAGGCACCGCCCGTCCCTGCACCCCTCCCCCTGCGAGTCCCCGCAGGGCCAGCCGGGTGGGTCCCAATGCTGGAGAGGGGGAGCCGCCTCTCGGCCCTAAGAAGACGGTCACAGGGGCCCCCGGGGGAGGGCTGCCTGCCGAGGAGAGTTTTTTCACATGTTCATCCCACGCTTCCCCACCAACCCTCCCAACAACGTCCTATTTCCTAAAATCAGGAGCACAGCCCAGGGGTTTACCTATCTCCCTGCGCCTGCGCGGACCATCCATAGGATGATGGACTGGGTCGCACAGTGACCGAGGGGCCTGAGCCAGGTGACACAGCTGAGAATGGGGAACGGGGCTCTGCAGGGTGCGGGCTGCCCACCCACTCCGGCCTGAGGAGGCCTTGCGCGGGGCCATCCCCGGTTCGGCTGGGCCTGGGGGAGTCTGATGGAGGAGGTGGCACCTCCAGCCTCATGGGCCGCCTGTGCACAGAGCCCTGGGCCCTCTGGCGCCGAGCAGATCCGTTTAGAATGACGCTGTGTAGCTGCCAGCATTTAAGCCTCCACTAAGCCCTGTGCACGTGTTCCCAGAGCTTTGTTCTCTTTCAAGGAGAACATCGTTTAAAACACTCGTGCCCCGGCCTGTGTGGCTCAGCTGGTTGGACACCATCCGTGCACCGAAGGGTCGCTGGTGCGATTCCTGGTCAGGGCACAGGCCCGGTGGGGGGTTCCTTGGATCCCGGGTGGGGGGCGCGCAGGAGGCAGCCGATCCATGTTTCTCTCTCACACATCGATGTTTCTCTCCTTCCTTCCTCTCTCTGTGAAAATAAATAAGAATGCTTTAGAAATGAGTAAGTGAAGCGCTTGCATCAGGGATATTCTGAGAGGTCGATTCTGATGTGTTATCTTCACTCCTCCGTGGCCAGTGCCTGTTCTCTGTGTTGCTTGTCCCTGCAGGGCCAGCTCTGAGCACACACTGGGAATCTGAGAAAATTCAGATGATTCTTTTACAAAGTATATGCTTCAGGGAACACAATTCTGCTTCAGGTGCTTCACAAAAAAGCGAAAGAGCTCCACAGTGCGTGACGGTGGGTACTGTGAGTGCACCACGTCGGTCTGGGAGCCAGGGGTGGGGGGTGGGGGGACCTGTCTACACCTCCGGAGCCTGGCTTCCCCTACGCTGCCTTGGCTGCCCGCCGGCCCTTCCTCACGCAGCGTCTATCGACATCCTCTGAGAAAGGCTCATCTTGACTCATTGGCCAATGACCCTCCTTGGGTCTCCATCTCCCCCTACTCTCTGGCTGGGGCCCCAGCAGAACTGCCGAGGTGGGCAGACAACCCTGGATGAAGGGGCTTCACTGTTGGTGGTGCCCGGGACGGGGTGTAGCCAGGGCATTTCTGTCTTCATTGGCTCTTGCTGTTTTGAGGCAGAGTGAGATCTGGCATGACTTAAAAGCAAATGCTGTGTTGGCAGACAAGTAAAGCAACAAACAAACAAACTTCCTATGTATCAGTCATCTCTTAAAGCATTGCCAAGTTAATGCCAATTTCTCGCCTGGGAAATGCATACTTTTTAGCTGCAAAAAATAAACTACTTTTAGGGTCTTCTTCTCAAGCTTTGGGCTCATTTCCAAATGCAGGGGAGAGTCCTCTCAAGAATCTGTATTTCTTTATAAAGGCGGGAAGAGTTTCAATATATGCTGAGTATCTTTCCGGCCCTTGTAGAGTGTCCAGTGGTGTGGGTCTCAGGAACCGTGGAAGATCAGCGAAGAGCCCGAGTGTTAAGTAGTGGCTGGAAATAGGAGGACACTGTGAGGAACAACCGTTTCTGTCTGGAGTCAGGGCAGACCAAGTGGGACACCAGACGCCATTGCTCTCCATTTGCCCAATAGGGGTTTCATGCTATTGAGAGCGTCTTGTACAGGAACAGACCAACCTCCTGAGTATAGCACAGAGAGGCAGTTCTCTCACCTCAACGTACTTCTGGAGGGGACAGTTACCCGAGTGTCATTTCAATGGTGGCACCAGTACAGCATACGATTCTCGGAGCCATGGTGGAGTGGCAGCAAGGAACTAACCACTACAACAGGACACCACTCCTGAGCAGAGGACATGTGCTGGGCATCACCTCCATTACTGTAGATCCTTCTCCCCATCTCTGAAGACTCAGGGGCTGCCTTGGTCCCTGGGTCCCTGTCCGGTGTGGCCAAGGGGAGGCACTGTGAGGAGATCTGATGGCCGGGGCCCAGCTCCTCATTGCTGAGTCACTGCGGGAGGCCCTGTCAGCAGCTTCCTCCCAACGGCCCTCTGGCTGGGCTGCCAGGTGATGTCAAGTCCTCCCTCTGCTGCCCCCTCAGCTGAGCGTGCTGCTCCCGGGCACCTGTGTTGATGTCCCCACACCCGGCCCAAATATTTGTGGAGAACATTTTCTTACTGTACTGCTTGAGAATGTAATGTCTTTCCTGCCTAGACCCTAAAAGAAAGAAACAGTAAACACCTCTTTTCTGACACTCCCTATAGTTTCCTTTGTCGCTTGGTGCAAAAGGAGACTTGCATAACCATCCATCACCAAGAACATGCCCGCACTTCTGTTAGCTTGGAGGCAGCATGCAGGCCTGTGCACATGTCAGAGAGAAAAGAAGGGAGGGGCGAGGAGAGGGGAAGAGATGGAGCGACTTCACTCTGTGTCTTCACCGCATACAGCTGAGGCCAAAATGTTGACAGATCAAAGAGAAAGTTTAACACATCGCCAAAATCTGCATCACACAAGGTAATTATTAGTATTGCAACGAAATAAGTGGCCCTTCCCTAAATCAGTGAAAGGGTTAGACCAAGCATGTCAAGCTCAAAGGCTAGCACGGGCCAAATAAACAAGGTTGAAGTTTATGTGGGCCGCAAAAAGGCAAAAGCTTCAATTTTCATAGAAATGTAGGTTTATTTCGATAGAGACATGCTGAATACAAAGGGCTGAAATAAATGAATAATTGTTAACATAAAATAACTGAACATTTTTATAAAAATTAATATTTTTTGAACATTAACTTACCAGACACTGAATAACTACACAAATTAATAAGCATAACACAAATAAACCTATTTTTCTTGTTCTCTGAAAGTGCAATATTTCCTGTTGCGCATACCAAACAAGTCAGTCCAAGACTAATTAAATGGCCATCGGCTGCTAAAATATTCGCTGCTAGTATTAGTGGAGAGAAATGGTGCGCCTGCGCGTAAGGTGCTTAAGGGAAATGAATGCAACACGATTATAGTAACCAGTCATTAGTAATCGGTCATTAGCGGATATTGTAGTTCGTTATTAATAATTATGTGTAAGAAGATATTGTAAAAATTAAGTTATGAAATTTTTATTAAAACGTTTCTTACATACCGTTACATTGGCTGGGACACAAAATATTCACTGTGGGCTTCATGTGGCCCACGGGCCACAAGATTGACATGCTTGTGTTAGACAATAAATGTAAAAGCTGATAGTGATGGCAGAGCTAGGATTATGAAGGCTGCACACACTTTTTTGAATAAAGGTGTCAACTGTAGGAAAGATAAATCCAGCACAAGTTAAGCATCTTATAGTCTTCCTAGGGAATGAGCAAAATGATAAGCTGGAAATCATTGCGCATAATGGCTGCTTCACACCGCACCACAAAGTCATCACCAGCACTCCGGCGGGGCCGCAGGTGTTTGCTCTGGAGAGTCCCACAAGTCTGGGTGTGCTCCCTGCAGCATACAGAGCTCAGGGAGCGTGGGTTCTCAAAGATCTTTCACGTCATTAATGAGCATGGAGAGACTAAGAAAATACTTGAGGTGGTTCTCTGACTCAGCCTGGAGGGGGAAAGAAGCCTTGAAAATGAACCATGAACACTGACTGACTGTCTCCTGCCAAGAAGTCAGCAGATTATTAGCACCTTGTGTCCATAGAACGCTGCCAGGACTCGGCCACGCTTCCTCTGCGGCTCTGGAAAGGAGATCGGCCAACTGGTCCCCCTACTTGACTATAAGCAACTTGAAGGTATAGCCACGATGGTCACATTGTTTGACTTACAAGTTTCCTAGAACAGAAACAACGGCAGAGGTGTGAACTGATAAGCACATGCATGATTTCTTGTGCCAGGGGAGTTCACATCAGTGGTTAGGAATGTGGCCTGAGCTATAATTGTGGTCTGGAGTGTTCTACAAATGGGCTCCTCATAGCTTGGATGTTTGAAACATGGCAGAATCTACCCCTTGTCCATTCTGTGAGTTGCTTATTTGTCAACCTGAAATACTACCCACCTATTGACTCAGTCAGGGCTAGCTTGGGGCTCCCAGTCATTCCAGCCACTCACCATTTCCCAGCAGCAATGGAGAGGAGGTGAGCAGCCACAGCCTGCGTGAGGACCACTGGAGTACAGGTGACCTGTGGTGATACACTTTAGAGGGGAACTTGGACAGAGACCTCAGGGCTGGGGCTGGCTCCCAGTGGAGGGAAAGATTGCTACTTCACAAGTGCCAAACATTTGACCCAACACTTACCACTCTGCTAGACTCAGGAATATACACCACAGAGAACACGCCAGGAGGAGGCGTGTCTTCGATCTCAAGCTGATCATTTCTGCTCACAAGTCTGTGAACCTCCAGACCTCCGAGGGGCCCTTCACTGAGGACTCAGGCTAGAGGCGTTGCCACATACCCCGCCTTGGCCTCCACAGGGGCTGCCCTGGTTCCTGTTACTCCTTTTAGCCCACGCCCTGGCCACCATGCTGTCCCCAATACAGCCCAGTTTCTAAAAAGAAGGCACCCTTACAGCTGACCCACATCCTCTCACAGATTAGCAGTGCCAACTCCATAACGCCCTGCAGCTCATGCACCTGGAGCCTCACCCCAGTGCCTACCTTGTGGTGGTTGGAGGCCTCGCCAACTCCCCAAACTCTCCCCACAGTGCCCGGACACCTCAGGGCCACACCCTCGCCTCTCATCTCGGCGTGTCTTGTGCTTTCATACTCCACCGAAAGCTGCTTCCTTAGGGACAGGGCTTTCCTTGGGCATCTCATGTGGTGGCCATTTCCTACACTCCTTTAACCCAGGCCTCGCAGTGGAAAATGCAGCTTCCTGTCCTCATTATGACATCATGACTCCCACCCTCCGTCCTCACTAACCATCCCTGACTTTGAAGCCCATGCCCTCAGACACAGCACCTCTGCCCTCCCTGTGGTAAGTAGGTGCCCAGTGCTCCCATTACCCCTGAAGAGCATCTGCTTCTGTCTTCTCTGTCATCTGTCACCATAGCTGATGACTTCCACGTTCAAGTAGCAGGACTCCTGCTCCAGGCCCCGCCATTCCTGCACCTTCTCCCTGGCCATCCTCTTTCCTGCCCTTCACTTGGAAACCCACTCTCCTGGTGAAATTCTGGGCTGGATCTTTATCAATGGCAGGGTTTCCTCTATTTGAATGCTGTGAAATGTTTTACTCTGTGGAGCCCTCCCAGCCAGTAATTATACCTCCATTTTCCTGACCATCCACCCCCTTTCCTCACAACAATCACCCCCTTGCAGATAATCTAGTGTTCTTGCCCCTTTCTCCTTTTGTATACTTGTCCTTGAACAATCAGCGTCACTAAAACAATCTTTTGAAAAGTGTCTATTTAGGTCATTTGCCCATTTTTTATTGGATTGTTTATCTTCCTTTTGTTAAGTTGTATGAGTTCCCTGTAAATTTTGGAGATTAAACCCTTATCAGACATACCATTGGCAAATATATTATCTCATGCAGTGGGCTTTCTTGTTGTTTTATTGATGGTTTCTTTTGCTGTGCAGAAGATTTTTATTTTGATGTAGTCCCATTTGTTTATTTTCTCCTTAGCTTCCATTGCCCTAGGAGCTGTATTGGTAAAGATATTGCTACAACATGCCGAAACCGGTTTGGCTCAGTGGATAGAGCGTCGGCCTGCGGACTGAAAGGTCCCGGGTTCGATTCCGGTCAAGGGCACGTACCTGGGTTGCGGGCATATCCCCAGTAGGAGATGTACAGGAGGCAGCTGATCGATGTTTCTCTCTCATCGATGTTTCTAACTCTCTCTATCTCTCTCCCTTCCTCTCTGTAAAAAATCAATAAAATATATTTAAAAAAAAAAGATATTGCTACAACATATGTCTGATATTTTGCTGCCTGTGGATTCTTCTAAGATTTTTATGGTTTCCCATCTTTTTAAAAAAATATATTTTATTGATTTTTTTGCAGAAAGGAAGGGAAAGGGATAGAGAGCTAGAAATATCTATGAGAGAGAAACATCGATCAGCTGCCTCCTGCACACCTACTGGGGATGTGCCTGCAACCAAGGTACATGCCCTTGATGGGAATCAAACCTGGAACCTCTCAGTCCCCAGGCCGATGCTCTATCCACTGAGCAAAACCAGCTAGGGCTGGTTTCCCATCTTATGTCTAAGTCCTTTATCCATTTTGAGTTTATGTTGTGTATGATGTAAATTGGTGGTCTAGCTTCGTTTTTTTGCATGTACTAGTATCTGACCAATTTTCCCAGCACTATTTTTTGAAGAGACTGCCTTGACTCCATTGTATGTTCTTACCTCCTTTGTCAAATATTAATTGAGCATAATGGCTTGGGTTGATTTCTGGGTTCTCTGTTCTCTTCCATTGGTCTATATGTCTGTTCTTGTGCCAGTACCAAGCAGTTTTGAGAACAGTGGCTTTGTAATATAGCTTGATATCTGGTACTGTGACTCCTCCAACTTCATTCTCCTTTCTCAAAATTGCTGTGGCTATTCGGGGTCTTTTTAAATTTCATATGAATTTTTGGAGTGTTTGTTCTAGGTCTGTGAAATATAGTTTAATGGGAATTGCATTGAATCTGTAGATTGCTTAGGGTAGTATGGACATTTTAATGATGTTGATTTTACCAATCTGTGAACAACACAGTGTGCTTCCAATTGTTTATGTCTTCCTCTATCTCTTTTTTCAATGTCCTGTAGTTTTCTGAGTACATGTCTTTTACTTCCTTAGTTAAATTGGTTCCTTAACTTTTTTGGTGCAATGGTAAATGGGATTGTTTTTTTAGTTTCTCTTTCTGGGAGTTCATTGTTAGTGTATAAAAAAGCCATAGATTTCTGGGTGTTAATTTTGTATCCTGCTATATTGCCGAATTAATTTATGAAGTCTAGTAGTTTTTTGGTGGAGTCATTGGAGTTTTCTATGTACAATATCATGTCATCTGCGAATAATGACAGTTTTACTTCTTCTTTTCCAATTTGGATGATTTTCATTTCTTCTTGTTGTCTGATCACTATGGCTAGCACTTCTAATACTATGTCAAACAGGAGTGGTGAAAGTGGGCACCCTTGTCTTGTTCCTTTTCTTAGGGGAAATGGTTTTAGTTTTTGCTCATTGAGCATAATGTTGGCTGTAGGTTTGTCATATAAAGCTTTTATTATGTTGAAGTATGATCCCTCTACTCCCACTTTGCTGAGAGTTTTTATCAAGAAAGGTGTTGTATTTTGTCAAATGCTTTTTTTGCATTGATTGATATGATTATGTGATTTTTGTCTCTCAATTTGTTTATGTGATGTATCACATTTATTGATTTGCGGATATTGTACCATTCTTGCATCCATGGAATAAATCCCACTTGGTCTTGGTGTCTGATCTTTTTAATATATTGCTAGATGTGACTTGCTAGAATTTTGTTGAGGATTTTAGTATCTATGTACATCAGGGATGTTGGCCTATAATTCTCTTTCTTTGTAGTGTCTTCATCTGGTTTTGGAATTAGGCTTCACAAAAAGAGCTTGAAAGTGTACCTTCCTCTTGAATTTTTTGGAATAGTCTGAGGAGTATAGATTTTAGTTCTTCTTGGAATGTTTGGTAAAACTCCCCTGGAAAGCTGTCCGGACCAGGACTTTTGTTTGATGGAAGTTTTTTGATTACTGCTTCTATTTCATCAGTAGTTATCAACCTATTCAGGTTTTTTTATTCTTCCTGATTGAGTTTTAGAAGCTTGTATTTTTCTAAGAATATGTTCATTTTGTCTAGGTTGTCCATTTTGTTTGGAGTAGAGTTGTTCATAGTATTTTTTTTTAACAATCCTTTGTATTTCTGTGGGATTGGTTGTTACTTCACCTCTTTCATTTCTGATTTTGTTTATTTGGGTTCTCTCTGTTTCTTTCTTCGTGAGCCTGGCTAGAGGTTCATCAATCTTGTTTATCCTTTCAAAAACCAGCTCTTGGTTTTATTGATCTTTTGTATTGTTTTTCTTTTTTGGTCTCTATATCATTTATTTCCTCTCTGATCTTTATCATTTCCTTCCTTCTGCTCACTCTGGGCTTTTCTTGTTGCTCTCTTTCTAATTCATTAAGTTGTAGGGTTAGATAATTTATTACCATTTTTTTTCTTGTTTTTTTGAGGTAGCTCTGTAGAGCTATGAACTTTCCTCTAAAGACTGCTTTCACTGTGTTCCATAGATTTTGAATTGTTGTGTTTTCAATGTTGTTTGTTACCAGGATGCTTTTTATTTCTTCTTTGATCTCTTTGGTAACCCAATCATTGTTTAATAGCATGCCATTTAGCCTCCAAGTGTTTGTTTTTTTCATTGTTTTTATTGTAGTTGATTTCTAATTTTATGCCATTGTGATCTGAGAAGATGCTTGATATGATTTCTGTCTTCTTGAATTTGAAGAGACTTTGCCTATGTCCCATGTGTGTACTTGAGAAGAATATATATTCTGTGGCTTTGGGGTAAAATGTTCTGAAGATGTCAATCCATCTGAACTAGTGAGTCATTTAGGATTGATGTTTCTTTGCTGATTTTTTGTTTAGAGGACTTATCCAGTGGTGTCAATGGGATATTAAAGTCCCCTATTATAATTGTATTGTTGTCTGTCTCACCCTTGATATCTCCCAGAAGTTTTTTTTTTTATGTTTTATGTATTGGGTGCATATATGTTTACCAGAGATGTTGAATTGCTCCCTTTAGTGTTATCAAGTGGCCATCTTTATCTCTTGTTATGACCTTCACTCTACTATTTTGTCAGACATAAGTATTGCTACCCCAGCTTTTTTTCATTCTCACTTGTTTGAAAAGTTTTTTCCCCCCATCCTTTTACTATTAGTCTGTGTGAGTACTGTGTTCTGAGGTGGGTCTCTTGTAGACAGCAGATATATGGGCCATGTGTTCTTATGCATTCAGCTACCCTATGTCTTTTGATTGGATCGTTTAATCTATTTATGTTTAAGGTTATTATTGATAGGTACTTGTTTGTTGCCATTTTTATTCTTTATACCTGTGTTCCTTCTTCCCTTCCTATTTCTTCGTTTTATAGCAGTCCCTTTAGCATTTCTTACATTGCTGGGTTGGTGATAATAAACTCCCTTAGCCTTTTTTTTTTTTTTTTTTTTTTTGTCTCTGAAGCTCCTGATTTCACCTTCAATTTTGAATGATAGCCTTGCTTGGTATAGTATTCTTGGATTCAGTCCCTTGCTTTGGATCGCTTTGTATATTTCATTCCATTCCCTCCTGGCCTGATGTGTTTCTGTTGAGAAATCAGTTGATAGTCTAATGGGGGATCCCTTATAGGTACCATATTTTTCCATGTATGAGACACCTCCATATGTAAGATGCCCCCTAATTTTCCAACTCAAAATTAAGGAATCAATATTTTAAATAGAACACATTTTTATTTAGTAATAACCACCAGTAATGTTTATATATGAATACTATACTATGCAGCATATCACTTTAATTTTGTTCATGTTCTCATGGCCAAGCCTTCTCTCCTCATGAAATTGAAGCACCACTTTGCCTTTCCTGTAAAACCAACAATGTTCAACATTCTTGCCTGACCTTGAATAGCGTGGGTGACACACACAAGCCCCTCTGGCGCTGCTCCGTAACCCAAGTCTTCAGCCTCCGCTCCATGTTTGCCCGTTTTGCTGGCTTTCCTCTTAAGGCCTTCTTCTTTTTTGGCATCTTAAGGAGCTGTTCTTCCTCTTTTCTCCACTGTCTGATCATACACTCAGCGGGAAGAGGTCCAAATTGTCTCTCTGCAGCTCTATTTTTATGGTCTTTTGCATAACTGATTAAATTCAGTTTGAATTTTGCAGAGTAAAACAATCGCTTACTGGTATTTATCTTTTTTTTTGACATCTTTATGGGCTCAGAATGCTCTGGTCCCTATTGCATCTGCACACTCTCCACCTCCACCTCCAATTATGGCATCAGCTGACATAAGTAACAATAAGGCTCGTGATTGGAGGAAGCCTGTTTGACAAGGTATGGGCGGCTCCCTCTTCAGCTGACTTCTATGCATAAGACACCCCTTGATTTCCAGTCTAACAATTTTAGAAAAAAATAGTGTCTTATACATGGAAAAATATGGTAACTTTCTGTCCCTCTCTGGCAGTCTTTAAGATTCTTACTTTGTCTTTGGTGTTTGCCAATTTAATTATGATGTGTCTTGGTGTCAGTCTTTTTGGGTTCATCTTGTTTGGGACTCTGTGTGCTTCTTAGATTTGTGTGATCTTTTTTTCCCCAAAATTGGGGAAGTTTTCTGTCATTATTTCTTCAAACAGGTTTTCTATTCCTTGCTCAGTTTCCTCTCCATCTGGCACCCCAATTATGTGGATGTTGTTTCATTTTGTGTTGTCCCAAAGCTCCCTTAGACTCTCCTCCTGCTTTTTAAGTTTTTCTTTCCAGTTGCTGCTCTGCTTGGGTGTTTTTTTCTACTTTGTCTTCTAACTCACTGATGTGGTCCTCAGCTTATTCTAGTCCACTGTTGATACTTTCCACTGTGTTCTTTATTGCAGCTATGTCCTTCTCTATTTCCTTTATTCTTCTTCATTCCCTCTTGATTCTTACACATGTTGAATGTGTCTAGCATCCTTGTAACCATTGCTCTGAATTCTTTCTCTGACAAATGGTTTGCCTCCATTTCTTTTACTTCCTTTTCTGGTGATTCCTCCTGTTCTTTTGTATGGGGGTTGTTCTTTGTCTCCCCATTTTTGCTATTCCTTTGTGATTGTTTCTATGTATTAGATCAAACTTTTATATCACCCAGATTTTTTTGAGTTTGTCTACTGGTGTACCGGTTAATAATGAGCACTTTGTAATCAAAGAAAACACGATAGTTTTAAGAGAAACATCAAAAGTGCTTTATTCAAAGTAATGTCGACCACTAGCTATGCATTTCCCGCATCTTTCAGGTAATTTGTGGATACCGTCCCAATAGAACTTTTCTTGTTTTGAGGCAAACCACTCAGAGACCCAATTTTCCACTTCCTCATACATTTTGAAGTGCTGCTCAGAAAGTGTGTGTGCCATCGATCGAAACAAATGATAATCTGAAGGAGCAAGGTCTGGTGAATATGGCGGGTGGGCTAATACTTCCCAGGAAAGATCTTTTAACGTGTCTTTAACTGGTTTTGAAGTGTGTGATGGTGCATCATCATGAAGCAAAATTACTTTGCCATGTCTTCTGGCACATTCTGGTCATTTCATGATCAAAGCATGGTTCAAATTGATTATTTGTTGTCAGTAGCGATCAGTACTAATGGTTTCACCTGGTTTTAGAAACTCATAATACACCACACCTTCCTGATCCCACCAAACGCAGAGCATTGTCTTCCTTCTGAAGCGATTTGGCCTTGCAGTCGATGTTGATGGTTGATCTGGATCAAACCATGATTTTGTGCATTTGGGATTCTCAAAATAAATCCACTTTTCATCGCCAGTCACAATTCAATGCAAAAAAAGACTTTCTTTCATGCCATTGAAGCAACATTTTACTGATGACTTTTGGTTTTTCATATGTCTTTCGTTCAGTTGATGTGGCACCCATTTTCCTTCCTTTAAAATATTTCCCATTGCTTGTAAACAATTGGAAATTATTTGCTGAACAATGTTTAATCTTTCTGCAGTTTGTTTTTGAGTTTGACATGCATCTTCATCCAATAATGCTTGTAACTATTGGTCTTCAAACTTTTTCGGTTGACCTGGACATTATTTGTCTTTTACATTGAAATCATCACTTTTAAAGCATTTTAACCAGTGTTCAAAAGTATCTTGAGATAGAGCATGTTCACCATAAGCTTTATGAAGTATATGATAACTTTCAGCAGCACTTTTCTTCAAAATAAAGTAATAAATTAAAACTTCCTGCAAATGCTCTTTTTTTTGGCATGAAATTTGATATTTTTAAATGTAAAAATATCTATGATGTTAACACCTTCAGAAAATTTGACATATGAAGTTTTAAAGCTTGCTGTCAATACAACAAAATAGTATACATATCAAATCGCACATATATATCAACATATGTGTAACTCCATCTATTGAAAAAAATTCGCATTAGTAACTGGTACACCTGGTATATAGTAGGTGTTTTGTGGGACCCAGTGGTGCAATCTCTCAGATCTTCTGGGCTAGGTATTCTAGGGATGCTTCCTACTTGGTATATTTGGGTTCTTTTGGTGTAGTTGGGTCTTGAGTGTTATTGTCCCGTTCGTGGATGGAGTCTCCTCTCAGGGTGTCTGGTTATGTGGCTCACTCTCTTCCACGTTGACTGAAGAGCACAAAATACAACTCGACAAGACATAACACAAAGGGAACAAAACATGAATGTACTCATGACACTGATAACCTCAATAAAAGTGACCACCAGAGAAAAGAGAATTAGGAGAGAGAAAAGGGAGCAAAAATGATACTTACCCTGCTGAGAGCATCAAATAGTTAATTTTAGTCCAAACTGTTGTTACGATAAAAGCCTAAGGAGGCAGGTGAATGGATATGCTTGGTTCTTATAGCCAAGCAGTCCCTTAGTCCTCTCTTTCACAGAAACATGTGTCAGAGTAATCATTCATCTGTCACTCAGTGTCTGCCAGTCAGCCCCAGCAGTTGATGTTGTTTCTCTCTATCCAATGTTATGTTGTTTCTTTCTCATCCATGTTTTTATCCCTCTCTCTAAAATCAATAAAAACTTATTTTTTAAAAAAATCCAGTGTAAGTAGCCACACACATAAATGTTTGCCCACATCTCTGGTTCTTCCAAGGATGTATCATATAAATTAAATTCTGTGGTTAAAAGGAATGGACATTTTAAGGCTCTAGATCTTGAATACATGGTAATTTACATCTATGCTTATCTAGTTATATAGTTTCTGGTCACACCTGTATCTGAGTGGGTCCTTCTCATTGTTCCCTGGCCAAAATGAGACCTGGGTGCTCTTTCTCATGTTAAAGAAGGATTATTCTCATGATTTTGCTTAAAGGTGTAATGGTAATTAAGCTTGCCAGGCACCCAGATGGAGGATGATGTACATAACCAAACTGAATTTTCCTGATTATGAATTCACCCAATGTAATGAATTTGGGCATTAAAAAAAAAGAATGGTCAGCAGATGGCGCCCTAGAATTAAAATATCCTTAAAAGTAAAAGTAAAAATGGTGTTATTTTTCTTTCTTACAACAATTTCTCTCTAAGAAATGATTGAGTCTGATGTACATATTCCGAATGGAAGAGCTGTTAAGCATGAAAAAAAAAAAGTAACACCCAGAGCTTAGCAGGAATTCCTGTAGTTTAGAAAGTGGATAATGTTCCAAATCAAACACTTAGCTTTGTTATATTCATGTTTGCCAGTTTACTGAGGAATTTCAATACTTTCCTAGTTAAGATCCTGAAAACAATAATGAATCAAGGTATTCATTTATTTAGATTTCATTTCCTACCCTGCTATAACTTCAAGCTTACATGTATTTTAGGTAGAAAATCTAAGATGCGCACACGAGTGTTAACATTACAGTTTCCCTTCCTAATAGTGTGGCAGGAACTAGCAACGTGGTCAAGGCTGGAGGAATCCATGTAAATCCAGTGTAGGAGTGGAGCCGGCTGCGCAGTTTTGGAAATGTCGGTTCTGCTCCAAATAAATGGAAGTGACATGGGGAAAGTCACATCACAAGGCCTGGATAACTGAAAGCATTATCCTGCCCTCAGTAAACCTGGTCTTGACAAGAGTGTGTGGTGATGGAGTCTTGGAAGCACTGATGCACGCCCCCTGGAGCTCAGCGGCCTATATGCAAACTCAAAGATTGATACCAACTTGTTGCCTTGAGGTGCTGAAGGCAGGGGCTGCTGGACCAGTCTGTATCAGAGGTCCTGAAGGACAGTGGGCATGTGCCATGGGAGGAGATGTGCCATTTAGTTCTATCAATCTACCAGAGAACAGAAGAGACACTGCTCAGCTGAATACACCAAAGAGATTTCCAACTAGGAGAAGGGATTGGGAATGTGTGAGATTCTGGCCAGGCCAAAGAGCCACAACTGCCCCTCCAAGCTGTCCTAGCAGTGGAGGGCCCAGCGCTGGTATGTCAGGCTGCGTGCTGCAGATGCTTGAGCATGACATGGAACGAGTAGAAACGAGAGTTGGGCCAGGGCCACCTCATATTGCTAGCAAATGAACAGTCATTGGAAACACTGATGGCTACTTTCAGGTCCTCTTCTCGCTCCCGAACTGGAGGAGCAAGAACCTAGAGGGGGAAGGGAAGTGAAGCTGACCTAATAGTAAATCAGGACCCTCACCCTTGAGACTAGTACCAGGACCACAGATAAAGTGGGAAGGGTAAGATGCGGAACAGAATAGGAGGGGGGTGTTGTGCCTTAGAGATAAACAGGAATGAGTCTTAAGTCATACAATAAGATAGCTCTAAGGCTAAAACAATGATAGAAAACTCATAGATCCCCAGATATTAATAATGGAGCCCTGTCCATGTAGCTCATTTGGTTAGAGCATCACCCAGATATGCCAAGGTTGCAGGTTCAATGCATGGTCAGGGCACATACAATAAGCAACCAATGAATGCATAAATAAGTGGAACAACAAATCAGTGTTTCTCTCTCTAAAATCAATCAATAAATAAAAACTTTAAAAAGGATATTGATAATGGACCATTTACCTAGTAAAGTGGTGCAGTTTGGCAAAGTATGTTTTTAAGTTGTTAATGAAACCAAAAGGTATTTTCTGCTTATAGCTCAAAGAAGTGATATACCTCGATAAACAAGCTAGACGAAATTTGGTTTATAGATTTTTGTATTTGAGTGTTTAGAGTTACAACTTTAGTTTACATGCTTTGAAGAAGTTTGCCTATTAGGTTTATAAATAGGATAGGTATAGGCATAATAGTAATAGTATAGATATAGGCATAGTCTAGTACTATAGTAGAGTACATAATATAGTATATCATCTGTATATATAAAAGGCTAAGTGACTGACCATACGTATGTCTGACTGTCCAACCAACCCACTGGCTGGTACATATGATGCACACTGGCAATTTAAAAATAAATATTGATTCGCACATGTGCGATACATATAAAGCTCTTGCTGGTGCCAATTGTGTGTGTGTTTCTGTCATTGTCAATCATGAATTTGGTTGTTTTTGTTGACATTATGAAACTGAAAGAAAGCGACATCGTTGACAGAATATGTCTGGAGACTAACTATTGGCACAACGTACCTCTCACACTTCTATTATAGAGAAAGGGCGAATAGCGATATTAAAATATTTCTTCAAATTAATTTCATTTCAATGTGCACAAATCCGTGCACTGGGCCACTAGTAGTATATATAACACAAGACAGTTAGTAATTGAGAGAATCAGACATATTAAATTTGCCTATGTGGTATTTTTTTTACCATCCCACATTTTTTTAAATAAATGTCTGCTCCTCTTTGCCAGCCTTGAAGATTCTAAGAAATAAATAATTAAAAATGATTTTAAATGCATGCAAGACCTAGTAGGACGAATATTGTGGGAACTAATCCATACACGTGCCCTGGCTGCATGTGGTTTCTTCCGTGTATCCTTGTTATAGGATTTCTGTTCCACTAGCCTTCAGGTGTTTCTTAGTGATGGCTCTTCTGTATTGAGTTGTAATTTTGATGTGGTTGTGAAAGAAAACAAGTACAGCAGATACCTGTTCTACTATCTTGATCAGAAATCTATGTAGTAGTCATTTATATAAACTTTTTAATCGGAGGATAGCAACCATACAGAAGAGTACACTAATTAAAAGTATGGAGAACTATGAATTATCACAAAATGAATGTAACTGTGCAAGCCCACCCAAGTTAAGACATAAATATTAGCAATATGAATGGCCCATATGGTGCCCTTTTTCTATCTAAACTGCCACATTTCCTCCAAAATCTAACAACCATTTTGACTTTTAACCTATGTTTTTCAACATCATAGAAATTGAATTATTTCATAAGTAGTTTTTCTTTTGCACTACATTATGTTTGTAGAATACACCAATGTTTTTGTTCATTGTCATTGTTTGGTGAATTCTATGAGGACATAATATATTACTTATCCTTTTTACTATTGATGGATGTTTAGGTTGTTTTCAGTTTATAAATACTTTAAATAATCCTACTGAGAACTTTCTTATGCATGTTATAAGATAACACATTGTTATAAGATATGTACCCAAAAGGAGAATTTCTGAGTCGCAGGATTTGAATATTGCCGAAGAGCTTCTCTGAGGGGTGTAGCAATGTGACTACATTGACTGAATGAGTCCCAGTAGTTTCCCCCTTGCCCACATGGGGCCTTGATGCTGTAAGAGAGCTATGCAAAATTCCTTGGTTCAATTTTCTGGTTCTAAGTGGGAAGCGCTGGGTGAAACAAACCGACTTGCCATTTCTAGGTCCAACCACTCTTCCAGGGGTTTTAACCTTTAACAGAATGTAACTGAAGGTTTTTGTAATCAAGGTTAAGTGTTTAGGAAAAATTTAATTTCTTAAAAACTCTATTAATTTATCAGAAAATCAAATTGTTGCATTTAGAAATAGCCTGTCGTGTTATGAACAGAACACTGAGATGTTTAAGTTGACCTACAGACTTGTGAACAAATGAAGTTTCTGTGTTTGTGTCCACAATGAATTGAAATTAAGTTCTGCATGATGGACTCTGAGTCCTTTCCCTTTCCTCTCGGACTTTGAGATACGTCACCTGATGAGCACATTACCCAACTGTCCCTTCTTTTCCTAGCTCTTTGTCCATCACTTATCTTTTTATCTTTCTATTTGTATCTGGTTTGTCCTTCAGGAATTCTGATTGCTCAGTTTTGTAGGCTATAGCAAGAGCATGCTTCTCTCAAAAAGTCTGTCATCACTTTATTACTCAGTAAAATGAAAAATAGCCACAAAAACATGAATTGCAGGATTTCTGAATTTTTATATTCTGGGAGTTGTGCATGATCCAATGGGTTGATTTCAAAAGCAGCACAACAATGGATTCATAGGTCTCCTGAGATGTTTTAGCAAGTGGTGGGCAAAGAAGAGTCAATAAAGCCACTTTTAAACCCAGGGTTCTGTAAAGAGTCGGGGACAAGGACAGCACATGGTGGTGACAAGCGCTAAGTCTTCTCAGTCGTGTGGGGAAGCAGGCAGCTGAACACCTGCAGATATTTAGGCATTTTTTTCACTCATCCTCCTCTCCCCTTCCCCTTGGCAAACATTGGCTTTTTCCCTATAACTATGGGTCTGCTTCTGTTTTGTTTCTTCATTTTGGTTTCTTTTATATTCCACATACAAACGAATATTTGTCTCTCTCTATCTGACTTATTTCACTTAGCATAGTACCCTCTAGATCAGTGGTTCTCAACCTTCCTAACGCTGCGATCCTTTAATACAGTTCCTCATTTTGTGGTGACCCCCAACCATAAAATTATTTTTGTTGCTACTTCATAACTGTAATTTTGCTACTGTTATGAATCATAATGTAAATATCTGATACGCAGGATGTATTTTCATTGTTACAAATTGAACATAATTAAAGCATAGTGATTACTCACAAAAACAATATGTAATTATATATGTGTTTTCCGATGGTCTTAGGCGACCCTTGTGAAAGGGTCGTTCGACCCCCAAAGGGCTAGAGACCCACAGGTTGAGAAGAGCTGCTCTAGATCAAACCATGTTATCACAAATGGCAAGATTCCATTTCTTTGTTGCTGTGCTACATATATATGTTATATATATTACATATGTGTAATATATGTAATATATATGTAATATTTATATATAATCTTTTTTATCCTCACATGAGGATTTTTAAAATCATGCCAAAACCGGTTTGGCTCAGTGGATAGAGCGTCGACCTGCGGACTGAAAGGTCCCAGGTTCGATTCCGGTCAAGGGCATGTACCTGGGTTGCGGGCACATCCCCAGTAGGAGATGTGCAGGAGGCAGCTGATCAATATTTCTCTCTCATCGATGTTTCTAGCTCTCTATCTCTCTCCCTTCCTCTCTGTAAAAAATCAACAAAATATATTTTAAAAAATAAAATCAATTTTAGAGAGCTAGAAAGAGAGAGAGAGATAGAAACATCCATGTGAGAGAGAAACACCAATCAATTATGTCCTGTATGTGCCTTGACCAGGGATGGAACCCACAACCTTATGGTGTATGGGACAATGCTACAACCAACTGAGCAACCAGCCAGGACTATATCACACCTTCTTTATCCATTCACCTATCGGTGGACACCTAGGTCACTTTCATATCTTGGCTATTGTCAATAATGCTGCAGTAAACATACATTTTTTGAATAAGTGTTTCTGTTTTTTTGGATAAATACTCTGTCCTGGGATTGCTGGGTTAGATTGTAGTTCTATTTGTAGGTTTTTGAGGAACCTTCATACTGTTTTCCATGGTGGGAACTTACATTCCCACCAACAGTGCAAAAGGTTCCCTTTTCCTCTACAACTTACCAAAAATTACCTTAAAAAAAATAGTAACCCTTACAGGCATGAGGTGTCATTGTATTGTGGTTTTTATTTTGCATTTCCTTTCTCTTACGTTGAATTCCTTTTCAGGAACCTGTTGGCCATTCATACATCCTCTTTGGAAAAACGTCTATTCAAATACTTTGCCCACTTTTTTTTTAGAGCAAAGGTGGAAATTTATTGAAGAACAAGTGCAGATTCCCACGTGGGGAAAGGGAAAGAATCTCACAGCACAGACTCTCACGTGGGGAGGGGGAAAGGGTCCCCAGCCCACTTTTAAATCAAATTGTTTTGCTATTGAGTTGTGTGAGTTCCGGGTATATTTTGGACACTAACCACATATAAGATAGATGCTTTACAAATGTTTTCGTCATCCTGTAGACAGCATTTTTGTTTTGCTGGTTATTTTTATTTGGTGTAATTTCACTAGTTGATTTTTGCTTTTCTGGCTTGTGCTTTTGGTATCCTATAAAAGAATGCATTGCCAAGACCACGTCAGGAAGCTGCTTCTCCATTTTTTATCCTAGGGTATTTGCAGTTGTAGGTCTTAGAGTTAAGTCCTTCACGCATTTTGAGCTAATTTTCATGAATGGAGTACGATAGGGTCCAGATTTGCTCTTTGGAGTCACAGTTCTTTCCTTGGAAGCAGGTGCTTCACAAGACATCATATTCCCGGCCTTCCCCATCACCCGTCAAAAGGTTTCTGTTGAGCCTGTGACCCTTTTGTTCAGGATACTACTCCTTTCTCACTCTCTCGGCTCACAATACACGTCAGTCTTTGCCTCCTCTCTCTCTCTCTCTCTCTCTCTCTCTCTCTCTCTCTCTCTCGTCCTCAGATCTAGTGAGTCTCTGAGCCCTCTGGATTGGGACCGGCAATCTCTCTACCCCTGAGCGTGACTGCCGGTCCCTCTTGCTCACTGTCTGTTGCTCTTGGCAGTGCCCATGGTCTGCTTCAGGCCCTCCCGTACCTGCTGCTCTTCCCAAAGGACGCTTATGGCGATGGAGTAGCAAATGTGTCCCTAGCTCTGTGTCACTTATTGATATACCCACACTAATCATCCCTTCATCTGTCCTCTACCCTTTGCCCCAGGCGGGGTGGGGTTGGGTATGATTGTGGGGAGAAAGAGTCCAGAATCTGGCCAGAATCCGGGTTTCGGTCTGCCTGGGAAGGAAGCATTTTCTTGAATGGGGAAATGCTCTCCCAGGATCAGTCTGGCTTTTGGCTGAAGCTGTTCTGCAGTGTGACACCTCACTGGCTGGAAGTAAGCCTGGGACTGTCTCTTTGTTAACATATTTTTCTATAGACTTTCTACCTTCTTCTTTCCTCTCCCCGCCTTCCCTTTCTGTATCTTAAGGGAAAACAAAAATGTGTTACACAGAAATATGTATAATATTAATAACCCAACCTGGCTGGTGTTGCTCAGTGGCTGAGTGTCGACCTATGAACCAGGAGGTCATGGTTCCATTCCCTGTCAGGGCACACTCCTGGTTGCTGGCTCAATGCCCAGTAGGGGGCATGCAGAGGCAGCCAATTGATGATTCACTCTCATCATTGATGTCTCTATCTCTTTCTCCCTCTCTCTTCCTCTCTGAAATAAAAAATATATATTAAAAAATTAATTCCCCAATGAATTGAATTAAAAAATACACACTATTTTTTAAATGAATACAGTCAGTTATATGCTGCCTCAGATTTACTTCTATTAGAAACAAATAGGACTTTAACCACGTGTATGACTTGACTTATTTTTGGAAAAACTTAACTACTTCTGAGTTCCAGAATATGTAACCAGGGCAGGGAGAAGGGGACCTTTTGCTGTTGGGTTCCTAGGGTTGGTTTGAGAGTTTCCTGGTTGTCTGGTTGTCTGGTGGGGGCGGAGGTGAACACCATGTCAGGTGAGTTGTTGGGAGGAACTGTCCTAGCTGGGTTGCTGGGGTTCCAGGAGCAGCCAGGAGCTCTGGTCTGCTTTACCTCTGCTACACCTTCAGGAGGCAACCAATTGATGCATCTCTCTCACTTTGATGTTTCTCTCTCTCTCCACTCCCTCTCTCTCACTCTCTCTAAAACTAAAAAAGAAGTAAAAATTGGTAGTTATAGAATAATCATGGGTTGTAAAGGACAGCATAGGGAATCCTATATAATAAAAGCCTAATATGCTGAGTCCAGTCGTCCAGTCCTCGGTTCAACCAATCAAAGCATAATATGCTAATGATATGCTAAGGCTGCTCAACTGCTCACTATGACGTGCACAGACCCCCAGGGGGCAGACGCTCTGACCGGAAGGTTAGCTTGCTATTGGGGTCCGGCCTATTGGGACTGAGTGAATGGGCTGGACATGCCCTGGAGCCTTCTTGCAGCCCCTCCCCCTGGCTGGCTCCACCCCGATTGGTCCCCAAAACCCTGATCAGGGGCGGGGTTGGCTGGCCAACTACCCGCAGCCACTGCCCCCCCCTGGCCCAACCCCCAATGGGCCCCCATTGGGTGGGCCGGCCGTACCCCACCCATGCATGAATTCGTGCACCAGGCCTCTACTTTCTATCCATCAGCGTGCCCTGCCTTGCAATCACTAACGTGCATTCTCTGTGCTCTTAGGCACAGCTCCCTAAAGGAAAGCGTTTTGCTCAGCGTGTTACTGCAGCAGAGTGCCTGCTGTAGGCTGTGGACAGGGTGGTGGCAGAGGCTGAGGACATGAACTCTGCACCTTAGGAAACTAGGGTTCACTATGCCAGCTGTACATATGAGAACACAGATGTCGACGACAGCTGTGGGCATTGATCCAGTGGAAGTTAATAATAATCTATGGGGGGCACTTTCAAGTTTCAAAAGGAATTTCCAGATATTTTCACCCACTGCCGGGATATAAATGATCAACCGTGTTTGAGTGTTGAGATAAGTAGAGCAGAAGGCCCAATGGCAAATGGACATAAAGCCCAGAGCAGCATCTGCATGGGGCTCAGTGGTCTGAAGACATGGGTGCTGCTGAAGCTCCCTCCCCTGACCCCGAGGGCTGATTCCCAGGAGCTGCCGTGCCCTGAGACTGCAGTGCTGGCTCTTCCGTGGGGAGCCCCTGGGAAGGGCTGCAGTCCTGTTGGGGCCTCCGCCCAGGACCAGGCCAGTTCTTAGTGGTGACCCACGCACAGTTGACCTCAACAAGCGTCCCCCTTCTCTTCTGCTCCCCTGGCCCAAAGGACACCTACGAGCCACTGAGCCTGCGGGTCACTCAGGGAGAAGGGGCGGACCTGCTGGGCATGATTTAATCTCGCCCACTGGGTTTCTGGGCACGTGCCTCGCCCACAGAGGGGCCAGTGCAGCCCGGATTTCCTAGTCATGGACGCGCTCAGGGGCGCTTCCTCACGCCCTGCGGGCCTTCCTTTTGGACCTTGTCCCCTTATCTCTCCGTCTAAGACGCCTGCTGGTCCTGACACGCTGCCCAGATGCCCAGAATTAGGGTTTGTAGACCTACTAGCTCTGGCCCTCAGAGCCACCCGGCTCATCCCGGGGCTCAGCCCTCTGCTGCATCCAGGTCCGAGGCTTCTTTCCGCATCCTCCCTCACACCACCACGCGGACATGCTTCAGACTCAGGTTGGCATAACTGTGTCCCCGGAACCTCATGGTAGCAAAATAGATATGCAAATGAAGGCGCTGACCAGCCTCGGCTGAATCTCTGGGGAAGTGTTGATCACAGGAGTGACCAGGACACTGGTTCAAGAAGAGGAAATGCTGTCGGGGCCCCTCGGGTGCTCCTCAGCGGAAACTGAGCACCAGGGGACATGACACGCAGCACATGTCCTGGGACAGGATGGAGCGCGGGCTGCAGACAGGACTCAGGCTGACTCCACCCAATGATCCCGATGAGTAAGGGGGCTCCCAGGGACCTGAGCAGAGCCAGGTAGTGCAGTTGACATTTATATTTTTTCTATAGAACCAGTGTTTTGGTTCCGTCTTCAGTATTTGCAGACTTTTTCTCAAAGCTGCTGGCAAACAACACAGCTGAGCTGCGGGAAGCTGTGCTGTCTGCTTGCCTCCCATGGACTCAGAGCGGGTGCTGGGCAGCCTTCCACCTCTGGGTCCCCAGCGGAAGGTCCTGCATTCAGTGGGGAGTGCTCTGCGCTTCTGGGGTGGTGGGAGCCGCACCCCCACAGGCTCTCCATGGGGTCACCCAGGGCTCCTCCTTCTCTCAACCCCGCACGGATGCCACACCTGCCTGTTAAAGCAGAAAGAGAGCGAGCCAGAGAGTGTAAGTGCACAGAGCTTGGTATCTGACGGTAACCAACATCCATTAATCAATACTCATCAAAAATATAGGAGCATCTAATTTATCGAAGTTGCGAAATGAATGAAATACTACACTCAGACAACCTGTGACAGGCAATGCATGTCTGCCCCGGGCCGAAGTCCCGCACCCTCACCACAGCGGAAGGATGTAAATCGCCCCCAGGGAACAGGACTGCTGTGGCTTCCTGTGGCTCAGTCACACTTTCTTCTGAAACTAGTGCCAGGTGCTCCTGTTTCCTCAGATCTCAGCGACCTGCCGTGGTCCTTTTATTAAAGCTCTTTCATGTCTGACAAGCACCCTCCCTGGCCTCCCACTCCCTCCTGCACTGTGACTGCCTGCATTCAGCACCAGCATTTCCTGCCAACTGCCAAGTCGCTTAAGTGTATGACTCGCCAACAGGTGCTTTAGAAATTCAGGGGGCTGACTGGCAATAACCCTGGGAATCATGAAAGAAAGAATCCTATTATCTCTGATATTCCTGGAATTGGAGGCAGGACTTTCAGATCTCCACATAAAGAAACTATCCTAGATAATAAAAGACTAATAGAACGAACGGCAGAACAATCGAACAACCTAACAACTGGCCGCTAGGACGTGCGCTGACCACCAGGGGGTACATGGGACATGGCGGGCATTGGCAGCAGCTGGCAGAGCATGGAACATGGCGGGTATCAGCCATGGCAGGATGGTGGAGCAGGTGAGCGGGGGCTCCAGACGAAGGCAGAGCTCTGGTTGCTGTCATTGGGGAGAGCCTCTGGTGGTTACTGAAAATTCTTTGCTCCTGTGTGCTGTGGTCCCACCCAGCACTCGCACCTGCTGCCAACACCGTTCTCAATCACTGCACGCCATCAACAGGTGCAAGAGGGGCCGGCACTGTCAGTGCATGGGAGCAGCGGTGGTGGGAGCAGGGCTGCCAGCAGACAGGGGACGGGGGATTGCAGTGAGAATGGCCAGGTGGGGGTGCAGAGGATGGGCCAAGTCCCGTCCCTGTGCCCACCGCAGCCTCACAGCCCACAGTTCCTTTCAAGGTGTACGAATTCATGCACTGGGCCTATACACATAAAGGTCTATTTACATAAAAGCCTAAGCTGACCCGTAAATGTGACACAGAATGACCAGCAGGGGGCAGAAGCTTAACACAGGAGCTGCCAAGCTGTGGTGACTTAGCAGCTGCTGTTCTTGGGTGACACACCCAGAACCAGAGAGGAGGGAGCCCCATTCCAGGGTGTGTCACCCAAGAACCACCCTCCCACAATCTGGTGGGACCCCTTGGGGGATGTCGGAGAGCTGGTTTCAGCCCGATCCCCGCAGGCCAGGCCAAGGGACCCCACTGGTGCACAAATCCGTGCAACAGGCCTCTAGTACATAAATAATATGCTAATGTTACAAGGAAATGCATTTAATTGCCAACTATTTCATTTTAATTTTTTAACAATTCTAGCATAACTTGTGTGTTTATGCTGTTGGTGAATAAAGCAGAATGAGCCTGGACAGGCAGCTTTGCATGGTAAGTTATGCAGAATAATTGATAAACCAGCATTTTAATTAGGAACGTGCACAGAAGGAACAGGAGAGGCGTGGAGTAGTACATGCTTCCCAGCTACCCCCCGGCCCCTGCCTCCCTTCTGCATAACACCCTTCCCTATTCAAACACCTCAAAGAGGGGCCAGCACCCCCAGGTTAGTTATCTCACAGATTCAGATGAACCTGAGGCATCTATAACTCTTCAGTTCAATAAAATCTGTTGTCTGGGTGTCATACAGAAGGATTTAAGATCAATATGTTTTTCACAAACCCTAAGAACAGCAGCTTTAAAACCCCCAACTATGTCCCTGACATGGGCGCTGGCCTCACCACTGAGGCGAGGCGGGTCACGCAGCCTTCTAACCCCACCTTGCGGATGCCGGGACTGAGGCAGGAGACTGCCCGGCCCGACCCGACCCCCTCGTTCTCTGAGGAAAGTAGACCAAAGGGTCCGTGGCCTATTTGGAAGGGCCCTCTTCACCCCAATGACCCTAAGACAGAGCTCCCTTGTAAGAATGGATAAAGTGGTAAAATGGTAAATCTAATACCAAGTCTGTTTGGGAACCGCATATTATGGGGGAAAAGAGCGGGTAACACAAGGCAGAAGATAGAAGTATGAAAAAGAGAACAGATCTTGGCGTTGTGGCTCGGTTGGCTGAACGTCATCCCACACACCAAAAGGTTGCAGGTTCGACTCCTGGTCAGGGCACATACCCAGGTTCAATCCCTGGTCGCAGCACCTATGGGAGACAGCCGATCGATGTTTCTCTCTCATATTGATGTTTCTCTCTCTTTCCCTCCCTCCCTCCCTACCTCCCTCCCTCCCTCCCTCCCTCCCTCCCCCCCTTCTTCTCACTAAAATCAATAAACACATCCTCAGGTGAGGATTTTTAAAAAAGGAAAAGACACATCCTGTCTCCACTTCAGCATCAGTGCCTCCCCGTCAGAAACTGCAGGTCTCAGGTCCCAGGTCAGCGAGGCCCTTCACGGGAAGCTTGCTCCGGCTCCCCCAGCTCCTCTCCTCCCTGCTGTGAGGAGGCAGGCAGTGGTGTTAGCCACCATTATCCATCACCGGGGGTTTTTCATCTGTATCACTCAAGTGGAGTGAGTTTTGTTCCACCACACTTAGCTTTTTTAATAATTGAGTTTATTGGGGTGATATTGGCTAATAAACTTATATAGGTTTCAGGCATACAATGCTACAACACATCATCTGTATGCTATATTGTGTTCACCACCCCAACTCAAGTCTCCTTCCATCACCATCTGTCCTCCTTTACCCTCTGCTACCTCCCTCCATGCCCTTTCCCTCTGGTCATTGCCATCCTGTTGTCTGTGTCTATGAGGGTTTTTTTTTTCTTCTCTGCGTAATACCTTCACTTTTTCAAACAGTCCTGCACCCGTCTTTTTTTTTTTTTTTTTTATCATTTACTGTTTCTGCAGTTTCTGCAAAAGTCAATAGACCTTTTCCAGTGCTGTGGTGTTACAGAATTTACCAGGTGATTGAAAAAATATACAAGAACTCAGAGGTTCCAGGAAAAAACCCTTTATTTGCAGATGTACTAGTACAGTGACTCAGGGGAGTCAGTTCTCCAAAGCCGGAGTGAGTGGATATGGATGAAGCTTTCCCTTTATGCCTTTTAGTTCCTTTGTCCCCCAAATATGGGTCAGGCTTCCGGACCTTTCATAGGCTTTGCAGCACCCCCCTCCTGCCCTGCCCCCCGTGGGGTGGGGTGGGGGAAGTGAGATTATACTCAGAAGCTGCCTGTCTGGTGCCAGCGCTGCCAACCCCCTCACGGTTTGTGTATGGTTCATGGTTTACGGCCTCTGTACAAGCATTACAGATAAGAGGGATGGGGCTTAATTATACTAGCAAAAATGTGTGGCAGAATACTGGTTCCTGGCACAGATTCAGATTGCTAGTCCCCTCAGAATGTCTTATATCCCCCTTCAGCTGGGGTCCTGCAGCAGTGCCTTCTGCACTCACACTCGCCAGATGAATGCAGATCCACTGACACTGACTCACAGCCCGATTTCCAGTCCTGCCACGTGGGGACCCACATGCAGAATGGATGCACGCCCCCTTCAGTGTGCTGGGACATGACAGAGCCCCTCCCTGCTGCTGTGGCAGTCAGGTCTGAGGGCGGGCGCATCAGGGCACAGCAGAAGGGCTGGCTATGCCACAGACGCTGCATTTCTGCATGAATGGGCTTCTGGAGCTCTCTGTCAGCATGTGATTTGTGGGCACTGCTATTTTGTGATATTCATGGCCATCTTCTAAAGGTTAGGTAAGTAGTGTTTGACTGGAGTTCCCTTCAGGGGTATATCCTGACACTGTCCTGTCCTGATCCCATTATGAGATTTGAATTGTGTTACCATTTTACTGTCAAACCAAAATTCTCTTCTGATGACCCCCTCTCCCCCACCTGAAGATAGAGAAGCGAAGGGGGCAGGAGCTATGATGAAAGTCCCCTTATGGTCCTTTTAATAACTTTACCCATAGTCAAGGTGACATGTTTGACTTTTTGTTCTTCTTTTAGTGTATATTTTTATTGTTGTTGGTATTACAGATGTTTCCAATTTCCCCTTTCGCCCTCCTCCTCCTAACCCTTAGGTCTTTATCACTCTATTGCCTGTGTCCATGGGCTATGCATATCCTGTATAATAAAGAGCTAATATTCTAATAAGATCAGATGGCAGAACAACCTTCCGAAACAGCCTTCCAGAACACCCTCCCAGAGTGACCAGTGGGTGGGGGTGGGGCCGCAGGGCCACTAGGCAGCCAGGGCTGTGAGGGCCAAGGCAGCACGGCCTGGGAGGGCTGAGGCAGCCAGGGCTGAGAAGACTTGCCCTTGTACAAATTTCATGCATCGGGCGTCTGGTAAGTATATAAGTTCTTTGGTTTATCTCTTCTTGTCCCCACATCCCCACATGGAGGTATGTCAGTCTGTCCTATGCCTCCATGCTTTGGGTCTTATTTTATTGGTCAATTCATTTTGTTCATTAGATTCCGCAAATAAGTAACATCCTGTGTTATTTGTCAGACTGGCTTATTTCACTTTGCATAATACTCTCCAGGTCCCTCCACGCTGTCCCAAAGGGTAAGAGATCCCTCTTTTTTAAAGCTGCACAGTATTCCATGGTGTAAATGTTCTACACTTTTCATCCACTCATCTACTTGGGCTGATGATGGGCACTTGGGCTGTTTCCAAATCTTACCTATTGTAAATAATGCTGCTCTGAATATAGGGGTGCATACATTCGTTCTGATTGGTGTTTTGGGATTTTTAGGATATATTCCTAGAAATGGAATTGCTGGGTCAAATGGGAGTTCCATTTTTAATTTTTTGAGGAAACTCCATGCTGTTCTCTACAGTGGCCGCACTAATCTGCATTCTCACCAGCAATGAACTAGTGTTCCCTTTTCTCCACATCCTCACCAGCACTTGTTGTTTGTTGATTTATTAATGTAGCAATTCTGACAGCTGTGAGGTGATGTCTCATTGTGGTTTTAATTTGCATTTCTCTGATGATTAGTGACTTTGAGCATTTTTTCATATGTCTCTTGGCATCTGTATGTCCTCTTTGGAGAAATGTCTATTCAGGTCTTCTGCCCATTTTTTAATTGGATTGTTTTGTGAGTTGTATGAGTGCTTTATATGTTTTGGACAACCTTGACTTTGGCATGTGGGGACCCGATGGGAGAGACACTGCACAGCCTCCTGGGAGCAGATGCTGCAGTTCCCACCTGACCCCTCACTCTGCCCCTGCACCTGGGGAAGGGGTGTGGCGGCACCTTTTTTAGGGCTCTTCAGCCACTCCTGCCTCCTCGTTCGGAAAAATCACATTGCCATGCACACTGCCACCCAAGTCTTAACCGAGAGAGTCACCCTGATGGTGTAGGCCCTCAGGCTTCCCATTTAATCAGACCTGACGCTGGGGAGGGGGGAGGAGTGGCTCCCTGAGGGGGGGGAGGGCAGGGCTGGGGCAGCCTGAGGCCTTGCTGCCTTTGTGAGCTTCCTCCTCCGTGAAACACAGAAGAAACATTAAACTTCCTGATTGGTGTAAAGACAGTGCAGGCTGAATTCATTGTGATAGATTCATTATTATCTCCAGTTTTCTTCATAATTTCAAAGAAACGAAAATGGAAACTCATACAAAGAGGGGTTTAATAGGGGAGTTGGAGTAAGGGGAGGAGAGAGGACTGTGGACCCTACCAATTGGCTGGGCGCAAGTCAGTGTGATCCGGAGTAAGATGGAGGGCGTAGCCCTCGCCCTTTCAAGAACACACATGTGTGCACACACTCACACACACACGCTCACAGGCTCGCACATGCTCACACGTGCCCAGGCATGCTCACATAGCATGCGTGGTGTTGCAGCACAGGTATCCGCAATATCATGTGCCGCTGACCCAGCCAGCCGGCACCAGGCTGCATTCCTGCAGGCAGTGGGCTCTCCTTGCTGCCACAGCCTGTCCTCTCTCCTTACTGCAGTCCCTCCCACCAACCTCTCCCAGACACCCGCCTGTGGCCACTGCTGGCTCCTCCCTGCCCTCGCACTTACCCCCGCAGGGGCGCTCTCATCCTTCCCCATGTTCTTGGCCACTCTGTCCATTGGAGGCATAGATCTGCTTCCTTGTAGCTGATTCCCTGTCACCCTCCCATTTCCTGGATTTATTTTTATATCCCGTGTTCTAGCAATTTACAGCTGTCTATGTGTCTATCACCCCACCTCGGAGGAGTGGTTTGGGAGCTGGCAACATATCAACTGCAATATTGCCAGATCTGCTTTTTTTGCAGCGAGTAATGCTCTGTGTTTATAGAAGACATGATGTTAGAGCATTCAGGAGGGTGCTGTGAGGATGAAGCAGGCAGAGGTAGAAGTTTCATAAAAAGGTTCTCTCATTTTCCCAGAGATCTGTGTTTTTTAATTGGAGCCCAGGGTTAAACTGCTACTACAGATAATCAGCCACTTCTGCATTTAAAAACTTAAATATTCACATATTTAACACCAGAGAATAATGTGGCACTATTTTAAACCTGCAAAGAGGCAGGCATGTCTCATACTCAAAAGTCAGTGATTTCTTGTGAAGAATTTAAAAGTCTTCATTAAAATTAAGAAAAGTCCATTTTCAAAAAAAGAAAGAATGCATGGACAGGGACACAACGTGGGGATTTTGGGGGCAGGTGGGAAGGTGTAGGGGGCAGAAATGGTGATGGATGGAGACTTGACCTGGAGTGCTGAGCACACAGGACAGTGTCCAGGTGATGTGTTGTATAATTGTGCACCTGAAACCTGTATAATTTATTGTCACCCCAATAAATTCAATAAAAAATGAAAAAAATATATAATTGACACATTTTTTTAAAAGTCCACTTTACAAAGTAAATCTCGTGGAGAGGCCTTGTGTAAAAGCCCAATCAGTTTAGGACATAGATTTTATCCCTTTGGTTAAGTTTACTCGATTCTCTTATTTCAGTAGTTAGTAAAAATCAGGTTGGTTCATTGTACCCATGTTTATAAAACAAAAGTTTCATTTCATAATTCTAATTAACTCATGGGGATTGTGGCTGGTAAGAGGGTTTCATTATTAGAACAACACAAGTTAAATTTTTAAATACTTTACCAGCTACATTGGAGCATCACTGACATACCATAAGGTCTGTATATTTACAGAGTGCAATCTGATGAGCTTTGACATATGTGTTCACCAAGGAAAACCTCATCACCACCAAGATAACGGAGACACCATCACCCACAGCCTCCCACTGACCCCGGGAACCCTCTGTCCTTTGCCTCCTGCCCACCCAGACCACCGCTCATCGGCTTTTCTAACTATACCTCGCTCTGCATGTATTAGAATTTTATAAAACTAAATCCCCAGCACAAATTCTTTTGTAAAATTTCTTCTCTTTTTTGTAGTTACTTTGACACTCATTCAGGTGGTAAATGACTATTAGTCTGCTCCTTTGATCACAAGTTTTATTTCATTGTTTGTGTATCCATTCACCTTTTCTCAAAACTCAGCTGCTCTGAAAATTCGTGTGCAGGTATCCGTGTGGCAAGGTCTCGCTCGCACCTGAGGTGAGCACCTTGGGGTGGAGTGTGCAGCGGGTGGCAGGTGCACATTTGCCTGATTAAGAAGCAGCAGATCGCTTCCCAAAACGACTGCACTGTTTTGCATGCCCACAGAGCGCACAAGGTTCGGTAAGTATATAAGTTCTTCATCAGTATGCGGCATGATCGGCCTTTTTAATTTTCACTGTCCTCAGAGGTGTGGGCAGTTTCTCTTTGAAGTTTACATTTGCATGTTCCTAATGATATCAAATATCTTTTCAGGTGATGATTTCCTGTCCATGTATCTTCTTTGGTGAACTGTCTTTTCAAATAGTTTATCTTAAAATAGGATTTTAAAATTATTGTTTTGATAGTTCTTTATATATCCTGGATAAAAGTCATGTAGCACAAATATGCTTTGCAAATATTTCCTAAAAGCCTATGGAGTGTCTTTATATCACCTTTAAAAATTCTTAAAGAGCAGTAGCTTTTGCTTTTGATGAAGCTCAATTTGTCAGTTTGTTCTTCTGTGGATCATACTTTTGGTGTGAGATCTAAGAAAACTTGGCCTCAGGTAATACTCTCCAGGTTCCTCCATGCTGTTGCAAAGGGTAAGAGTTCCTTCTTTTTTACAGCTGCATAGTATTCCATGGTGTAAATGTACCACAGCTGTTTTATCCACTCAACTACTGATGGGCACTTGGGCTGTTTCCAGATCTTGGCTATTGTAAATAACACTGCTATGAACACAGGGGTGCATATATTCTTTCTGATTGGTGTTTCAGGCTTCTTGGTATATATTCTTAGAAGTGGGATCACTGGGTCAAAAGGCAATACCATTTTTAATTTTTTGAGGAAACTCCATACTGTCTTCCACAGTGGTAATATCCGTCTGCATTCCCACCAATAGTACACTAGGGTTCCTTTTCTCCACATCCTCGCCAGCACTTGTTGTTTGTGAATTTGTTGATGGTGGCCATTCTGGCATGTGTAGTTTTAATTTTCATTGTAGTTTTAATTTTTATCTCTCTGATGATTAGTGACATTGAGCATTTTTTGGTCCATCTGTATGGTGAAGGCCAGGGGAGGGCACATAGGGGCTGGGTGGAGGTAGGCAAAGAGGGGGGAAGTGGGGAACTGCTGTAATAGTGACAATAATAATAATAATAATAATAATAGAAATCTTGACTAAGCCAGTGTTAAAAGATGAGTCTGGTTAAAGGTTTGTCAATCTTGTTTATCTTTTCAATTAACAAATTCTTGGTTTCATTGATATTTTTGTATTATTTTTTTAGAGTCTATTTCATTTATTTCTGCTCTGATCTTTATTATTTTCTTCCTTCTACTTATGTTGGGCTTTGTTTAATGTTCTTATTCTAGCTCCTTTAGGTGTAAGGTTAGATTGATTATTTGTGATTCTTCTTATATCTTGAGGTAGGTCTGTAATGCTATGAATTTCCCTCTTAGGACTGCTTTCACTGTGTGCCATAGATTTTGGGTTGTTATGTTCTCATTTTCATTTGTTTCAAAGTATCTTTTGAATTTTTTCTTGATCTCATTGTTAACCAATTCATTGTTTAGTAGTATGCTATTAGCCTCCATGTCTTTGTGTGTTTTTCAGTTCTTTCTTGTGATTTATTTCTAGTTTTATAGCATTATTAGAGGTCCGGTGCACAAAATTTGTGCACCGGGAAGGGGTTGCTTAGCCCGGCCTGCCCTTCTCACAGTCTGGGAGCCCTCAGGAGATGTCCTACTGACGGCTTTGGCCCGCTCCCCAGGCCTAAGCCGCAGTCTGGCCTCCCTCTGCGGGAGGCGACCCGCTGAGCAGGGGAAGGCACCGCCCCCATCACCCCCTCGGTGCTGCTGCCTCTGACCTTCCACTGCGGGAGGCGACCCTGCAATCAGGGGAACGTGACACCCCCATCACACCTCTGCTGCTCCCACTGCTGGCCGTGAGGCTGCCTGAGCCTCTGCCATCGCAGTCACTACAGCTTGCCTGAGCCTTGCCCGGCCCTCATTGCCTGACCCTCAGGCCCTTTAAGCAACAGCAGCCATTGGCGGCTTGCCAGAGCGGCAGCAGCCACTGGGAGCACTCACAGCTGCCGCCACCATGTGGAGAGTACAGGCTGCCCTCTGCCAGGCCCTGCCTCCCCAACCCCCATTCCCGATGCTGCAAGTCCCCACCCACACTGCTGCACACACAGCCTACTGATCAGTCCTTATGTGACGGTGTCCTGACCAATTTGCATATTACCCTATTATTAGATAGATGGTAATAGAAGATGCTTGATATGATTTCAACCTTCTGAAATTCATTGAGACTTGTTTTGTGTCCTAACATATGGTCTATCCCGAAAATGTTCTATTTGCACTTGAAAAGGGTGTATATTCTGTTGCTTTGGGTTGGCCTGCTCTGAAGATATCAATTAAATCTATCTGATCTGGTGTGCCATTTAAGGCAGATATTTTTGTTGATTTTCTGTCAAGAAAATCCATCCATTGATGTCAATGGGGTGTTAAAATTCCCTACCATGAAAATATTACTGTTGATCTCTCCCTTTGTGTCCATCAAAATTATCTTTACATATTTAGGTGCTTCTATGTTGGATGCATAATTGTTTACAAGGGTTATTTCCTTTTGGTACATTGATCTCTTTATCATTATGTAATGCTCTTTGTTTCTTATTATAACATTAGTTTTAAAGTTTATTTTGTCATATATAACTACTAGAGGCCCAGTGCACAAAAATTTGTGCACTTGGGGGGGAGTGGGGGTCCCTCTGCCCGGCCTGTGCCCTCTTGCAGTCTGGGACCCCTCGGGAGATAATGACCTGCTGGCTTAGGCCTGCTCCCGGGTGGCAGAGGGCAGGCCCAATCCCTAGATGCAATCCCTGGTCGGGCTCAGAGCAGGGCTGATTGGGAAGTTGGGGCGCTACCTCCTGTCATGCACAGAGCAGGGCCAATCAGGGGTTGGGGCACCGCACACTGTCACACTCAGGGCAGGGCCGATGGGGAGGTTATGGCTCTACCCCGTCACACACAGAGCAGGGCCCATGGGGGGGGGGGGTTGGGGCGCCGCACCCTGTCACACACAGAGCAGGGCCGATCAGGGGGTTGGGGCGCCACACCCTGTCACACACAGAGCCGCAGGGCGATCAGGGAGTTGGGGAGCTCCCCCCTATCAGGCACAGAGCAGGGCTGATCAGGGGGTTGGGGTGCCTTCCCCTGTCATGAACAGAGCAGGTCGGATAGGGAGGTTGTGGCCCCAGCCCCTGTCACACACAGAGCCGCAGGGTGATCAGGGGGTTTGGGCGCTGCCCCCGTCACACTGATCCTGGTGCCGGGAGGCCTTACAGCTCCACTGATCCTGGTTCTGGGAGGCATATTACCCTTTTACTATATAGGATAGAGGTCTGGTGCACGGGTGGGGGCTGGCTGGTTTGCCCTGAAGGGTGCCCTGGATTAGGGTGGGGGTCCCACTTGGGTGCCTGGCCAGCCTGGGTGAGGGGCTGAGGGCTGTTTTCAGGCTGGCGGGTGACTGAAGCTCCCAACCGCTCCTTTTTTTTTTTTTTTTTTATTCTGGGCCAGCTTTAGCTCTGAGGCTTGGCTCCAGCTCTGAGGCCTCAGCTGCTGAAAGCAGGTATCTGGTTTGTTTGGGTTCTATAATCGAAACACTGTTTCAACTCCAGCTCTGAGATCCCGGCTGACTGAAAGCAGGTTTCTGGGGTTTTGTTTAGCTTCTATAGTTGTAACAATGTTTCAAACTGCAAGCTCAGAGGCCGGCATCGGCAGGCGGGGAACCTTGGCTTCCTCCGTCACTGAAGCAAGCAAGCCTCATGTTCGCTTCAAGCTGCCTGGCTGCTGGCCGCCATCTTGGCTGGCAGTTAATTTGCATATTGCCCTGATTAGCCAATGGGAAGGGTAGCGGAGGTACGGCTAATTACCATGTTTCTCTATTATTAGATAGGATTGTTGCAATTATTTTTCATTTCCATTTGCATTAAATGTCTTTTTCCTTCTCTTTACTTTTAGTCTGTGTGTATCTTTTGTTCTAAGGTTGGTCTCTTGTAGACAGCATATATGTGGGTCTTATTTTCCTATCCATTCAGCTACCCTATGTCTTTTGATTAGAGTATTTAAGCCATTTTCATTTAAAGTGATTTTTTTAACATATATTTTATTGATTTCAGAGAGGAAGGGAGAGGGAGAGAGAGATAGAAATATGAATGATGAGAGAGAAGCATTGATCGGCTGCCTCCTGCATGCCCCCACTGGGAATCAAGCCTGAAACCCAAACATGTACCTTGACCAGAAATCGAACCCTGACCTCCTGGTTCATAGGTTGATGCTCAACCACTGAGTCACACCAGCCGGGAAGTGTGATTATTGATAATTATGCACTTATTCCATTTTATTCTTTTAACTATCTTCCTTTCTTTGTTTTTTGTTGTTGTTTTTTTAATTCTTGTTCACTTAAAGAACCCTTTAACATTTTTTGTAACACTGGTTTGGTGGTTATGAGTTTCTTTAGCTTTTCTTGTCTGGAAACCTCTTTATTTTTCCTTCAATTTTAAATGATAACCTTGCTGGGTATAGTAATCTTTATTGTAAGTTCTTGCTTTTCATCACTCTGAATATGCCCTGCCAATCTCTTCTGGCCTGAAATGTTTCTGTAGAGACATCAGCTGATACTCTTATGAGAGCTCCCTTATAGGTAACTAAAATTTTTTTCTTGCTGCTTTTAAACTCTCTTTATTTTTAACTTTTGCTATTTTAATTATAATGTGTTTTGGTGTGGCCCTTTTTGGGTGCATCTTGTTTGGGGCTTTACGAACTAGCTGGACTTGTGTGTCTTTTTTATTTACCAGGTTAGGAAAGTTTTCAGTCATTATTTCTTCAAATAGATTCTTGATCCCTTTCTCTCTCTCTCTTCTCCTCCTAGTGCCCCTATGATTCAGATGTTATTACTCTTTCTGTTGTCCCAAAGGTTCCTTGAACAACACCACCACCAACAAAAACAAGAACAAAACTATACTCAATTTTAAAAAATCTTTTTCTTTTTCGCTACTCTGATTAGGTGTTATTTGCTACCTTGTCTTCCAAATTGCTGATTTAGTCCTCTGTTTCATTCATCCTACTGTTTATTCCTTCCAGTGTATTCTTCATTACAGATATTGTATTATTCACGTCTGACTATTCTTTGTAATTGTTTCTATGTAATTTTTCATGCTATTGTAGTTATCACTAATTTTGTTGAACATCCTTACAACAATTTTTTTGAACTCTATATCTGAAAAATAGGTTGTCTTGATTTCATTTAGCTCTTTTTCCTGGAGATTTATCCTGTTCTTTCATTTGGGATATGTTTCTTTGTTTCCCCATTATTTCTGCCTCTTTGTGGTTGTTTCTATGTATAAGGTACCTTCTATGGCTCACAGTCTCAGTAAAGTAGCCTTATGTAGTAGGTGTCCTGTGATACCCAGTGGCACAGTCCTTTTTATCATCTGAGCTGAGTGATCTAGGAATGTCCCTTATGGGGGTTATGTGGGCCCTCCTGTTGTAATTGAGTCTTTATTGCTATTGGCCCACACTTTCTTGGGTTCAGACCTCAAGCTGACTGACTGTGAGGACCAACCCTGTCCTCAGGGTATGAGCTGCTATGCAAGCATTGACCACATGAAGCAAAATTCACCTCAGCAGGGCCTGGGGTATGCTGAGATCTCCCTCTGGATGGGCTGCTTGTGAAGCTAATTGGGCCCTGCTCTGATGTTGTCCGAAACTGGCAGTGGGTGTGTTGTTTCTGGGGCCTCTTGGGAGGGACTTTGATGTTGGCCAATGTTAGACTCTGTCTGTGCTGGCCCTGGGCAACCTGTACAGAGCTACAAAGTGATCCCGTGTGTGGCTGCCTTTGCTGAGACTGGGTGTGCATGGGAAGGACCAAGCTGTGCACCAAGGCTGACCTGTTCTATCAGCAGGCCCAAGGGTCTGGTCCACAAAAGTCCCAAGGCACCCCGGGATCTGCCTCTACCTGCCTCTGCCTGCCAGCTGCCTTAAGGAGCCTCTGGTGGTACTCCGGTTGCATGAAGTAAGTTCTCAGTGAGTCACCAGGTAGGGGCGAGTCATGTTCCCCAGGTTGATACAGGTGCAAACCCGGTGGCAGTGCTGGGTCTGAGGCTACTCAGCAAGTTGACTGCCACCTGTTGGGTACTCACAGACTTGGGCCGTAGGGTGGGGTCTCAAAGAGTAGTCAGGGTGAAGCCAGCAATGTTTATCAGGCGCAAACAGACCAAGATTTGGCTATTTGAATGGATGGCTCTGCACTGGTCAGGAGTTCCAGAAAATAAGGGCCCCTGTGTAGACCCACACAGCTCAGTCTGTCGCAGATTGTGCCAGGATCCCGAGTACAGCAGGGCAGGGCCACTGGGATTTGGGAGTATGTGTCCTGTAAGGGATAGGTGCTGGCCAGGCTTGGAGGGAGGTTGGGGAGAGTGCCTCTTCCCAAAGCCACACAAGTCAGTCTGGCCTGGATTCTTCCCTGACCTCGGCCGGCAGAGCCACCAGGGACCGGGAGGTTGGGACTGCCAGGAACCTAGAGAGCTGAGTGAGCAAACCTCCCCTGGGAAAGGTGCCAGACAGGTTCACAGGGAAATGGAGGGAATGGCCCCTGCCCCAAGCCACACAACCCAGTCACTGACATTCGCTGAGTCTGTTCAGACTCCTGTACCCCAGTGCAGGCAGCTGGCTCTTCCGCAGGGCACAAGCTCCTCAGGGCGAGGCCACAGGGAGTTCAAAGGTGTGGCTATTGCTTTCCCCAGCCTGATGCTGTAATGAGGGGAGCTCTTCACCCAAGAAAGATGAGAGAGGCACTCAGCACAGGTATCCTGGCTGGCTGTACCTCCAGCTCTCTCCCCAGAGCCACAAACTCCAGTCTCTCTTCACATGACTCTTGTCTGCTATGCCCTCCCTTCGCTGGAGCCCAAGGTTAGTGGCTGGGAACCAGATTTTGTGTGTTGGCCCTTTAAGAGGGCACCTGTGTCTGTAGCAGATTCCCATCTCTTCTTGTCAGACAGAATCCCAGTGGATTTTCACAGACAAATGTTATGTGGGCACCTCTTCGTGGCTGTGGTGCTAGGGAGACTGGCTTGGGGTTGAGACCCCACACTTCTCAGGAGGCACCGTTGCAGCTGAGATATCCTTCCAACATCTCAGCCACTGCTCATGGGAGCAGGGCCAGCCCTTTCGCATCCCCGCCCTTCCTGCCTGCCTCCATGTGGCTTCTGTAAAGCTTCCAGCTGGTTTGCAGTTGGTTATCCAGGTTGCCTGCTCTGGATTTTAGTTGTAATTCCAGTTTGGTCCTGGGAGGAGGTGGGTTAACATCTACCTACTCCACCACCAGCGCAGTGGGATCCTTCCTTTTTCTCCTCTAAGTGTTTTAATACCATAAAATCCCCACTTAGTCTCACTTACATTTTGATATGTTGTGTTTTCTTTTTCCTCACGGTATTTCCTAATTTCCCTTGTGCCTTGTTTTGATCCACTGATTGTTTAAGAACATGCTGCTTAATTTCCACCTGTTTGTAGTTTCCCAGTTCTCTTTTTGCTGCTAATACTCAGCAAGATTTCAATATTTTAAAATGTTCTAAGCCTCATTTTGTGGACAAACATGGTCAGTCTTGAAGAATGTTTCATATGACTAGAAAAAAACAGGTTCTGTTGTCATTGTATGTAGTATTTGGTCTATTAGGTCTGGTTGATTTACAGTGTTGTTCAAGTCTTTCTTCTGTTTCCTTATTGCTCTCATGACTGGCTCTCCTATTCAAAGCTGGGCATTGGAGTCTCCTCTTATTGTCAAGGATCTATATCTTCCTTCAAGTCTGTCAATTTTTGTTTAATACATTTGAAAGATGTTTATAATTGTTATATCATTCTGGTGAATTGACCCTTTTATCATTATATAATGTCCTTCATTCTATTGTGACAGGTTTTGACTTAGTCCATTTTGTCTGATATAAATATGGCCATCCTTGCTTCCTTTTGGATACCATTTGCATATAATTTCTATTTTCTTCACTTGCCACCTCTTTATGTCTTTAAATCTAATGTGAGTTACTTGTAGACAGCATACAGTTGGATCTTACCTTTTAATTTATCCAGCCAATCTGTTTTTTGATTGGGAAGTTTAATCCATTTACATTTAAAGTAATTACTAAAAGGCAAGGACTTACTAGTGTCATTTTGTTGTTTTCTGTATGTCTTATGGCTACTCTTTCCCCCTCTGTTACTGTCTTCATTTGTGTTTTGTTGATTATCTGTACTAACTTGCTTAATTCTTGCTCATTATTTTTGGTATGTATCTTCTACAGGTAATTTTTATTCATTGTGGGTATTATATAAAACATCTTAAAGTAATAATCTATTTTAAACTGATAAAAACCTGACTTCAATTTTATACAAACATTCTACTCTTTTATGTCTCTGTCTCCCTTCTATGTTACTGGTGTCACAAAGTGTATTTTTTAAATATTGAGCATCAATTAATATAGATATGTGATGATTTTTTATATTTATGTCTTTTAAATTCTATACCAGATTTAAAGTTATTTATTGTAATGAATGGAATGTTTGTGTCCCCAAAATTTATATGTGATAGTATTAGGAGGTTAGGCCTCTGATGGGTTATTAGGCTTAAATGAAGTAAGCAGTGTGGAGGCCTCATTAAACAAATTAGTGCCCCTGTAAGTGTGGCAAGAGAGCGCGCTTCTTCTCTGCTGTCTTTCATATGAGGATGTGATGCAATGTGGCAGTTCGAGAACTTGGAAACGGGGTCTCCTCAAACTTGACCCTGCTGGGAGACTGCTCCTAGACTTCCAGTCTCCAGCTTTGAGAAATGAAATTCTGGTGTTTATAAGCCATATACCCTATGGCATTTTTGTTAAGTAGCCTGAACAGACTATAGCTGAACTTGGTACTGAGAAATGGGGATTCCAGTTTAACACATACTTAAAAATGTGGAAGCAGCTTTGGACTAGTTTGAGATGCATGCTAGAAAAGGCTTCATTGCTGTGAAGGAAACGTTATTTTTTTTGTAAATATATTTTATTGATTTTTTACAGAGAGGAAGGGAGAGGGATAGAGAGTTAGAAACATCGATGAGAGAGAAACATCGATCAGCTGCCTCCTGCACACTCCCCACTGGGGATGTGCCCGCAACCAAGGTACATGCCCTTGACCGGAATTGAACCTGGGACCTTTCAGTCTGCAGGCCGACGCTCTATCCACTGAGCGGTTAGGGTGGAAACTTTAATTTTAATGATGATTCTGGAGAAGGCTCAGAACATAAAAGGATAGTTGTATAGAAAGCTTGTTAGGGAATTCCTAAGCAATAATGAGCACAGTGTTGGTAAAACTATGGACAGTAAAGGCTTTTTTGATGAGATATCAGATGGAAATATGAAACACATTATTGAGCAGTAGAGAAGAGGTGATTCTTATAAGAGTGGCAAAAAGTTGGCTAGTTATATTTTACATTTTCATGTTTTTGTATTGCTGACTAGTATCTTTTCATTATAAATTGAAAAACTCCCTTTAGCATTTCTTTTAGATAGGGCTAGTGGTGATGGGGTTCATCACTCTTTCTTTTTAATCTGGGAGAGTAATTTTTTCTCCATTTTGGACGAACATTTTTGTAAAATATTATATTCTTGGCTGGAAGTTTGTTTTTTCAGACTTTTGATATCATTCATTTTCCTTCTGGTCTCCAATGTTTCTGCTGAAAAATCCACTTGGGATCTTATAAAAGGTCCTTTGAACCTAAAGAGTTATGCTCACGTGCTATGGAAAGATTCCTTTTGTTTATGACTTTGGATAGTGTGATTATAACGTGTCTCAGTGTAGGTCTCTTTGAGTTTACCCTCGTTACACTTGAGTTTCTTAAAATTGGGTATGCATTTTATTCCTTACACTAGAGGCCTGGTGCATACAAATTCGTGCACTGGAGGGGGTGTCCCTCAGCCCGGCATGCTCCCTCTCACAGTCCAGGAGCCCTCAGGGGTGGGAGGTGACCCGGTGATCAGGGGAAGGTGATGCCCCATCACACCTCTGTTGCTGCCACTGCCAGCAGCACAAGCCTTGGCAGGCCTTGGTTACCTGCACCTCAGGCGGCCCTGGGTGTCTGGGCAGCCAACATCCGAGGCTTGCCTGCTCCTTGGGCCAGCCCTGGGTAGCTGGGGGGCTGAGGGTGGGTCCAGAAACACCATGTGCCTGCCACCTTCTCAGCGGGGTTAAAGGATGGGGGGAATCTGGTGGGGCTGAGTGGACTGAGCGCCACCATCTTGTGGCTATGGTGCCACCATCTTTGTGATGGTGTGACGGTCAATTTGCATATTCCCTCTTTCTTAGATAGGATGTCAAAAGTTTTTGGCCATTATTTCTTCAAACAGGCTCTTCTCACCTTTTCTCTCTGCCCTCTTTCTGGAACACATAGTGACTCTTTTGATGGTGTACCGTAAGTTCCTTGTTCTGTCTTTACTTTTCTTCACTTCTTCTTACTCTTCAGATTTAATTATTTCACATGACCTACTTTCAGGTTTGCTGATTCTTTATTCTGCTTGATCAAGTCTCCTTATGAATCTCTGTGATTTTTTTCTATCTAGTTCTTGTATTCAGTTCCTGAATATTTATTTTATTTTTTTTACAGTTTCTGTCTCTTTGTTCATATTCTAATTTTGTCTATGCATCATTTTCCTGATTTTATTTAGTTATGTCATCTCCTTCAGACACTGATCATCTTTAAGACAGACATTTTGAATTTTTGTAAGGTAATGGATAGATCTCCATTTTGTTAAGGTCAGTTTCTGAATATTAATTGTTTTCCTTTGATGGGACCGTGTTTCTTTGTTTCTATATGTCTTGTGCTCTTTTATTGGGATTTGAAAGAACAGCCACCTCTTCCTGTTCTCACAGACAGACTCTGTACAGGGGAGACCTTCCCAAATCAGCATGGCTAGAGATTCTGGGGCCTCTGTGAGCTTTTCTGAGATGCATCTTTACTGGGCTTATGGGTATAAATTTCCACTTAAAGGTGTTTGCCTGTTCACAGGAGCCCATAATCTTTCTCCCCCAGGTGTCTGATTGTGGTACTGAGTATCTCTGGTGCTGTAACAGGTTATGGAACTAGCCTCTGTTCTCAGAAGGCCCCCAATCAGGCATCCAAATTATACCTCAGTTCCCTTCAATCTGAGTCAAATGAGACAAAAAACAGTCTTTCCAGTAGACTCCCCAAAAGTCCATACATTAATGCAGGTTCTGCTCTCTTTTTCTCTTGAGGACAAGCCTGGGTTTGGGAGTTTCCTTCCAATTTGCCACATTGTGCTAGGAATGTGGAGAAACTAAGGTGAGCAAATGCAACCAGCTTTCTTACCTACTTCATGCGGCTCTTCTTGGCTTGGTGTTTGCCTGGGATGCTGCAACCTCTTATATGGAATCTGAACTTATCACACACAAAATGTAGTACATCTATCACTTCTATGTTGGTGTCTCCATGGGGGAATCAGGAAAGAGCCTGTATCCCACCATATTACTGATGTCAATGTCTTTGTTATTTTATAGTTGTTATTATTACTCATTCCAAGACTTATTTTTGTCACCTTATTTTTATGATGCCTGCTAAGTTTAATTTTTTCTTTCTAACTTTGCACTGGGAATATTCACTTTTCTACACTTATGAAAATTATACGTTCTATTTTTTTCTTGTAATTATCTCTAAGTTACTCAGATAAATTTATATACTTTACTCGAATAACTTCAAATTAATAACTATAGTTTTACCCTAAGTAAAATAATTACTTCAGTATTCTCATACTTCTCTCAGAGTACTCGCCAGAGCAGTACCCTGCTATTTTTCAAAATTTTAGTTTTAGTTGTATTTTTGAGAATGGGATGACCTTGGTACTTCAGAATGGTCATCTACAACTTTCTTTGATAACAAATACTTATTAATAAAAAACATGTTTATTTACTTATAAAATGTATGCTAAATCTTTTGTTAACATAATATACAGATTAATAAAGCTTTCACAAAAATATAGACATCAAAAATCAGATTATATTTATGAATTAAATGTCATCCTTCAATTTAATGGCCTCCTCTCTGCCACTCCAGGACACGTAGACTCCGTCTTAGGAAGCCCAGCACAGCTCTCCCAGCGTACCTACGTGCCCTGACTCTTAGCCACATTTTTTATGCATCGTTGTGTCTTCAAAGAAGTATTTATCGTCTTCCTGAGAAACTTCCCCCCAAGAATGTTTTCAGTGGCGGTCTTTTGTATTAACCACTCTGCAGCCTTTATGGCTGAGAGTATTTTATTCCACATCCACATTTAGATAATAGCTTAACTAGACAATAAATTATATGTTCATGCCTCTTTTACTTTATAAAAAATTGCTCCATTTTGCTGCTGAGAATTCTAATGTGATCCGAAATCTTTCTTTTTATTAGTTTTTTTTCTTTATCTCAGGAAGCTTTTTGAATTCCTTCCATATTTTTATTTTAAAATTTTCGTGTAATATGTATTATTTTTCTTATGAGTTATATTTTTTGTCTTAATAGTAAGAAGTCTTATAGAAGGTTCAAAGATAAGCCACTAATAGAACAAATACTAGTTTCTAACAGAGAAGTGGATAAAGACTATTAAACAACTCTTAAAAGAGTATATGTCTTAGAAGCAGTTTAAACTATGTTTTGACATCTTTAATTAGCAAAATGCAAATTGAAATGAGATAAACTTCTCATTTATCACATTGGCAGGAATCTTTAATGTGGAAATCTATTGGTTAAGAAATGGTGGAAGTCATGAACTCATACTTATGTATTATGAGAATAAATTGATAAAATTATATTGGAAGATTATTTTACAGTGTATTTCAAAAATGAAAAAAATCGATATGGCCTTCAAACCAGTTGTAAAGAAATAAAATCGGGCTTCCAGTCAAGGTGGCAGGGAGGTAAATGCAATGTTTGACTCTTTTCATGACCGCATCACAATTACAACCAAACTACAAAGCGACCAGCAAGGAGAGCCACCTGCGTCCAGCTGGACAGAAGTCCTGTAATTAGTGCATAAAGAAGACACCGTGGAGAGGCTGGTGGGAGGGACGGAGGCCTGGAGGGGCTGGGCCACACCCATGGCCAGTGTTAAAAATCAGAAGGGCTCTCTTAGGTTCAGGGGTCCCTCCACGGAGTGGGGAGTCCCAGCCCAGACTCCAGCGCAGGAAGTGAAGTCCCCATAGGGCTGGCTGTGGAAACCAGTGGGCATCGTTGCTGAGTGAGACCGAGGCTGCTAAGGTCCCAGGCATTCTGCTTAAAGGGCCCGACTCACTCACTGATGGACTCCCTGGCTCTGAGTCCCGCCTGGGGCAGCATCACCAAAGAACCACAGACTGCACTGTCTGGCTTCATGGCGGGTCTGGAGGCAGCTTTCTCCCAGACAGCAGTGGGGCAGAGCCACTGTCCCTGTGATGAGCCCTCCCCGGCCCCGCAGAGCCTGCAGGTGGGGGCCATAGCTGAGTCTCCATCGCCCTGGCTCACACTCTTCGCTCTGCCCCAGTGGTTCCCTGAGACCTCACCCCACCCACTTGCAAACCCACCCCAGCTGCTTCCAGCGGCTTTTCCGTACAAATGCCCCGTCATGCTGAGGCCTTTCCTAAAATCTCTCAGAGGTTCACAGACCTCCACCAAGCAGCGTCTGATGTCTGCTCCGCGCCCCTTGCTGCGCAGCCCCGGGCCAGCACTGGTGGCAGTGGCCTCGGTTCACAGCTGAGCACCTCCCAGGCCAGCACGGGTGGCAACCACCTGCAGGCCACTTTATAGCTCAGTGATGGCGAACCTATGACACACGTGTCAGAGGTGACACGCAAACTCATTTTTTTGGTTGATTTTTCTTTGTTAAATGGCATTTAAATATATAAAATAAATATCAAAAAGTACAAGTCTTTGTTTTACTATGGTTGCAAATATCAAAAAATTTCTATATGTGACACGGCACCAGAGTTAAGTTAGGGTTTTTCAAAATGCTGACTCGCCGAGCTCAAAAGGCTCGCCATCACTGTAAATATAGCTCATACCAGGTGGCCCTGAGCAGGGGACAGGCCGCAGCTGACCTGGGCCTGTGTACCCCTCCCAAGAGGCCCCAAGAATCCACACACCTGTAGCCAGCTCCAGACCACACAAGAGCATAACTCAACCACCTCCACGCTTCCACACACACAGGGCAGGGCTTTGCTCTTTGGCATGACTTTCTCTCCTTCCTCCTTCTGGGCCTCGGAGGGACAGCCTGGAGAGGCTGCACACATTGTGTGGCCCTCAGCAGGCACCACGTGGCAATAGAGAATTATGCTAGAAAGCCTGGTTGGTGCGCACCCCGCATTCCAGGAAAGCTGTATTTATTTCCCTAAGTCTCCGACATATCATATCACAGCGTCCAGTCAGCCTCTCATTGCCCAGGGTACAGTTTCACTTGGATCATTGCGTGTTTGTTGTCTCACACTGTTGGTTAGCATAGCCATCGCCCACTATATATTGGTTCCAGCTGATGGTTTGAGGCTCCAGTTTTTTAAATAGTTCCTTCCTGAGTACATTAATCATGTTTCTGAAATTATCCTCCAATTTTATAGCTAATACTTCTCTATGTTTTAATCTGCACCACTCCACCTGTGACTCATTCATTGTCTTGTTTTCTTTTCAAGAGACATTGTCATGTAGGCACAGCCCCTGCCTGCTTCTCCTCCTCTCCAGTGCATGCATTCGCAAGGCACACATCCCACCCACTTCCTGGTGTCTGGCCTCATTTTCAGATGCTCTTCTGGAAGAATGAAAATGCTGCTCTCCCCGCTGCTCCTCCCCGCTGCTCCCCGCCGCTCTGAGGGACACTGCAGGGCATTTTGCAGTCAGCTGTTCATCCATGTGTCTCCAGCCCTGGCCTCCCTCGACCCTGCTCACTGCGCAGCTGCAGCTGCCAGGGCACAGCTCCCCACTGTGCGCGCTTTTGTCACCTCTGCCTGGGTTGTGCTGGAGCAGCTTCCATGACTATAGGAAGCACCTGGTGGAGCCACGCACGTGGAGAGCAGGTCATGGGCTGCGGACAGGCATCAGTCTGCTTCCCGGGCAGCAGGTGGTTTGAGGGGCGGGACTCATATTTCTACACCAGCTGCGGGCTTTCCTGGAGGGAGGAGGAGTCCCTGGCTTGGGGGAGCGGGGTGGGGTGGGGGATGATATGCCGTATTTTAATTTCCACACCAACCATAGACTGAGCTTTCCAGTTCTCCACCATCCACATCCCCGTGGCCTGTCCTCACCTGGCTGTGACCCAGAGCCATGCCCCCACACACCCCCACCCCCTCCAGGAGCCCTGGGTAAGCCTCCCTGGAGACTCCGATTTACTGCCCAGCGGAGACGTCCTGCCATCGGAGTGGAAACGCTGCCAGAGCCCAGCAGAGGACGGCGGCCCGGCTGGCTGGTTTGCAGCGCTGTCCCTTTTCATCGCTCCTGGCCTTCCTGTGTATTCATGGGCGAGCGGCCACCCCAGGGCCGCCAGTCCGTGCGCCTCCACCAGAGGCGCCTTCTCCCAGGTGCTGCCTGCGTCTCCTGCGGGGCCCCGGGCCGCACCGAGGGCCACACGTTTGTGCGGCACTTTGTTACCAGCAGCTGGAGGCACCAAAGAGGAGCAGAGGCCCCACCCGAGGCCGGCGTGGAAGGCAGGGCGCCCCGAAGCGGCCCTGGCCCAGCGCGGGTGCCTGGCGCACGGCCACTCCTCGCGGGCCCTCTCCGGGCGCTCGCCTGACTTTGGACTCCGTCAGGCGAGTGTCAGCTGATGGCCCACCTTTACCCACCAGGCCGCCAGGGAGGCCGGCGTTAGGCCCACCCCGCGGGTGTCGCGTGGGCGGCAGCTCCGAGGGGATCGCGCGCGCTCAGTTCCCTGTCACCCCGCCAGCGCCCTGCACTGAGGACGCATGTCCCCGAGCTGAGTCCGACTCAGTCTCCGCCGCCAGAAGCTGGTGCAGCGGCCGCGGCTGCGATGGCTAAGGTTTGAGCTTCTGGGACCCAGGCAGCTTCCCGCACCTGCTTCCAGCACCTGCTTCCCGCACCTGCTTCCCGCACCTGCTTCCCGCACCTGCTTCCAGCACCTGCTTCCCGCACCTGCTTCCCGTGTCTGCGAGGGGCTGACCGGCAAGCATCGCCTCGCAAGCTCCGGTTCCACCGCGTCCTGCTTGTCTTCACGCCGCTGGCCTAGCGCGGGCTTGCGGGCGAGTCCTCCATGCAGCGCCTTTGTCCACCGCGGGTTCTGGTGCCGGACAGCCCTCTGCCATGGGCACCGTCCAGGCCGGGCCTGGCCTTTCTGCACGCCTGTCCGCTGCCCGGAGCTCTCTCCAGGGGCACCGTCTCCTCTGGGCCGGCTCCCCAGCTGCTTGCTCGGCCGTCAGAGGCGCAGCTGGAAATGCCGTGTTTTTCCAAGAACACGAGCTCACATTGGGGTTTGATGAGCACGGCATTCTCTAAGTTTCATTCATCATGTGCTCATGGGAAGATCTCACATGTGGTCGTCACCTCTTCTGAGTGTCTGCTGCAGGTGACATCCTCTTAGCAACCGCAGATTAACAGTCGCCGTGTTGCATGAGAAACCAAGTACTTAAACTGCAATGGAATCAAAGTTTCTACCGGAATGAGAGCTGCGCCTCCTGGTGGGCCCAGCCTCATCAAGGGTAGGATTCCATCCCCTTCTCCACAGGCGGGTGTTTCCTACCTCATGCTACAGTCATTGCTTGAAAACTACAAACAGATGCTCGCTGTGCTCCCCGAAAAGGATCGCCAGAGGGTTCCCAGTGCCCAGCGCTGAGCGGGCGAGATTGCCACCCCGTGCGTGTGGGATTCCCACCGGGATAAGCCCAACACTGAAACCGTGAGCGCGTTTCCAGAGATTTAACAGCCTCATCAGAAATCCACCCACTGCCACTTCTCTCTCCTTTAGAATCTGAAGTCTTGTTTTTGAATGATTGACAGGGGGGCGTAGAGAGTGGTTCCTCACCCCCCTGGCCTATATAACATGGGATTTTGTCTCCTGGCCCGGGGTCCTGGGAGGGGGACAGAGCATCACAAACGCTGGGAAGAGCATGTCATGAGACGGATGCTCTCACTTGGGGGACTTTACAGAAACGTTTGGGAAAAGTTAATAAAAAGAAACTTTATTGTTCAAAAGCCATCGGCTCTGTTTGGATTTTTAAAACTTTAGCTTGTCAATATAAAACCATAATAATGTGGACCAAATACATCCATTTTTGTACGAGTGCAGAGTGTGTTGTAATAAATAAAATCCACGTGTGACTTACAGAGGTAAATCCAGGGGTCTCTGGCAGCTGATAACCTTGGCCTCCCATTGACTGTGACAGTGAAAGCTTAGGCAATAGAACACGCGTCTGTAGGAGGAGGAAATAGACTCTATATCAACCCACTTTTGAGGGTGAGAAGAAAGAGCAGGTATTAGAGCCAGAAACATAAATCTGCAAGATTATAAATCTGACCTAGAACTAGGCTGTAGGAAGGGCACAGGGAAACTCCAAAGAGGAATAATGGTGATACTTATGTGACAGAAAATCTGTTAAACTGTTTAATCTCTGTGGTGACAGTAATTTTTTGCATACAGAAGCTGAAAAACAAGGAAAATTCCTATCTGCACTTAAATCTCATGTGTAAAAAGAGTTACTGGTACAGAGGAATATCTCTATGCCAAAATGAGTTTGCACTTTGAATCTCATAATACATCAGAACAAACCGGGCCACCTGCCCTCCTTTGTTCATGTGTGTAAATCTTCAGTAAGCAGATTGTGAGCATTTCACAGAAACAACTGGCATGGCCCATGCATGGAGTCTGAGAAGTGCTGTGCGGGCAGGCCACAGCCCCTGGCACGGGGTTCCCGGCAGGGCCCTGCCGTCACACTCCGGGTCCCGCAGGAGAGGCGGGAGACAGAACTGACGCCTGGGCCGCACACACGTGGACATGGGCTGGCTTACACCGTTATCACAGCACAGGAGCAGATAAAACCAGCTTGCACCAGACAGATCCAGTATGGAAAAACAACACATTTCTAGCACCAAATTATAAAAAACTGGGGTTCAGTCATTGGCCATCAGCGTGTGTGTTCCCCGTTTTTCCTTCTGCATGAGAAACTGAGTAAGTCACAGACTCAGTCTCAGCCCTGTACCCGCAGTGCTGTTTCCACTGCCAGTCCAAGTGCAGGTGAGCGCAGGCCCTGTGCCCGCTCCGGGATGAGCCCGAGCAGCAGCAGGAGGGCACCTGCCAGTGGGCAGACATGGCACCGGTGAGGAGATGCCAACAAGCTGTGGCCAGGAGACCCTTCCTGTGCATGAGGCTCCCTCCCTGCTCCCGGCTCTGATTCAGCTCCGTGCACAGCGTGTCCTTCCCAAAGAGGCCCGGGAGGCCGTGGGCCTCGCCTCAGGCTCCTGTCCCTCGGAGACTCCAGCTCACTGTTCTGTGACGCTCCCACATACCCGCACGTGCTGCCTTCGCCTTGAGCGTCCCAGGGTTTGTGCGCTGCTAGCTGTCGTTCCTCACTCTGCTAGTTCAGACGTGCTGGCCAGTAAAAGGTCATTTCCTTCTGGGAGACCCAGAGTCAATCCTGCAAGCATGTCCAACGTGGGCATGCCGAATGCAGCATGGGTCCTGGCCCTGTCGCTCACAGGTGGCTGCTGGAACACGGGGGCTTCACGCATGCGTGATGCACGCCCACCCTGACACCCGCACGCACCCCCTTCTGAAGCCTCACCTCTCTCCTGAGTGTGTTATGTCCTTCCTCCCCTGGCGGTGGCCTGTGTGTTCTCATTGCTTTCATCTTTCAAAGGGATTTCAGGCTTTTGATGGTTTCTTTTCTGGCAGCCTTGCTTTGGTTTCTGATCTTATGTTTCTTTTTCTGTAGCCTGTAGCTTCCACTAAGAAGATGTGTCCAGCATGAAGAGTGATGCCCGCTGGCAGCAGACCCGAAGGAATTTTAGACCCCCCCACTGAGTCTGATGAGGAATGAATAGAAATTAAAGGACCGTTTTCCCCCATTAGAAGCCACGCTCCTCTGTGACTACAAAGCAGGCAGCAGCAATCAGGGGGCCTGGCAGGAGACTTCCCTATTTATTAAGTGTTTCAGAGGTGATAGAGCCAATCCTGAGAAATGTTAGAGGAGCTTAGTTCAAAAGATTTGTTTGGTCTAATTTTCCACTTTCCAATGATTTCTCTTCATATGTAATTTCCACTTTTGCAAAGGCTTCATCAACTCCCTGTTTCTGTGGGAAACTTTATGTTTTCCTTCATTTTAGAAGGGTGGTCCATGCCAGTTTCCACCAGCTAAGCCATGCAACGTGGAGCCATGCGCCTGCGACAGGGCTCTGAGCAGTAATAGACGATGTCTCCACCAGCACCTTCGCTCTCTAAACGTACCCACATCTACAATGAGCCCAAAGTAGTGAAGGTGGTTTGAATGGGAACTAGGAATACAAAGCAACATGCACGTGTTTCTTTGCACCACAGTGCCTAACTTCTAGACGTTTCTCCTTTCTTCTGAGGGTCTGCCTCTGGCTTAACTCTATCTGGTTTTACGTAAGGACACTCACAGCAACAGCGAGATGACTTCTGGTCGGAGAACTAACCTGCAGGTGCTGGGAGAGCAGAGGCCCTCACACCCTTGCAGCTGAGGGATGAAGATGAGGTTCTAGGGGGTGCTGGCTGGGAGTGCTCCTCCCTCCCGCCCTGTGATTGGCTACGTGCAATCTAGGAAGCCTACGATATCGATCCGAGGTAGGATTTGTGCAGAGATGTTGGCTCTGCCTCTCTGGCTGTAGACTCTGAGAGGTGAACATTATTCAGCTCTCACATGTGATGCTGTGGCTGCCACGTCACTGGGACTGGACTCACAATTAAAGCACCCATGCGCTTCAAAACTCATCCCTGTCTCCAAGTCATGCCAGCGTGCTCCAGTCTGCCTCACCCTAGGTCCACGTCCATGCTGTCACTACCACATACTTCTTAAGTATTTAATGTTCTAACCTGCCCAAGGACTCAATTCCTAGCAATTGTCTTATACACGCCTAACATGCTCTCTAATACACACCTAACATGCTCTCCTCTCTAGTACATGCCTAACATGCTCTCTAATACACACCTAACATGCTCTCCTCTCTAGTACATGCCTAACATGCTCTCTAATCTTGAAAAAGACATGAGCTTTGCACATTATTCCAAATACCTCTTCAGTTTGATTAGTCTGTGTCTAATTCTTTGCTTATTTGCTCTTTTGTTTCTCCTGCTTTCACAGTGGCCCGGGGACCCCTCAGTGATGTTGTTTTAGAAACTTTCATATCCCTGAGGAGTGAAATGGTCTTTCCCTTCCTGTTGCTCTCCTATCAGTGCTGCTGTGCCCGTCCATGGCAGTACAGTTGGCACCCAAATAGGCCACATTTTGTCTCTATTGTCAAGACAGCGAATCATACCACTAAACATTCTGGCTATATTACTTTATTTTTTTGATTCAACTTACAATATAATGGGAGATATAAATTAGGATAGTCATCAATAATTTATCACTGTATTCATTTTTATTCTCCTCTAAGTCTTTTTAATTTGTGAAGTATCAAGAAATTTTATCCCTCAGTACTATATATGTCATGTTAGGGGGCTATTACTTACCCATTTTGGAGGCTCTATCTATATTAATGAATTCACACCCTCTTTCCTCCATAAGCTTCAATTTTGACATTTCCCGACACAGGTGTGATAACGTATTTTGGCCGTCAATGGTTAGGCGATTGTTGGAATGTGGTCCCTGAACATGACCTGACACTGTTGATTTTCCATCTCTTTCAACCCTTGTTGTTTGGGGTAGTTGTATCTTCATGGTCATCACATTTTTCAACTGTTTCAACTGTAGTTGGATTAAAAACTGTATAGAATTTCCATAAGTGATCTTCGAATTGGTTCACGCCTGCATTTCTTGGCAGTAAAGATGTTGCCTGGTCGAATTCTTTAATGTTCTAGGTAATGACTATGGTGTTTGGGGTGCTGAAGGGTATGTAGAATCTAGTCTCAAGTCATAGTGTATCTTTGAGATTAAATCACAGGTCCAAAGTCTTAATCTGCCAGGTTTCCTCCAGTATATCCCCTGGGTTGGTTCTTTTTGTTATTAAATACTAGAGGCCTGATGCACAAAATTCATGCAGGGGCTTGGCCCTTGCAGCCCAGTTTCTTCCAGAAGGAAGTCCGAAAGGTCGTTTGGCTGTCCAGTCTAGTTAGCATATTATGCTTTTAATATTATAGATATTTTGGTTAGTGAACAAGTCTCACACTGTTTCTATGGCATGTTTTGTTGTTATAAATTCATCTCTCCCTATGTGTTTAATAAGTTGATTCCAAATATCCATTTTTTTGATGGATTGATCTAATTAGTATTTCTACCAACGGGTTACTTTATAATGTTATAACTCTACTTAATTTATTTACATTCTGATTTTATTTTGATTTTTGAGTTTTACCTTTCTTGGGTATTGAAATATGCCTGACTGATATGTGAATTTGTTTTAATATTTGACATATTTTCTATTTATTTAATTTTTTTCTACATGATTGTTCATTGTCCAATTATTTATTTTCCACTTGGAGGGCCAAACTGTAAGACCATTAAATGTTATTCAGAGAACAATGGATAGCTTCTTAGAGACTTTTGTTCATGTTACATCTCTTTATCAATTACATTGTTATTGACTGAGTTGATTTGGTGGTCGTCTTCAATCCATCAGGGATATCCGTGTGCCCATCTAAAGTCCTGGTTTTTCATATTTATTACTCTGGTCATTTTTAGTTTTTCTTTGGTATATAGAGTCTCTTCTCCTCTTCCTTTCGCTTGTGTTTTGGAGGGTCCCTGGCATGTGGTCTGTGTCTGTGCTACTTTCCACATGTGGCCAGTTATACTGCCACGTGGAGGTTATTGCTCATACAGTGGGTTGTTTCCACACTCAAGTGTAATAAAAGTAGTGCTCTCTCATTTTCTCAGCTAATTGCTTTATCAGCGTGCTCACTGGATTCGCAGCTATCTTGGGTCCAAGTTTTTAAGGGTCTGAATATGGATTTCTCTTAGCTGAAATATGTTTGCCTCTCACCTGCATGAGTAACTTCTATTTTCTATATAACATTATTCCTCTAGGGTTTTCTTTAAAGCATTGGATAGTCTATTCAGTGGTCTCCAGTGCTCAGATCAGTGTAGCTTGTTCCTGAGTGGCTCTGCCTTTATGAGTTTTAATGAGAGTAATTCCACTTATAAATCAGGTAATAATTTATGATCTGTGTGTAGTCAGCCTGGGCCCATGCTCTCATTATTAAACTTCATAGATTACTATTTTGCATCTCTTTGGTTTCTTGTGGTCTAGCTCTTGTCTGGGGTTAGTCATCTGTGCCTACATCTTGTAAATACTGTATTATTCTCAGTAACAACTGGAATCCACCTGGGACCACCATTATGTCTGAATGTAATGTCATCTGATGTTAATCTTTCTGTTATTTGCAGTTTGTTCCTCTATCTTCAGAGATGATAATTTTAAATATCATTAGTGTCTAGAAATTGGCCCTGCTAGCCATACCCTTGTCTCTCTAAATTTTATGAACATGCAAATAGGGCAACACTCACCTGCCAACGATGAAAAGACATTGTAGCCCCTACATACAGACACTTAAAGTTAAATTCATGCACTTGAATATTCTACATTAACGTTCTTCCTGAACCAACTCGATTCCCTCAACTCCCAATATTATAAAGGATATTATTCATTTGTATAGGCATTAGTTACTTACGACTATTAAGTGTGCCCTGCCTGGAGAATGATGATGAGTGAAAATTCCAAACAACTGGTTCCCTACGCACCTCTGGATCACATCTTTCTCTCCTGGTGCCCTCACTGCAGCCATGCTGGCTCCTTCCGGTGTGGAACGCTGCCAGCATGCTACGCTCCGGCTTGCACCTCACGGAGGGCTCTGTCTGGAACTCTCTTCTCTCTGACCTCAGTGCAGCTTACTCCCACCTTCCTTCAGGCTGCTCCTTCTTCAAGAAGGAGGCTGCTCCGTCCAGTGACTGTGCATGGTGTCAACCTAGGTAAACTGGAACTGTGTGTCCCAGAATTCTCTTCCCTGTGTCTTTCTGGGTCCTGGTTGGGCATAATAGAAATGTATGCAAATGTGAAGGCTGGTGTGAGCAGCAGCACCCTGTGCTCTGCAGGTCAGCGTAGGGTCCTGGCACTGCTGTATCACTGTCGCCGAGGTGCCAGCCCAGCTCAGCTGTGCAGCGCAGCGTTCACGCTCTGCACCAGCTCCGCTCCGCGAGGAAGGGAACTTCCTGCAGGCCACCTGCCTCACTGAGGTGGGAGCGGTGAGAGACACATGGGTCCAGACCACCTTCTGGGGTCCCAGTGTGTCTTAGGGTGTTGCCCTTTTTCACCAAGTCCAGGTTCCCCAGTGACCTCTGGTGATTTCAGCCCTGAAGCGAGCGTCAGGCAGCAGCCTCGTATAGACTTGCTCACCAGCTGTCACCACTCCACGGGCCAGGCCCACGAAGACCCCTGTCCCCTGTCACTCAGCAGGGCTGCTTCTTTGCCCAATACTAAGAGCTGCATTTTATCTAAACGTGTATCTCCTGCCACTCACCATTGCCTTTTCCTGACTTGCTCTATTTTCCTTTGTGTTGCTCCTCACTTCCTAACAACACATTACATAACGATTCGCTTGTCTGCTTGACTTCTGCTTTCCCTACTGCATGAAAGTTTCAGTAAGTCCAAAAGTTTTTCTCATTCACCACCACTGCCCAGTCCTTAACACATTGCTTTGCATATCATTCAATATTTGCTGAATGAACAAAAGACTTAGAAAATTCTGTGTTTATATTTTGATAGTTTATATGTTGAAAATGTCTAAGTGCCTATGAATTGTGGCTTTTATTTTAAACTTATATATTATTTCTTTCCATAAACGAGTTTTAAATTGAAACCTTATCATTCACTATTTCTATTTTTTTGTGGCTTGCGTAAGAAGGCATTCCTTATATCATGATAACAAGAAAATGTCTTCCACATTTTCTTCTACCATTTTTTACTTTTTAGTCCATTTGAATTTTTATTTTGTATAAGATAAATGTAGGAATACTGATTTTTTTCCCAAATGAGTAAGAAGTGACATCAAGTTATTAATCACTTACTCTACATTGATGTAAAGAATTGCTTTAACTACAATTTACTTATCATATTACACGAGTTTTGTTTTTAAAAGATATAACTTAACATATAGTTAGGTTTTATGTTTGAAAATAATGTATTTCAGTTTATTACTGACTATAAATATATCCATATTTATAAGAATAATTCTTATGACCAAGTATTTTAATTGTGTTATTGAAATCCTCTCTGTACTTCCTTATTTTTGTATATCTCATCTGTTCATTTTAGATCAGCAGAGTGGGATCACTGACTAGAACTGTAAATGTTGTTTCACTCTGAATTTCTGTCAATCTGTAAATGTATATCCTGAGCCACGTGTTAGGTATAGCTGTGTGCATAGCTCTTGTTTCTGCTGATAAACTGTAGCTTTTCCTTCATGTGAAATGGTTCTCTAACTGTTGAAACATTTTTCTCATCCAATGCTCTTTATTTTCTTTCATTATTTTGTTGTAGGCCTACCTCTTGTATATAAAACAGCTATTTAAATATTAATTATGGGTATCGGTCTTTGAGGAGATATTTTTACACACATATGTTTATTCTGACTTTACTGGGCATGGATTTACTGCTGTGACTTTATGATTTCTACTTGCCACACTTTCTTGTTCTTTCCTTTATTTTTTCCTGTCCTGGAGTTAACTGATTTTTTTAATCACAAGGGAGGTTTCTTTCTAAAAATCAAGCATGAAATTGCAGCCTCTATATTTCCCACAGCTTTATTTGTTTGACAGATTCATCCTGACAAGCAGAACATGGTGAAATAATGAGGGGGAAGGAGAGGAGGAGGTGGGCAGAGCCTGGGCATCTGCTTCCACAGAAAATGCTAACGGGGCAGCAAGAGAAGATCTTCAGGCTTATGGTCCCGGGAGATACCCTCTGCTATTTTATCCTTATCTCAGACTTCCCCATGCTATTTTATCCTTACCCCAGAATTCCCTCTGTTATTTTATCCTTATCCCAGAATTCCCCCTGCTATTTTATCCTTATCCCAGAATTCCCTCTGCTATTTTATCCTTATCTCAGAATTCCCTCTGCTATTTTATCCTTTTCTCAGAATTCCCTCTGCTATTTTATACTTATCTCAGAATTCCCTCTGCTATTTTATCCTTTTCTCAGAATTCCCTCTGCTATTTTATACTTATCTCAGAATTCCCTCTGCTATTTTATCCTTTTCTCAGAATTCCCTCTGCTATTTTATACTTATCTCAGAATTCCCTCTGCTATTTTATCCTTTTCTCAGAATTCCCTCTGCTATTTTATACTTATCTCAGAATTCTTGACTTGATACCATCATAGATAAACCATAGTCATGTTATAAGCAGCTTTACCTGTGTTTAACATATCATATCAACTAATGTTTATCCATATTATTTATGCAGACAATATTCATTGTCTAGGAATCATCAAAATGCAGTAAGATTTGCATTTTACTTCTATCACTATGTGAAGACCTTGCAGATGCATCAATTACCTCTTCTCTTTAATGAGGGGGACAGCCGGTGCCTGATGGAATGCACCCCCCCCCAGCTTCACTTCCTGAGCGGACAAGAGGCCTTGACGACCTCGATTCCGGTGCTGTTTCCTCTGCGCACCTTTTAAACACCTGGGACTGAGCGCTGCCTGGCAGTAAATGTGTGGAATGAAGATGGCTTGCAACACCCTCTTCACAGTTCTGGTGGTCGCTGTCAATCTCTCCTCTGCTTCCTCCTTCCACAGCTGAGGAAATTCAAGTCGCCATGGTCTCCTTTTATCTCTCTAAATTATAAGAACCAGGTTTCAATAGAGAAAACCATGATTGTGCCGTCTCATATAATCACCAGCTGGTGGTTCAATAAAATGAAGAGGCCTTGGCACAAAATCAATTACCGTGAAAAAAATTGCCTGGGAAGCCTGGGACTAAGCATGGAGCTCACATTTGGTCACACCATGTGCAGAGTCTCACATGTAAGAACTTACTTAATTTCCAAACAACCTTAAGAGTTAGATCCTGATGTTTTGCTTTGTTTTTTAATCCTCACCCAAGGATATTTTTTCCCATTGATTTTTAGAGAAAGAGGAATGGAGAGGGAGAGTCAGAGAGAAACATCCATGTGAGAGAGACACATCGATTGGTTGCCTCCGGTATGCCCCTGACCAGGGCCAGAAGCTGGCAGCCAAGGTACATGCCCTTGACTGGAATCGAACCCGGGACCCTTCAGTCCGCAGGCTGATGCTCTATCCACTGAGCCAAACTGACTAGGGCAGATCCTGATATTTTTATCATTTTACACCTGATGGGAAAAGTGGTGTGAATCCAAGATCATAAAGCCAGGAAGGGGAGGAGACACGACCTGAGCCCAGACTAGAGTCCTATCTCTATACATTTCCAAGAGGTATGTTTTAAATGGTCAAGAAATGCGTGCTATGAGAATCATATTTATGGCCTCATAATAGCATCTCAATTAGTGACATACTCAGCATAATACAAAACAATAGAAAATGAAATCTCTGTTGTAGAAGAAGGAGAAATGTTTTGGTTTCTGGTCTCTCCCCTGACGCTGGTCACAGAGCGGGGCATGGGCTTGACTTCGGGATAAAAAAAGGAGGAAATTAAAAAATAAGTTATTGCCTCAAAATATCATCCAGGTACATACACGCGAGAGCCACATTTCACAAGGGACCTGGATGGACGCTGGCGTTCCCATTGTTACCTAAGCAGCACTTGCCGCTGACAGTGGCACCAGCGTCAGCATTCCTCACCCTGCAGTGCTTTCCTGGGGCTCTCAGCCTGGCCACAGCCCACTCCTCTCTCCCGCTTATTACAAGTTCTCAAAATAGACGTCTGCTCCCCCGGCCCTTTACCTTCCATCACTTTCAGGCTCCTATTCCACCCTCACCTGACACTTCCGTCGGTATGAGGCTGCGCCTGCCACCCAGCACCATGGCAGTGCTCCCTGCTCATTTTCTTTTTATTATCCGCAACATGTGCCTCACTGACGTTCTGCGTTTCTGGCTCACTGCTCCCTCTTCACTAGGGCAGCAATGCCGGCGTCCATCTCCCCAACGCCCTTTACTGAGCTTTAAGCGCGTCGGTGTGGACCACGGTGATGCGGGGAGCGCATCCGGCATCCGGCCTGTGAGCTTCCGTAGGCGCTGCCACACGGCAGGGAGCTTAAGTTTATAGGAAAGCGACATATCACTTTTCTGGTATTTTAGCACTTCTCTGGGGGCGGACATGTGTGATGTGAAATGGAGAAGACACTCCGTGGAAGCCTGAGGATGATGGAGTCCCGCGGGGATGGCTCGGCGTGGCTGGAGCCGGGCAGGCATTTCCCTGGAAGGGCGAGGTGGAGTGTGTGTACAGTGTCCCTGAGAGAAGGAATCTCCTTTATAAACCTGTGCGATTACTCACCCAGTTGATATTTTTATCTATCACTTTTGTGCCAGACACTGTTCAAATACATATTAACACCATCAAAGCTCTCAGGAATACAGCTTTCTGGTTGTGTAGGCTGCCCACAGCAGCGCACAATTACATAAGCGCTAAGAGGAGAACGCCAGCTGTTTGGGATGGTGTCCTATGGGGTCATCTTAGTTACACTGGAGATCCGGGAGCTCCCCTAACAAGGGACCTGGAGGCCGCCTACGACAGGCGAGTGGCAGCTGCAGGGTGACCAAGAGCATGAGAAGAGGAGGGACACTGGCAAAGTGCGGGTGTGGCCAGTAGTTGGTTCTGTTCCGGAAACTGAAGAGGGCGGACAGCTGGTTGGAAAGTCGGGGTGACAGCCATTCAGGTTCACCTGGTTTTCTCCTCTATAGAGTGAGGGCTGGGGAGAGAGGAGGCAGTGAAATAAAGGCAACATCCTCCCCTGGGCGGCCTCACAGAGGAGCAGCTGGAAGAATACTTTCTAGTGCCCCTGCTCTCACATAACACAGGCTGCGCTGCCCTCTGCCCTCCCCTCTGGTAGGTATTCCCAGCTCCATGCGCACTGCTACGGAAGGGAAAGTACGAGTCATTGTCTAGCAATGGGCCACACAGGATGGAAGACAACCACATTCTTGCATACAAGGTGGGGCAAAAGTAGGTTTACAGTTGTTTGTATGAAAATAATACAATCTTATATAATAAAGAGGTAATATACAAATTGACCATCACTCTAACACACAAGATGGCTGCCCCCATGTGATCAAAGATGGCCACCACAAGATGGCCAGCAGGGGAGGGCAGCTGGGGGCGATCAGGCTGGCAGGGGAGGGCAGTCAGGGGAAACCAGGCCGGCAGGGGAGGGCAGTTGGGGGCAATCAGGCCAGCAGCGGAAAGTAGTTAGGGGCAATCGGGCCAGCAGGGGAGCAGTTAGGCATCGATTAGGCTGGCAGGGGAGTGGTTAGGGGCTGATCAGGCTGGCAGGCAGGTGAGCGGTTGGGAGCCAGCAGTTCTGGATTGTGAGAGGGATGTCCATCCTGGTAGGATCAGACTTAAATGGGCAGTCAGACATCCTTCGAGGGGTCCCAGATTGGAGAGGGTGCAGGCTGAGCTGAGGGACACCCTCCCCCTGCACAAATTTCACGCACCGGGCCTCCAGTTAGTAAATAATAATACAAGAATAAACTCTGTGTCTTGTGTACTCATAACTGTAAACCTACTTTTGCCCACCCTGTATTGTCACTTCCATGGTCATTCTGTGACTTTTATTACACTTTGTAGGACTCTGCACAGTGCCTGCACTCTGAAAAGCAGATGATGGTTTCTGGACACATGAGGTGACCAGTAGAGTGGGAAATATTTTGTAGCAACAACTTGCCTATAGATCCACAGGCAGGAATAGGAAAATACTGAGACCAAGAAAGCCAGTAGGTGCTTATGCCAACATTCCAGTGGGGTTCTGCAGCTGTTTTCATGTTAACTTCAACTCTGTTGTCCCTTTTCTTTCTTTTTTCTTTTCTTCTAACCCCTGAGAAAGTGCCTTCAAATGTTCCTTCCTCCTAGAATATTTCAATATGCCTTTCATTCTGCCATAATTGACACCTCCTCTAACACCACAGCAAAATGTCTGATTTCAGACTTGTTGCATGTCAGTCACTTGACTTTACAAGAAAAAGTGATTTGGGGGTGAATGATTTTGGGAAAACGCACAACCCCAGATGTAAGACTAGCTTCCATCATTATTTTTTTCTTCTAAGCCTTTTTGGTAAGAGGTGCTCCAAAGTAAATTTCCTCATTAAATGAATGGGGTCCAACATATATTTAGTGAAAGACGGTTAAAGAAACATCAGTGTCTAGTAGTATATATGCCAATCCTAACTAACCACAGCTCTAAGTTCAGTGCCTCACTGCAGAGAGAAGAGAACCTGAAAATTAGATTGACACCTTAATCCCAGGTGTGAAGAACATAATCTGGCCAGAGAAATGCAGGCTGCCCTGAATTACAGAGGGAAGAGTTGGTTTTCTCCTTCCCGGTTTGCACTATACTTCTCCGCAAGACCGAGGGTAGGGTCCAGCCATCAGCCAAAACTGCCCACGTGACTTCCAACCAATCTTCCTGGCGGTTACCGATTCCTTGTCCTTGTGAGATGAACCTTTTTAGTGTTTTAATCTTTTTCTCCTTAGCAATAGGCTAGGTTGCTACTTCAATCCAAAGGGTCACCAAAATGGAACCAGACAATTCCTGTTGATATGTTCCTCTAATCATCGTATTGGATTTCTTAGATTATAATCAATATTTGGAAGTCCTTGGCTTTCCTTGCTGTTAGGACTCAGACCCCACCCTTGTTCTACCTCTGTGGTTCATCTCAATGATGTTTCAACATTTGCCTTTCATGAGGGAATCTCTCATACATGAGCTCATATTACTTAAGATGATCAAAAATGCTTAATGAAATCAGAATTGTGGCTCTTATAAAAATACTCATGATTAATAGTGGTATTTAAATTCCTCTTTTAATTTATTATGAGAAGCTTTTTGTGGCTCAAAGGGGAAATCTGAGGAGAAATAAAAATAAAGCAATCTATAGGTATTTGAAATAATCAGATATTATTTACAAAGATAAAACTGTTTATTAAATGACAGGTATAAGAAAACTTCAATTCTGTAAAATTAATGCTTTGTAAATTATTTTTTAAAATTTTTATTTCATAAATGTTTTCTAAAAATATCATCATGATGAAGGCTTTTGTTAAATTCATTCTTGGTGCCTTCAAAGTCTAATAGAAAATTCATCAAATACCTTGATTTCCTTATTTCTATCCATCTTTTCCACTCCATCTCTTTAAACATTTACTCACTGAGACAAATGGTGAGTTTGTCATCACCATTATATAAATCTTGAATATCTCAGCTTTAGGCATTAGATTTTTTGAATTCCACCTTTATTTATAGCTCACTCTTCTTAACATCGCCACTCTAACAATTTTCAAAGACTCTCAGCCTTCCAATACAGTGGTCTTTGTACTTTCTGAGTCCATCTCAGCCATCATGACCTCAATATCTTTAACAATAGATAATTCCATTGTCTATATTGCTGATCATTCCTTTTAATATATCCTCAAATCCCATGGTCCTCTCAGCTTCTATTAAACTTCCTTGGCATAATGTTAGCTCTTATTAAACCCAATTTCCCTTCTACTCTGGGCTACACTCAAGCAACTGAATGCACAACTTTCCTGACAAAATTCACAGTCTACTTATGATCACACCTTAAGGAAGCTTGGTGCTATCTAACAACAATACTATATTCCCCTAAACATTGTGCTCTCCTGCTCCTTAAGGTAACCAGATCCCTAAGGTAACTTCTCCACTTTAGTCAAAGCTCTAATCCCTGCTCCCTTCTCATTCTTTGCTTTGCTTTTCCTTATTTCACTAAGAACTTAGCAGCAATCAAAGAACAACCCCTCATTCCCACCACTCCTACCACTTCCTCGCCATTATACATCTGCATGCTCCCTGCTCTCTAGAGATAACAGATGACTTGTCTCTACTCCTGAGGCCAACTTCACCACCTTATGAGTGATTCTACCCCTGCCTTCTCAAGGACCTTGCTCTGGCATTGCCTCCACATTCCTCTACACTATCAAATGTTTGCTCTCCACTATAGACATCAACAATTTTTATTTTTAAAAAAATATTTTTATTGATTCCGGAGAGGAAGGGAGAGGGAGAGAGAGAGAGAGAGAAACATCAATGATGGGATGGAATGGCTGCCTCCTGCACGCCCCACACTGGGGATCGAGCCCACAACCCGGGCATGTGCCCTTGATGGGAATCAAGCACAGGACCCTTCAGTCCACAGGCCCATTCTCTGTCCACTGAACCAAACCAGCTAGGGCTCTCCAATTTTTTAAAATAATTTCTTTTGACTTCCATATCTCCCTCCAGCCACTGCACTTTTAGCCACTCCCATTATAATGACACTTAAAAAGTAATGTGTTCCCTGTCTCCACATTATCATCTCTCCTTTGCTCTTGAAGGCAGCCCAGTAAGGAATTTGTCCCACTGCTTCACGGAAAATGCTCTGGTGTTGTTGACCAATGAGTCCTGCGTTGTCACACACATTGGCTAATCACTAGCTTTCAGCTTACATAAGAAAGATGGGCAATGAAAGCACTGTGTTCTGGACATATTTTCTGCTCTCGGCTCCTGAGCTAGCACACTCTCCTTGCTTTCCTCTCCCCTCATGCTGCGCACTCATCTTGTCGCAGCTGACCTCTGATTGCTACAGGGTGCAAGAGAGCAGGCTGTCCTCTTCCCTATGCTGTTGGCATACATTCCTTAGGTGATCTTATCTAGTCTCATGTCTTTAAGACCCAATAATGCCCTAACGGCTACCAGATTTATCACTAGTCTGACCTCTCCTCTGAGTATTAGACTCATTTTGTCAAGTCATTACTCAACAGTTCCATTTAGATGGTTTCTTGGTTTCATCCACACAGCCCCTCACCTACACAAACCCCACTTGCTACAGCTTTAATAATGGCATTATTTTCACTTGGTTGTTCAGCCTCATGCCTACACAGTCCAACAGAAAGTCTGACTTCTTCCACTTTCAAATATATCACAAACACAACAACCACCCACCAACTTCACTGTTCTCCCCCTGCTGAACCCACGTTTTCTCTCGGGGGCAGTGAAAATAGCCCCCAGAATGGACGCCTTCCGCACGTAGCCCCACTTTATGTTCTTGAAAGGGTGACCTCTCAAAATTCAGAAGTGATTATTCACTTTCTCCCCTCAAAGCCTGGCCTTGTTTCTCATTACAGTAAGAAAAAAATATCCAGTATTCTTACCAACACCTTTCAGCCCTAAGTAAGTTATCTCTCCTTATCTGTTTAGACTCTTTTCCTATCTCTCTTTTCATTACTTATTCTGCACCACCTACATTGGCCTTTTTGCTGTTTCTTAAGTGTCTAAGAATAATCCTGCCTCGGCATCTTTGCAGTTGTCACACTATCTTACAGATTTTCACTGAGTTTATTCATTAACTTCTGTCAAGTCATTTGCTCAAATTTGACCCCTTTAAAAAATTGCCACTCTTATTCCTTATCATTCTCTAATCATCATGATTCACTTTTTTTTAATGTATCTTTATTGTTGGAAGTATTACAGATGTCCCCATACCCGCCACCCCCACCCCTTGATCTCCACTGCACTCCCACCCTCTTACCAGGCCTTCACTGAACTATCATCTGTGTCCACGGGTTATGCATACATGCATATAAATTCTTTGGTTAATCATCCAGCCACTGCCCCCGTTCCCTCTGAAATACATCAGTCTGTTGCATGCTTCAATGTCTCTCATTCTATTTTGTTTGTAGGTTTATTTTGTTCATTAGATACCACATATGAGTGAGATCATGTGATACTTGTCTTTCTCTAACAGGTTTACCTCAGTTAGCATAATACTCTACAGGTACCTCTATGCTGTCTCAAAGGGTAAGGAAACCTTCTCTTTTACTGCTGCATAGTATTCCATTGTGTACATGTACCTCAGATTTTTTATCCACTCATCTACTGATGGCCACTGGGGCTGTTTCCAGATCTTAGCTATTGTAAATAATGCTGCTATGAACATAGGGGTGCATATATTCTTTCTGATTAGTGTTTCAGGCTTCTTAGGATATAGTCCTAGAAGTGGGATCACTGGGTCAAATGGCGGCTTCATTTTTAATTTTTTGAGGAAACTCCACACTGTTTTCCATAGTGGTTGTACCAGTCTGCATTCCCACCAACAGTGTAGTAGGGTTCCTTTTTCTCTACATCCTCACCAGCATTCCTTGTTTGCTGATTTATTGATGATAGCCATTCTGGCATGTGTAATGTGATACCTCATTGTCCTTTTAAGTTATATCTCTCTGATGATTAGTGATGTTGAGCATTTTATCATGTCTCTTGTATGTGTTATTTGAAGATGTGTCTATTCATGTCTTCTGTACATTTTTTTTACATTGATTTGTTTGTCCTCCTTTTGTTGAGTTGTATGAGTACTTCATGTATTTTGGAAATTACCCTTTATCAGATGTATTATTGGCAAATACAGTGTGTTCTCCCTAACAGTGGGTTCCCTTTTTATTTTGATGCTGATTTCCTTTGCTGTGCTGAAGCTTTTTATTTTGATGTAGTCCCATTTGTTTATTTTTTCCCTTTGTTTCTCTTGTACTAGGTGATATATCTGTGAAAATTCTGCTATGAGAGATGTCTGAGATTTTGCAATCGATGTTAGGTTTTTTTTCTAGGATTTTTATGGTTTCACAACTTACGTTTAAGTATTTTAATCATTTTGAGTTTATTTTTGCGTATGGTGTAAGTTGGTGGTCTTGTTTCATTATTTTGCATGTACCTGTCCAACTTTTCCAACTCCATTTATTGAAGAGACCATCTGGACTCCATTCTATGCTCTTGCCTCCATTGTCAAATATTAATTGATCATGTTGGCTTGGATCAATTTCTGGGCTCGCTGTTCTCTTCCAGTGGTCTATATGCATGATCTTGTGCTAGTACTGGGCTGTTTTGATTACAGTGGCCTTGTAGTATAATTTGATACCTGGTATTGTGATCTCTCTAACTTTGTTCTTCTTTCTCAAGATTGCTATGGATATTCAGGGTCATTTTGGTTCCATATAAATTTTTGCAGTATTTGTTCTAGATCTGTGAAGTATGCTGTTGGTATTTTAATAGGGATTACATTGAATCTGTAGGTTGCTTTAGGTAGTATCAACATTTTAATGATGTTGATTCTATCAATCCATGAACACAGTATATCCTTCCACTTGTTTATATCTTTTTCTATCTCTCTCTCTCTTTTTTTAGCATCCTGTAGTCTTCTGAGTACAAGTCTTTTACTTCCTTGGTTAAGTTTATTCCTAGGTATCTTACTTTTTCTGCTGTTATGGTAATGAGATTGTTTTTTTAGTTTCTCTTTCTGACAATTAATTATTGGTGTATAAAAAAGCCAGAGATTTCTGGGTTAATTTTGTATTCTGCTACATTGCTGAAATAATATATTAGATCTAGTAGTTTTTTTGGTGAAATCCTTAGAGTTTTCTATGTACAATATCATGTCATCTGCAAATATGACAAATTTATTTCCTATTTTTCAATTTAGTTGTCTTTCATTTTTCCTTTTTGTCTGGTCACTGTGGCTAGGACGTCCAGTACTATGTTGAGCAGGAGTGGTGAAAGTGTGCATCCCTGTCTTGTTCCTGTTCTTAGGGCAAATAGTTTTAGTTTTTGCCCATTGAGCAGGATATTGGCTATAGGTTTGTCATACATGGCCTTTATTATGTTGAGGTATGATTCCTCTTAAGTCATTTGCTTAAATTTGACCTCTCCTCTATTCTCACTTTGCTGAGTTTCTATAAAAAATGGGTGTTGGATTTTGTTAAATTCTTTTTCTGTGTCTGTTGATATGATAATGTGATTTTTGTCTTTCAATTTGTTTATATGATGTATCACATTTAATGATTTGGGAACATTGTATCACCCTTGCATGCCTGGAATAAATCCCAGTTGGTCATGGTGTATGATCTTTTTAATATATCGCTGGATCCTCTCTACCTGGTTTTGCTCAGTGGGTAGAACGTTGGCCTGTAGACTGAAGGGTTCTGGGTTTGATTCATGTACCTCAGTTGTAGGCTCAACCCAGGGCCCTGGTTAAGGCACATGTGGGGGCAACCAATTTATGTGTCTCTCACATTAATGTTTTTCTCTGTGTGTTTCTCCTCCTCCCTTCCACTCTCTCTAAAAATCAATGGGAAAATATCCTCCAGTGAGAATTAACAAACAAATTATTAATCAAATCATAAAATGCTAGAACTGCAGTTGAGTTTAGAAGTTATTTAATCCATCTCCTTCATGGCATGATTAGGGAAATAGACAAAAATATTTGGAGAGTGAGATGGAAGGGAGCCACAGGCAGTGGGTGAATATTGTGCTGGAGTCTGCATTTGAAGCTATGTGTTTCTATGAGAGAGTTCGTTTAAAATTCTGAAGCATAACATGTAAGCAGAAAAGGGCACAAAACATGAATGTGCATATGAGTTATTACGGTGTCATGCATGTGTCACCACACCTCAGGCTGGGGAGTTAGCATCAGTAGCACTCCACATGCATGTCCTCTTGCCCCCTCTCATTCATACTCACTGGCTCCAAATGCGAGTCTCTTTTATGGCATGACTGTCCACATTTTAAATGAATAGTCACCTTACAGTTTATGCATTCTTAAAATGTGTATTTTAGTTTCGCCTTCTTATACACTTTTTAATGGTAACATGAAATATGTATTTTGTCTGTCTTTGCTACTCATCTATGGTTCATTGTTTTTTGTTGATGAATAGAATTATATGATATGAACATTTCACAGTTTTTAATCTAATGTTTTTATTCATGGAAACTTGAGGTGCTTGGGATTTGGGGTTAGTATGAATAATTCTGGAATGAGTTTGCTTTGTTGTGCCTCTTGATATACATGCTTACTTATAGGTTATGCACAAATTTATGTTTTTACTACAAAACAGACTGATATCTAATGGAGCAAATGTCACATTCTTGGCTTGGTCATCAGAGAAACTTAAATAAAGAGGTCCTTAAAAGATGGATTAGGGTGCCCTGGCTGGTGCTGTTCAGTGGTTAGGCACTGGCCCATGCACCAAAGGGTTGTGAGTTTGATTCCTAGTCAAGGGCATGTACTTGGGTTGCAGGTTCAACCCCTGGTCCCGGTTGGGGGTCATGCAGGAGGCAACCAATTGATGTGTCTCTCTCACATTGATGTTTCTCTCTTGCTCTCTCTCTCTCTCCTCTCTCCTTGTCTCCCCTACACTCCCTCTAAAGAGCAATGGAAAAAGTATCCTCCAGTGAGGATTAAAATAACAAATAGGTGGATAAGGGTAATATAAATTCTGGGGAAGCTGGAAGAAGATCTAAATCTTGGTGGGATAGCAGAACATACAATTAGTTATCTTAAATTAAACAATTTAACAAAATTTTTTAGATAAAACACGCTATTCTTCCCAGTGCATCTAAATATAATCTCTAGGTTGCCCATCATAGACCATGGCAATAATCCATAATTGTGAAAGGTGCTGAAATGCATTATTAGCCTTGCATGCACATGTGTAGGCTCATCTCTGAAATTGACCAGCCTTGAATTAGTCACTAAGTTCATATTATTTGGAAGTTTTAGGACATGGACATATGTTTAACAAAAACTAGTTCATATAGGTTCCAAGACAAGCATTTTAGAACTGAAATCTCAAATCAGTATTAAGTTCATTTTTTATCTGTCCCTTGCTTGAAACACTATTTAAATAGGCAATTGTGTAGGTGACCAAGTGTGGTTTTGGCAAGCCCAGAAATGTGAGATTTCCTGGTGCTTCGAATGCTGAGGATTAAACCAGAGGCAAGCTGAAATTGTGGTTGGAAATAAAAGTCCCCCAGAGTGCTGCTTAGCCACTTGCAAGTAAAGAGTAAGACAAGGAAGCATTCTTTTTAAAAAATATATATTTTATTGATTTTTTACAGAGAGGAGGGGAGAGGGATAGATAGTCAGAAACATCGATGAGAGAGAAACAGCGATCAGCTGCCTCCTGCACACCTCCTACAGGGGGACGTGCCCGCAACCAAGGTACATGCTCTTGACTGGAATCAAACCTGGGACCCTTGAGTCCTCAGGCCGACGCTCTATCCACTGAGCCAAACTGGCCAGGGCAAGGAAGCATTCTTGATGCAGTGAGTGAATTGCTTTCATGCTTCTGGACATACTGAGAACAAGTGCCAATCTGCAAAATTAAGAGAAACTAATCGAGTGGCTCCTCAGTGTGTGACGTGGGGCCTGTAGACCTACTGCTCCTTTTCCAAAGGAGTGGCCTTGTGAAGGGAAACCTCTGCTCCGGTTGCCCTGCACTACAGACATCGGCAGCAGTGTATGGCCAGGACAGTGGGAAGGGATGGCTGGAGGCGATATTCCCGTGTTCCACGCCCCCTTTTACTCCGCTCAGCGATGAAAATGCCTTCCTGATGGTAGGTGTGGGCAGCGAAGCGTTTATGGAGTATTAGTACACCCTGGGCACTCATCAGGAATTCAATAACTGGCATTTTCTTTGCATCCACTCAACAAGTAATTTGCCAAAGGCACTTCTTGGTGCAGACACTGGTGTAAAAAAAAAATATACCTCCTCCAAGAACTGACATTCTAGTGCTTGTGAGGGGAAAGGAAAAACAAGTACTTCAAATACATCCTGTGTAAGAAAATAATAAGCGCTGTGAGGACAATGAGGCAGGGAAGGAAGGAAGGAGTGCTGGAGCCCACTCCACGGAAGGCCCCTGAGCAGCCATGCATTCATGCCATCCGGTCTCCGGTCAAGTAATTACTCACTGCTCAGCTGTTAGGGGCGCAGTTAGCTGCCACATGTGAGCTGAGGACACGCCTTCCTGGCTGGCCCCAGCTGGTGGCAGCATGGTTTGTGTCCTTGGGTCTTGTTATATATGTGCAATGTGGGATTCTTTGCTTTCTCGCTCACCACTGTGCCGGCCTGATGCCCTCAGAGCTGCACTGTAGTCTGAGGCTCCACCGCCTGGCCCTACTTTATCCTTCTCCTTTCAAGGGTGTCAGGCCAGCATGGTGGCCCGGAGGCACTCCTGCCACTCCCGCCCTATACCTCCACCTGCTCCTGTGCCCTCACTCTACTTGCACCACCTGGGACCGTTTCTTAGAGGCCACATCCAACACAGGTAGGCATGTGTGAGGGAAGAGTGGAGAAAGCATGCCATGAGGATTGCACATGCTTGTAACCTGTGGGGATTCGCTGCCCCTCGCACGCATCTGCCCCATCCTCCTGTGTTGCTGTGGGGAAGAGCTGTTGGATGCTGACAAAAACTGCTTGGAAAGGGTTCAGTTTTAAAGAGACAGTAGTTCCAACTACATTACCTCACAGAAGTTGGTGTCACAACCCCGGGAATAAGATTAATTTGCAAACCTAGGTCCCCTTTGATAGTGTAATGTCCAGGGGGACAAGAGGCAAATCATCAATCACAGCTCTCTTGTTACCCGCAGCACAGGCGAAATGCACTCATCAGGTGTGTTCAAGTCAAGCGGCATGAGTGCAGTCCATTTCTGTGAGGTTCTAGTGCAGCGGTTCTCAACCTGTGAGTCTCGACTCCTTTGGCGGTCGAACGACCCTTTCACAGGGGTCACCTAAGACCACCCTGCATATCAGATATTTACATTAGTATTCATAACAGTAGCAACATTACAGTTATGAAGTAGCAACAAAAATAATTTTATGGTTGCGTCACAACATGAGGAACTGTATTTAAAGGGCCAGAAGGTTGAGAACCACTGTTAGTGGGTTAGCAAAAACCTGCTCTGGGATGGTCTCCTTACTTAGATCTGATTGCGGTGAAGCCCGTTCTGCTCTGCATTCCCCCCTCTCTTTTGTTATAGCATCAGAGCATCAACAGTTCTCCTTAGATTTATGATGCGCACCACTCCCCTCTCGCCTCTAGGGATGCATTACTAGTGCTGCTGGTCCTTGTGCCGGGCACTTGCTTTCCAGTCAGGTACATGCATCTCCTTTCATCGCCCTTAACAATCATAGGGTGCAGATCAATGCCCATGACTGGAATCTAATCTCTTCACTCATTTAGGATATACTGAGAACAAAAGAAGGCAGTATTGGAAACCGTGATGGGTTTACAGAATGGCATGAACTGCCTCTTGAGAACATAAATAAAAGATTCCCTTCTTAGAATGGGAAATGTTTACATAAACAAATAATACAAGTAATACATTTTTTTTGGTGAAATAGTACACAAATAAAGAAGTATGGTGACACCCAGGACAAAGTGGCCTTTGCCTGAGAAACTTGAGAAGGTCAGGTGATCTAGGGAAAGACAGGCTGTTTCATCCTGACCAACCCTCTCCGTGTCTCCTTCCCCATAAATTTATTCAGCATTCCCCCCATTCCTCCTTCACAATTCACAGCTGAGGTTAAGATAGACACGGGCTCTGGAGCAACCCCACATTGGTAACACAAGCTGGAGAGCAAATCATGTCAGTGTCCCAGGCAGTGAAGCAGGGAAAAGCACTGCAAGGAGTGAGAACAGCATGTGCAATGACATCAAGAAGAAAAGCACATTCTAAGTCACTATCTTATCTAATAAAGAGGGAATATGCAAATTGACCATCACACCATAATGGTCAAGAAGGCTGTGCCCACAGCGGAGGCAGGGTTCTGTAACACAAGATGGCTGCTCCCACAGCGGCGGCCGCGTTCCCGTAATGAGTCTTAACGAGCAATCAGCAGGGACCTGAGGCCGTGCCACCCCCCGCCCCCCACCCCCGCCATGCGGGGCTTGACAGGGAACCTCAGGCCGCACACCCCACCTTGCAGGGCTTGACGGGGGTGGGGCCGGCCAAGTCTGGATTTAGCCCAATGAGGGTGGGGCTGGCTGGGTCTGGGGGTGGGGCCAGCTGAGTCTGGGTCTCATGCAATTTCAAGGCACATGTGGGTGGGTGGGGACTTGACTCTGGTTACCGTGGTGCGCCCCAGACTCTGACAGGAGGAAGATTTTCATATACATTTTATTAATTTTCTTTCATATCTGACACTTCTATTATTGCAAAAGGGCAAATAGCAATATTAAAATATTTCCTCTAATTAATTCCCTTTTAACGTGCACTAATTTCATGCACTGGGTCACTAATGTTTTTAATAAAACATGATAAGATTTGGTTATGATGACGTTGAGAGCTGATACTGGAAGTGCAGTTGAGTGACAGACAGCAAAATTCCATTATTCTGTTCATTAGATGCTGAGCAAAGGAGTCCCATCATGTATTTGCTGTTTTGGAAAACTCATGCCACATACCCCAAACTCTCAGACCTCTTGCAGGACAACTGGTGTTTACTGTTAAAAGGACGACTGTGGCAAACTGAGGCAACTTCCCACCAGAGTGAACAGCTGCTGTCAGAACACACTCTGAGGGGAGTGGAGGTGTTTATTGCATTCACTCTCAATCACACAAGAGCACTTCCTTCATTGGCTTGCCAAGGTATACAGTTCTATTAAGTAGAATCAGTCTTTCATGACTTTAAATCTATAAATGTTCCCGCGATGTCTTTAGACAGGCTAACAGGTCATTATTAGCTAATGACTTAGTAGATAAATCAACCACCTGTGAAGGAAAGCAACTAAGCCCTGAGAGGTAGGAAGTACCAATGAAGAACAAAATAGAGACTTTGGGCCATTTTTCAATTTGACCAAGTGCTAGACTCAGTTGCTCTTGATGCTGAGAATTGTACCACTGCACAGAAAATGTCATGTAGTTCTGTTATTTAATTGCACTTCATGCCATTATCCTTATACCACACTAGAGTAAAACTGTATTAAACTCAACGATATAAAGGAGAGTACAAGTCCTTTACTGGGAAAAGGGGGAAATGAAAACATCGCCTTAATATGAATGTCTTCTTTGTAACCTCTCCTAATTTAGTCATTCATTATACACAACTGGAAAGCTTCCAACTACAGAAACGACATGTATTAGTCTAGATTCGGTTGTGGAAAACAGAGTCTACTCTACCTCGTTTAAGTAATACAACACTAACTAACGGGAGGAAAATGGTCTAAATGTGGTTGGGAGAGCTGGAGGAACAGACTTAAATGCGTTCTCAACCTGCCTCTGCGCAGGCACCAGCGTCTAGTCTCCACATCCTGAACTCGCTCCCTCAGTTAACACCTTCCTGGGCGAGGCAGTCAAATCACAGTTCCTACAGGATGATCCTGTGCAGCCAGGCTGAGAGCTCCAGCTCCAGGTTGAATACCCAGGGTTCCAAGACCCAATCTACAGGATCCAGGAACGGCTGCTGCTCCCACAGCAGGACTTTGCACTCTGTGGTCTCAGTGCTGTCACCAGGTCCAGCACCATGAAGTTTCCATCTCTGCTATCCCAGCAGGTTCCAGCAGGGCCTCCACCTACAGCACAGATTTCCCATGCCTTGCCATCTTAGTGCATCAGGAAGTACAGTTGTTTAAAGGTACCACCCCCTTTCCTTTTTGACAGGAGCTTGAAAGTCATCACTACCACCCTCACAACAAGGAAAAGCATCAACAAACTGAAAGCAACAATCCTTCTGAGGTCAACTAGAGAATAGAGGCAAATTGCTACGCCAACAAAATAAAGACCAGTGAGCACAGAGAGCCGTGGCTGACCAGGAGCGGAAGCTGCCACTGGAGACAGGAACGGGTAGGAATGCTTACATTGTAATTGATAAAATATGAGAGGTTAAATGTAAACTAGTTTAAAAGTTAAAAGTTCCTGGAGGCCCTGTCTTAAGGGGCCCTGTCTCCACACTCACATGAGCCTGACCAAGTTCTCATGTCAAAGATGGCAGAATAATCCCCTGTGCTTCAGGCAGGGGAAGTGGGAAGATGTGCATTTTGAAATGTGGCCAGAGCATTTTGTTCTCCATGAAAGAATCTTGTTCACAGGAGAAAACTTTGCTGGAACCATGGCTGCCTTGGGGGAAGGGCGAGAGGATGGCTCAAGACCCTCTGGCCTTTCTATCTCAGATAAGAAGGGGAAATAAAAGGCCGTGGAACTCTTTGAAGGGCACAGCTCAGGGATTCAGGCTCATTTAAAAACAGAAATGTAATTACATGATTGTAGAATGCTTCTTTTCCTCCCGGATATCTGACCACCACATGCACAGAACCCCAATATCTTAACAGTGGTTACACCCGAGGAAGCTGCAAGACACAGACTCACAGACTCTACTTAAGATAGAATCTCTAGGGAAACCAACAGACAATGAGGGAATAAAGATAATAATCCTAGAGCAAAAAAAAAAAAAAAAAAAAAAAAAAAAAAAAAAGCCTTTCATATGTCCAGCTACAGCTAACATTAAACACAGCCTCGCGCCTCTCTAGATAAACAAAATCTCACGCTAAAGGCCTATTTACCTCAGCTCCTATTACTGGACACATCATTTACAGCTTTCAACCAAAAATATCTAAGGCCTGAGAGAAAGCAAGGGAACGTTGGTGTGAAGAGACAAAGCAAGATTTTAACCAGACTCAAATACGGCAGAGATGTTGAGATTATAATATCAGGAATATAAAATACCTCTGATTAGTATGCTAAGGGTTCTAATGGGAAAAAAAAGTAGGCAACATGCAAGAACAAATGAGTAATGTCAACAGAGAGATGGAAACATTACAAAAAATCAAAAGGAAATGTGAGGAATCAAAAATACTGTGAAAGAAATGGACATTGCCTTCGACGGACTTGTTAATAGACTCAAAGTCCAAGGAAAGATCATTGAACTTGAAGATATGTCAAATAGAAACTTTCCAAACTGAAATGCAATGAGAAATGAATATAATGGGAAAAACATAAAAAATATCTAAGAACACTTCATTTAATAGAAAAATGTCACTATGAATTAAATAGGCAACTATTTTAAAAGCATAATTACAATGCAATGAATTATGGAGAGAAAGAAAATATAAGCTTAGATTTAAAATGGAGTCTTCTTTATATTTCAACTCTTTAATCGCTTTTTCTTTTACTCTTTGTTATGAACATTATTATAAATTAAAAAAGTGATGCATATCAAAGAAATAGGGGATTCTCTTAAATAACCATTATAATAAAGTTAATATTTCTGGAATAAATCTTATATGTTTTCTCAATTATCTCCTCAGCATCTGGACAGTTGGCTCGTTTGAATCCACATTAAAGAGTGCCACGCCTTTTAGGGGGTGCTCAGTAACCAGTGACTTCTTGGGGCAGCCTCCCGCTTGGCTGTGCAGAAAGGGCGGGTTTGGCCAAGCCTGACTCCCTGAGGCCCCTGGAGTGTACTGGCGGGAAAGGATGCCTTCAAGGGGCCTCTCTCTCTCTCCCTCTCTCTCTCTCTCTCTCCCCACCTCCCCCAATTACTACCAGCACCAAGCTATCATCTTACTAATGTGTTCCTTACCCTGCTCGCCTGTGGGGCCACAGATAGTTCCTGTCCATCCCACTCCCTCCCTCTCATTCCAATGAATTAACCGGCACACATTAACCCCCATTTAAATGATCCCCTAGAACAGCGGTAGCCAACCTTTTGGACCTCAGGGACCACCCACCAGTGGTCCGCAGACCACCAGTTGGCGACCGCTGCCCTAGAACGTTGGTTATTACTTCATCTTCCTATCCCACATCCTGCTCGCCCTCACCTGAGGTGACTTCTGTCTGAAATCTTGTGTTTATCATTCTGCTACTTTTGAAAAATATAATTTTAATATAAAAACACTAAAAATTTTAAAGAGGTGCATTTTGGTAACTGTTTCACTTCCCATTGCACACAGGAGTCAGGCTCTATTTAACTCTCTGGGGCCTGCCCATACGATACTGTATTGCTAGATGGATCCATGTGGCTTTGTGAGCCTGTGTGTGACATCATGCTCCGGGTGTGAGCACACAGCGGGTTCACCCATTCTCTGGCGGCGGGCATTTGGCTGTTCCCAGAGGTTTCTAACGCAGGCAGGCTGCTTAGAAACGTGTGTGCATGTTCTCGGAGAGTCGCTTGCAAGGGCTTCTCTTAGGCATGTTCCCTGGAGCAGAACTCCACAGTCATAAAAGGTATGCAAACCCCCAGCTTTATAGCATAATTCTAGTTTTCTAAACTGGTTGCACCAATTTACTGTCCTGCACACAATGAGTGAGAGACTCCTGACTCCCACCATCCACAGATCTTAGCGTTGACAACTTCCTCAAGTAAAGGCAGTTCATTCCCTGTCCGATGTTTTTTTCATCAACATTACATTTGCATTCCTCACTAAAGAGGTCAAAGATATATTTCACGCACTCACTGACCTGAATGTGTTCTTTATAAAATGCCACTCGGTTCTGGAATGTTTTTTGTTCTTTAATTATTTATTTCTTGTTCTTTATTATTATTATTATTATTTTTTAATTAAATCTTTATTGTTCAGATTATTACATTTGTTCCTCTTTTTTCCCCCCCATAACTCCCCTCCTCCCAGCTCCTGCCCCACCCTCCTCCTTCACTCCCCACCCACTGTCCTCATCCATAGGTGCACGATTTTTGTCCAGTCTCTTCCCGCATCTCCCACACCCCTTTCCCCCCCCAAGAATAGTCAGTCCATTCCCTTTCTATGTCCCTGATTCTATTATGATCACCAGATTATTTATTCACTTGATTCTTAGATTCACTTGTTGATAGATGCATATTTGTTGTTCATAATTTGTATCTTTACCTTTTTTTTCTTCTTCCTCTTCTTAAAGGATACCTTTCAGCATTTCATATAATACTGGTTTGGTGGTGATGAACTCCTTTAGCTTTTCCTTATCTGTGAAGCTCTTTATCTGACCTTCAGTTCTGAATGATAGCTTTGCTGGATAAAGTAATCTTGGTTGTAGGTTCTTGGTATTCATCACTTTGAATATTTCTTGCCATTCCCTTCTGGCCTGCAAAGTTTCTGTTGAGAAATCAGCTGACAGTCGTATGGGTATTCCCTTGTAGGTAACTGGGTTTCTTTCTCTTGCTGCTTCTAAGATTCTCTTTGTCTTTTGCTCTTGGCATTTTAATTATGATGTGTCTTGGTGTGGTCCTCTCTGGATTCCTTTTGTTTGGGGTTCTCTGCGCTTCCTGGACCTGTAGGTCTATTTCTTTGACCAGGTGGGGGAAGTTTTCTGTCATTATTTCTTTAAATAGGTTTTCAATATCTTGCTCTCTCTCATCTTCTGGCACCCCTATAATTCTGATGTTGGTGCGCTTGAAGCTGTCCCAGCGGCTCCTTACACTATCTTCGTATTTTCGGATTCTTTTTTCATTTTGCTTTTCCAGTTGGGTGTTTTTTGCTTCTTCGGGTTTCGAATCTTTGACTTGATTCTTGCGCTCCTCTGGTCTGCTGTTGGGTGTCTGTATAATATTCTTTATTTCAGTCCGTGTATGCTTAATTTCTAGTTGGTTCTTTATCACAACATCGAGGGTCTCATTAGATTTCTTGAGGATCTCACTACATTTATCGGCGGTCTCACCAGTCTTTTCGAGGGCCTTACTAAGTTTATTGGCAGCTTCTAGACAGTTCTTAAGAGACCTTAAAAGTGTGGTTCTGAACTCAATATCCACCATTGACAGTTTTGTCCTCTTTGTCTCCGCATTTTTTATGCTTTCTTGGTGCACCCCCTAGTGGTCTTTGTGCTCAGTCTTGTTGCCTTTAAGCCTTGATTGATGTCGGCAGTACCGAGGGGTGGGGGGTGATTTGACCTCCAGGCTAACTGGCTATGAGAGTCAGCTGTGTCTGCAGTGGGAGGGCTTCTGTGCTGGATCTCTAGGGCGGTGCTAATCTAGCCTTTGCCTGAGGCTATCCGGCAAATGGTTCTGTGCAGGGCTTGGGCGGGGCGGGTCCCCGGGGATCTACAGGGCGGGCGGAGCAAGCAGTTATGGCTGCTCTCAGTTCCTTCCCCAGGGGCTCTGCCTCTCAGAGTCCCAGCAATGGCTGCAAACCTCGGAGAGAAAGCTGCCTTCGAGTTCCGACCGAAGCCAGACAGTCCCGCTTCTCCCGTTTGAGTGTTGGTCCCCAGAGACTCGCCTTCTCCCGTTTGAGTCTTGGTCCCCAGAGACTTGCCCGGATCTGGAGCTCAGAGTCTGAAACTCCCTCCCGATTGAAAACAACAACCGCGCCCTCCGCCGCCAGCCCGCTCCACGCGCGCACTCCACACCTGAGTATTTCACTTCAGCACTGCGCCTCCTCTGAGTCTGGGTATGATATTCTCTTTCCTCCTAGTTGTAGAATTTCCACTCAGCCAGCCTTCCTGTGGTTCTGGACGATGTCCGTTCTGTCCTTTAGTTATATCTCTGAAGTGGTTGTTCGAGGGCAGCAATCTCCGGCGTTAACCTATGCCGCCATCTTGGTTTCTCCTCTTGTTCTTTATTATTTTTTGTATTTATTTCCTGTTTGCTCCATAATAAATTACCACACAGTGGCTTAAAGCCTCAGAAACGTGTCAGCTGCAGTGCCTGTGGGTCAGCAGTGCAGGGCGTGGCTGCAGCCCGCTCAGGGCCTCCAGGTGGAGACTGGCTTCACAACAGTCCTCGGGCGGCACAGGCCCTCTTGGCAGAGCTCACTTCCTCGTGGCTGTGTGACCATGTCCCCACTGCCCCCTGGCTCTTGCCAGGGGCTGTTCTCAGACCCTAGAGGCTACTGTCCTGCCAGGTGGTGCTCAGGGCTATCTGCCAGGTTGGTGTCCACTGCAGTCCAGGCAGCGCAGTGCTTGGCCCCCTGGACACTCCTACACCCACTGAGACGTGGGGCCTGGATCCCAGGGAAATCCCTTTCCAGCAGCACCGTGGTTAGTCTGAACAAGTATCTGGAGAAGGGGTGTGTCCACCAGGGACAGGGAGTGTGGGGCATCCGAGATCTCTGCCTACTACAGTCTCACAAATACCTTCTACCAGTTTTAAACTCAGGTTTGCACTTTCCTTAAAGGTTTTTTGTTTTGATGAACAGAGATTCTTTCCTTATTATTAACTAGTGGCCCGGTGCATGGATTCATGCACCAGTGGGGTCCCTCAGCCTGGCCTGTTACCTCTTGCAATCTGGAACCCCTTGGGGGATGTCAGAGAGCTGGTTTTGGCCCAATCCCCACAGGCCAGGCTGAGGGACTCCACAGGTGCACAATCGGGGCCGGGGAGGGACCGAGGGAGGGCTCTAGGGCATGTCCACCCCATCTCACCCGGTCCCCAATTGGCTGGACCACAGCAGCAAGCTAACCCACCTATTGGAGTGTCTGCCCCCTGGTGGTCAGTGTGTGTCATAGCGACTGGTAGAATGGTCAAACAAATGGTCAGACACTTAGCATATTAGGCTTTTATTATATAGGATTAAACTCCATACTTTATTCATGTTACACTGGTTTTTCTTTTCTAATAAACCTTTTCTGCCTCTGAATCCTGTCCCAGACACTGTGTTACATTTAGTCATCCTGTCTTCCAAGTTTCCTCCTGGCTACCCAATTTCTCAGCATCTCCTTGTTTTGAATGACCTTGACAATTTAAGGAATACTGGTCAGGTGTTTTGTAGAATGCCCCTCAATTGGAGTCTGCCTAATGTTTTCCTTATGGTTAGACCAGGGTTATGGGTTCCTGGGAGGAAAGCCGCAGAGGGAAACGCCTTTCTCAGCATATCCCATCCAGGGCACATGCTATCACCGTGGCTAATCACCATGATGTTGACTTTGATCATTTGGCTAACGAGGGTTTGCCAGATTTCTCCACTTTCCTGGGTCACCAGGTACCATGGGCTATCATTTTTAATACACTGTAGGATTTGGGTTGTTGAAATGATGTTTAGAATAATCTGTTTTTATGAGGGAAGTAAGCCTGAGACTTTCTTTTCCTGCACTGTTCCTGCGAGGCTTTGCTCCGTTATTGTCATGCTCTTACAAAATAAACTGACACGTCATCACTATTCTCGGGAAAAGCCTGTGGAAATTGGATTGATCCCGCCCTGCTGGGGGCTCAGTTGGCTGGAGCATCATCCTGCACACCGAAAAGGTGGCAGGGTCGATTCCCAGTCAGGCCACATACCGAGGTTGCAGGGTATGCCTGGGCACGGCGTACAGGGCGCAACTGATAGATTTTTCTCTCTCGCATAGATCTCTCTCTCTCTTTCTCTCTCACCTCCTTCTCTCTCTAAAACCAATAAACATATCCTGAGGGGCAGGATTTTTAAAAATTACAATGAGTTCTTTATATTTTTGGAAATTAATTTCTTATCAGATGTATCATTGGCAAATATGTGTCTATGTAAAATATCTGTAAGTTTTCAAACTATATTTTTCAGTTGGCAGAACAAGGTGGTTTGTTTAGTCAAACTTCTAAAGTACATGTGCCCACAATCAGTTTCTATTGTATTTCAGCTCACATGTTTTTAGCTCTAGAAACAACATGGTTTGTACCACGAAAGTTGGTGACATCAAACTTTTCCTTTTTATTTTCACAAATCCAAATATTTTTATTCTCATGGTTGAACTTTTAAATTCAAACCCTAGAACATTCACGTAATATCAGATATTTCCCTTTAACAGAATAAACTTGCAAAGGACTACTTTGATTACATGGGTTAGATGAGAAGGTCAAATCAGTACTGAGACTAACTAATTCTCTGTTTGAAGCTCTGAGAGAAACGTGGCATCATTAATATTGACCACATTCTTCTGCTAATGATGCCAATACTTATAGCTGCGCCTCACTTGTTATACGTGCGAGGAAAGTGAATTCAAAGTGGAAGTCATTTGATCTAAATGAAAGACTCTTCACAGCGTGCTCTGCAAGCACATGTTCAGAACATGTGTTCAATTTTGCTCTTAGGTCTAGTCTTCTTATATTCACTCCTAACCTTCTGCGATCCACGGCGTTGCTCCTCATTTCCACGTGGTCCCCACAGTCCCCACAGGCTGCTCAATGCTTGCAAGCATTTGTGCCAGGTAACAGCTCATCATCAATCTTCTTGAGAAATAGAATTCTGTCATAATTTTTCATTGAATATAAACATTTTAATATGTAGCTATGGCCCTAGCTGGTTTGGCTCAGTGGATAGATCATCAGCCTGCGGACTGAAGGGTCCCGGGCTCAATTCCAGTCAAAGGCAAATGCTCAGGTTGTGGGCTTGATCCCCAGTAGGGGGTGTGCGGGAGGCAGCTGATCAATGAGTCTCATCATTGATGTTTCTATCTCTCTCGCCCTTCCTCTTTAAAATCAATAAAGATATTAAAAAATTATTTAGCTTATGACCACAAAATAGTTAAAAACAAAAAAGTTGCAAAATTAAAGTGTTGGCTTAATACAACAAATAGTTGTAGATTTACACATTATAAATGAGAAAATGCTGTAATAGAACTGTCCAGACTACATATGCTATTGAAAAGTTTGCCTACTTCCATTTCTTATACCTACTTCACATATACCTAAACTTCAATCTCCCATATTGAATCACTGACCCTACCAAAGGCAGCCTGATGGCCAGGCCACAACCAACTGGTATACCTAATAGGTGGCAGGAGTGTAGGGTCAAGTATCTGTCCTGCCACCAGGAACGCTGAGCCACCTCACTCCTAGTGCCCAGGCACACTTCAACTTGTCAGCAAACCCGCATGCTGCTTCTCTAACAGAGGCACTAGTCATGCCATTTCTGAAAAAAGTTATGGAGAGGCACGTTACCACAGGCCATCTTTCAGAGTTAAATGCATGTTCAAGTGAGAGTTCTGTTCAATTGCAACTGTTGCTAGATGAGACCATGGTGGAAGCTGGCACTATAAAGTGGAAGTTTACCAAATTTATCCTGGATTAACAAAATTCAACTACTAATAATTATATTTAATGAACAATAAGTAATCGGAGATGTAAGATATAAGAAGGTGACAGCAGACAACAGAGGGAAACTGGGGCTTCCTGGGTAAGCCAGGTATATGATTACCCAAATTTTGTACATATTTTCAAAGAAGCAAGATTTGCTTTGTTGATTATCTATGACAGTGGTCAGCAAACTGTGGCTCACGAGCCACATGTGGCTCTTTGGCCCCTTGAGTGTGGCTCTTCCACAAAATACCGACTTCTGCGCATGGGCCACGAAGTTTCAATCACACTGTACGTGCGCGCCCACACATGGTATTTTGTGGACGAGCCACAGTCAAGGGGCCAAAGAGCCACATGTGGCTCACGAGCCGCAGTTTGCCGCCCACTGATCTATGAGATATTTTTATTTCTATGCTTATTATTTTCTTTCTTCTTTTTGCTTTCTTGGGGTTTATTTGCATGTACAGAATTACTAATTACTTAAGTTAGACAGTTTACTCATCATTTTTATCTTTACTACTTTTTACTATAAATTCTTAAGGCTATAAATTGTACTGAAGACCCTTCTTTCACTGTCTTCCATAAGTTTCTCTGCACCAGGTAGTTCTGATGAACTAGGTCCAGTGATCAGAGGGCCTGGAGCAGGGGTCCTCAAACTACGGCCAGCGGGCCACATGTAAATACAAATATTATATTTGTTCCCGTTTTGGTTTTTTACTTCAAAATAAGATATGTGCAGTGCGCATAGGAATTTGTTCATAGTTTTTTCTTAAAACTATAGTCGGGCCCTCCAACAGTCTGAGGGACAGTGACTGGCCCCCTGTTTAACAAGTTTGAGGCCCCCTGGCCTGGAGTAACCAGCACAGCCATGCTTATTTCTCAGTGTGGAGGGGACATGATGAGAAGCCAATCAATGATTTCATTGGATGCTGAGTGGAGTGAATGGGGCATTTAATGTTCACATTAAATTAGATAATGATTATTAAAAATGTCTCACATTGAAAAAACAAAGACATCAATTATCCTCCTGACCCACGACACAGCCAGCACATGCACAATCCAGGTGGACATGTTACTAGAGTCAGTTCAAAACTGTCAAATAAGTCCCGTAATTATCAGGGGCTTGAGAATGGACAAAGCTCTTAGTTGTCATGGCAACAAATAAAATCTTATATCAGCAATTAGAAAAATCAGAAACTGGGCATATGTATGACATTATTTTTTTATGTTTTTTAATGGTTCAAGGGATAGTAGGAACAAATTTTCTAATTAGGTTGTTTTTTTTTTCCCCAGGTCTTTCCTTAATTTAGCAGATGGTTAAGCAAGGTTTTAGGATAAGTGATTAGTCAACATCTCAATACCCAGAAAGGGTAAGCAAGTCTCAGGACGGCCGACTCCCAGGTGATGCAGAGGGCAGAGCCCGGCCACACATCGTCTGTGCAGGCTGTTTGCTGCGCTGGAGCTTTCTCCTAGCCCTGCTTGACCCTCCCTGAGGGCGGAGGAAATGTGTTGTCCGAGCACACAGAATTCCTTACACAGTGGCTAAGCTACATAACCTAAGAGCTATTGAAACATTACACTGCTTTCTGGATGACTATTTTGTGGTAATATAACTTCATTGTCATACAAATGCCACTAAATGAATATGTGGAGAGATATTTCCATTTCTAGTTGCAGGCAAAGCTACACTTATCAATTTACTCAGGGCAGCATTTTCTAGCCAGAACACCTCACGTGGCACCCCGGCGAGCTCCCGATGTGCTGAGATGAACACGAGGTGTTTGCTCTGCCGACGTAAGCTCAGAGTGACGAGCGGCGGGATCTTCTAAAACTTCTGTTCTGTGCGCAAAGTGCATTATTTGCATTTATTTCCAGACACAGATAGCATTTTCCTTTGCTATGCCTTCGTTTCTAAATTCGTTCTGAGTGCAGGGATCATAAAGTGTGTGAAGATGGGAGACCGTTAAGAAGCGGCGCAGAAGAATGCATGTCCCAGAGGCTGCTCCCTGCGCCACTTCACCTCCACTGCCTGCTTCTTCCCGAGGAGACCAGGAAGCCTGCACTCTGGTCCAGTGCTGAGCTCACGCCTGCTCCCCATGGCTATCCTTGTGTATGTCTTCTCTCTGTGAAAATGGTTAAGGATGCCTCATTAATCTTTCCGTTAAAATTAGAGAGACTGATTTTTCATTGAAGGGCTTTTCATTTAGAAGCAGGATTTGCTGAAAGGGGAATCCTATGTAATAAAACCCTAATATGCAAATCGACTGAACAGCGGAACAACTGGTGGAACGACAGGTTGCTATGACACGCACTGACCACCAGGGGGCATGTGCTCAACACAGGAGCTGCCCCGGGTGGGTACCAGCGAGTGGGCAGTGCCAGGCCATCAGCCAAGGTCGGTGCCAGTGGGGCTCCACCCCCCCTTTCCCCACAGACCTGCCATGATCACCTGCCAGGCCTAGGGACCCTACCCTATATATTGGGAACAGTGTCTTAGATTTAAAAATGAAAACCTGGCAAGGCTACTCTACCACTGAAAAAACAGGATGATGCAGGGATGGCATGCAGGGACTCTGGCTTGCACATGTTGTGGTCAGCCCTGATTCTGACACTTATAACTGTGTGACAAAGCCAATTACTTAACTTCTCTCTGCTTCAGTTTTTCCACCCATAAGATGGGGAAAATGGTACTATGGCCTCAGAAGGATCATGTTATGCACTACTTTTTATAATCAGGGCAAAAAAAAATGTAGCTGCCCATACAACAGCAAGATGCCTTTCACCTGTATGAAAAGTATGGTCACTGGTGCATGCAGCGTCCCGGATTGCAAGAGGGCACAGGCCGAGCTGAGGGACACGCCCCTCCCCCCGCCCCCCGCCCCCATGCATGGATTTCATACACCGGGTCTCTAGTTGAAGTATAAATGTATTTGATTAACAAATAACAGCTGAACACACAGCTGGATGGCAGCCCTGTCAGGTTAGAGGCTGACCTGCAGACATAGGCAAAGTCCACCCTTTCACAGCCTGGTAGACAAGCTATCTGCCAAGTTGCTATGGGGTTGGCGTCCTGCGAAATGTAACCTGTCTCATAAATGGCTTAGCATTCTCATGTAGGATTTCCCCCGACTGAGCATTCCTGTTTCTCAGGTGACCCCAGAGTCAGCCCCCTTTGTCTTCCCTGCTGAGACTTGATTTCTCGCTCTTTATTTGTATGTGAATTGTGTCATTAACGGGCACAATCCCAATGAGGCGCATGTTGAAGAAGAAAGGGTTTCCCTTTCCATGCTGTCCTGGCCTCCAGGGACAATGAATTTTCCCTTTGTGCTGAGCCAAGGATTCTTGTAGCTCTACCTACCACCCTTGCAGGAGGCTTCCACCTGCCACATCCAGTGAGAACCCCAAACCAGACTGAGGACACCCTTGGGCACTATTCTTACTGTCAGTGGAGAAGTGGTTCTCACAGGGTCTTTGTAACTTCCTTCCATGTCTGACATGAAATTGGATATAAGGAGCCCTTCTAAATCAGACACAGCAACACACTTGTTCTCATTTATACCAAGTCATTGCACCATGACCTCGAAACTGCCATTAACAAAGTTCCTTATGCTCCCAACTCCTCCTTCGAGGTTCACCTCCTGGCCGTCTCTGGTCCTGACTCTTCTCCAGGATACACCTCCCGTGCAACTTCTCAGCGGGGGCTGGCCTGGTCTCCGCAAACCCTACTCTGGGACAGGAAATGGAGTTGAGGTTTCTTTTCCCCACCATCCTCTCCCACCTCCCAACAGAGCTGCTTCAGTCTCAGTTGTTCCCCTACCACTTCCTACCCTGAAGTGTGACCCTCCTACTGTCCTTCTGGACACCCTCTGTGACATTCTTGTCATTTAAGCATCAGTGTTAATGGCATCCAGCTCCTGGCCACTCTTCCCTTGATGTTCTCATTGCCAAAGATGGTTGCCTCCCCTCAGCCTCAGCCCACACAGCCGTGGTCCACACAGCCTCGCAGATGGTCTGTGAGGCCGAGAAGGCAGTGTGCTCGGAGCAGAATGAACGGGCGTGAAGGCTGGGGGAGACGTGAGTGATGCAGGGCCTTGTAGGCTGGGGTGCAGGTTTGCATGTACAGAAGGGAGGTGTGAAGCAAGTAAGTGATGTGATTGGGTGTGGGCTGTAGCAGGGCGCCTCTGGCTTCTCTGTGGGAACGGAATGACTGAGGGCAAAGTGGAAGCAGGCGAACCTAGTTAGGAGTGTCCTGCCTGAGGAGAAACCTTTCCGGAGGAAGCTGACTGCACTGCACAATCTGGGACTCAGCCTTGATGTCTCCTCAGGCCGCCACTCTCACCGCACACCACTGCCCAGCAGGCCTGGCTCTGTGATCTCCCTTCTCCCCGGCCATGGTGGCCTCGCTCACTGCCACCTCACGCCCAGGCGACTGCATTAATCGCTTTGCTCCTCCTTTTTTCTACTCCTGATTGATCTGAATTTCAATAATGTAGCATGAAGATGTTCACAAAACATGGCTTTTTAAGAAGCCCATGATTATGACATAATCCTGATTCCATTGCATTTAGGGTGAAATTCAGCTTCACAGGTGACCTGCCCCACCTCACATGGTTGGCCTTTGCCTACTATCTGACCTCCTTTTCCATTTCTCCCGTTTCTATAATTCACTGAAGCCACTTGCACCTCAGCTTGGAAAGCAAGTCAAGCTCTGAGAACAGGCTTTCTTCCCCTTGGTTTTGCACCCATTTTTCCTTCAGCAAGAGCACCATTTCCAACAGCTCTCAGCAAGCCACCTCCTTTGTGATCATGTTGTCAGACAGGCCAGCCCCATGGCCCCACCCACATCCTTAGTTTCTATTACACAGCTCCTCCCACAATTGGTATTTAACCCGATGATGATGAGGGCTAAGAGTGAAGGGAACACATCCATGTTCATTGATTTATCCTCAATCCATTACCATGTCTGACTCTTAGTAGGCACTTTTTACTTTTCAAAAATAAGTGAATTAGCAAGACACGGTTGGAAAGGAGTTCAGGTTTCTGATATTCTATTCCTTCTTTCCAAGTGTCGCACTGCTTGGGGACCCTCAGCACCAATGTAAACCCCTGGCAGGCGTTGGATTTCTCTGAACCCAGGTTTCTTCTAAAATAAGGGCTGTACTGTGGAGAGCATTATGGAGTTTCCTCAAAAAATTAAAAATGGAAGCACATTATGACTCAGAGATCCCAATTCTGGGAGTATATCCTAAGAATCCTGAAACACCAATCAGAAATAATGTATGACCCCTATGTTCATAGCAGTATTATTTACAATAGCTAAGATCTGGAAACAGCCTAAGTGCCCATCAGCAGATGAGTGGATAAAAAGCTATGGTACATTTATACCATGGAATACTACTCCGCCATAAAGAAAAGGAAATCTTACCATTTGACACAGCATGGATAGACCTATAGAGTATTACGCTAAGAGAAATAAGCCAGTCAAAGAAAGACAAGTGCCATATGATCTCACTCATGTGTTGAATCTAATGAACAACATAAACTAACAAACAAAATAGAAACAGACTCAGAGAACAGACTAACAGCTGTTCAAGGAGAGGGAACTGGGGACTTGGTGTAAAAGGTGAAGAGATTAAACAAGGAAAAAAACAAAAGTCATGGATACAGATAACAGTATGGTGATTACCAGAGGGAAAAGGAGTGGGGGGAGATAGAAGAGGGTACAGGGGGCATGAATGGTGATGGAAGGAGACTTGACTTGGAGTGGTGAACAAAAAATACAATACACAGATGCTGTATTATAGAATTATACACCTGAAATGGATATAATTTCATTAACCAATATTACCGCAATAAATTCAATTTAAAAATAAAATAAAAATAAATAAATAAAATTGGGGCTGCTTTATACTTCCCCACTGTCTGTCGCCTGGTCTACCCACCAGGCCTCTCTCCAGCAGCTTTGCTCTGAAGCCTGAGCTGCCCGGCCCCTACTCCACATGTATGTGCTCCCTGCTGACGTGCAGCCGGGAGGTGTCTGTTTTATTCTAACATTCTCTTTCTTTCCTTATCTTTCTTATTTGCTTGTTTTACTTCCTCATTTATCAAAAGACCAATTAACTGGGTTTCCTTTACATGCCTGCAGGTAGGATTCCAAATTTCCCCCAAGTTTCCAGCCCATCTGCCAGTCAGTTGTGTCTCCTCCTTTCTCTTTGGGCTTCAGTGTTCTCCCACCACCTCCCCCTCAAAAGCTGTTCCCGCCCAGGACAGACCGGGGCCGCCTGTGCTCACTGCCTCCTTAGTTCACACCACTTAACCCACAGGCGGGGGCAGCGATTATGACGGAGGTTTCCCACTTCTCACCCATTCTTCTACATCTGGGGACGGATCACCTGCATCACTAAGCGCCCCTGCATTCATGGGTTCCTGGAAATACTCTAAGAAAGGCTTTCACACTGTTATTTAAAATGTTAACTCAATGATTTCAGATGTAAATTCCTTATCGCCAATCATACCGATGAGACTATTAACGTATTGTTTGGCATTTACCCTCCTCAGTACCAAAATCACCACAGGAAACTGAACAGGTGTGCACAGGAGCGCCACCCCCAGAGGAGCTGATTGTGGACACGCAGACGGAAGCACTACTATTCCACTTGTTCTCTCAGGCTGGGTGTGCACAGTGTCAGTCCACACACTCCGCAGGCTGGATGAAGTGGGCTAAAGGAAGAAAGGGATCTCACAGCATAGCATAATGCAGCAGGAAAAAAATTACCATTCCAAATACTGTAGTATTTTTAATACAATACTTTTAATTTAATTTCAACACTTGTTGAAATCAACATAGATAAAACCATGGGAAAACCGCTCGCACCCACTGCCGGCGCCCGGCGCCAGCTACTATTGCTTGGCACCATCAGTGGGTGTGAGCGGCCGCTGCCAACCCCGATCACCCCTCAGGGCTTCTTCACCTTCTTCTGTTTCTGAGGGATGATCAGGGCTGACAGCTACCTCTTGCACCTGCTGCTGGCACAGTCAGCAGGTGCAAACGAAGGCTACTGGCCCCAATTGCCCCTGAGGGCTTCTCCACCTCCCCCTGCTCCTGAGGGGCAATCAGTGCCATGAGCCGGTCCATTCTTGCTGTTTCAAGGGACCTGGCATATATGGCATACTGTTCTTAATATGTTTGCTCACCTTCTTGGCACTATGTGTTTTAACCAAGGTCACCTCTCTGAGAAAGGTTGTTTCCCCAGGAAGGGATTTTCCCCTGAAGTTAGGGAGGGAATAAAACCCCTTAACTAAGTGCCAGGCGGGTAATTAATCACTTTAACTACAAACAATCATGCTTAACCTACATAATCTTTACTCCCTGGAATGGAGCTAAGAAATGCCCTAACCTTTGGAATAGAGAGTGATAGGATTGGAATCAACTGGTATAAATACAGATGTAACAAGACAACAGGACACAGAGCCTACACACAGAACCTAGACACAGAACCTACACAGAACCTAGAGACAGAAGAACTTCGCTGGAGAGATCATGGCAAAAGATCCTGGACAGAAACTGGCCACAGAACCTAGAGACAGAACCTAGAGACTGAACATGGCAAAAGATCCTGGACAGAAACTGGCAACAGAACCTAGACACAGAACCTAGCGAGAGAACCTGGCTGAAGAACCTAGAGACAGAACCTGGCTACAGAACCTGGATAGAACATGGCAAGAGAACCTGACTAGAACCTGGCGACTGAACCTGGCTGGAGAACCTGGACAGAACCTGGCTGGAGAACCTAGCAAGAGAACAGGGACACAGAACCTGGCTGGAGATCCTAACCAGAACTTGGCTAGAGATCCTGGCTAGGCTGCTGATCAACTGAACGCTGTCTCCATGTCATTCCTTCTTCACCGACTCCATCCACACCTTTGGGGACCCCTGGACCTGCAGGGGCTGGACCCCAGCAGATCAGGGCAGCAGCCGCTGCTTGCACCCACTGCTGGCGCCAGCCCAAATCGCTCCACACCATCAGTGGGGGGGGCCAGGCAAAGGGCACAGAGGATGGGCCAAGATCCACCCGTGTGCCCACCGTAGCCTTGCAGCCCACAGTTCCTTTCAAGGTGCACAAATTTGTGCACTGTACCCCTAGTAGCTTAATATTAGCATTAAAAAATGAGCCAGCCAAAGAAATTTTAAGGAACTCTAATTAGTTTTATCAGTTTCATTTTAATGCAGATGTAAAGAAATTGCATAACTGATTTGAGTGTTAATCATTTTTCTAGAAAGGAAGCAAATGCAGCATCTTTGTCTTTTGGCACACTGTCTCTTCACGGAGCAGATACAGTTCAATGGTTGGGATCAGGACCTCGTGAGGAGATAGAAGAGGGCTAGGTAGTCAGGGACTGGACCATGGGGGAAGGAAGTAGAACCAGAGAACCAAACCAACAGGTGTGAGCTGCTAAGGCAACCACGCTGGGCAGGAAAAGAAAGGCCTGCATGGGAGCTTTCAAATATATGGATGTTACAAGACAGGCAGCTTGCAAATAACCAATCACAAGGCAGTGAGGCGTAGAATCAATCCCAAGGATGTTGAGGCAGAATTCTTTGGAAGTACCAATCAGGAGCTAGCAAGGTATGTATCTACCTCTAGACTATCCTGTGTCTCTCAGCAGCACTGGGTTCCTGGCAAGGGATATGCTCCCCCGGCCCACGTGGCTTATGGCCACTGGGCCACCACACTGGACTAGCGGACTTCAATTAGCGTGGATGCTGAACTACACCGGCTGCAATGTGGAAAGGAAGGCTGGACACTGGCTGCTCCTGGACCCCAGCGGCACCTGTTCCAGGACTGGCTTCTCCCAGCAAACTTTGCTTCTGCTCATTGCTTTTTGTCCACAGATTCATGCTTTGGTTTTGAGAGACAACAATCTTGGACGCGACCGCCACCTTTTGGCTTCACTAGCACAGAGCTCCACTTCCCGGTCAGGCTTCCCGTGCCCCGTGGACGATGCAGGCTGACTTTCAGGGGAGACATTCCTGACAGCCTCTGGCTGAGGACACGCACAGTGAGGAGAAGGGAGGAGGCCTGTTGCAATGGGGACACAGAAGGCATGCTAGGGATCTGAAAAGGCAGGTGTGGGCTGCTCCGAGTTAAAGGTGAAGAAACAGTGTTCAAAAGCAGCAGAGAAACCAGAAGGTTGGCTGGTCCGAAAGCCAGATGTCCACAACGACCTTGAAAATTTCCCTGTGTTCCTCCTGGGCACTTTTGGCTCCTGTCCCCTCCTCTGATGAAACCTCAAGCACTGGCTTCCTCCCCTGTGGACTCTAAACCTGCCGGTTTACTAGCGTGATCTGAGCAGTGAATTCCTTGCACATGGCAGGCACTCAGGAAAGCCTGTTTGGCTTCCACAGCAGGCTGGACTCCCCTCTATACTCATTGTTTGTTGATAAAGGAAACCCAGAGGCAGGACCCTCCATGCCTGAGGTCAGGAAATAGGTGGCCTTGTGGGGGTGTGGGCGACACTATGCTCCAAGCTTACAAAATGAAACAGGGCCGGATCCGAAAAGCCGCCCTCCATCTGGCCTGTGAAACCTCGCTGCCAGGGGCCCTGGCTGCTGCCCTTTCAGCTTCCCTGCCGGTCCCTGCTATTTTTATGACTTGCTCATGAAAATATTGGAATCATCTCAAAAAATAAAACAATGATATGCATAACACAGGCATGCCTGAGGGAAATGCACAGATCTATGGTGGTTTCCATGGATGGTGGTTTCCATGGAGAGTTTCAGAACATTAGATGCAAAAATCCTGAACACAGATGCACATAGGATATTACTTTGTCTAATCTATTGCCACACTGAAAGCTACACAAGGGATTCATTAAAATGTGAGTCTATTTCAACAGGAAGGGAATCAAATGACCCTGAAAATCCTTGCTTAATCTTTTCTTTTCAGCTTCCATCAACAAATGACAGCTTTCATTATCCTGAAAATTAGCAACTGGGATTTGTCACTGACCCACTATTCACATGCATTGCAAGTAGAAATTGTGTCTAAAGACCGAAGAAAATGCAAACCTATAAATAAATGTAGGAATAGATGAATAATAGCATCTATCTAAAAAAATCCAATCTGATATTTTTGTTTTTTTGTTGTTGTTTTTTAATGATCTCAGAGAGGAAGGGAGAGGGAGAGGGAGAGAGAGATAGAAACATCAATGATGAGAATCATTGATTGGCTGCCTCCTGCACGCCCCCTACTGGGGATCAAGCCCGGAACCCAGGTATGTGCCCTTGACTGGAATCGAACCTGGGACCTTTCAGTTCCCAGGCTAATGCTCTATCCATGGAGCCAAACCAGCTAGGGCTCCAGTCTGATTTTTTTTTAATGTTTTTATTGATTTTTTTCTTTTTTTAGAGTGAGGAAGGGAGAAGGGTGGAGAGATAGAATCTCGATGAGAGACAGACTTTATTGGTTGCCTCCTTCATACCCCTACTGGGGTGGACCCCACAACCAGGGCATGTGCCCTGACCGAGAATTGAACCCCAGCAGCCTGTAGGTTCATGGGTCGACACTCAACCACTGAGCTATACTGACCGGGCTCCCGTCTGATTTTTTTTTTTAATGTGCTTCTATGAGGTAACTTGATTTATATATTTTTTACAAATCATAAATTTTCTTTATAATTTCAAAAACATTCTCCTTATAATCTTACATGAACTGAGAAATTAAAAAAAGAAGATCTAAGACCCAGAAAGTAGAAGTGCCTGGGCACGTTCAGGAACTCAGAATTAGACCAAGGGCTGCACCCTTTGGCCTAGAACCTAGACTCAGACAACTGGCATCACTGAAGTGCAGGCAGAGACAGTGATGCCATTACATCTGAATCATATCTTTTCAGTCTTCTGTTATCAAAAGTTGTTTATTGATATTTTAATGTTTACAAGTCTTGTTTTTAATTGGTACTTTAAATATTTCACAGTTATTTCTAAAAGTTCCACTTTTGCCCGGCTAGCATAGCTCAGCGGTTGAGCATCAACCTATGAACCAGGAAGTCACTGTTTGATTCCCCTTTAGGGCACATGCCCAGGTTCAATCCCCAGTAGGGGGCGTGCAGGAGGCAGCTGGTCGATGATTCTCTCTCATCATTCATGTTTCCATCTCTCTCCCTTCGCCCTTCCTCTCTGAAATCAATATATATATAATATATTATATATATATGTATATATATAATATATATATTTTTTTTTAAAAAGTGAAGCTTTTAAAAAAATATATTTTATTGATTTTTTTACAGAGAGGAAGGGAGAGGGATAGAGAGTTAGAAACATCGATCAGCTGCCTCCTGCACACTCCCTACTGGGGATGTGCCTGTAACCCAGGTACATGCCCTTGACCGGAATCGAACCTGGGACCCTTGAGTCTGCTGGCCGACACTCTATCCACTGAGCCAAACCAGTTAGGGCAAAAGTGAAGCTTTTAGATGAGGTATTGTTTCTCCCTGCTGCCCCCTCTGCTCTTTGCAGGCTCAGGCAGGCCCAGCCCAGGGTTTGGATGCACTTTCAGGACGGACTGTTCGCGTGGCGGGTGAGGCGGCGCAGGCCTTTGTCTGGGAGCTCATTGATGACTCACAGCTAAGCGCTCCAGTTCCTGTCAAGCGGCTGCGTGGATTTCCTCAGGACATGGCCGTCGTGGTCCAAAAGCACGTGTTGGGAACAGAAATGGAAGCTGTTCATCCCTTGAGGCCTCAGCCTGGAAACTGTCGGTGTCGTTTCTGCTTTATTCTGTTGGTCAAAACAGTCACAGAATCTAATCAATTTAAAGGGACAGGAGTTAGACTCTGCCTTTCAAAGGGAGAAGCAGCAAAGAATTTGCAAACATCTTTAATGTAACACAGCAACGTCACTTACGGATTTCCTTTCAGAAAAGCCCAAACCATGTGGTACTTTTAGATGTCAGTCCTGCCACACAGATTATTTAATGTAAATGCATCAGAGTCTCACATGAGTCCAATAAAACAGCCGTTTTCGTTTTCTGTAGTTAACAAAGGACAAAGCGCTGCTTGGGCACTAACAGGAAATGGGCTGCCTGTCAGGTTGCTGCAGGGCGGTCCGTTAGTTATTCCTGTCCATCGGCTGTGCAGCTAGCAAAATCAGCTATGCTGTCTTTTGTTTTATTCTCTTTACCTTATTTGCACTTATAAAACACACACACTCTTTAATGACATTTTAGTGAGTTTTTTGGAAAGACTGGAAATAAATGCATGTATTAATCTTGCCGTGTCTAACTAAACATTTGTTCTGTGTTGACAGACCCATGGCTTATCTTCGTGGTTTGTAATGAGTCTGGTTCTCCATTCTGCAGAGCTGGGAGAACCCCCCGGAACCCCGCTCCTCGAAGGGGATAATCCAGGGCCGCTCACCACTAAGAGCGTGAGGTTACCACCCTCCTTACCCCAACACAAGACTAGAGGCTCATTGTCTGTAGCAGCTACAGCAGAGGTCTTCGGCCAGGACCCAGCTGGAACAGGAGTGCAGAGAACTAGAATAATTAAGTGAAAAATTACATGTTGAATTGTGAGGCATCCAGCCCTTTCCCACCAAATCACAGCACTGTGACCACTGGCATCTTATGGGTGAGCAGGAGGCTGGAAGGCCTTTGTCTGAGGTCCTGGCCAGCCTAAGAGAAGAGATCTGCTTACATTGACAAGAGCGGCCACCCAAACTAGTCTACACCCTGGGACCTGGAGAAGCCCACCGCTGGGCAGCGTCCCTCACAGGACATTCAGAGGCGCCTCATTTGAAAGATGGAGGCGAAAACAAACCAACAGATAAAAGCAACTTGGAAAGACACCAAAACTATCTCCCCAAAAAGGAACTAAAAATGTACAATTAATAGTCTTAATTAAAAAAAAAACATATTGCAAATAAAAAGCAAAGTAAGTCCTACAAGCTCTGAAAATAATATTTGTAGATAAAAATAGCTTTAGAAAACAAATAAATAATATAGAAGCAATTAAAACCCCCAAAGAGGTTTTAGAAGATAGAGTTGAGTGCATCTCCCAAGACAAATATGAAAAATAGAAAAGTTAGACAGCCAGTTCGGAATCGGAAGAGCGCTCCGTAGCTGTCTTCAACATGCCAGAGTCAAGGGAAGATTAAAGCTGCCGGAGGAGACAGTGTCTATGCAAAGTCTCAGCAAGTATAATGACATGAACAGCTCAGCAAAAGCACTTGACACTAGAAGATAGCAGAGCAGGAGAAATACTTCCTAATGTAGAATTCCATACCCACTCAAATAGAAGAGTGAGTGTATAATTACAGAATTCATGTTATCAACTGAAGTTTGCCTCCTTGAAATCCATATTGTAAGTGGTACTCCCCTGTGACGGTGGGAGGAGGCGGGCCTTTTGGTGGGAACTGGCCATAAGGTAGAGCTCTCATGAATGGCATTGGTTGCCGGGAGCCGGTCCATCCTTGCTGTTTCAAGGGACCTGGCATATATGGCATAGGGTTCTTAATATGTTTGCTCACCTTCTTGGCGCTGTGTTTTAACCAAGGTCACCTCTCCGAGAAACGTTGTTTCCCCACGTAGGAATTTTTCCCTGAAGTAAGGGAGGGGATGAAACTCCTTAACTAAGTGCCAGGCGGGTAGTTAATCACTACAAACAATCATGCTTAAGCTACATAATCTTTACTCCCTGGAATGGAGATAAGAAACGCCCTAACCTTTGTAATAGAGATTGATAGGATTGAATCAACTGGTATAAATACAGATGTAACCAGACAGAGAGACAGAACTTCAGACACAGAACTTAGGAGACAGGGCTTGGAAGACAGGACCAAGAGAGACAGAGCCTAGGCACAGAACCTACACAGAACGTTCTCTAGGGACAGAAGAACTTCGCTGGTGAGAGCATGCCGGAGGATCCTGGACAGGGACTGGCCTCGGAGCCTGGAGGCGGAGCCTGGCGAGAGAGCATGGCAGGGGATCCTGGACTGAACCTGACTGCGGAGATTGGCAGGAGAGCCTGACTAGAACCTGGTGACTGGACCTGCCTGGAGAACCTGGACAGAACCTGGCTGGAGAACCAGCAGAACCTCTCTGGAGATCCAGACCAGAACTTGGCTGGAGATCTGGGCTAGAGATCCTGGTTAGGCTGCTGATCAACTGAACGCTGTCTCCGTGTCATTCCTTCTACGCCGACTCCGTCCACACCTTTGGGGACCCCTGGACCTGCTGGGGTTGGACCCCGGCAATTGGTGGCCTCATAAAGGAGACCCCACAGGGCCCGACTGCCCCTCTGCCTGTGAGGACACTGTCAGCTGACAGCCAGGAAGCAAGTTCTCACCAGACACTGACTCTGCCTGTGCCTTCACCTTGGACTTCCGGCCGCCAGACTGTGAAGCAGACAAGTGCTGTTGCTAAGCCCCAGTATTCTGTCATAACACCCCAAACAGACTTAGAGAAACTCAATAATTTACCCTCCTATACTCTGCCTTTAAATTTATTAAAGATGGGTTTCTCCAAAATCATGCAGTAAATTGATATGAATATTGTTGAGTGCTTACTATGCATTTTCCCAACCAATTTACATCCATTGCACATCTATCATGTAATTAATTCTTCCAAAAGCCCAGGAACTGTGTATAGTCATAAATCTCCTGTGACATCTGAGGATACCGAGGCCCAGAGAAGGTAAGTAAAGTAAGTACAATCAAGACATTTTTCCACTCTTCTCCCTTGAAACACATGAAAAAATTATTTTTAAAAAATAATAACAGGCATGAAAAACAAAACTCATACATTTAAAGAAACAAGAAATAGGTCACTAAAAAACAATCATAAACCATACGTCCCTTGAGCTGTGATGTCCAGGGTGAGGCAGAGAGATGGCTAAGAGCTGTCACACGTGTCCTTGGACCTCAAGGAGGACACACATCCCCCCTCAGTGTTTTACAATCCTCAAGGCCATGTTCGTTGACTCTGGATTTCAAAATGAAACCCAGGGCAAGGCCAGGCCCGGGCAGGCCTGCGGTGTGCCCTGAGTATAATGCCCCTGGCGTTCTGGTCTTTGGTGGCCTCACAATGACCAGCTTTATCCCTGTCACCTCCTCTGCTGGTCTCTAAATATGGAAGGTCCTTGATGTTCAATCCTAAACCCCTCTCTGCTTTTCCTAAATTCTCTTCTCATGGGTCCTTGCTCCAGTGGCTTCTCACCCTGCAGAGGTTGACATTTCTTCAGCCTGCCTTCTCCTCAGAGCTTAGTGTTGTCTGCCTAATGGTCCACCTACCGTCACCGACGTGGAATTAATGTTTCTGCCCACACCCCCCAAAAATTATATACTCAAGAGTTAAGCCAGCATTGCTGTTTAGATATGGGCCTGTAAGGAAGCAATTAAAGCCAAAGGAGGTCATAGGAGTGAGTCCTGATCCTATTGGGTTAGTGTCCTTATAAGAAGAGACACCAGAGCCCAGCCAACGCTCAGTGGTTGAGCATCGACCTATGAACCAGGACATCACAGTTCAATTCCCTGTTAGGGCACATGCCCGGGTTGCCGGCTAGGTCTCCAGGGGCGGGGGTGGGGGGGCATGCAGTAGGCAGCCAATCAATGATTCTCTCTCATCATTGATGTTACTATCTCTCTTTCCATCTCCCTTCCTCTCTGAAATCAAGAGAGAGAGAGAGAGAGAGAGAGAGAGAGAGAGAGAGAGAGGCATCAGAGCTCACACTCTCTTTCTGTGCATGTACACTGGAGAGAGGGCACATGAGCACACGGACAGGAAGAGAACCCTCCCCAGAAACTGACCATGCTGGCAGTCTACCTCCAGAATAGTGAGGAAATGCACGCGTGGTGTTTAGGCCACCAGACTAGTACAGCCCTCACATGCACTACAGGATTATGTCACGTTTAATATATTCAAAACCAAACTCCTGATTTTCCCTCAAAAACTGTTTTTTGCCCGGCCGGTTTGGCTCAGTGGTTGAGCATCAACCTATGAATCAGGAGATCACAGTTCGATCCCCAGTCAGGGCATATGCCACCTTGCGGGCTCAGTCCCCCGTGTGGGGCCTGCAGGAGGCAGCCGATCTATGATGTTTCTCTCTCATCATTGATGTTTCAATCTCTCTCTCCCTCTCCCTTTCTTCTGAAACCAATAAAAATATGTTTTAAAAAAACCAAAAAACAGTTTTTTAACATCTCAGTTTTGAAGCTGGAAATCTGGGAGCCATTCTGATTTTGAGTAGCCTAATTTCCCACATCCACTGCGTCATGAAGTCCTGTTGATGATGTCACTCTCTCCATCTTCACACACCCATGTAGGCTGAGACCTCATCTGGTGCCCTTGAACTATTTCAATAACCACAAAAGCTTCTTGTTTGCCCCATTTGTGCCAAGGCAATCCATTTTTCATAAAGAAGTCAGAGTAATTTTTGCAAAACAAAGCAGACTCCGGCTTAAAACCCTCCAATTACCTCCCATTATTTTTTTTATCTGAACTCCCCCCCGCAAAAAAAAAAAAAAATTTGAGTCTTTGCATTTTGGAAAATATCTTGCTTGTGCTTCTACATTTAAATAAAGGTAATCGGGCTTGAGATAGAAAATAAAGTTGAAATACATTTTCTGAAGAACTATAGATCTTACTACATTATCTTTTACTGGCAAATATTGCATAATGAAAAAGCTGACTGAACATACATTAAAAAATAAATATCTGTTAAAAACATAAATATCAGAAATAGTCTAGGGTCCTGCTCTTTCTCCCTATGGAGATTTCATTGTGGTTGGATTTGACAAATAACAGATAATAAGTGATTAAAATGCACAGAATGGACTTCCACTTCCAGGAAGGTGAATTGCACTTTCTCCTTCTTAGAAGTACACCCCACATGCCGGGCATTACGTATAAAAGAAACAGAAGAAGGGTGGAGAGAAAAGGGTAGACAAACAAACAAAGATGTGGTCTCCCAGAAAGAAGAGCAGGCCATAGAGTTGCTCTGAACTGAACTGTGGCCCCCGTTCATGGTGCAGCCTTAACCCCGCAGTGTGACAGCTGGGAGCTGTGGGCTCTCAGGAAGTGATAGAAGTTAAATGAGTTTGAGGAGTGGGGCCCTGATCCTATATGACAGGTGCACTTATGGGAAAAAGTACAACACCAGAGCGCTCTCCCTGCCACCCGAGGACACAGGAAAGAGGTGCGCGATGGCGAGCCAGGAAGAGGCCTCTCCAGGAACTGAAGTTGCCACAGCTCGATCTTGGGCTTACAGCTTCCAGAACTGTGAGAGAATCAATGTCTGCTGTTTCAACCACACGGTCTGTGGGTGTTCATTATGCTAGCCTGAGAAGACAAGACGAGTCACCAGAAAACAACAAAAAATATTATTGGATATTAAAAATAGATCTTTAAAATTAATAAAGTAAATAATTAAATAAGTAGCTAATGTTGAATTCATATTAAGAAGAACAAGTGATAAAAATGCACCAGACATGCAGGCTTACAGATATTCAGGTTTAATTCTTATCTAAAGGTATTTTGCAGGAGAAAAAGAACATGGTAAAACAGAAATAATTTATTAAAAAATATAATCTTTGGGTTAAATTTTTTATTCTTTTTCTTTGCCAAATATAAATAAAGAAACTCAAAGCCATCTATCTAGAACAGGGGTGGGCAAACTTTTTGACTCGAGGGCCACAATGGGTTCTTAAACTGGACTCAGAAGAAGGAGCTGCGGCCGTGTTTCCGACGTTGCCGTGTTAACACTGCTGCTGGTGAAGGAGCGGAGGGGAGAGCAAGAGAACCCTCCGTTCTTTCGGCTCCGCGGGCCGGAGAGAACAGCGGAACGGGCCGGATCCGGCCCGCGGGCCGTAGTTTGCCCACGGCTGATCTAGATTCACATTTGTAAATTTGCTGACCTTCAGTGGAAAGCCCTAAAGCAGGAGCAGTTGGGGTAACCAGGGCACCTCTTTTCTGTGTCCTCAGGTGGCAGGGAGAGCGCTCTGGTGTTGTACTTTTTCCCATAAGCGCACCAGTCTTATAGGATCAGGGCCCCACTCTTACAAACTCATGTAACTTCTATCACTTCCTGAGAGCCCACATCTCCAAACCCACATCTACTTTGTAAAAACACTCAGATCTTTACAGGTTTTTCTCTAAGGTCCTGTGGTGAGGCCATTGCTGGCTGCTCTATGTAAAATTAAAACATCCTCTGTGCTGTGTGCCACGATGTAACAGAAAAATGCAGGCTTGGCTGCCTGCCCCAGTGAAAGCCAAACTGGTGAAACAGGGGCTGGTGCAAAAGGAAAAAGGTCCTATTCAGGGTTGTGCAGCCTGGGAGAAAGGTGACTCTTGCCTCAAAAGCCATCCCCCTTTCTGCTCAACCCCTTTGTTCTTACAGGAACAGGGGGGTGAGGGCTTTTTTCTATCCAGTCATCTGGCTAGCTTTGGGCACACTCAGTAGCCTATCCTTTCATCTTTCCAGCTTTTGGTGTGCTTGGGCCCTATCTATTCATATTTTTAGTTTTGGGCACACTCAGTGTAAACCTCCCTTTCCCCCCAACCCGCCCCCCCCCCCACCTCCCCGCCGCCCTGCTGCCATCGCCATCTTGGCCAATGGGGGAGATTCCCTGGTTTGCCAACTGACTGTCTATAATATCAGTGATACTAGTTGTGTTAACAGTCTGTGAGTGTCTAAATTAATTTTTAAAATTATTATAGATTCCCTGGAAATTGCACAGATAACAGAAGCATGCCCTGTCCGGGTGGCTCAGTTGGTTGGAACACCCTCCTGTACACCAAAGGGTTGTGGAGTCTAATTTTATTCTTTTGCATGTGGTTTCATAATTGTTCCAGCGCCCTTTGTTGAAATGACTACTCTTTTTCCATTAAATGATCTTAGCACCTTAGTAAAAAATCAGTTGGTCAGATGACATGATTCTGTACATAGAAATCACTAAAAACTCCATCAAAAAATTATTAGAAACAATCAACAAATATGTAAGGTTGCAGGTTACAAAGTCAAAGTACAAAAATCCACTGCCTTCCTTTATACTAACAATGGAACTTCAGAAAAAGAAATGAAAGTAAACAATTCCTTTTGTAATTGCAACCAAAAGAATAAAATACCTAGGAATAAACATAGAATATGAAAGACCTATATGCATGAATTAATATTTACCAACTAGAGTATACAGAATGGAGCAAAAGTAGGTTTACCGTTGTGAGGATGTGAAAGAGTTGATTCTTGTGTTATAATTTATTAATTATTGTAATGTTTTCCATACGAATAACTATAAACCTACTTTTTCCCCACCCTGTATTGTTCTCATAAAGTTCTTTTTGCCTTTAGACACAATTTTTTGTCAAAACACTTTTCCAAAAATTCCTTTTATTCACTCTTCTTTAAATTAAATTGTGCCATATACATGTAACTTACCTAGATTTATTTGTTACAGTCCAATTTCTAACCTTGAATCTCATAGCATCTTGGTTGATTTTTTAAATTTGCATACATTAATGTTCACTTTTTTTAGTGAATGCAATTACTTTGTAGTCAGTCATCTTCTACTTCCCCAACCAATGGCAATAGGTCATATGTTTTCCATCCATAGTTTTTCCTTTTCCCAAATATCACATAAATGGAATCATACAATACATAGCTTTCCATCTGGCTTCTTTTACTTAGAAAAATGCAGTTAAGCTTCAAGCACAGTGTTGCATGAATCAATACCTTTATCTTTTTATCACAGGTACAGAAACCATTGCAATGAACTAGTTATTAATAATAGAAAAGGAACAAAGAGAAGGCCAAACATTACAGGCATGTTCCCTGCAAAACACTGGGGGACGGAACCACATAGGGAAGATAGATGCATGCCCAGTAAAGTTGGGATGACATGGGGAAGATGCTTGCCTGTCAGTCACACCAGAATGGACATGGCCACTGCAAATGTGCAAAGATTTGGGATACCTAATCCCCTACACAAAGAAGTTCACGCTCGTGGTTCCTCTTGGCACACTTGGCTCATGGCTCACGCTTGGCTTCCTGGCATTCTCCCATGTGGCCCAGAGCCCTCACACCCCCGCCGCCCCCCCCCACACACACACACACAATGGTCTGCAACGAGCCTGATGAGGTATTGGTCCTGCAACACGGAACGGAAACTCTGGACACTGGCTCTGAATTCAGCTCTCCTGAAACCTCAGCTGCACTTCTTCTATGACTGGTCTAAGGGAAATCGCACTCTGGAAACCCAGGCCGGTGAGCACATGGAAACAAAGCTTGCTGACACACTGCATCCTCCGTGCGAGTCCCAGAAAATGCGTCTTTTTGTGGGTGGGGGGATATCGTAAGGACACCACTCCCGTTAGAAACGGGGAAAGATGACAACAGCACCACAATTTGCTTTATTTATTTAGGCATCTTGTTTTGTTTTGTTCCCCTGATTTTTAGCAATTACAAATGAAGTGGCTACAAACATTCAAGTACATGGTTTTGTAGTAATTTACGCTTTCAGTTTGCATGAGTAAATACCTAAGCGTTTAATGAATGGGTTTTATAGTAAATGTATGTTTAACTTATAAAACCCTACCAAATCATCTTCCAACATGGCTGTATTATTTTGTATTCCCATAAGAAATGAATGGGAGGTCCTGTTATTACTCTGTATTTTTGCCAGCATTTAGTGTCATCAGTATCTCTTTTGGATCTTAGCTTTTCTAATACATGTGTGGTGGCATATGAACTCAAGTGGCCCAACATCATTTGTTCAAAATAGTATAATATGTTCCTGATAATGGTGACTTTTACTTTATATATTTTCTTGGAATTTTACTGATAAAATTGATAGGTTATAAAAGTCTTCTCCTACATGATTTAATTACTATTTCTATTTTCTTTAGTTTTTTTTCTATTTTTAAATCTTCTCAAAATACTGCTGCTAATTTTGAAGATATTATTCATGTTATAATGAGTCTATTCTTTGTCTTAGGTATTTCCTGCATTTTCTATGAGACTGAGAGTGGGCAAAAAGATAAACTCATCACTTCAATCTGTCATCTATTGCTTCTCAGTTAACATTTTGCTTTTTTAAATTATATCCCGAATGTCAACTATGTTATATTCTCTCACTTCAGCTTCTTACCATCCTACTCCCCTGAACAAAATCCAATAACATGAAAGCATTATACACACACACACACACACACACACACACACACACACATACCTTCAAAAAAGTTGAAATCAAAAATACCAAGTTTCCTCAGGGAGAATCAAAACACAAACCATCAGTTTAAAATATGATTTTGGGCCAAAACCGGTTTGGCTCAGTGGATAGAGCGTCGGCCTGCGAATTTCGTGCACCGGGCCCCTAGTATCTATATAAGCATACAACAGCAGATAAATATTATGTGTATCAAGTTCTTTTAATTGATACCTTTTAATCAATCAACCAACCATAATTTTACCCCTAACATCTGATAATGGATATTAAGTTTAAATCATGTTTTCACACCTTCACAATTATACTGAAAACGGGTCACTCTGTATTATGAAGGGATCAGAAACCTTATGAGGAATTAAGATTTCACCCTTTTCCTTCTCTTATGCTGAGGGTTTCAATGGTCCCTGAGCAATGCCAGGACTTTCCCCGAGGGGTGGACCGGAGCAGGTGAGAGTGCAAAGCACGTGCTCCCTACCCTCCTGTCCACTCTCCAGGACCAGGTGGACTTTGGCGGGGCCTTGGGGTGGTTATGTGGACTCAGTCCATGCACATGGTCTAGTTCTTTGGGTTGGACCACTAGTCCATTCTCTGGCCTTTGGGCAAAATATAGGGATGGGAAAACCCCTAATTATTAAAAACAAAAAAAACCCACTAATCTTTAGTCTTTGGGTAAAAATCCTGGCACAGCTACGTAGTGTGCGGCCTGGGAAAGCGCCTCAGTTTCGCCCGGCTGCTGGGAAATAAAGCCACGCCCCATACAGAGTTCTTGCAAAAATGAAGAGGAACAAATTAAAGCACATTCATAACCAGTACATTCCTTTTACATTTCAGTAAAAACCCTAGAGAAACCTCGTTAAATCTGACATAAAACCCCTGACAGGTGCAGCACTTGCTCCCGCTCTGTCTGGCCGCACACCTCTGGAGCTGCTGTTTCCCACCTGCGCAGTCCCGGCGGCTCCCGCCTTTCCTCCAGGGCCGTCTTTTGATTAACTGCTCATAATTAAAATTAAATGTGATGAACGGGAACCAAAGCTTTTCGTTGGCTTCTCTTAAGCACACCGTACCTTTAATTTAGTGGATAATAAAAGTATAAATTCCTATAATGAAAGGGAGATTGAGAACAGAGTCATTTTCTGGGTAAATGAGATATCTCTTAAGTCTAAGTTTTCGTTCTATAGGTTTACCTGTAAAAATAAAATCTCTGATGTGTAAATCAGCTCAGGTTGTCAGGAAATATACTGCGAATAGTTGCAAAAGTACTTTATATTATCATTATCATTTATACAAAGTATGCACCTCATTCTTAAACTTACATTATGATGAAAATAAATGTGTCTATAAAAATCTCAAAAAATAGCCCTAACCGGTTTGGCTCAGTGGATAGAGCGTCGGCTTGTGGACTGAGGGTCCCAGGTTCGATTCCGGTCAAGGGCATGTACCTGGGTTGCAGGCACATCCCCAGTGCGGGGTGTGCAGGAGGCAGCTGATCGATGTTTCTCTCTCATGGATGTTTCTGGCTCTCTGTCCCTCTCCTTTCCTCTCTGTGGAAAATCAATAAAAATATATTTTAAAAAAATATCAAAAAATAGAAAATCATGAATATATAGATATGAAAGCTTGAATATCTAAAGAAATTAAGTAATATTTACAAAGCATTTTTTTTCTCAGCCATGTTCACCTCTTTAAGTGTGCAGCAGCATGTTGTTAAGTATTTGCACATTGTTGGCAATGGCCCTCTAGCAGAACTTGACTTCATCTTTCAAACAGAAACTATATTCATTGAACAACTCCCTCCCCCTCCCCCCAGATCCTTGCAATCAACAGTCTACATTGTTTCTTAGAAGGAGATACCTCATATAAGTAGAATCATCCAGCCTTTGTCTTTTTTGCGATTTACTGATTTTATTTAGCATCCTGTCCATGTTGTAACACTGACAGCATTTCCCTCTTTTTTGAAGACTGAACAGTATTCCTTCATCTGTATATATTGTGATGAACACCTAGGTTGCTTCAGCCTCTTGGCTCCTGTGAATAATGCTGCAATGAACATGTTTGCGCAAGTATGCCTTCCAGATCCTGCTTCCAGTTCTATGGGGTATATACCCAAAAGTGTGATGGCTAGATCATAAGGTAATTTTATATTTAATTTATTTGAGAAAACTCCATATTGTTTTCCATATTGGTTGCACCACTTTACAATTCAATCAACAGTGTACAAGGTTTCTGATTTTTCCACATCCTTATCAATACTTGTAATGTTCTCTTTTTTGGGTTTTTTTGTTTGTGTGTTTGTTTGTTTTTTGTTGTTTTTTTTTTTTTTAATTAAATCTTTATTGTTCAGATTATTACATTTGTTCCTCTTTTTTTTCCCCCCATAACTCCCCTCCTCCCAGTTCCCGCCCCACCCTCCGCCCTCACTCCCCACCCACTGCCCTCATCCATAGGTGCACGATTTTTGTCCAGTCTCTTCCCACATCTCCCACACCCCTTTCCCCCCCAAGAATAGTCAGTCCATTCCCTTTCTATGTCCCTGATTCTATTATAATCAACAGTTCATTCTGTTTATCAGATTATTTATTCACTTGATTCTTAGATTCACTTGTTGATAGATGCATATTTGTTGTTCATAATTTGTATCTTTACCTTTTTCTTCCTCTTCCTCTTCTTAAAGGATACCTTTCAGCATTTCATATAATCCTGGTTTGGTGGTGATGAACTCCTTTAGCTTTTCCTTATCTGTGAAGCTCTTTATCTGACCTTCCGTTCTGAATGATAGCTTTGCTGGATAAAGTAATCTTGGTTGTAGGTTCTTGGTATTCATCACTTTGAATATTTCTTGCCACTCCCTTCTGGCCTGCAAAGTTTCTGTTGAGAAATCAGCTGACAGTCGTATGGGTATTCCCTTGTAGGTAACTGAGTTTCTTTCTCTTGCTGTTTTTAAGATTCTCTCTTTATCTTTTGCTCTTGGCATTTTAATTATGATGTGTCTTGGTGTGGTCCTCTTTGGATTCCTTTTGTTTGGGGTTCTCCGCGCTTCTTGGACCTGTAAGTCCATTTCTTTGACCAGGTGGGGGAAGTTTTCTGTCATTATTTCTTCAAATAGGTTTTCAATATCTTGCCCTCTCTCTCATCTTCTGGCACCCCTATAATTCTGATGTTGGTACACTTGAAGCTGTCCCAGAGGCTCCTTACACTATCCTCGCATTTTTGGATTCTTTTTTCATGTTGCTTTTCCGGTTGGATGTTTTTTGCTTCCTCGCATTTCAAATCATTGACTTGATTCTTGCGCTCCTCTGGTCTGCTGTCGGGCGTCTGTATAATATTCGTTATTTCAGTCCGTGTATGCTTAATTTCTAGGTGGTTCCCCAATATAAGATCGAGGGTCTTATTAGTTTTCGTGTAGATCTCATTAAGTTTATCGGCAGCTTCTAAACAGTTCTTGAGAGACCTTAAAAGTGTGGTTCTGAACTCTATATCTTCCTTTGACAATTTTGTCCTGTTTCTTTGTCTCCGCATTTTGTTATGCTTCCTTGGTGCACCCCCTAGTGGTCTTTGTTCGCAGTCTTATAGTTAAATCTTGATTGTTGTAGCTAATTCCAGGGAGGGTTTGACCTCCAGGCCAAGTGGCTATGAGAATCAGCTGTGTCAGCAGTGAGAGAACTTCTGTGCTCTAGGGAGGTGCTAATCTAGCCTTTGCCTGAGGCTATCCAGCAAAGGCCTCTGTGCAGGGCTTGGGCAGGGTGGGTCGCACAGGATCAACAGGGTGGGCCAGAGAGAGCAGTTATGGCGGCTCTCAGTCCTGTCCCCAGGGGCTCTGCCTCTCTGAGTCCCAGCACCCGCTGCAAAGCTCGGAGAGAAAGCTGCACTCGCTCTGACTGAAGCCAGACAGTCCCGCTTCTCCCGTTTGAGTCTGGGTCCCTAAAGACTCGCCTGGATCTGGTGCTCAGAGTCTGCGACTCCCTCCCGATTGAAAACACCAACCTCGCCCTCCGCCGCCAGCCCGCTCCGCGCACTCCGCACCTCAGAATTTGACTTCAGCACTGCGCCTCCTCTGAGTGTCCGTGTGCTTTTCTCTTTCCTCCTAGTTGTAGGACTTCCACTCAGCCAGCGTTCCTGTGGTTCTGGGTGATGTCCCTTCCGTTTTTTGGTTTCACTTTTGAAGTAGTTGTTCAAAGCAGCAAACTCCGGCGTTAACCTGTGCCGCCATCTTGGTTCTCGTCCTGCTCCACCTGTTGTTGTTGTTGTTTTTAGTGGCCATCCTAACAGGAATGATGTAATATCTCATTGTGGTTTTGATTTGCATTTCCCTGATGATTAGTTATGTTGACCACCTTTTTATATACTTCATGGCTATCTGTATATCTTTTTTGGAGAAATGTCTATTCATGCCCTTTCCCCATTTTAAATCATGTTTTATTTTTGTTGTTCAGTTGTAGGAGCTCTTTATATATTCTAGAGATTAACCCCTTACCAGATATATAATTTGCAACTATTATCTTCCTCTCTGTAGGTTTCCTTTTTACTCTGTTGATTGTTTCCTTTAATATGCAGAAATTTTAAAGTTTGATGTAGTTCCATTTGTCTATTTTTGTTCTGGTTGCCTGTGCTTTTGGTATCTTATCTAAGAAATCATTGTCAAATCCAATGTCATGAAGAAACTTTTTTTTTCTAGGAATTTTATAGTTTCAGATTTTACATTTAGGTCTTTAATCTATTTTAAGTCAAGTTTTGTTTACAGTGTAAGGTAGGAGTCCAGTTTCAATTCTTTGCATGTAGATGTCCAATTTTCCCACAAAGTTTGTTTTAATTATCAAAAAATCTTGCACATATGTAGGAAGATTGTGATGAATACAAAGTAGAATATGCAAGATGGAGGATGTGTATCAAGAGATTGAGAGCTGGGACATTTCTGAGCTCACAGAGCAAAGTGAGGAGGACCTGGGATGTATAAAAAAATCAAGAACTCCAGGTAAGTATGGAACTCCATCAAAGAATAAAGATCTTGTCAAGGTTGTTTCTTCAATCAACCCCTCTCCCCCCATCTGTGCTTCATATATACTACAATCATATTATTATTATTTCTTGTGTGATAATTTTGTCCATAAGACTGTAAATTTTGAAAAAGCAAGATCTATGTCTAAATTCCTTACTATTTTATTCTTATGGCGAACACATGACTGGCACGTAGTATAAGCTCAATACACATTGCGGAAGAACGAATTGCGGGACTTCCAATTCCAGCAGGATTATGGACCAGATAATTTGAAGACCTCTTTCAACAAAACACTAGAACTGTTGCATTAAAGGTAGCAAAAATTCTCCAACATGGAGAAGAGCAGAGAAAAGCCACTTATGAATTCTAGCAGGAGGAGAAGAAGAGTAACCATTGTGACATATGCCCAAGGCTTTCTCCGTAACAAAGACCTACTCTTCATGGGAAGAGAAAACCAGAGCATTTTGTTCTGTAAAAGAAAAGCATTCACCCGGTTCCAGACTCCCCGCACAACCCATCTCACAGGCCCCTCCTCGTATGCTCTCAGGAGGTCGAAGGTCACTGCAGATTTGTAGGCCTTGGCTCTGGACGAGGGTGAAAACTGTGCTTTGGCTTAGCTTTCTGGAAGATTCAGTTTAATCAGCGGATGCCTCAGAGATGGAGAGGGATCAACTATTTGTTTCATTCAAAATAATAATGGGTCTTTTTTAAAAAATATATTTTTATTGATTTTAGAGAGGAAGCGAGAGGGAGAGAGAGAGAGATAGAAACATGAATGATGAGAGAGAATCATTGATTGGCTGCCTCTTGCACACCCCCAGTGGGAATCGAGCCCACCACCTGGGCATGTGCCCTTGCCCAGAATCGTACCTGGGATCCTTCAGTCCACAAGCTGACGCTCTATCCACTGAGCCAAACCGGCTAGACAAGAATAATGGGTCTTGACAGAGCAATTTTGGGATTGACAAGGTTTTTGATGATTCCTGTTAGCAAGTCTGACTCCCTGGAGGCATTGGTCCAGTTACCTAAATCTATCCATTATATTCCAAACTCGGAGTTCAGAATATACCAAGAAACTTAGGAATACATGTCAAAATGTGTTTGTACACATGTTCCTCTCAAGCAGAAGACGAGGAATGTCTTAAGTACGGGAAGAAGCTGTTCAGCAGAAGTGTGTGGAATGAATCAATGTGTGGGAACGTGTGTGATGGGTGTGACCAGGAGACAGAGTCCAACGGAGTGCCGAGGAGCCATCACTTACCAGCTATCTCAGCCTTGGGAAGTTACTAATCGCTCTGGTGCCTCAGTTTCACCATCCATAACGAGAGTAATAATAATGCCTGTGAAGGAGGGTTCATCCATGTTTAATTAAATCAATCTACATGAAGTTCTTTAAATGCCCCTGGAATATAGTACTACTATGTAAGTGCTAGATATTATTTTTTCATAAGCTACATCTAAACAATCCTTTATAGTTGCAGACCAGCGCCTGTTAATTCCAAGATTCAAAATTAAATAATCTCTGTGCAAATGAATATTGATTATTATCATATTTTAAATTCCTTTACAATCTAACTGCTTTAGAGAAAAAGTTTAACACCTAGCAATTATTTAACAGAGACAAGTACACAGGTCAGTGTATTGATGGCCAATAGGAATTGAACAGAACAAAGATCACACCATTGGAAAATCAACAAAAGATATCAAATAAATTCATTAGTGACTTGAAACAATTTATATAATTAAATGTCTCATTATGAAGGGAAAAAAACAGAATTCTGTGAAATCTGTAAAGGTCACTGAGTGCTATTAGAAGACATGTTTCCAGTGACAAACTGAAGATCTTGATGGAGCAGAGCAGAGCCCCAGCAAGAAATTCTACCCCAAAGAGGGAAAGGCTCCCTGCGGCAGGGCCCAGGATCCAAAAGAGAAACAATTATTTAGAGCAAGAGGTGGGACCAGAACCGCAACAGCCTGGAGAAACAGACAGCATGGCCTGGAAAACTAAACCAAGGCTCTTGCAGCCGAAAGGTGAAAGAACACAGAATTTAATTACTCTGGGCCCAGCAACGTTTCCTGCCACATCCTGCATCGTCTGTGCTGCCTGTAGCTTAGGTTTTATTGTTGTTCATTTGAGTCCATCATTCATCTTGGAAAAAAATGTAGTGCATGCTGTGGTGCATCTCCCAGACGGTGCAGCATCCTTTCTTAGGTAAAGGATCATACCAAGGTGACCCTTTACCTAAGAAAGTTGTATTTTATCTTTGGAGAAGATGAATATAATGTTTTCTTTTTCCTTATTAGCTTCTCTTCAGGAAACACTAATCAGATGGTATTGGCTTGGCTTTGCCAGGATTTTGTGCCAATCATCTTTTTGCCAGTTTTCTGTCCACTGTTTCCCATTCCCACATCCTGCTGGTGATTAATCTGAGCCCCATCTCCTCACTGCACCGGGCTGGGCTTGCATGCAGCTCTCATGTTTGTAATGGTTTGAATTTATTTTCTACTAGAGGCCCGGTGCACAAAAATTTGTGCATTCGGGGGATGGGTCCCTCAGCCCGGCCTGTGCCCTCTCACAGTCTGGGACCCCTCCGGGAATGACCACCTGCTGGCTTAGGCCTGCTCCCTGGGGGATTGGGCCTAAGCTGGCAATCAGACATCCCTCTGGCAGGCAGGCAGCCCTCGGGGGATGTCCACTTGCCAGCGGGGAGCAGGCCTAAGGAGCAGGCCTCAGCGCTGCTGAGGAGGAGGGAGAGGCTCCCACCACCACCGCTGTACTGGCAGCCATCAGCCTGGCTTGTGGCTGAGCAGAGCTCCTGCATTGAGCATCTGCCCCATGGTGGTCAGTGTGTGTCAGAGTCACCAGCCATTCCCAGTCATTCTGCTGTTAGGGTCAATTTGCATATTACCCTTTTATTATATAGGATAGAGGCCTGGTGCACAGGTGGGGGCCGGCTGGTTTGGCCTGAAGTGTGTCCCGGATCAGAGTGGGGGTCCCGCTGGGGTGCCTGGCCAGCCTGGGTGAGGGGCTGATGGCTGTTTGCAGGCTGGCCAAGCCCCCCAGTGGGACCCTCACTCCATGAGTGTGTGGCCAGCCTGGGTGAGAGGCTGATGGCTGTTTGCAGGCTGGCCACAACCCCTTCAGTGTGGGGGTCCCCACTGGGGTGCCTGGCCAGCCTGGGTGAGGGGCTAAGGGCCATTTTCAGGCTGGCCACACCCCCTTCAGGGTGGGGGGTCCTGTTGGGGTGCTTGGCCAGTCTTGGTGAGTGGCTGATGGCTGTTTGCAGGCTTGCCAAGCCCCTCAGCTGGGACCCTCACCCCAGGAGAGTGTGGCCATCCTGGGTGAGGGGCTGATGGCTGTTTGCAGGCTGGCCACTGCCCCCAGCCACCCAAGCTCCCAGTGGAGGCTGGCTGGAAGCAGGTATCTGGGATTTATTTATCGTCTATAATTGAAACTTTGTTGCCTTGAGCGGAGGCTACAGCCGGCCAGGGCAGGCGGGAAGCTTGGCTTCCTCCATCGCCGGGGCAACCAAGCCTCCTGCTTGCTCCAGCTCCATGGCTGCCGGCTGCCATCTTGGTTGGGTTAATTTGTATATAGTTGCTCTGATTGGCTGCTGGGCGTGGCTTGGGGCATAGCGGAGGTGTGGTCAATTTGCGTGTTTCTCTTTTATTAGATTAGATTCCACTTGCTAACTTTCATGCTGTTTTTTATTGGAAGAATTCTCTTCTTCGATACCATTTTTTTGTTTGTTTTTGTTCATCCTCACCCAAGGATATTTCTTTCATTGATTTTTAGAGAGAGTGGAAGGAGGGGGCAAGTAAGAGAGAAACATTGATGTGAGAGAGACACATGAATCAGTCTCATCCCACACTCACCCAACCAGGTGGGGATGGAACCCGCAACCCAGGAGGAGCCCCTGAGGGGAACCCAATGGGCAAACCTTCAGTGCCCCCGTGGACCTTCAACCACTGAACCACCGGCCACGGCTGATTTTCTGTTTTTCTCACGTACTTCATGATCACTTCACCTGCCTCAAGAGAATAAATATTTTTAAACTTCCATTTCTGCTGGTTAGTCTTCAAAATAATATTAGACACGCATCTTATGCCTTAAGTTCCTTCCCTCTAGTTGGCCCAGGCCTGTCGCAGGCAGCTTCCTGCGGTCACAGGGCCGGTCACTGTGGAGCTGTCTGACTCGCAGGGTGGGGTGGAGGCAGGACTGGATGGGCTGCAGGTCCATGTTCTCTGCCTGGGACCTGAGTGCAGCCAGGGACCCCCCACCCACCCCCGCCCACTGTGGGAGAGCCGGGGGAGGGAGATGGAGTGCTTGATTTTCTGCTGGAGTCTGACCTGCAGCACGTGCTTAGTCCATCCCATCCCTTCCTCATCATTCCCTTTCAGGTCACACTTACAGAGAGGGAGCCCAGGTATCAGATTAGGTTGCCACTTACCTGCAGGCTTTGTCATTTTCCTCACCTGCGCCACTCCGCGGTGTCTATACCCTGAGGGATGTCCACTCGCCTTGCTCTGTCCCATCCCTTTGACCAGGACTCTGAGACTCGCTGGGGTCAGTGCTTGCTCCTGTTCTCATGGTGGAGCACATCTGGATCTTGGCAAAAGTGCATCTTCTTACCAAAAAAGGGGGGAAAAAGAAAAAAAAAACCTAAGTTATCAAAGTCTATTTGAAAACCCAATTTTAAATGTCTGAACTTCTGAATGAATTAATATTAGGCAAAATATACCCAACAATGACTGGATTTTAGACTGATCACTGAGAATCTAACAGTATATTTAGATTTTAAATATAAACATATTTAAAATTTTACTCCGGTTTTCTTTTCTTTTTCTAAATTATTCTGATTGCACATGTAAAACGCTGTTCATATGGTGAATGGGTCATTTTTTTAACCTTCTGAGTTGTTCCTATGTTTACATAATTTGTTCCATAAATACCTGTAGCATTTCTCTTTCCTGAATGCTTTATTGAGATATTATTGACATATAACATGTACCTTGCAGTGGTTCTCAACCTTCCTAATGCCACGACCCTTTAATACAATTCCTCATGTTATGATGACCCCCAATTTCATTGTTAGAAATTGAACATAATTAAAACATAGTGATTAATCACAAAAACAATATGTAATTATATATGTGTTTTCCGATGGTCTTAGGCGACCCCTGTGAAAGGGTTGTTCGACCCCCAAAGGGGTCGTGACCCACAGGTTGAGAACCGCTGCTTTAAAGTGTACAGTGGGTGAATGATACATGGACATATTGTAGAGTGATTAGAACAACAGAGTTAGTTCACAGCTCCATCCCCTATAGAATTATCATTTTGTATTTGGGTTTAGCATTTAACACCTGTTTTCTTAACAACTGTCAGTATACAATGCAGTGTTGTTAATTATAGTCAACTTGCTGAACATTACATCTCCAGAATTTAGTTATTTTATAGCTGAAAGTTTGTAACCTTTTTTTCTTTTTCTTTTTTTGTTAATCCCCATCCAAGAATATTTTTCCATTGATTTTTAAAGAGAGTGGAAGGGAAGGGGAGAGACAGAGAGAGAAACATTGATAGATTGGTTGTCTCCCACATGCGCCCCTGCTGGGGCCCAGCCAGGATCAAGCCTGCAACTGAGGTACGTGCCCTTGACGGGAATCAAACCCATGATTCTTTAGTCTGTGGGCCAACACTCAATCCACTGAGCCAAACTGGCCAGGGCTAAAAATGTGTAACCTGTGGCCGGCATCTCTCCTGCCTACCTCAGCCCTGGGAATAACCATTCTACTGGCTATTTCTCTGACTTCAGCTTTTTAAAATTTCACGTGTATGTGAGGCCATACAGGGTTTATCATTCTCTGTCTGGTTTGTTTCACTTAGCAGAAAGCCCTCAAGATGTATCTATGTTGTCACAGATTACAGGCTTCCTTCTTGTTTATGGCTGAGTAATGTAACACATTTTCTTTATTTATCTGTCGATGGACATTTAGGCAGTTTCCATGTCCTGGCTTCTGTGAATAAAGCTACAATGAACATGGAAGTTATGTCTTTAAGGCAATGATTTTATTTCTTTTGGATAAATGCCCAGAAGTAGAATTGATGAGTCATATGGTATAGTTCTATTTTCAAACTTTTGGGGCGCCTCCATACTGCTTCCCATAATAGCTGCACAATTTACATTCTGACCAGCATGCACCAGGCTTGGTCTAAAATAGGGGCTGCACCGTGGGGAGCCGTATGGAGTTTCCTCAAAAATTAAAAATGGAACTGCATTATGACTCAGAGATCACACTTCAGGGAATATATCCTAAAAGCCCCAAAACACCAATTCGAAAGAATATATGCACCCCTATGTTTATAGCAGCATTATTTACCAAGATCTGGAAACAGCCCAAGTGCCCATCAGTACATGAATGGATAAAAAGGCTGTGGTACATTTACACAACGGAATACCACGTGGTCATAAAAAAAGGAAGGAAATCTTACCTTTTGCAACAGCATGGATGGACCTAGAGATTATTATGCGAAGTGAAATAAGCCAGTAGGAGAAAGACCAGTATCACGTGACCACACTCATATGTGGAATCTAAGGAACAAAATAAACTGAAAAACAAAATAGAAACAGAGGCCTGGATGCATGGAACAGAACACCAGATCTCAGAGGGGAGGGGGCTGAATGAAAGAAGGTGAAGGGACTAGTCCAAAGAACATAGTCTATGGGTGACCATGGATGCAGACAGCAGTGTAGTAATGGTCAGAGGGAAGCGGGGGGCTGCGTGGAGGGGCAAAGGGGTATGGGGCCATCTGTAATAGAATCAACAATAAAAATAAAAATTTTTAAAAAGGAAGGTTGTGAATTTATGTGTCCACATCTTTGCTTTCAACAAATCAAGTTTGGTTGTATTGACCAGTCACACAGAGCTATGTTCCCCTGGCTCCTGACAGCAGGAATCAATTCCATCTGAAAACGCCTGTACCTCTGTGTGGTTGTGCAGATGGCACTACTTGAAATAGGAAGAGAGCCTTGTGTGTGCTAGTTTCTGCTAAAGGTCTATGAATAGCTCTGCATGGGAAGTAGGAGTGAAGAAAACGGAGGTGAGGAAATGAGAAATCCCACTTTCTTCGCTTCCTTTGCCAGGCTAATTTAAGAAACAACAATGCATTTATCTTTAGTCTCATTTGTTCTATATTTTGTTACGATCAACCCTCGAATCTATTTTAAATTAGTTTTAAAGTAGAAAGTAAAGCTGCTAGGATTTATACTTCATGGAAGTGTTAAAATATCTCACCAAAGTTATAAAGTTACTTCTCCTGGCTTAGTATCTTGTTATTCCACTCTTCCTTCAGTCGCTGCTGCTGGAGGAACTCCCATGCTGAACGAGCTCACCCTAGATGACCGAGGGCGTCTGGGCCCAGCAGCCGGGAACGTGGCAGCCGACCGAGGGCCACCCGCCATGGCCCCGGGTCACAGAGCAGAAGCTGGCTCAGCGGATTCCTATGTGACTTCAAAGCTGGTGCTAGACAGCAGCACAGGAAACAGCAAACGTTATTAAGTTAAAAAATAAGAAAAGCAGGTGGAGACAGAAAAGAATATGAAAGTGAACAGAATACATGATCTTTGAAAATAGTACAGTTATTCAACATATTTATTCTATGTATCTCTAAACAATTTACAATGTGTTATGTATTTAAGAGATGAAAATTACAACAAAATGGATCCTCATAACTGATGCAAAAAGACAATGAGACCAGAAAGGGGTATCCCTGTAAGATGGTCAGGTGAAGTTTCAGGGAGGATAAGATTTGACAGTTGCACAGAATTTTAACAGGTACAGCGGCAATAGGTATGTAGAGATGAGGGGGTTGTTGTCCAGATTCTTAGATCTCTTATCAAAACAAGAATGTGGAGATTATGAAAAAGGAAGAAAGCAAAAAATATTAAAGTGAATTATAAATAGTTTAGAGAAGAGAACATTGATTCTTGAGCATAAATTCTAGTTCTGAGTTTGCCAATACCCTTTTCTTTGATCGTGGACAAGTTCATGGATTTTTATTCCTGTTTCTTCATCCGTAACATTAAAGGGAAAGACCAAATTCTCTCTGAGGTCCCCTCCACTTCACAATATATGCTCTTTTAAATCCACTGTGCAGTGTTCATTGAGCTGTGAAAAGGCCCACCACAGGAACCCTCTGTCCGCACGGCCCCAGTGCCCTGGCGGCCATCGCCCTCGGTGAGGCCCTGGACCAAGGGCTCCAGGAGAGCCTAGGAAGGGACGAGGCCATGCGGATGGAAAGAGGATTCTGGGGAAAACTCCCTGCTAATTGTCAGAAATAAGATCTCCCTGAAAGAGGGTGTTGTTTTGTTTGTTGGCTGTTTCATTAAACTTTTTATTTTTGATAAAGTTAGATTTGCATACAGATGTAACAAATAACACAAAATGGTTCTATGTACTGCTTACCCTCCCAGGTTACGTGATGCAAACATTTTGAGAAACTACAGCACAAAATCACCAGCAAGATACTAGCATTTCCCAGAAGGATCTCTTGTGTTGGCCTTTTACAGACAACCACCCCCTAGTTTTTCTTTGACCCTGGCAATCACTGAGCTGTAGTTAATTTTCAAATTTTGTCATTTCAAAAATTTTAAAGGAATAGAAATTATACATTATTTACCCTCCATGAAATGATTTCTTTGCATATCACATTTCCTTGGAGATCCATCCAAATTGCCCATGTATCAATAATTCATTCATTTTTAACGCTGAGCAGTGTTCCACGCCATAGATCTACAACAGTTTATTTAACCATTCACCCGATGAATGACACTGGGAGGTCTGAGTTTCTGAGTATTATGCATACAGCTATCATAAATAGTTGTGTACTGACTTCTATGTGAACATAAGTCTTCATTTTTCCAAGATAAATGCAATCACAGGGTTATATGGTAATTGCACATTTGGTTTTATAAGAAAATGTCAGCCTATTTTCTGGAGTGGCTGTGTGAATTTACATTCCCACCAGCAACACAGGAGTGCTCCAGTTTCGTTGCATCCTTGTCAACAACTGGCATTTTCACCGTGTTTTATTTTAGCCATTCTTATATATTCTGGTGATATCTCACTGTGGTTTAAACCAGCATTTCCCTGGGAGACGTGCTGTTGGCCATCTGTGTATCCTCTTCATTCTTCTTTTTCGAGATTCTTTAGCTTATATTCTATTGGTTGATTTTTGAGTGTTGAATCAGTTTCGCATGGCAGAAACAATTATCACCTGGTTACCATGTGTAATTTTTATACGTGTGTTACTCAATTTGACAATGTTGTTGGGGATTTTTGCATCTACACTCATGAAAAATATTGATTTGTTTTCTTTTTGGTACTGTTTTGTCGCCTTTTTGTTCAAGGGCAATTCGGGCATTAAAATGAATCAGTTATGCTCTTTCTTTCTCTGTCTTGTGGAACAGATTGTGTAAAATTTATGTTAGTACTTCTTTAAGCTTTGGTAGAATTCTCCAGTGAAATCATTTGGGCTAAAGATTTCTTAGGGGAAAGTTTTTTTAAATTGTGAATTTAAATTCCTTATTAGTTTTTAGAAGATTCAAGTAACTTTTTTTCCTATTTGGTGAGTTGTGGTAGCTTGTACTTTTTGAGGCGTTGTCCCATTTCATCAGAGTTGTTGAACTATGTAGATTGAGTTTGGGGAATATTCCCTCATCCTTATGATGTCTGTCTGTACTGATATTCTGTGTTTCATTTCTGAAATCAGTAATTTTGATCTTCTCTTTGTTTTGGTCAGTATTGCTAAAGGATTGCCCATTTTATAGATTAAAAAAACACACAACTTTTTGTTGCATTGATTTACTCTGTTGGTTTCTATTTTCAATTTCATTGACTTTTGCTTTTCTGTTTATTATTTCCTTCCTTCTACATGTTTTGGATTTATTTTGTTCTTCTTTCCTTAGTTGCTGCATTAGGAATGCACATGCTCATTCGGAGACCTTCATTTCCCGTGGAGCGTGGAATGCTGTACATTTCCCTCTCATTCCTGCTTTAGCTTTACTCACATTTAAAATGTTATATTTTCAGTCAGTTCTATATTTAAAATTTACTTTCAGATTTCCTCTTTGACTTGTGTATTATTTACAAATGTGGTTTTTACTTTCATTCTTTTTTATTTTGTGTATTTTTCCTGTTGTTGGTTTTTAATTTGATTTAAATATTGTCTGAAGACATACACTGTATAATGCATGATAAGTAGGCTTTCAATTTTTTAAATTTGTTGTGCACTTTAAAAAAATTTCCCAAGATATTAGCTGCCTTGGTGAACATTGGGCACTTTAAAAAATACTCATGCACACAGACACACACAGACTACTATTGGGTGCAGGGTTCTATAGGTAGCACTGGTTTTTTTGGCAGAGCGTGCGGCCCAATCCTTCTGCATACTTCCTGTATAATGTTTCTATTAATTGCTGTGAGTGGATTGAATACGTCTCCACCCATGATTGTGGGTGTGCTGATTTCTCTTCTCCATCAGTGTTTTCTTCTTGTGATTCAAGGCTTTGTTATTTGATGTCTAAATATTTAGGATATATATATATATATATATATATATATATATATATATATATATATCATGCAATGTACCTGCTACCTCTTGCCTTTCTCTTTGCTCTGAAATCTAGCTTATTTGATATTAATATAACCACTTCTGCTTGGTTTTTGTGTAATGTATTTATGGTATAGGTTTTTCCATCCTTTTACTTTTAAGTAACCATGACCTTGAAGTATGATTTGTGTAGCTGTCCCCATTCCTCTTTCCCTGCCTAGTTAGGAAGTCAGAAGCCCTGCCATGCACAATCAGCCCCCAGTTTAACAGTGTCCTTCATGGAAGTGCTCATCAACACGAGGGGTGAAGCGGGGCCCTTCAGAACCCAGTTATCCTTTGTGAGCTGGAGGTCCAGGCAGGCGTCCTGGGCCCAGCGCGCCCTGGCTGCAGCATCAGATAGGCTTTGAGTTATTTTAAAGTAGCTCCCTCCTGCGCCTTAACTCTGTGACTCTGTTCCTGATGGAACAGGATTGAACACCAGCCTGCTTTAAAAAGAACCAACTACAGTTAGAAAACACCTGGGAACAGTCACCATAGGCCATCTCGAGTGCCAAGGCGAAGGGAGAACTGGAAATGAAGAGATTAGTGAACCCTCTGACCTCCTGAGAGACACAAGGGAGAGAGGCAGGCGCGGTTCTCAGGCTCCCACCCAGCAGCAGGGACAGTCCTCTCCGTTTATCCCTTCCGTCAGCTTGCATCCCGCCACCAAGGCCCAGCAGCGTCCTGAGGAAATCTAGACCGTAACCACCATGCGACCCTGAAGATCAGGAAAGGGCTTCTAACCTCCGCGGGGTCTTAACCGCTATTGGCATCGGCACTGTCGGCGATTCCAGCCGCTGGTTAAACCCCGGGGCTCTTGGATGTGTATTTGTGGCCACTGAGATCTTTGCTGACCCGGGAACCCATTCCTAGAGCCCCGACCCCCTGAGCCCACCACAGCGCCAGCATCCTCTCTCCCAAGAGATACAAGAGAAATTGTTACAGGGTGAGGCCACAACATGAGTAACAAAGAAGCAGAATTTCTGGAGGATGAGGCCCAGAAATCAGGATTTTAAAAAGATTCCCAGGTGATTCTAATGTGCAGCCAACATTGAGAACCACTGCTCTAGGCAATCTCTGACCTTTTCATCCACAGACTGCCTCACCAGCTTTGTTTAACTCGCCAGTTCTGGGTGGGTGTTATTCGGTTCAGCTGTTCCTTTTATCTGCTCTGTGAGAAGGCACAGGACCCGTCACCTTGTCTCCCCCTGGACAAACTTTAGGCGCCCTTGGCCAGGGAGGCCGGAGTCTCAGTGTTCGTGGGCTCGCAGCTGAGGGAGGTGGTCCCTGGGCCTTGTGGTTGTAGGGTCCCGGGAGGCAGCCGAGGTCTCCCCGGTTGAAGGTAAGGCTGGGCTTCTGATTACAGCCGCTCTTCCCTTCAAGATGGCGCAGTCTCTCTGCAGAGCCAGAGCTCCAGGAGATATTTCAGCAGCAGTAGAGGCTGCAGCCTGGTCTGCCAGTCCCCAGCAGTCCCTTTCCCTGGTCTCTGGCTGAACGCAGGCCACGCAGGAAGCCATGAGACCACATGGGGAAGGCGAGAGAGCAGGCAAAACCCTGCACGGACACCTGCACCACACATCCCCAGGGACCCCAGGGCCTGTGGAAGCACAAGGTTCGATGTAGCCCACACATCACTAGCCAGAGGTTCTCATTTTTAGAGTAAAACTTGGTGAGGGCAGCGAGTGTCCCAAAAGCACTTGCTGTATTCTTAGCAATGCTAAGCCAGGCTCGCGGAGGACACCCGCTCAGGCCTGGAGTATGTCCCAGGTGAACATCAGGCCAATAGACTCTCCCACCTCCATGTTAACTTGAGCATAGAGCAGCCGTGGGCAAACTACGGCCCGCGGGCCGGATGGCCCGTTTGAAATGAATAAAACTAAAAAAAAATAAAGACCGTACCCTTTTATGTAATGATGTTTACTTTGAATTTATATTAGTTCACACAAACACTCCATCCATGCTTTTGTTCCGGCCCTCCGGTCCAGTTTAAGAACCCATTGTGGCCCTCGAGTCAAAAAGTTGGCCCACCCTGGCACAGAGGATACCAGGGGTGCAGCCTCAGGGGTGTGCGCCCTGTCCTGCTGTCAGCATGCAGAGACGACACCGAGATGGGACTGACGAGCAGGGCCCTGCTCTACAGCTATGGACACCGAGGCTCCCAACGCCCCACCCCTCCAGGTGATGGACTGGGTGCTCCTGGTTAATCCACACCTGTTCTCAGGAATAGAATTCCTCCTGGCTGGAAGTTCGGGAGTGCCTAGCACCATCTCGGGGAGTGTGGGGCTACTGGTCTGGGAGCCCAGCCCCCAATTGCACTAGGCTTGTCCGCACTGGAATGCATGCAGCCACAGGGACTGAAGCCCACTAAGACGGGGAAGGAGCCTCACCAGGGGACTTGGGGGGTAGAAGATCCAGTCCCTGTCACTTTCGGTCAGTCCATAGGCAGCTTGTGGCCCTCACCCCTTTGCAAACTCACAGGGGTCCTCTGTGCTTAGGCACGTGTTGCCATGAGGCGCTAAGTTAGCCTGTAACATCAGGGACCCGGAGCCCCCACACTGGTGCTATTTCAGAGCAAGCTCCCGCCGAGGCACATGCCTGCTGTCCCTGTCTCGAGGTCTCCCATGGCCTGGGGGTAACATCTGGCCACGTTCCCTGTGACAGGCACTGGTGTGTGTTCCCTGGGAAGGGAAGCCTGCTTCAAGGTGGCTATTTGTGACTCTTCCTTCAAAGGCCCTCTGGAGCGAGAAGCCAGCAGGAGCTTCAAGTTCTCCACGCTTCTGAGAAACGGAGGCGACACCAAAAGAGAAGCATAAACGATGATTTGCGGGGTTTCCTTCATGAGCAGGAGTATCTTCAGATGGAGAGGGATGACCACCAAAGCTAGAGAGTGCCCTACGAAGTTTGCAGCCTGTGGTTGTTAGTCACCTCCGAAGCATGTGTCATGATGGGCCTGGGGGACGAAATGTTGGAAAGTATGATGCATGTGGATGGTCAGACTCTAACCCAGAGGCACACACAGGCCCCTGTGCACTTAGTCTACCCTCCAGACGCGGGTGGGAACCGCCCGTGGATCCAGGACATCGTTGGCAGCATAAACGTGGCAGACGGGAAAGCCTGTTGCCGATACATGTCAGAGCACCTTGTTGGTGACAAAGCTTCCTTTCTGGGGTCTGAGTCTGGGCAGCTGGGGCCTAACTGAGGGCCGACGCCACCAGCCCTGATTCCTGCGGGAAAGGTAGGGAGAGCCTCTAGCTGGTCTGGGCTGTTAGGCAGTGGTTTGGTAGCTGCGGCACTGACACCATGTGACTCCAGCACGGAGAGCACATGCGTATTGTGCTCATCCTCGCCTCCTCAGGGCTGTGGTCCCCGGGACCCCGGGGTTCCTGACTCAGCCGCTCCAAGGCAAGGCCCAGGACTGGCTGTCCTAACAAGTTCCAGGTGCTGCTGCTCTGGGACCCTTACTTTGAGAACCTGCTGTGTGTTATAAGGACAGGCGCGGGTGGGAGCCTGCCGCTGCTCAGGGACGTGCCTGACAGAAAGCCTGGCATCTCCGTCATAAAACCAGCCTGTCAGCTCTGCAGAGGGCCCAGAAGCAGAGAAGAGTCGTGTGTCCGGCAGCGAGGAGCGTCCCCTGTGCGCCCCCACTGACGTGGCCGGGAATCTGGGGCCAGCGGGGAGAGGCGGCACCGTGGCTAACAGGCCTGAGCCAGGACCTTCCCTGGATGCTGCACTGAAGGCAGCCTTGGCTCCCACTGCTCTGAGCCCATTGCTGCCACAGACTGGGGCAGAGGATGGCCAGGGCAGCCCCTAGAGGGCAGGGCATGACCCACCCCTCCAGTCCCCGAGGCCCAGGAAGCCCCTGATAATAATGGGAAGTTATTGAGTACCACAGCACGCCCCAATCGCTCTGGAAACAGTGGGTGCTGCCTGAGAAATGCCACCCCACATTGCTGATGAATCATAAAACCAGAATAGACTGATTTTAAAGATAGCTGGGAGTAGTTCTTGGACAAAGTGATAGAATATATTTAGAAAAACAACAGTTTGACCCCTGCACCTGCTGTATTTGGCAAAATGCGTTGCCCATAAAAACCACCAAGCCCTAGCCAGTTTGGCTCAGTGGCTAGAGCTTAGGCCTGCAGATCAAAGGGTCCCGGGTTCAATTCCGGTCGAGGGCATGCACCTTGGTTGCAGGCTTCTCTCTGGCCTGGACCCTGGCCGGGGCTCGTGCTGGAGGCAACTAATCGATGTGGCCAGATGTGTTTCTCTCACATCGGTGTTTCTCTGTCTTTCCCTCTCTCTTCTACTCTCCTTAAAAATCAATGGGAATACTATGCTGCTGTAAAAAGGAAGGAACTCTTACCATTTGCAAGGACATGGATGGAATTGGAGAGCATTATGCTAAGCGAAATAAGCCAGTCAATGAAGGAAAAATACTACATAATCTCACTCATTCATGGATAATAGAGACCATTATAAACTTTTGAACAATAATAGATACAGAGGCAGAGCTGCCTCAAACAGACTGTCAAACTGCAGCGGGAAGGCTGGGGAGGGTTGGGGGTCAGGAGGTAGGGGGGGTAAGAGCTCAACCAAAGGACTTGTATGCATGCATATAAGCATAACCAATGGACATAAGACACTGGGGACTGTCAAGGGCTGGGGGGGGGAAAGGACACATATGTAATACCCTTTGTAATACCTTAAGCAATAAAAAAAAAATGGTTTAAATGATAAAAAAAAAAAAACAATGGAAAAATATCCTCGGGTGAGAATTAAAGCAAAATGAAAACAAAACACCGAAGTCAAGATGATTCAGGCCAATAAATGTTGAATCCTTGGAGATAACACTCTGTTATTTTGTCAGAGTGTTTCATAAGCAGTGACAGCATTCAGATCGAGGGGGTTCAGAACAGGCCGCCCCAAGATGGGCCACTTTGCCGGGTGAATTACTTAGAGCTGAAGGCAACCGAGTCCCTGTGGGCCCATGAGAATGTTTATGTCTCCCTGAAAGGTTATAAATCGAGGTCCTTGTTTCCCGACCCAGCTCCGTGGCAGGGCAGACATATAATCACTGACATCTGTTCTTCTCGTCCTGCACACACGCCCTCCCTCTGCAGTCCCGGCACCTCAGCGCATCCTTCCCTCAGGACTCATGTGCGCCCGTGACCTTCCTGGCTGTGTGTGGGGTTCCTGCACATACGCGTGTAACTAAGTTTGCTTATTTTTCTTGTTAATCTGTTTCATGTGGATTTAATGATGAGATCAGTGAAAGAACTTAGAAGGGGGAGGAAAAATGTTCCTCCTCAACAGCCTAAGTTTCTGATAAATTATTTTAAATATAAATTCCAGTGCATCCAGCACTGAGGAGTCTCGCAGAACAAAATTCCTAAAAATATTCAACCTCCACACAAACTGGTGCCGTGTCTCCTCCAAGTGGGGCCGCTGCTCTGACCTCTCAGCCACAGATTAGTTTTGTGTATTTCAGTTCAGTTTCCTCTTTCTCTTCCAATTGAATAAATAGAAATTCAAAGATTTTGCTTTCAAACCAGTGAAACATCCGTATTTCATTGGTTGCTCAGTTGTTTTTTAATATTTAGGGACAAATTCTAATGACAAAGAAGATGCCTCGGGAGCAATGCCAGCGGTCATCTCGGACATGTTTGGGGGAAGGGCAGGCTCCCCAGAGAGAGAGCTGGGCTGGGCGGAAGGGAGCGAGACTGAAACAGGGAAAACAGGCAGGGTCCTCTGGCCCCTTTGAGCTCCTCTTTGCTGCTTTAGTCTCAGAGGCACTCGCCAGAGACAGCGGGGCTCTGCAGGCCGCGCTCCAAGCAGCAGAGGGAGGTGACCCAGGGCCCAGCGGCTCCTGCGGCCTGGCCTCCTGGACAGCACAGAGCACGGCCCAGCTCGTCCCGGCGCAGCTGGTTCACAGCTCATCCCTGCGAGCCCAGAGATGCAAACACACGGGAGGAGCGCTCACCGCTCTTCTGTTTGCTTTGCTCAGGAAGCCGATTAAAACTGCTATGTTGTGTCCGCCCAAGCCCAGAACTGCTGGCCTAGAGCAGAACCCCGACACTTGAATCGATTTTTATTTTGCCATAAGGTACAAATATTAATTCACTTACTCACTCACCCATTCATTCACTCCTTTATTCCAAACACGTATTACCTTCTCCCCCATGTTACCTTCCGTTTTCTGTCCGCTGTGATGCAAAGTGCCTCCCCCCACCACCGCATCCTGCCCAGGACCGGCTCCCGCTGGGCGACTCCCTGTCCCTCTGCGGCATGGCTACTGTCGCCGCTCATTTATGAGACAGATGTCATTGCGCATCCACACGTCCCAGGTGGCGCCCTGTGCAGCAGCGGGGTGCAGCATGCACGGAAAGGAGCAGGTCCCTGCCCCTGGAGGCTGCCTTCTAGGGAGGAGAAAGGGGCAGCAACAGAAGGGATGGGAGTGCCGACCCAGTGAGTCCTTGAGTAACAAAGGGACCAGGCACATAGCCTCACTGTGAAGCGGGCAGCAAGGGCTTCACCCTGTTGCAGACCGACCGTGGGAGGCTTTCTGAGGGGAGGAGTGGGAAAGAGGCTTGGGTCATGAGGAGAGACGGTCGTGTAACGGCGGAGGAGCAGGAATTGGCGATGACACCTCATTTTACCAAAGATCACTTCTTCCCTGTCCCAACCAACAGGTGTACCACCACGGAGCAGCGCTCACACCCACGGTGTCCTTCACACGGAAGCTTCCTGAAATGGAAGCAATATTCCATCCCTTTCCCTGCCCTCCTGCCAGTCCCATCAGAATACCCCAGTGCCCTCCATTGCTGTTGCTCTTGGAGAAAAAGAGTGTTAACATGGCAACAGGCAACCCGACCGGCCAGGGCCAGCCCCTGCCTGTTCTCCAGCTGGCGCCCCCCCCCCACACCCCCTCCCCCACTCCCACTGGCCCTCCTCCAGTCTTCTACGCCACTGTGCTCACATGTGTGATGCTTCCCCTCAGGTCGGAGAGGCCCATCCCTCTGTTTTCCTAGTTAATTCAGGCTCATCCTTCAGATTTTAAATTATTCACCAGTGACTCAGGAAAGCCTTCCTGACCTGCTCTTTGGAATCAAACACCAAGTCACATGTTTTCCAATAGCCATGCCCCAGTCTCTTACAGCACTTCTCACTTGGCAGCTTTGCACGTAATGTAGGCTTTGGGTTCATGTATAATATTGTAAGTCTGTAAGAGGAGCCCTCCTGGAACAGTCCTCGGAACACATTTTTGCATTGTGTGACTGACTCATACAGTCGTGCCTCCTGTGACTGTGCAGCGTTGTCGGCATGGAGACATGTTAAGCCCCGGGGATGGATGGGATCGGCTCAGGAGATCAAAGGCAGACAGACCTGGGCACCCAGTCAGCAAGGTGAGCTCCAGGGGACCGAGGGGCCAGGGGAATGAGGACGGAGAGCGGCGCCTCTGCCCCAGGAGAGGAGCTCGGGTGCCCCGGCTGTTGGAGCAGGAGAGCCTGACGGGGCTTGCAAACAGCAGACATGGTCTCTCAGCCTGGAGGCTGGAAGCCCGAGACCAGGCCCCGGCGGAGTCGGTGTCTGGTGAGGGCCGCCGGGCTCACAGACTGGGCTCCTGGCGGCCCTGGCAAAGCCAGGGGGGAGGCGGGCTCCCAGGGGCCTGTCGCTGGGGCTGACCCTCTGCTTGAGGGCTCCGCCACCAGGACCCGTCCCTCCCACAGGCCCGCCTATTCCAGCATCACATGGGGACTAGGCCTCAACGTGTGCTTTGGGAGGACACCCCCGAGTCCAGAGCAGAGAGGGCGCCGAACTAAGAGGCCAACCGCACGGAACGCTGTCGTTACGACAATGACTGGGAAATAGAGGAGCAAAGGAGAAGGACTTAAAATGAAAGTCACACAGACACACACAGAGAGCTTGGGAAATATTCTTAGAAGACTTTCTAAATACGAAAACAGACTGTGTGTGTGGAAAATGTAATTTACCCCAGTTGTGTGTGTGTGTGTGTGTGTGTGTGTGTGTGGTGGTATGTTTGCAGAGGGAGGGGATAAATATTATTAAATAATCCCCATGTCTCCGAATTGTATGCTTTATCAGCTGCTAATAGAATATGGGTTCTTGTTTTTGCTATTATTTAATTTTTAAGATTTTGCTGTTTCATTGGTACTAACAAAATGTGCATTTTCTCCAAATGTAATAAGTTATAGTAAATAATCTCAAAAGAACTCTAAAATAGAACTGAATAAAAACCAGGTAAGGTATTATTTAATAAAGAATGTGTTTTTAATGTGTCAAACATAAAAAGCACATGAGAAGGCCCTTAATAAATATTTTAAATTAAATTTCATTTTCTGCAGAAACTATGTCTTGTATTTAATGCAAGCTAAGAATCTAATGTTCTTAAAAATCTGTGCACAGTTTTCATGACACGGCAGGGCGTGTAGAAGCAGCCACACACAGTGTGTGGAAATGGAGGGTTTCTGCTCTGCCCCGCCTCCCAAGGAGCTCACTGTCCTTGCTGGTTCTTGGCCTCCCAGGGCTATGTCCTGTGCACGCTCCCACCCTGGGGGGCCTGTGCATGCTCCTGCCCAAGGGTCTGTGCACACTTCACACACCCACCCCGGGGGCCTGTGCACACTCCCACCCCGGGGGCCTGTGCACGCTTCACAGACCCACCCCGGGGGCTTGTGCACGCTTCACAGTCCCACCCCGGGGGCTTGTGAATGCTTCACACTCCCACCCCAGGGGCCTGTGCATGCTTCACACTCCCACCCCAGGTCCTGTGCATGCTTCACACTCCCAGCCCAGGTCCTGTGCATGCTTCACACTCCGACCCCAGGTCCTGTGCATGCTTCACACTCCCACCCCAGGGGCCTGTGCACACTCCCACCCCAGGTCCTGTGCATGCTTCACACTCCCACCCCAGGTCCTGTGCATGCTTCACACTCCCAGCCCAGGTCCTGTGCATGCTTCACACTCCCACCCCAGGTCCTGTGCATGCTTCACACTCCGACCCCAGGTCCTGTGCATGCTTCACACTCCCACCCCGGGGGCCTGTGCACACTCCCACCCGAGGTCCTGTGCATGCTTCACACTCCCACCCCAGGGGCCTGTGCACACTCCCACCCCAGGTCCTGTGCATGCTTCACACTCCCAGCCCGGGGGCCTGTGCACACTTCACATTCCCACCCCGGGGGCCTGTGCACACTCCAACCCTGGGGGCCTGTGCACACTCCCACCCCAGGGGCCTGTGCACACTTCACACTCCCAGCCCGGGGGCCTGTGCATGCTTCACACTCCCAGCCCGGGGGCCTGCCAGTGATGCTGAGGAACCTGGACCAGTGCTGCTCCCTGCTGTTTGCTGCAGGATCAGCATTTCTGTGTCCTGCTGCTGACTCCTGCGCTGCCCACAGGGTATCCAGCTCCACCCTCACCCCTGGCTCTCCGGAACCCCGCCAGGGCCCCAGCACCAGGTTTCTGCTCTCAGTTTTCAGAACTTGGTTAAAAGAAATGTTGTTTTAAGCCCATCATTTTTTCCCTGGTTGATCGCACTGGATACAATCTGAGCTGGACTGGACAACAATCTAAGCAAAGGACACTTTCTCTGGACTCCAGATGAGAGCTGCTCACCTGTGCTTGCCACGTCCAAGAGCAATTTAATCGTTGGGATCACTTTCTCAAATAGTCAACCAAGACCTTCCAAACCCACTTCTCTGCACACGGAGACAAACCCTCCGGATCCTCTCCCGGCCCGGAGCTGAGCGCGGCTGCAGCTGGAGGCAAGCCTTCCAACCAGCAGGAAGGCGCTCTGATCAAAGCGGAGGCTTATGTGCACGTGCCTGGTGTGGGGCAGGAGGCTGAGACCTGCCATTTTCCGCCTCCAACAACTTCTGAATCCTTCCTACCTTCTCACTCCGCCTTTAGCCATAAACACAAGGCCAACTAGGATTCTATCATAAATTTTGCATCTTGCCACATTTAGACAACTTAAGTTTCTATTAACTTATCTTCCTATGGTGATTGGTTATTTTGTGTGAGCACCTGTATGAACGTACAGATTGTCTTTGCAGGGGGGGGGATACAGCTGAAAGGAGCAGGAGGAAGGGGGGCAGGGGGGACACGCCGCTGCTGCTGCGGGCTGCCTTTATCCAGACATGAAAAGGTTTTGGTGGGAAAACTTCAGACCATTTCTACAGAACTTCTAGGGTTAGGATGAGCTACAATACTTAAAGGTTTACGTAAAATAAAATCAGGAAAAATTTGTATTTTTTGTGGCATAACTAAGCCTGATATCAGCCTTTGTAACCTCACAGGTAAGCGTTGCTTAATTACTGTCAGGAAAGGTGAGGCCAGCAGACCTTGTCACAGCTCAGCCTCCTGCGACAGGAGGTGAAGGGGGAGAGCAAGTTCTAGCCCTGCGGACTCCGGCCTGGCTGCGTTCTCTCTCTCAGGGCTGAAAGGCTGGGCGGCGCCCTCACCTTGGAGAACCCTCCATTTCCTAATGGGAAACAATTGTGGCGGAGGGGCTCCGCCGCCTTCGTTCACAGCGAGGAGAGGAGCGTAGCTGTGCTCACCCTGCAATTACAGTGACACAACAAACCGCGGCAAGCCTCGCACTGAGCAGCTCAGGGCCCGGAGCCCGGGGCGGCGGGCGGGCAGGTGGCACAGCTTCTCCCAAGGCCACGCTGGCGCCCCAGGGTCACTCCCAGCACCGGGGAGGGTGGGGGGCTCTGCTCCATCAGCAGCAGGTCTCACCCTTTCCTGACAGAGAACCCAAGGCCTAATTTAAGAGAAAGAGCCCAGGTCCTTCCCAATCCCGCATCACAGCCTCCAGGGAAGGCCTGGGAATTTGAATGTGGACATGCTTCCTTCTCACCAATTTGGGGAGCACTGAGGGGTCCCTGGAGTCCCTTCCAGGTCTGAGTGTGCAGGTGATCTCGGCCGCCTGCTCTCAAAGAAAGCGAGGGCTCACCCAGGAGCTTTTCCAAGCACAGACCCCGCTCCCGCAGGCCCCGGTGGTAATGAAACGCCCGGGGAGTTAGCCTGCATGTGTTCTGAAATGACCTCCAGGTCAATGCAGCCCCTGTCGCAGCCACTCCTCTGTGACTTCCATGGCAAGGGGTGACTCCAGGTGCTGCTCATCAGTGCATGCCTACGGGGCTCCTGCCATCCGTCAGTCAGAAAAGTCTGGGTGCTTCCGCTGGTCCCTAGCCTCATGTGTCCCATCAAATAAAACCCCCATGCACACTGCAGAAGTTTACGCTCTATAACAGCGGTTCTCAACCTGTGGGTCGCGATCCCTTTGGGGGTCGAATGACCCTTTCACAGGGGTCGCCTAAAGCCATTGGAAAACACATATATAATTACATATTGTTTTTGTGATTAATCACTATGCTTTAATTATGTTCAACTTGTAACAATGAAATTGGGGGTCACCACAACATGAGGAACTGTATTAAAGGGTTGCAACATTAGGAAGGTTGAGAACCACTGCTTAAACCAGCCGTGGGCAAACTACGGCCCGTGGGCCGGATCCGGCCCATTTGAAATGAATAAAACTATTGAAAAAAAAGACCGTACCCTTTTATGTAATGATGTTTACTTTGAATTTATATTAGTTCACACAAACACTCCATCCATGCTTTTGTTCCGGCCCTCCGGTCCAGTTTAAGAACCCATTGTGGCCCTCGAGTCAAAACGTTTGCCCACCCCTGGCTGAAACCATTAAAATATGGTTAGTGTATAAAGTTCTATATCCTGAAGTTTTCTATGACATCAATACCTTTCTCTGTCACAAACACCTGTGATAAAATTTTAATTATCTATTACAATAAAAACATAATATGCAAATTGACTGAACAGCCGAACAGCGGAACGACCGTCCTGATGACCTCCCAGACGACCTTCCCGACGAAGCCAAGGCTGCAAGGGCCCAGGGCTGGAAGGCTTACTCTTGCATGAATTTTGTGCATGGGGCCTCTAGTTTAAATATATGTGTTGAGCATTTAGAATGCTGAAGCAGTATAAATTTTGAAGGAGAAATTATAGGATTAAGTATTACCTTCATGCATTCTAGAAACTGCTTTTTTTATGTTATCAAAGCAAAGCAAATTGTTATACATGACTTTTTGTCATGGCAAAGATCCATGTAATTATTTTAAGAAGTTTGTGTGAGTCAATAATTATATTTTGCATTATGCCTTAATATGATCTTAAATAGATACAAATAAATCAAATTATGTAACTGGGAATGTTTCCCATTAACTTGTTTTGTTACTTCATTTTACTTTAAATTATATTTCGATGGGTAGTGTCTCCACATTTTGATTTGCTTTTTCTCTATTCCTCCTACTTTTAGTCTCCCTAAAACTCACACAGACACAAACACTCACACACATATACAAACACTGAAACAGATGCACACATACACGCACTCCCACACATACACACACTCATACACACACTCACTCTTCTGCCTTCTCTTGAATTCTCTGGGAGAATGTGTTTTAAATGGTGAACGGCTTTGTATTGGTGCCGTCAGCCTGTTGTAGAGCAGTGACATCCGCATGGACTCTGAGGCCTGAAGGAACCTGAACAGTAACGAACGCAGCCTCTCGCTTCACCCATAGGAGCTGACCCGGAAGCCTGGGGTTGCCAACATCACAAGCACAAGCCCGGTACACAGGCTGCCCGCTCAGGTGTGTGTCCAAGTCCAGCAACAGCAACATTAAGCCACCAATAAGGAAATAGTGTTAGTAAGGGGTTGGGTAAAAGTGATTATCGCATTCTACCATTTTTAGGAAGAGTACCTAAGTTATTTTTATAATTATCAGAGGCATTTACAAAAAATAACCTAAATTAAGTTTCGCTTATATTCTTGTATAAAACAAGCTAGATTTAGCTTTGCTTAGGTAGCTTACCTGGTTTTATCTGTTCAGGTAATTCTCAAGCCCAGTCTCAATTATGCATTTTATTTTAACAATCTCCCTTTTTGGTAATTCTCTCAGCAAGCTGCGAGTGTGGCCAAGTAGCACAGTGTTACTGTCACCGCTGTAGCTGTGGCCAGGCCGAGAATCACAGTCACTGCTCCCAGTGGTCGAGTTGACAGGACCAGGGCCGAGGGTCATGCAGTCACTGTTCCCAGCAGTTACTGGACCCGGTACTCAGATCACTGAGTTCTTCCAGGTGTCTAGTCCTGATGGATATAATTTGGTATGTGACTGGCTGTCAAAAGGATACAGAGCAAAAGAGAGGTTATTATGATGACTGGAAGTAGAATCGCCAAGGATTAAAAACTTCCCCTGAGCAGAAATTCCCAGGAGCCAAGATTTAACCAATTAAATAAATCCAATTGGTTATAATCAGATTCAGGTCTTATCTTTCTAAGTGAATGTACACATTTGTGGGGACAATGTGTAACTGGGTGTCCATTTCTCTCAGTTATTTACGTAGGCACATGACGTGTTAGCAATCACATGTCCTCATGATTCCTTAGGACAGGAGGAATACCCCAATGTTTTATTGTAGGAGGCGATGCTACAGGTGCGCTTACACCTAAATTAGGTCTCTATGTGATTTGAGCAAGCAGGGAGTTTAACAAAAGGCATTGCTATAGCAACAAAAGAGAAGCAAAAGTTATTAATTTAAGCAAATTATGAATTTCCGTTCCGAGTTGGGAGGGCAGCCTGCTGAGAAAAGGTCCAGCCAGCGTCTTTAGCAGGTGGATGAGGGTGGCAGTCGGGCTGATGGCTTCCCGGTTTGCAGAGCTACTGCCCTGATGATGCCCTCGGCGCGCAGCTGAGCTTTCCTGAGTGGCTCCTACAGCAGCAGGCACGACAGCTGGCCACACAGCGTCTGTTGTGGTGACTCTTCTGTGGCTTAAAGTAGGTAACAAAAGCTTAAAGACAGTAAGCAGGGCTAGAATGTAATGGATACACTATCATTTTCTATTGGAACAAATTTTTGTAGTTATCCCATTGTTATCAAAGATATTTGCAGTAAAATTAATTTGTTTGTGAAATAAGTCTGGTCTTACTAAACTTGGCTTGGCTATTTACATAAATGCAGTATGAATAGTGACTCCATGTGTATTCTGAAATATGACATTTCAGTCAAAGCAGGGCAATATCCAAGAGGTTTTATTGGCTCCATCAAGTCAACCTTTGTTGGTGGTTTTTAAATTGTCTGGTCATCCTCCCATCTAATAATAGACAAACAGGGTAATTGACCATACCTTCGCTACACCTCCCATTGGCTAATCAGTGAGATATGCAAATTAACCGCCAAAAAAGATGGTGGTTAATTTGCATACATAGGCGCAAAGCAGCGGAGCGAAGACGAAAGGCCACTCCAGCCAGAGCGAAGGCCTGGGTCCCGGGTGCCAGAGGAAAACCGGTGCCGGCAGCCAGGGGAAGGGAAGGCCTATTGCACGAATCTCTTCATGCAACGGGCCTCTAGTAAGGAATATAAGATAGAACTTTACAGTCACTTAGCCTAACAGCCAAGCTAAGGACTTGTTTAACTGTGTCCTATTACCAGGACAGCACATTCTTATTGAAATTATACAAATACATATATTACCATAAAAATAACTCTACTTAGTAAGAGTTTCTCAATTTTGAAGGGATTTTAACTTTTGTTTACAAAATTATACTTTACCCAATTGTTGTAAGTTATAGGTAGCTTAACAGGGAAGAGAAAATGGGATTCTTTAACTCTGGTAAACAGAACATTAAAGAACCAGAAATGTTTAACATAAAATATAAAAATTATAATACTCTGCACCAGTCCATTCGGCGGCTGCGATGAATTCTGGCGCTGCTTTGTCATGGGTTCGCGGCATCGCAGGCCGCAGGCGTCAGTGTTAGGAAGTCTCACCCAGCCCTAACTGCTTTGGCTCAGTGGATAGAGCATCGGCCTGCGGACTGAAGGGTCCCGGGTTCGATTCCGGTCAAGGGCATGTACCTTGGTTGTGGGCACATCCCCAGTAGGAGGTGTGCAGGAGGCAGCTGATTGATGTTTCTCTCTCATCTACATTTCTAACTATCCCTCTCCCTTCCTCTCTGTAAAAAATCAATAAAATATATTTAAAAAAAAAAAAGAAAGTCTCACCCAGGTGAGCAGCATGATCCCCGCCCACCAGCAGCCTGTGGCCCAGGGCCACTCTGCCCAGCGCCTTGAAGACAGGCATCTCGGCCTCGGGCGGTCACAGAGGCTTTCAGAGAAGAAGGGAGAGGGAGACAATAACTGCCGGGAATGACACAATCTGGAAAGAGCCACGGCTGGAGATCTGGTCAGAGTCCCCCCACCACCACCACCACCACCACACACACACACACACACACACACGAATGGTGCAACTGATAAGTAAATTTGGTTATTTCTGTAATATGCAACATTTTAAGAAAATAGTTGGAATTATGACTGGGAACATTATGTCAAGATATATCTATTTTATTTTATTTTATTTTATTTTATTTTATTTTATTTTATTTTATTTTGTTTTGAGGTTTTTTTAGAGACAAAAGGGAAGAGAGAGAGGGGTAGAGAGAAACATCGATTGTTGCCTCCTGCATGCACCCCAACCAGGGATTGAACCTACACCTGGGTATGTGCCCTGACCAGGAATGAAACCCACCACCCTGGTGTGTGGGACAACGCTCCAACCAACTGAGCACACCAGCCAGGGCGGGATGTATCAGATTTTTAAGAATTTCATGTAATTTCCTCTTTTTTTATCAGTAAGTGTGGGCTGCCTTTATTTTCATTCCCCTCCCTAGGCTGTGACGTACCTGCTGTTTTGCCCACCAATATCTTGTCAGAGCATGGTCCAGGCCTCTCTTTCCTGAGCAGGTGCGGCAGGAGAGAGAATGCAGGGGGACAGTGGGCAGAGGGTGACACTGGGGAGGGAGGCTCAGATCATGACTATTGGCTTCTCCCTCTCAGATTGCACAATTTCATATAATTTCTGAATAATTATTTTAAAGATATATACCCAATTAAGTTTACTCTAAGAAGCTTAAACATTATTTTTTGGCAATGTTACCCATGCGATTTAATATATTAAATTAACCTAAATAAATTAACATTTCTCTATTTGTAAGAAAAGAGAGCAAATCTTTTGACATCTTCCAGGGCACCTCTATAAAACCACAGCGTTAGTTCAAGGTCAAGCAGATTTTGTTTGGAAACTGATTTGCAGAAGCATGTAGCAACGTCAAAGAGTTCACAGCAGTTGATCAAACAGGATCACAGGTCACTGCGAAAGAATACTTGGTTAGCCATTAAACTAAAGGGACAACGCAAAGATTTTAAAGGCAAATACAATTATAAAAACATAGCTCTTTTAATAGTGAAAATACCGTGTTTTTCTAAATAATCAAAGACCTGGTAAAGAAAATATGAAGCAAAGAAAATATTTTGATAAAACTCAATCTGTTTCTGAGGCAGATTATATTAAACGTAAAAAAAAAAAAACCCACAACTTTTATAATCTTTTACTAAGAACAGACCAATAATCTAAGAAATTTGTCATTTTAACAGAGTACAAATTAAACTCTAGTTTCCATCAATACATTTCTGAGCTCACATTAAAAAAAAAACAACAAAAAACACCGCTTTTATAAATAAATCTGTAAAATTATAGGCAGATTTAACCTCATAACATAAAATTCATTTTCCATAAACCTTCAGCAACTTTCTATATCTATTTAGTTTGGTCTTATTTTCTTATTCTGGATTAAACAGTCATTTTGTTTTAGACATTACTCACTTTTTCTTTAACAAATACACTTCCTATATCCCTTGCACACTTCTTGTTGAAAAAGAAATGTCTCCCATTGCCAGTTTGCTGCTTTGTATACAAAGTTGTTCGCCTTTGCTCTAGTTTCATTTTTTACATGTTGATTATAAATTTATTAGTACCTTTTGCTTTCCAGTGAAAACCAGGAAGTAGGCACTGGGGAGCTATCTGCCATGTGCCAGCATCCTGTAGTAGATTCGTTTTAAACACACTATTTTAAAAATGCGTACTTTGTGGACACATGTTTATAGTATAAACAGTATAAACTTTTATCTGACACTTATTTAAGTTACTTGTTTTTAACAATGATGCTTAGATTAGACATTAAACAGCTGGTCATCCTGAGGTCATTTTCCTTTTTGCTAAGGTTTGTGACAGAGATAGTGTGAGCGTATTGACGGCAAGCCCGGGTTGCCAGGCCGCGTGTTGGCATTAGTGCCACGCCCGGCCCGCCCACTGCAGGAGCGGAGGCAGTTTCACCCAGGGTGGCTGGCCGAGGTCGTTCACGGTCCTTACTTTGCTCTAAAGTTGATCATTAGAGAGGACCGACACCCTTCAGGTCCGGCAGGCCAAACGGAGCACCCGGTGCCACGTGGTCCCGTCCCTGGCCCTGTGGCCACTTCGTTGTCCTGTGGCCACTTCGTGGTCCTGTGGCCACTGCGCTCACCATGCTCTTCCGCTTCATGCACAGCTTGCTCCGTTTTCCAATGTCCACTTCTCAGGCAAACAGATCTTTCTCAAGGTCGACCAAGACCTCCTCTGGGTAAAGGCCATGGATGTTTCTCAGTCTGTTTCTTAACCTCCAAGAAGCCTGAGACAACGCTAACAACCCCCTCTTGTAAAATCCTTGTCCGGTTTCCTTCTCATCTCTGTGGCCCTTTACCGGTCTCTTTGCAAGGACTGGTTAGCTCCTCCTCTTCTCACAGGCCCCGCTGTCCCTGGGAGGTAGTTCATCCTGCCCTCTGCCCTCAGTGCCGTCCCAAACACATGGCTCTATGCCAGGTGTCCTCCCAGTGCTTACCTCTTGAGGCATTTGCAAATGAGGCAAGACCACCTGAACATTTCACCAGGTAAGCAAACATAACAAGGCTCAGGCTGGGTGCCAGTCCCTGCCTACCTATTTCTTCCTGCTTTGGTATGGCTCTCACAGTGCTCTTTCCTCTCCCAACAAATTGTATGGGCCCTCGGTGCTTCAGTTACACGGTCTCCCCTGCAGACCACTCTGACAGGCAGGGGTGTTTTCCTTTGCACTGGGCCCTCTTCCCTCCCACCTCCCCGCCATGGCACCAGCACAGTGTTATAAAGAACTTCAGTTTTCTGAATCTGCCATCCTGCCATAGGCAGGTTAATATTTACTGTTCTTCACAGCACTTACCGTCCTCTAATATATTATACTAGAGGCCCAGTGCACAGATTTGTGCACCAGTTGGGGTCCCTCAGCCTGGACTGTGCCCTCTTGCAATCTGGGACCCCTCTGGGGATGTAGCAGTGCTCAAAGCGGCAGGCAGCCGGGGAGGAGCCTGAGCTGGGCTTGGCGCTCGGCACTCAGCGCTCCTAACGCCTTGCCGCTCGCTCCTAACAACTCCCCTCTAGCTCCTAACCCCTTGCTGCTCGCTCCCTAGCCCTGCGTTGGAGGCGGGAAAGGCTTCCGCCACTGTTGCTAGGCTCACCAGCTGTGAGCCCTGCTTCTGGCTGAGCAGTGCTCCCATTGTGGGAGCACACTGACCACCAGGGGGCAGCTCCTGTGTTGAGCGTCTTCCCCCTGGTGGTCAGTGCATGTCATAGCGACTGGTTGTTCCATTGTAATGGTTGCTTAGGCTTTTATATATAGAGATATTTACATATTGATTTGTCTATATTATCAGACCAAAATGTCACAACAATAAAAGCAGGAGTATACTTTTCTGTTCTGCTTTTGCTATTTGCTCAATGCCTGGTTTATAGTAGATTACACAACTTATATTTGCTTAAAAGATTTAACCAAAGATTTAATTAATAATACCCTAAATTAAAGTAAATATATTTTAGTTGAATATTACTGTTTTCCACAGGTTATTTTATGGAGTGGAGTGAGATAATTACTTTATCTTTTCCTGAAGATAACACTTCAGGAAATGTTAGAGCATATCTAAAACCCATGCATATATTTCTTTGCTAAAACCCATGCATAAATTGTTAAAATCTGCATGGTGACCATGCATCTTTCTTTACCTCTCCATGTTTCTTATGACCTCTATATTCTAATATAGGACTTCACAGGGTTCCCCAGAAATGTGTGTTCTAGCTCAGCCATGGATCAATGTAAACATAACCAATACCATCACCATAAATGTGCATGCACTTTTCCCTGTTTTCATTGCGATATATGCAGTCTTCGCCCATGAAATCATACTGCTATTTGAGAGATTGATGTTGTCATTAGAGGACCAACATTGCCTTTCTACCTCCTTTGCTTCTGCTGTGATATTAGGAAACACACTTTACACTAACAGTAATTAGTGGGAATCTGTGTGAAGCTCATGCTGCCTTTCTCAAGACCAATTACTATCTAGAGTCAAAGTCTAACAATTGTCTGGATAACAGCCTTGCACAATGTTTTCATCTCCTTGAAAGATTTCCCGAAGGAGTGTGAAAGGGGTCAAAAGGAAAACAGTGACAAAAGTCACATAAGCCCATCATTTCTTTCAGGAGAGTACAGAGTGAAATACCAGGCAGACCTGGGATTTATTGAGAAGAAAGACAAAACAGAGCTGCGAGGCAGTGCACGGCTCCTTGGCTGTTTCTGTTTTTGTGAGTGGTTGTCAGGCAGCAATGGATTGTAGCTTGTGGAAAGGCAGTGCCTAGACTTTGCTCCCATAGATATTAGTTACTGTGTGTTCTGGGTTTGGAATGTAGCCTTGGTAGCTATTATTCATTAGTCAACATGATAAATTAGTCACTGACATCCCACTGGCTGGAAAAATACAGATTGAGAATTTGTGGCCTTCACTGGGAAACAAAGATGGATAACACAAAATTTCTGTCATTCGCTGAGGACCAGATGAGGTACGTAAATGTGTTAAGGAGCGACTTCTTAAGAGGATGTGGTCAAGGTAAAGTGTTGTCATAGCAACAAGGCCAGGGTATTTAATTGATTAGTGGCACTGGGGAAAGGCAACTGAGTTTCAATTGAGTCTACAAGGAGTAGAAGCAGTTTACCAAGCAATTAAAGAAAGACTGAGTGACTTTCAGACAAAGAAGCACAATGAAAATTAGCCTTTATTTTTCCACTAGAGGCCTGGTGTACGGATTCATGTACCGGTGGGGTCCCTTGGCCTGGCCTCCATGGATTGGACTGAAACTGGCTCTCTGACATCCCCCAAGAGGTTCTGGATTTTGAGAGGGCACAGGCCAGGCTGAGGGACCCCACCAGTGCATGATCAGGGCCCCAGGGCATGTCTGGCCCATCTCTCCCACTCCGATCGGCTGGACCCCAGCAGAAAGCTAAACTACTGGTTGAATTGTCTGCCCCCTTGTGGTCAGTGCACATTATAGTGACTGGTCGAATGGTTGAACACTTAGCATATTAGGCTTTTATTATATAGGATAATTTATTCAGGATCAGGAACATGTGGTAAAAAAAGAGATGGTGAAGCTGGACATAGTGTCAAAGGTAAGATGAACTGGATCATGAAGCACCTTGAAAAACCAGCTAAAAATTTAAAACATTACCATTTACAAAATGTTATTTAATTGTTCAGATATACCATTTTCATAGTTAATATTTGTCCTAGAGATTTTAACTATAAATCCATCAGGTTTTAAGCTCTATTTAAGTTAATCAATACAACACTTATCAATGTATTGGATAAACTAGAGAAGGAATGATGATAGAGAAAGTATTTAGGAGTCTATTGTAAGAATATCAGCAAGACATACTGTAGGTTTTAGAGCATTACAGTCCTGCCACATTTGATGAGACAGAATGGAGAGGATCTGATAAATAACTACTGGGACTGGGAGGAAAGTCAAGAGAGGGACTGAGAGTGACAGTGAGGTTTCTCTCCATGGAAGAGAGAAGGTCATCTTGTGAAATGACATCAAGAATTAGAGGACATAAACGGCGAGGGAGCAGCGAGGATAATAGAATTCTGGCTGTGCTAAGTTTGAAGACTTGACAGAAAATCCAGGCCTGTGTGCTCAAGTTGAAGAGAAGCTGAACGGGAAGATCAGTCAGTCAGGTTCCTGGTCTGTAGACAGATTCAGGCCGTGGAAATGATGATAGTCCCCCCAGACAGATGACAAAGCAAGTGTAGGAGAGCACTAGCATTGGATATCAAAAAAAGGTTTTTTTGTAATAGCTTACACCAATGGCTACTGCTCAGTTCTCATTTTAACAAATATTTCTGGCACATGTGATGTGGTCACTTTTTCTTTGGAATGATTTCTTCACTGAGCTGTTGTTCCTCTTTCCTACCTAGTGACTCACTGAGAATCTACCTCATGCAACTCAAGTGCCATCAAAATCTCTTTTAGTGACTGAGCCTAACAGGCAGCTGCCAGGCGGAGAGGCAGGCTGGGAGGACCTTGGGCCTTTGCTGACCTGCCTTTGGGCTCATTGCTGGTCCTATGAGGACCAGTCCTTCCAGTCCTTTGAGGCTGGAAGTCAGAGGCGGCCACACACTGTGGATCTCTTGGTAGCTCCAAGTGGGTTGTCCAGACAGCTTCTGACATTGGCCTCAGCAGAGTCCTCTCAAGAGGCCCCAGAACAAACACACCCAGTTGCCAGGCTCAGACATCAGAGCAGCATCCAGTTAGCTGCACAAGCAGCATATCCAAAGGGAGATCTTGCCAGGCAACAACATCTGCTGAGGCAAGCTCCACTTCGTGTGGTCAGCACTGCACCATAGTCAGGGTTGATCCACATAGTCAGCTAGCCTGAGGGTTGACCCCATGCACAAACAGGTCAATCGCAATCAAGACTCAATTACAGCAGGGGGCTCGCATAACCCACACAAGGGACATTCCGGGAGCACCCAATTCAGAAGCTCAAGGAGACTGCACCACAGAGTCTCACAAAACACTTTCTATGTAAGGCCACCCTACCAAGACTGAGAGACATAGAAAATCTATCTAATGCATAGAAACACACACAAAGAGGCAGCCCAAAGGGGACACAAAGAATCATGGCCCAAGTGAAAGAACAAAAGAAATCTCCATAAAAGAGATCTAATAAAATTGGAGGCAAGAAATTTACCAGATATAGATTTCAAAAAAATGATTGTAAGGATGCTCAAAGAACTTAGTGAGAACTTTAACAGCATGAAAAGTGACATTGAAACCACAAAAAAGAAACAACCAGAAATGAAGAATACAATAGCTAAATTAAAGAGTACACTAGAAGGAATAAATAGTAGATTAAATGAAGAAGAGGATCAAATCAGCAATTTGGAAGATAATGTAGCATAAAACACCCAATCAGAGCAGCAAAAAGAAGAAAAGAATTTTTAAAAATGAGGATAGTTTCACCCTAGCCAGTTTGGCTCAGTAGATAGAGGGTCGGACTGTGGACCAAAGGGTCCCAGGTTTGATTCCAGTCAAGGACTCGTACCTCGGTTGCAGGCTTCTCCCCAGCATGGGCCCTGGTCAGGCCTCATGCAGGAGGCAACCAATCAATGCATTTTTCTCTGTCTTTCCCTCTCTCTTTCCCTCTCTCTAAAAATCAATGGAAAAATATCTTCAGGTGAGGATTTAAAAAAATGAGAATAGTTTAAGGAACTTTTGGGACAACATGAAGCATATCTATATCATAGAAGTATCAGAAGGAGAAGAGAGAGAATGAGGGATCAAGAAGTAATAATGGCCCTAACCGGTTTGGCTCAGTGGATAGAGCATCAGCCTTCAGACTGAAAGGTCCCAGGTTCGATTCTGGTCAAGGGCATGTACCTTGGTTGTGGTCACATCCCTAGTAGGAGGTGTGCAGGAAGCAGCTGATAGATGTTTCTCTCTTCATCGATGTTTCTAACTCTCTATCCCTCTCCCCTCCTCTCTGTAAAAAAATCAACAAAATATATTTTAAAAATAAAATAAAATGGAAATACTTAAAAAAAAAAAAAAGAAGTAATAATGACCAAACTTCCCTAACTGGGGAAGAAAAATAACACACATCCAGGAAGCACAGAGAGTCCCAAACAAGATGAAACCAAAGAGGCCCATACCAATACACATCATAATTAAAATGGCAAAGGTAAAAGACAAAGAGAGAATCTTAAAAGCAGCAAGTGAAGGACAGTTAGTTACCTACAAGAGCTCCCATAAGATTGTCAGTTGATTTGTCAACAGAAACATTTTAGGCCAGAAAGGATTGGCATGAAATATTCAAAGTGATGAAAAGCAAGAACCTACAACCAAGACTACTTTATACAGAAAGGTATCATTCAAAATTGAAGAAAGAAATAAAGAGCTTCCCAGACCAGAAAAAGCTAAAGAAGATCAGTACCACCAAACCTATATTACAAGAAATGTTAAAGGATCTCTTTTAAGAAAAAGAGAAAAACAGCAGAGGAACATAGCTATAAAGAATAAAATGGCAATAAATACATTTCTATCAATAATTACTCTAAATGTAAATGGCTTAAGTGCTCCAATCAAAAGACATTGGGTCGCTGAATGGATAATAAAAAACCACCAACAAAAAACAACACCATATTCATGCTGTCTACAAAAGACCCACTTCAGAACAAAAGATACACACAGACAAAAAGTAAAGGCATGAAAAATATATTTAATGCAAATTGATATAAATTTTAAAAAGCTGGGGTAGCAAAACTTATATAAGACAGAGACTTTAAAACAAAGGCTATAATGAGATATAAAAAAGGGCCCTACATAATGATAAAGGCATCAATCCAACAAGAGGATATAACACCTTGTAAATATTTATGCACCAAAATATTTAAAGTAAATCTTGATGGAAATAAGGCAGAGATCAACAGTAGTAAAGTAATAAGAGGAGATTTTAACACCCCATTGACATCCATGGATAGTTCTTCCAGAAAAAAAAACACACACAAGAAAATAGCTGCCTTAAATGACACATTAGATCAGATGGATTTAATTGATATCTTCAGAGAATTTCATTCCAATGTACATTCTATTCAAGTGCACACGTAACATATTCTAAGATAGACCATATATTAGGACACAAAACAAGACCCAATACATTTAAGAAGATTGAAATCATGTCAAGTATCTTCTCTGACCATAATGGTTTGAAACTAGAAATCAGTTGCAAGAAAAAAACTGAAATACACAATAACTCATAAAGGTAAATAACAAATTGCCAAAGAATGAAGGGATTAACAATGAGGTCAAGGGGAAAAAATACATTGAAACAAATGAAAATGAGAATTCAAGAACCCAAAATCTATGGGACACAGTCCTAAGAGGAAAATTCATAGTATTACAGGCCTCCCTCAAGAAGTAAGAAGTAATAATGACCATCATATACTTAACAAATAACATAAAATAAAACAATATAACAGTAATTTCAGTGTGGAAGGCAAGAGACCTGAGTAGATCAACTTAATATTGTTTTCTTGTTGTTTGGGTTTCAGACTGAGACTTAGAACAAATTAGAAAAGGGCTTGCTAATGAAGACCGTGGAGGGAGATAAGAATCGGACTGGTGCATCACCGGACCATGGTTCTCACACAAGTGTGCCTTGCCAGCGCAGCCAAGGGTGATCCTGAGTGGGGGTGATGAAAGGATTAAGAAAAGACAGACAAGAGAATGAAAGCTGGGTCTCGGTGGGACACTGCCTCCCTGATGAGGAGACAGCACCCACGCCCACAAGCTGTGTCTTAATTTTATAGCAGATGCCATGAGGAGCATGATCAAGTTGTTTACAACATTCTCATTAGTTTCAATTCCACTCCTCCACTACATGCACCTGAACTCTATCACTCAGGCACGTGGGGCCACGTGTTCGGACCACAGTTTCAAGCTTACAGCTATAGCTTTGGCTATCATTGTGCTGGGAAGGCTCTGCCCTCCAGCTGGGACTTGCATGTGGCCACGAGAGGACTGTGCCCTCTCATTAGTCCGAGGCTTGAACCTGTCCAAACACTGTAGCCGCGCCCCATACACAAGGTCAGCCGAGGTCGATGGCACCAGCGTTACCTAGCGATCACATCTCTGGGCAAAGGCTTGCTGCTAGGTTCTGGCTGCCTGAAACACCACGTCTTTGTAATGCTTAGGATTGCTGCGGTTTGGAAATGTTAGGCAAAATTCATGGCTTTTGGTAGCAGAAACAAGGTGCTACAGATTCCGTAGGTTTGGAGCAACAGGTCCAGTTGATTCTAACTATCTAAATGGCGATGACTAATATTCTTCCATGTTTTCCTGCTATCACCCTGAATATTAGGACATCTACACAGAAAACAATTTCTCTTTCAGACAAGGATTTAAAGGAAAGCATTGGCTTTTACTTTTCAGATGAAGAAAACAATTAAACTGTGAGCACAGAGAGTACATGTGTGCCAGTCTGTGTGTCACCATGCTTCCTCAGTCAGACTCCGAGACCCTGACTAGTGGGAGCGCTGATGCCCTGAGCGCCATGGCCACTTCCGTCCCGTGGAGAAGAGACCACCTTACCCACTGTCTCCATTTCAGGGGAGGCTAAGATATGCGTGGAGGAGATACAGCCGTCTTGGAAGCAAGAACTCCAGTGACGTAATAGAGATCAGGAGAGAAGCCCCTCACCCTGCCTGTCTGCAGCCCTCGGCCCCCTGCAGCCTGGCACCGAGCAGGTCTCAGTCCTCGCAGACCAAGGCTCCCTTTTACAGCAAATGCGTTGTGATGTCCCCGTATGATCACCAGGCAATGAGACCTACACGCTCTATGGCGTGGCAAAGGACTCACTCGCCTATGAAGGTCTGGCCTCTGCCCTCAGCTGCTGGAAAGGAATCTCTGAGCCCTGGCCTTCCTGCCTGGGAGGGTGTCTTTGCCTGGAGGCTTGGCGCCGCACCAGATTTTCACAAAATAATGTATGGTTGGGGGCCAGCCTCCTGGCTGGTAATCCTGCATGTCTAGCCTCACACCAGTCAGGGGTGGGGTGGCCCGTCCTGGGCTCCAGGGGAGGAGCGGGACGCTGCCCAGCGGAGCTCTCCTGCTCCCTCCCCGCGCCGTCCTGGGCGGATGCTCATTTCCCTGCTTTTGCTGCAATAAGTTGTAATGGTGAGTGGATGGCTTTCCGTGAGGTCTGCGTCCCAGTGAATTATTGAAACTGAGGGTGCACTTGGGACTCCCTAACTCTGCAAACACAAAACCACCAAAATATATCAACATAATGCCTCCACAGTATTGGGTTGAACTGTATGAGTCTGATAATATTTAATAGCATTTAACCAATAAAATGTCAAATTCTCATGATCAATCTGTGACTAGGTAGGAGAGAGATATAATTATACAGCATGCATTTCAATAAGCAGTGCTCAGACACGGCTTTCCTGGAGGACATACAGAATAAAGCAGACACACGCTCTCTCTTATTTATATGATTGTGCTTGGATTTAAGAGAAGACCCTCGAGGCTACCCTAACAAGAGACCTGGGTAATGAAAACCCAGAAGGACAGGTAGAGATTAGATAAAATCTAATGTTAGGGGAAGTCATTACAGGATCAGTTGTGTATAATAAAGCAAAAAGGGAAACACTCTTAACTGAAGTGGGGTAAGAAGCCCAGGCAACTTCCAGGCTGATGACAGGGAAAAGGATGGACAGTGTGACATTCAGACACACGCCCCGGCCTATCTGCAGAGCCAGTTCAAATCCCGACCCTGCGCTCCGAGGGCTTATTCCAGGCCTTTCCCCCTGTTGGACCACATGCTGGGACCATAGCCCTCAGCTGGTAAAAGCAAGTAAGAGCCGAAGAAAGTGTGAGCCAGGAGGACATGAAGCGATGATGAGGTAGAGCCGGGAGGCCAATCAGAGGTCAACCCCTAAACGGGTCTGTCGTGCACTTTCCACAACGTGGGGTGCTCATTACACATGCATGACCTACAGGATGCAACACCATGCAAAGCTCGCTGCACTGCTGACCCCGAGCCCAGGTTTCCCGTGCTTCTGGGAAGGGGGTAGTTGGCTCTGCCTGCTGAAGGGCATCTCACGTCTCCCCTTAGAAATGCGGTCTGCTGCGCCCACTGCACTGAAATCCTCTCAGCAAAACGCAGGGTTGGAACTGGAGCTAAAGAAGGAATTCCGTTTCTTTCCAAATGGGTGGGTGGGGAAATCCTAATGCAGCATATTTCCTAACTGTGCAATAGAAAGATATTGTAGTCTCAGTGTCACTTTTATTCTTAACTTATTTAACTTCCTACAAATGTTTATCATGTTCTTTGGTGATTTTAAATGAATTAGTAACCTGGCCTGGTATATAAAGTTGATAGAGATCTTTAAGTGAATTCTTTGTACATATTAAATAGTATCAGATTGTGAGCAATGTTTCTAAATCAGAACCTGTGTGTCCCTATGTCATTCTCAATGCACATGATTCCACAATAACCTACAGTTACTCATCTGAACAGCGGCTTTCTCTGAATAATGGAATTACCAGCATTTTTTTCTTCTAGTTTTCTAAATGCTATACTATTAGTATGTACAGAAACAAAACATGTTTTTGTTCTTCTTTTAAATCATTGCCTCTCTGCCAAATTTTATTAAATAGAAGTTCAATAAAATTGCAGCTGAAATAGCAAAATAATAATAATAATAATAATAAATAATAATTATAATAACAACAACCTACAGTTATTAATGAATTTCCTGGTTAACCTCTTGACTCTGTAAGGTTGATCTCACTCCCTTACAGTTTAGGAAGAGCCCATTTAACATCTTTAACTATGTATGAAACATAAGTTGCATTTTCCCCAATATTCCAGTCAATGCAGAATTTTTAAATAATTAAATGTAAAAGTTATTCAACAGCATTAAGAAGTGAAGGGATCATTAAAAAAAAAAAAAGGTACTCTCCTTTGGAGAGCTGCTTCCTTTGTTGTATAGAGCAAGACATCCACTACATCTTCATACTGTCACCATACGGTGCAGGAAACAACCTAATGCTCATGGGAGCACTCTCCATACTTCTCACAACACTGGGAGTACTCTCTGCACTCTTCCTGTCGCTGGGAGCATTCTACCTACTCCTCCTGTTGCTGGGAGCACTCTCCATTCTCTTCTTTTTTTACTTATAATAAAAATTTTATTAACTGAGGCTCTTTGTAAAGTTGTATTTCACATCTCCCCCACTCCCAGTTCTTTTCAAACATGGTCTTTTCTTGGTGGAGAATTACTTCTTTTGGATTTCTTTCCACTTTTGTACTAATAATTACTCACATTGTTAGTTTGTCTACTATTGCATAGTTTGTCATATTTTATTTTATTTTTTAAATATATTTTATTGATTTTTACAGAGAGGAAGGGAGAGGGATAGAGAGTTAGAAACATCGATGAGAGAGAAACATCGATCAGCTGCCTCCTGCACACTCCCCACTGGGGATGTGCCCTCAACCAAGGTACATGCCCTTGACCGGAATTGAACCTGGGACCCTTGAGTCTGCAGGCCAACGCTCTGAGCCAAACTGATTAGGGCCTATTTTATTTTTAATCCTCACCTGAAGATATGTTTTTGCTGATTTTTTTAGAGAAGACTGAATCTGAAACCTGTACATGTGCCCTGACTTGGAATCAAACCCTCAAACTTTTGGTGTACAGGATGACACTCCAACCAGCAGGGCTAGTTTTTCATATTTTAAATTAATTTGTGGCTTTATCTAAGAAGCAATGGAATCTTTTCCCTTGTAATCAATATATACCTTCATATTTCAGATGCATTATCACTTTTTCAAATCACTTCTTTATATCTTGAAATGTGACAAATCTTATATATATATATATATATATATATATATATATATATATATATATATATAGCCTAATATGCTAAGTTTCCGGTCGCCATTCAACCAATCAAAGTGTAATATGCTAATGCTACGCTAAGGCAAATCAACTGCTCTCTATGACGTGCACTGACCGCCAGGGGGCAGATGCTCTGAAGAGTAGGTTAGCTTGCTGCTGGGGTCCAGCCTATCGGGACTGAGTAAGATGGGCGGGACATGCCCTGGAGCCCTCCCCCAGTCTCTCCTCAGCTGGTCAACCTCCCGTGTCTCTTCCCGGCACTGATTGTGCAGTGGTGGGGTCCCTCATCTGGGGCCCCTCAGGGGATGTCAGAGAGCCGGTTTTCGGCCCAATCCTGCAGGCCAGGCTGAGGGACTCCACTGGTGCATGAATTCATGCACCAGGCCTCTAAATATATATATATATATATATTTTATTATATATATATGTATGCGCCTAATTTACGGTTTCACTCTGTTTTGACAGAGTAAATGTTGTGATAAAATCACAAAATAGTGCAGTGAAGGCCTGTGGTGGGGCAGGTGCTGGGTGGAAGTGGCAAAGGCAGGGGTATCTGTGATGCTCTCAGCAATAAAAATAATTTCTTTAAAAGCAATAAAAATTAACTAATTAAATGACCATAAAACTTAAAAGAAAAAGAGTAATTTGAGTCAAAGCATGGTTTTCTGAAATATAGAAATGTATATTCTGTATTTTGAAGGATTTTAGATGCTCTTTTCTAAATGCCCAGCAAATTTTCAAGTTTCACTTAAGAGATGGTACTACCTCAGGTGGCAATCACGTTATCTTGTAACCCTCTTAGCAACCCCAGAGGTAATTAGTACCCAACTTACAGAAAAGGAAACAGGCACGGAGTGGAAATGACACCTGTTACAGTTACACGGGTAATATATGCTAGAGCTGGGGTACAGCTCACGTCTGTCTACTTAAGACAAACCTTTCCACTCGGTAGTGCAGAATAAATGGACAAGTGGGTGAATAAAAAAATAATACCTGAATGAGTAATTCATAATTTGACCTTACAGACCTTTTGCAAGCCAACCTCCCCTTTCAGGGAAGGAAACTGGTCCACACTGGCCATTTCAACGCTGTGATTTGGGTAGTTATGTCTATGCCACAGGGGGACTCATGTCTGTGACCTGCGTGTTCTCTTGGATGGGCTCAAGGCACCGGAGGCAGAATCGCTGTGCGGGTCCCTGCCTGTGAGCTGATGATGTGCCACCTTGACAGGAGTCGGGGCTGGGGGCTGTGAGGTTGGGGGATTAAGCAGGTTGAACCATATTTTGCTAACGTGATCTTTCACTGTTCAGAAGCTGCACAGTATCCCTCAATCAGTTTCTACTCAAACTCTTCACAGTCAAAGTGATAAAGTTAAATATAAATTAAATGACTTTGATGGGCAGATTGGGCAACTCGACACAAAACACCCAATTAATTCTGCAGTGATAAACTGACAGGGGGTTTCCTGTGAACTATGATTCAATGACATATCACAGCATTTGAAACAAGAGAATTTTTAGAGAAAGATCTTAAAAGTACTTTCTAATTGACAATATGTGAAATGTTAATCAAATATTATTACTAATCATTGTTATCATTGCCCTTGTAGAAGCCTTCAAGCACTGTAATACTTTGCATATCTGTCTTATTTAATCCTTATGAAGACTACATTATTTTTTCAATTTTATATAGGAGGACAGTGAGGCTGAGAAGGGGGAAATAAATGGCAAGATCAAGGATCACAAAACTGGGCATGATAATTAAATCCAGGTATATATTGCTGCAAAAGATAAATCTTAAACTTACATCTATTGTGTATTTATGGAATATGCATGGTGTGTCACCATTATTTATACTAATTGCCAGCTAAGGAGGTTATAGAGAGGGTGATGTATTTATATATCCCAAGTGTCCCTGCGTAAATTAAACTGTCACTATAAAACAACACCAAAAAAACCCAGTCCAATTAAAAATGGACAGAGGACCTGAATAGACATTTCTCCAAGGAGGACATACAGAAGGCCAGTAGACAATGAAAAGATGCTCACTGTCACCAATCATCAGGGAAATGCAAATTAAACCACACCTGTCAGAATGGCTACATCAATAAATCAACAAACAACAAGTGCTGGTGAGGATGTGAGAAAAAGGGAACATTGGTTGATGGGATTGCAAAAAATTAAAAATAAAACTGCCATATGACTTAGTAACAATCCTACTTCTGGGTATTTATCCAAAGAAATCCAAAATACTAATTTAAGAAGACATATGAACCCCTATGTTCATTGCAGCATTATTTACAATAGCCAAGATATGGAAGCAAGATAAATGTCCATTGATAGATGAGTGAATAAAAACTTTTAATGCGTATATACAATGGAATAGTACTCAACCATAAAAATAAAATCTTATCATTTGTGACAAAAGGGCATTATGCAAAGTGAAATAAGTCAAACAGGAAAGACAAATACCATATTTCATTTATATGTGGAATCTAAAAAACAAAATAAACAGACAGAAACAAATTCATTGGCACAGAGAACAAACTGAGGGTTACCAGATGGGAGGAGGGCTGGGGGCTGGGTGAAAACAGTGAAGGCATTAAGAAGTAAATTTGGTAGTTACAAAATAGTCACAGGGACGAAAAGTACAGCACAGGGAATATAGTCAATAATATTCTAATAGTTATGTATAATGCCAGGTGTGTACTAGAATTATTAAGGGATCACTTTGTAAGATATAAATGTCTAACCATTATGCTGTACACCTGAAACTAATACCCTAATACTAAATGTCAACTGTAATTTGAAAAAATTAAAACTGAGCCCAGGCCGGTGTGCTCAGTGGTTAGAGCGCCGACCCGACCCTTGCACTGTAGGGTCTCAGTTTTGATTCCATGGTCAAGGTCATGTACCTGGGTTGCAGGTTCAATTCCTGGCCCCCAGCTGAGGCACGTGCAAGAGGCAACCAATCGATTTGTGACTCCCACATCAATGCTCCTCTCTCTCCCTCTCTCTCTCTCTCCCCCCATTCCACTCTCACTAAAAATCAATGGAAAAAATAGCTTTGGGTGAGGATTAATAAGAACACATTAAAATTGAAAAAAAATAATTAAAAAAAAATAAAGCTACACCTTTTTCTTAATCATTCTAATTTTATTGAAAAAAATCATTTAAAAAAAGTAATAGAAACTGAATGAGAATTTCCTTATCTCTGTTTTGCTGAGGCATGAACACCACAGAGGCAATATTTTACAGCAGGACCTACATGAGAAAGTTGCAAAATTGTGTGATAGAAAACAGATTCTCCTGCCCCGCCTTATTACTTCCACCCATGAGGTGGCCAAAAAGGGAAGGGAGAGGATGGATATTGAGAGAGGAATTAGATCCGGGCTGAGGTCTCCCCTTCCTACATCGATGGTTGGAGGTACAGGCTTGCCCTCTCTCCGACCTAACCATCTCTTGCAGCTGGTGTGTGACTGCAGCCTGGGGAATGGAGTCGGAGAGGGTGCTGACTCATGAGCCCAAGGGAAATGCTCGCATCCAGGACATCGTCAGGGCAGAAGGAACATGAGTGTTTCCTGTGGGCCAGCTGTTCGCGCAGTGGGAGGAAGAGCCAGCGGGGGCTCAAGAGTCTGCTCCTGAGGGCTACCTGTGAGGGAAGGCAGAGCCCAGCAGAGACTGTGGAGGATTGGGGCCAGGAGGGGAGGAGGGAGGACTGCAGCTCTCAACTAAAGAACCCACAGGTGAGAGGTCACCTGAAAATGCGCACAGGTGAGGTGGCAAAGAAAGACTGACACCAATCCAGCCCACATGAGCCAAAGAATTACCAAGCCAAGGACTGCCCAAATTCTTGGCCCACAAAAGCATGAGCTATAATAACGTTGTGGCTGTTTTAAGCCATTATACTCTGGGGAGATTTGTTATGCAAACACGTCACTTTGAAGAACCATTCAAAACACTCATTAAACGCTGGCCGGTAGCTCAGTTGGAGCATACACCAAAAGGTTGCGGGTTCAATTCCTAGTCAAGGCATGTACAGGAAGCAACTAATCAATTCTGACCTCTCTCTCTCTCTCTCTCTCTCTCTCTCTCTCTCTCTCTCTCTCCTCTCTCTCCCCTTCTTCTCTCTCTCAAATCAATAAAAATATATCCTCAATATCCTTGGGTGAGGATTGAAAACAAAAACAAAATAAAAAGACACTCATTAGAGATGAAGTTAGAAACATGTGCAGACACAGAGAGCCTGAGGCCAGCTTGAGACAGGCCCAGTCAACTAAAAGTTCCCTGGCAACCATTCCCCTTCCCATCTCCACAGACAGGCAGAGGCCTGGATCTGCACAGAGAGAGTGAACCAGCCTCTCTCCCCAGATCTAGACGTTGCAACCAGCAGCAGGTGGTCAGTGCTTCAGTTACACGTCACTGACAAATTCAATTATTGATCAGAGGATTTTCTGGCACCCAAGAAAGAGCAAATTTATGGGCCTGCTTAAGTTTCATCAAAGGCAGGCTAGAAACTAGTTCTAGAAATAAATATGAATAGATAAGATATCCTATAATAAATAAGGCAGCTAATTCGGTCACTGAACTGACCCATGTCACAAAACCTTCTCTCTCCGATCTTTTATTACGCGGAAAAATAAAGCCATATTTGCTTTAGTCTCTGTGAATGGGTTTTCTGGAACTTGCCAGCCACCTCTAAATGACACCTTTCCTTATTCACTTATTCCTTTATTTATTTACCAGGTAGATGTCAAGTACCCCATAAAGGTGGCCATTCCAGCACTGGGGGGCACGGTAAGCAAGACAAAGTGCCCGTCTGAAAGAAGTAACATCACCGTGAAGAGGAATGTAAACAAGTAAACAGATGAAGAAGCACTATCATTCAAAAAATAAAATTTCCGTGAAAAAGAAAAAAAAAAAGCCGGCAAATAGAGGAATGGAGCTACCTTGACTACAACGTCAGAAAGTAACTTCTTGAGACGATGCCTTTGACCACACCCTGAAGGACGAAGGTGTGGGCTATGTAACAGTCCTCGCTAGAGCACAGGGGGAGAGGGCGCCTCGGGGAGGAGGGCTGCCGAGGGCACCTGAGAGTAGAGGGAGCTGGAGCCCAGAGGGGCTGTTGGGGAGTATTGGGAAGGTCTTACTATTCTCCATGATTTGAACATAAGCTCTTGGAAATCTGTGTTTATTTCCAGAAATCAGCATAGTGTCTGGTATATATGATGAGCTCAAGAGTTCTTGAACTAAAAATGGAATGTCTGCTTGCAGGGGACAGAGAGAGGTCACGTTCAACAGTCATGGCTCCCTGCTCAGCAGGAAGCCACTGTTTCGTTGGGCATGTGTGAAAAGCAGAGAAAATGTCTGGTTTGCAGTGTAAGAAATGACACGGGCGCCATGGGAGCCCCACGTCCACCACTGGGCAGCCTCTGTAGGAGATCACAGAACAAGAGACTCACAAAGCAAATTACACAGTTAGCCAATCAATGGGGAACGTAGTAGATAAGGGAAGAGCAATGGACGGTTAAGACTAGGACGGGGTGCAGGAAGGGTGGGGCGCACACGCTCTGCATCCTGAGTCATGCAATCACCACACGTGCCCTCTCTCTGTGTGACCAGCACCAGCTTTCCTGGCCACATGGAGTGGCTACAAGGACCAGACTTGAGGTTTGCACCAGAGCACCCAGCAGACAGAAGGCTCCTGGTGGCAGAACACACACTTGCTCCATCAGTGAGATGCAGGAGCAAGAGCAGCCAGCGAGGCTGTCGCTGCGGGTTCATCTGATGAGCAGCTCTGGTTTTGTTTCTTTTTGGGTTTTTTAAAAATATATTTTATTGATTTTTTACAGAGAGGAAGGGAGAGAGATAGAGAGTTAGAAACATCGATGAGAGAGAAACATCGATCAGCTGCCTCCTGCACATCTCCCACTGGGGATGTGCCCGCAACCCAGGTACATGCCCTTGACCGGAATCAAACCTGGGACCTTTCAGTCCGCAGGCCAACGCTCTATCCACTGAGCCAAACTGGTTTCAGCAGCAGCTCTGGTTTTGTTTGTGTTCCTTGGCGAGAACCCCTGGGGACACAATGTGCATCACCAATGAGAGGCGGGTGTAAAACCCTGGATATTCAGTGCCAAGTGTATTTCATGTATTTAGTGCATCAAGAACATGTACCGGTCAAAGCTGCCTGTCTGGCCACATCGTCGCTCTTGTATAGCTCACTCTCCCTGTGCCCATGCGCCGCAGGACGTCCATGCATGCACCATGTCTTCTGCAGTAGAAGTGGGTATTTACAAACAATACAGCAAATACACCTTCAGGATTTGTTCGAAAATTGACTATGTTTAAGCATCAGGCTGAATACTTTGCAAAAAGGCCATATATGTAAATATATTTTATAAATAAAGAAAACATCTTCAAATATCCTTAAGAAATAAGCTCATAACTTGCTTGAGGCCCATATTTATGGACATTTATATTATTATGACTAACTGGTGTCAACCCTTTAAACAGTTCATCGGTTTGGCCAGGAAAGTCAAGATCATCCAGGAATAGCAGAAGAGTTGCGATTTGGGATAGGGGAACTATGGCAGACCAGGAGCAAGTCCAGAGAGTGACTACTAGAGCATGGCTACATAAAGGAGGAGAGGAAGTTGGGAGGGAGATTTTGAACAAAAGTCATTGGAGGAGAGCAACCATTCAGGGTTGTGGCAGTTTCTTATTGGCCGAGTTGTTGCTGGGCAAAGAGAAGCCCTGACTCTCCCTAATGTTACTGGGAACCCCCCAGCTGGGTTGGGCTGCCCGTCGCTGTGTCCAGTAACGAAGGCAGGGTTGAGCCATATCAGGCGTTTATTGAGAAGGCCGGCCAGCCAAGAAGACAGGTCGCTTACAAGCATCAAATCCTGCCTCCCAGCAGGATAATAAAGGGGGAGGGGCAGGGGGGGAGGCTGGGAATGGAATGCAGCTGCGTGCTGCCCTGGAGGTCCGCAGACATCAGCTATTGCCAGGCGATGAGATGATGTTGATAGGATGATGTTTTGACTCCCGGTGGGTTGGTCTGACCCTGCTTATCGGTTCTGCTTGCTGGGTTCACAGCTGAGTCACCTCCTCAATCGCTCCGCACAGGCCTTGGAAGGGACACTTAAGAAAAACTTACCCCCCTATTCACATATGAGAAACTTGCCCCCCTATTCACATAAGTATATGTGTTCTAAGATTTAAAATAACATGACTACTTTTCAGGTTAATTCAGGTGCTCTATCTATCAGATTATAAGTCCCTCTATCACTAATAAGGTATATACAGTAAGCTACCAAGTGGCATGTGTGTGAGAGCCCTCCCTTCATGGCTCCTAACTCCACCTTAAGTTAAGTGTTTCTTTGTCATTGCTATGCCGTCATTTTTGAAGGTTGGGCCTGAAGGAAGCTGCCGGAGCCAGCCAGTGAGGAATTCCTGGGAAACAGGAGGCACATCACAAGATCACTGTGTTTGCAGCCGATTGTCCTGGATTTGGATCTTGGCTCTGCTACTTGTTAGTTACATTCTTCATCAACCAGGACTGTTAATTAAAGGACCAAATGAGTGCCAGACCCAGCTGGGTGCTGGGGACACACAGGGGGCAGGGCCCCTGGAACGGGTGAAGGAAAGGCAAGCTTGCCGCAGTGGCCCCTGTGCGAGGGTCCCAGTGCTGCATCGTCTGGCTGGGGCTCAGCACTAAAGGAAATGATTGGTAAGAGGGACTGAGGCCCACTGTAGACACAGAATAAACTCTAGCTCTTTTGTGGTATTTTGCTTGCAAAAGACAAAGTGAATATGGCCATTTAATAATTTCTAGAGTTAATGAACTTCCCTAAGAAAACCCTTTCTTCTCTTCTCTCGCACTCCCATTTTTACATTGATGTTTTAAGCTATTTGCATATCCCATATAATAAAAGGCTAATAGGCAAATCAACCAAATGGTGGAACGACCAGTCGCTATGACATGCACTGACCACTAGGGGGCAGATGCTCAATGTAGGAGCTGCCCCCTGGTGGTCAGTGTGCTCCCACAGGGTGAGCGCTGCTCAGCCAGAAGCCCTGAGCTGGGCTCATGGCTGGCAAGCACAGCGGTGGTGGCAGGAGCCTCTCTCGCTTCCGCGGCAGTCGGACATCCCCCAAGGGCTGCCGGACTGGGAGAGGGCACAGGCTGGGCTGAGGACCCCTCCCCCTGAGTGCACGAATTTTGTGCACCGGGTCTCTAGTATGTTCATAAAGTGGTGGTGAATGAGTGGACCAGCACTCATTTTGACAGCACTAGCAGCCTTGTTAGTGACATAGCAAAAACGGGAGCAGTTCAAAGCAGAAGCTTCTCCATGGATCACTTACAGGACTTTGAACCACCCCCACTACTCTTTTTATTTTTAAATATATATTTTTATTGATTTCAGAGAGGAAGGGAGAGGGAGAGAAAAATAGACATATCAATGATGAGAGAGATCATTGATCAGCTGCCTCCTGCACACCCCACATTGGGGATCAAGCCTGCACCCTGGGCATGTGCCTTGACAGGGAATCAAACTCAACCACTGAACCACACTGGCTGGGCCCCAATGCTGTTTTTCAAGCAGAGAGACAAAACAATGCCTCTTTATAGCAGCAGCTGACAATCTAGCTATTGATAAATCAACAGATACAAAGCCTAAGGGAATGACTGATGGGGGAAAAGAGGTAAATGTGTGCTTGTGTGTATATGCACAACACTATCTGATAACACTAGAGGCCTGGTGCATGAATTCATGCACCAGTGGGGGTCCCTCAGCCTGGCCTGCAGGATCAGGCCGAAGCCGGCTCTCTGACACCCCCCTTCACTCCCCTGCCCCCTCACTCCGCCTCCGCCCCATCACTCCCCCACCCCCTCACTCCTGCTGGGAGCAGGGAGGTTGGGTGCTCCCACATGGGCGGGGAGGGCAAGGTGGGCACCCTGGGAGGGGAAGGCCAGAATCACAGGCCCTGGACACAGGGTCCTGGTTGCCCTCGCGCACGGGTTTTCTTGAACCTGAGGAACAAAAGTGTGCAAACCTGACAGATGAGCCACGAAGACACAAGGACTAGTTACATTAACAAGAATTATAAAGACAGCCATCCCTCAGTTGTCCTGTGGGACAAGGGCCGGGAAAGGGCAGCTTGCCTGGGTCTACCCCAGAGCACAGGAGGAGCAGGTGCGCGCAGGGCTGCAGGGCCCGCCGTGGCCACAGCCCTGAGCACCCCTACCCGAGCCTGCCGCACCCAGGACCACCACCCAACACGTCCCTGGGCCCCTGGGCGACAAAGAAGCTTAGTCCCAGATTCGGCGATGACAGGCGTGCTGATGAAAGGAGTAGGGGCAAAGAGGAAACATGTAGACAGAAGATGAAGGCAATAATTCTGAGGGCAATTTGGTTCGTTTTATAAACCTCAGGAAGGTGAAACTCACGCTAAGGCAGAGGGGACCATGGCAGGAGGCGGTCGGCGGGGGTGGGGGGTGGTGGGACGGGCGCCCCCCATGGTTTCCCAGCCCAGCCCAGCATCCCTGCGCTTCCCTGGGTGAGGGGACTCCAGAACCAAAAGTAAGAAGAAACCCCAGAAAAGTGTGGAGGCAGGAACAAGAGAGGAAGTGGGGAGGGCAATTTTCTCTCAATCAGAACAGAGCCAGCAGCGGCCCTGTGAGGGCTCTAATTCAGAAACTGGGCTCATTGTGACACGAAGGACTATAGGAAGGACGCTATGAAGGCCAAGGCGGAGCCTGTGACTCCCTGTTACTAACAGGCAGACGCACACGTGTACATACGCAGGCAGACCTACTCTAACGCAGCCAGGGGGGCCAATGGCAGATGATAGAGAAAAGGAAGCTTAAACGCAGACGATACACTATGGTCAATATATGTTACATTACTATTATAATGTAATAACATGTAAATATCATCTATGAAAAAGAGATACATTATAAAGTTAGGTAGGAGAGACTAACGAGCCCAATTAAAAAATAGCAAAACTGCACAATATGAGCGATGCTATAGGAGTTCTTGCCTTGAATAAAGGTAGAAAGAGGCCAGGTGAGTGATGGGATTGCGGGTGAATTCTGTGGGCAACATCATGCAACAAATTTAAATACTTCGAGAAAGAAATTATTTTCTAGCACAATATTAAACACTCCAATGCACCCCAGAGAAAGGCCTGTTTTCACAGAGAAGAGAGAGAAAGGAGCCGCCCTGAATGGAAAGAGGAAGCCCGGGACTCGCACTGCACTTGGCTCACTTCTGTGAACAGCTTCGCAGACAAGACGTGGGCAAGGAAAGCAGGCCTCGGATTTACCAGAACAGTCTGCATGGCTGGCATCCCACATAGGACAGCAGCACAGAAAACTCCATGAACACAGATGCAAAATTCTAATCAAAATGTTAGCGCTGAAACAGAAGACAACTTATTAAACATGACAATGGCATACAATAAGTACAAATCAACACTAATAAAAGAGAAAAATGGTAATTGGCGTACGAGCTACCCTTTTCATTGGCTAATCAGGGCTATATGCAAATTAACTGCCAACTAAGATTGGCAGTTAACTGCCAACTAAGATTGGCAGTTAACTGCCAACAAGATGGCGGTTAATTTGCATATGTAGGCACAATGCAGGGAGGCGAAAGGGAAAGCAGGAAGAAGCCCCCTGCCACTGACAGTGATCGGAAACCCAGGGGGGAGCTAAGAGCTGGGGGGCAGGGCAAAGGCGGCCCCAGGGCCACCTTTGCCCTGCCCCCCAGCCATGATTGGAGAATCAGGTGCCTTTTCCGCCCTGGCCAGTGATAGCAGGAAGTAGGGGTGGAGCCAGCGATGGGAGCTGGGCACGGTCGAAGCTGGCAGTCCCAGGAGCTAAGGGGCCCTTGCCTGGGCCTAAAGCGAAGCCCACGATCGCGGGGCAGCTGCAGCTGTGGGTCCCCGCTGCCCGGGCCGGACGCCTCAGCCAGAGGCGTCCGGCCTGGGCAAGGGGCCGATCCTGCGATTGGAGGGTGATGGGGGTCAACGCCTGAGGTCTCCCAGTATGTGAGAGGGGGCAGGCTGGGCTGAGGGACACTCCCCCCCACACACACCCAGTGCACGAATTTCGTGCACCGGGCCCCTAGTATTAAATAATATCCAAAATAATGAAACCACAAAGCAACTGACCCACAAGCTCCCTATGCCCATTAGTTTTCAACATTGAGCACTTCTGATGAAGGCAATGGAAGTTTTTGTTGTTATTTGTTTGTTTTAAAATATATTTTTTATTGTTGATGGTATTACAGATATCTCCATCCCCCCCCACCTTCCCCCCCTCCTCTCAGTCCTTACCCACACCCCCAGGTCTTCACTACCTTATTGCCTGTGTCCGTGGACTTTGCATATCTATACTAATAAAAGCCCAGGTGGCCCTTAGGCGTGACATCATCACAGCATGGCTGCCACAAGGATGGCCACCACAAAGATGATGGCCACATGCACAGTGAAGGCAGGGCCTGGTGTCTGCTCCACACAGTGAGGCCTGGGGTCCTGTGGCTCCATGCAGTGTGGAGGATGCTGGTCCTGGCATCTCCGCCACCTCACTTGGAGGAGGCGGGTCTCAGCAGAGGAGGCAGGTCATGGCAGGGGAGGGAAGTTGTGGGAAATTGGGCAGTTGGGGGTGATCAGGCTGGCAGGGGAGCAGTTAGGGGGCATTCAGGCTGGCAGGGGAGCAGTTAGGGGGCATTCAGGCTGGCAGGCAGAAACAGTTGGGGGCAATCAGGTAGGCAGGCAGGCAAGCAGTTAGGAGCCAGTGGTCCTGGATTATGAGTTTAAACTGGCAGTCGGACATCCCCAAAGGGGTCCCAGATTGGAGAGGGTGCAGGCAGGGCTGAGGGACACCATCCCCCTGTGCACGAATTTTGTGCATTGGGCCTCTAGTTTATATATACAAGAGCCCAGTGAGAGAACAGCAGAATTACCAGAATGACCAGAACGACTGGTGGCTATGACACGCAATGCGGCAGCCAACCAGCCTGATCCAGGCCCTGATCCAGGCCCCAATCGGCCCTCCCCCCAGCCCGCCCCACCCCCGATTGGCCCCCTACATCCCCATTGGGTGTGGGGCCAGCTGGCCAACCACCCACAACCCCTCCCCCGGGCCAGCCCCACCCCCCAATTGGCCCCCTTCACCCGGATCAAGAGTGGGGCCAGCCAGCCAACCTCCAGCAGCTCCTTACCCCCTCATTGGGGCAGGCCAGCCAGACCCCACCCATACACAAATTCATGCACCGGGCCTCTAGTCTATATATATATAAAAGCCTAAGTGACCATTATGACCGGTTGACCAAACAACCAGTAGACCAGTTGCTATAATGTGCACTGACCACCAGGGGGGCAGATGCTCAATACAGGAGCTGCCCCCTGGTGGTAAGTGCACTCCCACAGCCAAGCTCCCTCAGCCAGCCAACCTCCCATGGACCCTCCTCCCCGCCCCCCCCCCCCCCCCACACACACACACACTGGCCAGCTGGCCCCAATCGGCCTGATCACCAGCCAGGCCAAGGGACCCCACCTGTGCATGAATTTGTGCACCAGGCTTCTAGTAAGTATATAAGTTCTTTGGTTTATCTCTTCTTATTCCCCCAACCCCACATTGACGTATGTCAGTCTGTTCCATGCCTCCCTGCTCAGGTCTTATTTTGTTGTCAATTCATTTTGTTCATTAGATTCCACAAATAAGTGAGATCATGTGATATTTGTCTTTCTCAAATTGGTTTATTTCATTTAGCATAATTCTCTCCAGGTCCCTCCATGCAGTTCCAAAGGGTAAGAGATCCCTCTTTTTTAGAGCTGCATAGTGTTCCATGGTGTAAATGTCCCACAGCTTTTTTATCCACTCATCCACTGATGGGCACTTGGGCTGTTTCCTAATCGTAGCTATTGGAAATAATACTGCTATGAACATAGGGGTGCATTCATTCTTTCTGTTTTGTGTTTTGGGGTTTTAAGGATATATTCCCTGAAGTGGGATTGCTGGGTAAAGCAGAAGTTCCATTTTTAATTTTTTGAGAAAACCCCATACTGTTTCCATAGTGGCTGCACCAGTCTGCATTCCCACCAGCAGTGAACTAGGGTTCCCTTTTCTCCACTTCCTCGCCAGCACTTGTTTGTTGATTTCTTGATGATAGGCATTCTGACAGCTGTGAGGTGATATTCAATTGTGGTTTTAATTTGCATTTCTCTGATGATTAGTGACTTTGAGCATTTTTTCATGTGTCTCTTGGCCATTTATATGTCCTCTTTGGAGAAATGTCTATTCAGATCTGCCCATTTTTTCATTGGATTGTTTGTCTTCTTTTTGTTGAGTTGTATGAGTTCTTTATATATTTTGGATATTAATCCCTGATCAAATGTATCATTGGCAAATATGTTCTCCATACAGTGGGCTCCCTTTTCATTTTGATGGTGGTTTCTTTTGCTGTGCAGAAGCTTTTTATTTTGATGTGGTCCCATTTGTTTATTTTCTCCTTAGTTTCCTTTACCCTAGGTCCTTGGAGATGTATCAGTAAACATATTATTACATGAGATGTCTGAGATTTTACTGCCTATATTCTCCTCTAAGATTTTTATGTTTTCATGCCTTACATTAAATTTTTTATCCATTTTGTTTATTCTTGTGTATGGTGTAAGTTGGTGGTCTAGTTTCATCCTTTTGCATGTGTCTGTCCAGTTTTTCCAACACCATTTTTGCAGTACCAGGATGTTTTGGTATTTTGATGGCTCCTACTTCGTTCTTCTTTCTCAAGATTGCTGCAGCTATTCGGGGTCTTTTATGGTTCCATATAAATTTTTGGTGTTTTTGTTCTAGCTCTGTTAAGTATGCCATTGATATTTTAATAGGAGTTGTGTTGAATCTACAGATTGCTTTGGGTAGTATGGACATTTCAATGATGTTAATTCTTCCAATCAATGAACATGGTATAAGCTTCCATTTATTTGTATCTTATTCTACTTTTTCAATGTCCTATAATTTTCCAAGTACAGGTCTTTTACCTCCTTGGTTAAGTTTATTCCTAGGTACCTTTTTGTTGTTGTTGTTGTTGCAGTGGTAAATGGGATTGCTTTTTTAGTTTCTCTTTCTGAGAGTTCATTATTGGTGTATAAAAATGCCATTGATTTTTGGATGTTGATTTTGTATCCTGCTACCTTGCCAAATTCATTTTTTAAATCTAGTCATCTCCTGGTAGAGTCTTTAGGGTTTTCTATGTACAATATCATGTCATCTGTGAATGACAGTTTTACTTCCTCCTTTTTAATTTGGAAGCCTTTTAAAAGTTTTATACTTTATACAAACATTGGAATATAGGAGTAAAACTGTTTCTCTTTGCTAATGATATGACAACATCCTGAACAAGCTAAGACACTCCAGGAAAAAAATTATGAATTTAGTGAAGTGACTGGACATAAATGAAAATCAATTAAAAACTTTTAAATAACTTTAAAATGGCCCAAGAGCTTAAGGAATTAAAGAAGGAAAACTGAAAGGACATGAAATTCACAGATGTTGATACAGAATCAGGAGACATGTAGGGGCAACTCAGACATTGATGTGGAGGGGGAGGTGCAGGGAGGCCACGGGTGTAGAAACAGGCTCAGACACAGACTCAGACTCAAAGGTTGATAGGGAGGAATGACCATGTAGTGTGTGAGTGTGTGTGTGTGTGTGTGTGTGTGTGTGAGCATGTGAGTGTGTGTGAGTGTGTGTGTGTGAGCATGTGAGTGTGTGTGAGTGTGTGTGAGTGTGTGTGTAAGCATGTTAGTGTGAGTGTGTGTTAGTGTGTGTGTGTGTGAGTGTGTGAGTGTGAATGTGTGTGTGTGTGAGTGAGTGTGTGAGTGTGTGCGTGTGTGATGGGGAAAGTCTGGGTGGTAAATACTGCATTGTCCTCACGGGTGCCCTTCATGGGGAAAGGGAGCTGATTTGGACAGAAAGGATAGCTTAGGAGAAGAGGCGAACTAGACTAAAATTAAGGTGCAGAGGAATAGTAGCAATCCCAGTTGATATCGTTTATTCCTGTGTGTGAATGATATGTGCATGGATACAGGTCAGGGAAGTGAGCCCAGTTAATGCTGCAGATGAAATCCATCAATGCCCAGCAGGATGCTGCTTCTTACTGGCAGTTCTAACCAAGTTTATAAGTAAAGGGATCCACAAACACATACCCGGTAGTAGAAAAATCAAATGGATAAGAAGTAGGGTTTGCGATATTAATACCTGATAAGCTTGTACTCAAGGCTTGTAAACAAAACAAACGGGCAAAGAATCATGTCAAAAGTATACCCAGAAGTAAAGCCACATTCTCATAATTCTCCCAGGACTAGAGCTGCAGGGGAAACTGCTATGAACACCACAGAGAGAGAGGTGGGGAGACCTTCGTTGTCAGCCGTGCATGTATCAGGTAGATGTAAACAAGTGAGAAACAGATTCTGAACAGAATGACGGGTGTCCCCAGCATCCAGGAAACGGACAAAGTCTACCCACAGATGCCACAAGGAGAAACGCAGCCGGAAAGGTGAATGCTGAGCCCTAGGGTGAGCCTGCGATGAGTCTTTGTCCCGAGGGCTTTCTATCCTTTGATTCCCTCAGCATGAGTCTTAGGGGAGGGTCTCCGCAGGCTATGCTTCAGCTTTCCAGGTGCATTTTTGATATCCTGATGCATTAAAATGAGAGTATAAGGGAGCTTGGGATTATTTTTTGGTTTGATTTACTTTTATTTTAGGTCTGCCTGGCTTTAATGGGTTTTTTTTTACTTGTCCCCCAGACTTCACCCGTCCTTGGGTTTAGCTGGAACAAGTGGCATTAATTGTCTGTTTGTTCTCTGTTTTCCCAGGCCAGGGGGGCTTGCGCTATGTGTTCTCTGGTGAGGGAGGGGGTAAACCATTTGCTCTCAAGTGTCCTTGGTGGGGGAGGATGAGGTCTTGGGATGCGCCAGCTGGCTGTAAAAAGTTCAAAGTGTTGGCCTTGTTTAATTACCCAGCTTCCCCTTTCCACTTGCCCGGGGATCGGCCACACTGGCTGAACTGAACATCTACAGGCAAAAGAATGAATTTGTATCTTTACCTCATACAATATAAAAAGAATTAACTCAAAATGTATCAAAAACCTAAATATAAGAGCTAAAACTCATAAAAGAAAACATAGAAGTAAATCTTTATGGCCTGGATTTGGCAGTTGTTTAATAGGTATGTTACAGAAAGCTCAAGTCACAAAAGAAAGGATAGATGAATTGGACTTCACCAAAATTTAAAAGATTGGGGACATCAAAGGAAACTATCAAGAGAGTGAAAGACTACCCACAGGATGACAGGATGGGAGAAAATATTCCCAAACCATTTTCCTGCCAAAGGCCTAGTGCCCGGAATATATGAAGAACTCTTAAAATCCAACAACAAAAGCCCAACAACCTGATTTCAAAAATGAACAAAGCCCCTGAATAGACATTTCTCCAGAGGACATATGAATGGCCAATAAGCACATGAGAAGATACTCCTGTCTTTAATCATTAGGGAAATACACATCAAAGCCACTTCATGCCACTAGGATGGCCATAGCCAACAAATGGCACATCACAAACACTGGTGAGGATGCGAAGAAATTAGGACCTTCAGACATTGCGAGTAGGATTGTCAAATGGTGCAGTCACTGTGGAAAATTGTTATCATATGCCCAGCAATTCCACTCCTGGGAATAGTCCCGAAATGATTAAAAACAGCTGTTCACACAATAACTTGGACACAACGAGTCATAGTAGCATATTCACAGCATATTCGAAGAGAGAAACAACCCAATGCCTGTCAACTGATGAGCTGATGACCAAAAGGTGAGCCACCCAAAATGGGAGGTTTCTCTGCCATAAATAGAAGTGAAGTGCTGATAGCGCTATGCCCTGGGTGAAGCGCGAAGACATGCTAAGTGAAGGAAGCCAGGCTCCTGTTACATGAAACATTGCAATAGCGACTCCATCGAGAAAGAAAGCTGACTGTGGTTGGCAGGGTCCAGAGGGAGGAATCGGAGTGACTTTTAGTGGGTAGTGTCTTCATTTGGTGGGTAAAAATGTTCTAAAACTAGATAGTGGGGATAGTTGCACATCTGGAACAGAATTAATGCCACTGCTTTTTAAATCTTAAAGTGGTTAAAATTGTAAATTTTATGTTATATGTATTTAGCACAATACAAAAATGTGGGAAACCAGGCTCTCAAGTGTTTCAGTATTTTAAAAATTGGCAATACTATTATCTTTTTATGTATAATAAACTTTCAAACATCACTTTCACGATGTAAATGTATCTTTAGGATGTCCTTGACAAGCTATAAATTCAGTGTTTGGTCATTAAAGTCATTAATTCAACATTAAAAGCAAACTGACGATAAATTAACAATAGGGAACTGTTTCTTTAAAACATCATGGTACAAATATATAATGATTACTAGTGTTCTATCCTATCCTATCTAATAAAAGAGAAACATGGTAATTAGCGTACGTCTGCTACCCTTCCCATTGGCTAATCAGTGAGATATGCAAATTAACTGCCAACCAAGATGGCGGCTAATTTGCATACTGCAGGCAGGGAGGGCCAGCTCGAGCTGCTGTCTGGCCTGTGTGGCGCCTAAACCACGCCCCCAGCTGGGACCCCAGTGTGTGGCCCTGGGTGGTGGGGGGCTTGGAGGTGTGAACAAGCTGCCTAAACCACGCCCCCAGCCGGGACCCCAGTGTGTGGCCCTGGGTGGTGGGGGGCTTGGAGGTGTGAACAAGCCGCCTAAACCACGCCCCCAGCCGGGACCCCTGTGTGTGGCCCTGAGTGGTGGGGGGCTTGGAGGTGTGAACAAGCCGCCTAAACCACGCCCCCAGCCGGGACCCCAGTGTGTGGCCCTGGGTGGTGGGGGGCTTGGAGGTGTGAACAAGCCGCCTAAACCACGCCCCCAGCCGGGACCCCTGTGTGTGGCCCTGGGTGGTGGGGGGCTTGGAGGTGTGAACAAGCCGCCTAAACCACGCCCCCAGCCGGGACCCCAGTGTGTGGCCCTGGGTGGTGGGGGGCTTGGAGGTGTGAACAAGCCGCCTAAACCACGCCCCCAGCCGGGACCCCTGTGTGTGGCCCTGGGTGGTGGGGGGCTTGGAGGTGTGAACAAGCTGCCTAAACCACGCCCCCAGCTGGGACCCCTGTGTGAGGCCCAGGGCGGGCGGGGCCTCTGCAGCTGCAGTGTTCGGACCCAGGCCCCCAGCCTGCCCTGGGCTCCGCTCAAGGAGGGGCTGGGGGCCTGGGGTTTACTAAACGTTACTGGAGCTGCTCCCCACACCCGAGCCCCTGCCCCAGAACCACACTGCCTGCAGCAAGGCTCCTGGCAGCTTCCTGACAGGTGGGCGGCAGGAGAGCTGAGTAGAGCGGGGCTGCAGGGAGCCACAGAAGGGCTGGGCCGGGGGAGCCAAGCTCCCGGGGGTCTGAGGAGAGAGCCTGAAGGTAGAGGAGCCTTTGGCAAAGCGGCTGCCAGGAGCCCCGGCCATGGGGTCTGCAGGCGCGGACAGGCCTCCTGGGCAAGCGCCATGGCTTCGGGGAAGCGGCTAGCCAGGAGGCAGGCGGCCCAAGGGGCGCAGAGCGGCCCAAGGTGGGGTGCACTGGAGGGGGCTCAGGCCTGGGCAGGGTGCTGGCTGGCGGATATGTGCCTTGCCCCGGGAGAGTGAGGTTCTGTATTGGCCCCAATAGGCGGGAAACAAGAGGTGATGACTGCAGGCGTGGAAGGACGCCCCGGCGGAGGGGCGCAGACCCGCAGCCCTGAGGTGGGAGTGGAGGGGCGGCGCCACCTCAGTGGAGGAGCGCCCCACTGCTGGGTACCCCACTGCGGCGGTTTGGTGAAGCTCCCGGCGCTGACCGGGCCTCCCCGTGGCCTGCACACTTGAGAGGCCAGGACTCCCGCTCCCGCCTTGGCCCAAAAACAAGCCTGCGCCCGCCCCGCCCCCAGTTCTCGCCCACCATATGGGGGTGCACACCTGCACAGGGAGGGCAAGCCTACCACCTGCTCCCCAGAATGGGGGGGCAGTAAAGAATGGGGTGGGGCGGCGAGAGGAAAGAATGTGGAGCATCCATGATGAAGAGGTGCTGAAAAGTGAGGCTTGGAAGCCTCACGGGGAGGTTTGTTCTTTTTGCCCTGCAGCTGTCCCTTAGAAAAGGCGGAGAGCCGGCTGTGAGGGCTCCTGCGCGAGGAGTCCAGTTCCATAGCCAACTGGAATTGGCCTCAGTTTCCTGCTCTGTAAAATGTGTTAAGCGTGTCCCAGTGCCTTCACTGAGCTTTGAGGGCCAATTGAGATACTATATAAAGAAAATCAGGGAAGAAGTGAGAAAGAAAAGGAAGGGCGGGCAACACAAAAGAAAGATTGAAAGGAACCTGTAAACCTATTGTCACTTAAATAGGGAATAGCGTCAACAGTGTTGTAATGATGGTATGGAGCCAGGTGGGTACTGGAAATATCAGGGAACACTTTGTAAAGTATATGGTTGTCTAACCACTATTCTGTAACTAACAAACCTGAAACTAATACAAAATAATACTGAATGTAAAGAAATGAAAATAAGAGTGAAATTTTTCTAAATTTCAAAGTTTAAATAAAGGCTGTAAAGGAAGGAAGGGGGAGAATAAAAATAGTGTTTTTCATTTTACCACTTTATTGTCTTTTCAGTATATGAAAAAGACAGTTGTCATTTATAAGGTGCTTTTATGCTTTTCTAAGTCATTATCTCATTTGATGTTCAGGGCAATTTAAAGACAAGATAATTATTCCCTCCACTATTCAAAGAAAGGAAATCTTGGTGCCTGGCCCCAGTGATTCAATCGTCAATCCCTTATTGTAAAGCAGGGTTAGTGAAATTTTCTGTGAAGGGTCATATCTATACTAATAAAAGCCTTGGGGGTGATCTGGCCAGCAGGGGAGGGCAGTTGGGGATGATCAGACTGGCAGGGGAGTAGTTAGGCGTCAATCAGGCCGGCAGGGGAGCTGTTAGGGGGCAATCAGGCTGGCAGGCTGAAGCAGTTAGGGGCAATCAGGCAGGCACGCAGGTGAGTGGTTAGGAGACAGCGGTCCAGGATTGTGAAAGGGATGTCCAACTGCCGGTTTAGGCCCGATCCCGGCAGTCGGACATCCTGGGATCAGGCCTAAACCAGCAGTCGACATCCCCCAAAGGGTCCGAGATTGGAGAGGGTGCAGGCTGGGCTGAGGGACACCCTCCTCCCATGCACAAATTTCGTGCACCGGGCCACTAGTCCTATATAATAAAAGCCTAATATGCTAAGTGTCTGGTTCTCCAGTTGGCTGTTCAACCAATCAAAGCATAGTATGCTAATGACATGCTAAGGCCTCTCAACCGCTCCTGATGACTGCCCTGACCAGTGGCTATGGCGTGCACTGGCAAAGGCGCTCCTTGACCACACACTACAGAGTGCGGTCAGTTCAGCAAGAATGTTCCTGCCCTTGAGGGTCACTCCCAGTCCCCCTCCAGCCACAGCCCCCACCCTGCTCCCTGGAGCCTTCTTGCTGGATTAGGAGCTAAGACTGATTAAAGCCTTCCTAGCAGTTTTTATCGCTGCCAGATGGTTTTCTTTCACAGCTTTTCTTCAGAGAAATGCCTGGAGGAATCGAACTCTGTCCCACCAGTGCTGGTCCCCACGTGAGCACGTGGGAGTCAGACTGCAGGGACCTCATTGGTGGGACCGGGAAATCAGCTCCTGGGACCAGTGCAGGGCGGGTCTGGGGGCGCTGGGAGAGTCCTGTGCCAGCACTCTCGCTCTTGGCTCCAGGCCTGTCCACGGGAACGAAGCTTGGGTCTCGGTCCACAGGGCCCCCTTCCTGACCTTGCGCGGCTGGGATGCCGCCCCCACGCCTGGGACCTAACACTGGAACCTTTGCCGCCTGCGGTGCTTCCAGCACCCGAGGGGCAGGGACTTCATTCCCAGGAAGCGCACATGCAGTTTTCCATCCGACCCCCGAAGTCCAAGTCATAGCCACGCCTCCTTCTCCCCCACTAGGCTCTGCACTCCTCATGCTCTAAACTGCAGTGGTCCTCAACCTTCCTAATGCCACGGCCCTTTAATACAGTTCCTCATGTTGTGGTGACCCCCAATTTCATTGTTACAAATGGAATATAATGAAAGCACAGTGATTAATCACAAAACAATATGTAATTATATATGTGTTTTCCGATGGTCTTAGGCGACCCCTGTGAAAGGGGTGTTCGACCCCCAAAGGGGTCGCGACCCACAGGTTGAGAACCACCGCAAAGTGAAGCTTCAAAAACCAAGTAATGGCAAGTCTCTAGAGGGCAGAACTGCTTCAAGGTGGCTCCTGGGGGGTAGCGGGTCTTGGGGGAGGTGGCTCCTGGGGGAGGTGGCTCCTGGGGGGAGGTGGCTGCTGGGGGGAGGTGGCTCCTGGGGGGAGGTGGCTCCTGGGGGAGGTGGCTCCTGGGGGGAGGTGGCTGCTGGGGGGAGGTGGCTCCTGGGGGGAGGTGGCTGCTGGGGGGAGGTGGCTCCTGGGGGGAGGTGGCTGCTGGGGGGAGATGGCTCCTGGGGGGAGGTGGCCCCTTCGGGGAGGTGGCGTGAGCAGCAGCAGCAAGGTGGGTGCGCCAGGGTCACTGGGGCCGCGCATGCTCTGGTGTAGTACTTGAAATTCTACATATTAAATAAAAACAAACATTCCATTTAGAAGTTTAAAATATCTGTAATTAAGGTGCATTAATGAGACTACTAATAAAAATACTAGAAATTGCAATGCACATGAGGAAGTGGCTGATGTACCAGGGACCAGCGCTGGCCGAGACCTCCGGAGGGGAAAGCGGGAAGCTGCCCTCTCCAGGAGCCTCGGCCTTCAGCGCATTTCACAAAGGCCAGGCCAGGTCTGCAGGTGCACCTGCCGGCAGCGGCGTCTCCTCCGCTGTGAGATTTCACATCTGAGGCCATGATGCAGCTCAGAAAAGCAGAGCAGCAAATCTTAATAAAAATGTTAATGTGTTTTAAGACAAAATATGTGTCATAAAATATAAATGTGAATTATGTACCTTAAGATCCATTCACTTTTCTTAAAAACAACAGGCAAGTGTATTTTTGTACGTTTGATAGAATGCTTTTTCTGCTTTTCTCTATCCCAATATCAAAACTATGAACAAAAGCCTCCCGGCTCCTGGTCCCTATTCTCCGAGCTCAATAGTCACATTAATCCCCCTTTATTTACACTCTGTGGACAAACACCCATTACGTCAATATTCTCTGTCAGATGTTTCTCTCTCCCGGATTCTAAAGGGCAGGCGTGGCTCCCTCTGCCCGTCCAACAAATGTTTTGGAAACAAAATGCCAAAGGCGGCGGGAACAAAAGTCCCTTGGATCAAACCTCCCGCGTCATGAGACTCACCTGCTCATTAGAGTGAACGGAAGGGGGCGGGTTGGAAAACCTCGTTCAAGCTTTTCTGCTGCTTTGGAGGCCAACAATATATAGAATTTAAAATTACTTTCAAAACCTTGAATATGTGTAAAATTCTCTATAAACTTACTGATAAACAAAGGGTTTCTATAAAAACTTATAATATCTATTCAAAAACCTATGTCTGTGCAAACACATTTAAATGAAATATTTAGGCATGTGTATATGGTACACTTTAATAAGATGCTTCCTAAAATAATCAATTAGGGCAATAAACATAAAGAAAAATTTAAATTAACAAAGTGAATATACAAGACTGAGTGTCACAAACTAGAGCTCCCAGGACTTGCATGAGCTGCCTGAGGCTGTTTCTCCGCCCACAGCTCATTGGCAGCAAAACAGCTCCTCTGAGCAGAGTGGAGCCAGCAGCCCGCCTGCCTGGGGAGAGGAGAGGCTCAGGAGAGGGGAGGCTGGGGAGAGGGGAGGCTGGGGAGAGGGGAGGCTCAGGAGAGGGGAGGCTCCAGAGAGGGGAGGCTGGGGAGAGGGGAGGCTGAGGAGAGGGGAGGCTGGGGAGAGGGGAGGCTGGGAAGAGGGGAGGCTGGGGAGAGGGGAGGCTGAGGAGAGGGGAGGCTGGGAAGAGGGGAGGCTGGGGAGAGGGGAGGCTGGGAAGAGGGGAGGCTGGGAAGAGGGGAGGCTGGGGAGAGGGGAGGCTGAGGAGAGGGGAGGCTGGGAAGAGGGAAGGTTGGGGAGAGGGGAGGCTGGGGAGAGGGGAGGCTGGGGAGAGGGGAGGCTCAGGAGAGGGGAGGCTCCAGAGAGGGGAGGCTGGGGAGAGGGGAGGCTGAGGAGAGGGGAGGCTGAGGAGAGGGGAGGCTCCAGAGAGGGGAGGCTCCAGAGAGGGGAGGCTGGGGAGAGGGGAGGCTCCGGACAGGGGAGGCTCGGGAGAGGGGAGGCTGGGGAGAGGGAAGGCTGGGGAGAGGGGAGGCTCCGGACAGGGGAGGCTCAGGAGAGGGGAGGCTGGGGAGAGGGGAGGCTGGGAAGAGGGGAGGCTGGGGAGAGGGGAGGCTGAGGAGAGGGGAGGCTGGGAAGAGGGGAGGCTGGGGAGAGGGGAGGCTGGGGAGAGGGGAGGCTCGGGAGAGGGGAGGCTGGGGAGAGGGGAGGCTCCGGACAGGGGAGGCTGGGGATCAGAAGTAACAGGCTTTCAGCACCTCCGTTCTTCCCCAGGGTAGAGCTCCCCTGGCTACGGAGTGAAGTGTTAGTCACACAGTGTGCCTCAGATTAACTATAAAACAGGACTAAACTACAGAATGTAGTAAATTATAATGTCCTGACTGTAGTCTTCCAAGGGAATCTACTAAAAGAGCAAACCCCATGTCCTTTCTTCTTTGCATAGAAATACTTCAATGCTTCCCATTGCATTTAGGGATCATTCTAAAATTTGAAATGTTTTTCTTGGCACTGCCCCACACACTCTCAGACCTTCCAGCCAAGCTGTCTTCTTCCTGTTCTGCCTACCGATCATGTTAATGACCCCCGGGCCCCATCAGTAATCTACCTTAGCATATCTTATCTCAGTTAACCTTTCTAGCAGGCTAGAAAGTAGTATTAGTCCCATTTTATAGAGAGGAACCTGAGACAGAAAGAGGTTCGATAACTCACCCAGAATCCCCAGCTAGAAAACGAGATGGGGTTTGAACACAGTTGCAGCCTAAAGAAAGGCTTTGCTCTTAAAATTCTTTCCTCCATTTTACAAAAGGAACATATCAGCAAGACAAATAAACAGAGAACACACAAAACATCAGAAGGTATTTTAAGAACATTTAAAATTACATAATTCATCGCAAAAAATATTTTTGGTAGGACAAATTAAAAGGACTTTGAAGGACATGGGTCCTACCCTTTAGTATCCTACAGTCTCACACTGTGTGTGTGCATGTGTGCGTGTGCATGCGTGTGTATACGTGTGTGCGCGCGCGCATGCGTGCGTGCTTGTGTGAATTCTCTATGAAGCTCTGTGCATTATTTACTTTTTCTTATCCATAACTGTGTAGCTTTGTTTCTTTATATGCCTATGACATCCTGTGGTACCTGCTAAGCAGACATCCTTAACCTTTCTGTTCCTGTCTTTTATTTAGCCAGCCTGTATTTTCTCCTCCACATCAGCTTTAAGACGAGCTTGGCACATTTTATAAAGCTTTCCTGGTGTTTTTATTAGGGTTACATCCAATTTATCAGTTTGGAAAGAACCCCCAGCCCAGGCTGCCCTTTAGAAGTGTCGTCATCATCTTCATGTGGTAGCTTTTATTTCCTCAGATAACATTTTACTGTTTTTTTGTATAGTACAGATCAGTTATCATCATTTGGCAAACTCAGCAAACTGAGGGAATTCCCTTTTCCTCCGAGCTACGGGCAGCTTTATGCCGTGGGAAACGGCTTTCATCCCGTCAGCTGGGCCTGGTGCATTCTCAGGAGGGTGCTTGGTTCCTTGGTCCTTTCCCTTAAGAATTTTTTTTATCACTTGTGTTACTTTGGTCATATTATTTTCTGAAAACTACTGCACCTAAATCTTCACATGCATTGGCCTAGGTCCTTCGCAATGGCCTCCTAGCTCTCTGAGGCCCCGGGGGTCCCTCCTCACCAACCCCTGCAGCCCGCTGACTTGCCACTGACGCTCCTGCACGTGGGAGGACGTCTCCTTCCCAGTCCTAGGGGCTGGGAACCGCCAGCTGGGAACCGCAGCAGCTGGAGTTAGTGGTGGGACCAGTGGGACCGCCTTGAGTGACAGGAGGCATCCACACGGCTTTGATGACTCCACTTAGGGTTCCTTCAGCCCGCCCTGGGGCAGGCCGCCACTGGGAGCCCTCCCCCGGCTCCCTTTCCTGAGCAGGCTCTCAGGGACTCTCTGTAGGACCCATGCTCTGCCCCTCTGCTCTGCCCGAGTCCCTTTCCATTTCACTGTCTCCCCATCTGCTCAGAGTGGGGCACAGCACCCGCCCCTCCACGGGCTGGACCCAAATCCGCACACAGCATAAAGGCTTTGATTAGCAAAGAGCTGCTGGAGCGTGTGCGGAGGAGCAGCTGTGAGCCCAAACACGAGGGCCTGGAGGCATAAACCGGCAGCACTAATAATGCAGATTGCAACGGGGCCTGTGCATCACCAATATGCCAGCCACCAGTTTTATCACTCTGTGACGTCACTCTTTAATTTTCACAACAACCGTACAAGGTGACACGCACCACCTGCATGGTCTGGCTGAAGAAGCAGAAGCTCAGAGAGGTTGTATACCTGCCTAGGCCACACACCCAGAAGCAGTCTGAGTCTCAACATCTGGCAAAGCCAATTTCTGACTCTTGGCTTCAAACAAAGGGCCCAGAGCTTTAAAATGGAAAATTTCAAGTCTATAATAATAAAAGGCCAATATGCTAATTAGACCGGACCTCTTCTGGATGTCAGTCTGTCATTCCGGACGTCCTTCCTGATGAAGCCGGCCAGGAGGGAAGCCAGCCTGGGTCCCGGGTGCTGGAGGGAAGCGGGTGCTGGCAGCCAGGGGAAGGAAGGCCTACTCTTGCATGAATTTTTGTGCATCAGGCCTCTACTAAATTAATAAGTCATTTACAAAGCCTCCTGTTCCTCCTTATCAGGAAATGAGAGAATGCGGACATGTTAGTTAAGTTGTGAACATCACTGGAAGGCAGCCTTTGAGTGTCCTGGGTGTTTGGGAATCGCTTCTTTATGTCAACACCCACTAATGCTGAGCCTCCGGGAAACTCTAAGCCTGTCGCTCTTCCTGAAAGCAATAACTATGCAGTAGATTTCTACAAAGAGTCTGTGATTCGTCTATAGTTCCAAAATTAAATTCAATTGTTTTCTGGGTAGAGATTTAAACATATATCCATGAATAAGAAAACCATAGAAACAGGTTAGGTGCCATTCACGCTGGCAGTAGACTGGTCTCAGCAAATCAGAGCCTGCGGTGAGGGAGACGAAGAGAACAGCCCACCCTCTGCTGCTCTCCTGCGGGGCCTCCCGGCGCCCCACAGATGCCCTGAAAAGCCTTGTTTCATAAATTCTGTCTTCTTCCAGAAAGCACGAGTATTTTCTCTTCTGCTGATTTTTTTTTAACTTGAACAACTGGTTTGTGAAACTGCCTGGCTCCCCAGCGCCACCCATTTCCCTAGGTTGCATTGGCACTGCAGCCTTCTTTCCTTTGAACTCATTGGGAATCTGAAGTAGATCACCATCTCAAACACTATCATTTAGTAGGATATGTTATTAAGTTTATGATTCTGTTAGGAATATAGATGTGAATTTTTAAAAAAATATATTTTATTGATATTTTACAGAGAGGAAGGGAGAGGGATAGAGAGTTAGAAACATCGATGAGAGAGAAACATCGATCAGCTGCCTCCTGCACACCTCCTACTGGGGATGTGCCCACAACCCAGGTACATGCCCTTGACCGGAATCGAACCTGGGACCTTTCAGTCCACAGGCCAATGCTCTATCCACTGAGCCAAAACAGTTAGGGCAATGAATTTTAAAATATCTGTTTAACATTGTCAATAGCTTAGGAAATGTATCAGGAGATCAGGGAAAAACATATTTCCCCAAATGATTTTTTTTTTTTTTTTTAGCAGCAACAGGCTATCATGCCTTTAGTCACTTAAACTACTCCAGAGAAGTAAGTTGTCATTTTATTTGGTTTGGTTATTAACCTTGAATACTATTCAGATAATTTTTCTGAAGTGTCTTAATAAGTTTACCTAAAAATTAACCAAAACCTCTCTTACTGCATTTTTTAAAAACAATTTTTCTGTTACCATAGGCCATATGACATACCAAAAATAGTATTGTTTAATATGTAACTTCAGCCTAAACTTCCTAACCTTAATATTAAATAATCTCCCAGGAACCAAAGTTTCTAAATTTAATGTAGTCCAGTATATAAAATGCCCCTGTGTTCTTCTTGTGTCCTATTGAAATCTTTGGGTCCAATATGTCACTTTTTTATTTAGAGGTGTTTTTTTTGTGCCTTGTTTAAGAAATATTTCTGTACACAACACTGGGAAGGTATTTTTCTATATTATATATAAAAACTCAAATTTATCCTTTGATTTATAATTGACTTGTTATTTAGTTTTGTGGGTAGTGAGTGATATTAGCTTCAAGACTCAGCACCACTAGTGAGAGATCATCCTTACCCTATGTCTTTGAGGTATCATCTTGGCATAAAGTAGGTTTTCACATTATGTGTTGTCTGCTGTTAGGACTTCTGCTCTGTTTGTCTATATATACACATGAAGATTAAAACAATAAGAAATATGAACAACTCTAAGCCCACAAGTTGATAATCTTGATGAAGTGGACACAAGCTTTAAAAGGTACACAAGAAGAAAAGGACAGTATGAAAAGGCCTTTATTTATTAAAGAAATTGAATCAATAATTAATAACCTTCCAAAACAGAACTCACCAGGCCTAAATGGATTCACTGGTGAATTTTACCAAGCATTAAGAAAAAATCATATCAATCTGTACAATCTCTTTCAGAGGATGAAGCAGAGCGAATAATTCTTAACTCATTCTGAGCAATACCCTAACGGCAAAACCAAACAAACACGTTACAAGGAAAGAAATCTACAAGCCAATAGCTCTCATGAACATAGACACAAAAACCCTCAACAGAATATTAGCAAACTGAATTTAAAAAGTATGAAAAGAATTATACAGCCTGATCAAGTAGGCTTCGTCTAGTCAACATTCACAAGTTAGTTAATGTAAAATATCACATCAGTAGACTAAAAATGAACAATGATATCAATTGATGCATTAAAAAACATAACAAAATCCAACACTATTTATAATAATAATAAACTCTAAGAAAACTAAAAATAGAAAGGAACTCTCTCAACTTTATACAGGATATTTACAGAAACAAACCCTATAGCTAAATAACATAATGCTTAATGGTGACAAATTCTAAGCATTCTCTCTAAGCTCAGTTACAAGACAAAAATGTCTCCCTCACCAATCCTTTTCAATATCATACTGGAGTCCTTACCAATGCAATAAGAAAAGTAAAGAAAAGAAAAGAAAAGAAAAGAAAAGAAAAGAAAAGAAAAGAAAAGAAAAGAAAAGAAAAGAAAAGAAAGGAAAGGAAAGGAAAGGAAAGGAAAGGAAAGGAAAGGAAAGAAAAGAAAAGAAAAGAAAAGAAAAGAAAAGAAAAGAAAAGAAAAGAAAAGAAAAGAAAAGAAAAGAAAAGAGGAACCAAGATGGCAGCATAGGTTAATGCCGGAGTTTGCTGCTTTGAACAACTACTTCAAAAGTAAAACTAAAAGACGGAAGGGACATCACCCAGAACCACAGGAACGCTGGCTGAGTGGAAGTCCTACAACTAGGAGGAAAGAGAAACGCATACGGACACTCAGAGGAGGTGCAGTGCTGAAGTCAAATTCTGAGGTGCGGAGTGCGCGGAGCGGGCTGGCGGCGGAGGGCGCGGTTGGCGTTTTCAATCGGGAGGGAGTCGCAGACTCTGAGCTCCAGATACAGGCGAGTCTTTAGGGACCCAGACTCAAAGGGAGAAGCGGGACTGTCTGGCTTCAGTCAGAGCGAGTGCAGCTTTCTCTCCCAGCTTTGCAGTGGGTGCTGGGACTCAGAGAGGCAGAGCCCCTGGGGACAGGACTGAGAGCCGCCATAACTGCTCTCTCCGGCCCACCCTATTGATCCTGTGCGACCTGCCCTGCCCAAGCCCTGCACAGAGGCATTTACTGGATAGCCTCAGGCAAAGGCTAGATTAGCACCTCCCTAGAGCACAGAAGTTCTCTCACTGCTGACACAGCTGATTCTCATAGCCACTTGGCCTGGAGGTCAAACCCTCCCTGGGATTAGCTACAACAATCAAGATTTAACTATAAGACTGCGAACAAAGACCACTAGGGGGTGCACCAAGGAAGCATAACAAAATGTGGAGACAAAGAAACAGGACAAAATTGTCAAAGGAAGATATAGAGTTCAGAACCACACTTTTAAGGTCTCTCAAGAACTGTTTAGAAGCCGCCGATAAACTTAATGAGATCTACAAGAAAACTAATGAGACCCTCGATGTTATATTGGGGAACCAACTAGAAATTAAGCATACACGGACTGAAATAACGAATATTATACAGACTCCCGACAGCAGACCAGAGGAGTGCAAGAATCAAGTCAATGATTTGAAATGCGAGGAAGCAAAAAACACCCAACGGGAAAAGCAAAATGAAAAAAGAATCCAAAAATGCAAGGATAGTGTAAGGAGCCTCTGGGACAGCTTTAAGCTTAACAACATCAGAATTATAGGGGTGCCAGAAGATGAGAGAGACCAAGATATTGAAAACCTATTTGAAGAAATAAGGACAGAAAACTTCCCCCACAGGGTGAAAGAAATGGACTTACAGGTCCAAGAAGCGCAGAGAACCCCAAACAAAAGGAATCCAAAGAGGACCACACCAAGACACATCATAATTAAAATGCCAAGAGCAAAAGACAAAGAGAGAACCTTAAAAGCAGCAAGAGAAAGAAACTCAGTTACCTACAAGGGAACACCCATACGACTGTCAGCTGATATTTCAACAGAAACTTTGCAGGCCAGAAGGGAGTGGAAAGAAATATTCAAAGTGATGAATGCCAAGAACCTACAACCAAGATTACTTTATCCAGCAAAGCTATCATTCAGAACGGAAGGTCAGATAAAGAGCTTCACAGATAAGGAAAAGCTAAAGGAGTTCATCACCACCAAACCAGGATTATATGAAATGCTGAAAGGTATCCTTTAAGAAGAGGAAGAGGAAGAAAAAGGTAAAGATACAAATTATGAACAACAAATATGCATCTATCAACAAGTGAATCTAAGAATCAAGTGAATAAATAATCTGATGAACAGAATGAACTGGTGATTATAATAGAATCAGGGACATAGAAAGGGAATGGACTGACTATTCTTGGGGGGGAAAGGGGTGTGGGAGATGCGGGAAGAGACTGGACAAAAATTGTGCACCTATGGATGAGGACAGTGGGTGGGGAGTGAGGGCAGAGGGTGGGGTGGGAACTGGGAGGAGGGGAGTTATGGGGGGGAAAAAAGAGGAACAAATGTAATAATCTGATCAATAAAGATTTAATTAAAAAAAATAAAGAAAAGAAAAGAAAAGGTATATAGATTGAGAAGGAAAAATAAGCTATCTTTGTTCACAGGTGACATAATTGTTTATGCAGAAAACCTGAGTCGGCAAAAATACCTCCTAAAACTTATAAGCATAATAACCTTACAGAGTACAAGATTAATATACAAAAATCAATTGCTTTCCCTTATCAGCAATGAAAAATGGAACTTGAAAATAAAAACATACCATTTTCATTAGCACCACAAAAAATGAAATACTTATAAATTTAACAAAACATACAAGTTTCATATAAGAAAAACTACAATACTCTGATGAACAAAATCAGCAAAGATATAAATAAATGGAGTGATATTCCATCTTCATGGATAGAAAGAGGTTGATTTTCTGAACTTGATCTATAGTTCAATGCGATTTCAATTAATATCTTATTAACTTATTTTATAGCTATCAACAATGGCAATAGATTGGAGTAAATATTGTCTCTTCTACAAATGGTGTTGAAACTGGGCATCCACATATAAAAATTAATCTTGACATGACAAAATTAACTCAAAAATGGATATTAATTGTAAAACCCAAAATGATAAAACTCTTAAGAAGATAGCATAGGAGAAAACCTAGATGATCTTGGAAGTGACATTGGCTTTGTGGATGAGAAATCAGACACAATCCATGCAAGAAATAATTCAGAAGCTAGACTTCATTAATATTAAAAAGGTCTGCTCTGAAAAAGACAATATCAAGAGAAGACGACGAGCCACAGGTTGGGAGAAAATATTTGCAAAAGACGCATTTGACAAAGCACTACCACCTGAAACATGCAAAGAGCCCTTAAAGCCCAACAAGAAAACGAGCAACCTGACTCTACAATGGGTCTTAACAAACACCTCACCAACGCAGATATACAGATGGAAACTAAGCGTATGGAAAGATGCTCCTCACCACATGTCACCAGGGAAACACTAATTACAACAACAATGAAATACCACTGCAGACCATTAGAATGGCCACTCTCCAGGCACCAACAGCACTACATGGTGATAAGAATATTCAACAACAGGAAGTTTCCTACACTGCTGGTGGGAATGCGAAATAGTATAAGCACTTTGTAAAGGCAGTTGGATGGGCTCTTACAGAATCAAACACATTCTTACCACATGGTCTGCCAGTCATGTTCTTATCTATCCAAAAGAATTGAAAACTTATGTCTACATGAAAACCTAAACACAGATGTTTATAGCAGGGTTATTTATAGTTGCCAAAATTTGGAAGCAACCAAGATGTCCTTCAGTAGATTAGATAATGACATTGCGTTACAATCAGATAACGGAATATTATTCAGCACTACAGGCCTTATTCTTGAGCTAGCAAGCTATGAGGAAGCATGGAGGAAACTGCAATGCATGTTACTAAGTGAAAGGGGCCAATCTGAAAGGGCTATCTATGGTATGATTCCAACTAGAATACATTCTGGAAATGGTACACTATGGAGACAATTAAAAGATAACTGAGTAGGCAGAATACAGAGAAGTTTTAGGGCAGTAAAAATATTGTGTATGCTATTATAATGATGAATATATGTCATTAGATATTTGTTCAAACTCACAGAATATGCAACACCAAGAGTGACACCTACAGTAAGCGGTAGAACTTGGGTACTTATGAAGCATTAATACAGGTTGATTTTTGGTAAAAACAAAACAAAAACCATTCTGGTCAGTATGTTGTTCATGAGAAACTATGAGTGTGTGGGGGCAAAGGGGATATGGAAAATCTTCATGCCTTCCGTTCAGTTTTCTTGTAAACTTATAACTGCTCTAAAAAAGAAAACCTTTTAAGAAAAGAATGGCTGAAACTCCCAAAAATTGGTAAAAAGGACCAGAACCTACAGATTAAAAAAATATTAATGAACTCCCCAAAGGGATAAACCCAAGGAAATCCACACTAAGACACGTGCTATTTAAACTGTTGAATATTAAAACTAAGGTAACAACCTCAAAACAGATGAAGGAAAATAAGGGAGATACGAGAATATATTCATATAGCAGCATGGGCAGGCAGATTTGTAATTCCAGTATTTAAAGGACTTACTGATCTATATTTTGCTTTAACTGAATTTATAAAATATTCAACATGAGACCATTGTGCTGGTTGCTCTGATATGTCTGACTTATAATATCTTATGGTTGTATCACCTTTATAGGAATAAGAAAATTACATGTGAATTTTATAATTTATTTATGCTGAAACAGATTCTGATAGACTCCACTAATGCATCAGGATCCTGGCAAGAAAGAGTTGGCACTTAAGTTGGGTGGAAGAATGATGCGGTACCCACAGCTGGCAGGGTGCTGTCACTGCTTCCAAGCCAGAGGGGACACTGCCCAGACCCAGAGGAAAAGTGTTGTGAGAAGGGACTGACTGGCATGAGCTGTTCACTGTCATCGAGATCCTGGCTCAGTGTCCCTGCAGCAGGAAATAAGCCTGCCAACCTCGTTCCCTCCAGCCCTCTTCTCTTTTGCTGAGTTCCATTGACCAAACCCAACTGGACCCCCAAGGGGCCCAGGAAAAGATGGAGAAGGGCAAGGAAGGATCCCAAGGGTCAAACAAGACATCCAGCTCACCCCACTGGGCTTGCAGGGGTCTACAGGTAAGAGCGTAGTCTTCGCAGCTCAGCTACTTCCAGCTACTTTTAGTTGATACATTTTCCTAACCTACCTGAGCAATAATTTTCTCCTGTAATTATGGGAATGCAGAGTGCACTTATCTCATAAGCTTATGTATGGGAAATGGTAAACTATGGAGACAATTAAAAGATAACTGAGTCATGCTCTTTGGTATCTATCCAAAAGAATTGAAAACGTATGCAGGGTGCCGGGTACACAATGTGTTCTCAATACATGTTAGGTATTTTTATTACAATGCTAATTTTGCAACCTTTTTGTTTATGCTTACAATTTATAAAGGTTAACAAAAATATCTACTGAATGAAGTCTGCATTGCTATAAGGTGGGTTTTTAGAATCCTGGCTTTCTATATATGAATCAGGAAAATAAGAGGTGTATTTTGAGTGCTGGGTGTTAAAAGACAATACAAAGAAACAATGATGAACTCATACTTTTATATTCTCTTGAATCTGGGAGACATTTCTGTCTCCCTACCCAACCTCTCTGACAATGAAAGGAAAACAATTATCCAAGGTTTTTAAAAATCATAATTTTCATTTCCTACCTCTACATGAAATTATGAAGCTCCACAGGACCTCAAAGGTTAGAGTTTTAAAGTGTTTTTTCTGTAGATTATCTTTTTAATGCTGTTTTGATATTTGGGAATCTTCATGACTCCAGTATTCATAGGAATTTAATCCAGGGAAAAATTCCAGAAATGAGGACCTATCTCACCAGCTGCCTCATCAGCAGTACTTACGGTTTTCCTGAGAAACTGAAGGTTTTAGGCTGTTGAAATAGTCTAATTGCTTAGGAACTGCGACTGTAGCTGCCGTGATGTGTCCAGTGACAGACGATCTTTCTAGGTGTGTTGGCATTGTTTTGATGACTAACACTGACAGCTGCTTCTTCTGTCGGCTAGTGAAGCAGATAATAATTAAGATATGAGGAGTCCGACAAGGTACCGCCAGGAATTGAGAACGAAGCTGGTAGTGCAGTTTCTCATGAATTTATTTCGTTCTCAGCAGAAGGCTCTTAGGATGGATGATGGACCTGGATGGGTTTGCATCTTTAATTTAAGGTCCTCAAATAAATCATTTTTTTCTGTTTCATTTTATTCTACAAAGTAAATTGTGTACCTTATGATTCTGGCAGTAACTTTCATGCTGGCTGACTGTATAAGTTAAATGAAAAAAAGATTAGTGATTGATGTCAAATACAGAAGAGGTTCCAGTACCAAAATTAATTAATTCTGTGAAATAAGAGTCATCTTAGAGATTGTAAATTTAAAAATACTTGGGAAGTACATAGTTATGATCCCAAAAAGGCATTAAAAATTAAACTCAATGGCTGACAACCATTTTGATCGTAAATTATATATCTGGCTTTTGGCTAGATGTCTCCTCAAGGGATCACAGGCTTGTTGAGTGCGCGCACAGGAACTGCACACGCTGACCGTCAGCACCAGGGTCATAGGGCCAGGAAATCAAGCAGCAACAGCGGGGTCACCAGGTGAGGCTGATGACAGAGAACCCGGAGAAGAATCCAGGGAGCGGAAGTTAAAGGAGGGAGACTTGTGGTCCGCCAACAAGTCCTGACACACAGGCAGGCGTGTCGCAGGTGGACAGTCACAGAGGCCCCGTTCTAAAGTGGAGAAGGCATTTTATTTATCTATTTATTTTTAATCCTCACCCAAGGATATTTTTTCCATTGATTTTTTTCAAAGAGAGTGGAAGGGGGGAGAGGCGGAGAGAGAGGAAGAGAAGGACAGAGTGAGTGAGACACATCAGTTGGTTGCCTCCCTGATGAGCCCGAACCAGGAACTGAACCCACAACCAACCCTTTGGTCCATGGGCTGACATTCTGACCACGGAGAGAAACTGAGGGCTAGAGTAAAAATAGAAGCTGAATTAAAGGTGATTCAATTTGATGGGCTGAGAGACTTCATTATGCACCGAATATCAAGGTAAGCTTATTTTAAAAACATTTTTTAAACAAGGGCTAAGAAGCACAGTAAGAATTTATGTTTATTTTTCACTAAATATTTGCTAGATACTATGCTTAAGACCTTCACATAAATTAATCTATTTGATCCTCAAACACATATATTAAATAGTCATAGGTCTCTGCCATTATTATTAATTATTATTTCTAATTCTTTTTACTGACACCTGAGTTAAACGTGAAAAAGGCCAGATGGTGTGTTTAGACAAGGAGGATCTGAGAGCAGGCGAGGCAGAAAGGGCCGGAGGCAGCAGCTCTGGAATTTGGCGCTGAGCTTCTTCATCCGAGTGGCAGCCATGGGGGAAATCTGTATACGTCAGCTCAGCCAGGAAAGTTTTATTCTTGCTCTGCAGTGTGATTTTGCTGACTCTCCTGTTGATTTCAAGAGCTTTGAACATCTGTGGTTCTACTAAAGTAACACAATGTTGACCCATCGCTCTGACTCATCCTATCTAATAAAAGAGAAAAATGGTAATTGGCGTACGACGATACCCTTTTCATTGGCTAATCAGGGCTATATGCAAATTAACTGCCAACTATGATTGGCAGTTAACTGCCAACTATGATTGGCAGTTAACTGCCAACAAGATGGCGGTTAATTTGCATATGTAGGCACAATGCAGGGAGGCGAAAGGGAAAGCAGGAAGAAGCCCCCTGCCACTGACAGTGATCGGAAACCCAGCGGGGAGCTAAGAGCTGGGGGGCAGGGCAAAGGCGGCCCTGGGGCCGCCTTTGCCCTGCCCCCCAGCCATGATCAGAGAATCAGGAGCCTTTTCCGCCCTGGCCAGTGATAGCAGGAAGTAGGGGTGGAGCCAGCGATGGGAGCTGGGCACTGTCGAAGCTGGCAGTCCGGGAGCTGGGGTCCCTTGCCTGGGCCTAAAGCAGAGCCCACGATCGCGGGGCCGCTGCAGCTGCGGGTCCCTGTTGCCCGGGCCGGACGCCTCAGCCAGAGGCGTTAGGCGTGGGCAGGGGCGGAGCCTGCAACCGCGGGGAGCTGGGGGTCCCCTGCCCAGGCCTGACACCTCTGCCGGAGGCCTCAGGCCTGGTCAAGGGGCCGATCGGTGATTGATCGGAGGGTGATGAGGGTCAACTCCTCTGGCCGAGGCATCAGGCCTGGGTGGGGGGCGGAGCCGGGGATTGGGGAGATATGATGGTCCCCTTGCCCAGGCCTGAAGCCTGGGTCAGAGGCATCAGGCTTGGGCGGGGGGTGGAGCAAGCGATCAGAGGGAGATGGGGGTCCCCTGCCCAGGCATGATTCCTGGGCCAGAGGCCTCAGGCCTGAGCAGGGGCCAGAGCCAGTGATCGGGGGGAGATGGGGGTCCCCTGTCCAAGCCTGACACCTCTGGCGGAGGCGTCAGGCCTGGACAAGGGGCCAATCCTGCGATTGGAGGGTGATGGGGGTCAACACCTGAGGGCTCCCAGTATGTGAGAGGGGGCAGGCTGGGCTGAGGGACACTCCCCTCCCCACACACACCCAGTGCACGAATTTCGTGCACCGGGCCCCTAGTTGTATATAATAAAACCCTATTGCAAATCTACCAAACAGCAGAATGGCCAGTAGCTATGATGTGCACTGACCACCAGGGGGCTCAATGCAGGAGCTGCCCCCTGGTTGTCAGTGTGCTCCCACAGGGGGAGCTCCACTCAGCCAGAAGCCAGGCTCAAGGCTGGTGAGTGCAGTGACGGTGGCCGGAGCCTCTCCCGCCTCCTCTGTAGGCAAGTGGTAAGGAGCAAGGGGTCACAGACTGCAAGAGGGATGTCTGACTGCTGGCTTAGGCCCAATCTCCCAGGGGACATTGCCCGAGGGTCCCGGACTGTGAGAGGGCACAGGCTGGGCTGAGGGACCCTGCCCCCTCTCAGTGCATGAATTTCATGCACTGGGCCTCTAGTTTAAACATATATGTGGCATATAAAGCCTGTACATGTACAAACACTTCTTGGTTCTTACAATAGCTAAAGAAAATGGGCATTTGTTCTTATATGAAAGAAAAATGGATTTTAAGAGTCTCTTTGTCATCTGTTATTCTTTTATCATCATCTCTAAGCAATGGGATATTCTTTCCTTACTCTTTATGCTCTGAGCATAGTTTTGATTGGCCTATATAACAGCAAAAAAATAATAATACTATCTCTTCAAAGCACCCAGGATTTACCTAAGAAATTATAGACAAGATCTCCATAGAGAAAATTCAAAACCATTACTGAGAAATAGTGAAAGAGACTAAATAAAGGCAAAAATATAATGTTCATGGATTAGAATACTTAATCTTTTAAATATATCACTTTCCCCCAAATTGCAGTGGGCTCCCACTGCATGGGAGAACATATTCACCAATGATATATTTGATAAAGGGTTAATATCGAAAACATATAAGCAACTCATACAACTTAACAATAGGAAGACAAACAATCCAATTAAAAAATGGGCAAAGGACCCAAATGGACACATCTCCAAAGCGGACATACAGATGGTCAAGAGGCATATGAAAAAATGCTCCAAGTCACTGATCATCAGAGAGATGCAAATTAAAATGACAATGAAGTATCACCTCATACCTGTCAGAATGGCTACCATCAACAAATCAACAAATGGAGAAAAGGGAACCCTAGTATACTGCTGGTGGGAATGCAGACTGGTGCAGCCACTGTGGAAAACAGTATGGAATTTCCTCAAAAAAATTAAAAATAGAAATACCATTTGACCCAGTGATCACACTTCTAGGAATATATCCTAAAAAGCCAGAAACACCAATCAGAAAGGATATATGCACCCCTATGTTCATAGCATTATTTACAACTAGAGGCCCGATGCATGAAATTCATGCAAGGGGCTCAGCCCTTGCAGCCCTGGCATTGTCCGGAAGGTTGTTGAGCTGTTCAGTCTAATTAGCATATTATGCTTTTATTATTATAGACTAGAGGCCCGGTGCATAAAAATTTGTGCACTCGGGGGGAGTGGGGGACTCCCTCAGCCCGGCCTGTGCCCTCTCACAGTCTGGGACCCCTCAGGAGATAACAACCTGCTGGCTTAGGCCTGCTACCGGTGGCAGAGGGCAGGCCCAATCCCTAGGTGCAGCCCCTGGTCAGGCTCAGAGCAGGGCCAATTGGGGAGTTGGGGCTCCTCCCCCTGTCATGCACAGAGCAGGGCGATCGGGAGGTTGCGATGCTACCCTCAGTCACGCTCAGGGTAGGGCCGATTGGGGGGTTGGGGCAACACCCCCTGTCACACTCAAGACAGTGTCGATGGAGAGGTTGCAGTGCTACTCCCTGTCACGCACAGAGCAGGGCCCATCAGGGGGTTGAGGAGCTCCCCCCGTCACTCACAGAGTAGGGCCGATAGGGGAGTTGGGGCACCGCCCCTGTCACACACCGAGCAGGGCTGATCAGGGACTTGGGGCGCCGCACCCTGTCACACTCAGGGCAGGGCCAATAGGGAGGTTATGGCTCTACTCCGTCACACACAGAGCAGGGCCTGTGGGGGGTGGTTGGGGTGCCACCCTCTATCACCCACAGAGCAGGGTGGATCAGGGGGTTGGGGCGCCGCACCCTGTCACATTCAGGGCAAGGCCGATGGGGAGGTTATGGCTCTACCCCGTCACACACAGAGCAGGGCCCGTGGGGGTGGGGGGTTGGGGTGCCGCACCCTGTCACACACAGAGCAGGGTGGATCAGGGGTTTGGGGTGCCACACCCTGTCACACACAGAACCGCAGGGTGATCAGGGGTTTGGGGAGCTCCCCCCTATCAGGCACAGAGCAGGGCTGATCAGGGGGTTTGGGCGCTGCCCTGTGTCACGCTGATCCCGGTGCCGGGAGGCCTCGCGGCTCCGCTGATCCCGGTGCTGGGAGGCATATTACCCTATTACTATACAGGATACAGGCCTGGTGCATGGGTAGGGGCCGGCTGGTCTGCCCTGAAGGGTGTCCTGGATCAGGGTGGGGGTCCCCACTGGGGTTTTGTTTAGCTTCTATATTTGTAACAATGTTTCAAACTGCAAGTTCAGAGGCCTGCAGCGGCAGGCGGGGAACGTTGGATTCCTCCCGCACTGAAGCAAGCAAGCCTCATGTTAGTTAGCTTCAAGCTGCCTGGCTGCCGGCCACCATCTTGGCTGGCAGTTAATTTGCATATCGCCCAAATTAGCCAATGGGAAGGGGTGGGGAGGTATGGCTAATTACCATGTTTCTCTTTTATTAGATAGGATAGGGAAGATCTGGAAACAGTCCAAGTGCCCATTAGTAGATGACTGGGTGAAAAAACTGTGGTACATTCATACCATGGAATACTATACTGCAGTAAAAAAATAAAAAACAAAAATAAGTAAAAATCTACTTCAAAGTTGTGATTATTAGCAGTGTGTAGTACTTGTGCAGAAATAGTCAAGTAGCCCAATCAGAATTAACTTTATAAACCCAACCTTCATATATAATGGCATTTAATGTTGACAAAATGGAGATGGCACATTCTCTTTAATAAATGGTGCTGGGGTAACTATATATCTATACGGGAGAAATGCAATGACTTATACATAAATATTACAAGAAAAAGAATTGCAGATGGATTAAAGTCATGAAAGGTAAAGCTAGAAACCATTAAGCCTTTAAAATATGGAATATCTTTATGACCTCAAGGTTGGTAGGTCTTTCTAAAATAAGACATAAAAGGCACTGGCACTATATTTTTGTGCAGTGCTTGTGTGTATGAAAATTAACTGCGTATTACTAAGTAGCCTTTGGTGGAAAATAAAAAGGGACCTTATGAAATACCTACAACTCAATAAAAAGAAAGCATGCCAAGTCACCAACACTGAGGATAGCTGAAACAATTACAGAAAGAAATTTAATGCTTTCAAGTCAGAAGAGTAGATATGTTAAATACCCAGATATCAGTAAAGAGTTAGAAAAAATGACACAGTTTTGGGTAAATTTTTATAAATGACATAAAAGAAAAAAAATCAATGAGTTAAAGAACCATATAATAGAAAATATTCAACCCTAAAATGTTGCTTTGAAAATATGGACTACACAGACAAAGCCCCAGCAAGAGAAATTTGTTAGAAAGAAAACAAAGGGTATGCGACTCAACACACAACAGCATGAAAGGGAAGACAGCAGACATACAATTTTAAAGATGTTTTCAACAAGTATACCTTAAACCTAGATGAAATAAATAATTTCCTGGGAAAATGTAAAGTGACAAAATTGTCACAGAATGTATATTTTAAAAATTCATAGAGACCAATAACTTTTAATGAAATTGAGTTTACATAGAGACCTTCCAGACACCCGCCCTGGGCTTGGAGACAGTGCTGCGGTCTGTGAAAGGCGGAAACCCCTGAGGCTTAGGTTGTTCCGTAAAAGGGGAGGCAAGTTTCCCAAGGAATTGCAGAACCCAGTGTAACTAGATAAGGCCTTTGGGTAAAAAATGTCCGTCAGCTCAACTTCCTTGTTTTGCCTGAGAGACTTTGATAAAGTTACAAATGCCATCAGAGTCATACATTTTATTTAGAAATTTAAGGAACATTTTTCAGTAATGGAAGTCTGATGATACAAATGCTCTTTGAAAATATAATTCAGCAAACTAGATGTTACGTTATACAGATAAAGGTGAACACTGAGGCACAATTAGCCCTTTACCTTGACTGCATTAAGGATACAAGAATTGATAAGTTGGGATAGAGGTCTTTTCTTGTCATGTGTATAATTATTTGTTATAACAGAATTGAATCCTGGTAATTTTTTAGTCAACCTGTGACATCCAGTTTGTTTGCTTTGCATTCTAAAAGGTTCATTGTTAACTCCTATGGCTCAATCTGTATATGCCTTTGTTAGAAATGAGATTTAGCTATTTTATGTACTAGAAAATCTAAGATTGGCCATATAATTGGTAATATGCATCCCAGCAATATGATGATTTTCTCTCTAAAATCGCCACTATTTCACCTTGTAACGTCGCCGTTATGAAGTGGATGCTTCCCTACGTAGTCAAGGCTTCGTGGTCTTCATCAGCTGGAGGGAATGAGCTGCAGCTTCGGCTCTCACAGTGCGGCCTGAGGGTCCCAGAGCTTCCCAGAGACTCTGAGACAGATACCGAGGCCAAGCTACTTTCGTGGTGATATGAAGGGGCTATGTGCTTTTCTACTGCATGGATATTTGCAATGATACAAAGCAGAGTGGCATAAGGCAGCTAGAGCCTTAGCACAAGCCAAACACTGGCACCAAATTATAAAGTGCTCATTGCTTTCCACACTGACGTGTACACACATTACAACAATTCCCAGGTGTGGAGAACATCCTTGCTGAACCGGTAGGTAGGATTACTTTCACCGAATCTGGGCCTTTTTGATGCCTTGTGTGATGAACTGGGCCGTGCCCGCAGAACTTGCACGCTGCACACTGAGGCATGAGGGCTCTGCCAAGGAAAGCACAGGGCAGCTGTTGGCGGCAGGAGCTGAAACAGTCACGCTTTGCATACAACCCCATTTGTACTTGACTGGACAACTGAAAGACAGGCCATGGTTATTAGATGTAGACTTTGGCAGACATTTTCTCAAAACTGAGCAAAGTGAGCCTGCCGATTCAGGGGAAAGAACTGAAATTATTTGCTGCCAATGGTACAGCTTGAGCTTTCAAATGAAATGAAGGATTTTGGAAATTTGGCAGCTTCCCAGTACTTAAAGATGTCTCCGATGATACAGGCGGTGCGATATGAATGCACTAATATGTAATTTTTAATATTACAGGATCAAATGTGTCAACATTTGGAAGATCTGCTTTAGTCAGTGAATCAATCTTTTTTAAGTGACCAATGTGCTATGTTACAATATCACACATGCACATATGATCCATTCAAAGTGCAGGATAGATCCATGGACTTTAAATGACTATAAACAATTGTTTGAGATGGTTTCAAATTTCACACAGCAACTAACCTTTAGAAACTATTACTTGTCAAATTTCATGAAAATATCAAAGAAAAATGTCCACAATTAGCTGACAAAGCTGTTAGAATAGATGAACTTATCTATCTGAGGCCAGAATTTCTTCATATACTTTAAATTAAAAAAACCTTTTTTGCAACTTGAATGAAGAAACATGTGAAAATAACAAATTTATTTTATTAAACTTCACATTTAAGGGATTTGGAAAAATGAAAAACAATGCTACTCTTCTTACTAATGTTTAGTTATAGTTATCTATTATAAAAATATATCCTATATAATAAAGAGCTAGTATGCAGATGGTCATCACACCCTCACACCATCCTGCCATAATGGCTCAGACACTCAACACTAGGGAGAGAGGAATGGGGACCAGCCAGACTGCGGCCCTGGAGAGGGACAAGCCACACACCCCGCAATCATGGACTCCAGCAGCTGCACCTGTGCCTGCGGCCCTGGAGAGGGACAAGCCACCCACCCCGAGGTCCCAGGTGCCAGTGCCTGCAGCTGTGGCCTGGGCGAAGCCACCTGCCCATGGTCCCCTGCAGCTGCAGCCAGCTCTGGTAAAGCTGGCCCAGGTCCTGGGTGCCTGCGGCCAGCCAGAGGGAGGGAAGCCCAGGTCCTGAGTGCCTGTGACCAGCTGGAGGAGGGAATCCTGGGTCCCGGGTGCGGGGCGAGGCAGAGGTGATTAAGGGCGATCAGGCCGGTAGGGGAGCAGTTAGGGGCAATCAGGCAGACAGGCAGAGGTGATTAGGGGCAATCAGGCAGGCAGGCAGGTGAGTGGTTAGGAGCCAGAGGTCCCAGACTGCAAGAGGCAGTCAGACATCCCCCTAGGGGTCCTGGATTGGAGAGGGTGCAGGCCATGCTGAGGGATACACACCCCTCTCTCCCCCCCCTCCGTGCACAATTTCATGCACCGAGCCTCTAGTATTAAATATAATAAAATATATGTTAATGTGCAATAGATTTTTATGATTATTTCAAATAAATTAGTAATTAGTTTGTAAAGTTTTCCATTTTAATTTGTAATATGGTCACTATTGATAAATGTAATATAATAATAAAAAAAGCTCTTCGGAATCCTTAATAATTTTTAAGATGTAAAGAATTCTAGAGATCAAATCATTTGAGATTCCTTGAACTATACTTAGTAAAAAGATATACACTTAAAACAAAATAATAAAAGTAAAAAACAAACAAACAATGAAACAAAATTTTAAATGCATCTGTAATCAAAATAATAATATATTATTAATCACAATGTTAACAATTAACAAATTAATCACAGTATGTTTAATAAAAATAATACATTTGTAAGGTGTATGCATATTTAAAGGTAGATATGAAACATAACAGGCTGAATGCCTATTAAAGTGAAAGGCATTAAGAAAAAGGAACTCAAAACACCAACACCTCCAGTGCTTTGAAGGGCTGCACTTATAGCATCAGCTTAATGAAGAAAACGTTAGTAAATAAAGAAAAAGAGAACTTTCATTGTCCTGTTTAAGGTGTCCAACCTTCCCTGGTCCATGTGGTTCAGTTGGTTGCAGTATCATCCTATACACTGGGAGGTAGTGGGTTCAATTCCCAGTCAGGGCACATACCCAGGTTGTGGGTTTGATCCCCAGGAGGGGCATGTGCGGGAGGTGGCTGATCAATGTTTCTCTCTTACATTTTATGTTTCTCTCTTTCCCTCTTTCCCTTCATCTCTTTAAAATTAATAAATAAATACATAATTTGTTAAAAGGGTAAATGAGTGATCCAATTAAAAAAAGAACTACACAAGTCCTTACAGCATGCCTACACCTAGCTTCATCTTATTTTCTTTCCACATTTTCCTCTATTTCATCATATATAAACACCTACACAAACATATCTTTGTAAGTCTTCTCAAGTTGGCAATTGTGAATGAATTATTTCTTTTGAAAATCACAATGATAAATATAATTTGGTACAAAAAATTGTTTATTAACTAATCGATTCACTATTTTTAAATAAACTGTACCAAAAAAACAAAAGTAAATATGCCTCCTCTAACTGCAATGATAATAATCATAATAATAATAATAATAATAATCATATCTAATAAAAGAGAAACATGGTAATTAGCCATACCTCCGCTATCCTTCCCATTGGCTAATCAGGGCGATATGCAAATTAACTGCCAGCCAAGATGGCGACCGGCAGCCAGGCAGCTTGAAGCGAACATGAGGCTTGCTTGCTTCAGTGACAGAGGAAGCCAAAGTTCCCCTCCTGCCTTGCCGGCCTCTGAGTTTGCAGTTTGAAACATTGTTACAAATATAGAAGCTAAACAAAACCCCAGAAACCTGTTTTCAGCCAGCCATGATCTCAGAGCTGGAGTTGAAACAGTGTTTCGATTATAGAACCCAAACAAACCAGATACCTGCTTTCAGCAGCCGAGGCCTCAGAGCTGGAGCCAAGCCTCAGAGCTAAAGCTGGCCCAGAATAAAAAAGAAAAGAAAAAAAGGAGCAGTTGGGAGCTTCAGTCACCCGCCAGCCTGAAAACAGCCCTCAGCCCCTCACCCAGGCTGGCCAGGCACCAAAGCGAGACCCCCACCCTGATCCAGGACACCCTTCAGGGCAAACCAGCCAGCCCCACCCCATGCACCAGGCCTCTATCCTATATAGTAAAAGGGTAATATGCCTCCCAGCACCAGGATCAGCGGAGCCGCGAGGCCTCCTGGCACCGGGATCAGCATGACAGGGGGCAGCGCCCAAACCCCCTGATCGCCCTGAGGCTCTGTGTGTGACAGGGGGCAGGGACACAACCTCCCTACCCGCCCTGCTCTGTTCGTGACAGGGGAAGGCGCCCCAACCCCCTGATCAGCCCTGCTCTGTGCCTGATAGGGGGGAGCTCCCCAACCCCCTGATCGCCCTGCGGCTCTGTGTGTGACAGGGTGCAGCACCCCAACCCCCTGATCGGCCCTTCTCTGTGTGTGACAGGGTGCGGCGCCCCAACACCGCCCCCCCCCCCCGCAAGGGCCCTGCTCTGTGTGTGACGGGGTAGAGCCATAACCTCCCCATCGGCCCTTCCCTGAGTGTGACAGGGTGCGGCGCCCCAACCCCCTGATCCGCCCTACTCTGTGAGTGACAGGGAGGAGCTCCTCAACCCCCTGATTGGCCCTGCTCTGTGTGTGACAAGAGGGAGGTCTCCAACCCCCCTGATGGGCCCTGCTCTGTGAGTGACAGGGGGCAGTGCCCCAACCCCCTGATTGGCCCTGCTCTGTGCGTGACAGGGGGTGGCCCCGCAACCTCCCCATCGACACTGCCTTGAGTGTGACAGGGGGCAGTGCCCCAACCCCCCAGTTGGCCCTACCCTGAGCGTGACTGAGGGTGGCATCGCAACCCCCTGATCTGCCCTGCTCTGTGCATGACAGGCGGCGGCGCCCCAACTCCCCAATCAGCCCTGCTCTGAGCCCGACCAGGGGCTGCACCTAGGGATTGGGCCTGCCCTCTGCCACCCAGGAGCAGGCCTAAGCCAGCAGGTCGTTATCTCCCAAAGTGTCCCAGACTGCGAGAGGGCACAGGCCAGGCTGAGGGACCCCCCTCCCCCCCGTGAGTGCACAAATATTTGTGCACCAGGCCTCTAGTAATAATAATAAAAAGAATGTCTCACAGTCCTGGATTACTTCACTTTTTTCTGGAATCCATTGAAGTTGATGTCATTGTATTAGACACACCTGTAAGCTGTACACAGTATTTTTATTTTTCCCCTGCACTCTGTGGCAGCTTCAGCTACATGTCAGCAGCTGCTAACCCCCTCTAACACACACCCTTCTCTGTGTTCCTTCAGTAAGCAGCCTACTGGTTGTATCCTCTTTTAGTTTAATACCATGTAATTCTAAGTTCACTAGAGCCATTAAGATACAATCAATGACTAAATAAATTGGGTGACTCAGAAAGTCCTTAACAATCTTAGGTTGTAATATTAATGAGAAAAATTCAATGCCTAAAATTCTAAAATATCTCCAGAAAATGAAACAATATAACACCAACACCTAAAATCTTTTTGTCTTATTCTGTATAGGGATCCCTGAATTTCTATGCCTGTTTTAATAAATTTGCACATGCATTCAATAAGATCAATTAATTCATTGTTGTTTTTATAAAACAAAAATCAACAAATGAACAAGTGGAACAAACAAACAAACTCATAGACAGAGACAACAGTATGGTGGTTACCAGAAAGGAAGGGGGTGACAGGAGTATGAGGAGGGTAAAGGAAGTCAAACATATGATGATACAAGGAGACTAGACTTTGGGTGATGAACTCACAATGCGATGTACAGATGATGTATTATAGAATTGTACACTTGTAACCTATATAATATTATTAACCAATATTACCCCAATGATTTAATTAAAGAAACTTTAACAGGGTGGGTTTTTGAGAGGGTTTAATGAACAGCTTTTTTCCCATCTGAGCTATGCCACTCATGAAAACTAAAACAGCAGAACAAGCCCCAGTCACCTAGGCACATACCTAGGTTACAGGTTCAATCCCTGGTCGGGTCTCTCTCACATCAATGTTTCTTTTCTCTCTCTCCTTCTCTCTCTCTCTCTCTCTCTCTCTCTCTCTCTCTCTCTCTCTCTCTCTCTCTCTTCCATTCCCTCTCTCTAAAATCAGTAAGCATATCCTTAGGTGAATTTTTTAAAAAATAAAACAGCAGAACCAGCAGCAGGAATATCAAATGATTTTTGTATTACCAATTAATTTGGGTAGGAGGACAGTTCAGCCTGATACCAATGGGCCTGTCAATTCACTCTCCAAGGTAGACCTTGAGATAGTCTCCCAGAGACCAAGGGCTAGTCAGCAGGAGAGACACACCCACCCATGTTGCAGCCTCTTACCGTTAGAGGAGAAAGCCCTCAATTTGGTATTTTTGACAGATGAGCTCCATCTAAGTGAGGAACTTGGAACAATGGTTTACAGTGGTCTTCACTGGTGTGTCTCCAGCTTCTCGGGGGGGGGGGTGGCAGGAGGGGTTAGAGAGGTGTTTTAAGGAGGTCACTCCCTAGGGAGCCCAGAATAGTGCAGGGAAGATAGTCTATAGGAATTGTGATACTTAATGATGATGACAGCAAGCCCTCACTGAAAGATTATTACATTAAGGACTCTTCCTATCTAATAAAAGAGAAGCATGGTAATTGGCATATGACTGCTACCCTTCCCATTGGCTAATCAGCGAGATATGCAAATTAACTGCCAGCCAAGATGGTGGCCGGCAGCCAGGCAGCTTAAACTGAACATGAGGCTTGCTTGCTTCAGTGATGGAAGACTCCAACGTTCCCCGCCTGCCTTGCCGGCCTCTGAGCTTGCAGTTTGAAACATTGTTACAAATATTGAAGCTAAACAAAACCCCAGAAACCTGCTTTCAGGGAGCCTGGATCTCAGAGCTGGAGTTGATATAGTGTTTCAATTATAGAACACAAACAAACCAGATACCTGCTTTCAGCAGCAGAGGCCTCAGAGCTGGAGTCAGAGCTAAAGCTGGCCCAGAATAAATAAAAAAAGAAAAAAAGGAGCGGTTGGGAGCTTCAGTCACCTGCAAGCCTGAAAACAGCCCTCAGCCCCTCAGCCCCTCAGCCCCTCAGCCCCTCAGTCCCTCAGCCCCTCAGTCCCTCAGCCCCTCAGCCCCTCAGTCCCTCACCCAGGCTGGCCAGGCACCCCAGTGGGGACCCCTACCCTGAAGGGTGTGTGACCAGCTGCAAACAGCCATCATCCCCTCATCCAGGCTGGCCAGGCATCCCAGTGGGGACCCCCACCCTGATCCAGGACACCCTTCAGGGCAAACCAGCCGGCCCCCACCCGTGCACCAGGCCTCTACCCTATATAGTAAAAGGGTAATATGCCTCCCAGCACCGGGATCAGCAGAGCCGCGAGGCCTCCTGGCACCGGGATCAGCATGACAGGGGGCAGCGCCCAAATTCCCTGATCGCCCTGCGGGTCTCTGTGTGACGGGGGCAGGGCCACAACCTCCCTATCGACCCTGCTCTGTTCCTGGCAGGGGAAGGCACCCCAACCCCCTGATCAGCCCTGTTCTGTGCCTGATAAGGGGGAGCTCCCCAACCCCCTGATCGCCCTGCGGCTCTGTGTGTGACAGGGTGCGGCGCCCCAACCCCCCCACCCCCACAGGCCCTGCTCTGTGTGTGACGGGGTAGAGCCATAACCTCCCCATCAGCCCTGCCCTGAGTGTGACAGTGGCAGCACCCCAATCCCCTGATTGGCCCTGCTCTGTGGGTGATAGAGGGCGGTGCCCCAACCCCCTGATGGGCCCTGCTCTGTGTGTGACAAGGGGCAGCGCCCCAACCCCCTGATTGGCCCTGCTCTGTGCGTGACAGGGTACAGAGCCCCAACCCCCCTGATGGGCCCTGCTCTGTGAGTGACAGGGGGCAATGCCCCAACCTCCTGATTGGCCCTGCTCTGTGCGTGACGGGACTGGCGCCGCAACCTCCCCTTCGACCCTGCCTTGAGTGTGACAGGGGACGGTGCCCCAACCCCCCAATCAGCCCTACCTTGAGCGTGACTGAGGGTGGCATCACAACCTCCCGATTGCCCTGCTCTGTGCATGACAGGAGGCGGCGCCCCAACTCCCCAGTCAGCCCTGCTCTGAGCCCGACCAGGGGCTGCACCTAGGGATTGGGCCTGCCCTCTGCCACCCGGGAGCAGGCCTAAGCCAGCAGGTCGTTATCTCCCGAGGGGTCCCATACTGCGAGAGAGCACAGGCCGGGCTGAGGGACCCCCCTCCCCCCTGAGTGCACAAATTTTTGTGCACCGGGCCTCTAGTTTAAATATAATAATGTATTTTCACATTTAATCCTCATTCCTTATTTGTTTCTTTGGGTGATGTCAGAGGAATGGTGGTGTGAGAGATCCTCTTGGCCTCCTCACCCTGATATTTCAACAAATTAACCAACTATAATTCAACAAGGAATTCTCTGCTCAATACAGAAGCACACCTGAGAGACCCATGCATTCAAACACCTAAAGGTGGGCAACTGGGAATGAACAGGGAGATGAGAAGGGAGGAAAGCACAGACAGCCCACAGACGCAGCCCTGCAGCCAGGAACTCAAGGCTTGGCCAGGAGAGGGGAGAAAGCTGTTGTAGCAGGTGCTTCCTTCAGCAGGGAGGAGTAGAGAGCTGTGGGGGACAGTCCAACAGGGTGAGCAGCGAGTAAGAGTGAGCAGTGTCTGAGCCAGCAGACACCTGACAGAGCACAGGGCTCTGCTGTGCAGCTCTCCACTATCTGGCCTGTAGGCAGTACTTCAGACAAAGGAGCCCTGCTGCCACTTGGACTCCCAAAAATCAATTCCCATTGATCTTGGAGTTAGGTGAAGGGGCATATTATCTGTAAATCAGAAGCTATTGCAGTAGAACCATTGTTTCCTTCTGTGGCTGATCCCCAGATGCGGTGCTTAGGGTGGAGCCCCATGGAGGTCAGGAGTCACCATTACAATGAAAGCAGAACAAATCCCAGCCCTAAGCAATATGGCCATACTGCCTTAGAGAAGCCGGAAGTCATGGAGTTTAAGACAGGGAGATCACAGAGGTGAAAAGTCTTGTGATTCAGCTCCATCTACTGGAAAACAATAGAAAGTTTTCTTCAGAGGAGGATGCTATCAGCCATTAATATAGATATAAATGCCTACCCAAAGGAGAACAGCAAACACCATGAATAACCACGGTAACGAGGATGATTAGAAAGAAAATGAAAAATCCCCAGAAAGCAAGCTGGCACACATGGAAATATGTGATATAAATGAGAGATTTCAAGATTGTAGTTCTGAAAATACTCAATGAGATGCAAGAAAATACAGACAGGCAATTCAATGCACTCAGAAAACAAATATTGACCAAAAAGAGTACTTTAACAAAAAGATTGAAACTTAAAAAAGAACCAATCAGAAATGAAGCATGCAATTAAGTAGATTAAGAGTGAACTACTGAGCATAGAAAACAGTGCCAAGCAGATGGAGGAAAGAATTAGTGATATCAAAGATAGGAATCAAGAAATGACACAGAAGGAAGAAGAATGAGATCTGAGGGTAAAGAAAAATAAAAGAGCTTGACAAGAACTATCTGACTCCATCAGAAAAAGCAATCTATCTATCTATCTATCTATCTATCTATCTATCTATCTATCTATCTATCTATCTATCTATCCATATGCCTAAGTGACCATTACAACCAAATGACTGTGACTGGAATGACCAGTTGACCAGTTGCTATGACACAAGCTGCACATGCTGCCCCCTGGTGATCAGTGAACTCCACAGCCAACCTCCCACAGCCCTCAGTCCCTCCCCCTGGCCAGCAAACCTTCTGTGGTCCCTCCCCCATCTCTCCCCCTATCTGGCAAGCCCCAGCTGGCCCGGCCCCAATTGGGACTGGGCAAGATGGCCCTAATCGGCCCTGATCTCCGGCCATACCTAAGGACCCCACCCATGCATGAATTTTGTGCACCGGGCATCTAGTATTAGAATAATAGGCATTCTGGAAAAGGAAGAGGGGGAGAAAGGAATGGAGAGTCTATTCAAACAAACAGTGGATGAGCCCAGCTGGCATGACTCAGTGGTTGAGCATCAACCTATGAACCAGGAGGTCACAATTTGATTCCTAGTCAGGGCACATACCTGTGTTGTGGGCTCAGTCCCCAGTGTGGAGTATGCAGAGGGCAGCCAATCAATGATTCTCTCTCATCATTGATGTTTCTATCTCTCTCTCCCTCTCCCTTCCTCTCTGAGATCAATAATAAAAATGTATTTTTTAAAAAATAGTGGAAGAAAAGTTCCCAAATCAATTGAAAGAACTAGATCCTCAAATCCAAGAAGCCAACAGAACACCTAGTTACCTCAATCCAAAGACGCCTTCGCCAAGGAACTTTGCATTGAAACTGTCAAAATTAATGACAAAGAAAAAAGTTCTTAAAGCAGCCAGGAAAAAGAAGAAAGTGACCTACAAAGGTAAACCCAGAGAATTTCATCTGAGTTCTCAGCAAAAACTCAACAAACCCAGAAGAGAGTGGAAATATTCAAACATATGAAATAGAGAAATTGCCAGCCATGAATAATATATCCAGGAAAATTATCCTTTAAAGATGAAGGAGAAATAAGACTTTCCCAGACATATAGAAGCTGATGGATTTTATCACCAGAAAACCTACATTGCAGGAAATACTCGAGGGAGTTATTCTACCCGAGACAAAGAACATAAGGTCACAACACTACAAGTAAGCTCACCAAAAGATTTACAGCATAAACAGGGATAATTTGTGACAACAGAAATGTAAAAGGGGGAGGGGAAAGGTCTGAACTGGCAAAGGAGGAGGATGCACTCAAAAGGAAAACAGAACTGTATATATGCAGCTTTATTTTTTATAAACCTAATGGCAACCACACACACACAAAATATCCCCAATCCAGGACACATAGCTTAAAAAATGAGGAAACAGAGGAAAGTATGGAACACCACCAAACAAAAACAACAGTCAGAAACACAAGGGAAAAGAACCAATAGAGGCACAGAACTACCAGAAAACAAAAGATAAAATGGCTATAGAAAGTCCCCATAGATCAATAATTACCCTAAATATAAGTGGTCTGAATTCACCAATAAAGAGGCACAGAGTAGCAGAGTGGGTCAAAAAACAAAACCCAATCATATGCTGCCTACAAGAGACACATATAAGCTGCAAAGACAAAGGTAGGTTCAAAATAAAAGGGTGGAAAATGAATACCAAAGCAAATAACATCCACAGAAAAGCAGGTGTGGTCATACTTATATCTGACGAAATAGGCAAGATAACAACAGACAAAGATGGACACTTTATAATGATAAAGGGGACACTACATCAATAAGACATAAGGCTTCTTAATACATATGCATCCAACCAGGGATCACCAAAATATACAAAACAACTACTCACGGAACTAAAGGGAGAAACAGATCAAAACACAGTCATAGTTGGAGACCTTAATATTCCACTGACAGCTCTAGACAGATCAACCAAACAAAAAATCAATAAACAAACACCAGCATTAAATGAAACACCAGACCAAGTGGACATAATTGACGTTTACAGAGCCTTTCATCCCAGAATATCATACTATACATCCTTCTTCAGTGCAAAGGGGCTAATCAGAGCATTCCCAAGGATGGACCATATGGTGGGTCACAGAACGAGCATCAATAAATTCAAAAGGATTGAAATAATAGCAAGCAGATTTTCTGTCTTGAAAATGACTTGACATTAGAAATAAACTGCCAAGAGGAAGTAAAGAAACCCACAAATATGTGGAGATTAAACAACATACAACTGAAAAATGACTGGGTCAAAGAAGAAATAAAAGATGAGATCAAGAGATATATAGAGACAAATGAGAATGACAATACAACATATCAAAACCTCTGGGATGCTGCAATGGCAGTAATAAGAGGGAAGTTTATATCATTAGAGGTCTATCTTAAGAAACAGGAGAAATCCCAAGTAAACAACCTAACATCACATCTTAAAGTACTAGAAAAACAAGAACAAAAGTAACCCAAAGTCAGCAGAAGAAAGAAAATAATAAAAATTAGAGAAGAATTGAATGAAATAGAGAACAAAAAGACTATACAAAAATTCAATAAAACAAATAATTGGTTCTTTGAAAAGATTAATAAAATTGACAAACCCTTGGATAGATTCACTAAGGAAAAAAGGTAAAATACCCATACAAACAAAATCATAAATGAGATAGAAATCGCCAAAGATATCACAGATATACAAACGATCATACTAGAATATTATGAAAGACTATATGCCACCAAATTCAATAACCTATAATAAATGGGTAAGTTCCTAGAAATATATAATCTTCCTAGAATAAATCATGAAGAATTGGAAAATCTAAATAGACTGATAAGCAGTGAGGAAATTGAAACACCCATCAAAAACCTCCCAAAAAATAAAAGTCCAGGACCAGATGGCTTCACCAGTGAACTCCACCAAATATTCAAGGAAGATTTAAAACCTATCCTCCTCAAACTCTTCCAGAAAATTGAAAAAGAGGCAATACTGCCTAATACATTCTACAAGGCCATTATAACCCTGATACCAAAACCTGGCAAGGATAACTCCAAGAAAGAAAACTACAGACCAATATGTCTGATGAATACAGATGCAAAAATCCTCAACAAAATACTAGCAAATCAAATACAACAGTGCATCAAAGGAATAATACATCATGATCAAGTGGGGGTCATTCCAGAGGCACAAGATGGCTCAACATACTCAAATCAATCAATGTAATAAATCACAATAACAAAAGAAAGGGTTAAAATTATATAATCTTATCAATAGCTACAGAAAAGCATTTGATAAGATACAACATCCATTTCTGATTAAAACAGTCAATAAAATAGGGATAGAAGGAAAGTACCTCAACATAATAAAGGCCATATATGGTAAACCCTCAGTCAATATCAGAATCAATGGTGAAAGACTGAAAGCTTAGAGGAAAAGCTTTTCCCCTAAGATCGGGAACCAGACAAGGATGTCCACTCTCAGCACTCTTATTCCACACAGTGCTGGAAGTCCTAGCCAGGGCAGCAAGGCAAGAGAAAGAGATAAAAGGCATCCAAATAGGGAAGGAAGAAGTCAAACTGTCACTTTTTGCAGACGAAATGATTCTGTATATAGAAAACCCTAAAGACTCCACTAAAAAAATTATTAGAAACAATAAACAAATACAGTCAAGTTGCAGGATATAAAATAAATGTGCAAAAATCCATTTCCTTCCTTAGACTAACAACATAACTTTAGAAAAAGAAATGAAAAACAATTCCTTTTGCAATTGCAACCAAATTAATAAAATACTAGGAATAAACTTAACAAAAAACATGAAAGACCTATACTGAAAATTACAAAGCATTATTAAGAGAGATTGAAAAAGACACAACAAAATGGACAAATATCCCATGTTCATGGATTGGAATAATAAACATAGTTTAAATGACCATATTATCCAAAACAATATACAGATTTACTACAATCCCCATCAAAATCCTAATGTCATTTTTTTTAAAGAAGTAGAATGAAAAATCATCAGATTTATATGGAACAACAAAAGACCTTGAATAGCCAAAGCAATCCTGAAATAAAAGAACAAAACTGGAGGTATCACACTACCTGACTTCAAATTATACTACAGAGCTGATAATCAGAACAGCATGGTATTGGCAGAGAAACAGACACACAGATCAATGGAACAGAATAGAGAGCCCAGCTATAAAACCATATGCATATGGACTGATATTTTTTAAGAAAGTAGCCAGAAACACAAAATGGAATAAAGACAGTCTCTTTAATAAACATTGCTGGGAAAACTGGAAAGCCACAAGCAAACGAATGAAACTGGATCAGTTTGTCCCCATGTACAAAAATTAATTCAAATGGATCAAATACCTAAATATAAGACCCAAAACAGTAACACATAGAAGAAAATGTAGGTACCAAACTTATGGACCTTGGTCAGAGAGAACATTTTATGAACTTGACCCCAAAGGGAAGGGAAATAAAGGCAAAAATAAATGAATGGTACTATCCTATATAATAAAAGGCTAATACGCAAATTGTCCCCTCGACCGGGAGTTTGACCAGGAGTTGGACCAGGGGGCAGGTCCAGCTGGCCAACTGCCTGAGCCCCTCCCCCTGGCCGGCCCGGCCTTATCAGGGTGGGCTGGCTGGACCCTACCCATGCACAAATTCATGCACCAGGCCTCTAGTACAAAATAAAAAGCTTCTGCACAGGAAAAGAAACTGACAACAAAACAAAGAGGCAGCCAACCAGATAGGAGATAATATTTGTAAATAGTAGCTCCAACAAAGGTTTAATTTCCAAAGAACTCATAAAACTCAACAGCAAACAAACAACCCGCCCAATCAAAAAGTAGGTGGAGGACCTGGAAATACACCTCTCCCAAGAAAACATATGAACAGCCAATAGATGTATGAAAAGATGTTCACCCTCACTGGCTGTTAGGGAAATGCAAATCAAAACCACAGTGAGATACCCCCTCACACCTGTTGGGGTGCCCATTACCAACATGACAAGCAACAACAAGTGTTGGAGGTTGTGGGGAAAAGGGAAACCTCCCCCCGTTCACTGCTGGGGGGCCTGTGGACGGTACAACCACTATGGAAAGCAGTCTGGTGATTCCTCAAAAAATTAAGAATAGAGGACCACACGACTCAACTATCCCACTCCTGGGTATATATCAGAAAAATTCTAAGTCATGTATTCACAAGGATATAAGCACTTCTATGTTCACTGCAGCATTATTCACAGTGGTCAGGACATGGAAACAACCAAAGTGCCCTGCGATAGAGGGCTGGGTAAAGAAGATGTAGTACATATGCACCATGGAACACTACTCAGCCAGAAGAAAGGATGAAATACTGCCATTTGCAACAACACGGATGGATCTTGAGAACATTATGCTAAGTGACATAACTCAGTTAAAAAAAGGCTAAGATTATATGATTATATGATTTCACTCATATGTGAGATATAAAACTGAAACTCATGAACACAAACAGCAGTGTGGTGGTTGCTAGAAGGAAGGGGCTTAGGGGAGAAGGGAGTCCTAACATAAAGTGACGGGAGAAGATCTGACGCCAGGTGGTGGGCACACAGTGCACTACACAGATCTTTTAACATGAAACCCGCACCTGAAACCTATATGATCTGTTGACCAATGTCACCCCAATAAATTTAATTTATAAAAAGTAGTCCCTTAATAAGAAAAACAAAACAACCCTCATTCCTATGAGTAAACCAAACCACAGAGACATTAACTAACAGTCTGCAGGTCTCAGAGCTGTTTGGTGAAGGCCTTGGGCCCGGATCCTCACTTTACATTACTTGACATGTCTGAAGATATTCAACTCATAGCTAGGGCATGATAGTCTTGAAATTCACCAATAATGGATGTTTTCTCTCATCTTACAATTGCTGTAGTAGCTGGAACATGTCACAGAATGGGAACTGCGCATTTCTTTCAATGAATCACAGAGAACATGGCATTAATCATGCATCGGTAGCCATTTCACAATAAGCATGTTGTCTTGTTACAAATGGTGTTTTAGCAAAACAGATGACCCACCTTTCATGAGAGAACGGGTGTTAACAGGGGAGCTCCTCACTGTCCGAGCCCCTCCTAACCAGGGGCCCAGGAGCCCAGAGGAGCCCGGGAGCCGCCCGCGGCCAGAGGCACACTCTTCCCTTTGGAGGTGACTAAGCCCAGCAGAGAAAGCAGTGAGTCACAGCGCTTTGCCCACACGGTCATCACCATGGCAACCATGGTTGCCAGGTGGAGAACTCTCCCATACATCATAATAATTGCTATGTCCAGTTTCAGCAGATTAGGCAGAAAAATATGCACGAATTGGGCCTGAATTAAAATACTCTAAAGTAACTAACATAGTGTATTGACATCACAACCAATAACATACAATAATTATGTAATATTTATTGCTATAAAAACTCTGTATTTAGATATAAAAATATTGAATATTATAAATACTCACTGGATATATGAGTCTATCTAGTATCATCTCATTTAGTGATTGTGCTGCACACACTCAAAAATGATGCTTTTAAAATTTAAATATCCTTCAAATAAGAAGAGGAACCACAGCAATTTTCATCTTTTGGATGAGCAATGTACTTATATGCAGTTTCCCTGGAGGAATATTATGGGAAAGATGTCCCTGAGTCCACTGAGGAAGATATAGGATAGGATATGTCCACTTGTTAATATGGCCAAACTTTACTATGAATAACTAGTAAACTAACCAATAAATATCAAAGAAGTAAGCAGTCCTCTTGCCCTATCAATAACACAAAGGCCATAAGAATTCATGTTATCTCCCTATTGAAGGTCAGAGTTACTTTGAAAGACATTTTTTTCAAACTGTGTTGCCTCCTTCCATTTAGCTATGTAGCTGATTAGTTTGCAGAAGTGCATGAGGATGTACAGACTTTCATTTCAAAGGCTTTCGGTGCCAGGTAATCAGTAAAGTTGTTTAAAGAGGTCCACGCGGTGAGATGCACGTGCCCATCGCCCCCGGCGGAGGGCACCCAGAGCCAGGCTGGAGCGGCAGAGTGCCGATGGCCCAGCCGCCACCTGTCTCCCAGCAGCCCCCCTTTCTGTTTAATATTAATGGACCTCTAACCTTCTTTTATGGAAATAGGGTGCATATTAAATATCACCCTCTAGAAGTGGGCCGTGCTCAAGAGCAGAAGGACCAAACCGAGCAGCCCCGCTCCTGCGCATCGGAGGCTGAAAGCCGGGGCTGCAAGGAGCCAGGAGAGGTGCAGGCGCCCACCACGGAGACCGTTAGGCAGAAAGGAGAGATTTCGTGAGAGAGATTATCCAGTGGAAAAACTCGCAGAACACATGAGCAGGTGTTTCACCAGGGACGCAAGGAGTGGTGATGCCGGAAAGAAGGGAGAAGCCCTCGGTCTCTCCCGCTGTTTCCAGGGCTGAGTCCTGTGGGCGCCCGGAGCAGCCCTGTGACCTGGAACAGTCCTGTGGGCGCCCGGAGCAACCCTGTGACCTGGAACAGCCCTGTGACCCGGAACAGCCCTGTGACCTGGAACAGCCCTGTGACCGGAACAGCCCTGTGACCCGGAACAGCCCTGTGGCCCGGAACAGCCCTGTGACCCAGAACAGCCCTGTGGCCCGGAACAGCCCTGTGACCCGGAACAGCCCTGTGACCCGGAACAGCCCTGTGGCCCGGAACAGCCCTGTGACCCGGAACAGCCCTGTGACCCGGAACAGCCCTGTGACCCGGAACAGCCCTGTGACCCGGAACAGCCCTGTGGCCTGGAACAGCCCTGTGACCGGGAACAGCCCTGTGGCCTGGAACAGTTCTGTGACCAGGAACAGCCCTGTGACCCGGAACAGCCTTGTGGCCTGGAACAGCCCTGTGGCCTGGACAGTTCTGTGACCCATGACCCGGAACAGCCCTGTGACCCGGAACAGCCCTGTGACCTGGAACAGCCCTGTGACCCAGAACAGCCCTGTGGCTTGGAACAGCCCTGTGGCCTGGAACAGCCCTGTGACCTGGAACAGTGAACGGCTCAGGCGGGTGGGGGAAGGGCAGCGAGGCTGAAAACTCCAGGAGGCAGGAGGAGGGTTAGCATTTCCATCTCCTCCAGCATCACCTGGGACCCACCTGCGCTGTTGTGGACAGCGGTCCCAAGGGGAACCCCTCTCCAGTGCAGGAGGTGGAAAAGGGGGCTCTGAGGGCCCCGAGACTGGGACACCCCCTGGGTCCTCTGCTCTCCTTCACTCTAGCCATAGTCGCCCACAGTGGCTGCTGGCCCTGTCCCTAAAACTCAGAGAGGGGACATTATTCATGACAGAAAGAAGTGTGACTCCAGGAGTGCAGGGCAAATCCCAGGGGGTGGGGGGGGCGGTGTCTCCCCTGGTCTTCCCCTGTGGCCTGGGATGAGACAGTCACAGCCCCTGTAGGAAAGGGGGAACCTGAGCCCATTGCCCTGTGGCAGGGGACAGAAAGCCCCAGAACGGGACAGTGTGAGAGAGGACACCAGAGAGATGAGATCGAGAGTGTGAACTGCTTGTCTCACCAGATTTGGGAATGAGCTGCAGGATAGCACCAGCCACTCTCTCGGGGCCCAGGCCCCCCGGCCAGCGAGGCTGGGCCTGCCCCCAGAAGCGCTGCCTGAGCTTTGAAATGAAAGACCTAAAACCACAGCCGAGTCAGCAGCAAGCTGAAAGGCACACATTCTGAAATGAGTAGAAAGCTAGACAGTCGCAGGAAAGAAACGAGGAATAGAAAGCAAACAAGAAACTGATGGGAGATGTACAGTTGGAAAATGCAGTCCGAAATGAAATAAATCCATGGTCCCATCGAATGCGGCAGGAGGAGATGAGAGAGAGGCGGTAACGTGGAGACGCGAAGGGCCCAGCTGTGCAGAGGAGACCTGAGCGGCGCCTGCGCCCACGGAGCGTTCAGCACTCGTGCCCTCCGGCTCCAAAGTCGGGCACATGCAGCTCAGAAGAAAGCGCTTCACAAAACATGAACTGAATGGTCCCCAATTTGCCAGAAGTGTCCATAGAAACAAGCTGCACCTCCGTAAGGACAGGCGTCCATCAGGAAGGAAGACGATCGCACCAGGGAAAGGCTGTGGTCTCAGAGCCAGCGTCTCAGAGCCAAAGGGAAGAAACAGTAGCTATAGCGTGAGGGAGGCCGGCGGGCTGAGCTGAACCGGGGGGTGCTGCCCCGAGCGGGCGGCTGCTGGGGGAGCCTGGCGGGCCTGGGGGGCAGTCTCCTGTGAGAGCCTGGGCAGCAGAAGCCGACCGGGCACCCCCACACCTGTGTGTGCCCAGCGCCTGCAGGAGGCAAGGCAGCACCTGGAGCTTGCTCAGGACCAGGGAGCGGAGGGGACAGGCCACTGTGGGCACAGGACACACACAGAGAATTCCGTCAGCAAATGTGAAAAAGGATCCATCCCCTCAAAGCAATCCATCTCAGACCCAGGACGTTCAAAATGCTGGAACTAAAGACGAGCGTCTGACACAGCCAGAGGCGCGGGGCTGGCCCGCGCAGAGACCGCCCTGGACGGGCCCGGACGGTGGGGTCCCCGCCCCTGACCTGCAGCCTCCCCTCAGCACCGCGCCGTTTCTCCTGTTGTTGTGTTTTCTCTCGCAGAGGTAGTCACAGGACTGACAGTGTTCACACAGGGAGACGGTGCTGTGTTGCGTGTGCGTGTATGTGCATGCGTGTGTGTGTGTGTGTAAACACTAACTCCCCTGCCAACTTTCAGAAAGAAGGCTCAGTTAATAGTGAATTAAACTGCTTTAGGGTGTGAGAGAATTGAGAGTTTAAAAAGAAAGAACCTTCAACATAACTTGCGCCTTCTCGTTTGAAGTGCGCATCACAGTCCGTGTCGTCTGGACACAAAGGCTGTGCAGCTGGAAGAGGTGCCGACGCCTTCCTCCATGGAACCTTCACCACAGCCTATGTCCCAGGGCTGCCCATCACCTCCCAAGGTTTCCTCCTGGCCTCTTACTGACAGTTATTTTTTTCTGATAAGAATATAAAATAGGATCTACCCTCTGAGCAAATTTTAAGTGTGCAACACAGTATTGTTATCTGCCCCACGGCGCATCCCTGGGACTCACTCATCTGGCTCCACTGAAAAACTGTACTCTTTGTCAACACTGACCAGCCCCTCCATCCAGCCCTGGTGCCCACCATCCACTCTCTGTTTCTGTGAGTCTGACTATGTTGGATCCCACATCTAAGTGGACTTGCGTGGCATTTCTCTTGCTCCCACAGGCTCCCCTCACTTACATGATGTCGTTAGTCCAAGTTCATCTACGTGGCTGCCAGTGGCAGGGTCTCCTTCTTAAAGCTGAATGACATTCCACTTGAGTACATGCAGCCGTGGTCACAGAGCAACAGGAGGGCGTGAGCTGGGCAGGTCCCTGGGAGACATATCATCTGGTCCCAGTCCTTGAGGGGCACTGGCCATTCTGAAGGACAAATGGAGGACCTGGTGCCTGAACCCTCACAACACACAGAAGCTCAAAGTGGCTAACAACCTTTCTTATCTGAGCATTTTCCAACCACTTTTCCTCCATCCTTCATAGTACAGTGTATGTTTGAACATTATTAAGTCAATGTAGAATTGTCTCAGCTACAGGAGATAAGGAATTGTGGCTAGCCTCTGAACTCTCCCTCAATGTGTATGAGATAATATGTATATCACCCATATCGCTATCTATTCCATAGGTCTATATCTATCTATCATTATTTATCTATCATCTACCTATATATATATCCAGTTATCTATCCATCTACCTGCTATCAAGAGATGATCTCTCCTATATGTATCTACCTATCTATCTATTATCTGGAAGCTATCTATTATTTATCTAATATCCTCTCCATTTTTTACATTGTGAAATTATACGCTATAAAGAATATTTTGGTAAATTATTATAGAGTGAAATTTTGTAACTACTACTTAGGCTGAAAATTAAACCATCGCGAGAACACTGGAAGCCCTACGTCCGTAATCACAGCCCTTCCTCTTAAGAGGATCATGATCTTCCCTTTACCCCAATCACTTGCTTGGCTTTGTTTCTAGCTTTTCCCTTCAGGCAAGCATCGATACACTCTAGAGATTAGTTTTACCTGTTTTGGACTCCAAATAAATGGAGTCAAACTATGTATACACTTTGGGGGTGGCTTATTTCACTCCAGTGAATTGTGCGAGGGCATCTGTTTTCATTGCTGCATTGCACTCCACCGTGCTCACACAGCAATCCGCTCATTCTCATGTGGGGGCGCCTGTGTGTGGTGTCCATTTGGGAAGCATTGGCACGATTTAGACAGACGTGTTCTTCAACATGCCCTGGAGTCTGTGTGCACCATGTCTGTTGGGTAGAACTTTTGGGGCCTCTCCTCTAACTACCCTGACATCTGCAACTAGGACTTCAACATATGGATTTGGTAGGACACAAGCTTTCGATCCACACCAATCATCTTTTCTCATTTTCCCTGAACACGACCAGGTGCGCGAGGGCCTGCAGTTTCATCTCTGCTGGCTGGATCTGTCTCTTCTGGTGCTGATCCAGGCTGTTCCTGAACCGGAAGCAAGTAGGACTGCAGCTGCACAAAAGAGATTTTGCCAATACCGGAAGGTGAGAGGCAAGAAGAGTGGATTGTCCCTGGCAGTGATGGAGTGGAGACGCTGGGCACCAGCTGCATGTTGTGATGTTGAATTCTGCCCTGTGGGGGCAGGCCTGGCCCCAAGGATACCCTAGTCCTTACAGCCCATGAATGTGCCACTTTACAAGGTGGCAGATGCGACTGGGATGCCTGGGATGAGGACCTTGAGGTGGGAGATTATTCAGGGCTGTTAGGCATCCAAGGTCCTCAGAGAGGCCCCTCTGAGAAAGAGGCAGGGGTGTCAGGTTGCTGAAGGAGGGGAGTCAGTAGACGTGCAGGACAGTGATGTGGGGTCTCGGGCAGGGAATGTGGTGGCACCTCTGGAGTTGGGAAAGGCCAGGAGGTAGGTTCTGCCGGCCTCCTGAGGGAGCAGTGCTGCGTGCGGGTGGATTTTAACCCCGGGAACCCCGCGGCTTCCCTTCCCTAGATCTGTAGGAGAGTAAAAGTGTGTGGTTGAAGGCACACAATGCGTGGTCATTTGTTCCCGCAGCCACAGGAGACGCACGCACCTGTGTCCTTCCTGGAACCCTACGTGCTGACTGTCTCTGGTCAAAGCTGGCCGCGAAGCCCAGGCCCACAGCGCAGGCGGCCATGCCCCCTTAGGGTGACCTCAGGAACCACAGGTTACACACCTGAAACTCAGGTCCCTGAGCCCTCCATCACCCCTCCGAGGCCTGCTGAGTCTCCAATGATCCCAATCTCATGAGGGCTGCATGTTCACCTCGCCAGGTTGCCATGTTCACCTCGCCAGGTCGCCGTGCTCACCTGGACTCCTCGCACTACCCCTGTAGGAATACATGCTCTACTTCTTTAGAAATACTGTCCCTCGATTATTATTCCCACTTCCTAACTTCAGGGCATCACAATGTCCCCATTCATCAGCCTGCTCTTCAAAACGCTCATGGTCAAAACAAGGCAAGTCTGAAAAACTGTCACAGCCAAGAAGAGCCTGTGTAGTTAACAATATTGTATCAACTCTGGTCCATTAGTCATAACAAATGCACCGCACCAATGTAAGTGTAAGACGTTAGCACAGGGGAGGGAGGGGTGCGCTGCATAAGAGCTCTCTGCACTATCTTGGTAATTTTTCTCTAAATCTAAAAGATGTTCTAAAATTTACAAATTATAAAAATACTTATTTAAAAATTAAATTACCTGTACAGTATATGTGTACATATTATACTAGAGGCCCGGTGCACAGTGTACCCTCTTGCAATCCAGGACCCCTCGGGGGATGTCAGAGAGCCGGTTTTGGCCCAATCCCCACAGGCCAGGCCAAGGGACCCCATTTGTGCACAAATTCTTGCATAGGGCCTCTAGTATGCATATAAAATCTTTGGTTAATCTCTTCCTGCCCTCCCTCCTCCCCCCTTCCCTCTGAGATTCATCAGTCTGTTCCATGTTTCCATGCCTGTGCATTGAGGTCTTCCCCCTTGTGGTCATTGCACGTCATAGCTACCAGCTGGTTGGCCAGTCGGCCAGTCAATTAGGCTTTTATATAGATAGATATCAGCATATTTATGATTGATTACCTTTTTAATGCATTTAAATAATTTCCTTTGAGCTTATAATTTTTTCTTTCTTCTCTCTCTCCCACCCTAATTTTTACTGGTTTTATTTTTTTACTATGTTTTAAGGATTATAACATATATGTTCTATTTCTAAACTATACTAATTTTTTAAAGATTTACATATAAATTGATTATATGAATGAAAAGCTAATAGATGGTAATCACAGTGTTTTTGCTAGAAAACCTGTATGTAAACCACATACGTGTTCAGAGGCATCTGGAAGCAACATGCTCGTTTGTCCCTTTTTTATTTATTTATTTATATATATTTTAAAAATATTTTTTATTGATTATTTTACAGAGAAGAAGGGAGAGGGAAGGGAGAGGGATAGAGAGTTAGAAACATTGATGAGAGAGAAACATCGATCAGCTGCCTCCTGCACACTCCCCACTGAAGATGTGCCTGCAACCAAGGTACATGCCCTTGACCGGAATTGAACCTGGGACCCTTCAGTCCGCAGGCCGACGCTCTATCCACTGAGCCAAACCGGTTAGGGCCCCTTTTTTAATTAAACCAATCTTTTCAAACATTTCCTTCTAGGTCTTTTACTTCTTCCTCTACTGAATCTTATATCTTATACTGTCATGTTGTTCAAATTCTCTTATCTTTTCCCTTTAATACCCTCTCAACAATGTTTTATTCATACAGGGTTCACAGATGGAGTAGTCATTTTTATAGGTCAGACATTTCTTAGCTTTGATGTTGGCTTTGTGACTTGTTTGGCAGAGATCTCTCAAGTGAGATCTCTCATTATGTTATTTATAAAATGTACTGTGCTGATGAGAAGTCTGTAATCCAAGCGGCTTGCCAGCGTTTCCCGGCCTGGGGCAGCCCCTCAGATTAGCTCTGTGCACTGGACTGTAAAACTCCACTACAAATGTCCAGGTGAGTGTCTTTTCAATTTTTATTAATTTATCTCTTTCAACACACAGTGGGGTCATTTCAGTGTACATGTGGGAGTATTGTACTTTCTTCCTTAACATTGTTATTATCCATCCTTACTATTCTTTTTTGATGTTTTTCTAAACTTGTTCTTTCCTTCTAGAACGACTACTGGAGGAACACTGGGATTCCTGCGTGAGGGTATCCACGTTGCTAGGTTTTCTCTCTTATTTGCTCATTCTTCCTTTTTCCTTCGATGCCTTTGGAGAGTGTCCCATCATCTTTCAGGTCATTGATTCCACCTCTGGCTATTTTCTGTTCATCATTCAGCCATCTTACATTTTCAATCTGGCAATATTTCAATTTCCAAAAAGCTATTACCCTAGTGTTCCCTTTTCGACAGAACCTTTTCTTATTTTACTAGCAATACTAAACATATCAAATCTCTCTGAAATGTTCAAATTAGTTAAATGTTCTTTCCAATTTTCTTGAATTATTTATTTCCTCAAGCAAATAAATTTTGTTTGTCCCTCTTTTTCCACTGAGCCAAACCGGCTAGGGCTGTTTCTCTTTTTAATTCATCATAGTCCTGTTTCCTTAAATGTCTGGTGACTCTTGGTTCATGGTTATGAGCATGAAGCTTCTTTGAGTATTAGAGAATTATTTTTTATTTTGAACCTTTTTTTTCTAATAGCTTTCTCTAATGTGAACATTTTTCAGTATTTCCTATTTTAAACCTAAAAATGACACAGTCTCTATCGAGTTTCACTCTGCTCACCATGGTATTTACAGGACAGCCGCCGCCGGGTTCCTCCGTCCGCATGATCATCTCCGACCAGCAGCGCATCAGCAGCAGGTCAGCCGTGACAGTGAAGGGAACTGTGGGGTTCAGGTTCATCTTATACTCATTGTCCTCCTCCCCTCCTTCTGTCTGCTCCGTCCCAAGTTTTTGGTACAGAACTTTATAGACTAAAAGCCTCCTGTCCCTTGCACTTTCTCCTGTTTCTTTGCCAATTTCAAGTCTGTGTGTGTGTGGTTCCTGGAAGAATGTTTACAACTATTCATCAATGAGTTTGCTGGGTTTGGTCTCAGTGGCCTCAGTTTTGTCTGGAGTGTTCAGCTGCACAGGTTGCTACTTTCCATTAAGCAATGGCGCTTAGCCACACGGGCCCTTCTGCCCTGTAGGTAGAGGCTGTCTGGTCCACCAGCAAGAGGTCACTGCAGAGGAGAAGGTGCCCCAAGCCCAGCAGCCTGGAGCCCCTCCAGCACTTCCTTTGCTCTGACAGAAGCAGGTGGTGAGGAGGGGGAGCAGTTGAGGCCCCAACACAGCCACTTGACCCCCCTCCTAGTCCTCACTGGGAGGCAGGTGGGGCTGCCTTCTCTGCTGCCTTCGTGTCTTCATCTCTCCCAGGGGGTGGGTGGCACCCTTGTGGCCCAGGACCAAGGTCATCTTGCCCTTGCTTTATTCCATTGGCTCTTCTCCTGGTGACAGGGCAGCTGGCTGTGGAGAGACCGACACGACCTGACTTGGTGGCATGTTCTTTCTTTCGTTGTCATTAAAATTGTGTGCGTGTTCTCCTTTCTGGGAAATGTCCTTGCTTCTGCTGTGTGCTGGCCTCTGCTGCCTGGCCCCAAGGAGGGCTGAGCAGGGAGGGAGGAGGGACTCACTGCAGCCTTGACTGCTCTCCTTGGGATCCGCCCTTCGCTTCCTGGTTAAACATTGTTCATGTTTTCACTAGAGTCAAGCAACCATACACTAGTTGAGTCTGTGTCTCACTAACATTTTTTTAAATATATTTTATTGATTTTTTACAGAGAGGAAGGGAGAGGGATAGAGAGTTAGAACCATCGATGAGAGAGAAACATCGATCAGCTGCTCCTGCACACTCCCCACTGGGGATGTGCCCACAACCAAGGCACATGCCCTTGACCGGAATCGAACCTGAGACCCTTGAGTCCGCAGGCTGACGCTCTATCCACTAAGCCAAACAGGTTAGGCCTCACTGACATTTTTAAAAATATGCAAACCTACTTTTCTCCTGAATCCCACCCCTGGAGGACACCCCAGGAAGCTGCTCTTCTTGTTGGAACTCCAGGAGTGAAAGGATTTGGGCCTGCTGCCTGGCGCTGTCCATGGTGCTGGGGTGTAATGGAACAGCGAGGTGGCTGAACCAGTCAGTGGGAGTAGGTTTGCTTCCCATCACTGGGCACTGACAGGCCACAGGGTCTTCGGGGTCTTCATGCTTCCCCTGGTGGACCCAGGTCCTGTGAGAACCGTCTGTCCATAAGCACGTAATTTCCTCCTGCTTTTTGACACTTTACTATCTATGCACTTGGTAGTCATTGTCGCCTCATTTACAACAAAATAATTGTAAGAGCAGATCCAACACCAGATCTAAGCAATGAAAACGTACCTGCACATGGACCCGCTGCTGCTGGGGTGGTGGCTGTAGTGACTCCAAACTTTCTCTGTGTGCGGATCTCAATGCTCAGTCACCAAGTGCCAACTGCAGACCTGGAGCCAAAAATGGGGTGAACCACAGAGGCACCACTCCACAAGATAAAGATAAAAACATCTCACCCTAACCGGTTTGGCTCAGTGGATAGAGCGTCGGCCTGTGGACTCAAAGGTCCTAGGTTCGATTCCAGTCAAGGGCATGTACCTTGGTTGTGGGCACATACCCAATAGGGAGTGTGCAGGAGGCAGCCGATCAATGTTTCTCTCTCATCGATGTTTCTAACTCTCTATTAGAAACTCTCTTCCTTCCTCTCTGTAAAAAAATCAATAAAATATATTTTTTTTAAAAAGAAATAAAAAAAAAGATAAAAACATCTCCACGACTATGAGGCTGTTTAGGGAAGGAGAGAACGAGAAGGCACTAGAACGAAAGAGCTCTGAGAGATGCTCAGAGAAGCGAAAGGTAGTCTAGAGACATGAGGACAAGCCTGTGTGTTTAGCATTGAACTCTGGGTGTTAATGACTGGGTTACACTGACCACGTGGGATTGTTCCTAACTGCGAAACAAAGTTGTTAGCCTGAGAAGTATGTGTTCTGATAAAAAATGTAAATGTTTTGAAGTCAAAATAAACTTTACCCTGTTTCATCTTTTGAGATTTTATTTTCTTTAGCTTGAAGCATTTGGTAAAAGTTTATCATTTAATAGAGCAGCACAGGTGCTGAGAGCCACACTGGCAGGCAGCAGGGGGAGCGCCTCTCTGTCCACCGGGGGTGTAGGGGCCAGGAGACAGGCCTGCCCTCCTGTCATTGATGGATAAGGATACGTCCTTAGAACATCACCTTGTGTATTCCCTGAAGGAACATTAACTCTGTAGGAACCAAGTTGAATGGTAAGTAATAAAGTTGTAATTAAATGGCTAGTTGGTGGTTTCCCACTGAGCGCATTGGACTCAATGCTTAGTTTTCTACAATACTTGCCCCAGAGCCCTCATGGGTCCAGAGGATATCGTATGGTATGCAAGGCAGTCATTATCCTGAAGAGCAACTCACTTAAGCTCTTTAGAACATTCTCAAATTATGAAGCCTTTTGTTTGTAATTGGATTTTTGCTGTAGGTAGCAATTGGATGTTTCCCAGAGAAAGGCTCCTCTCTCTGCTAACCTAATTTAAAAAATCAGTCACGGACTCCTGGGTTCAAAATGAAAAGCCACCCATTTCTAAAGCGAGTGGGGAGAGGGCCTTCCAGCCGCCCTTCTAAGAATACTGTGCAGAATCTGACCACGTCAGCCTAAACTGAGGCAACCAGGGCGAACACTTCCCCAAATACAGGAATAAATCCCAGGCCTGTGTTTTCACAGTTAAGAATTATACACTCCACAACTATGGCAGCGAAGCACAAGGAGATATTTTGGACTTATACTATTTTTCACATATTAAAAATATTGTCATACCTAATAACATTTTTCTTTTTAGATTTAAAAAAGAACACCTCTATTGTTTGGAAAACATGCACATGAAATGAAGTTATGTCTACACATTGTCATCAATTAACAACTAGCTGGTATTAGTTATCTGTGGTTTCATAACAAGTTACTCCAAGATGAAGTAGACTGAGACAGCACCATTTATCATCTCCAGCTTCCATGGGTCAGGACCCGACGAGGCCCAGCTCACTCAGGGCTTCTCATAAAGGGCAGTCAAGTCATCTCAAGGCCCAATGGGCAGAGGGTCTGTCCTAACCCCGCTGCTTGGCCGTGGGCAGGATGCAGCCCTTCCTGGCTAGAAGCCTCTCTCAGCCCCTTGCCATGTGGGTCTCTCCTTAGGACGGCGGGTGTGGGTTCATCGCTGTGAGCAAGCGAAGGAGCTCGGAGAGAGTGCGAGCCGCACGTGAGTCTCTCCTCCGCTCTCAGCAGCTACATCCGGGCCCCTTTGCCATGTCCTGTTGGTCAGAAGCTGGTTCCGGGGTCCCACCCACTCAGGGAGGGATTACCCAGGGTGTGAACACCAGGAGGCCGGGCGTGGGCCATTCCAGAAGCTATATTTATTGTACAGGAAAACAGGCACATGATGAATAAAGAGAATTCCAAGATTGAGTAAACCCTTCTTTGAGGTCCCTTGCATCAATGTCCTTCCCACAGACCATCATTATCCTCAGATTCAATCAAGCACATCAAAATTAACTTCATTTTCTTTTTCTTTCTAATAGTGATAACATTAAAGTGGTAGCACCCGAGTCTCTCAATGACAAGAGCAGTCACAAAGACACAAATCATCTTAATATCATGACACAAAATAATAAAATACAATTGATTAAAATATTTCACTTTTCAGAAATACAACTATATCAATAAATGAAATATACCAGATGATCAAATTAACATTAATGAACTACTATTTCCCCCTGTCATATTGAGAAAAAATAAATTTAAGAATATGCATGCATACTTTTTAGGTTTAAAAGAGCATATGCCAAACTGTAGAGGATTGAAAAGTGGGGTTAAATGAAATTGGAGGTGACATCACCAGTACTGTTATACTTTGTAATTTGAGCATCATTATTTTTATACACTTAACACATTTTTAATACAAATGCAACCAATAAGAGGAGATTATACAAATGTAACCCATATCTTCTTTATCCATGTACAGTTGTTTAACGAGCCCTGTTGAGCACCCGTTCGGTGCCATGGCACTGAGTTCATTGTCACTTTGCACACTAATAAAGGCTCGTCTCCACCTCCAGGTCACCCATTCAGATTATTCTAGTCTCAGGGAATTGGCTTTGGGTTGGAATAGATTGTATTTCCAAGCATTGTAACCCATAGACACCAGTAAAGTGAGTGACTTTGGGTACTGGAAACTTGACTCTATAATATCAAAATAATTAACAAGTCCTCATTTGTCATCATAAAGATCTTTTCTCAGAATCATACCCAGCCCTTTCACTTCACTGTCTTTCTGGTTGACAAATATAGTTTTGTATACTTTCTATAATCAGTATGGTCCACCACTTAACTAAAATGGGTTTCTACAGGATGATAGTAGCTGTTAAATGTAAAAAGTATTTGTTGTTTTGATTATCAATGCTTTTTAGTATAGTTAATCAAGACAGCATGATATTGGTAGAAAAACAGACATACAAACCAATGGAAAGAATTGAGAGAGTCCAGAAATAAACCCACGTGTATATGGGCAAATAATTTTTGACAAAGGAGCAAAAAACATACAATGGAGAAAAGAAAACCTCTTCAATAAATGGTGCTGGAAAAATTGGAAAGCCACATGCAAAATAATGAAACTACAGTTTGTCCCATGTACAAAATTCATTCAAAATAGATAAATATCTAAATATAAGCCCTGAAATATTAAAATACATAGAAGAAAATGTAAATACTCAACTTATGGACCTTGGTCTTAGAGAGCATTTTATGAAGTTGACCCCAAAGGCAAGGGAAGTAAAGACAAAAATAAATGAATGGGGCTACTGAGTTGACCTATATGTTTATCAAACTAAAAAACTTCTGCACAGCAAAAGAAACTCACAACAAACAAACAGGCAACTAACCGAATTGGAGAAGATATTTGCAAACAACAGTTCCAACAAGGGGTTAATATCCAAAATATGTAAGTAACACCAAACGAACAACCCAATTAAAAAATAGGCAGAGGACCTGAGCAGACACTTCTCCCAAGAAGACATGCAAATGGCCAACAGATGTATGGAAGGATTCTTGACTTCACTAGTTATTAGGGAAATGCAGATCAAAACTACAATGAGATACCACTTCACACCTGTCAGAATGGCTACTATCAACAAGACAAGTAATAGCAAGTGCTGGAGAGGTTGTGGAGAAAAAGGAACCCTCGTTCACTGCTGTGGGATGGAAACCGGTGCAGCCACTATGGAAACAGTATGGAGGTTCCTCAAAAAGTTAATAATAGGGTTACTTTATGACCCAACAACCCTCTTCTGGGTATACACCTGAAAAATCTGAAAACATTTATTCCCAAATATATATATGCACCCCTATGTTCATTGCAGCATTATTCATGGTGGCACAGACATGGAAACAAAAATTGGCTAAAGAATTCTAACCATCTGGAAGCAGAGACCAAAAACTGCCATTTGGGATAACAGGGGTGGAGCTTGAGAATGTCATGCTAAGCGAAATAAGTCAGACAGAAAAAGTTAAGAACCATGTGATTTCACTATGTGTCGGATATAAAACCGAAAGCCACAATGAATAAACAAGAATAACAAACAACAAACAAACTCACAGGCACAGACAACAGCATGGTGGTTCCCAGAGGAAAGGGCGCTGGGAGTAATGAAGGGTATAGGGGGTCATATATGTGGTGACAGAAGATGATTTCACTTTGGGTGAGAGGCACACAGTGCAATATACACATGATGAGTCATAGAAGTGTGCATTTGAAACCTATATGATTTATTAACCAATGTCACCCCAATAAATTTAATTAAGAAAAAGTATTTCCAGGGGTGGGCAAACTTTTTGACTCGAGGGCCACAATGGGTTCTTAAACTGGACTCAGAAGAAGGAGCTGAGGCCGTGTTTCCCGACGTTGGCATGTTCACACTGCTGCTGGTGAAGAAGCGGAGGGGAGAGCAAGAGAGTTTCAGCTCCACGGGCCGGATAGAACAGCCAAACGGGCCAGATCCAGCCCGCGGGCCGTAGTTTGCCCATGGCTGTGTTAGTCAAATGCATTTGAGTAGCAATGACTTAAGTGAAATTCACCAGTGGCTCTACAAGAGAAGCTCTGAGAACCATGTCTCCAGACATCTGGTCTACAGAGAATCGATTCTCTTAGAGAATTGATCTAGTGCTCTATGAAACTAAAAGCGGACGTGCAACATCTGCTAATACCCCTAGTGATTTAGGCGAAAGATCATCTCAATTTATATTTTTCAGTCTTGGAGTATTTTTTCTTTTCCTAGTCTAAGCAACAAATCCCCACTGTGCTGTGCTACTTCAGGTTTTTGCAAAGGCATGGGAACAGCCCACAGTGCAGCAAAGCAAAAGCACGGGTGGGAAGGGAGAGGAGAAGCCGTCGAGACTGACTCCCCTGCTGGCCCAGTGCCCACTCACTCCTGGCAGATGCCCATGTGCGCAGACCAGCAGGATGCGGAACACCAGTAGTCCTGTCGCTCTCTGAGCTCAGATGCCTGCGGAGGTCCCGGACACCCCACACGGTCCATGGCCCAAGGAGTCGGTTGCTAGTATTCAAACCAACAACTTTCTTGTCTTGTGCTAACATTTTGAGGACAAACTTTCCCATTTCTGTGCAGATTAATATTGGGATCAGGGAAAAAATAAATTAGCTATTTGCTCCAGGAAATAATTCCTTGAAAGATAAGTCTGTAAACCAACTATTAAAATAGCTAATTATCCGCACTGACATCTTATGTCCTCAATGCTTTATTCTCCACCTTCCCTCTCTGTGTACACCAAACCAAGTCATAAACCGTGCCCAACCGCAACCAGTTCTCCCCCTGAAAGACTGCCTCAGAATCACCCATCCACATCCCTGAAACCTGTCACCTCTCCCTCAGACTTGCCCCGGGACAGCCTGAGTCTTAGGGTGGTGATCTCCCTTCCTGCGATAAATCCAATAAAAGCAGCTTTGCCTGATCAGCAGGATTTGGGAAGTGATTGTTTTGAGGAATTGGCAGCTGGAATTGGAGATTGTGAACCTATAAAGAGCTCTTTGTTTAATATAATATTACACAAATACATGCATACTCCTTTGATTTAATGATTTATACATTAAAATGGCCTTAAATTGATTGTAAATATCACATTAGAGCAGTGGTTTTCAATCTTTTTCACTGCATGGCATACATAAACTAATCCTTGGTAGAAAGGCTCAACCAGGAAAATAGCTTTTTAATTACTAACATTCTGTGGCACACCAAAAATGTCATTTTTGCTGATCTGACAAAAAATTTTGACTGATTTACAAATAATAATAACAGTACTTACCTACCCTTTTTGTTCCAAAGTGACTTTTTAAAAAATCATATACCTATACTTGTATATAAGGATTTCTTATACCAAGAATTAACCAATCAGATGCAACCTTATTATGTGACGGGACCAATAAGATGAAACTCTATTATATGACCTATATGTTTATGGTTCAAGACAGGATATTCACACTGACCTGCTATTGTGCCAACCGTTGTCATTTTAATTTGACAGTCTAAGGGCAAAGAGGCCTGTGCCCCTGACTGGAGAGCCAGGTGCTGCGTGTTTTATGCATTCTTGCAGCTCACCAGGTGAAATCAGTGCATGTCCCATATCCCCTTGGTTTTTCAAGGCCCTCCAAAGACATGGAGGTCTACAGCTCTAATTGACAAAGATTCAGAAAAGGTTGAGTCTTCCAAGTATACTGGGCTCTAGATATGTATTCACGGACCAGCGGCTGAACCATGGTCAGCCCAGGCGTTTACCCTCGGCAGGCCATTCGGCACTGTCTTCCTTGGATCAGCTACCTGATGAGTGGTGATAGGCGGGACACCCAGAAAACTGCACACAGCCTCCCTTGTTGTAGCAGAATGAAATCCTTGGTAGAAGGCTCAACCAGGAAAATAGCTTTTATAGCAGCATCTTCAATAAAGAAAAACAAAGCTATTCCTAGTCATCTCAGGTAAGGTGTGAGTATTGGCATGCATGTATGAGGGTTTGCGTATCCATGTGCATGAACATATGCACATGGGACACGTGTCAATAAACAATTTGTGAAAGTGTCCTGAAGTCATCAAAGTGGAGAGGCGACATTTTGATGACCACTCACGTGATTATAGTATGATGATTACAGCAAGATGATGTCTTTCTTTGACCAGTGTGTATGTTCCTTTATTAAATTTATAAATTGGTTGATCTTTCTCACATAATGAAACAAATGTTTGCACTTGGAAAACCTTCGAATAATGAAAGAGATTTAATATAGCTATGATTTATTGATGGTCTGATCTGTGTCCAAAAATTTGCTAATATTATTTTAAGTTTCCTAAGCTGGTGCTTCTCAAAGTGAATGTCCCCAAGGCTTTTGTTAAAATGCAGATTCTGACTTAGGGCCACGGATGGGGTCCTGGAGCTTTTCTGAGGATGAGATTATTCTGAATCTTGATGGTCATGGGAGTTGCCTGAATCAATACATGTCTTCAAATTCATAGAACTGGCTACCAGCTGGCCAGGATTTGCAAGATTATCAATATCATAGCAGGGAGGGGACAAAAATGAGGAAAACTGTTCAGATTTAAGAGACTAAATAAGGAGACATGACAATTAAATGCCACGTGGGAGACTTGGTTGGGCTTACAGTTGGAGAAAAAAGCACAGGAATGAGTGACACTGATAGAGAAATGGAGAAATTTGAGAATGAACTCTATATTAGATCAAAGCATTGTATCAATGGTGAAGTACCTGAGTGTGATGGTTCTATTGTTTATAGAGGGGTATGTCATCCTTTTTCAATTAATGTGGAAATATTTAAGGACGACGTCTACAACTCACAATCTAATGGTTCAGCAAAACACATGCATGTATAGAAGGAAATCCTGGTGAAGGGCACATGAGTGTGCCCCATATTATTATAACAACGAAGCAGAAGTTTTGCAATTTTTCAAAAATAAAAAGTTGGTGTGTTAATTTCCTGTGATTGTTCTGTGATAAACTACCACAAGCTTATTGTCTTAAGAGAATACACATTTATTATCTTACTAGAGGCCCAGTGCACAGATTTGTGCACCGGCGAGGTTCCCTCAGGCCTGGCCTGCAGGGATCGGGCTGAAACTAGCTCTCTGACATCCCCCAAGGGGTCCTGGATTGCAAGAGGGCAGTTCTCAGGTGACGTACCCCGGAATCAGGCTCCCTCCTCTCTGGTTCTGGGTGCGTCACCCGTAAACAGCCACTGCCAAGTGACCGCAGCTCGGCAGCTCCTGCGTTGAGCGTCTTCCCCCTGTTGGTCAGTGCGCATCATAGCTACTGGCCGGTTGGCCCGGTTGGCTAGTCGCTTAGGTTTTTATATATATAGATAGTTCTGGAGACCAGTTCAAACTGGGTCTTAAGGGCTAAAATCAAGGTGTCTGCAGGGCTGGTTCATTCTGGAGACTCTAGGAGAAACTGCCCTTCTCAGCATTCCTCTCTTCATTCTTTCCTCCACCTTCAGCATGCATGACTCCAGCCTCTGCTATTACTGTCACCTCTCCTTTCTGCTCGGGGCTCCCTTGATTCCCTTTTAAAGGGCCTTGTGATTGCACTGGGTCCACTGGGAAAATGCAGGCTCACCTCCCATCTCAAGATCCTCAACTTAACCACACCTGAAGCCCCCTTTACCATTTAAGGGTAACGTATTCACAGGCACCGGGGATTCGGTTGTGGATCCTGAGGTGTGGGGGCAGTTTTCAGCCTACCACAGTTGGCAAATTAGCTTTCAAATCCTTAAGAAATATTCTTAAAGAATAAATAAAAATATGTGTTGAATGGAATGAAGATCACCATACAACAGGTAAAAATTTATGGCATGCAGCAAAAGCAGTTCTTAGAGGGAAATTTACAGCATTAAATGCTTATGTTAGTAAAGAAATGAGTCTATTACACATCACATCCTAAACTACTTCCACTTGTTTGAATTGAATCATATTTGTTCTTATTTTACTGTACGCTTGGTACTTGTAGGAGCTATTTTTAATCCATTTTGAACCTGAGTTTATTGGAGAAGAGTGGATCCCCAATAGTTTTGCTAATAGTGACAGGTTGACATTATATACCTGTTACATTTTCTATCATAATTGTTTTTTAAACATGTTTCCATTGATTTTAGAGAGAGAGGAAGGGAGAGGGATAGAGAGATACAAGCATCAATGAGAGAGAAACATCCATTGATTGGCTGCCTCCTGCACACCCCACACTGGGGATTGAGCCCGCAACCCAGGCATGTGCCCTGACTGGGAGTTGAACCAGGGACCTCCTGGTTCATGGTCAATGTTCAACCACTGAGCCACACCAGCTGGGCTATCATAATTGTTGTTTAATGTTATATACAGATGATATATGCATCCAATAAGTGCATGCTAAGATATTATTTCTTCTATAGTTAAAAAGGACAGTTTGAGGCTTCTAGGACATCATAATGGACAAGTACTGAAATATAACAACAGAGAAGAGGCCAAAATGTGATCACTTAGCTACATATTGATTTTGCTGTAACTTTTAATTTTTTAAATAATTTCAGATTCACAGGAAGTTCAAAGACATGCTCAGGATGTTCCACACACGTTTCAGCCAGGCTTCCATCTTTCACAGCCATAGAGCAATATCCACACAGGGTCCCGCCACTGGTACCTCCCACATAACTCACTCAGAGCTCATGCGTGATATGTGTCCTCAGGGTGCGTGTACATGGCTCTATGCAATAGGGAGAGTCACGTGGCCATCACCACCAAGATGCTCAACTGAACCATGAGCACAGGACTCCTTCAGACCACCCTTTATATAACTCTTCCCCTACCCTACACCTTGCAGCTACCAAGCTGTTCTTCATCTCTATAATTATGTTATGTTATGTTATGAATGTTATACAAAAGGAATCGGCCAGTATATATCTTTTGAGATTGGCTTTTTTCACTCTGTAAAATTTTCAAGGTCCATCCAAACCATTATGTCTATTAATAGGTTATTTATATTCATAGCTGAGTAGGGCTCCCTGGCACAGATGTACCACAGTTTGGTCAACCACTCACCCATTGATGGACATTAGATAATTTCCTGTTTTGAAGCTATTACAAATGAAGCTGCTATGAACATTCACGGACATATTTCTCCATAAAAATAAATGTTCATTTCTCTGGAAGAAATGCCCAAGAGAACAATTGCTGGTTCTTTGGGTAAGTGGGTAAGTCATATCATGTCCTTTTTTTTAGAGAGAGAGTGGAAGGGTGGAGGTGCGCTCACACACACACACACACACACACACACACACTGATTGGTTGCCTCCTGACAGGGACCTGAACTGGAACCTGCAACCCACATACGTGCCCTTGACCGGGAATCAAGTCCTTGACCCTTCGATGATCAGGTGGACACTCTCACCACTGAACCACCGGCCAGGGCAGTCATTTGATCTTCTTTGTATGCTAAAGGAAATGCTCCTTGTAAATGCTCACCAACTCTTCACAAAGTTCCTCCTGTGTAACCGCGTAAACCCAAAGAGATGTCTCGGTTTCACATGCACGCTGGCCCCTTGTATGAATCTTAGGGGTTTGCATCCGTCCAGTCTCTCCTGAGACATTCCTACTCCCTCCACCAGCCTAGAATCACAAGGGGAATAAGAAAGACCGCAAGGGAGAAAACACTCCCCCTTCTGGTACGAGGGCCAGAGCGCCCTTTCAGAAATGACATGAGAGGTGCCTCTGCCCTGGGCTGCTCAGCAGGAATGAAACCTCACGGCCTCCCTGCAGGCGGCCCATCTGTGGAGGGCCCGCGGCCACTGGGCCCTGGCTCCAAGAACCGGACCAACCTGGAGGAGGTTTGCTCTTGGAACATGAAAGAGAAGCAGCTTTTGCTTCTATTAAAAAAGAAAAAAAAAAGAAAAAGAAGAAAGCTCAGGTGAGATGGTTTCCCCGGACCGGAAGCAGGACGCTCATATGAAAGGCAAGAAGCAATTGCCTGCGGCCACATCTTGCGAGGGAAGCACAGAAGACAGGCTGAGCGGCAGAGGCCACGGTCACAGCTGCGGCTCTGCTGCCTCGGGAGCAGCTCCTGCAAAACAGACGCTGACACCATCCTCGCTTTTCCTCCTCTTTCATAAAAGTGAGAATCCTCTTAAGATTTCCCTTGATTAGCGAAAGCAGGTACTGAGGTTGGTATCTAGGAACAGCAAAGTGGCTTAACGTGAATTTTCAAACAGCAGGAGACAGCTGTTCCCGTCCTGTGAGCCCGGCCCCCTCGGGTTCTGTGTGGGCAGGCCTGGTGTCCAGAACCCACAGGGACTCCCAGTCTTCAGCCCCAGCCGTGCCCTCCACCCCTCCTCTTCCTCACTGCAGGGCACCTGGTCTTCTCCAACCCTCGCGGCCTTGCCTCACCTGCCCAAGAATAGATCCACAGAACCTGCGAGGGTGCAGGGCTCACGCTGCCCCTCCGCTTGCTTGAGCTCCCTTTCCCCTCCTATTCCCCTGCTCCTTTGATGCTGTTTTCACTCCCCACTCACATTTTAGAAGTAGCGAGCATAGGCGTTCCTGTGGGTGACGGAGAACAGCGCATTTCCTACAGAGCTGATGGGTTTTCACCGCCAATGCGCACCACTAACTACTGCAGCGAAGCATGCTTCTTGCCTTTGCAGCCATGCGCTATGGATTATAATATGAATTATGACTAACCAGCTTTATTGCATAGAGCATATTTCTCAATGAAATAATTAATTCCTATCACATAAAATGTCAAGTGTATTCCAGAGGAATGAGAATGAATATGGAATTTTTAGTCAGAAGTCCGTGGTGACTCCGGCTCATCCTGCCCCCTCCCCACGGGCAGATGGTTTTGATGCATCAACTTATCAGTCCCTTCACGCAGGAGACACGCGCAGGAAGACCAAGGGCACCGTTTCCGTGGCTCCTTGTGCTTTGGGGGCACATAGAGAAAAATGATGTACAAACACAATGTAACACCAATATAATTATTTTTTTAATCAAAATTCCCGTATCTCCGTAGTTCCTATCTGACCGGTTGCCAGTTCCCTTTCCCCTGGTGTTGTTGTAGAGGGAGGAAGAGAAAGAAACGCAGTCACTGTCCGATGCTGCTGGGGTTGCCATGGCTGCCAATGGCATTTCGTGCTTTTCTCTGGATAGGGCATAATAAAGCCGATACTGCGTAAACAATTTCAAATGCAAGCTAAAATTACGTGTCAGTGCAGAGTGAGACAACTGGGAGGCTAAGTGTGTCTCTTCTCCTTCAGATAATCTAGAATTCTTCTTAAAAATGATCCCACCTACTTCCAACCCATTGCCATGGCAACCATTTCCAATGCCTACAATTCATTATCAAGTAGTAGTAAGAGTCCCAGGTGCTGCGCCAGCGCTGGCCGCTCCCGTTGGCCCCATCAGAACCACGGGCTTCACCTTCCCCACCTTCCCCACCCTCCCCACCTCCGCGGTGCTTTTGGGAGCAGGGGATTGAAGGGCCTTTCCTGTTACCCTCAGGGTCTTCCTGTCCCCAGAACCTTGCTCAACAGGACCGCCTCCAGCAGGCTTCTCTGAGGAGACTGTCAGCCCAGCCTTCGTCTCAGTCCGTGGCCAGGTGGATAATGCCCCCAAACTGGAAATAACTGCAGCACGATCAGTGACCCATGCACATCAAAAGGGTAGGCAAGATTGGCCAGGCAGACACCCGCTTCCCCATGCGCATGGCCTCATCCCCCCTCCGCCCCACTCCCTGTCAGCAGGGAGGTTCCTGCACCGTCTTTTGTAAATGTGTATTCTCAGAAAAGACTGTGGGCCCCCCAGCAGCAGCAGGTCCGGCCCCGGTGTCGGTGTGGGCACACTGCTTTTGGGTGGGGGCCTCAACACAGCGAGAGTGCGGGCCCAGCCGCGCCACAGTGCCGCCGCCGCCGTTTCCCCTCCGTGGCTTCTCCTCCGCAGGAGCAGGGGCGATCTGTATTTCTTGGCTCCCTTAAGTTTGAGTGGGGACCTATGACTAATTCTGGCCAACGGGGTATGGCAGAAGTAATGTGTGTCACATTTGTTCCTGAGCACCCAATTGTTTCAAACCTCCGGAGCGCTCTCCGTGGTGGCGGAATTCAAGCATGTCAGTGTGGCTGCATCCATCCCCGGACGCTAGCAGAAGCACAAGCATGTCAGTGTGGCTGCATCCATCCCCAGACGCTCTCAGAAGCACAGGCATGTCAGTGTGGCTGCATTCATCCCCGGACGCTAGCAGAAGCACAGGCATGTCCGTGTGGCTGCATCCATCCCCGGACGCTCTCAGAAGCACAAGCATGTCAGTGTGGCTGCATCCATCCCCGGACGCCATCAGAAGCACAGGCATGTCCGTGTGGCTGCATCCATCCCCGGACGCTCTCAGAAGCACAAGCATGTCAGTGTGGCTGCATTCATCCCCGGACGCTAGCAGAAGCACAGGCATGTCAGTGTGGCTGCATCCATCCCCGGACGCTCTCAGAAGCACAGGCATGTCAGTGTGGCTGCATCCATCCCCGGACGCTCTCAGAAGCACAGGCATGTCCGTGTGGCTGCATCCATCCCCGGACGCTCTCAGAAGCACAGGCATGTCCGTGTGGCTGCATCCATCCCCGGACGCTAGCAGAAGCACAGGCATGTCCGTGTGGCTGCATCCATCCCCGGACGCTCTCAGAAGCACAGGCATGTCCGTGTGGCTGCATCCATCCCCGGACGCCATCAGAAGCACAGGCATTTCCGTGTGGCTGCATCCATCCCGGACGCTAGCAGAAGCACAAGCATGTCCGTGTGGCTGCATCCATCCCCGGACGCTAGCAGAAGCACAAGCATGTCAGTGTGGCTGCATCCATCCCCGGACGCTAGCAGAAGCACAGGCATGTCAGTGTGGCTGCATCCATCCCCGGACGCCATCAGAAGCACAGGCATGTCCGTGTGGCTGCATCTATCCCCGGACGCCATCAGAAGCACAGGCATGTCCGTGTGGCTGCATCCATCCCGGACGCTAGCAGAAGCACGCCCAGCTCAGGCACAGACGACAGACGGCACGCAGCAGGTGAGAAGCAGGTCTTGCTGTTTAAAGCACCGGACTTCTGGGGCTGTTTGTCATCACCATGTAACATGGCCTATCCTGGCTGTGTAGTTAGGAAGTGGAGCTCTTCAGAACTAAGGCGCTTACTTCCCTAACTGTTTGCTGACACTAGGCAAAGAGTTGATTTCGTTCAATGGGCAGAAGAGGAGCCAGAAGAGGAAAGTTACTCAAGTCACGGTCAACGTTGAGAGCAACTGTAAATCACAGGTACATGAGAGGGGCTGTCAGCACCTTGAGCAGCAAAGCCTGTGGCCTAAGGCACCCCTGGACCCAGTGGCCTTAGCTAGGGGCCATTTCTTCTGGGGCAGGAGGGGGAATGGAAGGGCTTGTCCTATCAGTGTGGAAATGATGCAATTCAACAAAAACAAACAAAAAACACAATGGCGGTGAGGGTCCGGGGCGGAGGCGGCAGGGGAGGGGTGAGCTAGAAGAAGTCAATGGGAGGGGAGAGGAGTCATATGTAATACAACATACATATTTTTTAAAAAACACAAGTGATTCTGAAATGCCGCCTACATTTCCCCCACTGCTTTTTTTGAGGAGACCCTCAACTCATATAGAAGAAGAAATGGTGTGTGGTCATTGGTGTCTCAAGGAATTGAGTCAAGAAATTCTGATGTGAAATTCTGATGCTCCTGAGAGAGCCTGCTGTCACCCCCCCCCCCCCCACACACACACACACACACCCTCCCTGGTCGGGGACAGAACTTGCCTGAGTTGTAATCAAACTCTGACAAGCAACCATTTTACTTTTCTGAGTTCTCGTGCTCTTAGGAAGTTTCTTATTCAGGGCCGTGCCCCGGAGGCGCACTACGATGGGAAGGTAGAGGGAGAAATAGTTGATTGTTGCCATAGCTGCAACCTTTGGAGGATCACCTGATATGACATCTGCCTTGAAACCTCACTCACGTCTTTGATACCCTCGGTACCGAGGAAATTAACTTTATTGATCCTTAGCAGGGAAGGAATGGAGGCCAGATGGCGCCTGGTGCGCTATGAAATCATGGTTTTTGCAGCGACGGGAGAGGAAGGTGACGGGAGACCTGGGCCAGCACAGCGCGCAATCTGCTGTGGGCCAGCCGGCCGCGCAGGGCTGAGAGCAGACACGGGAGAAAAGCTCCTTCCCGTTGCGTCAGTCATGCTCATTTCATTTTGATGATTGCATAGTTTTGCTTGAAATTGCTATAAAAGTTTGGTTTTTGTTTAAAAGATGCCTAAGAAACCATAAGCTTAAGAAGTTTCACCAAGTTCTTTATTTTTCCACAGCCAGCAGCAGCAAAATGCAAATAGTGCAGGTCAGCACCCAGGGGCTCCCGACCTTTTCCTCTCAGTCACCCCCTCATCACTCAAGCAGAGAAGTGCTGGGAAGTCGGGAGGAACAATGAGACCCAAGGTCTCCGCTGAGGGTCAGAGCATAAGCAGAGGCTAGCGCCTGCGGGGCAGGGAGGGCCTGCACTGGCGGGGACCTTCTCACAACCAGGAGGCAGAGCTGGGCTAGGACGGAGGATCTTCTGTGTGATGCGCCCCTGGGGTTAGCAGGCTCTGCAGGGTGGCTGGCAGACAAGGCAGCTGTGCAGGCTGGCCCCGGAGAGCAGAAAGGACAGAGACAAGCGTGCCTCGTTCCTCCGGGACACAGTGCCGGTGGGTGGCACGTGCCCAGGCCTACCAAAGCCCTCTCACTTCCCTGGTGGGGGGCCAACCAGGCCAGACCGTGCTGGCAACAAAGTGTAAGGGCAGGCTATGAGGTGCGCCTTCCAGAAAGCTCCTTCCAAGGGGCTGGCTCAGCCAGCTGCTCTCCCTGCCTCTCCGACCCCCCTGAACCCTGAGGTGGAGCCACGGATGTCACCAGGACGGAGACCCCAGGAGCCATCCCAGGGCCCCGGATGCAGCCGTTCGGGGTTCCTGGTTGCGAAGAGGAAGACCCCAAGAAGCCATTGCTCTTGGGGGCTTGTCACTCGGCTGAGCACAGGCCTGGCCCCGCAGCCATGCTGATGCGGGCGGGCAGGGACCGGCAGCAGGCCCGACCTCAGCGAGGGCACTGGCGCCCCGCCTGGCAGCTGGAGGAGGCGGCTGGGGTGGACAGGCCAAGAAAAGGGAGCCCCTCCGACCCCAGCACCCGCTCCTCTCCCAGAATTCAGGGATCTCTGATGGAAGGGGGCATGGCTCTCGGGTCACCAGCTCTAGCACTTTCTGAGAGCAGCTGTTTTGAGGGGCGTGTGATGGCAGCGACCGCGGATCTGAGGCAGGAGGGAGTAGGATGGAAGCCGTGAAACCTAACCCAGAAGGACAGGGTGGGAGCAAAGCAATGAAAGCTCCGCAGCTTCTGGTTCAGTTCCAGCTGCTTGGTAGGGAGCATCGCCTTGCGATTGGGAAAGAGAAAGACATGGAGGATGGAGCACCATCTCCTCTCTCCCCGCCCGGCGTGCTCGCTGCCGGACGCGCCTCGCGGTGACATTGGAGTGACAGCTCTGTGCCGGGTCTTTCCCTCTGTGGTCTTGTTTAATTCTAAAAGACCCCCCAAGCTCCAAGGTGTCATTCCCAGGCTCAGGTGAGGACAGGGGCCTCCGTCCGCGCGGCCACGCTCAGGCGGGAGCGCCCCAAGACAGCCCGCCTCTACTGGCGCCGCGGAGCTCCTCCTTATAACGCGACCATAAGCCTCAGGTGAGAGAGCCGTCAGTTACCACCGATCCAGGTAATTTAATTTCCTGGCTTAACTGAGCACTAGCCAAAAAGCCTTTCCTTTACAGCATGTTTCCCCAAAGTGTGTAAGACACGCTCTCTTGACTCAGTGAACCCAATTTAATTGTCTTTGATAATTTACTTGAATTGACACGCCTCGGCCGACTGTTCTGAAAATCGCTTCTCAGCATTTAATGGCACACACACCACAGATTTTTAGTTTGTGTCCGATCTTCCACTAATTAAGACTGAAAAGAACATCTCTAGGCATAAGCTTTTTTCCTTTTATATTTCAGATTAGCTTCAGATATGCCTAATGTGAAATGTTAGCTCAACTGGGTTACAACATATTTCATAGCTCTTTGAATGCTTCCCAGAGTGTTTACAAAACGTCACACCAGTGTTGACCACGCCACTGACAGCTCTCGGCATTATCGCTTTCTGAAACCATGGTAGAGTGCAGCTGCTCAGGATGCATTTCGCAGTAAGCTGGTAACTGATGGGCGGGAGGGCGGTGGGGACGGGCCTCAGGGAAGATGGATAACACTGAGCCCAGCGAGCAGGAAGCACTCAGAGAAGGTCTCAGAGGGGGCAGAAGTCGCCGCCTCCACGGGAAGGCCTGGTGTCCTGGCACAGGCTCAGCGGCCAGCTCTCCACCCAGGAAAAGAGAAACATCCTGGTTTGCGGTGTTTGTCAAGGTGTCAACTCCAACTCCCTTAGCCCAGGGTCGGGAAAATGGGCCAACTGGGTTCGTGTGATGCGGTGGGAACTGGCCCAACACATCACTGACAAGGGGCCAAGGAGACCCTTGGGAGGGATAAGAAGGGTAAGGGCTTGGGCATGGGTGTGCCACCCCCCCACACACACACTGCTGTGTAAGACTTGCCACCCAACAGTCCTGGACACTTACAGGGACCCCAACAGCATGGCGTACTTGAGTGCCCTGAGTGGTCGGGATACACATGCCCCTTGACCGTGGCACTGGTGCACAGGCCCTGGGAGATGCTCTGTGCCTTGCGGAAGCAGTGCCCCCCATGGACCACCTCCCCTAATGTCTTCACAAGATCTTGTTCAATCTGAACAGACAACAAAAGGCCTTGAACTGTGCATTGTGTTTCATGCATAGCCATATCTCTATTGGTCATCTATTTCTACGAAATAGGAAAATCCTAACTCAACATAATGACAACTCATTATGAGTGACAGAAAATAGTGGATCACTCTGGCAGACAGTTCTGAGTACTAAGGCTGAAAATGGAACCAGAAACGAGAAGGTAGTTCTCAATGGACACTGTTTTCAGTGCTTCATCTGGTTTTGGCTGAGGAGCAGATAACACTCAAAAGCCATAGGTTAAAAGCGTCAATGGAGAGATCACAGCAAATGGGATCTTAATTTAATTGCTTATTTCACTTGGCTTTAGAAAGTGTTTCTTCATGTGCTTTTTCAGCATTTGGATATAGTTTTAAATTATTTAGACCATGACATTGCTTTATTTTTCTAAACAAATTTAGAAACAGGAAATATTGGGAAGCTGCTGATAGCTGAGCCATTCCATGACAGGGGCCAGTGTGCTGACCATGTCTTCATTTTCTATGTTTCTGATTATTTGACATCTGGGAACTTGCTGATACTCGGTAGGAAAATTGTCTGGCCCTGGAATTACGTGGACTTAGACAAAGGCTGGGCTTACATATCTTCTCTGGATAGTGCATCATAAAGCAGATACTGCATAAACGATTTCAAATGCAAGCTAAAATTACGTGTCAGTGCAGAGTTAGACAACGGGAGCCTAAGTGTGTCTCTTCTCCTTCAGATGATCTAGAATTCTTCTTCTTAAAAATGATCCCACCTACTTCCAACCCATTGCCATAGCAACCATTTCCAATGCCTACAATTCATTATCAAGTAGTAGTAAGAGTCGCCTATAAGCATGCTGTCAGTTGAAACCAGTGCACAGCCCATTCCCAATGCCCTCCTCTCTGGGGCTCTCTCACTCGGGCTCACTATCCCCCTGCCCTCCTTACCCAAGGCCAGGTCCCAGATGACCAAGGCTGGCCCCTGTGCCCAGAGCCTCTGAAATTACTCATTCTGGACAATCCGGAGTCTACCCACCCTGCCTCATGCTCATTCCTTCCCACAAAAATCACACTAGAGGTGCTAGCCCACAGAACCCATCTCCCTCTGCCCCTGGTGCTTCCTCATGTGCCCCCCATGGCGTGGCCTGGCATGAGCCTCCTCTTAAAATCTACGAGTCTAACAAATCACCTTTTCCATGGTGTCATCTCCTGACCTGTGGGTCTCACCACATCTGAATAATAATAAAACCTACATTTTAAAAGTCAGATGCCTCTCAAGACCTATTTCCCCTTCTTAATAACAGCCCCAACTTCTAGATAAGCACATTGTGTCACAGGTGAAAAGAGAGTCTTGTCTGAGTCTCCCTGGCCACTAGCAGCAGTAACGTAAATAAGCTCTGCTTGAGGGCTCCACAGACATGCTTTGGAGTATCCATTCCCATCCTCTTACTACACCATGCAGAGGATCTGATGGCTGGAGCTCCAGCAGCCATTGTGGGCCATGAGGATGCATCCCATGTCCTAGGGAAGTAGAGCAAAATTATCTAATGAATGTGGATCTCTCATGATTTCATGACGCCAATGAACCCTTTTCACGTGACAGAGAATAAAAGTCTATGTTGTCTAAGTAACTATTATTTGAGATTTTGCAGTTATATTCAATAAAATAAGCTCACGCAATACACTACCGTTAATGTAAAAAAATAATTATACTATCTTGGCCTGAAGTCATGGGTTCAGGCCTGTTGGGGTACTCAGTGTGTCCCCAAAATATGTCACTTGATCGCTGCTACTGACATCATTTTCGAAAAGAAAATAGTCAGTACTTGAGCATCGACCTATGAACCAGGAGGTAACTGTTTGATTCCTGGTCAGGGCACCTGCCCAGGTTGTGGGCTCGATCCCCAGTAGGGGGCGTGCAGGAGGCAGCTGATCTGTGATTCCTTCTCATTGATGTTTCTAACTCTCCCTTTCCCTTCCTCTCTGAAATCAATGAAAACTTTAAAAAAAATAGTTTAACTTATCTTTAATGTCAAAAACTTGGTAAGAGCATTTCCTGTCAATGGTCAACATACTCAGTGCTGAAAACCAGCATGTTCAATATCCTGCCCCTCCACTTTTTCTAAGCACAGAGACAAAATACTGCTGGTCTTGATGTGATTATATTTACTGTTTTCTTGAACCACAGATCAAGATCAACAAGCAGGCCCAGCCAGTGTGGCTCAGTGGCTTAGAGTCGACTTATGAATCAAGGGGTCAGGTTTTCCTATCAGGCCACATGCTCGGGTTGCAGGCCTGATCCCTAGTAGGGGGTGTGCAGGACGTAGCCAACCGACACTGTTTTTCTCTCATTGATGTTTCTATCTATCCTTCTCCCTTCCTCTCACTCTAAAAATCAATACGAGTATATTTTGTAAAAACATAGATCAAGAGGCATATTGTTAACCAACTGCTGCTCTGGAGATTGGGCTGTACATGATTTTACATTCATAAAACCTCCCCCTTTCCATTCCAGTCATCACCAGTCCCCATTAGTACTCCAGGGCAGCCCAGTGTTCCCTCTGCTGAGCATATCACCTCTTACAAAATCGTCACATGTTAAACGAAGGACAAGGTTCAGGCATCTCCTCTAGCGTGGATTCTCTGCTGACCCTCACACGTGCCACCGGTATGTATTGAGCTGATTCAGGTGTGACACAGAATCAGAAAACACTAACGCACTGGCCACTGCTCTTCCCCATGGGAGGCCATCGATAGTGTGTGATATCCAACAACAAATAACGGAATTTTAACCAAAAGCCCATTGTGCTTCCTCGCTGAGGACATCTGTAATAAGCTTTGAATTTGGTCTTATTGGCTTCTGTGTAATGGTGACTTGTGTCTCTTTCTGCGACAAAAAATAGAATTTGTCGTGTATTTTTCTCTTTAACAGCATTTCATTAATTTCACATTTAAAACCATTATATTGCATTTGATCTGTTATACAAGGAGACCTGGTTGGCTTACTGGTGATGGTGAGAGGTGGGTGAATTGAGAAGCTTTCTCAAAGAGCCATTCGCTGGCACGAGGAATCCAGACTCAGACCACATCATGAGACATTTTCATCTTATTCCCCAAACATCTGTTTTCCTGGTTGGGAAAGAGATTCCTGTCTTCAAAAATGATCATGCTCACAGATCCACAGATTCACCGTTCGCAGAGATTCCAAGTGCTTAGGACATTATAAGTTTAGTATTTTGCTACTATTTTGTCTCTGCTTGTAGACTTCATTGAGTCATGAGTTAGACATACAAAGGAAAAAAATATACACTTTAACAAACACTAGAACGCATGTACCAAAGCAGGAGCATGTGCTAGCCCAGAGGACAGGTATGGGTGGACAGAATACCGCCTGGAGGACAGGCACAGGCCCAGGGGCTCTGGAACGGCTGTTGCGAAGTTGGACTCAACTGTGAGGTTTCCAGTGGGACTTCTGTGAGAGCCAGTTACTTTTAAGAATTTATTCTAAACCTAATTTGCAAATTCTGACACTAATTATCTTTGTCTTGTGTGGACGAAAAAGGGCTACATGCTATCCTGACTAACTCAGGGAAGGCTTGCGTGGCAGTCTTGCAAACTCAGGAGACCTAAAGTGACCACGAAGGATGGTCTGAAATTAAAACCTTTCATTAAAAATCAGTTTATAGCCGGTAGATATGTCTTAGGCCAGTATCTTCCCTGGCAAAGGTCAACTTCCATCTTTACTGAGCATATTGTCTTTTCGCATCTAAGATAACATACTTGTGGAATGTCAGGGCAACGTGTAACTTCCCTTTTTCTGGCCCCTTTAGGGCACAACCAAATGTCCTGGGCTCCAGGACAGAGACACAAATTCCTTCATTGTTACTGTTATTATGTTAATTGTTGTCTGTTAACTATCCTGCACCCACCTAAGGAAAAGAAGCATGTGTCTTATCATTTTACGTTTTATCCAATCCCAGAGTTTTCCCCAATTTGCTTTCTCCCACCTCCCTAATCTATCACCAGTGGACTTCATGTAACCCACCTCCATCTCCTCCTTTGATTGTAATGTATAAAAAATGATTGTAATGAAAAGCCGCCATTCTCCGGAGCACTATCTCCATATGTTGAGATTCTGCTTCCTCACAATTGTCGATGGTTTGGCTCAAATGAACTCACAAAAATTCTTTACAGGTTTGAAATTTTTTATGTTAACCCTTGAATACAGAAACTGTTTACACAACTCACGCAACTACATCTTGAACGGTGCTGACTTTTTGGGCAAAGGCAAGATGCTGGAAGAATTGTCAGCCAATTAAGCCAAATTGATAGCATATTTTCTGTAATCTAATTCATTTTTAATTGACACTACTCAGCCTAAATTTGAAAATGCTTAAAAAAATAATGAGTTGTCAAAGAGGATAACAAACTAATTTACAAGTCTGACTCTGGCATGTTCTCAAGAACTTATCCTTTATAGTAGCACTGTATTTATTTGTACTGTATATATTTTGTTATTTGTTACTTAAGAGGAAAACAGTGACAGAAAGGAAATGCTACAGTTTGAGATTACAAACCAGAGAGAGTCTGTTGGTTAAGATAAAGTGGGTTACATTACCATACCAACCAGACCCAGCAACACAGGTATTTCTCCTCTGGCTATGTATCCACTGCCAGCCCCAGGGAGCTCTGCCCCCTCCCACCCTCCTCCATGCTCTGAGACACGTGTTGATGGAGCCACCACTGTCCGGAGCGTTGCTGCTCCTGTGAAGGAGAGGAGAACCTTGGCGGCCTGTTGGCAATGAAATGTTGTCTTCACTCACACTCCTCAGCCAGAGAGGCCAGATCCGACTCCACAATGAGGGTGCCAGGAAGTGCCATGGGGGCAGGATGGGCATGTTTGGAGAGCTGCTCTGAATCCCACCATGAGTGTTTAGATGGGGTTCGCTGCTCATTCTAACAAGTGTTTACAGGGTACTTACTGGTCCACAGCGCCAAGAGGGCTCAGCCATGATTTCCAGTTAAATAGTATGAAACAAATCGGCATATAAGCAAGAAACATGTTAGCAAAACGAAACACGTTGGAAGAGCCATAAAGGGTAGGAAAACAAGAATCAAGAGGAATCCTGAAGATTGTGAGAATCCTTTTGATTCAAATGACTGGGAAGGCTTTATAGAGGAGTTCATTGGATGGTGGCCCTAATATAGGAAAATGTTTTAATAAGCAGGGATGCGATAGGGACACAGAAAGAAGGGATTTCTGAGCAGAGGAAATAGCAGGGCCAAAGTCGGGGCTTTCAACATACCAGCTTTATAGCTGCACTAGAGGCCTGGTGCACAAAAATTTGTGCACTCAGCAGGGTCCCTCAGCCCGGCCTGTGCCCCCTCACAGTCTGGGACCCCTCAGGGGATGTCCACCTGCTGGCTTTGGCCTGCTCCCCGAGGGATGGGGCCTAAGCTGGCAATCAGACATCCCTCTGGCAGCCCGGGATCCCTCGGGAGACGTCCACTTGCCAGAGGGTGCAGGCCTATGCTGCAGTCAGACATCCTTAGTGCTGCTGAGGAGGAAGGAGAGGCTCCTGCCACCACCGCTGTGCTGGCAGCCATCGGCCTGGCTTGTGGCTGAGCAGAGCTCCCCCTGTAGGAGTGCACTGACCACCAGGGGGCAGCTCCTACATTGGGCGTCTGCCCCCTCGTGGTCAGTGTGTGTCATAGTGATCAGTAATTCCCAGTTGTTCTGCTGTTAGGGTCAATTTGCATATTACCCTTTTATTATATAGGATAGGGGCCTGGTGCACAGGTGGGGGCCGGCTGGTTTGCCCTGGCGGGTGTCCTGCTGGGGTGCCTGGCTGGGGGTCCTTCTGGGGTGCCTGGCCAGTGTGGGTGTCCTGCTGGGGTGCCTGGCCAGTGTGGGTGAGGGGCTGAGAGCTGTTTTCAGGCTGGCCACACCCCCTTCATGGTAGGGGTCCCCACCCCTCCCTTCAGGGTGGAGATCCCCGCTGGGGTGCCTGGCCAGCCTTGATGAGGGGCTGAGGGCTGTTTTCAGGCTGGCCACACCCCCTGGTGACCCAAGCTCCCAGCCTCTCCTTTTTTTGGTGGGATTTATTTATCATTTATAATTGAAACTTTGTAGCCTTGAGAGTAGCCCAGGGCTGGCCAGGGCAGGCTGGAAGCTTGGCTTCCTCCATCGCCGGGGGCAACCCAAGCCTCCTGCTTGCTCCAGCTCCGTTGCTGCTGCCATCTTAGTTGGGTAAATTTGCATACTCGCTCCTGATTGGCTGGTGGGAGTGGCTGATGGGCATGGCTTGAGCATAGCAGAGGGATGGTTAATTTGCATGTTTCTCTTTTATTATATAGGATAGTGCCAGTTTATTATTATTATTATTACTTATTTTTTATTTTCTGTACACCCCAGTGGCCAGACATTACGTAACTTAATACGTGATTATCCCAATAAATCTCACACCCATCCAGCACCACACATAGTTATTAAGATACTATTGACTGTATTCCCCATGCTGTACTTTACCTCCCCATGACTGTTCTGTAACAACTAGTTTGTGATTCTTAATCCCTTCACCTTTTTTGTCAACCCCCAATCCCCCGCCCACCTGGTAACCAACAAAAAGTTCTCTGTATCTATGAGTCTGTTTCTGTTCTGCTTGTTCATTTTGTTTGTTGATTCAATTATTGATAAATATGTATTTATTGCCATTTTATTGTTCATAATCTATATCTCCTTTTCTTCTTAAAGAAGACCCTTTAATATTTCATATAATACTGGTTTGGTGGTGATGAACTCCTTTAGCTTTTCCTTGTCTGGGAAGCTCTTTATCTGACCTTCAACTCTAAATGATAGTTTTGCTGGGTAGAGTAATCTTGGTTGTAGGTTCTTGCTTTTCATCACTTTAAATATTTCTTGCCACTCCCTTCTGGCCTGCAAAGTTTCTGCTGAGAAATCAGTTGACAGTCATAGGGGAGCTCCCTTGTAGGTTACTAGCTACTTTTCCCTTGCTGCTTTTAAGATACTCTATTTGTCTTTAATCATTTGCATTTTAATTATAATGTGTCTTAGTGTGTGTCTCTGTGGGTTCTTCTTGTTGGGGCTCTCTATACTTCCTGGACTTACATGTCAATGTCCTTCACCAGGCTAAGTAAGTTTTTTCTGTCATTTTTTCAAATTGGTTTTCAATTTCTTGCTCTCTCTTCTCCTTCTCGTGCCCCCATGATGCAAATGCTGGTACACTTGAAGTTGTCCCAGAGGCTCCTTACACTATCTTTTTTTTTAAAATTCATTTTTCTTTTTGGTATTCTGATTGGCTGGCTTTTTGTTGTTGTTGTTTTGTTTTGTTTCCTCATATTCCAAATCACTAATTTGATTTTCAGCTTCATCTACTCTACCGTTGATCCCCTGTAAATTATTCTTTATTTCCATTAGCGTAGCCTTCATTTCTAACTGGTTATTTTTATGCTGTTGAGGTCCTCACTAGGTTCCTTGATCATCCTTATAAGCAGTGTTTTGAATACTGCATCTAGTAGATTGCTTAGTTCCATTTTGCTGAGTTCTTTTTCTGGAGTTTTGTTGTATTGTTTCATTGGGGCCTTGTTTCTTTGTCTCCTCATTTTGGCCACCTCCCTGTGCTTGTTTCTGTGTGTTATGTAGAGCTGTTATGTCTCCCAGGCTTGGTACCATGGCCTAATGTAATAGGTGTCCTTGTAGGGCACAGTGGCACAGTCTCCCTGATCACTTCTGCTGGGCACTTGAGGTGTGCACCCCCCCCCACCCCGTGTGGGTTGCATAACCTCCTATTGTAGTTGTGTCTTGATTGCTATTAGCACATCAATGGGAGGGATTTACCCAGGCCAATCAGCTATAAGGATGGCTGTGGCCACTGACCACCTATCTCCAATCATCTTGGAGGATTAGATGTGTGGGGACCCACAGCACAGAGCAGGACTTACTTCAGCAGGGCTCTGGTGCTCACTGAGCCCACCCCTTGAGTGTGTCGCTTAGATGTGGTCTGGTTCTGGGACCTCCTGGGAGGTGCAGGTCAATATCAGCTACCACTTTTGTTCTACTGGGGACAACCTGGAATAAGCTACAAAGCAATCTGCAGATAGCTGCTTCTTGTGCCGGGCTTGGAGGTGCCCAGGTAAGGCCAAGCTGTGAACCAAGGTAAGATGCTGCTAATGCTGGGCCTAAAGCCACTTAGTGAGAGGTACAGGGCTCACTGAGGCCATATGCTCCTTGATTGAGAGCTTTTAGGAAAATCTGAAGCATGAGCCAAAAGGGCTATTCCCATGGTAAAGCCACTGGAAGCAGCTTGATAGGCCCAAAAGTTGGAGGGGTGGGGTCTCAGGGAATCACCAAGGTGGGGCAAACAGTGTGAATCAAGTTGATGAAATCTCAAATCTCAAGTATGGCTCCTGTCTGCTGGCTGTGTGGGGGGAAGCACTCATCAAAGGGACAGTGGCCTCTGCCAGCACTTATGTCTGGGAGAAAGCTGCCTCTCCAGCTTTTTCCCTGATGCCAAACAATTCCGTTTCTCCCCATATGTCTCCCCTACCCTTCAAGCTGCTGTCCCAACGCTGGCGCTCAGAGGGAGTGACTCTGAGTAAGTCCATGTGCGGACCCTGTAAGAGGAACTGCCTGGGACTCAGCCACAATTCCCACTGGTTTTTACAGCCCAAAGTTACAGGGACTTCTCTTCCTGGCACTGGAACCCTGGGCTAAGGTGCCTGGTGTGGGTCTGGGACCCCTTCACTCCTCAGAAGGGACTTCCGCAGCTGAGGTATCCCTCTTGATTTCTATCTGCCACATGTGGGTGAGGGACCAGCCCATTCCACCCCTCCATCCCTCCTACTAGTCTCGATGTGCTTCTTCTTTAATTTTTTAGTTGTAGGACTTCCATTCAGCCAGATTTTAGGTGGTCCTTAATGATAGTTGTTCTGTAGTTAAGTTGTGATTTTGATGTGGTTGTGGGAGGAGGCAAGCACCATGTTGACCTATGCCACCATCTTGGCCAGAAGTCCTGTATGATGCCAGTGTTACAGTGACAATGACAACTTAAACCAAGCCCATGTCCTTGTCCTCCTGAGTTCCTGATACTAACCGGTGGCTGTCACATGGGCTGTCACAGGTCCTGTGTGGTGTCCGATGGGTACTTCATGCGTGCGCACACATGTGTGCTTAGTGCTGACGAGCACTTGGTCCTTGGTACTTTCAAGAGGGACTCCTTGAAAGTCAATGTGCCCTTGTTATGGGGTAGATAACAAAGAACATAAACCTGACTTTGACCCAAGGGCAATAACCTTTCCTACCTGCTGTACATCCTTTTGTTGTCCCTAATAAAAAGCCTGCAGAAGGCTGACCCCACATTCATCATGACTGGCCCTAGCTCTGCAGATGTTCAGGACCCCCAGATCTCCCACCTGATAGAAGTTCAGTGAAAACTGGTGGTTTCCTTGTGTTCCTGCCCTCAGGCTAAACCCCTCCATTTGCTTGAGGCAAAGGGAGTGTGAGGAATTATAAGAGCAAATCAATAAAACAGCAATATTGATAACTATTGTCCTTATCACTGTAGAAGTTATATTAAAATACCTGAGGCAGATGTCTGCCTCTCTGGGTCACCAATAACTTGTGAAAGACTGGGGAGGGCAGGGGCCTCTTTTAGCTAAAAAACGGTGATGGAACGGGAAAGTGACAGAGCAATTCCATGCTGTGAAAATAGGAAGGCAGGTGTGGTCCTGCCCTGTCTGAAGCAGGATGGTGGCAGGACAGAGCAGCTGCCCAGGTCACAGCTGACCCTCATTCACGGAACCCAGAGCAACAGCAAGTCTGCAGAGCCCAGGATGGTGCATGGGCCATGCTGGAATTGGGCCACATAAGGATGGAACATTCCAGACAGTTTGGGGCTTAGGCCTAAGACCAGTGAAGTTACCCCACACTTGGAGTGGTGTGGTGACAGCAGCTCTGCCATACTTTTTTCTGCACACCGATATTGGAAGATGCTATACATAGAGGGGCCTGGGACCCCTCACACCAATTCCACCAATTTGCTGCCTGGGAAACATTTATTAAAGGGGAACCCCATTTAATAAGCAACCTCCCAGGAGCTGGCTGGCATCCCATATTAAACTTGGCTAACAGCATCTGTACTCAAAGTTTATTCCACATTTCATCACCAGGAACTAGGAAATACCCCGAAGCCAAAGCCACATTCCAGGCCTGCTGAGTCATGATTTCTGGGTGGAGTCTGGATAGCAATAGGTTTGGAGGCTCCCCCAGGCGTTTCCACGGCCTGCAGTTGGTGTGCTAGACTGCAGCCTGGCTACCCAAGGGGCGGTCCGCGGACCATAGGATCAGCACCGCCTGGGAGCCACTAGGAATGCAGGCTTCCAGGCCGCCAGGCCTCTGACTGGGCTCTGCTGAAGCACAAGGTCCTCAAGTGCTTTGTTTGCACATTAAAGCTTGATGAGCACGGCAGGATGTCCTCTAACGGGACCTAATGGGCTGGCGATTGAAATGACCTGCTAAATGGAGAAGCAGTCCTGGCCAGTAATGGCCTGGGGCGGGGAGCTGCTGGGAGCAAGGCTGGGAGCTGTTCAAGAAGCTCGCAGAGCGCAGAGCGCAGAGCGCAGAGCGGAGGGGAGGAGTGCGTCTGGCTGGCGCTGCAGCTGCACCGGTTAACTCCGCACTGCCCGCTCCACAGGACAGCTCCGAGTGCTCTGCGCTCATCACCAGGTAACTGCCACTCGTCCAAAACGGAAGCCACCCCCACAAGCGTCTATAGATGCTTATGGCGTACAATGAGTTAATGTACTGCCCAGGGCTGACCACCAGCAGAGGTGAACAATCCTCATTTGCAGTACAGTGAGGTTCGGATCCTGCCACGGTCACCTCGCTCCTCAATGGCCCGGGAATGATTTTGCTTTGCTTATAATTGTTGACTTGCTTTGCTGTGTTAGCCTTGAGAAAAGGGGGCAAGGACCAAGGGCGTCCAGCAGACCAGAGCCCAGGAGCAGTGCTGGGTCCGCCCCCCTGGAGAGTCTGGCCCTGGCGGGGAGGCGGGCCCTCCTGCTATGAGCCTGGCTGGAGCATCCTGTCAGCCGTGGCAGGGGCGACGGGACGCCCGGGAACAGTGCAGGGCCACTGCGGTGGCCACCCAAGGCTCACACAGAGCCAGGCGGTCTTTTCCGTGGTCCAGTCACAGAGGAGCAGCTGTGGGAACGAGGTCATGGCCACCAAAGACAGGCCGCACCCTGAAGAATAAGAAACCACTGTCTCCCAGCAGGGTGTCAGAACGAAAGCTTTATTTTAATGTTTCATTATTTTCAGAACATCACTGGCAGCTGGAAATCTGAATGCAAGGGTGATTTTTATAATTGAAGAGTAATTAAAATATGACGGATAATGGAACTGGAACAATAAATACACCTTAAATATAAATAAACACATAGACATCCCCCAGGTATAAAAGTCATGCTCTACCAGTGCTCTGCCCACAGTGCTCTGTGGGCACTGCGTTCCCGGGTGGAGCTTCGAGAGCCTACGTGTCCCGTGAGTTGTGGGTATTTCCAGATAGCTTATGTAATAGCCACACATTACAAATTTTGAAAAAAATTATCACAAAGCAACTTTTAAAATATTTAATATATTGTTTGTTCTACAAAGAATGAGCAATTCTGAAACATTACAAACCGTGAAACAAATATACTAGCTTATGGATATGTACAATGCACTACTTTATATTTCAAAAATGCAGGAAGATAAAGTATATGTGTTTATATATATATATATAATTTTGATCTGATGAACAATTCAATATTGCTCTGGTTGGTCTTGCTGTATTGCATGCATGCCCAGGGCACGCCCATGGCTTGTCACTGGATGGAGGGAGGGCCGGCGGGATGGAGGGAAAGCATGGAGCCCATGCTTCTTTCCAGAGCGCAGCCGAGCGCCATCCGGAGCTGTTGGCTCACTGTCTGGCCTACACTCCTGCCTGTGTGCAATGGAGGCCGCACCCTCCGGAACCCACCGCCCGCCGTTGCTGACACCGCCTGGCCTCACGGAGGTGACTCCTCAGCCTGAGTCACGGGGCCCTGAGAGGCCGGTGGCCGCAGCAGCGCTCCTGTCAGTTCCCTGCGCCCGCAGGGACCTCGGAGCACAGACCACGGCTGAGGCCCCGCGGGCTTCCTGGGAACAAGACCAGGTTTCCAACCAGCGTGTGTCCCCCACAGAGATGAAGCCTGAACACCTAAACCCACGGCCCGGCCTGGGAGGCAACAGCAAGCCCACGGTCAGCAGGAGAGGACGCTGACAGGGGCGCTCGCCGGGAAGCTGGGGCAGGCCCGCGTGGCGACACCGGCTCGTGCCAGCACAGAGCCCGCCCAGGCCTCGAGGCCCCTTCTGGCCAGGAAGTGCTGCTTCTTTGGCCACCTGACCCAGAGCCACATTAAAAATGGATAGCATTTCTCTGAGAATAGAAACAGAAAACAGGTAGACACAGGTTGAAAGACAACTGTCCTAAAAACCCACCAAGTAGCTCTCCCTGTGACGGCGGTGGGACAGCCCCAGAGCCGGACAGCCCGCAGGAGGGCATCCCTGATGACACGAAGAGGCCTGGCCAGCTCTGGGCCCTGCTGCCGCCCAGGCCCTCCCACACCCTCCCTGCTCAGGTGGGAGGTCAGCGCCATGGGTTCTCAGAGCACCTCACACTCACTGACCCGTCCCCGGGGCGGGTAGGGGGGGTGGGGAGTCATTAGAACAGGGGGTGAGACCACGGGAGGAAATCCCCCAGGAAGGCTGACTTAGGGTCTGGTGAGAGCAGGAGGGGGGGCGCCAGTGCTGCAGGTAGGCCTGCTCCGGGGGCAGGTGCAGGGAGAGGAGCCAGAGGGTGCAGTCGCCCCACACGGGACACCTCTGCCCGCTGCTGCCCACAGCAGGCTGCGGGGGCCACGTCTGCTGCCAGGCGGGCGGCGGGAGGACTGCTGAGAGGAGACTGAGTCAGGGGCTGGGCTATGCTGATGGGAGCCAACGGGAGCACTGGGCTCCATCAGTGGGGCTTTTCAGGAAGCAGAGCCAAACCAGACTCCGACGGCAGAGAGCTAGACCGGCAGCCTCGGCCCCACCGCCCGCCCCGTGCACCCGCCGGGCAGGGGCCAGCACGGCCACGATCGGGCTGAAGGACTAGGGCGCACGCAGATCATGAGGAGAGAGAGGGGGCCCTGCCTGCACTGCTCCTCGGAGGCGTTTCTGATGGGACCGGGAGACGTGTGCTCCTCGGAGGCGTTTCCCAGGAACGCAGTGTACTGAGGGGCATCTCCGTCCCAAGTACATCCGTGAGGGGCGAGGTGTGCACTCCCGATGGGCCACCTAGAAGGCCATGTGCGCTGGCCTCCCCGGCCGTCACCTACAGAGACAGCCACGGGCGGACAGGACGCCTACCACAGCGAAGTGAGTCGCTTGTGTTTAAACTCTGAGGCTGGCAGGGGTGCCCCCCTCCTGGGTTAAAGGAAGGAAACTTCGCATGTGAAACCCTCCGAGGGTAGCAGTGCCGTGGGGTTCGTACGTCGCGGTGTCCACGCTCAAACCCCACAGCGCTCTCCCGGGCAGGCATCCTGGGCCCGCACTGCACGTGAACAGAAATCCTCTGGAAGGCTGAACCGGAGCCTCCCCCTGCGGCCCAGGGAGGTGGGGGCACCCCTCGGGGCTCACAGGTCAGCGGGCGTGAGCATCTGGGGGAGGCATGAGGTTTCAGTCCAGTTAAAGAACCATGAAGAAAGCAACTTTGGCCTGGCTTCTCCCCTCCTCTCCCGCCCCCTCCCCCAGGACGGCACCGGCTGCTGAGCAGAGGAAAGGCTGGTCTGTGGTGGACCCGCAGCCCCAGGTGAACATGCTTGGACACACATGCAGGGGCAGTCCCTCCCTCCCTCGCTCCACTCCTGGCGGCACACACACGAGGCCACAGAGGCTGCGGGCGCTCTCAGCCCCCTGCCACGCCGGGCACGCGGGTTTTCGTTGAACCGTCTGGCGGATTCCCTGGTTCCGGAGGGGGGCTTATTGTCGGTGTGCGGAATGCCCTCTGAAGGACAATAGGGCACGTCTCGGTCAAAATGCGATAGTTAACATGTGGGCTTCTTACATGCTGCCCTGACGGAGGCGGGTTTCACGGGGAAGAGGGAGGTGAGGCGGCAGGGGGCACGGGAGGGCATTCACATGACCACGCACTTGCCCTTGAGCTGCCCTGACGGCGGCGGGTTTCACGGGGAAGAGGGGAGGTGAGGTGGCAGGGGACACGGGAGGGCATTCACATGACCACGCACTTGCCCTTGAGCTGCCCTGACGGCGGCGGGTTTCACGGGGAAGAGGGGAGGTGAGGTGGCAGGGGGCATGGGAGGGCATTCACATGACCACGCACTTGCCCTTGAGCTTCTCTTTCCTCTTCTGCTGCTTGCTCTTCTTCCCGTCGATCTGGAGGCTCACGGTCCTGCGCTTCTCCAGGTTGAGCAGCTCCTGGAAGAGCTCCTTCACGTTGTGGTTGAGCTTGGCCGAGGTCTCCATGAAGGCGCACTTCCACCGGCGGGCCAGCGCCTCCGCCTCGCTGCTCTCCACCTCGCGGCTCGGGCTCTCGTCACACTTGTTCCCCACCAGCATGATGGGGATGCTCTCCACGTCCCCTTTGATCTCGCAGATTTGTTCGTAGATGGGCTTGAGCTCCTCCAGGGACTGCCGGCTGGTGATGGAGTACACCAGGATGAAGGCGTGTCCCTTGGAGATGGACAGCCGCTGCATGGCAGGGAACTGGTGGCTGCCGGTGGTGTCCGTGATCTGCAGCGTGCAGATGCTCTTGTCGCAGCTGATGACCTGCCGGTAGGTGTCCTCCACGGTGGGGATGTAGCTCTCCCGGAACGTGCCCTTCACAAACCTCAGGACCAGGGAGCTCTTGCCGACGCCACCTGCTCCGAACACGGCCACCCGGTAGTCGTTGCTCTGTTCTGGCATGTTGCTGGCGGGCTCCAACTCTCAACCAGAAAGCACCTACGGGGACCAGAGGTGGAGAGAATTAGTGAGAAAGGACCTTGCGAGGGATCGCTTGGATTGCCATACCCTCCTTTGATATCTGATGGCTTAAAAGAAACTGAAGTGCGGTAGTTCGCCTTCGCTCTCCCAACATTCAAATTTCATTTCAAAAATTCTTCAGTTCTAAACCCAATATGTATAGTCCATCCTCAACTTCTAAAGAGGCAGACAATCTACTCGGTGGCCAGCTGGGCAGCCTGTCTCCTCTGACTGGACCGTGACGCGAGCAGCTCTGCTCACATGGGCACCATCTACCAGGGAAAGGTGCCGAGTCTGCCCGGGAGGCGGCCCGAGGAAAGCTCACGGAGAGATGGCATTTCACACCCAACACGCACGTGCACAGTCACAGCACGCGCTTTACCTGAAGTTCTGTAAACACCCAATACTCTGCTCGTAACATGTGACTTTTTCTGAGCAGGGGAGGGGGACAATGAGGAGGAAGGGCTATTCATATTTAGTCACTGTCCGAATTAACGCATGAGATCCTCACCGCCTTTCAGAACTGGTGTCGCAATGACGAAACCGGGAACACAGGAGGAGTCTGGGAATGCCATGCCCCGGCCTGGCAGAGCCAGTGAGAGGTGAGGCCGAAATGCAAGGCAAAGCGTGCCGGCACCCGGCCTCCTGCAGACGGCCAGCGGCAGCGCGGGCGCAGACGGAGGGCGCGGGCGCAGTGCCGGGGGCACCACTCCGCTGGCAAACCATCCGCCGGCAGCAAGGTGGACGGTTAACAGAAAAGCTTGGAGCGCCCTTTCACTCATCAAAATTCAAACGGGTGCGGGTGCTTTATGTCTACGCATCAGAGGAGGTGAGCATTACCAAGAGAGAAGTATAAACTGCCATTAACAGCCATTACAATGGACTAGAACGGGGTTGTCTTCATCACAAGCTCCATACTGATTATCTAATATCTCATCCTGCCCCTTCTTTGATAAGAAAGGCCATAACACACACACACAAAAGTGGAAAATGAAGCAACACCTATGTTTTGTTGTAGCTGAAGTCCACAAATTATAGACTAACAGGAATCATGACAGCCATTTCTTCCAGACACCACTGTGCTTTCCCTTTCCAGATCTGAGAGTAACTGAGGACCAGTGATGACAAAGTCGTTTTCAGAGGCCAGAACAGAATAGTCAGCACGATTCCCATGGCGGGAGCGGCTGTGGCCTCCAAACCGCTCAAACCGGGGCCGTTCTCCGCGCACTTTGGAATCCCAAACCTCCCAAGAAGCTGAAGAAGCATCAGTGCCGAAGGGGACGCAGAAAGATGCCAGAAGTTCATGAACAGAGACAGCCTGTGAGGGAGCCTGCTTAGGAGCTCGATGATCCTATGAAGTGTGCATAAGGTCCCTGCCAGCACGCCAAGAGCACAGCGCTGCGGGCAGCCGCCCTGCGGGTAACAACGCGGTGGCCTGCGGGCTCTGGCGTGAAACCTCTCTGCACCCCCCCACGGGCTCTGTGCGCGGGCAGCCGTGTCCACGCGGCCCTACTCTGCACCAGAGGGAGGGGCCGCATGCAGCGGGAAGGGCTCGTGGCTTCGCGAGCTCTGTGTCCCAAAACCTCTTGGTCTGCAACTCACAGCCATTCTGTGTTTGATGACTATTTCTCAGGCAACCTAAAATGTCTCCATTATTAAACTGGCAACCAAGACACAGAACACAAAGATGAAGCACAAAGAAGAAGAATTTGTAGCTACTGTAATTCATGAATCCAAGAAATATCTATTGGACTTCCTCTAAAGGCCGGGCTCTGGGCCAGCAAACTGCTGTCAGGGGGCAGACCTCAGCCAGGGCTCTGATCCTGGAGAACCGGGGATCCCGTGGAGCAGACAGACACCGGAAATTCCATGTCACAAAGGTTTAATAAATTACATCGCAGCAGCGCTGCAAAGGAGAGGTCTAAAGGGGCCTACCCAGCCCGGGGCAGCAGGACCAACTCCCCCAAGCAGTTGGCATGGGAGCAGGAAGCTGGATGGTGCACAGGAGACAGGCAGGTGAAAGGTGAAAGTTCACTGAATTTAGGAGAGAGGTCTGCGGCAATTACTCCATGATCATCTTCAACTCTCTAACAGTTTTCCCCCAAACTATATTCTTCCACCGCAGACTCACTCATTCCACAAGCATCTATTAAAGATGAAAAAGCCCTCCACACAATATGCAAGCCTGGTGCTTAGCCAACAGAAGCTCACAGCCTTAGAAGACAAGCACAGGAAGGGGCAGGACACCCCACTGGGCAGGTGCTGTGGTAAAGCCACAAAGGCAGGGGAAGGCCTGGGTGGGGCGCCTGTCCTGTCCGCGCCCTCAGGAAAGGCTTCGCAGAGCGCTGGGGCGGAGAGTGAGGCGATGAGAGGCCTGTGTGCCGACCGAGGAAAGAGACCGAGGAAAGAACCTCGTGGAGTGGAGTGGGAGCGGGAGCAGGGTTAGAGCCAGCGTTCAGGAGAACCGTGCACATGGACACGGCACTGCAATCAATGGAAACCAGGGCGAAGGCATGCAGCATGACGGGGGAGGATCACTGCCAAATCCGCCCCAGACCCATAAGAGAACTTGGCATGTCATTTACTTGAACTTTCTGCACTTGAGTTGCCTGACCTGTAAGATGATGAGAGTAACATCTCATCTTTTTTAAAATATATATTTTTTATTTCAGAGAAGGGAGAGTCACCCCAATTTAAAATATAAAAAATTAATTAATCTTTTAAAAAATATATCCATGATGAGAGAGAATCATGGATTGACTGCCTCTTGCACACCCCCCACTCCCTGCCCCACCGGGGATCGAGCCCACAACCATGGCATGTGCCCTGACCAGAAATCGAAATACAACCTCCTTGTTCATAGGTCGATGCTCAACCACTGAGCCACACAGCCAGGCGGTAACACCTCACCTTCACAGAGCTTCCGTGGGATTTAGTGAGACAACACAAGGTCAAACCCCTAGCATCGCTGACAGGGCAAAGGGCTCCGGCTGTTTTCAGGAAGGACCAGCCAGTAAAGGGCGTCACAAAGGAGCAGTAACTGGAGAGAAGATGACAGAATGTCAAGGGGCAGATCATGTTAAGAAGACGTGGCGGTGTGCAGCTAAAGCAATGCGCAACGGGAACTTCATAGCGACAATCACTTCATTAAATGAAAACAAAGATCTCACATCAGTAATGTAATCTTCCACATTATTAGAGAAAAGCAGCAAACTAAACCCAAAGAAAGAAAAAATTAGATTATAGTGAAAATTAATAAAGCAATAAATATAAACACACTATGGATAAACACAGTAAGTAAAGAACCACAGAGTGGGTCTTTAAAAATATCAACAAAATTAACAAACATTTTGTTAAACTGACCAAGAAAAAGAAAGTGAAAGACTCAAATTACTAAAATCAGGAATGAAAGAGGAGACATTACTACTGACTTTACAGAAATAAAAAAGATTATAAGAGACTCCTACGATTAACAAGTAATATAACGTAGATGAAACAGACAAACTACCAAAGCTGACTCAAGAAGAAATAAAAATATAAACAGACATATAACAGGTAAAAATCATAAATTATTAATAAAAAAATTACCCACAAAGAAAAGCCAAGGTCTACATGGCTTCCCAGGGCATACATTTAAAGAAGAATTGATAGCAGGTCCTCACAAGTGCTTCCAAAAAAATGAATAGGAGAAAATGCTTCTCACTATTTCTGAATCCAGTATTACCTTGATACCAACACCAGACAAAGCTATAATAAGAAAATTACAGACCAGTATGTCTTATATAGATACAAAAATTCTCAGCAAAATACCAGCAAATTAAATTCATCAATGTATAAAAGAATTATACAGCATAAGCCAGTAGGATATATACTAGGTATACAAAGTTGGTTTAGCATCCAAAAATTAATACAGCACACCCTATCAATAAACTAAAAGACAAAAACTATGATAGTTTTAGTAGATACAAAAAATGACAAAATTCTGCAACCAATCATGAAAAAAAAAAAAATAAACCTTAAACCATTTTGAACAAACCAATATAAAAACACAACCGCAGCAACTTGTTGTGATTAAATAAGGGAATAAAAGGTAACTTCCTTAATCAAATAAAGGGCTTATAATTTAAAACCCAGAGCGCAAATAATATGTAATGGTAAAAGACAATAGTCTCTCCCAATGATTAGAAAAAGATAAGAGGGTTCACTCTCAGTTTCCTTTTTTTTTTTTTTTAAATTGTGATTACAATTTAATACTTATGTAGACATGAATGGTCATTCTCCCAGAATCAACTAAACCACCAATCAGAATTATATAAAAGTAATTCAATCAAGAATTTGTTTTCATCTTTTTTAGAGATGAAAAGTTTTAAGAAACAAAATGTTGTAAAAGTAATAAAGTTTAATTTTGTTGTATCCTAATTGCTTAGGTATGTTCTATTAATTCCAAATAAGTAAAATAATATAAAAACATATTTTCAATCTTTATAGAATGAAGAGAAGACCACATTGATCATTAAGTAGTCTTGGATTTTCTTTACTTCTCCCGCAGATGAATTCACAAATAGAAAAGTCAATGTACATTTATATTATGAAGTACAAATATCCAACAGCACATAGCCATACGTTCATGTGCGAAGTTGATGCTGCATATGTCTTTGCTATGGGAAGAAGAGCACAGACTCACTGGACAAAGCTGTCTTTGAAGAGCCGTGAAGTGACCTATTTCAAATCTGAAGAATATTTTGTCAGCAACCTTCTCAAAAACCCAGCCAGGAGAGATTTCCTCTCTTTTGTTCTCTGTGTGCTCAGCGTCATGCTTAGGAGCCTGAGGTGGCAAGAAGATGCATCTCACAAAACAACACAAGTCTGCCCTCTGTCAACTGAAGACCCCCCCTCTGATGGGGTGGCTTCCTTCCATCCATGTTCTACCAACTTCATATCTTCTCAATCATCTTTATGACGCTAACCAATTGGCTTACGCTTTCCTGTTGTTCCAGATGCTGCTTGATGTCTTGTAACAGTTCTGCATCTATGTAATATCTTTCTTCAGATTTGATGCTCAGAATGATTCCGCATCCTGATTCGGAACATGGCTTCCCTTAGTCGATCCTTAGCCTGAGTGGGTGCATCCAGCTCACACTGAACTGTATCCAGTTGAACACGCAACAGCTCTTCATCAGCATGGACGGCACGCCCACTCCTGCTCTGAGCCTCCTGTGTGACTAGGGCCTGTGAGGTTTGGTGGGAAAGGCCCATGAGTTTCCTCTTGTGTTGTGCAACATTGGCCACAGCTGTAGTTTGATTCTTCTGTAATTCACCAGTATCTTCAGCTCTAATATCTAATCTGGGCTGATGCTGTTTAGTCATCTGATCTTGACCCTTCAGTCTTCGACGCAGATCTTTGAAACTCACCACTGGTTCAGGAACGAACTTTCCAGAGTCAGGGTTATCCACCTTGGCCTGTTCCCAGAGAACAGGGTCATGGCAACAGGAGGATTCTGTAAAAGCTGTTGGATCTGTTGCAGGATTCCAGGGCAGGGGGAATAGGGAAACTGAGACAGGAAAGTTAAAACAAGGCCAAGCAGGGCGGGCACTGTGCAGCCAGCTTGTAACTCACAGCCATTTCCTTCCCCAGCCAAGGACCCAGCAAATGGTTAAAAAAATGAGAGAATGCGGGAAAGGAGGGGGAGGGGGAGGGAAAAGGGGCAGTTTTACTCCCTAAACAGAGAAGCCCGCAGTCTCGGGCTTAGGGAGATAAAGTTGCCAGGTGCTTCTCATGATTTCTGGGAAGGTCTCAACAAAGTGAAAAAGAAAAGGACCTTGACAATGAATCTGTGCCAAAACAGTCAGCAGAGGGGTTCCGAAGCCTACAGACAGGAGGGTAGACAATGCCTCAGGCCCCACCCGACCTGCTCTTCAGATGAGCTGAGAGTCCGTCCATAAGCCAGAGGCATAGGTTCGCTTGCTTTGCTTTTGCTTCTTTCAATAAAGATGCGTGCTTTAATTGTTTTAATAAAGTGGCTTTTCACAACGCAGTCAAGGTCTCTGGTTTAAATTCATTCATATGAGAAGACAAGGACCGAGGCTGGGGCAGGCTCCGGGGGCTGCCCTGCCCGGAGCACCTCTCTGGTGTCAGTGAGAGGTGGCTGTCACAGATCCGTGCGGACGCGGTGCAACCGCGGGACCTGTGCGGGAGGAAGGTCTGTTCCAGCCACAGAGAGCATCACACAAAGTCGCTGCTGTAGTGCTTGTATGTTGGGTGGTTCAAAATGGGCATCTAGCCTTGCAGCTGGAGCTCTTCTTGAAGAGCCATTAGGAGAACGCTCAATAACACAGATGTCAACGTCTGTCTGATCGGCTGGCAATGCCTCAATACCCTCTGCCTTTACTGTAAGGGCCTGAACTGTATACTTTAATCGGGTGACATATATTTCAAAAAAGTTGTTATTTTTAAAAAAACAGAAGACATTGGGAGGGGCAGGAATCCGCTGCCATTATCTGCTTCTTCTGAAATTGAGTCACCGCTAGCGAGGAATAGGTCCACGGACCCCAGTGCAGCATGTGTTACAGGTGACAGCCGCCGGCACTGCTCCTAACAGCCAGATACTGAGGACAGCCCACATGTCACAACAGAAATGATAAGCAAACAACAGGGTACTCATACCATCGACTCCACATACTGAATGAAAACACATTCCTGCAGGGAGAGAATACAGCACAGAGGACAGGCCGACAAACACCTGCTGGAGCTGGCAGGGGAGACACCTGAGGCACTAGAAACGCTGCCTCTCTCCATGTGGGTGGTGGCTACAGAGCTGTTCCTGCGGTTGTCCAGATTGTTCTGAATAATTTTATTCTTTTTAAATGATGGAAATGAAATACCAAGTTTTAAAGAAGTCATCAAAAACTGGGTACTCCACTAGGAATCGTTCTCAGATCCCAGTTAAAAACCCTAGTGTTAGCTCTCGGGTGCCACAGGAATGGAAAGGAAGGCTTTGCCTGTGGAGACCGGGAGGTCGGTAAGGCTGGCCACGCTGCAGGTAAGGGGTGTGTGGGGCTGTGATGAGAGCTGACGTCATTTCGCACCGGGCCAGAGAGTGACGGGAATTGACGGAATGACTAGAAAGACGAGAGTGTAGATTTCTCTGTAGAGATACGTGGGGGTGAAGGGAAGGGGAAAGGACAGCCGGCGGAGGGCGACTTGGGTCAAAGGAGTGGGGGTTACCTGCAGAGGCTGGCGGTGGGTGTGCAAATGGAGCAAATGGGGGAGAAAGCAGGAGCCGCTGGGAGCCAGGCTGCGCGCCGCAGGTTGGTCTTCAAGGAGAGAAGGAAGGAGCGGAGAAAGGCAGGTGGCGCCCGGGACGCCCGGTGGAACTTGCACAAACAACCCAAACCACGCCTGCTGCGCAGCCTACACACTGTGACAAACAAGTGAGAATGGTGTAACGCATGTCTCTGCTTAAGAAAAAAGATGATAAAATCCCCTTCCATTCACACACACAGTCCCCATCTCGCTTTCCAGAAATCACCACCCTGGGAACAACGGAGGCTCAGCTGTCATCTCCTGGTGTTCACCATTGTAATTTTAAAGAATGCAGTCATTGCTCTCATGACGGGTCTTCCTGTCTTCCACAGTCGCATGCAGTGCTATTAGTTTTCGGTGCACATGTGGCGATCAGACATGCAGAGCCTATGAACGGTCGCCCCGGCGCTCGGTGCCTGGACGAATGGCTCTGGGCCACATCTCCCCACAAAACCCGCAGTCACCTTCCTCCATGGCCTCCGTCCTGTCACGGACGCTGCACTTTTAGTCATACACCGGCATTTACGTTTTCCACATGTAATATTTACAATTTGTTCTACACTTTAAATCATCTTCTATGCTTTTTCTGTGGGCTGTGTCTAAGCACTGTCAATCCACCGCATTAGGGGGACCTTGTAAAGGCTTGCGCTGTAGAAGGAGACAGTGGGACCCACTGTGAGGGGAGGTCGAACCAGCAGACTTCGCTCATTAAAGCGGGATTTCTGCGTCCGCAGCATTTAGCTCTTACTATTTTTTTTAGCTTTGCTTGTTTTTTGCCTACATAACTCTCAGTTGCCAATTTTTGTGCTTTATCACCTGCCTTTCATCCATTTTACATTTTTACTGGTAAAATATAACCATTACTGGTAAATGCTTCTAGATGGCATTAAAATTTCTGAGTTCATGCTCTCACTTGGTTCCTTCAGCGTTTAAGGGTTATGTAATTTTAACTTTTCCATCCAGAGCTGTTGATGGGAAATCTGAAGTCAGGGTGCCTCTCTGGCCTCTGCAGGAAGCTGGGTTTCCCCTTCTATTTGGCAGAGTTGGGGTGTTGTCTCGTTCTGGGAGTGATGACATTTCGTTAGGATAGATCTAGAGCTGCTTTTCAAGTGCGGGGTTTCTGGAGGGGGAGAAAGTGTTAAAGCCTTACCCTTTCTGCGGCTTAGAGACATTTTCTTCTATTTCTAAAGATACATCATCCCAACCCCTATTTTTTCCTGGAAGTTGTGTTGTATGATGGACCCTGTGTCTGGCTTTAACTTGTGTGGGATCCTCTCCCCTATATTTTCAATAGTCTTCCTTGTAGTCTGACTTTTCCGTTTTCATAGAAGTACTTTGTTGTTTTAGGAAAGGCGATACAACACTGGCTTTCAACAAGGTTGCGACCTGAGATTTGTTGCTGCTGTTCTTATGTTCTTATTTATCTGAAAATCTCCGGTTCTGTTTGTTTATTGTTCTTCTCTTCCACGCTGTTGGTCTCGCCGAACGTCTGCTGGTCTCGGGTGGCCCACTGGTTTATGAAGGAGTCACCCCTCATGTGGGGAGGCGGCTGGCCTGGCTTCTCCAGATAATGCACAGGCCTGCTCCCTCACCAGCACACCGCCGGGAGCGACTGTCCCTCTACCTCTGCTTTCCTTTTCTTGAACTTGTTTGGACTAAACTGTCTCTACAGTCGCTTGTACTTTAAGCATCAGATACACAGACAGATGCACGAGGGAGGGATCAAGGCAAAGGTGTGGACCGCTCATCCCAAAGAGTCACACAATATAAACATGAACGTCTTGGAATAAAGAATTCAAAATGAGATTTTTTAAATGCTGAAAATCAGCCTCAAGGCTATCCTCGCCTATAAGACCTGAATTCTGGGGAAAAGGAATTTTGACTTCCTGAATCACTGAAGTCGCCATCTGGGAGAAATTAGATTCTGGTGAGTGACATGAAAGAAGAATCTTAGTTAAACCAAGCTTTCAATGTATTATAGCTGAACTGAGCCCGCTTCCAAAAACAAATACTTAAAACAGAGAACAATGATAGACTGAAAAAGTTCAACTCATTCAAAGTAAAGCGCTGGAAGTCTGACAGGGGGGATCCGAGGCAAAGGCAGCCGCCTGAAGGCCACACGCTCGCCCCCCTTGGCGCTCGTCCCCCTTGGCGCTCGTCCCCCTTTCGCTCATCCCCCTTGGCGCTTGCTTGCTTCTCTGCAAGGCCTTCTTCTGAAATGCGTGTGTCTTTACTATAACATTTAAACTTTATTAGCTTTAAACAAACCCCATACTGGAGGCTGCTACTTGAGAGCCTGCATGTAAAACTACGACTAATAAAAGTGGGTCATTTAAGTAAGTGAGGGCTATGACCGATAGCACAACATCAATAAGGGTATCCTAAAAGAAATCAAGAAACCGTTTTCAGCAGAGCATACTTTTCTAGGCAAGAAAGCCTACTTTTATATAATTTTAGAATCTCACTTTAATTAAAAATTCATTTCAGGTGCCTTCATTGCTGAACCTAAAAAAATGCGATGTGTTCCTCAGAGGGAAACGTGTGCCTGACGGTAAGGAAGAGTTAGACCTTCAAGCTCGTCTTTCTCCAAGAAGCAGAATCTCCCGGCGGGCGTGGCCCAGCAGTTTAGTGTCAACCGTGAACCAGGAATCCTGGTCCCCCGTCAGGGCACATGCCCGGGCTGTGGGCCTGATCCCCAGAGGGGGGCCTGCAAGAGGCAGCCGATCCGTGATTCCCTCTCATCATTGATGTTTCTCTCTCTCCCTCTCCTTTCCTCTCTCTGAAATTAATAAAAACATTTTTTAAATTTAAAAATGAAAGCAGCAGCCTCTTTTCAGGAACCTGGTCTCGCAGCGCTGTGGAGAAGCCACCGAGGCCCTGTGAGTGCAGGTGCTGACGCGGGTGCCACACCCCAGGCGGGGCAGGAGAGGGTCCGGAACTCAGTGCAAGACTCTTAATATCTGCACGAATGCAATACATGGAGAGAAATCGGGCATTTCTTGGGATGCAAGGGGCAGAATAAATGATTCTTTCAGAGTTTCATTACCAAGAGGCAAAAAAGCCACAGCTTAAGCACAGAAATAAGATTCGTTGATGTTTGTCTGAAACTACTGCAGCTGGAGAAAGCATGATGGACAGGAATCCCAAAGAGCCCAATAAAATGCACTTGGAAACGCTTTTCAGACTCCCCGGAGCCTGGCTGCACTGGGCGTCTCTGCTCGGGCCTGTTGCTTGCACGTGGGTCAGGGGAATCAAAGGGAAATCATGGCAGGATAAGCAATGCCACCGTCCAGGTCACAGGACAGGGCGCCCAGTGTGACCCGCATGCCCCGTGCCGCATGGAGCCTGCAGGGAGGAGGAGGGCGGCTGTCACGCAGAGGCCGTGCCCAGAAGAAGGTGCGCGGGGCCAGGCACGACGGCTTCGGCTTCGCGTGCTGCCGTGGTCCGCACCTCAGAGCACGCACTGTGCACGCGCCTGCCGAGCAGACGGGTTTCTGGTTTTAGCCAAATGGAAGGCGGCTCACTGGCTGAGGAGTGCAGGAGTGGCAAGCGGCTGCGAAAGATTCCTTCAAACAATCACGAACTATGTTGTTCCTCAGCTTTTGGAACCCCAGAATCCATTGCCAAATCCAAGGTCATGAAGAGCTATCCCTCTGTTTTCTTCTGAGAGTTAGAAGGAAACTATTCCAAGAGTGGCTTTAGTTCTTACATTCAGATCCTGATCTGTTTCCATGTTTGTATATGGAGTAAGGAAGGGCCCAGCTTTATCCCCGACGTGGAAATCCAGTTTCCCGCTTGTTGAAGAGACCATTCTTTTTCATTGACTAGTCCTGACTCTGGTCAAAATCAGTTCAATATGAATGGGAACGTTTATTCCTGAGCTCGCAGGTCCATCCCATTGGCCGGCGCGCCTGCGCTGTGCCAGTGCCACGCGGTGCTGTCTGCTGCAGCTGCGTCGTCATCGTGGAATCAGCGAGTGAGAAGCCGCAATGTTGTCCTTCTTCTTCAAGAGCTTTGGCTGCTGGAGGCCCCGTGCGATTTTGTGCAAATAACTAACCTAGACTTGATCAAGACTAAATACTTTATGCAACAAAGGACATTATCAAGAAAGCTAACTGAGAGCCTACACGATGGGAGAAAATAGATATACATGATAAGGATCTAGTATCTAAAATATATAGAAAACTCTCACAACTGAATAACAAAAAGAAAAAAACAACAACTAAAAAATGGGCAAAGAGCTTGAATAGACATTTCTTCAGAGAAGATACACACATGACCGACAGCCCATTATGAGTCATCAGGAAACACTGGTCTAAGCCACAGCTCTGCCACCTCACACCCACTAAGATGGCTACCACTTAAAAACATAAAGACAAAAGCGAATGGTAAAAACAGTGTCATGAAGATGTGGAGAAATTAGAACTCTTGCGCACTCCTGGGAGAAATCTGAAACGGTACAGCCTCTCTGAAAACAGTGAAACATAGAATCACCACGTGACCCAGCAATCCACTTCTAGGTATACATCCAAAATGATTTAAACAGTGTATAAGTGACATATCCTATATAATAAAAGGCTAATATGCAAATTGGCTCCTCGACCAGGAGTTCAACCAAGGGCCAGCCCGCCAACCGCCCGCAACCCCTCTCCCCTGCCAGCCCAGCCTGCATGAGTTCGTGCACCGGGCCTCTAATGGGTATATAACTGAAGAGATATTTGCACATCCGTGTTCATAACAGCACTGCTCACAATAATTAAGAGGTGGGAGCAAGCCAAGTACCCACCAATATGTATACACGAAATGTGGTCTATGCGCAATGGAACACTGTTCAGCCTTGGATGGGCAGACAGTTCTGGCAAATGCTACAATGCGGGTGAACCCTGCCGACGTTACACTGAATGAAGTAAACCAGTCACAAAAGGACAAATAAGGTCTGAGCCCACTGCTATGAGGTCCTTAGATTAGTTAAAGAATAGAGACCGAGAGCAGAATGCTGGGTGAAGGGCTGGGGAGGGGTGCTATTGCTTCATGGGGACAGCGTTTCAGTTTTGCATGATGAGGGTTCTGGGGATGGAGGGCGGTGAAGGCTGTACAATGTGCTTAAAACCCTGCACCTGCACACTTCGAAATGAATAAGATGGTAAATGTTAAGTTCTGTATATTTTGCCACAGTAAAAATATATGATTGTAAGTAACAATAAATGTGAGCACAGTTAGCATCACATTATATGGTATAAGCCATGAGGGTGTAATCTGATCTGACAAAACCAAAACTATCTAATTTCCTGAAAAGACTAATTGAAATTTGCACCTACATTCACGGTAATGTGAAGCTTAATGATTAGCCAGAGCATTTAAATCCACCGCAGACCACACTGCCCAACCTGGAGCCGCCGCCACCTGAATGCAGCAGAACGGAGATGCCCTGCTCTGAGCTCACAGCACTGAGTGTGAGAGTGAATGCTTTCCAATGTGTCCACCAGCAGGTGAGCGGGTAAAAGCTGTGGTGCATTCCTCAGCTCTCAAAGGAAGAAAATTTTACCCTTTGCAACAGCATGGATGGACCGGGAGAACATTATGCTAAGTGAAATAAGCAGTCAGAGAAAGATAAATATCGCATGATCTCACTTATATGTGGAATCTAATGAACTGAACTACCAAGCAAAACAGAGGCAGACTCATAGAGACCATGCAGACAGCTCTGGTGGGTTAGGGAGTGTTGGGAGGTGGGGGTGGAAGGATTGAGCAAAAAAGAAAAAGAGAGAGAGAACTCATGAACATGGACAACAGTGTGGTGACTGTGGGGGAGGGGGTGGAGGAGGGCACAGAGGGGTAAATGGTGATGCAAAAATAAAAAATAAAAAGAATGTTAAATATCTCTCTCACAATCTTGATATTGATTACAAGGTGAAATGATAATATGCTTATACATTGGGTAAAGTCAAATATTTAAATTAACTTCACCGGTGTCTTCTCACCTTTTAATGTGCTATCACTAGAAAATGAAAATTACACATGTGACTAACATTGTGTATTTATTGGTCTGCACTGCTCTACAACATAAAAACAAACCTCCAGGCTTTTTTAGCAAAATTTAACAATACATCATATTTAATCTAATATATTACAAAATTTAATTAAACTTGATTTTTTTTAATGCTTAAATCCTCTTCTTATTGATAGTGCAAGGCAAGAAGCCACAAACCACTGGAAAAGACTTATTCTCCTGCTGTGGTGAAATACAGAAAAAAATACACTGAATGGTATAGTGACAATGGAAATGCATACCTTCCTCTGAATCCTATACGGAAATGAATAGGAAATAATGCTGAAGGTTTCAACAAAGCAACATTACAAGTCTCACGGGGCAGAGATTGGCCAACAGTTGAGCGAAAGTACGAATGAGTCGAACCCACTGCCGTGCCTCTGCTGTCATGTGCTGGCGTGGCTCTCAGTAATCACAGGCTCCGGCACGTGGGCTGCGGGCACTGAGCATTGGCACTTCCTCCCTCCGCCTCCGGAAGGCCATGCCCGGAGGGAAGGCCTCACCCACCTGCCCATCGGGGCACTGAACCCACCCAGACCCGTCAGACACAGCGAGCACACGGACCAATTCCCTCTGCTGCCCGAACGCATTACTGTGAGGCAACCAAGGGACAGCGCAGCAGGGAAGGTAGCTGCGCTCCATAAAGAGCCAGAACACGTTTCTGCAAAGTCTACATGTGAAAACCACTCACAGGATGGCAGGCTCAACGGAAGTAAAAAATCACATTCCAGGCCAGAGGCGGAGGGGCTGAGCGCATCGCTCACCAGCCCCTTGTTACAGCCAAGGCGGTGCAGCCCGAAGCACACAGAGCTACTGGGCATCGCGCATTTGGATATTCCGTTTATTTTTAATACATAGGAAAGCCTTTAGGACAGATAGATTCTTTACAGCATTTTTATGAAGAGAAGGAGCAACACAAAAATAATTTCCACCACATGTTGGTTCACTAGTTATCTTGTGACAAAGAAAATGTGTGTTGCAGAACTAAAGGGCATGAGTTGTGTGTGTTGCTGTTTTTTATAAAAAAGCAACTGTTCTAAACTCATTTCCGGTGTCTGTGTGGCAGGTGGCTTTAGCAGTGTGCCATATAACAGGTATTTTTCAAAAATAAGCTCCCAACCTCAGGCCCTGCCATAAAAGGCGGCATTTAACTACAAGCAGGAGGCACAGGGCCTGCTCTGGAAAGACAGTTGTCTTTGGAGAAAGCATTTTTTTAAAAAATATATTTCATTGATTTTTTACAGAGAGGAAGGGAGAGAGATAGAGAGTCAGAAACATCGATGGGAGAGAAACATCCATCAGCCGCCTCCTGCACATCTCCCACTGGGGATGTGCCCGCAACCAAGGTACATGCCCCTGACCGGAATCGAACCTGGGACCCCTCAGTCTGCAGGCCGACGCTCTATCCACTGAGCCAAACCGGTTTCGGCGAGAAAGCATTTTGAAAAAAGATGTATAAAAATTCTTCCACCATGACTTCTCCAGAAGCAATGCAAAGGCGTCCCTAAAAAGCGTTCCTATCTGCACAATTAAACTTGAAAATCAATTCTTTTTTCATTTTAAAGGTCTCCCAAATAAAGGGTTTCATGGTATGGGCACATTTGGTAAAACACATCAGTGCAATATCCTGCAGTCCCATTCCCTGAGGGAGACCTCAGAGGTGGCAAGAGGCCAGCAGGACTCCCTGGAGAGCGGCCATTCGCACAAAGATTTGAGCGCGTTTGTTGAAGGTGTGAAACGTGGTCCTGGGGGAAGAAGCCCCAGGGGGCAGGCACTAGCATGGCGTGTTCTAGGAACATGGAAGGAACATGAGTGCAGGAGGAAGAAAGATGAGGCCAGAGATGCAATGGGCAGGGGACAGGAGGGGCCCTGTCGAGACAGCTTCCACTCTGAGGAGGAGCAGAGGCCAGGAAGGGTTCTGAGTGGAGAAGAGGCAGGGCTGAGTCCTGCTGCCCTGGGCCTCCCGAGGACTCCCATGGACAAGAGTGGAGGCAGCAGACCCCTCTGGCTGCGTGGTACCGTTTTGAAAGTTTAAAGGTTTCTTTTTAATTAATGTTAACATACAGAGACATGAACAGGTATAGTGTTCATGGGAAGATAACTGGGCACAGCACGATACAGTGTAAGTGCTGGGGGAGGTGCCGCGCCCAGGCGCTGTGGGACGGGGTGTCCTGGGTCCCCGGGGAGGGGAGTTTCCAGAGCTGCAAGGGTCCCCTGGACTGTGGGTGTGGACGGTGGAGCGGAGGAGAAATTCAAACACATGACATCTGAGAACGGGGGAGGGAAGAAGACTGCACCGGGGACCAATGCCCCTGATGAGCCAAAAAGGACATTCAGGCCAGGGGCCGCCGGAGTGAGACAGGCAGCCAGGGACCACTGGCCGTTTCCTGTGCCTGCTCCACAGCCACCAGCAGGCCAGCAGGCCACCTCCGTGCTGAGCTGCTACGAGCCCAGGACCAGGCGGCTACCAGCAGGCACCCGCACCCTGTCCCCGGAGGCTGCCAGCCCTGGCCAGGCCCCAGCGCCACTGCATTCTGGCTCAAGGCTGGAATGACAGCAGTACCCGCAGGGGCTGTTCTCACCCCGCACAGGGGGCACTCAGTTGGAGTCAGAACTGCCTGTGAGGAGGTGAGTCAGTCCAGGCACAGAGGCAAGTGCTGAGGGAGGAGGGCACCGGAGTTCACCAGACACAAGACGGGGTCCCGGGAGGCTGGCCCAGAGGACGCTGTGAGGGGGAATCACTGTTTCGAGGTGACTTAGGGGCTGGGTACCAGGTGAACTAGAAAAGGCTGATGCTGGTGGCCAGCATCCCACCCAGAAGCAACGTGCAACTATGAGGTAGCGGCCCCGAGCCAGGCTGCGAAGGGGGAGGAGAAACCCAGACAGTGAGCGAGAGGAACCGCCGGTTCTGGTCAGACAGCGCGGCGGGCGCCCAGGAGCCCGGGCCACCACGCAAGTGACCAGAGGCCCTGGACAAGCCTGACCTCAAGCCCCTTTGCTTTAGGGGTCAGGAGCCCCAATTTACAGAAAAGGGAACTGTGACTCTAACTCAGGGCTGGGGAATGTCTGGCCCGCAGGCCACATACGGCCTGGGAACCATTTGGTCTGGTCCTGCATCAGGGAGCGCTGATTGAATGCTTGGCCACACACAGCAGGCTAAGTTTCAAGCTGATACTTTTGTATGGCCCGAGAATGATGTTATAAATACCCAAACGGCCCCGGGCAGAAAAGGGTCCCCACCCCCGTATAGATGGTTAAAGCAGCAGCACATTGCTCAGCTCTCCAGGGGCCGCCCCTGAACTTCTATCCGGCTTGGCAGGCCCAGAGAGGACCCCCAGCCCATGCAAATTAGTATCAACTGGACCAGGAGCTCTGGACTCCAAAATGCTGAGGAATTTTTTTTACACCAACATGTACTATCACCAAGCGACTCTCAGGGGTCAGGTTAATTTTTAAAATGTCATAGTGATATCAGGCAGCTAATAATGGGTGCCTGTGCATGTTTTCTGACTCATCGAAAAGCCACAGGTGCCTTTAAAAAGCTGAACTCTGAGCCATCGTAACACTCACCTGGAAGCAGGGGTGACACTTACGCGCTGGGATACTTAGCCAGTGTCCCGTCAGGCTGAGCCGCCAGGGCCCGGGCTGAGGGCCGGGGCGACTCTGCGATCTTCGTGTGTCAGAAGGCAGAGGACCTGAAAGTGGCTGCTAGGGTTCACATACCTGCCACTGCTCAGTGAAAATAAAGACCGAGAACAAATGTCTCCCCCGCACAGTTCCGAACGAGCACAGGTCCTACAATTCAGGTGTGAGGGGCAGTGGCTGCCTCAGGGCTGTAGGGCAAGACTCCGGGCCCCAAACAGGGCCCGTGTTTCTGTAACGGAAGTGGAAACACTGCGTGGAATTTGGAATTGACCTAAAGGATACCGACGGATAATCTTGGAGAGAAAAGTCTCAGCATGTCCCTGTAAGAATGAGAACAGTACAAAACAATTACCGATGCGAAAATCACCATTTCCTCTACGTCTCCAATGCATTGACTCGATTGAGCTCACTTTTCACATAACGCACAGCAGCGAGTAACGTGATTGCCGTTTCAATTGCCAGGGATAGCCAAGAGCACAAGTCAGATGGAGGAGGAAGGTGGGTAAGCAGACACTGAGCATGTAAGTCACAGGCGAGTGGAAGCAGGCGCTAACAAAAGCGGAGCCTAGTCAACGAGGGGCAGCTCTCAACAGGTAGTGGGAGAGAGAGAGAGAGAGAGAGAGAGAGAGAGAGAGAGAGAGAGAGAGAGATGGGGGGGGCATTGCCTCTCAGTGTTCCCTGCAGATCTGTCCACTTCGCTACCTGAAGAGCCACGCTGTGCTCTGTAACACTGCATAGGACTCCATCACTTACCCACCAGTTTTTCACTGCTTTTTTTTTGCTCAATGAACAGCCTCAAACATAAATATCTCATCCTGACTTTTCAGACTCTGTGTAGAATACGCTCTTCTACGTGGAGCTGCTGGATCAAAGGGTATGTGCATTTTAACGATGGGGAACATTGCAACTGTCCCCGAAAATTAGCACCAATGTGCCCCCCATGTGTACAAGAGTGCTAGCTCCTCAGGCCTTTCGTATCCAGTGGATTAGCAAACTCTTTCATCTTCTCCGATGGAAGAAGAAATCTGTTTCTCATTATTGATCTAATCGCAGTTGTTTAATTTGTATGACACTGGGCATCTTTTCATGATAAAGTGGTTTTGTTTGTAGGCTTGAGACCTGCGTGTTCTTGCTATCTGCTCTGTTTCCTATCAGCTGGCACAGACGGCACTTGTCCCGTGTGAAGGCGGTCGGTGTGCTGACTCCCTCTCTGTGGCTGGAGCCAGCGTCTCAGGTTTAACACGCCCATCAGGTGACTCAGACACTCCCTGAGACCCACTGTGTTCAGGAAAGTAGACTTCATCTGAAATATGTTGCTAATATTCCCTCCCAGCTGTCATTTGTCTTGTGATGTTGTTGTTTATTTTTTCTGGACAGAAATTTAAAATTTCTATGCAGTCAAATTTAACAAACTTCTCCTGTTTAGTATCCCAGTTTGGGATCAGCCTTAGAAAATTCTTTCCTCCTCTGAGATTATTAAAAATTCTCCTGTATTTCCATTTTCATTCTTTATGTTTAAATATGTGCTACACTAATCTGATTTACTTCTGCATCTTGAAATTGTTGGTATATTTAGACAAATTTAAACATGAAAAGATGGAAGAACAAAACAAGAGATGCAGTGTCATCTGTAAACCCACCTGAGAGAAGAAAAAATATACAGACACTTGGTTGTCGTGATTCCTGGGAAATTTAGGTTCTTTTCAAAATCTAGGTCACAGTCACTTCTAGCCTTCAGCCTTCCCACCCTCCTTTGCTTGCAGACCGCACTAAGACAGCGATGCCAGTTTTACATTCTGTGGCCCCTCATTCATTCTGTGGTCAGGAACCCAATGAAGACCAAAGGGGCCCAACAGAGGAGCACCATCTTCTGTCAGTGCCGGGGCCTCCCACAGGCAAGGAGGAAGGGGCTGCCCCCGGGTCTCCGGTGCGTGCGCAGTGGCCAGAGGGGGTGGCTGGGGGGTGGAGTTGAGAAGATGAGGCACAGTTTATACAAAAGGAAAATGCCGCAGAGCTGGCTGCTGGGTCCGATGGAGAACTAAGAGCGCCTGGCTCTGGTCCGGTCCAGAGACCGCCGCACGCTCCGTTTCCCCTCTGCTCATATCGTCTGAGGGTAAACTCCAAAATCAAAAGTCACAGGTAAATACATTAAACCCTCAAAAATAAATCCACAGATGATCTCACATTGCTCTGTGTGATCTTGAACCTTTTATTTCCTTCTTTATCAGTAAACGGAACTGAAAGATGGCCTCTGAAGGAGAGCTTCCCTCCAAGGGCCCCTCAGTCCGAGTTGCGGGGTGCGGGGTGCGGGGACCCCCTCTTCAGAAGTGAAGGGAGGAGAGAGAACTCGTGTGCGTGTGCATGTGCGTGTGCGTGTGAACACGTAGGCCTGCTAGAAAGTTGTGTTCTCTTTCTCAGAAAAATAATCACTTTCCAAACATGAATTAGCTTTAGAATATTGCACAAGCGCCTTCCATACTAAGCACTCATCTCGTTCACCCCCTCACGGTTTCCGGGACAGAGCCCTCAGCAGGCACAGCAGGAGCCACCCGGGCTGAACCGCATCTCCACAAGGGGCGGGGTCCCTCCGTGTGTCAGGGGGAGTATTCCCGGCCAGTCACACAGCATTCACCTGTCACCGGCTTTACCTAATGGTGTGACATGCACAGATACAAACATCAAAAACGTGAAAAACATGCCAAGCAGCGAAGGATACGGCCCGCAGCTCTGCCTCGCCTGTCCAGGCCCACCGCACCCCATCGCAGGCTGTGCGCCCAGTGCCCAGGAGAGGGAGGTAGACAGCAACACTGGCTGGTCCCCTATGGGACAGGGGTCTCGCTGCTGACACTATGATCAGAGAGTGGCCTGAAGCAAACTAGTCCCACAGCGCGAGGGCATGCCCACCGAGGCCTGCCCGGCTTCCGCCACAGCAGACACAGCTGCCCGGATCGTCCCGTCCACGAGTCTGTCCACTGGTGACAGTCTGTACAATCAGGGGCTATAGCTGACCAGCCCTCTTGTTTACTGATAAAGAAGTAAATAAGTAAAGGAGGTTCAAGACCATACAACTAGAGCAATTTGAGATCGTATGTAAGTTTATTTTTGATGGTTTTTAATTGGTTTAATGCAATGGCCCTTAATATCTCAGCTTTTAAACTGCTTTGTCAAAAGGTTAAAAATCTATAGCTGTACTGGCCACTAGCCACGTGGGTTACTGAACTCCTGAAATGTGGCTAGTCAAAATTGAGATATTCTGTAAGACTTAGCATGAAAAAACGTATATGTCTTATTAGTACTTGCTTTGATATATCTTTACACAGTCACTTTTTATATATTGGGTTAAAGGAAACATATTAAAATTAAGTTTACTTGTTAATTTTTCTCTTCTAATGTGACTATGAAGACATTTAAATTATGTGTGTTGGTCACACATTTTGCTTCTCTTGGAGGCACTGACTTGGGGGAAAACGCTTAGCTGCACTGAGCAGAGAGCAGCAAACAATCTTTCTGTCATGAACTGGCCAGTGGCAGGAGCAGAGGAGGAGGGAACCAGAGGGCATTTGTCCTGAGTCTTTACCTCGTCAATAAAGGAGCCACTTGCAAACCACATAAAATAAAAACTAAAACATTGTTTGAAATCAATTTAAAAAAAAACAGTTAATACTTACACGTGTGCATGCGTACATTTACCTTGTTAAAGAACATTAGGAGCTCTGACAACATGACAACTATCACCTTCCCTTTTGATGAAAAGCAGCTATTTTCCAAGAAAAACCATAACCAAAGGTAACTAACGTCCTAGAAATCAGTTCAGCTTTTAAAGAGACATCTGCCCGTTGTAAATACACACACCAGACAGACAGGTGGATGGGTAGGTCAGTAGGTGGAGGCTAGATGCACAGACGGACGGACGGAAGATGCAGCCCACCTTATACATGAGCGCGGGGCGCAGTGTGTGTCGGAATTGGAAGTTACAGATTGGCACCAAATGCTTTTTTAACTTAAAACAGCTGGCAAGCCACCATCTCACCGCAGACAACCAAATGTTCCCCTTTGTAACAAAGAAATTCTTATAGTGCAAAAATTTACTGTATTTATTTTGCGGGAAAATGATTATTTTTATCTAAATCAAGAGGTTAATTTCCAATATACCAACTATGGCCACAACAGCAGAAGAATGTACAATGTTTTTATTTTCACAGATTCACTCTCTTTTTAATAAAAGACCCTCCATTATTTTGCAATTTAATTTTTCAGTAAGATGTGCCAGCATCGGAGCAGGGGCGGCGCCCACCCTGAAGCGCTGGGCATCAAGGAGGAGGCGCCACTCTTCTCACGGGAAGGGCAGCACGGCCCACTGCCGAGAGCGCTGGCCTGCTGGCCACAGCTGCAAAGGGGCGCCACAGCGGGGCATTTAATTTAGGTGGCTTCTCTGTCTTTTCTTAGGAACAACTCTGTCAAGGCTCTACCAAGAAAAGATTCTGGAGGCTTCTACAGAACCATGCACATAGAATGGCCATCTGCAGATATGGCTGAGGCGTGCACAGCAAGGCTGAGCCCTGTCCTCCCTCCTCTCTTCCACCCTGGACCACAAATTAAGGGCGGGTCGGATGGGATGAAAAGCTTCCTGGCCTGCTAGCTTCTGTTCCTGTCAGACGGGCTGTGGTGTTCCCCTGCCCCAGCCCACGGGGCCCCCTGCATGTCCAGAGAGAATTGTTGGCAATGTGCAATCTCAGACAACACCAGCAGAACTGTCCCCCACAAATGTGTTCCATTCTTTCTAGTTTTATTCTCCCCCTCCCCCTCCCCCTCCCCCCTCGGAAGCCAAATGCAGTGGAGCGAAGTGCATTTGATTGATCTGGAATGTGCATGCTCCCTCCTTTATTGTTATCTAGAGCATCTTCCTGAAAATTTTAAAAGTTTTTAGCTCAAAGCAGAAAGGACTTCCTGTGCGAACTCCACCTGCTCCCAGGGAACACAGCTGTTCACAAGATGACAGCGACAGACACAAAGAGCGATTCCTAAGGAAGGGAGCAGAGTGGCTGCGTCCCAGAGGATCCCACCAGGAGGTCCTTTTGCACCGTCAATGGATGGAACCGATGGTCCACGGAGCTTCCCGTTCAAGTCTCCCAAGCCCCAGAGAACTTGAACTGGAGTTTAAAGGGGAAAGCCAGCATTTCTCCCCGGGGTCTCAGGCCTGCTGCACGCGGGGGAAGCCAGCACCGACCGCTCTGCAAGCCCGCTGGGAGCTGGGAGCTGGGAGCAGCCGCTGTCATCTTGGGGAACCACAGCCCCCCAGCTAGAGGCGGGAGGCAGCGCCCTGCGCGAATGCTGCTCTTGGGACAAGGCTGCAAGGAGCACACGCAGCTGGGACCCGCGATCTTTAGGAGAGAAGCGAGACATCAGCCAAGCCCCCGCCGAGCCCAGGGCTGCGGCCAGGAGAGCGGCTCCCGCAGCCTCCACCACGCCTTGCTTTCCTCTCACTTTGGACCACATCTTCTCAGGACTTCGATAAACCCATTAAATCATCACGTTCATAGAAAGCCCTGAGCCACAGACTTTCCTAAAACACTAACTTCAGTTCTGGAAGAAATCCCAAATAATGTCAGTGGGGTGGTTTTTTTTTTAAAGAACTTGTTTTAAACCGGGTATCACAATGCTCGCCTCGCTGAGGGTGCTCTCGCCACCGCCATCCGTGTTTTCTGCTGACTCGCCCTCCCGGAGGCGGCGGTCCCTGCCCGGGCTCACCCACCCTGGCCAGCGCGCAGGGCCAGCGCGGGCGCCGCGACCCCCGTCCCGCCGGGGAGCCGGTTACCTGCGGAAGTGCGGCTGCTCCGGGCTTCTCCCCGCTCGCCTGGCCCTGGACGGGCAGCACCGGCCGTGCGATCGGCTCCTCCCGAGGCAGGCGGGGCGCGCACTCCCCCGCAGCCGTGACGACGCCGTCAGCTGCTCGCCCGCCGGTGCCCGCCACGCGCCCCCCTCGCTCCTGCGCCCCGCGGTCCCGGCCCCGCGCACCTGCCCCCGGCGCTCTGCGCTCCGGCGCCGCCCCACCAGCGGGGCGGACGGTCCCAGCCCCCGCAGCCCGGCCTTCCACCTCCCGCTCGGGTCTCCGACTTCTGCGCCGCCGAGCGCCTGCTGCCGCCGAGGCTGGTGGCTGGTCCTGCGTAAATGGCGCCGGCTCCCCGCAAAGAGCTGCCAGGCGCCGCCTACTGCCTGCCTCTGGAGTCGGCGGCAGGGCTGCAATTCTGAGATTTCAATGAATTAAAATGCTTTCATTGAAAGTGCGCCAGATTATTTCGTTTTAGGTCGTTCACGTTACCAACTATAATCATCACTAACCACATAAGCCTTTCTCTCCGCGTCCAGATACTAGATTAAAACCCTACGCACTTGGCAGGCAGCCGGAATGGGGCCATGCGCTATTGCCAGCTGCACGGTGCAGGTGAGCACATTCTAATTGGAGGGCCTCTGTGACAGAGCCACCGCTGGCCATCGAGGCCAGATTGCCTTCGCACTGACCAGTGTCACATGATTGTCTCCAGGAATAACCAGGCTTATTTTCTGACATTGATGAACAATTTGGTCCAAGAAGTATTGGTCAAAAACAGGTGAATCAGCAAGAAATAAGATTTATGATAACAACCCTGTGCCGACATTTTAAAGATGCTTGCCTGTAACACTGATCCATAAATTTAAACTACGGGTTTGAGGAATTATAACTTATTCTTTTTAATACTACCAAATTTGCTAAGGGTTGAACAATATTTAATATTTTCTTGATTTTAAATTTGATTTAGCTCATCAAAGCCCATTCACCTGTTCTAAAACTGTTTTTGAATTTCTGTGTCATCACAAATAGCATTGTCCTTTGTTGTTCATTTCCAAAGTACATTTCTACTCTGTTATTCAGAGGAAATACTTGCCTTTAAAATCTAACTCAAGAATGACCACAATAACAGGTAGATTTATTTTGCTCACTGATTCACCCTAATGCTGACCTTGAAGCTATGGCCATTGGGATAGGAAAAGAATACACCATTTTTGTCTGTTGTTTAAGACCACCAGCAGCAAATCTAATGAATGATCCTGAAAGCAGGTGGCCTCTCCATGCCCACCTCCTCTCCCTTTTGAGTGAAGGGATGGCCATTGGGAAAGCATCCCAGAGCAGCGTCCAGACACACGGGGGAAGGCTCTGGGCTCCCTGCCGCCGTTTCTGGGTCTGAAATGACCATCCAGACTAAAATCAGGATGTTGTTTTCCATGACAACCCAAAATATAGGTTATCCAGTGAGATGACAAAGTGGAGGTTGAGGACTAACCAGAGAAGGGTGAAAACTTTAAAGAGCTAAAAATATTGAGCTGTGGGGGTGGGGGGGGGGGAGAATGGCAGATATCTACTGTATAATACTATCAACAATAAAATTGTATTAAAGACAGAAATTAAATGGTCAACAACATAAAAATATAATGAAAATATTGAAGGCTGAAAGCCAGTTCTAGCCCAGATCTGGTAGGGAGCAAGAAGCTGGAGCGGGTGGAGGGCGCCAGTTCCATTCTGCAATGATACATTGCGGGAGAGCCTGTGTTTTGCCACATACGATTAGTGTCTGTTCTAGAAAGAGAAGCAGGGCCCAGGGCCCCGTTTACACCCGAGCAATGGACTGAAATGGTCTGTCTGTCACTCCCCCGAAGCCCTGATTTGCATCGGTCAGAGGAGCAGATTGCTCCCGGGACCTCATCCTCAGATCAGATTGAGTGAGATCCCCAGGACATGCCGAGGCCTGCTGGGGGTGGGAAGCTCCAGGCCAGTGTCTCTCACACTCTACCCTGATTCAGAATCACGGGGCGGGCTTGTTAAGCCCAGCAGCTGGGCCATGACCCAGGCTTTCTGATTCAGCAGGCTGGGGCTGGGCCGGATGCCTGACCCTCCCAGGCCCGCCGCCCTGCTGAGACTGCTGGCAGCAGCCAGCGAGGCCCCCTGGGTGCAGAGACTGGCATCTGAGTTATGTGCGCTGGGAAGGGGACACAGCATTCCTCGATATCCCAAAGCAGATTGCAGCGGACTCAGCCGGTCCAGCGTCCTTCACTCCGAGGAAGTTGTGTCCTCGGAGACTCACACATGTGCCCCGAGGTCTTTGGGGGAGACCATAAAGGACCCTCTCCGCTGCATCTCCACTTTGCTCTCCTGACCTAGGGTTCTGCAAGCGGACACGGGGTCTCTATGCAAATTAGAAAAAGGACCTCTCTTGGGTGGATCCCATCACCCCCTCTCTCCCCCTCAGGACAGAGTGCGGTCTGAGGGTCAGAGAACCCTTTGTGCAAAGAACTTTCTTGGTCCAGTGCTGCCCTCTCCAGGTTCCTAGCTGGGTGAGAGGGCACCTGCTGAGCCCCAGCCCCACTCTCGTGCTCTGCTGGTCACCCTTGTACATTACAGAGCTGCATCACCGAACACATCAGCCCTGCCCCCCCCCCCCTCCCGCCCAGGTCCGCATGGGCCATGTGAGAGTCGGGACCTGGGCCCACAGGCCCAGGAGCGGCAAGTGCCATCAGGGAGAGGCAGCGCCCACTGCCCATCCCCAGGGCAGGAGCAGAGAGAGCGGGAGAGGCCCTGCTCGGCTGCTGAGCAGGCAGACACGCAGGGACAGACACACCGTGGGCCCGGTTCCTTCCGCCTCACGTGGGCCCGGTTCCTTCCGCCTCACGGTCTCCCTCTCACCCTGTTTCCTCTCAGACAGGACTGTGGGCACCAGCAGGTTCGGCACCACCTGGACAGTTGTTAGAAATGCAAACTTCAGTCTCACTCGGGATTTATTTAATCAGAACTCAAGGAGGGACCAGCAATCTGTGTTTTAGCGAACAATCTAGGTGATGCTAAGGAACTTAAGACCCACTGCACTGAAGTTCGTTTTTTTAAATACATTTTTAACAAATGCCATGTCAACATTTTTCCTTAAAAATTAGCGCAAGGCTATGCCATCTTGAAAATTTGCTCAAGAGAGCGTGCACCCCCCCCCCCCCCACCACCCCAGATGCTTCTGGTCCTGCACCTTAGTACCTGTCTATATGTCAGATTCTGAGAGTTATCACATGAGGGGGGAGGACACCCCATTTCCCAGCAGTCTTGTCAGCAGTCAGGATGTCCACCTCCAGGACTGGCCATGGCCTTCTTCTTCCCGCCTCTATCTTCTCCCCGTGGAGCCACTCTAGTCTAATTCCTGGGTGGGCCAGACCCTCCAAACTAAGATCTTGACCCTGAAATGCAAGAAGCGTTTCACATCTCCTTGGAGAAAAGAAGGCCCAGGCCCAAGAATAGGAGGGATCTCCGCAAAAGGGAAGAAGAAAATGCAGCTTGCCTGTGGACTCTGTCCATGCGTTCACTGGCCCCGAACCAGAGCTTGAAGTTGGGTGGGTGCCGGGGTTCTTGTCCCAGCATCAAGGAAGGTTCAGGAGTCTGGAGAAGGGGCTGTGAGTAGCGGAAGGCCCCACCGCCTGGCTCTTTCCTCCCTTCCCCGTGGTCGGCTCCCTGCTTGCCCCCGCTGGGGACGGGGGTCCATGTGGCCCTCGGGGCCGGTCGGGGGGGCCGGGGCCTGAGCTGGCGGCATCGGGCATTGGCTCCCCGGCCCACAGCAGGAGCCCGGCGTGGGCTGCTGCCCGCCCGCTGCCCCCCAGACCGGGCCCACGCGGGCCGAGTGGACCCCTGGCCCCAGTGCAGCAGCCGCGGCAGCGGAGTGGGGTACGTGCCCTAGCCCGGGGAGTCCGCCGTGCTGCAGTGCACCGGCCCCATGGGCCGGGCCTGCTCTGGGCGGATGCCGCTCCTCCAGAGCTGGGCCGCTCCGCCGGCCGCACCCCGTGTGCTGGGCCTGTGCCACCCAGATGCTCCGGAGTCCCGGTCCGCCCGCAGGCCGGCTGCGGGTGCTGTGCGGGAGGGCCATCCTGCCTTGCGGTGTGTTCAAGTGGCAGCAGCGGGTGCCGGGCAAGGACTGCGCCCTACATCTTGCCTTGGGTCCTCCATCTTGGGACAGAGCCATGTGCGCTCTCCATCTTGCCTTGGGTCCTCCATTTTGGGATGGTGCCATGTGCTTCCTCACGGGAAGAAGCCGCTGCTAGCCACACCCAGGATTTCTCTGGACTAACCAATAATAATCAAGGGAAGTGCCTGGCCAATCGGCGGGGCCCACAGTCCCCTCTCCTGCCCTCACTCCACCCACCTTTAAAACCCCCTGTCCCATCAGGCCTCTCTCTCTCGGCCACTGGAGCTCACTGTTGCATCAGTGAGTGTGGCAGGGGAGCCAAACCTAGATTTGAAATAAATGACTCTTTGCTTTTGCATCGGGCTGACTGGCTCCCTGGGGGTCTTGGGAACTTTGAAATCTGGGCACAACAAGTAGATTAAATAGGAATCCAGAGACTAATAAAGAGTCTGGAGACGAAATATAATTTTGAAAGGCATTGGGGGTCAGAGGAGCTTAGCTAAAGGAGCTAAGATCTAAGGCAGGGGTGGGCAAACTTTTTGACTCAAGGGCCACAATGGGTTCTTAAACTGGACCGGAGGGCCGGAACAAAAGCATGGATGGAATGTTTGTGTGAACTAATATAAATTCAAAGTAAACATCATTACATAAAAGGGTACGGTCTTTTTTTTTTAGTTTTATTCATTTCAAACAGGCCGGATCCGGCCCGCGGACCGTAGTTTGCCCACGGCTGATCTAAGGTCTTAAGTCTAAGGCCTTAGGTTCTCCCCGTCCCCAGGACCCCATTCTTTTTATTAACACAACTTGTCCTGAGGCGAGGCAGAGATATACACTTCAAAGGGTCAGGGCTTGGTACAGAGTCCATGGTCAGAATGGGCGAATTAGCCTACAGCTGTTCAGGTGTTTGGCCAGTAGGAGGCAATAACATGTAGATTAAGATGCCCTGAGCTGTCTGGCAGCCAAGAATCAATTTAATGCATCCTGTTCAGGTTTGGGAAATGTCTTCAGCCATCCCAGGTGCAGCCCTGCTGTCATGCTGGCATTGGTCTCCGGCAGGTGGGCCCTTCAGAGATGCCGCCTGGCGAGCAGCACTGGGCCAGCCCCTGCATGTGTGCTGTCCCCCCAGGCCCTCTCTGAGCTGCCCCCCCCCCCCAGGCCCTCTCTGAGCACCACCCCCAGGCCCTCTCTGAGCTGCCCCCCCAGGCCCTCTCTGAGCGCCACCCCCCCAGGCCCTCTCTGAGCTGCCCCCCTAGGCCCTCTCTGAGCGCCACCCCAGGACAGGCTCCTGCTGAGCACCTTCAGCAGCAACACTGTCGCCACGGGGGCACTGGGGCTCAGCCCCACGCGTGTGTCAGTGGGCAGTGCACCCCGCACCCACTTCAGTAGCCAAGGACGGTTGGTAGAGAATGGCATCAATTTGATGTGAATGAAGAATCTGAGGGCAGGCTTTTCTGCAGAGAAAAAGGTTGTGTGTTACTCCGTTGGTTCTGGTCCTGGTCCTGCATGTTTAATCCGCCTTCAGGCCTCTCCACTGCACCACAGGCTTTGAGGTCTCAGGAGGTGTTGCCTCCTCTCCCTCCCCATCCTGGATGCCATGTGCACCCCGCAAGGACGGGGCAACACTCTGTCTGTTTGTTTTTAATCTTTCGGCTCAGCAGGCCCACACAGATGCTAGAGCTGCCAGCTGTTTTCTGTCATCTGAGAGTTATGTTATCCCTGTTTTATCTAAGGCTGACCTAGTTCTCTTGCTCTACTAAAGTATGAACAAATGTAGGCAGATGCTCTATCCATAAAATGCAACTTGGTAAGCTCTTACTGCTCTGCACGCCCTGGGTCCCGGCCCTCAGACCTCCCTGTCCTTCCCGAGCGTCCTGCGTCCTGTGGAACACAGCCTCACTCATCGAGCTCCTCTGAACCCTAAGCTGCTCTGTGGGAGACTCTGCCGCTTTTGCCACAATAAAAGCTGGCTCCTCTCAGCCCTTCCTCCTCCGGCAGCGTCTCATGCAGACCTTCACCTCATGCCCCAACTCCTCCAGCGCCATGCGTTGACCCTTCTGAGGCATAACTTCCCCTCTGGCTGCAAAACCCTGCTTCCTTCTGGGCTGTAGCACGTTCTCCCTCCTGAGAGGATGTAGAGATGAGGGGGGCGGTCAGGGCAGGGTCCCTGGGAAAGGACTGTGTGCGTGCATGATGGGCACAGCCAGCTCCAAACCACCGGAATGTTGATCTCTTTATTTTTTTAATATATTTTTTTTATTTTTATTTTTATTTATTTTTTACAGAGAGGAAGGGAGAGGGATAGAGAGTTAGAAACATCGATGAGAGAGAAACATCGATGAGAGAGAAACATAGATCAGCTGCCTCCTGCACACTCCCTACTGGGGATGTGCCCGCAACCAAGGTACATGCCCTTGACTGGAATCGAACCTGGGACCCTTCAGTCCGCAGGCCGACGCTCTATCCACTGAGCCAAACCAGGTAGGGCCAGAATGTTGATCTTACAAGCACAGAGGGCAGCAGGATGCTACCGGGGAGGAAAGGGGTAGTGCTGGGTCGGCGGCAGCATTTATAAACCCTGGACAGAGGCTTCCCGGGTGACCCATTTGGGCCCTCCCAGGTGGGGTTTGCATGTGCTTGCAATACATGTCCAGGCTTCTGCATAAAATCTTTCAGTCCACAATCTTTATTCTTCAACTTCGTGGGACAAGAACCTGGAATAAGGACTCAGGCTTGCCGTTAGGGGTGACACTTGCATCTTGCCATCTTTTGGGTCATTTGCCAACTCCAATCCTTTGGGTCTGGAGGTCTTCCTCTCCACTGATAGAGCGCCCCTTGACATACCCGCTTTCTTCTGCCTCCTGTGCCTTTATCTCTCCTACATCCCAGAGCTCTTAGAATCCTGCCCAGCCTCCATGGTGGCTCACAAGGCCCTCATCATCTGGCAGCTTGCAATGTCTCCAATTCCATCTCTGAGCCTCTTCCCTCTGCTCCCAGGAGCCAGCCAAACCACCCTTTTCCCAGTTCCCTAAATGCACCAGCGCCTTCCTCCATTATGCTTGTCATCAGCTCTGTGGGCTCATCAGGCCACGCTCACTCCACTGCATCTCCGCCTCAGCTCTGCTCCTAAGTGCACTGCCCACGAGAGGCCCTCCCTCATGCCCTGCCTGGGGAGATTGGCCTCTTGGTGTGGGTGAATCGTGTCCCCTCCCAAAGGGTATGTGAGGACCATCCCCAGTCTTCAGACACGTGACCTTATTTGAATACAGGGTTATCACAAAAGTATTTGGAGAAGGTGAGGTCATATGGAGTAGAGGGGCCTTTAAAATGACTGGTACTCTTTTATGAAGAGGAGAAGAGATGCGTGGAAGAAGGCAGCTATATGGTGATGAAGGCGGACAGACACACCTACAAGGATTACCAGCAAACAGCAAAAGTTAGAGGAGGGGGGAAGGATTCTCCCCAAGCTTTCAGAGGGAGCCTGGCCAACAGCTTGAAGCCCCCAGCACTGCAGACTCCAGCCTCCAGAATCCCAGGTCCAGACTCCCAGGCAACAAATCCCCAAGCTCAGCCCCTCCGTTTGTGGTATTTTGTTATGGATTCTGCCTCCTTCATAGTCTACACCACAGTTTGTCTCCATTTTCTGTTTGGTGACTAGTCATACCGTTTTCATGGATGTTTTTGTGTGTGAGAGAGATATTTGTACTTTGAGAGAGAGGTACTACCAATTCCAACATTCTGTGTAACTTTAAATATATAGGGATGATAATTAACATTATATGAGATTTAACGCCATCTGGTCTATGGCTTACGAAGAGCAGCTCGCATGAAGAAAACGAAGGGGAGGCACGTGCAGAACTGATGCCCTGTCTTCATTTATTGTTTTTATTCTTTCACCCAACCATGAAAAACTCAGCTTGTTATAGGAAAATAGGGAAAGAATCTTCAGTTCACCAATCATTCTTGCTGCAGTCACTGAGCGCAGGCTGCTGCTACCGCGGGGATGACGGCCGAAGGGCTGATGAATGGCTGCTGTGCGGAGATGTGCTCTTTCAGAGGACAGCCCCCCAGGTCTCTTAGTCTTGCGTGCAGGGGAGGCTCCGAGAGAACAAAGAACAACGGGCGCCGAGGGCCTTTATCTAAATGTCACTCGTGAGCTGGGTAATGAGAGCTGAAGGAGTTCCATTGGAGATAATAAACCAATTTTTGCAAGAGAAGATGAAGTAATTAATTATTCAAGGACAATGACTTCTTCAACTTCCTCTCCACAAACCACATTCATCCTTAGCTGTTTAAGTAGGAAGCAGGCTGCACACTGCATTCCCAAGTACCTTCTTAAATAAGACACCGGCTGTAGTTCAATTCAGGAATTCTGAGTGTGCGGGGCAGTGGTTCCTGGCAGACACTCTAGGCACAGGACCACCTCTGGCAAGGCAGGTCCCTGCCCTCCCCCTGGTGGGATGCTGGTAGCCGCACACACAGCCTGTGGTTCCAGCAAGGTCCCGCTGGGCCAGACAGCAAGCAAAGCTGGGCCCTCAGGTGCAGCCCAGAGAGCTTCCCGCCAGAGGCATCCTGGGCTGGCTTCCCAACCTCCCCTTGGGAAAATCTGGCTGGAGGGAGGCGTCTGGGTAATGGTTTTGCGGCATCCTCCCAGGTTTGCGGGGAGCAGAGGGAAGTGTCACAGTATTTGCAGGAGCCCTGTGGTCGGAGCACTGCTGAAGTTTCTGAAGCCAGTGACCAGGCGTATTCCTCTTTGCCAGTTCACCTGTAGTTTGCCTTCTGTGAGGCTTAATTTCCTGAATTTATACTACATGATGTCTCGGTTCTCTCTTAGTTCCAAATTTTGGGGGTTTTTTTTTAGAACAATAGATTTGATTAATTGAAAGGAGAACAAATCATAGGAGCCTAAAATAGCAAGGAAGGTGCGGCATGTCGGTGGAGTGGCCCTCCCTGAGCACTGGCATCTCTCTCTGGCTTAGCTGTCTCTAGAAGATGCGACGTTCCACCTCGAGACCGCCATAAACTCATCCCAATTCTTTTTTAAATTTTTAATTAAATTTATTGGGGTGATAATAGAATTGTACCGGTGAAACCTATACAAATTTGGGGGCTTTGAAGGATGTGAAATCTAAGGCCTCCTTTCAATTCAACAAAACCAAGGTGGCTGCATCTGCCTGTACATTTTGTTGTTGTTTTGTGTTTTGTCTTTTTTCAAAAATCCTACTGCATTAGTCATGTTTCTTCAGACATGGAACCCATGAGGGGTGTGTGTGTGTGCGTGTGTGTGTGTTCATTATTGCCATGTGCTGTATAACGACATTCCCCTCAATGACAGAATGCATACAATGGTGGTCTTGACAGGGGCAGAAATAGAAACTGGGGACCAACTATAATTGTAAGGAATATTAATTGTGCTCTGTACTGTTTTGTTCTGATTAAAGAAGGCACATTCGAACCTGGCTGGGAGCTCACCTGGACAGGCAGCCCATCCTCCCCATCGGAGCGTCCTGTTCTCAAGGGAAGATTAACAGCTGCCTGTTCTTGTTGCAGAAACCAGAGCCGCCAGCCCTTTGAAGACCCCAGCCTCTGCATACCCACAAGCTTTCGCAAATGTCCAGCTGCATTACTTGTTTACTGGCCTTTGGCACACCCCTTTGCCTACTTCCCCATGTAATCTCTGTTCTTCTACCCAATATAAATAGCTTGCAGGGGGTAGCGGGGGGTCAGAGCAGGTGTTTGTGGATGACCTGCTGCTCCCACATTGCCGGCAGGATGGGAATAAATGTTCATGTGTTTCAACCCTGTCTCTGCTTAGTTGGTTCAAATAGTGCCAGGCCGCACCGACCTATTGATTGTCTGGTTAGCCTCATAAAACTATCACGGAGCTCAAAAATTCCTATCGCCTAGTGATCCTGCAGCCATCAAGGCACTGAAGCATAGTAGCATTCATCTTGGGTAAAAACTGCTGTTTAAATTGTAAACCTGCTATTCTGGCATCTGTACACACCTGCTTGCTTCAACAATAGTGTAGTTACCTCAGTTTCCAGATGGAGACCTGGAAACTCACATAAATCGCCCCATTATGCTGCCAGCCCCATTAAGGTTCTACAAAGGATATGCTTCTGTGCCTGAGGACCAGAACCACAAAGAATGCTGCCCGTTGACTCAGTGGCTTCAGGAATTGAAACTGTAGATGATCTTTACAGATTATTAACTTTGCTCAATTTTGCTTCTGTATAATCTGCTTTCACAAGATAGATTCACATTCCAACGTCCAGCAGGATGTGGTTTTTGCCTTTATAAGCTCGCTGCTGTAGTCACTCGGGGCTGCGAGATTTGGAGAGCTAATGCCCCCTCGCAGCCAACGGCTTTTGAATAAAGGCTCCTTAATTTGACTTCTTGACTTAGGCGTCCTCTGTTCCACTCGCTGCGTACACGACACCACGCATTGCTCACTGTCTGTGGCGGCGCTGGTGTAACAAACCTAGTGCCTTGCGGTCAGTCCCGTGAAACAGCCCTGACCATGTACAGCCCACAGCCTGGGCAGCGCCGAGGGGCACTGTGAGACTGGCCGTGAGCTCCTGTGCTAGACTGTCATTCTTATTTTAAGTGTATTCTTTCTATTTATGTAAGAAAATAAGTACTCTATAACATAGCATGCCTGGTTACGCCTCATGCATCTTGTTTACCGCGTCTCTTGAGCGCATGATTTTCTCTGGCGCTCGATTTATTCTCGTTGTTTTGTTCACTGTGGCCGCTCAGCAAACAAGTCTACCCCCGACGCCAGTGAGACACACCGAGGGACGCCTGGGGAGGAAGGCAGAGATGGCGAACAAGGTTACAGAGGTCGAGAGCCAGGCCACTGCTCGCCAGGCGGCTCACCTCAGCCTCGGTCTTGAACAAGAGGAGAGAGAGAGAGAGAGAGAGAGAGAGAGAGAGAGAGAGAGAGAGCCGCGCTGTGGAAGCATCTGCTCCCCGGATGCCTCGGGACCCACGGATCCAGCAGCTCCTCTCCTCCCTGGAGCAGCGCCCGGGCCTGGAGGGAAGGCGGCCACAGCGGGTCCCGGGCACCAAGGTCACAGCCACCGGACAGGTCGCCGGTGTAGAGAACGGCCAGGCCTGGCGCAGACTGAGGCTGCTGGCCCTGGCCGGTGGGAGCAACTCAGGGCCCGGCATTCCCTCCCCAGTGAGCGGGAGCGCGGCTGCGTGAGCTGCTGGAGGCGGCGGGAGGGCAGGAGCTCGGAGAAGCTGATTGTACAGGAAAGGACGGGGACCCTTCCTGTGGATGGAGCCGCCCTTCCTGGCCCTGGGGAGGCCCTGGTCCACAGGGAGGCCGCGGGCCGGCCGCTTCTAGGGGAAGAACAGCCTTGCCCGGGCCAGGGCAGGGCCCCGTGGAGACCCTGTGTCTGGCACCCTGAGACCCCTTCCCGCGTGTCAGGAGCGCGCACGCCAGGGACCTGCCGAGCAGTGAGCCTCCTGGGCGCGGCTCCTCTCCCGGACGCCGCCTCACTGCCGGCGGCGAGATGGGGAAGGGCTGCGTGGGGAGCAACACGCTTGCAGGATGTGCCGACTGTGGACAGGCGCCCTTTGTGGGTGCTCTTCACCCCGATCTCCAAGGGGTGTGCATCCTTTCAACCACCTCTCTCGCCAGGAACCGGGGGTGCAGCCCTAGGCGTGTCCTGAGGCCGCCCTGTGCCTGGCTGCTGCGCAGCTGGGAGGACGGGCGCCACTGCAGGGTGACGGCGGCGTCCATGCTGCACCCAGAGCCTCGCTGTGAGTCCCCAGCGAGTCAGGACTGTCACTCAGGAGAAGACACTCGCGAGGTTCGTCCATGACGTCACAGGCCTTGCCAAGCACGAGGAGCTGCCAGCGCAGCAGCTGCGGCTGAGAGGCCCCGGGCTCCCCTGGGCGGGGAGGGGGTCGCCCTGCGGAGCTGGGAGGCCCCGGGCTCCCCTGGGTGTGGAGGTGGAGGAGCTATTGGACCTGGAGCAGGAGCGCGGAGCTGAGAAGAGCCAGAGAAACGGGAGCTGCAGGGGAGGGAAAAGAAGAAAACCCCCAAGAAGACGCGCAGTGAAGAGCTCAGCGGAAGCTGTTGCAGAGCTCAGCGAGCTCCTGGAAAAGTCTGGAAACATGGACCCCGACACAAAAGGTTTTCACTGAGAGAGGAAATGTTCATGGTGGGTTCTGTGCTTGCAACCTGATCTATGATTCAAAAACAAAACGAGCGAATCTTTGTGGTCATAGTTCTGACCAGCGTGACACCCCCTTCCTCAAGGAGAGCCTCGGCCCGTCCTCCCTGAGGTGCGGGGGGGGGGGGGGGGGGCGCTGTGCCAGGAGAGGAGGCGCAGATGTCCTTGCCCGGACACTTGCCAGGGCGGGGCGTGGGAGGCGGTGGCCCTGATGGTCCTGACCTGCGTGGGCCTAGCTCGGGCAAGTGTTCATGTGTTGGTGTCTTAGTTTTTAACAAAAAAGTTTAAAAACTAAAGCAACGAAAAAATTTTAAATAGAAAAAGCATATAAAGTATTTTTGTACAGCTGTGCAGCGCATTTGTGTTTATGCTAAGTGTATGGCAAAAGAGTCAGGAAGTTAAAATTCGAATAAAACAAAGAGTCCCAGGAAGCTAAGGTGGCTTTGTTACTGAAGAAAGGAAGGCATGTGCATAAGTTCACCGTCAGCGAGTGCTCTGCGTGTGCAAGGGCTGCAGTGGTGCTCTGGGTCCTAGGCCTTCACTCTCCTCACCGCCTGCTCACGGGCCCCCAGAGCGCTGCCAGGCCTGCTGAGCGCGTCATTCTTATCTGTCACGTGCTGACTGTGCCGTGTGTGTATTTAGATGCATTAGACACACAATACTTACCATTGTGTTACAGTTGCCCACAGTATTCAGTAGAGTAACGTGCTGTATGGTTTGTGTAGTAGGAGCAATAGGCTAGACCCGTGGTCGGCAAACCCCGGCTCGCGAGCCACATGCGTCTCTTAGGCCCCTTCAGTGTCGCTCTTCCACAAAATACCACGTGGGGGCACGCACGTACTGTGTGATTGAAACTTCGTGGCCCATGCGCAGAAGTTGGTATTTTGTGGAAGAGCCACACCGAAGGGGCCAAAGAGCCGCATGTGGCTCGCGAGCCGCGGTTTGCTGAGCCGCAGTTTGCCGACCACTGGGCTAGACCATACAGCCTAGGTGTGTAGTAGGCTACACAACGTAAGTTTGTGAGGTGCACGCTGTGGTGTGTGCGTGAAATGGCCTAATAATGCAGTTCTCAAACAAAACTCTGTTGTTAGCGATATACACCTGTGAAAGGAATTGCTCACATGATTATGGAGACTTCTGTGCCCAGGTGTGTACTTGGCAGGTGGAAGACCACGGAGCCACCATTGTCGCTACAGCCTGAAGCCAGCAGGCCTGAGGCCCAGGGGGACCTGAGTCAGGAAAAGCCGAGGGCCCCGTTCAAAGGCCACCAGGCAGGAGATCCCTCTTAGCTGAGGACGTCAGCCTCCCTCCTCTGTCCAGGCGGCCAGCTGATGAGCGAGGTCCCCACACTGGGGCGGGATCCGCTTCCACGGTCCACCAGGTCCAAACGTCAACCCACAGAAACACCCTCCCAGGAGCACCTGGGGTGGTGTGCGGGCACTGTGGACACATACAACCACACCACCAAAGGGTTAGTGGGAAGGACAAGGCGGGAGCGGGGCGAGGCAGAGGACCGTCAGAGCGCTGGGCACAGGATGGAGATGGGCCCGGACGGCCGAGGGCAGGTGGAACTTTGAAACGGAGCCTGGATCAGGACAAGTTTCTCTCTGTGGTGACTCCAGGGTCAAGGGTATGAAGGAGTGTGGAGAGGAGAAACCGACACCAACACAACTAATGGAACAAACCACCAACAACAAAAAACAGAACAAACCTCTGCACAAGGGCGGAAAGGATCAGCCCTCTCACCTGGAGGTGGAGCAGTGAGCCAAACCCCAGGATAAAAGCAAGGAAGTGATCACCAAGACACGGGTGATCTCCCTGGCAGGGACTGAGTCGGAGTTGGTGCCCAGAGTAGCTCCCCCTGGACGGACTGGGCACCCTGGGAGGAGCCCGCCTGCTCCTGTGGTCCTCGCCCTGGCCCGGGAAGGGAAGCCTGGCGGTTGACCTGCGCTGCCCACAGTCCTGGCGCTGTGGCCAGCTCCCTTGTCCACAGGGCGCTGAGGAAGGCAGGGGACAACCGCAGGAAGCACCGTATCGATCGCCCAGGCTCCCATTGATATTAAACATGGTGTCTGCACAAGAAAGCCCAGTGGGCAGCCCGGAGCATGAGGCACCGGAGAGCATGCTGCTGTGCTGTTCATTCTCAGAGGCCAAGCACAGTCACTGTCACCTCTTCCCCCCGACCGCCCCCCCCCCCACCGTGACATTAACTCTGGACACTGCCCCGAGGGATGAGGGTGTGACAGCATGTCAGATGCGGGGTCTTCAGGCATTTGCATAAGAGAAAGAGGTCCTCAGTGCCTTCCGCATTGTCACCAGATCTGCTGCCTGCCTGCCTGGGGGACGCGGACGCGCTGGCAGGAGCAGAGCCGCCTCCTTTGCGTTCAGTGCGGTCTCCTCTCACAGGGTCGCTTCCGTTCCTGGCTTCGGCTCCATGTTACCTCTTCCATCAATACACACGATTCTCGTCCTTACAGCACTGGCTCCAGGGTGCCGTCTGTGCCACGCCAGGCCTCGCACGCTCAGCAGCTTTGCCAGCTCTGCCACCACTCCCAGCATCCAGCTGTCTCAGATGTCATTCCTCAGGGCACACAGCCTGCCCTGCCTCCTGGACAACCTGAGTCTCAGGGCAAAGGACAAGCCGCGGCTTACCCTGTCCCGTGCACCTGCCAACCTCACTGTCAAGGCTGCATTCCAGCGCGGGGCACAGCATACACTGCATGTTGGCAGGGCTGGACGCTCCGTGGCCATTTTGTGGGAGGCCTGATCCTGCACGTGACATGACCTGACACGATGCAGATGTGCTGTGTCCTGTCCTCGCACGTCTGCTGGCTCAGAGAAACCACCCTCCTGAACTTGGGGTCTATCGCTCTCCCAGTTCTCTTTGCTCTTGAGCTGGTCAGCACTCCTAATGATGGCTTCTCGCCCCGCGCAGCGCGATATAAGTGACACGCCGTGCGCATCCTCGGCTACTTTGTATTCTCACCATCCTCTGGGAGCTTCGTCTGCAGTGATCTGTGCACAACCCGTTTCCCTTCTAACGATGTTCCTCTCTTAGTATTTGTGACTAATTTGCCGTTGCAAACAATGGCTATGCAGACGCTTTTATCCCTGACCGAGCACAGGGACCCGGCCCATCCGAGGAGCAACACTGCTGGCAGCACGTCTTCAGCGCCACTCAGGAGGCCCAGGTTGTTCCAAAACAGTGGCACCATCTCCTGGCGCTCAGAGCGCGAGTGCAGGCTGCGCCACACCCTCTCTGACAGCTGGGTTCTCTCTCCATTTCTTTTAGTTCTGATGAGCAAGAAATGCCATCAAGCTATTTAAATGCTCGCTCCATTGATTACCTTGAGGCTGGGCATGTACAATATATATTTATTGGCCTTTTCCCCCCGTAAATAGACTCTAGATTACAGGCATATGATGCTTTTTTTTTTTAAAGATTTCATATTAATTTATATATTTTTGTAGGACCTAGAAACTGCATCCGCTTTTATTTTGTTATTCAGTTAGTGACATTCAATATGACTTTGTATTAGTTTCAGGTGTACAACATACTAGTTAGACAATCATATAACTTACCAAGTAATCACCCCGAAATTTCCAGTACCCACCTGGCACCGGCTGTAGTTATTCCAATATTGTTGCCTATATTCCTTATGCTGTACCCTACATCCCCGTGACTAGTTTGTAACTACCAATTTGCACTTCATAATACCTCACCTTTTCACCAGCCCCACCCCCACCCCCTCTGGCAACCATCTGTCTGTTCTATGTCTTTGAGTCTGTTTTGGTTTTGTTTGTTCATTTATTTTGTTCCTTAGATTCCACATATAAGTGAAATCATATGGTACTGATTTTTCTTTGTCTGCCTTATTTCACTTAGCATAATACTCTCTAGGTCCATTCATGCTGTTGCAAATGGTAAGATTTAATTCCTTTTTATGATTGAGTAACATTTCATGTGCAAATGTACCACATTGTCTTTATCCACTCGCCAACTGATGGTCACTTGGGGTGCCACCATATCTTGAATATTGTGAATAATGTTGCAATGAAAATAGGGGTACGTAGGTCCTTTTTGAATTAGTATTTTGGGTTTCTTGGGATATGTAACCAGGAGTGGGTTTACTGGGTCATAAGACATTTTTAATTTTTTTAGAACGCTCCATACTGTGTTCCATGGTGGCTATACCAATCCTCATTCCCACCAACAATGCAAGAGGGTTCCCTTTTCCCCACATCCTCGCCAGCACTTGTTTGTAGATTTAGTGCTGATAGGCATTCTGACAGGTGTGAGGTAATATCTCATTGGGCTTTAATTCGCATTTCTCTGATGACTGGTAATTTTGAGCATCTTATCATATATCTATTGGCCATCTGTATGGTCTCTAAGGAGAAGTGTCTATTCAGGTCCTCTGCCCACTTTTTAATTGTATTGTTTGTTTGTTTGTGGTGTTGAGTTTTACAAGTTCTTTATAACTTTTGGATAGTAACACCTTATCAGATGAATCATTGGCAAATATGCTCCCCCAGTCAGTAGGTTGCCTTTTCATTTTGTTGGTGGTTCCCTTTGCTGTGCAAAAACCTTTTAGTTTGTTGCAGTCCCATTGGTTTATTTTTCCTTTTGCTATCCTTGCCTGAAGAGATATAACAGAAAAAAAAATTGCTAAGGGAAATATCAGAGAATTTGCTGCCTGTATTTTCTAGAAGTTTTATGATTTTGAGATTTACATTTAAGTTTTTAATTCGTTTTGAGTTTATTCTTGTACATGGCATAAGAGAGGGTATAGTTTAATTGCTTTTGCATGTGTCTGTCCATTTTCCCTGACATTTATTGAATAGACCGTCTTTACCATGTTGTATATTCTTGCCTTCTTTGTCAAATGTTAATTGACTATGTAGGCAAGAAATTATTTCTGGCTCTCTATTCTCTTCCATGTGCTCTAGGTGTCTTTTTATGCTAGCACCATGCTGGTTTGATTGCTATAGCCTTGTAGTATAGGTTGATATCAGGTAGCATTGATAGCACCAACTTTGGTCTTCCTTCTCAAAATTACAGTGGCTAATAATGGCAATAACCACTCTCCAATAACTATAAAAGTTAGTTATTTATCAGTTCATTGCTTGGTATATCTCCCCCAAAAGAATATAAGTTCCTATTCTGTATTATTTTATAAGGTAAGCCAAGGGTCTAAAGCAGTGCCTAATGCCTAATGGTGCTTATTAAATATCACAAATTATTCTTTCAGGTTTTATTTTTCTACCATCTATTCTGTGCAGATGGCATATTTTAATATTAAGGATTTAGTCCTTAATATTAAGGATTTAGTTCCTTAATGGACAGTTGCTTATGTTGGTTGAATTTGTAGTGAAAGCAGATGTATTGCAAACATTCTGAGATAAAAATGACCACTTGGGATAAACGTTCTCATCTGCATACACACATGCTATACTACCTCTCAACCTGAAGTCCTCCGTCTACTGCCTCCCTCCAGCTACCATATTATTCTCCAATCCTATCTAATAATAGACAAACATGGTAATTAACCGTACCTCTGACATGCTTCCCATTGGCTAATCAGGGCGATATGCAAATTAACTGCCAACCAAGATAGCGGCCGGCAGCCAGGCAGCTGAAGAGAACAGGAGGCTTGCTTGCTCCAGTGATGGAGGAAGCCAAGGTTCCCCACCTGCTTCTGCTGGGCTCCGAGCTTGCACTCTAAGAAACAATGTTGCAATTATAGAAGCTAAACAAACCCCATGCTTTCAGCTAGCCAGCCGAGTTGGAGTTGCAACAGTGTTTCAATTATAGAACCCAAACAAACCCAGATACCTGCTTTCAGCAGCCGAGGTCTCAGAGCTGGAGCCAAGCCTCAGAGCTAAAGCCGGCTCTCAGTTCCAGTGACAGCCATAGAAGGTAAATAAATCCCAGAATAAAAGAAATAAGAAAAAAAAGAGAGGTTGGGAGCTTCAGTCACCTGCCAGCCTGAAAACGGCCCTCAGCCCCTCACCCAGAATGGCCAGGCACCCCAGTGGGGACCCCCATCCTGAAGGGGCTGTGACCAGCCTAAAAACAGCCATCATCCCCTCATTCAGGCTGGCCAGGCACCCCAGTGGGGACCCCCACCCTGAACGGGGTGTGACCAGCTGCAAACAGCCATCATCCCCTCATCCAGGCTGGCCAGGCACCCAAGCGGGACCTCCACCCTGATCCAGGACACCCTTCAGGGCAAACCAGCCAGCCCCCACCCATGCACCAGGCCTCTATCCTATATAGTAAAAGGGTAATATGCCTCCCAGCACCGGGATCAGCGGAGCCGCAAGGCCTCCCGAACCCGGGATCAATGGAGCCGTGAGGCCTCCTGGCCCCTGGAGCAGCATGACAGGGGGCAGCGCCCAAACCCTCGATCACTCTGCGGCTCTGTGTGTGACAGGGGAAGGCGCCCCAACCCCCTGATCGGCCCAGCTCTGTGCCTGATAAGGGGGAGCTCCCCAACCTCCTGATTGGCCCTGCTGTGTGTGTGACAGGCTGTGGCGCCCCAACCCCCCCATGGGCCCTGCTCTGTGTGTGATGGGGTGGAGATGCAACCTCCCCATTGGCCCTGCTCTGTGTGTGACAGGGGGTGGCGCCACAATCTCCCAATCGGCCCTACCCTAAGCGTGACTGAGGGTGGCATCGCAACCTCCCAATCTGCCCTGCTCTGTGCATGACAGGGGGCGGTGCCCCAACTCCCCAATCGGCCCTGCTCTGAGCCCAAACAGAGGCTGCACCTAGGGATTGGGCCTGCCCTCTGCCACCCGGGAGTGGACCTAAGCCAGCAGGTTGTTATCTCCGGAGGGGTCCCAGACTGCGAGAGGGCACAAGTGGGGCTGAGGGACCCCCTCCCACCAGTGCACAAATTTTTGTGCACCGGGCCTCTAGATTCTTTATAAGCCAGAATTAGTTCTCAAAGGCACTGTATATTCCCATGGTCTCCACCCCCTCTCCTCTAGTCACTATTCAAATGTCTTTACCCTCAGCACCCAGCGAGCCAGGCATCCATGGGGCCAGATCTGATGTACTTCTCAGCGGCTGCGTAGCCTCCCCGTCACGGGCCGTGAAAGGTCCTCTCCACTTGGTCTCCCCGAAGCCGCTCTGCTGGCCCCCCTCCAGCAGCAGCATTTTCTGAGCTGCGCGTCATCGTCTCCCCGAGCACCTCTCCACACTGAGGCTCCTTGCGTTTCATTCTGGGTCTCTGCTCTCTTCTCTGCGCTTTGTTCCCTGGCATCTCCCAGGTTTAACCCCATCTTTGTGTTCATGACAGAGTTGCCGGAGCTTTGAGCACTGTGGCTCCACACTGCCATTTCCAACCGCGGCTTCTGACTCTCCCGTGGTCCTTACAAACGCCTGTTTCTAAAACAAACCCTTGAGTGCTGTTCCCCATGTCCTGTCTCCTTGTTCCTCGTGTCATAAAGAGAGCCACCATCTGCTCACGTGCCAAGCCAGACCCTCGACCTCAACCGTCTTCCTAGCAGGTGCTTGGACACGCTCCGCCTCCTCCAGCTCTCCCCACGCCCTCCCATCATTCCCCTCGCACTCTTGCCGATCTCTAATCCTGGCTCCCCCAGCAGCAGGGGGCTCCTTGAGAAGCAGAGTTCGGATGATATGGGCTGTGCTTCCCAAGAGACTGCAATGAAGCCCTCCCTTCGCCATCACTTCCAAGGCCTTGTGCTCCTTTCCCCTCCCCCACCAATACCCCCACCCCACCCCCACCCCGGCTCCCCACCCTACTGTCAGCGCAGGCACCTTGCACTGCAGCTCTGTGCACAGGACTGGCTCCTCCGTGAAGTGCCCTCCCTTCAGAGGGGCCTGCAGACAGCTCGCTGCCCGCGGGGCTCTCCACAGGCCCAGGCTTCCTCTGGCGGCGCCCTCACCATCCCGCACTGTTTCGTCTGCGTATGGGTTGCGTATGGGTTGCGTATGGGTTTTGCGTCGCCAGCCTTCACCCCTGGGGTAGCAGATGCAAGGCTGGGACAGAACCTCGGTCCCAGCCTCCGGCCTGGTCACCCCCCCCCGCCCCCCCCGCAGCCTGCTGTCCAGTCATTTTGTCGTCCCTCACTAGCCCCTCAGCTACAGACATGACACTTGCTCAAAATTAGTCAAATGAATGGCATTTCCCAAGTACTTCACTGTGGGGAGCCCCATACTGACTTGCATTTCAGAACCGCTTTAGTGTAATATTATAGGACACAGCTGCCACAATTGTAAGTCTCCCTGCCAGGAAGGCGCGCCAAACCCTTAGATCAGTGATTCCCAAAGTGGGCGCTACCGCCCCCTGGCGGGCGCTGCAGCGATGGGGGGGGGGCGGTGATGGCCACAGTGCATTTGTTTTAACTTTTTTTGTATTACCTTTCTATTCTGAGTTCAATAAATAGTTTCATAATTTCAAACTTCAATGTTTCTAATTTACACCTTTCTTTACTATATTTTACGAAAAAGGTAGAAACATTAATACATATATCTTTCTGTTTAATTGCTATTAAAATTTAAAAAAAATTAATTTCGAGGGGGCGCTGAGTAATATTTTTTCTGGAAAGGGGGCGGTAGGCCAAATAAGTTTGGGAACCACTGCCTTAGATCCTGATAAATAATAGGCACAATTTAAGGTTGAAAAGGAAAGGGGGGGCAGCCAAGCAATGAGTGAGTTGCCTTCAGTTACATGCGAGGATCAGGGCTGACTGCATTTGGAGCGATCATTCCCTCCTACACCAGCCATGATTTATAACCTTTCACAAGCACATAGCACATGTGCCATAACTATTAAAACGGTGTTAATGTAAAAACACTAACACAGTCTCCAGCTGGCATATCCATCCAGTGGAGTGTGAGTCAGCCTTGGGAAGGAAGGACATTCTGACACGTGCCACAACATGCATGGCCCTGGGGACATTATGCTGATGAAAGAAGCCAGACACAAAGGAGAAAGGCTGTGTGGTCCCCCTTACAGGAGGCGCGTGCTCCAGGCAGAATCACAGACAGCAAGCAGCAGGGTGGTTGGCAGGGGCTGGGGCGGGACAATGGCGAGTTAGTGTTCGATGCAGACAGACAAGAGCTCTGGAGCTCCGGTGGGGAGGGTCGCACAGCAATGGGAGTGCACCTAAGGCCCCTGGCAAATGGGCAAGATGGCCGATTTCATGTCATGTAGATTTTATCGCAATTTAAAAAGCAGTCTCTGGCTTTATTGTCTGCTGGGTACCCTCATTTCTCTCTCCTCCTCTTCCCCATTCCCTTAATTATATCATGTCTTATTAGATTGCATGTATTTATGTGACTTGGCTGAAATATTTTCTTGAGCTAAATGTGGGGTATATTTTTTAATTGCACTGATCTGATCCCAGACTTGGTGGATTTGGAAGCATACGTGCCACTTTCGTGGATGAAAATGGACCATCAGTTTCACAGCTGGGGTGGGGGCTGATGCCAGGAGGTACAGCAGCCCAAGGTAAGGACGTGGCCCAGGGCAAGTGACAGGGAGGGTACCAGATGCCGGGCTTTGCACAAGAAGCAGATGACACAGGTCATGGCCACAGGAGGCCCACACCTATTTGTCCGCCTGCCTTTCTCTAACTCAGCACACTCTCGGAGGACAGGCCATGCCTACTGGCACCCCCTCCCCCACCCCCCTCCCTCAAGGCACAGCCCCCTCCAGTGTGTCCAGAGATTGACACAGAGCTCCACGGTGTTGATCTATTTAACTCTCACAGTGAGGACCAGTATTCTCAGCATTTTACAGATGGGAAGGTTGAGGTGTCAACAGTCCAATAACTTGCCCAGGTGGTGTGCTGTCACCTCCAAGGAGCTGGCTCTGTCCTCGTGTGTGCCTAGCCCTGTGCTTTCCCACCGGGGCCTCTCAGACACTGCCCCAGGGACACCTCGGTCCCCAGAGTCCAGCAGTGCTCCCACTGGCTGCAGTGAAGCTGTGATCTGTGTGTGTGTCTGCTTCTCAAGGGAGGTGACAAGGAATGAAATGCAGCCACAGCTGCGATGTGGTGTTTCAAGTTCTGGTTCCGGTCGGGACTGCCGCTGGGAGAACAGTCATGGAATCGAGACTGTGAGTGTCCAGCCTCCTTCTATCTACCTGGAGAATTTGTAGAGACATATCAGCGCTGAGGCAGGCACTTGGCTGGGTCCAGCTGCCCTGGGCAGAGTCCGTCGCTGCCCTGCCCACGTAGGCTGTCTCCTCACCCCCCTGGAAGGTCCTCTGGCCCATCGTAGGCCTGGGCGCTGCTGTGGGAGGTTCTCGGTGCAGCCAGCAGAGGCGTGCTGCTTGCAGCCTTCTCCCTGCGGGGGCGGAAAGAGATGCCCACTCCTGTCTACACAGGGAGCTGCCAAGGCACCTCCACGGTGGAGACCCCTGGTCACGATGTGGCCTGCGCCCGCAGCAGTACCAGCCTCGCCTGGGAACTTGGTAAGAATGCAAGTTCCCAGGCCTACCCACACCTGCTGAACCAGAAACTCAGGGTGGGGCCCAGCCCAGGGTTTCACCAGTGCCCTGTGGTTCTCATGCCTGCTCAGGGGTGACAGCCCCAGAAAGTGGAGGGGGCCCCAGGGAAGGTAGAGAGAGACAAGGGGAGAGACCAGGTAAAGACCAGCCTCACTGCCCTGAAGAGGCCATGTCTTGTGAACTGAGTCAGAAAGGTTCCCCAAGGGCATTCTCTGCTGTCCCAGGGCTGCTTGGGCAGCATACAGTTGTCCTGACTGTCACCTTGCTGTGCGCATTCCTGGTGCTTCTGGGCAAGGCCCAGGGGTTTGTGTCGGATTAGAAAGCTGACCCGATAAAGATGATTTCCCATCATCACGGCCATCGTCACCCTGCTTCAGGCCCATCCTGGCCTCCCAGAGGTGGCACTGTGCATGGGGCACAGAGGGCAGTGATACCCACCATCCATTTCTCAAGCACTTTCTCTGTGCCAAGTGTGGGTCTAAGTATTCTGCAGATGTTAACTCACTGCTTTCACTCAATTGCATGACCATCCTGTTTGTGTGTAATATTGTTATTCCCATTTTATGGATGAGGAAGCTGTGGTCGGTCACATGGTTAAGCTCACAGGAACTCCCAGCTGAGAACTGGCTCTGCTGACATCCTCTGTGTGACCAGGGCCAGCCTCTCCCCTTCCTCACAACTTTCTCCTCGGTATAAATGAGAGGCTACGAAGGGCCCAGCTCACAGGCTTCCGGTGAGAGCCCAGTGTCAGGACAGTGCCCCTCCTCAGTGCTTGTTGACACACTTGAGGAGCCCGACAACTGGTTTGATTTCAGGGATTCTGTTTCCCTGTTTTCTCTGCTTCTCTTGAGGGCAAATCTTCACAGATTATCTGCCTTCCTCCACCCACATTGTCTTTATCTACAGAAGGAGCAAAGCACCACACACATACACATCACACACAGGAAAACACGGAAACATACACCACACACATATACACAGACACAGACACCCGTATACTCACATCACACACACACACACACACACACACACACACAATATGCACACATCCACATAATACGCACACATGCACAGACTCTTTGCATATCTAGTTCATGCATACTTCATTATATAAATTAATTTTTATGTCCTAAGCAAGAAGAACCCAAACAGACCCACACTCAGACACATTCATAATTAAAATGCCAAAAATTAAAGACAAAGAGAGAATCTTAAAGGCAGCAAAAGCCATTTGTTACCTACAAGGGAGCTCCCATAAGACTGTCAGCTGATTTCTCATCAGAAACTCTACAGGCTAGAAGAGCATGGCATAAAGTATTCAAGGTAATGAAAAGCAAGGATCTGAAACCAAGTTTACTATATGCAGCAAGGCTATCATTCAAAATAGATGGTGAAATAAAGACCTTCCCATACAAAAAAAAGGTTAAAGGAGTTTATCACCACCAAACCAGCACTACAAGAAATGCTAAAGGGACTGTTGTAATGAGAAGAGAGAGGAAGAGAGAGAGAGAGAGAGAGAGAGAGAGAGAGAGAGAGAGATAGGCAAACAGAATTAAAATGGCAACAAATAAATGCTATCAATAATAACCTTAAAGGATTAAATGCTCCAATCAAAAGACACAGGTTAGCTGATTGGATTAAAAAAAAAAAATGACCCAATTACTAGTATATGCTGTCTACAAGAGACCCCCCACCTTAGAAAAAAAGACTCACACTGGATGAGAGTGAAGAGATGGAAACAAAATTTCCCATGCAAATGGAAATGAAAAAAAAGCTGATGTGGCAATACTCCTATCTGACAAAATAGACACAAAATGAAGGCCATCACAATAGACAACAAAGGTCACTACATAATACTAAAGGGATTGATGCAACAAGAGGATATAACCCTGGTAAACATATATGCACCCAATATCTATAAAGCTTCTAGCAGACTTTAAGGGATTGACAACAACGCAGTCATAGTAGGGGACTTTAACACCCCACTGACTTCACTGGATCTATCTTCTATATAAAAAATGAACAAGGAAGAAGTGACTCTAAAAGACACACTGGATCAGATGGATTTAACGGACATTTATAGAACATTTCACCTTCAAGCTGAAGAATACACATTCTTCTCAAATGCAAATGGGTCATTCACAAAGATAAGCCACATGTTAGGACACAAAACAAGTCTCTATAAGTTTAAGAAGATTGAAATCATATCAAGCATCTTCTCATATTACAGTGGAATGAAATTAGAAATCAACTATAGCAAAAACACTCAAAAACATTCAAACACATAAAGGCTAAACAGCATGTTATTAAATAAAGATTGGGTTACCAATGAGATTAAGAAGTAAGTAAAAAACTTCCTGGAAACAAATGAAAATAAACACACAACAACCCAAAATATCTGGGACACAGCAAAAGCAGTCCTGAGAAGGTTCATAGTACTATAGGCCTGCTTCAAAAAAACAAGAAAAATTAATAATAAACTATTTAACCCTACAACTTAAAGAGTTAGAAAGAGAACAACAAGAAAAATGAGGAGTAAGTAGAAGGAAAGAAATAAAAAAGATTAGAGCAGAAATAAGTAACATAGAAGCTAAAATAACAATACAAAACATGAATGAAACCAAGAGCTGGTTCTTTGAAAAGATAAACAAAATTGATGAACCATTAGCGAGACTCATCAAGAAACAGAGAGAGAGGACCCGAATAAATTAGTTCACAAACAAAAGCAGAGAAGTAACAACTGACCCCACAGAAATATAAAGGATTGTAAGAAAATACTATGAATAATATATGCCAACAAGTTGAACAATGTGGATGAAATGAACAAATTACTAGAAAAATACAATCTTCCAAACTGAATCAGGAAGAATCAGAAAACCTGAATAGGCCAATAACAACTGAGGAAAAATAAACAGTAATCAAAACATTCCCAGAAAACAAAAGCCCAGTTACAGACAGCTTCACAGGAGAGTTTTTCCAAACATTCAAAGAAGAACTAACATCTACACTGAGTGGCCAGAGTATTATGACCACCCCATCAGTACAATGAAGTGAATTAGTTATGCTAATGATAATAATAATAATAATAAAACCTTGAGAGTATTTGCTTAGGAAGTTTTCAATATTCAGTATTTTTGGAAGTGTCAATGAAGTACTGATGGGGTGGTCATAATAATCTGGCCACTCAGTGTATACTCCTAAAACTATCCCAAAAAATTCAAGAGGAAGGAACACTTCCAAGCTCTTTTTATGAGGCCAACATTATCCTAATTCCAAAACCAGATAAAGACACTGCAAAGAAAGAGAATTACAGGCCAATATCCCTGATGAATATAGATGCTAAAATCTTCAACAAAATATTAGCAAGTTGGATCCAGCAATATATTAAAAAGATCATTCATCATGACCAAGTGGGATTCATTCCAGGGATACAAGGCTGGTACAAAATTCACAAATCAATAAATGTGATACATCACATAAAGAAATTGAAAGACAAAAATCACATGATCCTATCAATAGATGCAGAAAAAAACATTTGACAAAATCCAACACCCATTTTTTATTAAAACTCTCAGCAAATTGAGAATAGAGGGATCATACCTCAACATGATAAAAGCCATATATGACAAGCCTACAGTGCATATCATACTCAATGGGAAAAACTAAAATCATTTCCCCTAAGAACAAGAACAAGACTGGGATGTCCACTTTCACCACTCTTATTCAACATAGTAATGAAAGTCCTTGCCACAGAGATTAGAAAAGAAGAAAAAATAAAAGGCATCCAAATTGGAAAGGAGGAAGTAAAATTCTCACTATTTGCAGATGACATGATATTGTACATAGAAAACCCTAAAGACTCCATAAAAAAAACTACTAGATTTAATAAATGAATTTGGCAATGTAGCAGGATACAAAATTTACACCCCAAAATTTATGTGTATATATTTTATACACCAATAATGAATTCTCAGAAAGAGAAGGAACTAAACAAACAATCTCATTTAGCATTGCCACAACAACAACAACAAAATAAGATACTTAGGAATAAACTTAACCAAGGAGGTAAAAAGACTTGTACTTGGAAAACTATAGGGCATTGAAAAAAGAGATAGAAGAAGATAGAAACAAGTGGAAGAATATACCACGTTCATGGATTGGTAGAATTAACATCATTAAAATGTCCATATTACCCAAAGTAATCTACAGATTCAATGCAAACTCTATTAAAATACCAACAGCATATTTCATAAATCTAGAACAAATATACTAAAAATTTATATGGAGCCAGAAAAGAACCTGAATAGCTGCAGCAATCTGGAGAAAGAAGAACAAAGTTGGAGGGATCACAATACTAGATATCAAGTTATACTACAAAGCCACTGTAATCAAGACAGACTGGTAATGGCACAAAAACAGGCATATAGACCAATGGAACAGAACAGAGACCCCAGAAATCGTCCCAAGTCATTATGCCCAATTAATATTTGATAAAGGAGGCAAGAACATACAATGGAGTCAAGACAGTCTCCAATAAATGGTGTTAGCAAAATTGGACAGATACATGCAAAAAAAAGAAAACTAGACCACCAACTTACACCATAGACAAAAATAAACTCAAAATGGATAAAAGATTTAAGTGTAAGTCATAAAACCATAAAAATCCTAGAAGAAACCATAGGCAGCAAAATATCAGACATGTCTCATAGCAATATGTTTATTGATACATCTCCTAGGGCAAAGGAAACTAAGGAGAAAATAAACAAATGGGACTGCAACAAAATAAAAAGCTTCTGCACAGCAAAAGAAACCATCAACAAACTGAAAAGGGAGCCCACTGCATGGGAAAACATATTTGGCAATGATACATCTGATAAACGGTTAATATCCAAAATATATAAGGAACTCATACAACTTAACAAAAGGAAGACAAGCAATCCAATTAAAAAATGGGCAAAAGTTTGGCTCAGTGGATAGAGCATTGGCCTTCGGACTGAAGGGTCCCAGGTTCAATTCTGGTCAAGGAGATGTACCTTGGTTGCGGGCACATCCCCAGTAGGGGGTGTGTAAGAGACAGCTAATGGATGTGTCTAACTCTCTGTCCCTCTCCTTTCCTCTCTGTAAAAATCAATAAAGTATGTTTTTTAAAAAATGGGCAAATGACCTAAATAGACACTTCTCCAAAGTGGACATACAGTTGGCCAAGAGACAGATGAAAACATGCTCAAAGTCACTGATCATCAGAGAGATGCAAATTAAAACGACAATGAGGTATCACCTCACACCTGTCAGAATGGCTACAATCAGCAAATCAACAAATGACAAGTGCTGGTGAGGATGTGGAGAAAAGGGAACCCTAGTTCACTGCTGGTGGGAATGCAGACTGGTGCAGCCATTATGGAAAATAGTATGGAGTTTCCTCAAAAAATTAAATATGGAACTGCCATTTGACCCAGTGATCCCACTTCTAGGAATATATCCCAAGAAACCAGAAACACCAGTCAGAAAGGATATATGCACCCCTATGTTCATAGCAGCACAATTGACAATAGCTAAGAGCTAGAAACAGGCCAAGTGCCCATCAGTAGATGAGTGGATAAAAAGCTGTGGTACATATACACCATGGAATACTATGCAGCTGTGAAAAAGAAGGAACTCTTACCCTTTGAGACTTCATGGAGGGACCTGGAGAGTATCATGCTAAGTAAAATAAGCCAGTCAGAGGAAAACAAGTATCACATGATCTCACTCACATGTGGAATCCAATGAACAAAATAAACTGATGAGCAAAATAGATCCAGAGACAAGGAAGCATAGAACAGACTGTGGAATCTCAGAGGGAAAGCAGGGGAGGTTGGTGGTGGGATGTGATCAACCGAGGAAACTGTATAAAACCCACAGACAATAGGGTGCTGAAGGCCTTGGGCAGGGGATGGGGCGGGCTAGAAGGGGTCAGTGGGGAAAAGGGACATATGTAATACTGCCTACAATAAAGATTTAATTTTTAAAAATTGAAGCTTGGTTTTGATTTTGTGAAAGAAACCAAACATTTATTTTTCACTCAGAAAGAGATACCGTTGTTAGTTAAGCTTAAGCTTGATACATCGTTAAACAGAATTGGCTAACATGCTTTCATTCCAACATCAGTTTTGCACCTGAGATTTTTACACCTGAGATTGGTCTCCCTATATTCTTTTTTTCTATCCTCACCAGAGGATATGTTTATTGATTTTTATTATTTTTATTTTTTAGAAAAAGAGAGAGGTAGAGAGAGGGAGAGAGAGAGAAAGAGAGAGAGAGAGAGAGAGAGAGAGAGAGAGAGAGAGAGATTGATGTGAGAGAGAAACATTGATTGGTTGCCTCCCATACACACCCTGACCAGGGATAGAACCTGCAACCTTTTGGTGTCCTGGATGAGGCTCCAACCTACTGAGCCCCTCGGCCAGGGGGTCTCCCTACATTCTGTTAACGTAAAAAAACACCATTGAAACCTGTAAAGAATTTTTGTGAGTTTATTTGAGCCAAACTGTCGACATATGCCGGGAAGCAGAACCTCAACGAATTGAGATAGTGCTCCGGAGAATGGCAGGGTCACATCCGTATTTATACATGAAATTCAAAGGAGGAACATAGGTGGGTTACATAAAATTCATTGGTGATAGATTAAGGAGGAGGGATAAAGCGAAGCAGGGAAACCTCTGGGATTGGACAAAAAGTAAAATAATGAACACATACTTAGGTGGGTGCAGGATCAATTCACATGATAAATGAAGGAATCTGCTGCATCTGTCCTGGGCCCAGCACACCTGGCTCTGCCCCAGGGGTTCCATAAAAAGAGAAGTCACAAGTTACCCAGACATCCCAGGGACATGTTATCATAGATGCAAAAAGACAGATAGGCTCAGTTACGGTAAAGTGGACCTTGTCAGTGAAGATACAGGCCTAGGGCGTAACTGCCCACCATCACTGCTTTCAGTTTCAATTTAATTTCAGACCATCCTCTGTGGTTATTTTAGGTCTCTGAGTCTGCTAGGCTGCCACGCAGGCCTTCCCTGAGCTTGTCAGGTCAGCGTGTGGCCCCTTTCGTCCACAATTCTCAGCCAAAAGCTTCTGAGATCTTTACAAAACGTTGTGCGTTTCACATGTTCCTGGGTGTTAAGAGCAGAGGAAAGCAGGTGCCCTGTGTGCCTCGGGGTTGTGACCGGTGGCTGGGCTCTCCGCCTGTCCCGCTGCTGCTGCAGGAGCAGGAGCTCCGCTTCCCTCCTGTGTTTCAGGCGCGTCCTGGCTTTTGCATTAAGTAACATTTTCAGTTGCAAAAATAAAACCTGTCGTGTTTCCCAGCGGATTGATCTGCTCCGCAAAGCTAAGGAGACAGAAATAGGAAAGTGCGACTTGAGCCTTTCAGCATCAGAAACATTTAACTTTCTTTGTGGCTTGTCTAGGAGGCTGTGTCTTCTACAGCCCAGAGAGTGAAACCGATTAATAAACACAATGGCCTAAGCTTCACGCAGGGGCATGTGCTGTAAGCAGGAGGCTCTCTCCCACCCCGCCCTGCCCGGCGGGGTCATGAGCACAGAGAAACGGGTTCTCGCTCCCTATGTTTCTAGAGTCTTCCAGGTGCTCTGGGTCCTTTTGTTCATCTTCCCAGGCCTCCATGGATTCTAGATTCTGCTTCTGGATCCTTTCAACTGCACAGGTTGGCTCAAGAGCCTGGGCACGTGGATGACAGAGGGGATTGGGAAATTGTGTCAAAGTGAGATCAAATGTGCTTCCGGGACTTCTGAGCAGTTAAGCTCTGCATCCTGAGAGCTGGGCGGCTTTGGGCGAGTTACTTAACCTCTCTGTGCCCGGTTTCCTCCGAGTAAAAGTGGGTGGTCGCGGTAGTTTCCCTAGAGCCTGGGGAACTTAAAGAGGGTCGTGGGTGCAGAGCGATGCCTGAGCTGAGGAGGCAGGGCAGCTCAGCTACTTCTCTTCAGCCCTCTCAGCAGCTGCCAGAAGGGTTTTCTGAAGCAGGAGTTGGTGGGAGCCTTCCCCCAGGCTTCTCATTACCCACCAGGGTGCAATGTCAGTAACAGGCCAGAGCAGGAGGCAGCCAGATGCCACTGGTGCGGGGAGGGTGGCGGTGGGGTGCCTGCTCCTGGCTCTGAACGCGTGGCTCACGCTGAGCACTGGCTGGAGGCCATACATCAGGATTTGGGCACTCACTCATGTCGGCAGAGCCGCCTATGTAGAGCAGGCCTGAGGGGGTATGAAAAGCTAGGACAGAAAACGCTAACTGCAGGGAAATGCCAAATGCTCATGGAAATAGGAAAGAAGCCCGCTTTGGCCATCCTTCCAGGCCCTGGGGCTGCACGCTGCTGTGATTCGCCAACCGCATGCTCTCCGCTGAGCGCCAACCCACACACGCGTCACCGCACAGCGTGCAGATGGCTGTGGCTCTGTGATTCACGTCATTTCCATTAATGCCGACTTTGAATGCTAATCAGCTTTAAAAAAAATTCCTGTTTTTCAAAGCAGAGTTGAAAAAAGTGTCAAATCTGGGCTATTATTAGGAAGGCGCTGAAGCACCCTTTCCTTTTACAAAACCATTGACAAAATTAAAAAAAAAAAACAGATGGAGGGGCGGGGGCTGGTGGAGGAGGGACACAGGATGGAGATGTGGACTGTGTACCCGCCTGTGGCTGGGAGTGGGCAGGCAAAGGGCCGGCTCCCAGGCAAATGCTGGCCGCGGCTGGCAGCCAGGGCAGGCCATCTCAGCCACCAGGGACATGCCTTGGTTTCAGATCTCCAGCAGCAGAAATTCCCACAGGGCTGCTCACCCACAGGGGCAGAGCGGGGCGGTCTTGGGACAATGGAGAGATACTACATTTATTTCCGCTGCTCAGTGGAATGGCCATGTGACTCCAAGGCGGCATGATTGGTTCAGCCAGCAGCATGTGCTTTCTGCTCCGTAAAGAAGCCCATGAAGGAAGGAAATGGCTGTCACCGACTGTGGGGAAGGAATGGGGCAGAAGCAGTGCCTGGGCTCAAGGTGGTGCGTGTGGCCGAGAGTCACGTGTGAGCCTGTGCGAGTGTCCTTTGTGACTGCGCTCTACCAGGGATCTGCGTGTGCTTGCTGCAAGCCCTGTGCACCTGCTCAGCACAGTGTGTGCACCCTGGCAGGGCTTTCTCTCCCTCAGGCTCAGCTTTCTCCTTGTAAAGTGAAAAGCAGAGGGATTCTAAGGCGCCACTGAGCCCCAGAGCCCTGCCTTGCTGAGCCCTCCTGGCTGGTCCCCTAGCTGTACCTTCCTGGCTGGTCCCCTCCTTGCTGTGCCCTCCTGGCTGGTGCCCTCCAGGCTGGTGCCCTCCTGGCTGGTCCCCTCCTTGCTGTGCCTGCCTGGCTGGTGCCTTGCTGTCAGAGTAAGGTCTAATTCTTGGAGTACTTTCTCCCAAGCCCTGCTCACAGCACTAATTGTGAGAGCAAGTTCCCTCCGGAACCCTGCTCGCTGGGTGCAGTGTTGGAAGCACTCACTGCTCCTTCCTGCCTACTGTCCGAGTGTGGGAGCACAGGTCCTGATTCTGCCCTACTACACCAACTGTTGGGGCCGAGCCCCTCTGCCAAGGGCTGGACCTCCTGGGACACTGGGCAGTAGACGGAGAAGCCATGAGAGGTTGTAGATATATGAGTCTTCATTATAGGATCCAGTGACCATATAGCCACTGCTAACAAGGAGCTACTAGACAAAACAGTTCTCCAAAGTAAAGTCCGATACCGTAGGTAGCCACACACTGGCTAGATAACCATACATCTTTCCCACATGGCAGCCTCTAACATAGGAGCTATACAAAAGCCATCCTTAGAGCTACAGCCTCTCTAAGCAGCCGCACCTGCTGGTCAGTGATGCCTCTTCCCCATTCTGCAGCCCTGAACTGGCTGGTCAGTAACTTTATACGACTGAGACAAAAGAGCTTCCTTCCAAATAGTGGCCTACATCATTTGGGTTATAGAAGGGCACGCTTGCACAGTGTGCCATGAGATTGATGCATCCTTGCACCTATGTATAGTCCTTGGAAACCCTGATTAAGATCCCCACACTCAGAGTGGCCTTGGATATCCGGTGTACTTTGAACAAGGCCTTCACACTCTAATTGGCCTCGGCCATCTGGCGTACTCTGGCATGGTTCCCACACCTGCCTTGCTGGTGCCCTGCTAGCCCAGGCAGCCATGGGAAGCTGAGACTCACTGCCCACAGTCACTGGGCAGAGTGGCCAGTCGTATGCCTGTCTGCAGTTCTAGGGGTTGCTGTATCAAAATTGCTTTAACATTTCTCTCAGCCAGAGCATCGCATCCCAAACAGAAATAGGTGCACGTAAAATTTAGCAGGAATTCCATCCCTGAGGTCTCAGCCAGAAGGGGAAGCGAGAAGAGAAGGAGACAGAGGCCAGCACCTGGAAACGGTCATCCAACAATTCAAGTCCATAAACAGTCCCTCAGGCAGCACTGTGCCTGGCTCCACCGCAGCTTCTCCCCTAGGAAACAGACAGAGGTCAGTCTCCTGCCACCAGCCAGTCACCTGGCACCTCTGCTCTGAGCCAGGACACTGCTTGGGGACCATACATGCTGAGTGCCTGGCGAGCCGTCCGTAAAAGTCTCACCTCCCTAACCGAAGACCACCTACTGATACCTTCTGCGCCACCAGGAGAGGCTGCTGCGGGGTGGCAGGGGCTCTTGGCGGGGGGGGGGGGGGGGGAGAGGGGTTGCTGAGCCCAGGATAACACAGGAAGTGTCCCCTGAGACAGTTCTGTCAGGCCACCTCCTTGACCTCCACCCTAACCTGGCCATGCAAGTCCGGTGCCCGTGGCTGGGAGGGGGGAGTCCAGGCCCCACAACACTTACCTTGCCCGTGAGCTGGCTCAGATCTGACACTGTCCCTGAGCACAAAGCTTTGCTGAGTGTGCCCCTCCTGCTGCTTCTTCTTTAAGGTCCTGCCCCGGGGGCCATCTCGGGTACAAATCTGATAAACTATCTACAGGAGCAAAGCCATAATGAAGAGCACTAAAGCAGTGCTAAATCAACGGAGATGGTTCATGTCCATGGACAGAACAGCTCAATATTGTCAAGATGTCAGCTTTTCCCAACTTCATGTGTAGACTCAATGCAACCCTAAACTAAATTCCAACGCAGTCACTTCATGGAAATCAACAGCTAACGTTTCTACGGAGAGATAAAGGCCCAGCAGAGCAGCACAGTATTGCAGGGGAGCACAGCACAGAGGGAGGAGGACACTGCCTGCCATGGTCTTACTAAAGGGCTCTCGATCGGTGTCTTTGGCCAAAGAATACGCAAATGGACAAACAGAACAAGAGAGAGCCCCCAAAACAGACCCACATAAATGCAGACATCTTTGACAAAGGAACAAAGAAAACACATTGAAGCAAAGATAATCTCTTCAACAAATGGTGCGGGAACAATTGGACAGCTACATAAAAAACAAACAAATAAATCTAGATACAGGCCTTCACCAAAATTAATTCAAATGTATTACAAATCTAAATGTTAAACACAAAACTATAAAACTCCCAGAAGGCAACTTAAGAGAAAATCTAGATGACTTTAGGTACGATGATGACTTTTTAGACACAATAAGAAAGGTGTGCTGCAACAGCAAGATGAAAGTGCTCTTCTCTGCAATAGATCCTGCCAGGACAGTGAGAAGGCAAGTCGCAGATTGAGAGAAAAGATCTGCAAAAGGCACATCTGACAAAGAACTGCTATCCAAATAGACAAAGATCTCGGAAAACCTAACAATAAGAAAACAAACAACAGAATGGAAAAAAATGGGCTAAAGACCTTACCAACACCTCACCAAAGAAGACATACATACTGCAAATAAATGTATGGAAAAATGTTCTGTGTTGTATATCATCAGACAAATGCAAATTAGAATGGCTATGAGACACAACTAAACACCTGCTAGGATGGCGAAACCTGGAAAACCAGCAGCACCAGACGCTGCTGAGAATGTGGGGCAGCAGGAACTCCCCCCTCAATTGCTGACTGGAGTGCAAAGAGTTCAGCTACTTTGTCAGATAGTTCGGGAGATTTTACAAAACGAAACATGCTCTTCCCAAATGATCCTGCAATCAGGTGCTCCCAAAGCAACTGACATGTATGTCCACACGAAAACCTGCACATGTTGGTTTATAGCAGCTTTACTTGTAATTGCCAAAACTTGGAAGCAATCGAGATGTCCTGCATAGGTGATGGGTAAATTTAATCAGTGGAATATTACTCAGTGCTGAAAGAAATGACTATCAAGACATAAAATGACATGAAGGAATCTTTAATGTGTACTCTAAGTGAAAGACTCCAGTCTGAAAAGGCTACATGCTATGATTCCAACACTATGACATGCTGGAAAAGACAGAACTATGGAGACAATAAAAAGTTTGGTGGCCCCAGGGGCTTGGGGGAAAAGGTGAGATGAATAGGCAGAGCACAAAAGAGTATTAGGACAGTAAAAATACTTAGTGTGATACTATGATAATGAATACATGTTGTTATACATTTGTCCAAATTGATGGAATGTTCACCAACAGTGAACCCTAAGGTAAGCTATGGACTTCAGATCATTATGATGTGTCAATGTAGGTTCATCACTTATAACAAACAAACCAATGTAGTGGGGGATGTTGACAATGGGAGAGGTTATACATGTGTCAGGCCATGGGGTTTGTGAAAAAAAAAATCTTTATACCTCCTTCTCAACTTTGTTGTGAACCTGAAAGAGCTCTAAAAAATTAAAGTCTTAAAAAGGCCAATCTCAAAAGTTATAAAGGTCATATAATGTATTATTCCATTAAATATCATTCTTGAAATTACAAAATTAAGGAACTGGAACACAGATTCGTGGTAGCCAGGTGTTGAGGAGGGGCTGGGACGGAAGGGTGGACCTGGCTGTGAAAGTCAACTGAAGGAGCCCTGGTGGAGCACTGATGCTAGACTTGACTGTGTAGATGTCAGTGTGCTGGCGGCGATGTCACCACTGGGGACACTGGATAGAGGACACGAGATCTTCCTGTATTATTTCTTATAACTGCATCTAAACATACAACTACCTTAAATAAAAGGTTTCATTTCAAATTCTACCTCCTGAATTTTTACATTATTATTTGCATTATTATTTATTTCTATATAAAAGTTTAATTGATTTATTTTCAATAGTTTTTCTTTAGCTCAGACTTTTAATCTGTAGAATTTTTATCAGTATTATCTTCTAAATAGTCTATGTGTGTACACCCATATTTAGATTTTTGCTTTTTTTTGGCACAAAAATTATTAAACAGTTTTTTAATATCAATTTAGTCATTTTGTTTGTATTATTAATTCTACTTTACTGGATTATATTCAGGGATATATATATTATTTATATTCATATTCATATTCATATTCATATTCATATTCAACTAAATGACCAAACGACCAAATGACCAGTCACCTGGTCGCTATGACGCACACTGACCACCAGGGGCAGATGCTCAACACATGAGCCTTCCCCTGGTGGCCAGTGTGCTCCCACAGTAAGAGTGCTGCTCAGCTGACCTACGGGCACCAGACTCTGGGCTCACAGCTGGCTGCTGTAGCCCAGAGACTGCAGTGGAGCAGCAGCGAGCCTACCGAGTGGCCGCAGCGGGAGGCACAGCGGGGCCAGGATGAGCAGGAGCAGCAGGTGGGAGCAGCAGGCAGCATTGGACTGCCACTTTTGGCCAAACCCCCACAGGCCATGCTGAGGGACCCCACCGATGCATGAATCCGTGCATCAGGCCTCTAGTCTCTCTATCCTGTATAATAAAAGCCTAGGTGGTGTCATGCGTGATGTCATCACAAGATGGCCACCACAAGATGGCTGGCAGGGGAGGGCAGTTAGGAGCAACCAGGCCGGCAGGGGAGGGCAGTTGTGGGCGATCAGGCTAGCAGGGAAGGGCAGTTGGGAGGGACCAGGCTTTCAGGGGAGGGCAGTTGTGGGCGATCAGGCCGGCAGGGTAGGGCAGTTAGGGGCAACCGGCCTGGAGGGGAGGGCAGTCGGGAGGGACAACGCATTCAGGGGATGGCAGTTAGGGGCAACCAGGCTGGCAGAGGAGGGCAGTTGGGAGGGACCAGAGTTCATAAGTCTCATCTTCCTGCCAAATACAAATATTGAATTTTGCTTCAAGGGATCCCATCATTTTATTGGACCTATTTCCACTGTCACAGCTGCTAAATGACCTATGGTGGGGTTATCATTTTTATTCTAGAAACTTCTTTATAAGCAGTTTTCAGCTGAATTAACCAAGGCAGCCTATTCTTACCATTCTGCATCTTTTGTTATTCAAATTATTCTAGTAGACAGAGGGAAAGTATTCACTCAGCTAAAATGGAAGAAATTTGCATAGTAAAAGGATGGCAGCCTTGTTATCACCATAATAATATAGACTTATTCTGCAAACATAAATGAAGTTGTGAATATAGCACTATTCCCAGTCTGAAAGGGTCATTTCAGACACCTATTCAAAATAGCAACCATGGGCCTTCTGGGGAAAAGACGAAGTTCCTTCTTACAAGAAATGTAGTTTATCAGGAAAATTAAGGAACTTTTTTCAAAAGTTTTGAAGACAAAGACGTAATTGACAGTGATGAGCCCTCCTGCATTAAATGCAAACTAAGAGAAGTGCTGGGAAGTAGCTGGTGGCTGCGGGCCTCGCTGGAAGCTCTGTTTTGTTTTCCTTCCACTTGCTGGAATAATGATGACCTGCTGCTGCTGGAGAATCCAAGTCTCCCCTCGCTCGTGGGAGTGGGGTTCTTGGGGTGCCACTGAAGTAAGCGTTTTCAGAAGCCCCCGCGGGAGAGTGAGATGTGGTAGAAGACTTCATTCATGTGGGGTACATCCCTCAGGCTGCAAGGTTCCAGGTCCCTTAGCCCCGTCCTGGAAAGGGGCAGCTGTGGGCTCAGCAGAGCCGGAAGCAGGGCCAGTGTGCAGTCTCTGTTCCATGCCGCAGTGGGCCCAGTGCAGCACAGGCTGACTCAGGCTATTTACCCACCATGTGGAGCCAACATGGCCATGGCCACGAGGACCAATGCAGGGAAATGCACCCCCTGCAACAGGAGTCTCAAGGGAGCTAGAGGGCGAGAGCCAAGAGCAAGCGAACTCCCTTCCTTGTCTAGGAGTTTACATATTCAGGTTTCCCTGCCCTGGCAGTGGCCAGGCCTGTTTTGACCACTGACTTGCTCACAGATGGGACTGATGGGCAAGCACCTTCCCATGTCACTCAGACCTTACTGGGCACCCATCCAAACTGCCTTTGACCAGTGGGGAACAGACTTGGACCGTGTTAAATTGCAGCTTTCTGGCAAAGTTGTAGAAATGGCAAGCCTATATTATCTAGTCTCCCCTTTACTCCTTTCCTGTTAAATAATAACCCGATTATCATAACAGTATTACTACTTGCAAGTGAGCATTAGCTGAGAATGGAGTGATCAGATGTAAGGGTCTGAGATTCCCAGTGCTGCTTGCCATGTCATGTTCCTCCCAGTCATTTCAGAGGATGACCTGGAGGGAGGGAAAATGAGAGAATTAGAGAGTGAGAGGGTATTTCACAGAGGAGTCTTCAGAAAAAAAAAATGGTAAAGAGAAGAAAAGGCAAATGTGGAATCAGAGCAAAGGAGGAATGAATGGAAAAAAGAAAGAAGATGAGTGCAGAAAGCCAGGAAGGCACCAGCCATCACAGTTCTGACTTGCAGTCCTACTTAGGGTGTGAGCCGCTCTCTGTCAATGTAAGAAACGTTCAAACCTGTGAAGAATTTTTGTGAGTTTATTGAGCCAAAGTGTTGACAAATGCCAGTGTGAGAAATGGCTCACCTGTCCATATGTCAAATGACAGACTAGGAAACAGAAGTGTGGTAAAATGAGACTTTTTTATATATATATTATTGATTTTTTACAGAGAGGAAGGGAGAGAGATAGAGAGTTAGAAACATCGATGAGAAACATCGATCAGCTGCCTCCTGCACACCTCCTACTGGGGATGTGCCCGCAACCCAGGTAGATGCCCTTGACCAGAATCGAACCTGGGACCTTTCAGTCCGCAGGCCGATGCTCTATCCACTGAGCCAAACCGGTTTTGGCTAAAATGAGACTTTTAATAACACTCTCGAGAGTAGACGCCCATTGTACAGGATCACCCAGGGGGCAGGGGACACAGCCTATTTATTTAGACCCTCCTCCAGTTCCTCATTGGCTGAGGACTATTTGGTCACCTGTTTCCAAATAGGTTGCCCAGGTCTTGCTGTCTCCCATTGGATTATTTAAAAAAAGGGGGCTGGGGACTTTTCTAGTTGCCTCCCCCTCCCTTTGTCCAGACCAGTGGTCAGCAAACTCATTAGTCAATGTGCTGGGCTGCATATCTGGCGCTTTGGCCAGGCGGGGCATGCTGTACTCTCTGTTCCTCGAACACATAGATAGGAATGTGCTGACGCTTCGGCCAGGCAGGGCACGCTGTTCCTGGAACACAGATAGGAAGGTGGTCACTGTACTGATGCTGTACTGTGTCGGGAACAAATTGTGTAAACAAGGCTTTGTAACGAACTTTGTAGTTTTTGCAAATAAAAACGCTGTAACTTCTATAGTCGGCACTGCAGTTCAGCCTTTGCTTTGGCAGGGTGCTGTAACTGTAGTCACTGGCCAGCTTAATAAAGGCTCCTAAATCTTGATCTGAGTGCCTGGTGGTCATCTCCGCAGGTTGCCCCATTATAGTCAACAGAGCCAAATATCAACAGTACAACGATTGAAATTTCTTTTGAGAGCCAATTTTTTTAAACTTAATCTATATAGGTAGGTACATTGTTATTAACTTAATTAGGGTACTCCTAAGGCTTAGGAAGAGCCACACTCAAGGGGGCAAAGAGCCACATGTGGCTCGTGAGTTGCAGTTTGCCGACCATTGGTCTAGGGGAATCTTACTGGAACATGTGCTACCAGCCACATGCACAGCTCTCACCCTTGCCCACCCCCTACATCCTGTTTGCTCTGGGGAAGTTCAGGAACCGCCCGGCCACATGCTGTTTCTTTCTATGAAGATGAATCAAAGGCATGTTTCCTACACCAGGAAGCAAAATCTCAACAGGTTATGAATGCTCCAGTTTTGCACCTTGTTTTATACATTACAATCAAAAGAAAAACACAGTGGGTTACATGAAATCCATTGGTGAGAGTTTAGGGAGGTGGGAGAAAGCTAAGAGGGGAAATCTCTGGGATTGGACGAAAAGTAAAATGATAGACACACACACCTTTTACAGAGGTGGGTTCAGGATGGTTAACAGTCAACAACTAAAAAAATGATAACAATGAGAGGATTTATGGTCTCTGCCCTGATGTCTTGGTTGTGCCCTGTGAGGTCTGGAAAAAGGGTAGTTATCCTAACATTCTAAACGTATGTTATGGTAGATGCAAAAGACAATCAACAGGCTCAGTTAAGGTAAAGATTGACCTTTGTCGGTGAAGATACTGGCCTAGGACACGACTACTAGCCATAAACTGCCTTTAGTTAAAAAGTTTTAACTTCAGACCACCCTTTGTGGTTACTGTAGGTCTCTGAGTTTGAAGACCACCACACAGGCCTCCCCTGAGCTGGTCAGGTTAGCATGTGGCCCCCTTTCGTCCACATCTCCCAGCGGGGTCACCTGCCCAGCAAGGCTACAAAGGACTGTCCATCACAGCTTGTTGTCATGCTGTCTTGTCACCCTGGTTGAAGGGCTCTAAAAGATGCTAGAGAAGCCTCAATGTGATGGGGTAGGGACATAAGCCCCTCTTTAGAGAGAGGTCCGGGCTCCTCACCTCCCCAGACTGGTCCACTTTGCAGAGAGAGGAGATGTTGCAGCCACACCTCTCTGGCCTGCATGCCACTCGGTTACCTCTGTGTGTGGAGGCTGAGGTGTCCCAGCTGCTCTGTATTTCACCAGCATTTGGGTGCTTCCCAAGGAAAGGACAGAGAGCCCAGACCTGGGGTCAAATAAAGGACAGTTGGATTGTTGATGATGATGAGACCAGCACCAGGTGTTAGACTGGACATGGGTTCACAACCTGGGTAGTTGGATTCTGGCTGGGAAAGAATTCAGGATCAAGACTCACACTATAAGAGAAAGTTTATTTAGAAAGTCACAGAGGTGGAAGAAGTAATGCCTAGAAGAAATGGGCTAGGAAACAAGTTACAGAAGCAAAGGAAGGGCCCTTGGAGCTTGGGAGTGAGGAAGGTGAAGGTGCTACACTGGTGGGGAGCGGGAGGGGAGAGGGGGAGGTGAGGCTGCGCTCCCAGGAGTGAGAGGTGCTGGGCTCTCTGTCCTAAGGGCTCTCAGGGTGGGGACTGTAGGGGAGGTTCCAGGGGAAGGAGCCATGGAATATTCTGCAGCTTCCCAGGTGTGTCCTTTTAGGGTGTGGTCTCCGCTGATTGATTGGTTGGCACCAGGGCAGGGGTCATTATCCAAAGCAGCTGGTCCTGAGGGCAGTTGTGGGGTTGCTTGTCTGGTTTTGCTGCTTTTCTGGGCCTGGAGCTGACATACAACTGAGGCCTAGATGTTATCTCTAGAGATGAAAGGTCAGGGGGTCCAAACCATATGCCAGGGGAGGAAAGGCCACCCTGGGGATGAGGCCCTGCCCTGCAATGGTCCCTTCCAGGCCCTGGGGGCTTTCCACCTGGTGACCTCCTTTCTGTGCCAGCCCATCTCCTCGCTCCGCTAACTTCCAACTGCCTCCCACAGGATCACGGAGGCCTGACCACCAACAGGCAAACTGTGCCCTTCCCTCGGAGACACTGGCAATTTAGTCTTTTTCTTCTTTTTTCCAACCCCAAATCTCCACTCCTGTGAACTGTAAGCCCTGAAGGTAGGTTTTGCCTCTTCCATCAGGGAGCTAGTGTCAGAGCTTGGCCTCCAAAGGCATGGGTAAGCCGCCACCCAAGGATGTGCTTGCGTGACATTCACTGAGGTGCCAACACCTTGAATTTCAGGCTCTTCCTCTGTAAAACAGCAGTCCTGGCGGTTTAGAGGACTAAGTGGAAGAACATATGTCAAGCACCCCAGCCACAATGGCACATAACCAATTGACAAAACCCCAGGAGGCCGTATGAGTTTCCTGTTGCTGCCCTAACAAACGGCCATAAACTTAGTGGTTTGAGTTTAAAACAACCCAGAGCTTATCACTGTGCAGGTTTGGAGGCCAGAAGTCCGACCAGGTCTCCCCGGCTGAGGCCCTGGTACAGGCGAGGCTGTGCTCCTGCTGGTGCCTCTGGGGGCTGTTCCTTGCCTCTGGCTTCCCAGGCCTCCTGCTTTCCTTGGCTCATGGCCCCGACCAGGCTCACTCCAAACTCCGCTTCTGCCATCGCCTCTTCTCTGAGAAGTGGAGACATGCATGTCAAAACTCGGAAGGAGGCAAAGACAAGTAAAATAGCAGATGAAAAATAAAAATTTGAGCCCAAGTGACATCATTAAACACTTGTAGTCAGTGTGTGAATCTAAAGGAGCAAAATGAGGAACTCAAAAAACAGGGCAAAAACCTATTTCCTATTTGCAGCTACGGAAACAACTGCTAGCAGAATGAAGAACAACTTCTCTCTCCCTCTCACACTGCTTGTTTGCACTTGTTTCACTAGAATAAACATCCAGAGAAAGGAAGCCTCTTTGCAGGCCCTGCTCACGGAGGGTCCCCTTGTTTATCTCTCAGAGCAAGAGCACACCTTCTGGAAAGCTCTAGTCTGAGGGCCGTGCCTACCATGGTCTCTTATAGTTTCATCCCCTCCCCACAAGTCCTGGTGAGGTAGGAGGGCAGGGAGAGCTGAGCACATGTGCCCAGCTAACTGCGTGGACCAGCAGTCCCGGAGGAGCGTGGGCACAGGCTGGGTGTTGTCCCAAACCCCCGCCGGACCTTGCAGGCAGCAGGTGAGCGCTGCCCAGACCCCGCACGCCACGCTGGGCTCACTGCAGACAGTGAAGGGAGGCAGCCCCTGAGGCTGAACTTTTATTTTTTATTTTATTTTTTTAATGGCGCACAATTGTTTATTTCTAGAATTTTTCATTTCATATTTTCAGACCACAGTTGGCCACAGATAACTGAAACCACAGAAAGTAAAACCATGGGTGGGGGTGGGGCTATTGTCCACAGAAAAGCCCGCATTGGAAAAAGAATATTTTTTCTCTTCATTTTTTTCCTTCATTGATTAAGGTATTACATATGTGTCCTTATCCCCCCAAACCCCCCACCCCCGGCCCCGCTCGTGCCCTCAGCCCCCTAGTGTCCGTGTCTATTGGTGATGCTTACATGCATGCATACAAGGCCTTTGGCTGATCTCTCCAGGCTGCACTTAGAAAACAGTTTTACGGTTTGCATACATTGATTTGATTTCTAAACACTATGAGGCACAGATGTTTTACTGGAGAAAGAAAACGATGTAAAAGGCATCGCCAGCGCGTTACTGTTAGCTGTGGAGCTGGACCTTGGTTCTTCAATTCAGCTAAGAAAGAACTCAGAGCCAGGACTCTACTGCAAGAGAACGTTTATTTAGAAAGTCAGAGGCAGAGGAGGCATCAGCTGGGCTGTGCGGATTCAGGAGACAGTTATAAGGCGGGAGGAGGGCCCTTGGAGCTTAGGAGAAAGAAGCGAAGATAACGGGCCTGAGGGCGGAATCCAGGCTGGACCACCGGGGTGCAGAAGAGAGGAAGCCCTTTCTGCTGCCGAAACCCCTAGGGCAGTGGTTCTCCACCTTCTGGCCCTTTAAATGCAGTTTCTCATGTTGTGACCCAACCATAAAATCATTTTCGTTGCTACTTCATAACTGTAATGTTGCTACTGTTATGAATCATCATGTAAATATCTGGTATGCAGGATGGTCTTAGGCGACCCCTGTGAAAGGGTCATTTGACTGCCAAAGGGGTCCCGACCCACAGGTTGAGAACCGCTGCCCTAAGGCAAGGCGAAGGAGTTTCCCAGAGCTGAAGAGCAAGCGCGAGAAAGACGTTTGCCCGAGGACGCTTTGAAAAGCCAGGAGGAAGCTGACCTATGGGAAAGCTAAGCACTACCACAGGCAGACGCACAGAGCTGAGACTCGGATGGCCAGGATGGCAAGAAGAGCTGGTAACTGCCAGGTACCCGTGGAACCGAATTGACATCGTCATCAGGGTTAGAGGTATCAGTGGTGCGAGCCCAAAGGGCCAAGAGGTGCTGCAGCGCCCTCGCCTTCGCCAGGTCTCCAAGGGCCCCTGGCTAAGGTCTGCCAGGCTGGATGAACACGCCCAGGGAGCCGGAACCATACAGTGCATGGGGGACCCAAACCTGGTGCCAGTAAGCGCCCGATCCACAAGTGGCCATGGCAAACTCAACACAAGCGCACTGCCTGGCGGGTAACAGTGATTGCTGGACATCGCGGTAAGTATGACATCATGGGCATGAGGGTCCTTCCATGAGATCTACGCGGCTGGAAAAGCGTCCAACAAGCAAACTTCCCGCGGCCCCTCCCGTGGTCTCCACGCAGCCGAATGAAGCAGACCCCCCGCTGTGCAGAGGGCGAGAGGCCCGAAAGAGACCAATCAGCGGGCTTGCTGGGAGGGTGAGCTGAGGGACGTGCCAATGTGGCTTTTGCAAGTTGGTCAGTCAACAAACAGTGAGTGCTGTGAAATAGGAATGAATCGGGCGAGGCGCAGGCGTACTCGATAGCGAGCACAAGCCCTGGCCCTTGCCTTAGGGGTTTGCGCCTGTTTTCTTAGGGGTTTGCAGGATTTCGGGGAGGTGCAGGGAGTCCCCACAGAGCGTCCACCAGCTCTCCCGGGGGCTCTTCCAGGGCGTGGTCTCCACTGCTTGGGGGGCACAGGGCAGGGGCATTGGGCAGCGCAGCTGGGCCGGAGGAGCCGTCATCACTGGTCTGGTTTCGCTGCTTTTCTGGGCCTGGAGCTGAAACACAACTGAGGCCTAAGTACTAGCGCTAGGTTGACCAGAACTCAGGCTTTGTTCCTAAGATTGTTTGATGCGGCCACAACCTCCGTGTCCTGAGGGCTTAATGCTTAAGGGAGTGGCTGTGCAGGGCACGCCTGGGCGTTGAATGAGACTATTCTCCGCCTCCTGTTCCCCCTCTAAGGGGGCTAAACCGCAAGGCTGTGCCCTAACCGGTTTGGCTCAGTGGATAGAGGGTGGGCCTGCGGACTGAAAGGTCCCAGGTTCGATTCTGGTCAAGGGCATGTACTTTGGTTGCGGGCACATCCCCAGTGGGGGGTGTGCAGGAGGCAACTGATCGATGTTTCTCTCTCATCGATGTTTCTCTCTATCCCTCTCCCTTCCTCTCTGTAAAAAATCAATAAAATATATTGAAAAAATAAAAATAAACCGCGTGGCTAGCGACAGGCTAGTGGAGGGAAGGCCCCACTGCGGGAGGTCCTCGCCCTTCTCAGTTGTTTTCTCTGCTTTGCCCTTTGCTGGGCAGGGACTTCCCGCCACATCACTGCCGGAGGGTGAGGCGTGAAGAAGAGGAACTCAGCCTTCCTGAAGCTGACAGAGCAGGTCGGGGAGAAGTAGTTGCAAATCCAGGACCTGCCCAGGGCAGCCTGGGTGGAAGCTGAGCGGGGTCGCCCCCCCCCCCCCCCCGCAACCCTCGCGGTCCCCCCCAGCAGCCCGGCTCGGCACATGGTGAACCGTCAATGTCATGAGACAACCACGCGCAGAGCCTGGGGAAGGAACTCACCATTCCTGATGCTCCCGCCCAGGCGGGACCGCCCCCGGGGAGCTGGTCAGGGATGCCCTAACCTGTGCGGGTGCAGGAAGGGCGGACCGGCTCCTTGCAGAGAGGCATGCAGACCCTGCTCATCTCCTTCGGGCTGTTATTCATGGAACAGGTGCTGGCTCTCATCCCAGAGGGGGGATTATGTTGTCCCCAACCAACCTGTGGTATCTCCTCCTCCCCCAGAGGCAGGCCCGAGCCCAGCCCAGCAGGAGCCTGGCAGGGGCGGTGCAGCGGGAAGCCGAGGGGCAGGGGGTGGGGGGAGAAAGCGGGGCCCAGGCGTGGGCAGGCTGGCACCCCTCCAAGCCGCTGGAGCGCCCCGCAGGAGACAGTGTCGGTGGAGCCCACGCTCAGAGTTACCCCAGATCCGACAGGCAGCCATGCGGAGGCACCGCGGGCCCGTTCGCCGCAGCACTCAGTGCTCCGGCTCTGGGCACACACAGACAAGCCAGGGACGACGGTTCCTCCCACAGGAGCCCACACGCCAGCTTAGCAGCCTCGCCAGTGGGCCACCTGGGCGAAGCGGGCAGAAGGCAAGCTTGGCCCTGCAGGCAGACGTCTAGGCCGGCCCTGTGAGGCCCTGCAGGTCCGTGAGCTCCAGCAAAGCCGCTAGTGTCTGCTTGACTTTTTCCTCTTTGCAAGAGGTGGGGGGACTGGGGGGGGGGGGCAGTGTCCTGGTGAGGCTGTGGTGAGGATTGAGTGTGTTCATACAGATAAAGCACTTAAAAAGCACGCAGCATGATTAGTGCCCAAATGGTTTTTATTCTATAGCTTCTGTGAATTGCTTCTTTTTAAATATATATACTAGAGGCTCGGTGCACAGATTCACACACTGGTGGGGTCCCTCGGCCTGGCCTGCGGAGGTTAGACCGAAACCAGCTCTCAGACATCCCCCGAGGGGTCCCAGGTTGCAAGAGGGAACAAACCAGGCCAAGGGACCCCACTGGTGCATGATCGGGGCTGGGGAGGGATTGCAGGAGGGCTCCAGGGCGTGTCTGGCCCATCTTGCCCAGTCCCGATTGGGATCCCAGCATCAAGGTAACTTACAGGTCGGAGCATCTACCCCCTGGTGGTCATAGTGACTGGTTGAACAGTCGAACAAATAGTCAGACGCTTAGCATATTAGACTTTTATTATCTATATATATATAGAGAGAGAGAGAGGAAGTGAGAGGGAGAAACACTGATGTGAGAGAGAAGCATGAGGTTGCCTCCTGTATGCACCGTGACCCAGATCAAGCCTGCAACCTGGGTGTGTGCCCTGACCAGGAACTGAAACTGACCTTTGGGTGCAAGTGCTCAGAAGTTTGCCTTGTTCACTACAATGAACCAAGAACCGACAGAGGCATTGCTGGGAATGAGCTGGTCTCCAGAGAACCCGGGAGGTGTGGCCAGGGGCTGCGGCCGAGGTCACTTGCAGAGTAGCTTCGTCACCGACAGCCACTGCTAGTTACTGCTACAATCCAGCACTCAGCTCCCAATCCTAGTCGCCTGTAATGTAAAAGGGAATAACCTAGAAAATGTATAAGGTCTTAAAGCACCTGAGAGCTGCCCAATGTGTAAATTGATCATTTCCAAGGATTTGAGCCTTGCCATGCTGGGCGGGGCTCCCGGTGCCCTGTCAGCCTCTGCCTCAGCCCAGGGAAGGGCAAATGGCTTCCACCACAGGCCTGCTAGGAACTTGTGTAAACAGAGGCGAGAGGAGGCACAGACCTTTGTCACCTTTCTGTGCATGAAATGAGAGCTCTATTTAACAAACATGTCTCATACCTCCCGAGGAGCAACATTGAAACTGTGCCTCTTGATGAGATGGCATTTCATCGGAATCTACTGCGTGCACCCGCAGGGCTCTCTCAGGGGCAGCCCTGGCCGGCTGGCACTGGCTGGTTCTGGAAGCTGTGAGACTCAGTGCCCCGCCCAGGGTGAACAGGCTCCCGCCTGAGACCGCACTGCCCTCTGCTGGGCGTCAGGGGCTAAGCGCAGGAACGTTTTCAGGGGAAGATTTTCTCATTTTGAACAAACTTTTTGAAATGTATACCGGAGCTTTGCATGGAAAGCGAAGTTGGACTGTATCAGTTGCAAAGTCTCTCTCTCTTCAGAGGCAAAATTTGGCGAATTTTGAGAATTTGTAGCCGGTGGGAGTGTAGGGTGTGCACAGGCAGATTTGGAGTCAGGCTCATGCTGTGTCCCAGCTTTCCTGCCTGGTTGTATCATCTCGGGCAAGTTTGACATCCCCTCTCAGCCTCAGTTTTCTCATCTGTGAAATGGGTCAATCGTAAGGATACTCAAACATTAAGGAAGAAAAGGTATGCACAGTCCCCCACAGAGCATGTGACACAGAATTTCAATAATACTGGTTAGCATTACTGCTTCCATCTTCTCCTTAAAGATGCAGAAGCTCAGAGGACTGGATCAAGGGTCCCAAGGCCATGCATCTCTGTAGGGTTGAAGGAGGGCAATCCCAGGCCAGAACCGTCCATCCCCCCGTCGGGTCCTGGGCTCCAATGAGCTCCTGTCCCTCCCCTGCCTAGCTGCTGACGCCTGGCCTTGACCCTTTGCCTGAGCAACCCCGTCGTCCCACACAAGGAAGTGTTGCCTTCTCCCGGAGCAGCGGCTGTAATGCAGGGGCAATGTGAGATCTCTAGCGGGGAAAGCATTCCCTAGTCATCACCAATCGGCTGGGGCAGTGAGGCCTGAGGGCGGGGCTGTCAACTGGCTAAATGTAGGACCCATAAGAGCGTTCATCCCTCACTTACATTCGCTCACTCACAGGCCCTTATTGGGTGCCACCATCTGCCAGGCGCGTCTCCTCAGCAGACAGGGTGAAGGAGAGTGATGGTGACTGGGCTGCAGATGGGCTCTGCCACGCCCCTGGGCACCTGGTGGGGCTGGTTCCCCTTTTGTGTGGTTTGTCACATCGCCAGTGTGACCAGAACCCACCCTGGGGCACCAGCCCCTGCTGTGGAGGGAGTGGCCCTCCGATAAACAAATTACAGACGGTGAGGGCTTACTCTGACGTTACACCGCCTGCCACCAAATGACATGGTGCTGGCAGGGCGACCACGAGTGCCCAGCACCGCAGTGTCCTCCCGGCAGGTCCCCCTGCAGCCCAGGGCCATTGCACAGGCCGGGCCGGCAGCACCGGCGCCGATGGCTCGGGTTGGCATTCCAGGACTGACCCTGCTCAGCCACTCACACCGCGAGCTCCTGCAGTCGAGGGTTTAGTCTTTCCTGTCTCCAGCTTCTCATCAGATGATGAAGAATTGCGAGGATCAGACAGTAAATGTCAAGCCCCCGGCAGCTGACCGAGATGGGTACTCAATCCATGGCAGGCAGTCATCACCTCACACCTACGCGAAATGTGTGCACATATGTGCTGTGTATATGGAAGTTCACACACACACACACACACACACTGATGCATGTGAAAACATGTGTACCAACTTCTATGTCTGTGCATAAAATATTTAGTCGAATGCTGGAGGCAAGGAAAATATGTACACTCTTGCGATTATAGGGGGTAAATATGCCCACTTGGCCAAGCGCACAAACAGGGGAAGCTACGTAAGGTGACAGAGATCAGAAGGGCACCCCGCAGAGTGGGACGTGCTGGACACGGCGGCCGCCGGGGCGGGAATGCCTCTGTGTTCACTCGGTGGGGTTACCCAGCAGGCAGCTTGATTCACATCTGTCAAAGTTAATTAAAACACGCACCCGAGCTTTGTATTTATTGTATGTGCATGTTGCCTCAATTTTATGAGTAGATCAAGGTCAACCCAGTGAAATGGAATTTTGCTTGAGGATCTTGTTAAAAGCCAGATGAAATCCCCCCTTACTAAAATCTTCCTATGGCTTCTTCTTGGTTTTATAACAAACTCAAAGTGTTTACTGTGATTTATGAGCTGACCTGATCTAGCCTCTCTCCTCCTCTCCACTCACCCACCAACCCCAGCTTGAACGCCCAGGTGCTTCTGCCCCCTCTTTAGGACATTCTTGCCCACAGCTGCCCACAGACCCCTCGTGATGATTCTCTGTTCACTCCCACCCTGACGTCTGCTCCAGAGACGCCTCCGGCCGCACCCCTTCCCGCAGGGCCTGCCCCTCCGCACACGCCGCTTCTGCCTGGAATCAAACTGCAGGTGTGTCAGCGGGCTGCTTGTCTATCAGCTTCTGGGGACAGAGACCTGTGTCCCCAGGGCTTAGTACAGCCTGGTGCACAGCAGACATCACCCACATACGTACACACACATTCACATATATGTACATACACACACGCACACATACACATAATACACATACACACATGCATGCGTGCACACACACACAGACAGACTCACATACACGCTGAACAGGGACCGTGGGGGAGAGTTGTAATGATGACGCCCCTGGTTTGATGACATGGAGCACTTCCGTTTCCACGTGAACGCGGAGACCTTGGGAAGCGCTTTGTAGAAGGTTCCCTGGACGCTCTGCTCCTCCAGAGGCCCCCACTGTTCACGCTGCGGAGAAGTGCTGGAGAGCAGAGCACACGCCCGAGACAGACGCGCCAGGTCACACGCGGAGCGCTGCTCTCCACTCGGCGGGAATGCAAACATCCATCGGCTAACAAGTACCTGACTTAGGCCACTCTCCTTGAAAAATAACAAGGTTGTTTCAATTCTACCTCAAATATAAATTAATTGAAAAAATCACTTATACCTCAGGAGAGAGAGAGAGAAGAGAAAAAGAAAGAGGAAGGAAGGAAGGGAGGGAGGAAAGGAGGGAGGGAGGGAGGGAGGGAGGGAGGGAGGGAGGGAGGTTGTTTAATATGTAAGAATCCACCGAGGAAAGTTTGGTGGTAAGTGCGCAGACGCCAGATGCCATAGTAGTCACCGTGCTGGTGAGATGCACCCAGGTTCATGCAGTAACCGTATTACCGATCGCTCATTAATAACGACACACCTGTCTGCAATATCTAGAGCCTTTCAAAGGCTGCAGTTACCGGGTTCCACAGAAGTAACCTGCTTTCAGATGATGCTCCCGCAGCCTGACAAGCACACCGGAAACCTCGCTCCGTTTCTGAGTGGCTGTGGGAGGGCCGCTGTGGAACGTGGCACAGATTTGACCATCACCTCATCTGAGCGTTGCTTCTGTGACCCCGCAACACGCACAGCGATGCGTCTCTTCCTCCAGCTGCTCTGGTCCCCGCAGCGGGCCTGGCCTCGGGGCAGGGCTGGTGCCTTTCCCCAGATAAAGCGCGGCTGCACGGACGCTGATCACAGAGCCCCATGCTGGCGACACCTCCCTGCCCCCATTTGCTTAGGTTACGAAAGCATTCTTACTATTTGTTGAACTAATACAAACTGCTTAGCTTGCGTTTTAAACTGTGAGAATAAGTTACTCGTGTTCTGAAGCAACTGTACACTTAATCCTGAAAACTGTTCTCGGGTTGGCATGTACACGCGCTGGGGTCCCAGGAACTTAAGGAACAAAACTGGGAGTGAGGGATTTAAGAGCAGAGAGATCTGGGTTCAAATCCAGCGTCTACAACTTCCTGCCTGTGTTACTTCACCTCTTCTTCCTCGGGGTCTCCATCTATAACATGACCCACTTCACAATACCCCCACTTCACAGGGCCCTAACTAGGTGACCTGCACACTACTGGTGTTTGCCCAGTAACTGAATATATTCATAAACATATACTTAGTACTTCTTATAAAGAAAGGGCTATGTAGATGCTCTAAGTGCGATAAAAAGAGGGAAGTGCCCTGCCTAGAGTGAAAGGAGATACAGAAGTTGTTGTGTGTGCTAGAAAAAAGGGAAGTGGAATCCAGAGGGGTATAAATGAAATAAACACGCTCACTGGTGTCAGGGATCTGACACAAGTTATCTCTTTTAGTTTCACAGTAACAAAATAGAGCACCACATTGTTCAGTACTTCCAAACCTAACTCAAAATGGCTTAAGATCGAGAGAGAGAGAGAGAGAGAGAGAGAGAGAGAGAGAGAGAGAGGAATGTTTGCTCCCAGGACTGGGGCACCAAGGTGGAAATGGAGGTTGGCTATGGCTACTAGTAAGAGGACCACAGGTTAGGTGATGTGTACATGGCTTTCTCTTTCTTGGGCCTTTCTCCCAGCTCCCGCCATATGCTTCTCTCTTTCCTCCTCTTTGCCGGCCTCATTCCCTCCTAGTTTGGACCTGCTTCTCTGAGAGCCAAGCAGCATGGCCCTGGAAGCCTTGGCTATGTTCCTGCAGAAACAGTCCAACGGAAAGAGAGGCCTTGTTCGTGATTCCTACGTCAGTGAACCAGGGGAGCACCTAGGTGGGCCTACCTGGTGACATGCACACTATTTGCCCGGTCACTGAGCTTCAGCACATGGAGTGCCCTGATTGGCACTAGAAAAAAGAACAAACTAAGCCCAAAGTCAGAATAAGAACGAAAATAATAAGAGCAGAAACAAATGAAATAGAAAAAAAATTAAAAATCAACAAAACTACAGGCTGTTTTTTCATTTTTATTTTTTTATTGATTTCAGAGAGGAAGGAAGAGAGAGAAATTGTTAGACACATCAATGGTAAGAGAGAATCATTGGCTGCAACCCACAACCCGGGGGAGTCTGCAACTTGGGCAAGTCTGAGACCTGGGCATGTGCCCCCACCAGGAATCAAACAGTGACCTCCTGGTTCATAGGTCGACAATCAATCACTGAGCCACACCGCCAGGCAGGGCTGCTTTTGTTGTGGGGAAAGAATCAACAAAATTGACAGACCTTTAGCTAGCCTAAGAAAAAAGAAAGAAGACAAAAAATATCAGAAACAAAAGAGGATGCATTATAACTGAAGCCACAGAGATTCAAAGGATCATAAGAGACTACTATAAACAAATATATGCTAACACATTGCATAGTCTAGAACAGCCGTGGGCAAACTACGGCCCGCGGACCGGATCTGGCCCGTTTGAAATGAATAAAACTAAAAAAAAAAAAAAGATCGTACTCTTTTATGTAATGATGTTTACTTTGAATTTATATTAGTTCACACAAACACTCCATCCATGCTTTTGTTCCGGCCCTCCGGTCCAGTTTAAGAACCCATTGTGGCCCTCAAGTCAAAAAGTTTGCCCACTCCTGGTCTAGAAGAAATACATACATTCCTAGAAACATATAACCTACCAAGATTGAATCATGAAGAAACAGAAAACCTGAACAGACCAACAGTGAGTGAACACATTGAATAGGTTATCAAAAACCTCCCCAAAAATAAAACCCAATATCAGATGGCTTCACCGGTGAATTCTACCAAATACTTTAAAAGAATTAGCACTTATCTCTCTCAAATTCTTCCAAAAACTAAGGAGGAGAGAGTACTTTATAACTCATTGTACAAGGCCAGCATTGCCCTGAAACCAAAAGCAGGAAGTAACACCCACAAGAAAAGAAAACGATAGACTAGCATCCCTCGTGGTCTTAGATGCAAAAGTTCTCAACAAAACACTAGCCACCTGAATTTAAGAGCAAAGTAGAAGGATGAGACACCGTGATCAGGTAGGATTTATCCACAGATGCAGGATGGTTCATCATATGCAAATCAAAAGAGATAGACCACATTAAGAAAATGAAGGAAAAAATCAGATGATCATCTTTTAAAAGTGCAAAAAAAGCATTGAACAAAATTTAACATTCTTGCCCTGGCCGATGTGGCTCAGTGATTGGAATGTTGGCCTGTACACCAGAGGGTCATTGGTTTGATTCTTGGTCAAGGGCACATACCTGGATTGCAGGTTCCATCCCACCCCCACCACTACAGGTGAGGTGCATGTGTGGGAGGCAACCAATCAGTGTGTTTCTGTCACATCCATGCTCCTCTCTCTCTCTCTCTCTCTCCCTCCTCACTCGCTTCTTCTCTCTCCAAAAATCAATGGAAAAATATCCTCACTCCTAGGATGAGGATAAAAATGAAACAAATTTAACATCCTTTCATGATAAACACACACACACACACACACACACACACACACACACACACACACACACACTAGGAAGAGGCCCTGGCCAGATAGCTCAGTTGGTTAGAGCGTCGTCCTGATAGGCCAAGGTTGTGGGTTTGATCCCGGGTCAGGGCACATACAAGAAACAACCAAGGAGTGCATAAATAAGTGGGACAACACTTCTCTCTCTCTCTCTCTCTCTCTCTCTCTCTCTCTCTCTCAAAAATTATTAATTAAAAAAAATAAAACTAGAAAAAAATAGGAGGAAATAATGAAAAGCTAACATCATCCTCAGTCAATAGTGAAAACCTAAAAGCTTTTTCCCTAACATCAGTAACAAGTCCAGGGTGCACACTCTATTCAACACAGAGCAGTCTAAGTCCAAGCCAGAGCAATTCGGCCCACCCTGCTCCCTGCCCCAGGCCTTCACCCCACCCCGTCTGCATCTATGGGTTATGCATATATGCATACAAGATCTTTAGTTGATTACCTCCCACCCACCCACCTACCCTCCTCCACCCCCAGATTCCTCACTCTGTTCCCTGCTTCCATATCTCTGGATTCACTCAGTTCATCTGTTTATTTTCTTTCTTAGATTCTACATTTGACTGAGATCATGGGATACTTGTCGTTCTCTGACTGGCTTATTTCTCTTAGCATGATACTCTCCAGGTCCCTCCATGCTGTCTCAAAGGGTAAGAGGTCCTTCTTTTTTACTGCTGCATAGTATTCCATGGTGTAAATGTACCACAGCTTTTTATCCACTCATCTACTGATGGGCACTTGGGCTGTTTCCAGATCTTAGCTATTGTAAATCGTGCTGCTATGAACATAGGGGTCATACATTATTTCTGATTGGTGTTTCCTAGAAGTGGGATCACTGGGTCAAATGGCAGTTCCATATTTAATTTTTTGAGGAAACTCCATACTGTTTTCCATAATGGCTGCACCAGTCTGCATTCCCACCAGCAGTGTACTAGGGTTCCCTTTTCTCCACATCCTCACCACACTTGCCATTTGGTGATTTGTTGATGGTAGCCATTCTGATAGGTGTGAGGTGATACCTCATTTTCATTTTAACTTGCATCTCTCTGATGATCAGTGACTTTCAGCATTTTTTCATCTGTCTCTTGGCTATCTGTATGTCCGCTTTGGAGAAGTGTCTATTTAGGTCCTTTGCCCATTTTTAATTGGATTGTTTTCTTCCTTTTGTTAAGTTGTATGAGTTCCTTATATATTTTGGAGATTAACCCTGATAAAGGGCACATACAGTGGGCTCCCTTTTTGTTTTGTTGATGGTTTCTTTTTCTGTGCAGAAGCTTTTTATTTTGATGTAACCTCATTCATTTATTTTCTCCTTAGTTTCCTTTGCTGTAGGACATGAAGCCATAAATATATTGCTATGAGACATGTCTGAGATTTTGCTGCCTATGGTCTCTTCTAGGATTTTTATGGCTTCCTGACTTACATTTAGGTCTTTTATCCATTTTGAGTTTATTCTTGTGTATGGTGTAAGTTGGTGGTCTAATTCATTTTTTGCATGGATCTGTCCAATTTTTCCAGCACCAATTATTGAAGAGACGGTCTTGATTTCATTGTATACTGATGCCCCTTTAGTCAAATATTAATTAGTGCAATGAATTGGGTCAACTTCTGGGTTTTCTGTTCTGTTATGATTTATACTAGAGACCCAGTGCACAGATTCGTGCACCAGTGGGCTCCCTCAGAGTGGCATGCGGGGATCAGGCCGAAACCGGCAGTCCAATGACACCTGCCGCTCCTGCTCATCCCGGCCCTGCTGCGCCTGCTGCCACCAACACCTCTTAGTAGGTTTGCTGCTGCTCCGCTGCGGTCTCCAGGCTGTGGCGGCCAGCTATGAGCCCTGCATCTGGTGCCCCTCAGTCAGCTGAGTGGCACTCCCACTGTGGGAGCACACTGACCACCAGGGGCAGCTTCTTCATTAAGCATCTGCCCCCTGGTGGTCAGTGCATGTCATAGCAACCAGTGGAATGGTCGACCAGTTGAACAGTCACTTAGGCTTTTATATATATAGACTAGAGGCCTGGTGCATGAAATTTGTGCATGGGGGGTGTCCCTCAATGCAGCCTGCACCCTCTCCAATCCAGGACATCCCTCTTGCAATCTGGGACTGCTGGCTCCTAATCGCTCCCCTGCCCGCCTGCCTGATCACCCCTAACCATTCTGCCTGCCTGCCTGATGCCCCTAACTGCTCCCTTACCTGCCTGATCACCCCTAACTGCCTCTGCTTGCCTGCCTGATCACCCCTAACACCTCTGCCTGCCAGCCTGATCTCTTAACTGCTCTCCCCTGCTGGCCTGATTGCCCTTAACTGCCTCTGCCTCAGCCCCACCACGGTGGCTTTGTCTGGAAGGACATCTGGAAGATGTCTGGTCTAATTAGCATATTACCCTTTTATTAGTACAGATGCCTGTTCTTGTGCCAGTACCAGGCTGTTTTGATTACAGTGGCTTTGTATTATAACTTGATACCTGACATTGTGATTCCTCCAACTTTGTTCTTCCTTATCAAGATTGCTGCAGCTATTTGGGGACTTTTTTGGTTCCATATAAATTTTTGGAGGATTTGGGAGAAACCAAGATGGCGGCATAGGTTAACGCCGGAGATTGCTGCCTCGAACAACCACTTCAGAGATATAACTAAAGGACAGAACAGACATCATCCAGAACCACAGGAAGGCTGACTGAGTGGAAATTCTACAACTAGGAGTAAAGATAATATCATACCCAGACTCAGTGGAGGCGCAGTGCTGAAGTGAAATACTCAGGTGCGGAGTGCGCGCAGAGCGGGCTGGCGGCGGAGGGTGCGGTTGTTGTTTTCAATCAGGAGGGAGTTTCAGACTCTGAGCTCCAGATCCGGCCAAGTCTCTGGGGACCCAGACTCAAACGGGAGAAGCAGGACTGTCTGGCTTCGGTCGGAACTCGAAGGCAGCTTTCTCTCCGAGGTTTGCAGCAGTTGCTGGGACTCTGAGAGGCAGAGCCCCTAGGGACAGAACTGAGAGCAGCCATAACTGCTCGCTCCGCCCGACCTGTAGATCCCTTGGGACCCGCCCCGCCCAAGCCCTGCGCAGAACCATTTGCCGGATAGCCTCAGGCAAAGGCTAGATTAGCACCGCCCTAGAGATCCAGCACAGAAGCTCTCCCACTGCAGACACAGCTGACTCTCATAGCCAGTTAGCCTGGAGGTCAAATCACCCCTGGTATTACCAACAACAATCAAGGCTTAACTACAAGACTGCGCACAAAGACCACTAGGGGGTGCACCAAGAAAAGATAAAAAAATGCGGAGACAAAGAAACAGGACGCAAATGTCAGAAATGGAAGATATAGAGCTCAAAACCACACTTTTAAGGTCTCTCAAGAACTGTCTAGAAGCTGCCGATAAACTTAGTAAGCCCCTCGAAAAGACTGGTGAGACCGCCAATAAATGTAGTGAGATCCTCAAGAAATCTAATGAGACCCTCGATGTTGTGATAAAGAACCAACTAGAAATTAAGCATACACTGACTGAAAGAAAGAATATTATACAGACACCCAACAGCAGACCAGAGGAGCGCAAGAATCAAGTCAAAGATTCAAAATGCGAAGAAGCAAAAAACACCCAACTGGAAAAGCAAAATGAAAAAAGAATCCGAAAATACGAAGATAGTGTAAGGAGCCTCTGGGACAGCTTTAAGCGTACCAACATCAGAATTATAGGGGTGCCAGAAGATGAGAGAGAGCAAGATATTGAAAACCTATTTGAAGAAATAATGACAGAAAACTTCCCCCACCTGGTGAAAGAAATAGACTTACAGGTCCAGGAAGCGCAGAGAACCCCAAACAAAAGGAATCCAAAGAGGACCACACCAAGACACATCATAATTAAAATGCCAAGAGCAAAAGACAAAGAGAGAATCTTAAAAGCAGCAAGAGAAAGAAACCGAGTTACCTACAAGGGAATACCCATATGACTGTCAGCTGATTTCTCAACAGAAACTTTGCAGGCCAGAAGGGAATGGCAAGAAATATTCAAAGTGATGAATACCAAGAACCTACAACCAAGATTACTTTATCCAGCAAAGCTATCATTCAGAACGGAAGGTCAGATAAAGAGCTTCACAGATAAGGAAAAGCTAAAGGAGTTCATCACCACCAAACCAGTATTATATGAAATGCTGAAAGGTATCCTTTAAGAAGAGGGAGAAGAAAAAAATGGTAAAGATACAAATTATGAACAACAAATATGCATCTATCAACAAGTGAATCTAAGAATCAAGTGAATAAATAATCTGGTGATCATAATAGAATCAGGGACATAGAAAGGGAATGGACTGACTATTCTTGGGGGGGGAAAGGGGTGTGGGAGATGCGGAAAGAGACTGGACAAAAATCGTGCACCTATGGAAGAGGACAGTGGGTGGGGAGTGAGGGCGGAGGGTGGGGCGGGAACTGGGAGGAGGGGAGTTATGGGGGGAAAAAAGAGGAACAAATGTAATAATCTGAACAATAAAGATTTAATTTAAAAAAAAATTTTTGGAGGATTTGTTCTAGATCTGTGAAATATGTCATTGGTATTTAATAGGGATGGCATTGAATCTGTAGTTTCCTTAGGTAGTATGGACATTTTAATGATGTTGATTCTACCAATCCATGAACACGAAATATTCTTCCACTTGTTCATATCTTCTTCTCTCTCTTTTTTTTCAAAGTAGTTCTCTGAGTACAGGTCTTTAGCTCCTTGGTTAAGTTTATCCCTAAGTATCTTAATTTTGTTGTTGTTGTTGCAATGGTAATGAGATTGTTTTTTAGTTTCTCTTTCTGAGAAGTCATTATTGGTGTATAAAAATACCATCAGTTTTTGGGTGTTGATTTTGTATCCTGCTACATTGCCAAATTCATTTATTAAATATAGTCATTTTTTTTGTGGAGTCTTTAAGGTTTTCTATTACAATCTCATGTCATCTGCGAGTAATGGGGGTTTTACTTCCTCTTTTCCAAATCGGATGTATTTTATTTCTTCTTCTTGTCTGATCGCTGTGGCTAGGACTTCCAGTACTATGTTGAATAAGAGTGGTGACAGCAGACATCCCTGCCTTGCTTCTGTTCTTAGGGAAAATGATTTTAATTTTTGCCCATTGAGTATGATGTTCACTGTAGGTTTGTCATATATGATCTTTATCATGTTGGGATATGCTCCTATTCCCACTTTACTAAGAGTTTTTTATAAAAAATGGGTGTTGGATTTTGTCGAATGCTTTTTCTGCATCTATTAATATGATCATGTGATATTTGTTTTTCAATTTGCTTATGTGATTTATCACGTTTATTGATTTGCGAATATTGTACCAACCTTGCATGCCTGGAATAAATCCCACTTGGTCATGGTGTATGATCTTTTTAATATATTGCTGGATCCAACTTGTTAATATCTTGTTGATGATTTTGTAATCTATGTTCATCAAGGATATTGCCCTGTAATTATCTTTCTTTGTAGTGTCTTTATCTGGTTTTGGAATTAGGATAATGCTGGCCTCACAAAAAGAGTTTGGAAGTGGGAATCTCTTGGATTTTTTGGAATAGTTTGAGAACTATAGGTGTTAGTTCTTCTTTGAACGTTTGGTAAAACTACCCTGTGAAGCCATCTGGACCCAGGCTTTTGTTTGCTGGGAGTTTTTTGATTACTGCTTCTATTTCCTCAGTTGTTATTGGCCTATTCAGGTTTTCTGATTCTTCCTGATTCAGTTTTGGAAGATTATATTTTTCTCAAAATTTGTCCATTTCATCCACATTGTTGAGCTCATTGGCATATAGTTGTTCATAGTATTTCCCTACAATCCTTTGTATTTCTGTAGTGTCAGTGGTTACTTCTCCTCATAAGTTTCTGATTTTATTTATTTGGGTCCTCTTTCTGTTTCTTGGTGAGTCTGGCTAATGGTTCTTCAATCTTCAATCTTTTTTATACTTTCAAAGAATCATTTCTTGGTTTTATTGACCTTTTGCATTATTTTTGTCATCTCTCTGGCATTTATTTCTGCTCTAATCTTTATCATTTTCTTCTTCTACTTACTCTGAACTTTTCTTGTTGTTCTCATTCTAGTTCTTTAAGTTGTAGGGTTAAATAGTTTTTTATTTATTTTTCTTGTTTTTTAGGTAGGACTGGAGTGCTATAAACTTCCCTCTAAGGATTACTTTTGCTGTGTCCCATAGATTTGGAGTTGTTGTGTGTTTATTTTCATTTGTTTCTAGGGAGTTTTTTATTTCCTCTTTGATCTCAGTGGTAACCCATTAATTGTTTAATAACATACTATTTACCTCCATGAGTTTGAATATTCTGGGATGTGTTTACTATAGTTGATTTCTAATTTTATTCCACTGTGTCCTGAGAAGATGCTTGATATGATTTCAGTTTTCTTGAGCTTATAGAGACTTGTTTTGTTTCCTAACATGTGGCTTATCTTTGTGAATGACACATTTGCATTTAAGAAGAATGTGTATTCTTCAGCTTTGAGGTCATATGTTCTATAAATGTCAGTTAAATCCATCTGACCCAGTGTGTCTTTTAGAGTCACTTCTTCCTTGTTCATTTTTTTCTATGGAAGATAGATCCAGTGAAGTCAGTGGGGTGTTAAAATCCCCTACTATGACTGTATTGTTGTCAATCTCTCCCTTAAAGTCCTCTAAAAGTTTTTTATACATTTAGGTGCTCCTATATTGGGTGAATATATATTTACCAGTGTTATATCCTCCTGTTGGATTGATCCCTTTAGTATTATGTAGTGACGTTTGTTATCTTCATTTGGAAGTCTATTTTGTCAGATATGAGCATTGATACTCTAGCTTTTTTTTTACCATCACTTCGCTCTCATTCTGTGTGAGTCTTTTGTTCTGAGGTGGGTCTCTTGTAGACAGCATATAGTTGGGTTTTTAATTGTTTTCTCTTTTTGGTTCTCTGATTGAGTATTTTTTTCAACACTGTCTTCTAATTCCCTGATTCAATCCTCAGCTCCCCTTAATCTGCTGTGTATTTCTTCTGATGTGTTCTTTATTTGTCCTGTGTCATTCTTTATTTCTGTTTTCATATTTACTATATATTTTCTCATGCTGTTAAGCATCTTTATCTTCATTAATCTGTACTCCATATCAGATGAATTTCTTATCTCCATTTCATTTATCGCTTCTTCTGGAGAATGCTCTTGTTCTTTCCTTTGGGGGGTTGTTTCTTTTTCTCCTCTTTTAGCTGCCTGTTGAGATTTGTGAGTATGTATTAGGTAGATCTGCTACACCTTTCAATCTCCAGTGCAGGACAGTGTCAAATGCTGTTTCTGACTCATTAGATCAGGCAAAGACTTAAAGCCTCCAGAGACTGCCTCTGCCTACAGACAGATAGGATTCATCTTGAATAGCCCTTAGGCAATTGTCCACAGATACGGCGGGATTTTTTTCAATAAGGTGGGGCAATTGCTTCTGCCTGGAGGCTAATTGTTATTCACAGTCTCTTACTGGGCCTCAGAAACACTGGACCATGGGGCAAGGTGTTTTCCCATAGTGTGGGTCACCTGTCTTCCCCTCAGGCAAAGCCACCAGTATAGAAAACGTCTGCGTGAGAAAGATGACCTCTGCAACTGAGGGAATGACTCAGCACAGGAAACCAGGGTGTCTGAGTTCTAACCCCAGAGCCCCCAATCCTGGCTTTTGCTCACACAGCTCCAGGCACTCTGCCCTCCCTCTGCTGGAGCACAAGGTAAGTGGCTCCACAGGAATTTTGTGTGTTGGCCCTTTAAGAGTGTGCCTGCATTTCCAGCCATCTCTCCCTGGCAGATAGCAACCCCACTGCTTTTCACAGCCAGATGTTGTGTGGGTACCCTTCTCAGTTCTGGTGCTCTCTTCTGGGGGGCCCAGCTTGGGGATTAGACTCCAGAGTTCTCAGTGGCAGCTCCCCACAGCTGAGATATCTTTCTGGAAATTTAGTTGCTGTCTGTCAGAGCCTGGCCAGCCCTTTTGTTCATCCACCCCTCCTACCAGTTTCTATGCAGTCTCCATTTTCTGTCCTCGGTTATCAGGGTTCTTTTCAGTGAGTCTTCTGTTGATTAGTCAGGAAGTTTTTCTATATTTTAGTTGTAATTCCAGTTTGGTCCTAGGAGCATGTCTGTGTAGCATCCACTTACCCTACTGCCATTTTTAATCTTTACCTTCATTATTAAAGTTCCTACTGGATACATATTATCTTTGGAAAACCAGAGTTCTTTATAAACTCAGGTCCTTTCATAAATTTTGTTCCCATTTATCCTCACTTATCTAGTGGTTCCCATACTCTCCTCAGAATCCATTTTGTCTTTGACTCAAATCAAAGAGTCCCCCTTTGGAGAGGTGGGACCTGGGCTTCTGGACCCGTGGATTCAAAAGTCAAAGAGTGTAGATAATTTTAGTCAATCACTCCTTTCTTCAATTCCTACTTGACAATCACATTTTGCAGCAAACTGTGTTAACAATTACAAAAATAGATTGTTAACAACTTTTCATTTTTTAATGTTAAAAATAAATGATTTATTTGAACTAAAATAAAAATCTAGTTTATTACACATTTATCCCACCACTCAACCCCCTGACTCTGGCAAACACCAACCTGTTCTCTATATCTATGAATTTGGTTATATGCAGGGTGTCCCAAAAAACGTATATACATTTTTTTGGTAGCTCAGATGATGTTACTTTCTTTTTAGATTTAACCCATTGGAATGAATAATTATTCAAAGTGTGTATACATTTTTGGGACACACTATATATGTATTTACTTTCCACACACAAGTGATATCATACAGTACTTGTCTTTCTCTGTCTGACTTATTTCACTTAGCATAATGTCCTCAAGGTCCAGCCATGTTGTCACAAATGGCAAGATTTCATTCTTTCCTATCTACACTAATAAAAGACAAAGATGCTAACTGACTGTACCTTTGCTATGCCCCCAAGCCACGCCCACCAGCCAATCAGAGCGACCATATGCAAATTAATTCAACCAAGATGGCTGCTGGCAGCCATGGAGCTGGAGCAAGCAGGAGGCTTGGTTGCCCCGGCGACGGAGGAAGCCAAACTTCCCGCCTGCCCTGGCTGGCTGTGACCTTCGCTAAAGGCAACAAAGTTTCAATTATAGAAGCTAAATAACTCCCAGATACCTGCTTCCAGCCAGCCTCCACTGGGAGCTTGGGTGTTTGGGGGCTGTGGCCAGCCTGCAAACAGCCATCAGCCCCTCAGCCAGGCTGGCCAGGCACTCCTATATAATAAAAGGGTAATATGCAAATTGACCCAACAGCAGAATGCCTGGGAATGACTGGTCACTATGACACACACTGACCACCAGGGGGCAGATGCTCAATGCAGGAGCTGCCCCTTGGTGGTCAGTGTGCTCCCACAGTGGGAGCCCTGCTCAGCCACAAGCCAGGCTGATGGCTGCCACTACAGAGGGGGTGGTGGGAGCCTCTCCCACCTCCTCAGCAATGCTAAGGATGTCCGACTGTAGCTTAGGCCTGCTCCCCGATGGCAAGTGGACATCCCCCGGGCTGTCAGAGGGATGTCTGACTGCCAGCTTAGGCCCAATCCCCCAGGGAGTGGGCCTACGCCAGCAGGTGGTCATCTCCTGAGGGTTCCCAGACTGTGAGAGGGCACAGGCCAGGCTGAGGGACCCCCCCCCCCCAAGTGCACAAATTTTTGTGCACTGGGCCTCTAGTTGCTTAATAATATTCCATTGTATATACATCACATCTTCTTTATTCATTCATCTGTTTGGACACTAAGGTTATTTCCATATCTTGGCTATTAAAAATGCTGCAATAAACATAGGGATGCATTTATCTTTTTGAATTATTGTTTTTGTTTTCTTTGGATAAAGGCCCAGATGTGGAATTGGCTGAATTATGGTAGTTCTGTTTTTTTTATTTTTTGAGGAACCTATATACTGTTTTCCATAGGTTGTGCAATTTAAAGTCCTATCAACAGTGCACAAAGGGTTCCTTTTTCTCCATGTCCTCTCCAACATTATTTCTAGATGTTTTTCTTTTCTTTATAATAGCACTAACTGATGTGAAGTGATAACATATTATGGTTTTGACTTGCATTGTGTTGAGCACCTTTTCATGTACCTGCTGGCCATCCTATCTAATAAAAGAGAAACATGGTAATTAGCGTACATCCGCTACCCTTCCCATTGGCTAATCAGCGAGATATGCAAATTAACTGCCAGCCAAGATGGCAGCCGGCAGCCAGGCAGCTTGAAGCTAACATGAGGCTTGCTTGCTTCAGTGACGGAGGAAACCAACGTTCCCCGCCTGCCTTGCTGGCCTCTGAGCTTGCAGTTTGAAACATTGTTACGAATATAGAAGCTAAACAAAACCCCAGAAACCTGCTTTCAGCCCACCGGGATCTCAGAGCTGGAGTTGATACAGTGTTTCGATTATAGAAGCCAAACAAACCAGATACCTGCTTTCAGCAGCACAGGCCTCAGAGCTGGAGCCAGAGCTAAAGCTGGCCCAGAATAAAAAAAAGGAGCAGTTGGGAGCTTCAGTCACCCGCCAGCCTGAAAACAGCCCTCAGCCCCTCACCCAGACTGGCCAGGCACCCCAGTGGGGACCCCCACCCTGATCCAGGACACCCTTCAGGGCAAAACAGCCAGCCCCCACCCATGCACCAGGCCTCTATCCTATATAGTAAAAGGGTAATATGCCTCCCAGCACCGGGATCAGCGGAGCCGCGAGGCCTCCCAGCAGCGGGATCAGCATGACAGGGGGCAGCGCCCAAACCCCCTGATCACCCTGCGGCTCTGTGTGTGACAGGGGGCGGGGCCACAACCTCCCTATCCACCCTGCTCTGTTCGTGACAGGGGAAGGTGCCCCAACCCCCTGATCAGCCCTGCTCTGTGCCTGATAGGGGGGAGCTCCCCAGCCCCCTGATTGGCCCTACTCTGTGGGTGATAGCGGGCGGCGCCCCAACCCCCTGATCAGCCCTGCTCTGTGTGTGACAGGGTGCGGCGCCCCAACCGCCCCCCCCCCCGAAATGGGCCCTGCTCTGTGTGTGACGGGGTAGAACCATAACTTCCCCATCGGCCCTGCCCTGAGTGTGAGAGTGGCGGTGCCCCAACCCCCTGATTGGCCCTGCTCTGTGTGTGACAGGGGCAGCGCCCCAACTCCCCTATCGGCCCTGCTCTGTGCATGACAGACGGGAGCTCCTCAACCCCCAGATAGGCCCTGCTCTGTGTGTGATAGCGGGCGGCACCCCAACCCCCTGATCGGCCCTGCTCTGTGCGTGACAGGGTATGGAGCCCCAATCCCCCTAATGGGCCCTGCTCTGTGCATGACAGGGGGCAGTGCCCCAACCCCCTGATTGGCCCTGCTCTGTGTGTGACAGGGGCAGCGCCCCAACTCCCCTATCGGCCCTGCTCTGTGCATGACAGAGGGGAGCTCCTCAACCCCCTGATAGGCCCTGCTCTGTGCGTGATAGAGGGTGGTGCCCCAACCCCCTGATCGGCCCTGCTCTGTGTGTGACAGGGTATGGAGCCCCAATCCCCCTGATTGGCCCTGCTCTGTGCGTGACAGGGGGTGGCGCCACAACCTCCCCATCGACCCTGCCTTGAGTGTGACAGGGGGCGGTGCCCCAACCCCCCAATCGGCCCTACCCTGAGTGTGACTGAGGGTGGCAGCTTAACCTCCCGATCCACCCTGCTCTGTGCATGACAGGAGGCAGCGCCCCAACTCCCCAATCGGCCCTGCTCTGAGCCCAACCAGGGGCTGCACCTAGGGATTGGGCCTGCCCTCTGCCACCCTGGAGCAGGCCTAAGCCAGCAGGTCGTTATCTCCCAAGGGGTCCCAGACTGCGAGAGGGCACAGGCCGGGCTGAGGGACCCTCCCTTCCCCCCCCCCCGCCCAAGTGCACAAATTTTTGTGCACCGGGCCTCTAGTCTATATGTATTCATGTACCTGTTGGTTATCTGTATAAATGAAAAGAATAAAACCTTTTCAATCTTATCTGAGTTTCATTTTTATCCAACCTTAACCCCAGTCAATCCTAAAAATTTAAGTCAGTCAGGTTTTTCAAACATTACTAATGGAACAGATGTGTGAGCAAGCAAGAAATGCCCACTCATGGAACTGAAACGTATTTGAGTCAGAAAATATAATTTCTGTTCCTTGTTTCTATGCATACTTTATTTTGGGTACATCTAAGATAGATTGTGCTTCCCAGAGTAGTAATATTTAATAAGATTTCACAACAACACACTTAATGCTTTACATGAGAAGACTTTCCTAAAATCATGTTATGGTGTTTGTCAAGTTATTTTATATTTAATTTAATTTTTCTAATCAATAATTCACCATCCCCCTAAGACCACATATAGACTGAAAGGAACACTACTGAACTGAAAGAAAAATACCAGTCCTTTGTCACACAGTGTCAGTTTTGTGGCCTAATTTTCTACTGTCTGGGGTAGGCATTTATAATCTCTAGCATTCAGGGGCCAAGGACGACACACAGGTTATTTGTCTGGGCGGCCATGAGTAAGTTGGTACTAATACTTCAGCCCCAAGGACATCCTTAATAAGTGGCCTGTGTCCTTGGCCCTCTTCCCAGTGCTGGATCCTTTTGCTCTAGTCAAGGCCTCCTTCCTGCAACCCCCTGCCCTATCCTCCCATTTGCTGTGAGGCACGTGCTCTCTCCACCCGCAACTCCTTCGTAAAAACCCTCAAATTTCAGTGCCTAAGAAAAAAATAAGAGTCAGAATTCTAGAATGAGGAGTGTGAGGAGTTTGGGGAGAACTCTCTCCAGCGAAACTATTATTTAACTGAAAAAAACATTATATATGTCATTGAACAATTTTTAATCTCTGGAAGTTGTTCTGTGGTCATACAGCAAATAGAGAAATATTTATTCAAGAAGAATAGCAAAATCTCAGTAAGAATAGGAGGGTGTGTGTCATTTGAGCCATGACCCACTTCTACCTCCTCCCCCAAGCTCAGCAGGCCAGGGCCTCATTCTGGGTGGATGCAGCCAACAGGGCTGCCTCCCTCCTAGCTCCCAGTCTACAGCGGTGGTTCCACCCAGGAGGGGCAGACCACTGGGATCTCTCATGCTCCCCACACCCAGCTCCATGTTGCATAAGTTCTGCTCCAGGCAAGTTCATCCATGAGAACAGGGCTCCCTCTCCCAGCCCCCATTTGTAGGGCAGAAGTTCCACAGGGAGAAGACCAAGACTACCACCCCGCCCTATGCCCTGCTAGATTCAGGGGTGGGTGGGGAACATCTAGCCCACGGGCCGTATAAGGCCCTTGGAATCATTTGGTCTGTTCCTGCCAAGGCAGTAAGGTGAGTTAATTAAATGTTTGACCAAATATAGCAGGCTAATGTTTAAGTTGATAATTTTATATGGCCCACGAATGATGTTATAAATATCCACATAGCCCTTGGCAGAAAGAAGGTTCCCCACGCCCGTGCTGGAAGAAGGTATCACCCAGAAGCAGCAGACTGCGGCCCTCAGCCTCAGCCCAGTGCAGGAGCACAGTGTCTCTCCCAGGGGAGAGGTAGGTTGTAAGGACAGAAGGCTCCCAGCTCTCCCTACAGGGGCTGGTTAGTTCCTGGGAGTAGAACATTAGGAAGTTCACACCTAAGAGTGTTGTTGAAAACAATGGAGGCTCCCTCCGGAGGTGAGTAATTATACTAGTAAGGAGGCTGGCAATTTGATGACAGGAGTAGCAACAAGCAGAACATAGAGCCGCTGGAAGGTTAGCAGAGAGAAGCGGACAAGAGGAGCTGAGGAGAGCCCTCCTCCTGAGTAGTTAGTAGTTACAAGCCTCAGAGACCGGTGATACTGTCTCTGCAAAGAAAATGGGTTTTTCTTGTTTCAAAGGGTGAAGCCAATTATACCTTGAGGTGTTGTAGAAAACAACAAAGAAATCAAGCAAGTGAAAGAGCCAACAACAAGCCAGACGCTTAGCAGGGAGACGAGAGAGAGTCAACGAGAGCCCTCAGACCACAGTCATTCCTGTGGTCAGAGATGCTCATGCCTCACGTCCAAGGCTGAACCCTGGGAGGAGCCAGGGACTCGTCCAGCCAGGAGACTAGAGAAATGCACACGCCAACAGGCAAACATCAACTAGCGCTAAAGGGAGGGGCCAGTGTTCAGACTGATTATACGGGTATATATGTCACCTATCATGTCCAGTCCTCAACCAAAAAAGAAAAAGAGGTGCATAGATTCAGGACAGCGTCACCTGTCCACGGGTATAGAAAGCAAGCAAATAGAAAGGGCCTTTGAGGCACCCAGAAGTGTGAACCTAGCAGACAGACTTCAGAGGAGTTACAAATATGTTCAAAGAAGTAAAGGAACCATGCTTAACACTAGATTGCCCAAGGAAGTCACTTTGACTGCTTTTTAATTTCAATTAGAAAAACAATTACGTATATAAGGACACAATGTCTTAGAATTTTGTGACTTTTTGGACAACATATAAATGCGTTTATTAATAATTGTAGTTACCTCCCCCCTCCTTCATTTCCGGTATATATATATATGTGTTATACCTATATTGCCCAAAAGCAGTCATTTTGACTGCTTGGGGAAATTTTAAATAATCAAATGACTCTTATTATTGAATTGAGTAAATTTCTTATATGACCAGTTCGGCTCTGTATTGAAATAACAGTTTTCATTTTTTTCGATTACTGTCACATGATAACATACAAGTACATGATAAATTGTCCATACTTGATAAGTTTCAGTTGCTCAATAAGCTAAACTAGTACTTGTTATTCGAATCTTTATGAAGTGATATTTGTTCTAATAAGTTGTTTATTTTATTTCTTTTGCGCCCTAAATTCATGAAAGAAATGTCGAATAGAAGTGAGTTTTTGGAAAAGCTAAGGAACATAAGTGAAGAGTGCTCCGATATTATTCTTTCACAATGCAGTCATTTTGACTGCTTTTGGGCAATATAGGTATATACTAAGTTTCAGTCTTTCTAGTGTTAAACGATTAAGAAATTAAAGAAGATCTAAAAACAAGTGAACCGTGTTCATGGATGAGAATATTTAAGATTGTTAACACGGCAATATTCCCAAATTGATATATAGAATCAACACAGCCCTTGTCAAAATTACAGCTTCTATTATAGAAAGTGTCAAGCTGATCCTAAAATTCTTATCACAATGCAAAGCAAGCATAATAGCTAAAAACGTATTGGAAAAAAAACAAACAGGAACACAAAGTTGGAAGAGGCAAACTTTCCAATTAAAGAGTAACTACAAAACTACAGTAATTTGGACTCTGTAATTCTGGTGTAAGGATAGATGCAGAGATCAATGAGATGGAAGTTAGAATCCAGAAATAAGCCTTTGTATTGATCGTCAACAAAGGTGTCAAGACAATTAGTTGTGGACAGAATACAGCTGACTCTTGAACAACAGGAGTTTGAATGGTGTGGGTCGATTTTAGGATGACTTTTTCAATAAAAACATATAGTGCTGTAAATGTATTGTCTTTTCCTTAGAGTTTCTCAATAATTTTTTCTTTTCTACAGCTTACTTTATTGTACGAATACAGTATATAATAAATATAACATATGAAATATGTGTTACTTGACTATTTGTCAACATAAGAAAAAATAAGAAAAAATCAAATCTAAAGAATTTTTTTGAGTTTATTTGGGCCAAACTGTCAACAAATGCTGGGCGGCAGAATTGCAAGGGGCTGAGCTAATGCTCCGGAGAGTGGCAGCTTTGCAGCTTGTTTTATACATTACCAACAAAGGAGGAGACGAGGCGTAAGTGGGTTACATGAAATCCACTGGTGATAGATTAAGGAGGTGGAAGAAAGAAAAGGGGGAGACCTCTGGGATTGGATAAAAAGTTAAAAAAATATATACACCTACTTGTTTTACTTAGATGGTGCACGATAGTTAATAGTCAATAATCTATATATGTAAAAGCCTAAGTGACCAGAACAACCGGAACGACCGGTCACTCTGAGGCACACTGACCACCAGGGGCCAGACACTCAATGCAGGAGCTCCCCCCTGGTGGTCAGTGCACTCCCACAGCCAACTTCCCCCACGGCCAACCTCCTCCAGTCCCTCCCCCTGGCCAGCAGGCCCCAATCACCTGATGGCTCTGGGACGGGGAACAAGGGGTGGGTGCTGGCAAATGTGGCCCCTTTCCCAGGTGGGCAAAGGGCCAGCTCCCTCCTCGGCGCCAGCAGCCAACCTCCCATGCTCCATCCCTCCCTCCTGATAGGCCCGCCGCTGTGGTGGTGCAGTGGCAAGGGAAGGAGGAGGGAGGGAGTCCAGGAACCGCATGGCGTCCATTCCTTCTGTGCCTGGCCCAGCAACCATCACTTCCTCTCCAGCCTGGCCCTGATCAGCCTTGCCCCAATTGGCCTTGATCACTGGCCAGGCCTAGGGACCAGTGCACGAATTTGTACACTGGGCCTCTAGTTAACTCAATAACAATAAGGGGACTTATGGTCTCTGCAAAGTGTTGCCTGTGCTTTGAGGGGTCTGGGAAAAGGGAAATTACTTTGACACTCCAACAGTATGTTAGATAAGTTATCTTAGATGCAAAAAGACAATAGGCTAAGTTAAGGTAAAGATTGATCTTTTTCAGAGAAGATACTGGCCTAGGCATGACTACCCACCATAAATTGTTTTTTCATTAAAAAGTTTTAATTTCAGACCATGCTTTGTGGTTACCTTAGGTCTCTGAGTTTGCAAGGTCACCATGTAGGCCTTCCCTGGGCTCATCAGATTAGCATGTGGCTCCTTTTGGTTCACAAATGTAAGAAGTAAATTGATAAAACACCTAGAGAAATACATAAGAATAAATACCAGGACCTTGGATTAGGGGCTGGTTTCTTAGATCTAATACAGAAAGCACAAGCAATAAGAGAAAAATTAAATAACTTTAACTTCATCAAAATTAAAAAAGATAAGTGAGTCCATTGCAAATAACCTACATTTGCATTAGAGGCACATAGAGTATATGCAAATAGAGTATATGCAAATATGCCTAGGCCACTTTCTTTGTGTGGATTCAGTGTAGTGCTCTGATATGGCAGATTTCAATTTTGCCTTTTGGTACTTTCTGGGATTCCCCTTTCCCCCCCCCCCCCACCCCTCACCCCTACCCCAAATATTTCTATCTGTAGCCCATACTGAGAGCTGGCTGTAATTATATTTTGAAAAAGTAACCTAGGCAAATGCATGGCTGCATGTTGAGGTATGTGAAAGGGAAGTTATGTTCAGCATGGTTTTCCCTCCTTTTTCTTCCTTCCTAATCTCTAGTGCCAAGGATCATCTCTGGCAGTAAGGACACACAGTAATGGTTTGCCAATTTGAATTTCACAGAAGATGAGAAACCTGAAGTACACAGAGGAGACTTGACTTGCTCAGAGCTATAGGCCCAGGAAAGGAGCAGTGTTGGGTGCCTGGGCCATAGCCCATGCTGCGACCCCTGGCCAGAGTTCTCACCACCGGGCCAAGCCTCTGCACATGGGCTAAGCTCTGATGCTATCCTAGGTCCTAAGTAACTTTTTCTTTCTTATTCAAAACCTCACTGACAACAGAAAAAGAAGGAAGTCTACCATTTGCAGGTGAAAGGTCACTTTTTAAAATAATTATTTTTAATCGTCACCCACAACCTTGTGATGTGCCCTGACGGAATGGAGCCTTCTGATGAACAGAACTGTGCTCCAGCCAACTGAGCCACACCAGCCAGCTGAAAGGGCACTAAATCAGGGCTGAATGGAAGGGACCCAGCGGCAGATGGAGGCTGCCACATTCGGTGGCGTTCTGGCAGGTCGAGAGGCGTGGCCAGGTGGTGGGCGTCAGGAAATTCAGTGAGGCTGGCCGAGAACAGTAACTTGCCTACATAAGACAAGATAGGGTTAAGTTATTTCAATGTAAAACAGTTAACATGGTGAATTTCATGTTGTGTCACTTTTATCTCAACTTGAAATAATTTGTATAGCTCCAGCCGGTTTGGCTCAGTGGATAGAGCGGAGGCCTGTGGAACAAAGGGTCCCGCGTTAGGCCCGATCAAATAATTGACAGGATACCCCCTCCCCTGGGAACTGGCCTTTAGACCACTTCACAACAGACATCCTTTAGCTTAGCACCTGCTGAGACCACACCCACTTGGTAAGACCATTATGTTTCTCCTCAGGACCTGCACAGAGAATTCTCCGCCCAGAAAGAGCCACCTAGAGCCCTTTAAAACCTCTGACTCCCTGTCTTTGGGTGCTGGCGCCATTTGGGGGCTCAGCCATCTGGTATCCAGATGACCTCCTCTCTCATCCCTCACCATTTGGCCTCGTGTGTTCCTCCTTTGGTGACCTTTACACTTGGTGCTGAAACCCAAGAGGGTCACCCCGAGTTTGCTACTCGGAGAGCAGTAGGCAGCAGCAGCTCATCCTGGGCTTACTTCCCAACCCTACTCGGGTGACTCTATTGCCAGCCTCAATCAGGCCTCCCTCCCTTACGGGCCTTCCTGAACCAGCCAAGGAGGACACCGGATCGGAACCTCCCCTTCTCCATCGCTGACCCTCCATCCCACACCGGCCAGTCTTCTCTAGGTGAGTGACGTTCCACAATTTCATCTGGAGTCTTCTGTCCACTCTCTCTCACTGACTTCTCGAAGGTCTCTCTTCTCAAAAGCCCTAGCACTAGGCCAGAAGGCTCCTCAGCCATTCAGCCCGGGTCCTTCTGGACTGGGGACGCCCAGTCTGGGGGGTCACCCCTTGTTTCTCGTGGTGATGTGTTTAGCGTTGGGGACGCCTGCCCTAAGCAGTCACCTTTGGATTTGTGATCCGTCACTCACCCTTCCTCTCTCGTGGGCCACGCTGCACTCCCTCTGCACACTCACAGGGCAGGTCAGGCCCAAGGCCCTCATTTTCTTTTCTAACACTGTTTGGCCACAATGTGAGCTAAATAATAAGTCTCAGTGGCCTGAAAACTGCACTTTCCATCTTAACACATTGCGCGACTTAGATAATTGCTGTCACCTCAATGGAAAATGGTCAGAGATTCCCTCCGTCCAGGCCTTTTCACCTTCAGTCCCAGCCCTCTCTCTCAGTCCTGCTCTACCCGTCAGATCCTTCTCCTTCACACAAAACATCACCCCTAACACTTCTGATTCTGAATCTACTTTTGACCCAGCAGACCACCAACTCCCTTACACACACCCTCCCTCACCTGCAGTAGATTCCCAAAACCTAGACCCTCCTAACCAGGAACCACCTCCCGGCCTCTGAGAGCCCAAATCCCATGAATGCAAGCTCCTAAATAGCCTTTTCCCACCTAACACTCGCTCTCGGGCCACCCAAAGGCCACCCTCCTCAATAGCCTCTTTTATTCCCACACCCATTCTACCCCCGTGGGAGGTACCAGGAACTGAGAGTATTGTCAGGGTACACGTCCCATTCTCTATGTCCAGCCTCACACAGATTGAGAGGCGTCTTGGTCTTTTCCCATTGACACAACCACCTTTACTGAGGAATTTGAGTACCTGACCCAGTCCTATGACCTGACCTGGCACGATGTCTATGTCCTCCTGTCCTCCTCGCTCACTCCAGGACCACGCTGTGCCCTCCATAGACAGGACTCGGTGGCCAACCCAGTTGGCGCTGATGTGGTCCCCAACTGACCTGAGATGGGACTAAAGGTTCCTTCTCCAGGGCACCAGCTCTGACGCCATATAATCACCTGTCTCATTGCCAGACTCAAAAGTCTGTCCATAAGGCGGTCAGCTATGACACAATAAAATCACTCAGGGCCCTGACAGAAACCCAGCTCTCCTCCCCCACCTCATGGAGGCCTTACGGAAATTTACCACCTTAGACCCCACCTCCCCAGAGGGAACCCTTCTGAACACACATTTCATATCCCAACATATGCCGCAAGCTTCAAAAAATAGACCCAGGTCCACAAACACCTTAAAAAGACTTCGTTAACCTGGCCTCTAAGGTCTTTAACAATGGAGATGAGGAGACCCAAATCCAACAACAAGGCGAGATCAGGTCAAGGCTGAGGCCCAGGAGACCTTCCAGCTCCTACCTACTGCTCTCACAAACCCCAAAAGAAGTGCCAGTCCTCCAACAAGGGTAAGTCAGGGGCTAAGCCTCCCCTAGGCCCTGCTTCAACTGCAACAAGGAAGGACACTGGGCCAAGTCCTGCCCAAACCCGAGACCCCCTTCTGGGCCCTGCCCAAGGTGAAGAAGGGAAGGCCACTGGAACTCAGGCTGTACTGTGGCCCCTCTAGGTAGGGCCTCAGAAAGCCCAGCAAGACCACCCTATGGATCTGGTTTGGAGCTCCCAGACCTCCTGGGATTGGGCACTGAAGACTGAAGCTTCCCAGGCCCTGACAGGGCCCCACAGACTTACATCACCAGGGCAGAGCCTCGGGTAATGATTGTGGTGGCACATAAGCCGATCTCCTTTTAATGGACACTGGGGCCACTCATTCTGCCCTCCACGAATTCACGAGAACCCTTGTCCCCTCCTCAGTCTCTATTATGGGGGCTGACAGACTAGTCTCCCAGCCATTAACCACCTCACCTCTATACTGCATCTTACTAGACACCCCTTTATCCACCCTTTTCTCGTTCTACCTCGGTGCCTGGCCAGGGCTGCAGTGCATCCCCTCATAAAGCCCAGTTGTCCCAAACCACAGTCACCTACCTCAGTTTCACTCTCACCCCACAAAGCCGAGCCATTCCTTGGACTGTAAATGCATTATTTCCTCCATGGCTGTCCCCTCCTCTAGACAAGAAATATTCTCCTTTCTCAGGCTCACTGGGTACTTTCACCTTTGGTTCCCAACTTTAGTCTCCTCGCAAAGCCCCTCTATGGTGAGTGAAGGGAGCCCTCACTGAGGCCTTAGATCCCAAGGCCAGCATTCTCACCCCTTTAATGCTCTGAAAACTGCTCTAACTTCAGTACCTTCTCACCCCCCTTCCCAAAGAACAACTTTCTTTACTGCAAAACTGCAAATGCTTATGTAACAGTCCTGCTGCTATCAGAAGCTGAACTCATTATCACCCAAACCTTAGCCTGTTATCCTTAAGGAAAATGTGGCAGCTTTAAATCCAAGCGGCTGGAGGCCTGGGAACTGCAGTCCTAGAACAGGCTGCAGGGCCGGCTCCTTCCTCCCCCGCCTTTTCTCCAGCCCCATGTGCCTGTACATCATTATCCACAGTCTTCGGGAACTTAAAGACTTTGGAGCATTGCTGGGTTAAATGATAAACATCTAAATATTTTTAAATAACATAAAATACTGAAACATTGATTGCTAGGCATGTTTTAATTTACCTGTTCTTAGTTTTCATTACATAAGGTCTCTTGTGCTCTGTTGAAGATATAATTTCTTGAAAGTAAGAGTGATACATGTCAATCTGAGAAATGCTGGCTGTTTACTTTTTGGTTATCATTGGAAATTAAAGTTTCTAAGAGTTAAGAATTCTAATTAAATTGGAAATAAATTATATGGTTTTGATAATAGAAGTCATAAGGCATAGACATGCATTTTGAAGAGAAAAGAAAGTGAGAACGACACAGGCCACTTAGTCAGGACAAGCAGAATAGGGAAACTAATGTAAAAGCACAGCTTGCAGACACCTATAAAACCAAGGACACTTAGAGTAAATGATTTGAGAATAAACCTCATTTTGGTATATTAGACTACAACCCTCCAAACTAATGTCTCTTTCCTTCCAGCAGACCATTTATCATAATTCTTACTGTTCTAGCTTTTGCCCCCGTAGTACTAAATGTATAAAAGTTTGTCTCCACTAGGTTACAAGCCTTACTTGTATTCAGGAAACACCACCCCTAGACACTATCACAACCTCCTTTTGTGCCCAGGCCTCATCATCCCTCTGAGCCCCAGAGCAAGGAGGATGGGCCAGGGCCAGGGCCAGGTACAGCAGCTCACTGGGGCAGAAAGCTCTGGGTGCCTTGCAAAGGGCAAAGCTGTTAAAACAAGAACTTCATCCTCAAGGTAACCATCCTCCCCTTTCATATCACTAGTCAGGCAGCTTAGACCCCTGATCTTTCCTCCCTAAAGACAATATCTAGGCCTCAGTTGCATTTCAGCTCCAGGCCCAGAAAAGCAGCAAAACCAGACAAGTGACGCTGTGACAGCCTCAGGACCAGCTTCTGCCTCCCAGTCCCTCAACGGGACACCCCTCAGCCTTCACCAGCCTGTCTCTTGGGGAATCATGCTGCTTTAACCCTTCGTCCAGCCACTAACATCACAGTCAACCCCCTGTGATCTCAACATCTGCCTCAGCAGGAAGCAGATACAGAAGACAGGACCTTCTACTCTATCCCATAAAACAAAAAGGCTGGAATATTAGGCTTGATAAAATAATTGAATTAATACTCCCTCCCCTGAGAACTGGCCTTTAGGCCACTTCACAACAGACATTCTTTTGCTCAGCACTTGCTAAGACCACGTCTACTTGCTAAGACCACAGCCACTTGCTAAGACCATTATCTTTCCCCTCAGGACCTTCCCAGAGAATGCTCCACCCAGAAAAAGCCCGCCTAGAGTCCTTTAAAACTGCTGACTCCCCGTCTTTGGGTGCTGGTGCCATTTGGGGGCTCAGCCCATCTGGTATCTAGATGACCTAATCAATTTATAATCCCTTACCACTTTGGCCTCGTGTGTTCCTCCTTCGATGACCCTAACACCGGGTTCGATTCAGGTTCAGGGCAAGTACCTTTGTTGTAGGCTCCTCCCTGGAATGGGCCCTGGTCTGGGCTCATGCAGGAGGCAACCAATCAATGTGTTTCTCTCACATCAATGTTTCTCTCTGTCTTTCCCTCTGTCTTCTACTCTCCCTAAAAGTCAATGGAAAAATATCCTTGGGTGAGGATTGACCAAATAATAATAATAATTTGCATAGTAAGCCTGATACTGTCCTAACTCTGGAGATTTCTCTCTTTTGTGCCAATAAAATTTTACTATGTCAATAGTTGGAGTTAAATATTCTTTTACTTGCAACCTAAAACATCCTACCATATATCTTGTGTGACTGGTATATTTTTAATTTGAAAGAGATAAAATGAGGATCTTGCATTCTAAATCTTAAAATGTGCAATGGATATTCTATAGTAAAAATGTGTGATATTAAATTTTGGATAAAAGTGGTGAACTATTCAGTGAGTATTAAGACCCCAAAATCTTTAGGAAAAAAAGATCCCTCCCTCCTTGCCATCCAAGATAAAAGGGAAGGAGGAGCAAACAAGAATGTAAAAGTTACCAACAGTGACCAAACAGGAAAAGGAGAAGGGCAGAAGGAGACAAACTCGGGGAAATGCTGGCTCATGTAAAAAACAGAAGTTTGAGAGGATCAGGGTGAGGTCACGTGCCCAACTCCCAGAAACCTCACCTGGCCAGTCCACAAAATCCTGACACTTCTCACTCGAATTCTGAAAAAGGAATAATAATCTATTCCTAGCTTTCCCCATTTTGGATTATGGGGTAGTGAAAATGGCTGCAATGGAGTCAAAGAAAAAAGAGAAATGCCTGCCATCAGCATGGCTGTCAGGGTCTGAAGCCTCCAGGGACCCACGGAATGGGGAACCGATGCTTAAAGCTGCCTCTGAAAGAGCGGGGGAGCTGTCCCTCTGCTTCCCCCAAAGAGCGGTGAACCCGCCTATATTCAACTCAGTCTCATGTAGGAGGGAGGGCCCAGTCATTGCAACACAACTCCATCCTCCATGCTCAAAGGCTACGGAAAATCAGCAAAGGGGCTAATAAGCCCTCACACTGTCACCCAGAAAAGGGAAAGTAAAAGAACCTGATGGAAGGATCAACTGTAGCCTGCAGAGGAGGAGCAAATAGAAAGTGTGGAGAAAGCTGGCAAGCGTGGCCAAGGTAAAACAACGGACTAGCAACTATGCTCCAAGAATAAAGAATCATAATGAAAAGATGATAGATAAAGACTCAAATGGCTTAGATTTCTCAACAGAAACATTGGAAGCAAGAAAACAATAGAATAATGACTTAAAACTGTGAAGAAAAATAATTTCTGAAGGAGAATTCTATACAAGCCAAGCCATCAATCAAACTTGAGGGTAGAACTTTTTGGATATGGGAGGTTTTTATAATATCTACTTCCATTTCTCCAGAAACTCCTGGTTGTTTCTGATCCACCAAAAGGATGGAGTAAGCTAAGGAAGAGAAATGCATGAATACAAGAAACGCGGATCCCGAAATAGAGGAGAAGCAAAGGAAGCATAGAGCGGACACAGAAGAAATGCATCCTTGAGAAGCTGTAACCACAAGTTGACCCAAATTGTGCCCAAATTCACATCACTCAGCTGGTCCAGAAAACAGAAGCTGGGAAATTTTCTTAATTGTCCAAAAACTAGTTGTACCCTGGGCTTCTGACAGAAGCAAAGGCAAATTCTTTCTGAAAGAAAATACCCTCTTCCTAGGCCTCAACTAATTCCCACAAATAACATTTCAGGGACAATGAGTGGCTGCCGGTCAGATGTGGCCAAGCACACACAGGAAGCCAGGCACCAGGGACAAGAACCACAAAAGCCCTCTGACAATGGCACCACACAGGGGACTGCATGTGGTGGGATTTCCACAGCAAAACTGAAAACATAGGTTGACTACTTTTAAAGAAATTTCAAGAAGACTCCACATGGGACAGGAGACTTTAACCACTGACTTTGGATGTCCCTGAGACCATCCTGGTTCAAGTTTTGCCAGGAGGGCTTCCAGGACTCAGGTACAATCCCAGCTAAGAATTATTACCATCCTATATAATAAAAGGCTAATATGCAAATAGACTGAATGGCGGAACAACTGAACAACCAGTTGCTATGATGTGCGCTGACCACCAGGGAGAGAGTACAGAACATGGTGAGCGTCAGCCGCAGCGGGATGGGGGACCAGGTGAGTGGGGGTACCAGATCAAGGCAGGGCGCCGGTCACAGTCATCGGGCAAGCCTCTGGTGGTTACTGAGAATTCTTTGCTCCCACATGCCACGGTCCCACCCAGAACTCACACCTGTTGTTGGCACCAGAGCTGCCACTTGCACCTGCTGCTGGTGCCAGAGCTGCTGCTTGCACTCACTGACGGCACCGGGCACTGGCCCCGATCACTTGGCGCCATTAGCGGGTGCAAGCAGCAGCTGCCGGCCCCGATCACCCCTCAGGGCTTCTCCACTTCCCCCTGCTCCTGAGGGGTGATTGGGGCAGCAGCCGCTGCTCGCACCTGCTGACCACACCAGCCCCACTTGCACCCACTGCTGGTGCCAGCCCTAATCACTCTGCACCATTAGCAGGTGAGGGGGGCTGGCACCATCAGCATGTGAGAGTGGCGGCGGTGGGAGTGGGGCTGCCAACAGATAGGGGGCTGGGGGCCACGCTGGGAGGGAGTGTATGGGGGCATGGAGGATGGGCCAAGACCCACCCCTGTGCCACTGCAGCCTTGCGGCTCACAGTTCCTTTCAAGGTGCATGAATTCATGCACCGGGCCCCTAGTGAAAGATAAAAAGCAAAGTCAGGACATGGGGCAAAGGAAGGAAGCCAGTGAGAAGTGTGTTGACTTTTAGGAAGAAATTTTGTATGTGTTTGTGTGATGATTTTAACATATTTAAAAATCATTTCAAACATACATGCTGATTAACTTTTTAAAGTTTACTCATAAAGGCCCACAGCAGCGCTAAAGGGTGGCATGAAGGTGGACCTATACAGCTCTCATCTCCATGAGCAGTCCCTAAAGAAATGGCATCTTAGTAAACTCAAGACAGGTCCTAGTGCCCATGGCCAGCAGCATCACCAGCTCTGAAAACCTGTGTAGACGTCCTGTAACCTTCATTTAGAGAACAATGGCGATTCGCTGGCTTTTGAAACACGATACAGTCCAACGGTCAGCAAGTATCCTATCTAATAAAGAGGGAATATGCTAATTGACCCTCACACCATCACAAAATGGCAGCACCCACAGCCAATAAGGAGGTAATATGCTAATTGACTGCCCTGCCCTCAAAGATGGCGGTGCCTACAGCCACAAGATAGCGGCGCCCAGTCCCCTCAGCCCCCCAGCTCCCCAGGCCCAGCCTGAGCTGCAGGCAAGCCTCGGATGGCGGTTGCCCAGCTGCCCAGGGCTGCCTGAGGCTCAGATAACCAGGGCCAGCCGAGCTTGTGCTGCCCGCAGTGGCAGCAGCCGAGGTGTGATGGGGCATCGCCTTCCCCCGATCGCCGGGTCGCCTTCCACCCCTGAGTGTTCCCGGACTGTGAGAGGGGGCAGGCGGGGCTGAGGGACCCCCCCCTCCAGTGCATGAATTTTCATGCACCAGCCCTCTAATAACCATAATAAAAACCCTTCACTTGGGGGGTTAAAAAGGTAATGCAAACTGAGAGTGTCCGTGGGAAGGCCGAGGGGCTCCACGGGAATGTGAACGTGCGCCATCACCCAGCTGTCTCCACGCATTTATAAGCTAACACACTGAGTTTTCTGCTTGGGTTACTGTATTTGGGCTCAGGGTACAGATTTTAAAAACAGGCACTCCACCCAGTGCTAGCGAGAATGCGAGGGGCTGGAAACTTATAGAGAGGCTTTAAAGAGGACTGTCCAACAGGAAACAAAGGGGGGGATGGGACGGGGAACCTGGTGTTTTTACACCATTTGGAGAACTGCAGAAAAACCATGAAACTTAATTTAACTCCAGAGGGCAAGCCTCTGTCGGGAGAAGGAAACAAGTTAAACTCACTGCCAAGAACTTGGTAATATTTAAAGCCAAAGGCATGGTGAATTCTGGCGTTCACTAAGGCCACCTGGTTCACCTAAGGCCACCTGGCCCCATCCACGGCCTCCTGGTCACCTGTCAGCGGGGATGTCTTGGGTTGGTGACTGGGAATACCGGGCACGGGGAAGGAGACTCCCTCCTGAGCAGTAGCACCAGGGAACGGCCTGCCCGGGGAGAGGGCCTGTCATCCCAGCAGGAACGGGCTGCAGGTGACAGGGGCAGAGGTTTCTGTTGTTGGCAGTGGCCCTCTTTGTGTAGAAGGCCCGGCCTACGCCAGGAGGCAGGCGGCGCACCCAGCGGGCTCCTCTCCTCCTTCCCTCTGACCTCTGGCCTCTGAGGTCAACCTTTCCGTAGGATCCTCGCACGCTCAGGCTGCAGCTACCCGCCCTGAGCTCTCCGGGCGTCTTGGGCGCAGGGGGCACCCGGGGCATTAGGCGCAGGGGTGCACTGGGCGCAGGGGGGCGCATTGGGCGCAGGGAGCGCAGGGGGCGCCTGGGCGCTGGGGCGCGGCCGGGAGGAAGTGCGGGGCCTGCCCGGGCTCGTTAAGGAAGTTGCCCAAAATGAGGAAGCGCTGCTCTCTGGGCGGCTGAGGCGACTCAGGCGGCGGGAGGAGCGAGGAGGACCTCGCGGCCCGCGCTGCTCCGGGACAGCCCCAAGGACCCACCGCCCGCGCCCGCCACCCGCCGGACCCCGCGCCGCAAGGCCCGCTGCACAGGTAGGAGGCGCGCTCCCTGCCCGCCTGCGGGGCGCGGGGCCCGACGCCTAGGGACCGGGAAGGCGGCGAGCGCGGGTTGGGGGCAGTCGCGGGCCCACTGGGCCGGTTTCGGGGTGCCCGGCGCTGTGCCAGGGACGCTCGGAGCCCTCGGCCCCGGGACAACGGGACATTGATGAGATAGAAGCAGGGGACGCAGCCTTTCGTCCTGATCCCGGAGCCTCCGGGGTGCGGCTCCCATGGGAGCGGGGCCTGGGCCCAGGGACTTTGCGGGAACTGGGGACCCAGGGTCGCAGCGGAGACGGTGCGGAGGCAGCGGGTCCTGGGAGCACGAGCAGGACCCGCGGGCACGTTTTCCTCCGCCACTGACCTGACAGCCTGGCACATCCCCCGGCGCTCACCTTCCTTCCAGTTACCCCCGGGCCACTCCGGTCCCACCGCGGGGGGCGCAGGGCGCGAGCGCAGGAGCCCTCCCGACCTGCTCCTTTAGAGCGGTTCCCCCTTCCCCGCGCGTTTTCATGGTAAAGCAACTTATTTGCCAGTGAGTGATTGGAGAGCATGCAAGTTTTATGTAGTAAAACGTACATTTGAGCTAATTTTTTAGAAACTGAACTGAATAACTATTCAAAGGCGATCCAAGTTTGTGTGTTTGTTTGGATGTTCAAAAACTAGAAAGACAGTCATTGGAGACATAGAGTTTGAATCTTCCCACGTTGGGAACGGTGTTGCGGATTGTTTTAATGAGTTTGCTTGACTCGCATAGATTTCATTGAGCCCGAGTTAAACTGTTGGCTGGCGGATTGCGTTTTTCTTAAAGCGGCAGAGCGGTTCAGCTTGTAGTTAAGAAGCCTGGCATTTGAATCTTCATCATGAAAAGCTAATCATGCGACGACGGAGAATTTCTGGAAGCAATGGAATCGACTATACTAACTGATTTCTTGGTTTTAGTCAGAACAAATTCATCGGTATCATGCTGGAAGCATTTCAATTAAAGGCAATTAAATTCATTAATGGTCTCTTCACACTCTCCCCCCAAGTGCATGGATATATTTGTATTTGAGCTAAAAGTGAGGAATCTGGTCAGTTAAAATTATTTTATCAAATCATTTTGTTTCTACATCATTCTCTTTATGTTTAGAGAAATTTTGCTGTAAATAGAAATGGATTTGTTACTCTGTAGTGCTCAGATATATAGGATTATATAGTTTAACTAGAATGTTTTAATGTTTAAGCTAAGGTAAAAATTAGGTGTGTATTTTAGGTCTTTGCCTTTCCTGAGGGATGAAATGGACAGATCATTTCATTGCTAGGTTTGCATTTCAGAAATACCACCTTAGCCTTCCTTAGGCTCATATTTAATATTGTAAGTGCAGGTCTACTTTCTCTGTTTTTAAACCAAAGATTTCTTAGTAGGACATCACTTATGCAGCACATTGCCTGTCCATAATCATTATTCAAGACCCTGTGCTCAGATAAGTTTTTAACTCAGGACTTTTCAGAATTTAGAATTCAAATTTAGAATGTGAGGTCAGCGCTGAGAACGCCTGTGAGAATTTAGAAAGGTGTGTGCGTGCTGACACCTTGCCCCAGCACAGCGGCCTGGGACCCCACACCGTCTCGGCACCTGCACTGTGAATACTCTCATCAGGTGGCACAAATAACAACTATAAATAGCTGTGTCGTTCAGGGCAGGCGTGGCCACTAAATGAAGGTCCCCAAAATTACTAAGAAACCTAGTTAGTTAGAGCTTTCTGGAGTTGGGCTAAAGAACTGACTCCATCAAGCCACTGTGCTTTGGGAAACAAATTGCTTTTCTATTGCCCAATCCTCGCCCTTTCCAGTAAGTAGACAGGCAATTTCCCCTCTGCAGATTCTGAAATATCAGGACTTCACTGAACTTTCAATGATAACCATTAGCATAGGAGCCTGCAAGTGAGAATGGGAGGTGCATCCTTACTGATACACGTTGAAGCAGCAGCTTTCCTGCGGGTCTAGGATTGCAGAGCGAAAGCACAGCTCCCGGCAGGGGCGTGGTCACCCTCCGGAGGCAGTGGCCCCAGGAGCAGAGCTGGTCCTGTCCATGTGCAGCTGGCTCTCCAGCCCTGGCACCGGACCAGGGAGGGGGCCCTGGGCTCTGTCAGCCCTCGGCTCCACCCGCCATCGGTGCCCAAGGGATGGGAGGCGCTTTTCACAATCGGGGCTAATTTTTGCTTTTTTAACTTTAACTGTCGTAGACTTTTCCTAACTACACCCTGACTCGCCTCTTCTCCCGCCTGTGCAAGTTTTAACATTTTCTTCCACTTTTGGAATTGTTTAGCGATATATGAGTGGAGGAAAAATTAGGAATTTAGGCCTTTGGGGAGAATTTTTCTTAAATGTCTACATCCTTAACTTTCTCTTTCATAAAAAGCAATTGCAATCAAAAGGCAGTCTTTTAAGGAGAGAGTGGAATGAACTCTCCTGATGTGTCCTAGCATCTTATCCTTCTACTTCAGCGGTTCTCAACCTGTGGTCACCAACCTGTGGGTCGCGACCCCTTTGGAGGTCAAATGACCCTTTCACAGGGCTCGCCTAAGACCATCGGAAAACACATATATAATTACATATTGTTTTGTGATTAATCACTATGCTTTAATTATGTTCAGTTTGTAACAATGAAAATACATCCTGCATATCAGATATTTACATGACGATTCATAACAGTAGCAAAATTACAGTGATGAAGTAGCAACGAAAATAACTTTATAGTTGGGGGTCACCACAGCATGAGGAACTGTATTAAAGGGTCGTGGCATTAGGAAGGTTGAGAACCACTGTTCTACTTTGATTTGAACGAGTTGGTTTCTTTTCACTTGGAAAAGAGTTTTTATTTTTTTAACTGAGGAATTGTGGGAAGGTTGAAAAAATAAAAGTAGGCTGATTAAATTTTAAAGGAAAATTTTATTCATTTTGATACTATATTATCAGGGAAATTTTCTGTTAGGTTATAACTTTGTCTGACAAAGTTATCTTGTATCACTTTGAATTTTTTACCCTTGATAATTAATTATGTACTGTTTGCCTATGAAACTTGAAAGAGAGTTGAATTGGAATCTTAAGTATAATCAAATTTAGCCAAGGTAATACATACCAGCAGGAAGAACATTCAGTTTATATAGCAGTAGATTGAACAAATAAAAAATGACTCTCTTTTGATTCTTTCATTTCTTGGAGAAACCGTGCATTTATTTTTGGAAGCTGCCAAAGGTGGGTGGTGAGAAGAGGACGGTAGCAGGGATTTAGAATATCGGTGATGCCTCCATGGCAAAGGAGGGTGTCCTGATTAAGACGGGCAGGGTGTGGGGAGCAGCATCCTCTGTCCTGGGGTACCAGGCTCTGAGACGGAGTCCTTGCTCCTGAAGCTGGTGGCAGGACCCCTCCCTGCTGTGCTGGGGGACTGGAGGGAAGGGATGTGGGGTGCTGGCCTTCCAGACGGGCGTGCTGTGTGTTGGAGACCTGGTCTGAGCGGAGGCCCAGCGGGAGCCGGCAGCAGCCACGGGGAGCATGGGCTGCGGTCAGGGTGAGGCCCAGGCCTGGCTGCAGGGTGTGGAGGATGGAAGAGGCCTGAGGCAGGAGGTTCAGCAAAGGCCTGAAGCGCTGGATTGTGGGGTGACACTCTGTAGCTACAAGGAGCATTTGGATGTCCAACGCGTGACCTTCTACTTTCTCACTTTGTCTTAATTGATAAATCTTCATTCTGTTCTGCCCAGTATAATAATTTAACTTATTAAACCTGCCCGTTTCTGTTGAGCTGTCATGGAAATGTTTTAGTACGACCAGAGTTAATTTGTTTTTTACTTAATTTTAATGAATAACAATACTTTCCCATTCTGTAGTACTGTTCCCCAAAAGCAGTCTTTTATTGCTCTTTCTTCTAGAATTCTCCTCATTTGCGTATCCTGTGCTTATTTGCTTGTGTTTGGCTGTATCAGTTTTGGACAATGTCTGCCGACTTCCTTCTGGGAAACGGGCTGCGGCCGTCCTCGGCTGGCCGCCGCCGGGAGGAGCACTCGAGAAGAGGCCGTGTGCTATCGGGGTGCACTTCACGTGCTGACGTTCTCCGCTAAACCATGGGGTGTAATGTAGTCCCATGTTCCTGGTCTCCTTGTGACTTTTCCTGGGTAAATGCTTGCGTGCTGTGTTCTCAGGGGGTCCTGTGCCTGTTACACGAGTCTCCCCGATGCTCTGAGACTGAGGTCAAACTCTTGACACAGCTTCCCACTGAGTCAGACCAAACAGCCTATCAGTTCCACTTTTCTCTCTGCTTTTCTGGACACCCCCCCCCCCGCCCCCATCTTCTTGCTCCAGTCGGATAGTTTCTCTTCAGTCTCGCTGCACACACACTAATAACGAAGCACCCGTTGGTGTGAGTGTGGGGACTGGCTGTCTGAAAGCATTTCCTGCCGATTACTTAGAGAGCCTTTGCTTGACATGTGGTGTCTTAACCCGCCTCCCACTGCACTGAGGCGCACTTTCCCTGCTGCGAGTCCCTTGTCATTGATGGGAACACCTCCCACCCTTAGGATTTCTATGGTTATTTATTTATTTGTGGCGTAGAACTTTTCTGTTTCTTCCATCAGAACATGACTTGACTCATAATAGTGAAAGATGATTTTTAACTCCATTTTAGCCATTGGCGTCTCCATTTAAAATCAGCCTCAATGTCACCTCTGTATTTGTCGGACACTGATGTTTTATCATCTGATTGTGGGACTTTGTACTTTCCGGGGAGTGGCGAGTCCGGGCTTTCCCCGGACAGCTGGCCGAGGCTGGTCCCAGAGCAGTGAGTGGGTGAGCCGGCGAGGTGGGGAAGGCAGCGAGCAGTGCTGTGCAGTGGTGGGTGGCGCTCTGGGGGAGCAGCCCTTGCTCCAGTAGGTGGGGTGCTGGGAGCACCATCGCCGAGCAGGGTAAGCACAGATCATGCGTCAGGTCCTCAGCGCCATGTGCGTGATGTGCACGGGCCGCGTCCTGTCCTCGCACACCTCCGTGGTGTGGGCGCGCTGGTTCTGGGAGCAGTGTGGGGACCAGAACTCCTGGGGTCCGCTTTCGGAACACGGTGGCCTTCTGCTCCCCTTTACAAGAGTCTCAGTCCTTGCTGGGGTGGAGGCAGAGTCCGGGGTTCATTGTACCTTAATCATCTGATTGCGCTAGTGCCTCAGTCCCAGTTCCTGAATATCTGTGCCGGGTGTTACCCAGCATCTAGAAGCGTTCAGGAATCTGGAGAAGGGCTGCGTTTAAGTAATAAAGAGACCGGAAATATAAATTTGTAATACAGGGGGAGCCAGAGGAGACTTGGCTACAGCAACCAAGTTCTCTGAGTCTCTGGACCCTTGGCTCTTCATTAACACAAATTGCCCTAAGGCAAAGCAGATACACATTTCAAAGGTTGAGGTTTGGTACACAGCAGGCGTGGCCAGGTTGGGGGGAGCTGCACCGGGCTATCAGGCAGCAGGCAATAATAGATGCAAATCTTTAGGTTTGGGGAAATGCCTACAGTTGTTCAGCTGTTTGGACAGCTGCAGGTAATAACATGTAGATTTTCAGGTTTGGGGAAATGCTTTCAGCTATTCCAGGAGGCAGTAATATATATCTTCAGCCCTGCTGAGCCTCAAGGTTCCATCAGCCTCTGATGAAACTGCTTGTGTTCATGACCTGCTGGAATTAGCCTCCATCATATCTCTACCAACAGTGGTTGAGAGTAGCTTCTGAGTCCCCACTGGGTTCCAGTCCCACGCTGTGTTTTAAAGCTACTCTTCGTCTTCGTTGACGGGACGATCACTGTGGGTGTGACTGTGATGCAGGATGGAGGCCGCGCGCATCAGGTACCTGGCACCAGTGGGTGAGAGCTGAGGCCTATGCTGCAGCCCCTCCCAGGTGGGTGGCCCTGGGAGCTGGTCCCTGCAGTCCTGGGCGGAGCTAATGATAGCACTCCCAGACAGGTGGGAGGTGAGGGAGTTCCGTTTCTAAAACAGTTTTCTCTGACCTCCAAGGTGAGAGAACTCGCCATCGTTTTCTTTCTGAAAAGTGTTCAGTTGTGTAACGGATGCACCAGTCCAGTCCATTAGTGAGGATTTCAGAGGTGACAGGCACCTGCACCCCTGGGGGCAACGGGGGGGATTTTCTCCACTTGGTTGTCCTGTGTGTGTATGTGTGTATCTTCAGGAGACACAACCTTATGTGTGTGTGTCTTCCTAATACCAGTATCATTCTGCACCGTTCTTTTTTTCATCAACAGCTACTGCTGGGGTTGGGGAGCCCTGGCTCTCAATGACTGTGGGCTTCCTCGGCCAAGGGGAGAGCGCCTGCCACTGGGGGACAGGAGGCTCCCCCTGACTGGCAGCACCAGCAGAGCCCGAGGCCCGCCCTCGTCCCCGCCCTGCCCTCTGCAGGTTTCATGGAGCCGCCGGGCTGACCTGTGGGTCAGGAAGGACCTGTAGCCACCTCCTGCCTTACATTGTAGCGAGCAGGTGCTAATTTCCGGGGAGTGCGTTTCGTTCTTTATTTGTTGCTGGCACATTGGGCTCTTGCTTGTTATTGCTGGTTCCAGTGTGGACATTCTCTTGCTGCTTCCTGATCTCTGCCCCGACCCCCTGCTCATCGTACCCTCCCCCACGGGGTTTGCTTCCGTGGTCTGCTTGGCATTTTGCTCCACCAGAGGCCTGGCCTTTATTTTAACTGGGAGTCAGTCTTCTAAGGCTGCGTCTGTTGTGTGGCCCTCTCCTAGCCGGTGCCCCACGAGAGAGGAGGCAGGTGACCTGTGCACGGGGAATGTGAGCCCCTGACCAGGGTCTGTGGGGACTGGGGCTCCCTGCTCTTTGCAGCTGGCCATGCGCCTCTGCACACGGAGGCCTTTCTTGTAGATGGCCTTCTGCTGCTGCTCCGGTGCCACAGCGGAGGGTTCGGAGAGGGCTCGGCTCCCCCGGGCTCGGTCATGTCCAAGGTTTCTCCGCCCTCAGCTGTCCTGCAGCAGCTGGGCGGAGTCGCCCTCTGCCTTGGGGCCCACGTTGCTCTGTGTCTGTCAGGCCCGTGCTGGTTTCCACGCGCTGCTCTGCTCCCAGAACAGGCGTGGACTTACACTGTGTTATGTCCTCAGTGCTAGTTCTCTTCTTTCTCTGCGTTTAGAGCTGCTGCACATGCTTGCAGGGGAAGTCCACCACTTCCTTTTTTGTTTTTTTAGCAACACCAATCAGCTGATGGTCGCCCTGTGTGAAGGAAGTGACAGCGAGGAGGAGGGAGAGGAGCTCGCTGGAGCGGGGAGGGTCCCAGGGTTGGGCTGCTCTGTTGCCTGGGAGCTGGGCTCCGGCAGAAAGTGTGTCTGCAGGGAGGGCGGCCTTGCCAGGTCCATTCTGATCTTCAGGAGCTCGCAATGCACACCTCATTCCTTCGCGGCCTGGGTGGGGATGCTGGGATGCTGGCGGTGCCCAGCTAGGAGCCGCCTAAGCCAACCTGCTGGGAAGACTCTGAATGTTGCTGCTCCTCCAGGCCCCAGCCCGAGGTGTTTCTAATTCCGAACCAGATCCATGCCCACTGCTCTAGCAGAGAGTGAAAGCAAGGGTCTGCCCCGGGCTTCGCGCTGAGGAGTGGAGTCACGTGAGTGGACTGGGGAGCTGAGAGGCAGTGCAAGGCCATGCGCTCAGCTCCAGCAGACATGTCAGTTTCACACGTCACCTGTAGTTCTGGAAAATATGTAATTTATCTTTATAGTTTTGTGTTGAAACGTTAAGCAAATTCAATATGACTTGGACCAAAAAATCCCAAATCAATGAGAGATGTGACAGCATCTCTTCCCTCAGCTTCAGCTGACTTCCCACCAGCCATCCAGCGTGAGCAGAGCCCTGTGGGCAGCTGGTGGAGAAGGGTGGCAGTCCCCCTCACAGTGAGCGCAGCCCGGGCAGTGAGCACAGACACCCCCGGCCCCCCCAGCACAGCCCCCAGCAGTGGGTACAGTGAGCGAAGCACCCCACCCCTGCCCCCCAGCACAGCCCTAGGCTGTGAGTGGGCACAGCCCTGGCAGAGAGCACAGCGGGCAGAGAGCACAGCGGCCTTCGTGTCTGCTTTCCCAGCAGGAAGATGGCCTGCACATGCCCCTGTCACAGGGCCAGGAGGGGAAGTACAAAGAGTCCTTAGGGATGGGAAGGGAGCAGGGGAAAGGGGCCATTTCACCTGCCTCTCCAGCCGCTGTGGGAACATTGTGACACAGGTGGAATTTCAGCATCGAGTCTCCGGCTGAGGGGCTGGAGTCTGAGACCCAGGTGTCAGAGGCTGGCTCCCCCTGAGGCCTGTGGACCGAGCCTGCTTCTGCATCCCCATCATCTTCCCGGGTGTGTCTCGCCCTAGTGTCCCCTTTCTATGCGGACAGGCATATGGACAGGGCCCACCCTAAGGACCTCATTTTAACTTACTAGCCTCTGTGGAAGCCGTGTTTCCAGAGTCCCGTTCAGAGGAAGGGAGTTAGGATCCAACGTAGGACTTGGGGAATGGGATCAGCCCCTGCAGGGGGTTATGCGGGGCCTGGCCTCCCCCTGTGGCCTTGGCAGGACGTAAACACCACACTGAGCAGGTGGTTATGCCTGAGACACAATTTTCCAGCTTAGATTGATGAAAAAATTTAAAGGAACTTACGAGAAGACCCAGAGAAAAAATAAAAACTAGGGGTGATAAGGAGTGGCAAATTCTACAGGATCTTAAGGCAAAGCTACAATGTTGAGTGGACTGACAGACCCAGATTACACATGGAAAGTTATTGCAAGGTGAGGATGGCACTTCCCTGCCATCAGGGGAGAAGAGGTTATTGTTAATTAAAGGTCTTGGGAAAACTGGCTAATAATTTGGAAGAACATAAAGCTTTGTTCTTTATACCAAAACTAGGGCCCGGTGCATGGATTCTTGCATGGGTGGGGTCCCTCAGCCTGGCCTGTACCCTCTCCCAATCTGGGACCCATCGGGGGATGTTGGACTGCCGGGCCTTCAGGGATCAGGCCGAAACTGGCAGTCCGACATCCTCTGAGGGATGTAGCGGTGCCGAAGCGGCAGGAGGCTGGGGAGGAACCCGAGCCAGGGCCGGACGCCCCACAGCTTCTGCTCCCCGCTGCACTGGCCACCGCTGCCTACCGCCCGCCGCCCGCCGCTACCACTGCCTGCCACCGCCACAGCTGTGCTCACCAGCCATGACCCCAGCTCCCACAGCGACACTCATGCTGTGGGAGCGCACTGACCACCAGAGGGCAGATCCTGCATTGAGCGTCTCTGCCCCCTGGTGGTCAGTGCATGTCATAGCAACCAGTCGTTCCGGTCAACCGGTCATAACAGTCGCTTAGGCTTTTATATATATACTAGAGGCCCGGTGCACAAAAATTTGTGCACTCAGGGGGGAAGGGGGGTCCCTCAGCCTGGCCTGTGCCCTCTCGCAGTCTGGGACCCCTGGTCAGGCTCAGAGCAGGGCCGATTGGGGAGTTGGGGCGCCGCCACCTGTCATGCACAGAGCAGGGTGGATTGGGAGGTTTCAATGCCACCCTCAGTCACGCTCAGGGTAGGGCCGATTGGAGGGTTGGGGCATCGCCCCCTGTCACACTCAAGGCAGGATCAATGGGGAGGTTGTGGCGCCACCCCCTGTCACGCACAGAGCAGGGCCCATCAGGGGGTTGGGGAGCTCCCCCCTGTCACGCACAGAGCAGGGCCCATCAGGGGGTTGAGGAGCTCCCCCCTGTCACGCACAGAGCAGGGCCCATCAGGGGGTTGAGGAGCTCCCCCCTGTCACACACAGAGCAGGGCGGATCAGGGGGTTGGGGTGCCACCCTCTATCACCCACAGAGCAGGGCCAATCAGGGGGTTGGGGCACCACCACTGTCACACTCAGGGCAGGGCCGATGTGGAGGTTATGGCTCTACCCCATCACACACAGAGCAGGGCCCGTGGGGGGTGTGGGGGGGTTGGGGCACCACACCCTGTCACACACAGAGGCACAGGGCGATCAGGGGGTTCGGGAACTCCCCCCTGTCACGCACAGAGCAGGGCTGATCAGGGGGTTGGGGCACCTTCCCCTGTCATGAACAGAGCAGGGCGGATAGGAGGTTGTAGCCCCGCCCCCTGTCACACACAGAGCCGCAGGGTGATCAGGGGGTTTGGGCGCTGCCCCCTGTCACTCTGATCCGGGTGCTGGGAGGCCTTGTGGCTCCGCTGATCCTGGTGCTGGGAGGCATATTACCCTTTTACTATATAGGATAGAGGCCTGGTGCATGGGTGGGGGCTGGCTGTTTTTCCCTGAAGGGTGTCCTGGATCAGTGTGGGGGTCCCCACTGGGGTGCCTGGCCAGCCTGGGTGAGGGGATGATGGCTGTTTGCAGCTGGTCACACACCCTTCAGGGTGGGGGTCCCCACTGGGGTGCCTGGCCAGTCTGGGTGAGGGGCTGAGGGCTGTTTTCAGGCTTGCGGGTGACTGAAGCTCCCAACTGCTCCTTTTTTCTTTTTTTTTTTTATATTCTGGGCCAGCTTTAGCTCTGGCTTCAGCTCTGAGGCCTCTGCTGGGTTCTATAATTGAGACACTGTATCAACTCCAGCTCTGAGATCCTGGCTCACTAAAAGCTGGTTTCTGGGGTTTTGTTTATCTTCTATATTTGTTACAATGTTTCAGACTGCAGGCTCAGAGGCCGGCAAGGCAGGCGGGGAACGTTGGAGTCCTCCGTCACTGAAGCAAGCAAGCCTCATGTTAGTTTCAAGCTGCCTGGCTGCCGGCCGCCATCTTGGCTGACAGTTATTTGCATATCTCGCTGATTAGCCAATGGGAAGGGTAGCGGTCATACGCCAATTACCATGTTTCTCTTTTATTAGTGTAGATTAGAGGCCCATTGCATGAAGAGATTCGTGTAATAGGCCTTCCCTTCCCCTGTCTGCTGGCACCAGTTTTCCTCCGACACCCAGGACCCAGGCCTTTGCTCCGGCCAGAGCCTTCAGTCTTTGCTGCTCCCACTCTGCTGCTGTGTGCGTATGTATGCAAATTATCCGCCATCTTTGTTGGGTTAATTTGCATACTCTCCTGATTGGCTGGTGAGCGTAGCCGAGGGACGGTCAATTTACATGTTTGTTTATTATTAGGTAAGATAGATAAACTCCAGGTTGAACAATGAATAAAAATATAACAGTGAAATCATAAAAGCTCTATAAGAAAACTTAGGTGAGTTTTTAAAGAATTGTGGAGAGAAGAAGGCCTTTGTAAATGGGACAGAAAATATGAAACCATGATAGAAGAAAGATTGATGGGCATGATTTATAAAATTTTAAGCAAGTTCTCAGGGGAATGAAAAATACATATAAATAAATGGGGAAAAGTGTAAGGTAAACTTATTTTTAATGCCTGTGGTCAAAGTATCGATACGATGAAATATGCAGTGAGGTCTTCCAAATCACATAGGAGAATAAGCACAGTCCAACAGGAAAGTCAGTCAAGAACTAGCAAGCAGCTAGACAGGCAGGGACTTGGTGCATGAATGCCCTGCTCCCACAGCGGTGTGGTTTGCTCTGTGGCAAGATGTGGGCAGAGAGTGGCACAGCCAAGGGCACTGGCACAGCTGTTGGGTGGAAGCTTCTGAAACTTGCTTATTTATTTGTTTATTGTTGACACTATTACGATGTGCCCACTTCCCCCTTTAAGACACACATGTGCTTTGGCTCAACAACCTCATTGTTAGGAACTTATTTCACACATAAATTGACAAAGGTGGAGAAGTATATGCATACAGTAATTCATTGCAACATTTTATTTTGTAAGAGCAATAAAAGAAAAGGAAGGGGAAAGAGCTGCATGTTGTGAAGGACTGTGAATCAGCCATGGTATGCCTGTTCCTGGAACCCCTGTGGCCTTTGCACAAGTGTGGAGTCTTTCTGAACCAAATTATTGCCAGGGCTGACCAGCAGACTCTGAGTGACAGATGAACAGATTACTCTGACACACGTTTCTGTGAAAGAGAAGGCTAAGGGGCTGCTTCGCTTTAGGAACAAAGCAGCCTTGATTGCCCACCTCCTTAGGCTTTTATTATAACAACTAGGGGCCCGGTGCACGAAATTCGTGCACTGGGTGTGTGTGTGGGGGAGTGTCCCTCAGCCCAGCCTGCCCCCTCTCACATACTGGGAGCCCTCAGGCGTTGACCCCCATCACCCTCCAATCGCAGGATCGGCCCCTTGCCCAAGCCTGACGCCTCTGGCCTAGGCGTCCAGCCCGGGCAGCGGGGACCCGCAGCTGCAGCGGCCCCATGATCGCGGGCTTCGCTTTAGGCCCAGGCAAGGAACCCCTAGCTCCTAGGACTGCTAGCTTCGATCACGCCCAGCTCCCATCGCTGGCTCCACCCCTACTTCCTGCTATCACTGGCCAGGGCGGAAAAGGCACCTGATTCTCTGATCATGGCTGGGGGGCAGGGCAAAGGCGGCCCTGGCCGCCTTTGCCCTGCCCCCCAGCTGTTAGCTCCCCCCTGGGTTTCCGATCACTGTCAGTGGCAGGGGGCTTCTTCCTGCTTTCCCTTTCACCTCCCTGCATTGTGCCTACATATGCAAATTAACCGCCATCTTGTTGGCAGTTAACTGCCAATCTTAGTTGGCAGTTAATTTGCATATAGCCCTGATTAGCCAATGAAAAGGGTATCGTCGTATGCCAATTACCATTTTTCTCTTTTATTAGTGTTGACTAGAGGCCCGGGGCACAAAAATTTGTGCACTTGGGGGGGAGGGGGTTACCTCAGCCCGGCCTGTGCCCTCTCGCAGTCTGGGACCCCTCGGGAGATAACGACCTGCTGGCTTAGGCCTGCTCCCGGGTGGCAGAGGGCAGGCCCAATCCCTAGGTGCAGCCCCTGGTCGGGCTCAGAGCAGGGCCGATTGGGGAGTTGGGCGCTGCCCCCTGTCATGCACAGAGCAGGGTGGATTGGGAGGTTGCAATGCCACCCTCAGTCACGCTCAGGGTAGGGCCGATTGGGGGGTTGGGGCACCGCCCCTGTCACACTCAAGGCAGGGTCGATAGGGAAGTTGCAGCACCACCCCCTGTCACGCACAGAGCAGGGCGGATCAAGGGGTTGGGGTGCTGCCCCCTGTCATGCACAGAGCAGGGCCCATCAGGGAGTTGAGGAGCTCCCCCCTGTCATGCACAGAGTAGAGCCAATAGGGGAGTTGGGGCACCACCCCCTGTTACACACAGAGCAGGGCCGATCAGAGGGTTGGGGCGCCGCCACTCTGACACTCAGGGCAGGGCCAATGGGGAGGTTATGGCTCTACCCTGTCATACACAGAGCAGGGCCCGTGTGTGGGGGGGGGTGTTGGGGCGCCGCCCTCTATCACCCACAGAGCAGGGCTGATCAGGAGTTTTGGGTGCTGCACCCTGTCACACACAGAGCCGCAGGGCAATCAGGGGGTTTGGGCGCTGCCCCCTGTCACGCTGGTCCCGGTGCCGGGAGGCATATTACCCTTTTACTATATAGGATAGAGGCCTGGTGCATGGGTGGGGCTGGCTGGTTTGCCCTGAAGGGTGTCCTGGATCAGGGTGGGAGTCCCCACTGGGGTGCCTGGCCAGCCTGGGTGAGGGGATGATGGCTGTTTGAAGCTGGTCACACACCCTTCAGGGTGCGGGTCCCCACTGGGGTGCCTGGCCAGTCTGGCTGAGGGGCTGAGGGCCGTTTTCAGGCTGACAGGTGACTGAAGCTCCCAACCGCTCCTTTTTTTCTTTCTTTTTTTTTTTTATTCTGGGCCAGCTTTAGCTCTGAGGCCTCGGCTGCTGAAAACAGGTTTCTGGCCTTTGTTTACCGTCTGTATTTGATACAATGTTGCGGTCCGGCTGGCTGAAGCCCGGCTGAGTAAAGCAGGTTTCTGGGATTTTTTTAGCTTCTATATTTGCAACATAGTTGCTTAGAGTTGCAGCTGAGAGGCCAGCAAGTCAGCCGGGGAACGTTGGAGTCCTCTGTCTCTGAAGCAAGCAAGCCTCCCTGTTCGCATCAGCTGCCTGGCTGCCGGCCGCCATCTTGGCTGGGAGTTAATTTGCATATCTCCCTGATTAGCCAATGGGAAGGGTAGCGGTCGTGCGCCAATTACCATCTTTCTCTTTTATTAGATAGGACAGCTTGAACTAAAATTAACCTCTAGTTACAATCAGCAGGGTAAGTATCCTTGAGAAAGCACATGCTTCTACAAGGTCAGGTCTTTAAAGACTAAACATAGAGATTCTAGCAAAATACCCAGGAGATCAGACTTGTTTGGAAAAGTCAACATAGGGGGTTCTGCCTTCAGCAAGGTTCCCCCAGAGGCCCCCAACCTTTTGGAGAATCCTCTTTACAGATCTTCCAACCAAGTCCCTTTCTTCCCCACAAATTATGAATATGTCCAACTGATACTCACTTAAAGGGAAAGATGTGATATATTTTTAAAAACACATACATGGCCTTAATGAGGTAAGTGGCAGTGAGTTGTTATTTGCTGTGTACAGATGCAGGCCTGCCTGTACAGGTCTGTGTGTGTGTGTGTGTGTGTGTGTGTGTGTGTGTGTGTGTGTGAGAGAGAGAGAGAGAGAGAGAGAGAGAGAGAGAGAAAGAGAGAGAGTAAGAGAATGCAGGGAGGTCTGGAAGCAAAGGCATCAAACTGTGAGCAGCAGTTACGCGGACAGTGGGATCAGTTTGGAGAAAAAGGTGAACTATACTTTGTACTCTGCACACAGAAGTCTGCAGTGCTCATAATAGAAGACTTTTTGTTGGGTGGGGGAGTGAACAGGAGGAAACCAGGAAGAGAACTAACTTAGAATCAGGCATCCATCATGGCTGTTGGGACCGTTCTGTTTCCAAGCAAGGACTTTGGCTTGGAGGAGGGGTGGTGTGTCTAGACGCGGCCGTCACCCACGCTGGCCCACCCTCGGCTACACAGGCTGCCTCCCCGGTTCTGGTGTGGTCTGGCCTGCAGCCTACTTTGGACTTTAATTATTAAGGCCACCGTCCCCACATGTGCAGCCGCCAAGGTTGAGAACCACTGGTTTAGGACCAGCTAGTGGTTGTACAGCGCACAAGCTCATCCATAAAGCAACAGGATTTCCACCAAATTTGAATTCACGGTGTGCTGGGCATAGGGCAGCCGCGTGTGCCTCCGACTGCAAAGACTCTGGGTGTGTTAGGTGTTAGAGTGGTGTGTGGGGGGGGGGAGGAGACAGGAAGGGAAGGTGAGAGGGAGAGAAGGATGGAGGGAGGGAGAGGGAGACAGAGAGAGGTAGAGAGAGAGACCGGGAGAAGACAGAGAAGGACTATGTGTGGGCTCTGTGGGAGCTCGTAGTCAGGAGGCCAGGAGGCCTGCGGGGGTGAGAGAGGCGCTGTATCCTCAGCACATGCTCGCGACCTGTAGGGATGAGTGAGTGGGAAAGGGTCCTCGGAGAGAGTGCGTGCATTTGTGGCATTTTCTGCACAAGGTAATTTGAATATTTCCGTCTTGAATAACAGTGCTCAGCATTTTTCCTCTGTGCTTTTCTGCCAGACAATTCGCTGCCCAGCTGTTTCATGTGGATTCTTTCTCATGAGGACATGGTTTCTCGGTGTACGTGGCTTGGCTTCTGCGCCTCAGGTTGCAGCAGATGGGGAGCTGCGGGCCGTTTCAGGATGCTCTGTAGCTGTGTCCTCCCTGGCCCTGACACACACACACACACACACACACACACGGGAACACCCTGCAGCCAGGGCTCATCCGTGTGTCTGCGTTAGACTTTGTAACAAAACTTTTAGGAGTGGGGGCTTGAACTAGAAACGTCCAGTTCAGGGAAGTGGCTCTGAAGCCCCTTGCTGGGGGCAGCGTGGTTGGCGGGAGCAAACCAGGCACGTGCGGTGGATTCCGCCATGTGCTGGAAGGGCTCAGGCTCTGGGACCGCACCTGCAGAGCGATCGTGTCCGGGCGTGCGGCGGGCGGCTAGAGACGGCTGAGCAGACGTGGAGCAGAGCGCTGCCAAGGAGCGGCGGCCAGATGCTCCAGGTCGGCTCCCGGCAGGTCGGCTCCCGGCAGGAACTGAACAGCCTCTGCTAACCTGGGGCTGAAAAAGCAGGCATGCGGGAGAAAGTGATTGTAGAAGGCGGAGTGGGAGGGCCCGAAGGCAGCGTGGCTCTGGACTGTGCCGCAAGTCTGTTCCCTGACCATGTGCTGGGGACCCTGCCAGGACCCCTGGGAGTTTCCTCGGCAGCTGTCCCCAGTGCGCAGGGGCACCCCTCCCCAGGGCTCATGGCACCTGAAGCGCTAGGACACGGTGACTTTTGGGGGCGCAGGTCATGCACTTTGAAAATGTCCAGCTGGACCCCCGTTGTAGAAATGCGTGTGCTCCGCTCCCAGCGCGCCTCCTCTGCACGGTTGGCACCCTCACACTCCCTCCTCAGGTCCCAGTGGATCCATGGGAGCTCTGATTCAAAGCTGAGGCGTTTGGGGTAAATGCGTCTCTCCTTAATAAAATAAGGCCCGGAGTCACCACATCCGGCCTAGGTAGGAGCGGTGTTGGGGAGGGCCACACAGCCTGCCCGTGGTGATTTGATCTATAAGACCCCCCTCTCCCCCCCCCGGCCCCCCAGCCCACGCCTTGGTCTCAAGGAGCACTCTGTGCTCCTCTACCTCCGACACTGGCCCAGGTGAAGGCAGGCCTTTCCCAGCTTCCCGGCCAAGAATCTATTGCCACGCTGTCCTGTGCGCCCCCACGGCCTCACATGGCCATTCATATTCAAGTACTTAATTAAATAAGATAGAAAATTCAGGGAGAACCAAGATGGCGGCATAGGTTAACGCCGGAGTTTGCTGCTTTGAACAACTACTTCAAAAGTGAAACCAAAAAACGGAAGGGACATCACCCAGAACCACAGGAACGCTGGCTGAGTGGAAGTCCTACAACTAGGAGGAAAGAGAAACGCATACGGACACTCAGAGGAGGCGCAGTGCTGAAGTCAAATTCTGAGGTGCGGAGTGTGCGGAGCGGGCTGGCGGCGGAGGGCGCGGTTGTTGTTTTCAATCGGGAGGGAGTCGCAGACTCTGAGCACCAGATCCGGGCGAGTCTTTAGGGACCCAGACTCAGGCGGGAGAAGCGGGACTGTCTGGCTTCGGTCAGAGCGAGTGCAGCTTTCTCTCCGAGCTTTGCAGCGGGTGCTGGGACTCAGAGAGGCAGAGCCCCTGGGGACAGGACTGAGAGCCGCCATAACTGCTCTCTCCGGCCCACCCCGCCCAAGCCCTGCACAGAGGCATTTGCCGGATAGCCTCAGGCAAAGGCTAGATTAGCACCTCCCTAGAGGACAGAAGTTCTCTCACTGCTGACACAGCTGATTCTCATAGCCACTTGGCCTGGAGGTCAAACCCTCCCTGGAATTAGCTACAACAATCAAGATTTATCTATAAGACTGCGAACAAAGACCACTAGGGGGTGCACCAAGGAAGCATAACAAAATGCGGAAACAAAGAAACAGGACAAAATTGTCAATGGAAGAAATAGAGTTCAGAACCACACTTTTAAGGTCTCTCAAGAACTGTTTAGAAGCTGCCGATAAACTTAATGAGATCTACACGAAAACTAATAAGACCCTCGATCTTATATTGGGGAACCAACTAGAAATTAAGCACACACGGACTGAAATAACGAATATTATACAGACGCCCGACAGCAGACCAGAGGAGCGCAAGAATCAAGTCAATGATTTGAAATGCGAGGAAGCAAAAAACATCCAACCGGAAAAGCAAAATGAAAAAAGAATCCAAAAATGCGAGGATAGTGTAAGGAGCCTCTGGGACAGTTTCAAGCGTACCAACATCAGAATTATAGGGGTGCCAGAAGATGAGAGAGACCAAGATATTGAAAACCTATTTGAAGAAATAATGACAGAAAACTTCCCCCACCTGGTGAAAGAAATGGACTTACAGGTCCAAGAAGCGCGGAGAACCCCAAACAAAAGGAATCCAAAGAGGACCACACCAAGACACATCATCATTAAAATGCCAAGAGCAAAAGATAAAGAGAGAATCTTAAAAACAGCAAGAGAAAGAAACTCAGTTACCTACAAGGGAATACCCATACGACTGTCAGCTGATTTCTCAACAGAAACTTTGCAGGCCAGAAGGGAGTGGCAAGAAATATTCAAAGTGATGAATACCAAGAACCTACAACCAAGATTACTTTATCCAGCAAAGCTATCATTCAGAATTGAAGGTCAGATAAAGAGCTTCACAGATAAGGAAAAGCTAAAGGAGTTCATCACCACCAAACCAGGATTATATGAAATGCTGAAAGGTATCCTTTAAGAAGAGGAAGAGGAAGAAAAAGGTAAAGATACAAATTATGAACAACAAATATGCATCTATCAACAAGTGAATCTAAGAATCAAGTGAATAAATAATCTGATGAACAGAATGAACTGGTGATTATAATAGAATCAGGGACATAGAAAGGGAATGGACTGACTATTCTTGGGGGGGAAAGGGGTGTGGGAGATGTGGGAAGAGACTGGACAAAAATCGTGCACCTATGGATGAGGACAGTGGGTGGGGAGTGAGGGCAGAGGGTGGGTCGGGAACTGGGAGGAGGGGAGTTATGGTGGGGGGAAAAAAAAAGGAACAAATGTAATAATCTGAACAATAAAGATTTAATTAAAAAAAAAAAAAAAGATAGAAAATTCAGTCCTCAGTCACACTCGCCATACATGGAGGGCAGAAGCCACCGGCGGCCAGTGGCTGGCTCTGTGTGGGGCCGAGTGGGCAGGCATTGGTCGTCCAGCACGTGTGTAGGCAGGTCCAGAGGCCACGCTATACCTGAGCCACAGCCGGTGCGTCCTGGGGACTCGCGAGAAAAGCAAGCTCCTCCTCCCACCTTCGTAACTGCTGTGAGTGCACTTGTCCACGCTGACTCCTGAGCACCCATTTCCTTCAGGGGACCTGACCGTGGGAAGTGACAGCAGCACCAAGAGACCCCGAACCTTGTCCACAGCCTCTGGCCTGGCCCTTTCATCCTCAGCATAGTGACAACCTCCCATTCAACACAGCAGCCTCACACACACATGCACACACACTGCACACGCAGCAGGTACATACAGCACACACAGCATGCACATGCACACATAGCAGGTACATACAGCACACACAGCATGCACATGCACACATAGCAGGTACATACAGGCATACATAGCATGCACATGCACACACACAGCACATGCACACACAGCAGGTACATACAGCACACACAACATGCACATGCACACATAGCAGGTACATACAGCACACACAACATGCACATGCACACACACAGCACATGCACACACAGCAGGTACATACAGCACATGCACACATAGCAGGTACACACAGGCGCACACAGCGTGCACATGCACACACTGCACACCTGCACACAGCACACACATGCACTGTCACAGCCTGGCTCAGTGACAGGAATGGAAGTGGTTCCGTTCTCCCTGGAGCAGTGCAGGGGAGGCCGGCCTCGGAGGACAGGGAGGGGTCCTCGGGTTAAGCACACCCGGCTCCGTCTGGTTTCTGGAAGAATAAAGCACTTCTGTTCCAGAGGATTCAGAATTGAGAAACCTTAGTACTTGTTAAGTTCTCTGCAGTAAAAGCAACTCCAACATCATTTTCTCAAAATATTTGGGATCCGGGTTTCTGTCCTTTAAAGGAAGGTTTGAAGAGGGAACATGTCCCTCATTAAGGCAAAATGAAGAAAGTGTGGCTTCGTCTGTTCCATCAAGTACAGCAGAACAAGACTCCTTTCTGGGAACAAAGAGCCCAGGAGCAGCAGCGGCTGAGGGCTGAGAGGCGGGCGCACCTGTTGGAGGCGGGCGCATCCATGGGAGGAGGGTGCACCCGTGGGAGGCGGGCGCACCTGAGCAGCCTGTGCGGGAGGAGGTGATGCGGGCACTGTGCCCTGGGCTGGAGCCCTGGCCCCGGCTCCCCCTGTCCGGGGTAGGGGAGAGGGCCGTTTTGCTGTCGCTGGAATTCCGAGCTGCTGAATTTAGGAAAGATAAAGTACCACAGAGAAACCGTTTGGAAGGTTTGCAAGTTGTAGGACTTCCTTCATGACTCAGCCCGACTTCAGGAAGTGGAGCAACGCGTGCTGCTCCTGCAGCGGCCTCGGGATACGCCTGGGCACAGGGACCCGGCAAGCCCCCCGTCCCCCAGGTTACTGTGGTAGCAAAACCGAAATGTCTAAAATAGCCCTGGATGCTTTGGCTCAGTGGATAGAGCGTTGGCCTGAGGACTGAAGGGTCCCGGGTTTGATTCTGGTCAAGGGCACATGCCTGCGTTGCGGGCTTAGTACCCAGTGGGGGGTGTGCAGGAGGCAGCCTATCAATGATTCTCTCTCATCTTTGATGTTTCTATCTCTCTCTCCCTCTCCCTTCCTCTCTGAAATCAATAAAAATATATTTAAAATACTAGGGGCCCGGTGCACAAAATTCGTGCACTGGGTGTGTGTGTGGGGGGAGTGTCCCTCAGCCCAGCCTGCCCCCTCTCACATACTGGGAGCCCTGAGGCATTGACCCCCATCACCCTCCAATCGCAGGATCAGCCCCTTGCCCAGGCCTGACGCCTCTAACAGAGGCGTCAGGCCTGGGCAGGGGACCCTCATTTCCCCCCATCACTGGTTCTGCCCCCAGCCCAGGCCTGATGCCTCTGGCCCAGGCGTCAGGCCTGGGCAGGGGACCCCCAGACCCCTCTGATTGCTGGCTCTGCCCCTTGCCCAGGCCTGATGCCTCGGCCAGAGGCGTAGACCCCCATCACCCTCCGATCGCCTGATCGGCCCCTTGCCCAGGCCTGATGCCTCCGCCAGAGGTGTCAGGCTTGGACAGGGGACCCCCATCTCCCCCCGATCACTGGCTCTGGCCCCCGCCCAGGCCTGAGGCCTCGGCCAGAGGAGTTGACCCTCATCACCCTCCGATCACCAATCACCGGATCGGCCCCTTGACCAGGCCTGAGGCCTCCGGCAGAGGTGTCAGGCCTGGGCAGGGGACCCCCAGCTCCCCGCGGTTGCAGGCTCTGCCCCTGCCCAGGCCTAACGCCTCCAGCTGCAGCGGCCCCGCGATCGTGGGCTTCGCTTTAGGCCCAGGCAAGGGACCCCTAGCTCCCGGGACTGCCAGCTTCGACCGTTTCCAGCTCCCATCGCTGGCTCTACCCCTACTTCCTGCTATCACTGGCCAGGGCGGAAAAGTCGCCTGATTCTCCGATCATGGCTGGGGGGCAGGGCAAAGGCGGCCCCAGGGCCGCCTTTGCCCTGCCCCCCAGCTCTTAGCTCCCCGCTGGGTTTCTGATCACTGTCAGTGGCAGGGGGCTTCTTCCTGCTTGCCCTTTCACCTCCCTGCATTGTGCCTACATATGCAAATTAGCCGCCATCTTGTTGGCAGTTAACTGCCAATCTTAGTTGGCAGTTAATTTGCATATAGCCCTGATTAGCCAATGAAAAGGGTATCGTCGTACGCCAATTACCATTTTTCTCTTTTATTAGATAGGATAGTGTGTGAGGGTGCCAACTAACAGTGTCTTCTTGAGTTATGGCTTTGGTATTGCTTTCTTCCATTTCCATGTGAAATTCCCAACTCCACTTTGGTCTGGCATCTTCCCTCGTTGCTGCCCCACATCGCTGCCCACGTCGGGGTCAGCTCCGTCCAGGTCGCTCTGAGCCCCTGGTCCTCCTGTCCTGCGTCCTGGCTGCAGGCCAGCGTCACCTGGAGGCTGTGAGGAGACTGAGGTCCGGGCCCCGGAGGTTCTGTGTGAGGCCCGGCTCACAGGCCCCGGGAACCGCAGCCCCTGCTTGCCCTGCAGGAGGGCAGCCCGGGTCCTGCCAAGAGCCGCCTGGCTCTGCCGGGAGCCGGCTTGCTGGTGAAAGCAGCAGCTCTTACGCTTGTCTGCGCGTCGGAAACTCCTGGGGCCAGGCCCCAGCCTCACATTTCAGGAGCATCTGAAGGGGGTGGGAACCAGGTGTCCGGAAGGGTGAGGGCCCCGCTGCGCCCCATCTCTGCGGAGCCCCAGCGCCTTCCTACCTCCACTGCTATCTCTGCCAAAGCGCTGCCACTGCGGGCTCCCAGCAGCCCGTGCCCAGGCTGCCCCCACTAGGATGGCTCCCGGTCTGCTGGCTCGGAGTGTGGCCAGAAGGCCCAGGAATTTCCTTGGCTGGCGCCTGGGTAAGAGAATCGAGGAGAAAAGCTTCTTTTATTTCTGGACGTTTACTTTCATTATAACTCGGGCGTGGGCGCCACTCCGTAAGTCTCTGCTTCAGGGCCTCTGTCTTGCGTGTTTTGGATCTTTGTCCTCGTGTCTTTCCGTTGCGTTGTCACTCTCTGTTAATTCCATTGCCTTTTCTCAAGCTACTCCACCCTGCCCACCATGCTCTCTGCAACTTAATGCCTGTCCCCTTTCGCTGTTGAAATAACACCATCACCTCTTTCCTCCTTTGTTTCCTGATCCCTGTCAGCTGGTTTCTGATGACTTTGTGCCTCTCCACTCATCCCCTAACTTGTGTGCATCACTGGTTTGATTTGCTTTAACGAAGCGACTGCTGTCGTCACGTTCTTGGGTCTCACGGAGGTGTGTGGCCTTGATGTCCTCTGCCCTCGGAACGGCTGTCTGGTGGGTGTTTCTATGGGCCACACGGTCCTCCCCTTCATTTAGTGTAAGTGGGGACTCGGGCAGCTTCCTTACCGTGGAAGTGACTCGTGTTAGAGAGCAGCCCAAGGTGTGTTCTAGCCTGCCAGGGTCTTTCCTCATTCTCACTAGCGCTGTGTGTGTGTGTGTGTGTGTGTGTGTGTGTGCGCCCCCCTCCCCCGCGACAGAGAGAGAATTGGTTGAATGTCTATTTCTTCCCAGGGAGGCTGCTGGCCATTCAGAATCTCTCCACCCTCAGGAAGAGGCTGGCTCCCAGGGCTGTGGGCCCGGGTGTGGCCTGAGGTCTGCAGCTGCCCCCCCCCACCCGGACACTCTTCCCTGAGGGTCTCCGTGCCCCACATCCAGCCTTTGCTGTGTAGGCTCTGCTCACCGTAGGGTTGGCGATTGAGGAATCTACTAGTCCCACAGCAAGCCTCTGTCTTGTTCCCGCGGTGGGTGATTCCAGAGAGAATGGGGTTGTGAAACCTTTACTCTGTCCCAAGCTACCTGATATTTATTGTATGGAGTAACTTAGAGCAGCGGTTCTCAACCTGTGGGTCGCGACCCCTTTGGGGGTCGAACGACCCTTTCACAGGGGTCACCTAAGACCATCGGAAAACACATATATAATTACATATTGTTTTTGTGATTAATCACTATGCTTTAATTATGTTCAATTTGTAACAATGAAAATACATCCTGCATATCAGATATTTACATTACGATTCCTAACAGTAGCAACATTACAGTTATGAAGTAGCAACGAAAATAATTTTATGGTTGGGGGTCACCACAACATGAGGAGCTGTGTTAAAGGGTTGCGGCATTAGGAGGTTGAGAACCACTGACTTAGAGTCTTGGGTATTTTTCTTGAACAACTAAGTGTCTGCAGGAACAGTTATGGCCCCTAAAGCTGACACAGCCTCGGCTTCTGCCGGCCTCTGACCCAGGGGCCGGCCAGGCCATGGTGTTGTTGGCTCCACCTTGCACTGGTTTCCACAGTAACCTGTCCTTTCCCATCATGTCTGCTTATGACCAACGAGGCCACGTGATAGTCTGGAGGTCTCTCACGTGGGCAAGCATAAGCCTGAGGCCTGCGTTTAGCACTCTTACCATAGTGTCCAGTGTGTCCTCACATGTGCAGGTCTGCGCGGTGGCCAGAGCTGACCAGCAGACCCTCAGTGACGGATGAATGATAAACACACGTTTCAGTGAAAGAGGGGCTAAGGCACTACTCAGCTATCGCCGCCAGGGAGCCCCGTTCGCCTGCCTCCTTTGGCTTTTATTGTCCTAACAGCTTGAACTAACATTAACCTCTAGTGACAATCAGCAGGGTAGGTATCCTTGAGGAAGTATATGCTTCTACAAGGTCGTGCCTTTAAAGACTAAACAGAGATTCTAGCAAAACACCCGGGGGATCGGACTTGTTTGGAAAAGTCAAGGTAGGGGCTGCCGCCTTCGGCCAGGTCCCCCCAGAGGCCCTGACCTTTCAGAGAATCCTCCTCACAGACCTTCCAACCCGGTCCCGTGCTGCCCCACACACGTGAATTCGCCACTCGCCACATGGATGGAGACGGCCGCGGTCTCACGGTGGGGCGAGGCGCCTGAGTCACCCCCGGTGTGCACGTGCCCCTAAGCGGGGACACGGGGACACTCAGCCCAGGGGTCCTTTTCCTGTCAACTGAGGGCCACATTTTCGAGTTTTGTGCTTTTTGCTGGGGATCTTACTGTTTAAAAATATTTCTAATCAAATATATTTCTCATAACCAGAGACTGATCTTATGGCAGGTTTAGTGCCGCCTTTACAAGTGGGAATAGATGGTGCTATAGTAGATGTGCACCCAGCAGGAGTGTGTTGTAAAAGAATGCACACCCAGCAGGAGTGTGACGGAATAGAACACACCCAGCAGGAGTGTGACGGAATAGAACACACCCAGCAGGAGTGTGATGGAATAGATGCACACCCAGCAGGAGTGTGACAGAATAGAACACACCCAGCAGGAGTGTGATGGGATAGATGCACACCCAGCAGGAGTGTGATGGGATAGATGCACACCCAGCAGGAGTGTGATGGGATAGATGCACACCCAGCAGGAGTGTGATGGAATAGAACACACACCCAGCAGGAGTGTGATGGAATAGATCACACACCCAGCAGGAGTGTGATGGGATAGAACACACACCCAGCAGGAGTGTGATGGAATAGATGCACACCCAGCAGGAGTATGATGGGATAGATGCACACCCAGCAGGAGTGTGATGGAATAGATGCACACCCAGCAGGAGTGTGATGGAATAGATGCACACCCAGCAGGAGTGTGATGGGATAGATGCACACCCAGCAGGAGTGTGATGGGATAGATGCACACCCAGCAGGAGTGTGATGGAATAGATGCACACCCAGCAGGAGTGTGATGGAATAGATGCACACCCAGCAGGAGTGTGATGGAATAGAACACACACCCAGCAGGAGTGTGATGGAATAGAACACACACCCAGCAGGAGTGTGATGGAATAGAACACACACCCAGCAGGAGTGTGATGGAATAGATGCACACCCAGCAGGAATGTGATGGAATAGAACACACACCCAGCAGGAGTGTGATGGAATAGAACACACACCCAGCAGGAATGTGATGGAATAGAACACACACCCACCAGAGTGTGATGGAATAGAACACACACCCAGCAGGAGTGTGATGGAATAGATGCACACCCAGCAGGAGTGTGATGGAATAGATGCACACCCAGCAGGAGTGTGATGGAATAGATGCACACCCAGCAGGAGTGTGATGGAATAGAACACACACCCAGCAGGAGTGTGATGGAATAGAACACACACCCAGCAGGAGTGTGATGGAATAGAACACACACCCAGCAGGAATGTGATGGAATAGATGCACACCCAGCAGGAATGTGATGGAATACAACACACACCCAGCAGCAATGTGATGGAATAGAACACACACCCAGCAGGAGTGTGTTGGAATAGAACACACACCCAGCAGGAGTGTGATGGAATAGATGCACACCCAGCAGGAATGTGATGGAATAGATGCACACCCAGCAGGAGTGTGATGGAATAGATGCACACCCAGCAGGAGTGTGATGGAATAGAACACACACCCAGCAGGAGTGTGATGGAATAGAACACACACCCAGCAGGAGTGTGATGGAATAGATGCACACCCAGCAGGAGTGTGATGGAATAGATGCACACCCAGCAGGAGTGTGATGGAATAGATGCACACCCAGCAGGAGTGTGATGGGATAGAACACACACCCAGCAGGAGTGTGATGGGATAGATGCACACCCAGCAGGAGTGTGATGGAATAGATGCACACCCAGCAGGAGTGTGATGGAATAGATGCACACCCAGCAGGAGTGTGATGGGATAGAACACACACCCAGCAGGAGTGTGATGGAATAGATGCACACCCAGCAGGAGTGTGATGGAATAGAACACACACCCAGCAGGAGTGTGATGGAATAGATGCACACCCAGCAGGACTGTGATGGAATAGATGCACACCCAGCAGGAGTGTGATGGAATAGATGCACACCCAGCAGGAGTGTGATGGGATAGAATACACACCCAGCAGGAGTGTGATGGAATAGAACACACACCCAGCAGGAGTGTGATGGAATAGATGCACACCCAGCAGGAGTGTGATGGGATAGATGCACACCCAGCAGGAGTGTGATGGAATAGATGCACACCCAGCGGGAGTGTGATGGAATAGAACGCGCACCCAGCAGGAGTGTGATGGGATAGAACACACACCCAGCAGGACTGTGATGGAATAGATGCACACCCAGCAGGAGTGTGATGGAATAGATGCACACCCAGCAGGAGTGTGATGGAATAGAACACACACCCAGCAGGAGTGTGATGGAATAGAACGCACACCCAGCAGGAGTGTGATGGGATAGATGCACACCCAGCAGGAGTGTGATGGAATAGATGCACACCCAGCAGGAGTGTGATGGAATAGAACACACACCCAGCAGGAGTGTGATGGAATAGAACACACACCCAGCAGGAGTGTGATGGAATAGATGCACACCCAGCAGGAGTGTGATGGAATAGATGCACACCCAGCAGGAGTGTGATGGAATAGATGCACACCCAGCAGGAGTGTGATGGGATAGAACACACACCCAGCAGGAGTGTGATGGAATAGATGCACACCCAGCAGGAGTGTGATGGAATAGATGCACACCCAGCAGGAGTGTGATGGGATAGAACACACACCCAGCAGGAGTGTGATGGAATAGATGCACACCCAGCAGGAGTGTGATGGAATAGAACACACACCCAGCAGGAGTGTGATGGAATAGATGCACACCCAGCAGGACTGTGATGGAATAGATGCACACCCAGCAGGAGTGTGATGGAATAGATGCACACCCAGCAGGAGTGTGATGGGATAGAATACACACCCAGCAGGAGTGTGATGGAATAGAACACACACCCAGCAGGAGTGTGATGGAATAGATGCACACCCAGCAGGAGTGTGATGGGATAGATGCACACCCAGCAGGAGTGTGATGGAATAGATGCACACCCAGCGGGAGTGTGATGGAATAGAACGCGCACCCAGCAGGAGTGTGATGGGATAGAACACACACCCAGCAGGACTGTGATGGAATAGATGCACACCCAGCAGGAGTGTGATGGAATAGATGCACACCCAGCAGGAGTGTGATGGAATAGAACACACACCCAGCAGGAGTGTGATGGAATAGAACGCACACCCAGCAGGAGTGTGATGGGATAGATGCACACCCAGCAGGAGTGTGATGGAATAGATGCACACCCAGCAGGAATGTGATGGAATAGATGCACACCCAGCAGGAGTGTGATGGAATAGAACACACCCAGCAGGACTGTGATGGAATAGATGCACACCCAGCAGGAGTGTGATGGAATAGAACACACACCCAGCAGGAGTGTGATGGAATAGAACACACACCCAGCAGGAGTGTGATGGGATAGACCACACCCAGCAGGAGTGTGATGGAATAGATGCACACCCAGCAGGAGTGTGATGGAATAGATGCACACCCAGCAGGTGTGTGATGGAATAGATCACACACCCAGCAGGAGTGTGATGGAATAGAACACACCCAGCAGGAGTGTGATGGAATAGAACGCACACCCAGCAGGAGTGTGATGGGATAGATGCACACCCAGCAGGAGTGTGATGGAATAGATGCACACCCAGCAGGAATGTGATGGAATAGATGCACACCCAGCAGGAGTGTGATGGAATAGAACACACCCAGCAGGACTGTGATGGAATAGATGCACACCCAGCAGGACTGTGATGGGATAGATGCACACCCAGCAGGAGTGTGATGGAATAGAACACACACCCAGCAGGAGTGTGATGGAATAGAATCCAGGAGGCCCCTCCAGCTTGCAGGACCAGGGTCTTCGGCCAGCTCAGCTCACACTGGGCACAGGTTGTCTCAGAAGGCTGGCAGACAGAACCCCCTCATCACATCAGAGTGCCAGCAAGCGTTTCCTTGGGTGCTGGTCGCTGCATCACACAGCATGGGTGCTGGGGTCAGGCCTGTACCTGGAGCGGCCACGTTGCCAGATTTCACTTTGAACACTGAAGGCACAGCGTCCATGGCCTCACCAGAACAGGCCCAAAGCTTTGGGCTTTCTGGGATATTTATGGTTCAATATTGGCAGGTGACAGTGGTGCTGGCCCAACCAGCCTCTCTGTGGCTCCACAAGAGTTTCAGCCCTCATCGAGTGAGGACAGTGGTCAGCAAGCATGGCCAGTGAGTGAGGGCAGTGAGCGTGGCCAGTGAGTGTGGATCATGAGTTTGGCCAGTGAGTGTGGATCATGAGCATGACCAGTGAGCATGGACCATGAGTGTGGTCAGTGAGTGTGGTCAGTGAGCATGGCCAGTGAGCATGGCCAGTGAGTGTGGTCAGTGAGCATGGACCATGAGCGTGGCCAGTGAGTGTGGTCAGTGAGCATGGACCATGAGCGTGGTCAGTGAGCATGGACCATGAGCATGGTCAGTGAGTGTGGTCAGTGAGCTTGGACCATGAGCGTGGTCAGTGAGTGTGGTCAGTGAGGATGGACCATGAGCGTGGTCAGTGAGCGTGGTCAGTGAGCATGGACCATGAGCGTGGTCAGTGAGCATGGACCATGAGCGTGGCCAGTGAGCGTGGACCATGAGTGTGGTCAGTGAGTGTGGTCAGTGAGCATGGACCATGAGCATGGCCAGTGAGTGTGGTCAGTGAGCATGGACCATGAGCGTGGTCAGTGAGTGTGGTCAGTGAGGATGGACCATGAGCGTGGTCAGTGAGCGTGGTCAGTGAGCATGGACCATGAGCGTGGTCAGTGAGCATGGACCATGAGCGTGGCCAGTGAGCGTGGACCATGAGTGTGGTCAGTGAGTGTGGTCAGTGAGCATGGACCATGAGCGTGGTCAGTGAGTGTGGTCAGTGAGGATGGACCATGAGCGTGGTCAGTGAGCATGGACCATGAGTGTGGTCAGTGAGCATGGACCATGAGCGTGGTCAGTGAGCGTGGTCAGTGAGCATGGACCATGAGCATGGCCAGTGAGCATGGTTAGTGAGCATGGACCATCAGCATGGCCAGTGAGTGTGGTCAGTGAGCATGGACCATGAGCGTGGTCAGTGAGCATGGACCATGAGCGTGGCCAGTGAGCGTGGTCAGTGAGCATGGACCATGAGCGTGGTCAGTGAGCATGGTCAGTGAGCATGGACCATGAGCGTGACCAGTGAGCGTGGTCAGTGAGCATGGACCATGAGCGTGGTCAGTGAGCGTGGTCAGTGAGCATGGACCATGAGCGTGGCCAGTGAGTGTGGCCAGTGAACATGGTCAGTGAGCGTGGTCAGTGAGCATGGACCATGAGCATGGCCAGTGAGCGTGGTCAGTGAGCATGGACCATGAGCGTGGCCAGTGAGTGTGGTCAGTGAGCATGGACCATGAGCGTGGTCAGTGAGCATGCTCCATGAGCATGGCCAGTGAGCGTGGTCAGTGAGCGTGGACTACGAGCATGGACATTGCCCTGTGATGAAGAAAGGCGGGAACATTGCCCTCACAGGCCCTGCACTGTGTAGTCGCTGTAGATCTCTGGGTTAGTGCTCACGTTTTGTTAACGGCTGTGCATAAGGAAAAGAAGGACATGAAGATGACATGGCCCATAGTGGCTCCGTGATGTGGGACAAGGGCTGGAGGGCGGACAGGAGCGTGACTGAGGCGTCACTCCCAGCCGTGGTGGAGGAGCCACCTACGAGGGTCTGGGTGTCTGTCTCCCGCGGGCACGTGGGTGGCACTCTTTCGCCCAGGTTGTCAGACCTGAGCTTGGGAGCCCAGCGCCTGGTTCTGCAGTCGGCGGGGCCTGAGAATTTCCAGCTCCTGCAGGTTCCTGCCGTGCGGGTGGCGCCGGGGCCAGGGCTGCGCGTGGAGAGCCGGGTGGGAGGCGGCCAGGAGGACCCTGCGGCCCTGGCTGTGGCTGAGGAGACTGACTGCTGACCTGCACATGCTTCTGCCTGGCGCCGGCGTGTCCTTCAGAGGCAACCGCCCACCTTGAGCCAATGTCCAGCTGTGGAGTGGGAAGAAGGGCAGCGTGGCTTTCGGGGGCATCGTGTGGGTCAGCGGGCACCATGCCGGGCAGGTGGGTGCTGCTGGACCAGTGCTCCTCCGCCGTCCTGGGCCTCTTTCCCCGTCATCCCCACGGCTCCCTGGGCGCACACAGATGGACACCAGGCCCCTGCCAGTACAAGCTTCTGACTGTACAACGGCAATGCTTGCGTCAGCGCTGTCACCTCCCAGTTGGGTGAGGCCGGCGCCCGTTGCTTTCTGGAACACGTCCCCGTGCTGCACCTGGTGCACCCACACAGGGATCCTCCAGCTCCCAGGCGAGAGGGGGCTCCCAATAGCCTGTGTTCAAGTGACGCGCCCTCCGGTGCGGAGGGGAGCCTGGCTGCCCTTCCCCCGGCGGTGTTTTGCGTGTGGGAGGCAATGGAGCCTGGAGTGAAAGCCTCGGGTACGCAAGTGTTTAGTGGGCACTCGAGAAGCACCCCGTGTCACCAAGGGCGCGGCCAGGAGCCTCAGTAAAGCGGTGTCTGCTGGCTGGAGCCGCTGTGTGCAGCACCTCTGGGCTCAGGGTCAGAGAGCGCTGGCGTCGCTGTCCTGGCTTAGAGACCCCGCCACCCAGCCTCCCGGTCCCGCTGTGAGTTGGCACCCTCAGGTCTCAGACAGGGCCTGGGTAGATTTATCTCCTATTTGGAGTTTTAGTATCACACTGTCCTAGGGGTTTTTAAAACAATGCAACAATGAGGAAATGTTGGTATGCACTTCCTGGCAGTTTGAGATCAGGTTCACTTGGTAAGAACTCTTGGGAGCGTGCATTTCAAGTCCATCGGCGAGCACTCAGACTCCGGTCTGTTTGGGGATCCATGGCCTTGTCCTTGGGGTGTCCTGGCCTCATTTCCTGTGCAGTTGGAAGAGGCCCTGTGCGCGGGAGATCTGCATTTCTGCTCTCTGGCGGCTCTGCACGCAGACACGGGAGAAGCCCAGGTCCTGAGGCCAGGCGGCCGGAGCAGGAGGCGCGCCAGCTTGCGGGCTGGGCTGCTGCTGTCTCGCTGTTTCTTCCCCCACCCCCGCCCGTCCTCCCTTCGGTCACTTCTGTCCACTTGGAGGGCTTTCTCCCCCCAAACTCCACGCTGGCCTGGGCTCCTGATTCCGGCCTGCGTTTGGGTCAAATATATGAGTCAAGTCCATCCAGAGCCGTGACCCCGGAAGTCCGCCCCCTGTGGGAAGGCACCTCAGGTCTCAGCAGGCTCATAGCTGTGCTCCTGGGTCTCCCCTGAGCGGCCACGCTCCCCCGCTGAGCACCTGCCCGCAGAGCTGGGGTCAGCCCTCGGCCATCCTGCCTCTCCTGCACTCGCCACCTGGCTAAGCCTCCTCTCTCCCTGTCACATAACCTTTGCCGCCTATTTAAGCATTGGGTGTGTTTATGTCACCGGTTTGTGAAATCTAAGGACACTGTCATAAGCTTCTCTAAGAGTTTGCAACGAGTGACTCAGTTATTCTTTAACTGATTAGGAAAAACGATAGAGATTTTCACATGCATGTTCAGTAAAACTTTCTGTAGCTGTCCTGGTCCGCAGGCGCATGCCCTGTGTGCAGAGCAGGAGGGCGCCTTCTGCAGCAGCTGCAGGGCCCGCAGACATCCTGAGAGAAGGGAGGGCTGGGCAAGGAAAGGGTGCCCACGGCTGAAACTCCCACACAGCACCTGTGGACCAGACAGGAGGACCCCGTCACAGAGGTGGCCGGGCCCCCAGGAGCCTCTGCGCTCTGAGAGGGGTCTGGGAGCGCCACTGGGAGCAGGGCCGTAGCCCAGGCACCTGCGGCCTGTCTGTCTTCCCTGGGAGGTTGGCCCGCAGATGAGAAAGCCAGCGAGAGCCCTAGGCCGCTTTCAATGCGAGTTCTCTTTGTATTATTTTCTCTCTTGTTTTTCTTTCTCCCCAGCGGAGAGTGAGCAGGGAGGCGGCACGGGACACAGTGGCTGGGTAACAGTCAGTGGGGAGGTGTCCTTGGACCCGCTCGGGGTCCAGCTGCCTCAGCCCACTGGATGCACCTCCCCTCCCTCTTCTGCTCAGGAGGAACGTCACCCCCGACTGTGGCTCAGCTGGTCGGAGCGTCGTCCTGGGCACCAGAAGGTTGTCGGTCCAATCCCTGGTCAGGGCACATACCTAGGTTGCAGGTTTGGTCCCCAGTCAGGGCACAGACAGGAGGCAACTGATCAGTGTTTCTCACATCCATGTTTCTCTCTCTCTCTCCCCCTCCTCCCTCCTGTCCACACTCTCTCGCTACAGATCAATGGAAAAAATGTCCTCCAGTGAGGATTAAAAAAGATAAATTAACTAATTTACAAAGTAAAAAGAGGGACATTGCCAAAACCGGTTTGGCTCAGTGGATAGAGCGTCGGCTTGCGGACTGAAAGGTCCCAGGTTCGATTCCGGTCAAGGGCATGTACCTGGGTTGTGGGCACATCCCCAGTGGGAGATGTGCAGGAGGCAGCTGATCGATGCTTCTCTTTCATTGATGTTTCTAACTCTCTATCTCTCTCCCTTCCTCTCTGTAAAAAATCAATAAAATATGTTTAAAAAAAAAAAAAAGAGGGACATTACAGTGACACCTTGGGTGGGCCCCAGTCCATGGGTCACTCACTAAGCCCAGGGCTCCTTTCAGCAGCCAGTGGCCTCCGGCCGGCACAGCTGTGCGTGTGGGTGGGAGGTCGTGCAGAGGGAACCGCTCCTCCCGGTGGTCAGAACCGGGTTTGCCGTCACTTCTCTGAAACTGACCAGCCACCCTGACCAGCCAGGCAGAACCTCTCTGTAGGCCTGGCCTCTTTCCGCTTTCGTATGCAAATGAATTGAACCCACAGATGATGTTTTTCTTTTTACCCAAGACCTGACTCCATTTTCTTCATCATCAAGCTGCAGAGGAGACTTCCGAGCAGCTCCCAAGGCTGCTCTGCGGGGAGCTGGCTGTGGCTTTGGCAGGAGACGCCCAGATGGCTGTTTGCGTCTTCTTCATTTTGTCCCCCAACGTGGAAGGGTAGGGCAGACATTGTCCCCAGTTGTTTGTTTCCCAGAGCACCATCCACTTCTTCCACGGTTACCTCAGCCATGTCCTACGGGGAGGCTGTGGCCAGCGATGCGAATGCAGCCAGCAGCCGCCTGACGGCCAGCGCCGTGGGAGATGCTCTCGGCAGGAAGTGGAGGGGTGCACCCTGGGGCTCGGTGCCAGGGCTCGGTGGGTCTCCAGAAAAGCAGAAGCCTTGGACCCGAGTCTGGGCCTCTGAGAACCAGGACAGACCCGCGGCCTGCTGCTCCCGGTCAAGCTTAAAAGCACTGAAATGAGCACAGATTTGGGGAACAAGAGTGCTGCCTTTACAAACACTCTTACACCCAGACAAACGGTTGCCCTTGCAGATGAGGTTGGGCCTTATTGCAGGCGGGGAGAGCAGGAGGTGGTTGACAGTTGACCCTCATTGTTTCTGAGATCTAGATTCATAGCTCACCTTCTCCCTAGTGTGTCTGTGAAACCCCCGTGAATGCTCGCTGTGCTGCGTGCGCTCTGGGGGCCGGCACAGAGAAGGGCAGCCTGCCTCACCACAGGCCCACTCCCAGCGGCGGCTGAAGGGGTGGCTGCTCCTCCTTGCCTCAGCTCCCACCGCACAGAAGTGGCCCTCTCACGCTCTGCTCAGAGCCACTTGTCGGCGTTTGTTGTGCTCTGTGTTGCTGTGCTGCTTGAATGGCCGCAGCACAGCGCCAAGGGCAGCCTGCTCCGTGGTGAAGGAGGCCTCGCTGTGCAGCGCTGTGGGCCCTGAGCTCGGTGTGACAACGTCAGCAACATGCACACAGTATGTTTATTCGAACAGCAGCACAGAAAACCGGGCTCTGTGGACGGGCTGCGATGTCATGACCACGGGCTTCCAGGGAGAGGCACTGCCCTTCCCCAGGAGCAGGAGTGGCTCGGTGCTGAGAACTCCGTGCCCACGGTGACTGTATGGGACCTGCTGCCATGCATAAGGAGAATCCACTAGGGGCACCCAAGGCGATGAGAATAGGGAGAGGAGAGGAGTTGATAGAATGAGGGGGGAGGAGGGAGCAGCGACGCGGTGGAGTGTGAGGGCCTCGCTGTGTGAATCCAGGCCCTGCATGGAGAGGCAGCGTTCTGTGCACAGAGGCAGGTGTGGGTGCCGGGGGCTGGGGCCCTGGATGCATCTGTGGCCACTGAGTGTGGACACAGGTGGAGTTGTGCCCACGTGTGTCTAGATCTCGGTGTCTGCTGCCTTTTCAGGAGGGTCTTGGGCAAAATGGAATTGTGTGGAGCCAAGCAACCAGGATAGTGAATGTGCTAGAATGACATTGAGTGGGGAGGGCTTGTGAGCCTGAGCAGAGCTGGGAGCAGGTGAGCCTGGAGCAGAGCTGGGAGCGGGTGAGCCTGGAGCAGAGCTGGGAGCGGGTGAGCCTGGAGCAGAGCTGGGAGCGGGTGAGCCTGGAGCAGAGCTGGGAGCGGGTGAGCCTGGAGCAGAGCTGGGAGCGGGTGAACCTGGAGCAGAGCTGGGAGCGGGTGAGCCTGGAGCAGAGCTGGGAGCGGGTGAGCCTGAGCAGAGCTGGGAGCGGACATCTGAAGACCTTGGGGATGCTGAACCGGATGCCCTATGCATCCCGAGGGCAGCTGAGGGTCAGGGCTGGAGGCGCCGAGGCAGGGCCTGGGCTGAGAGAGTCCTTTCCGCCAGGTGCGTCCTTCCCAGGCTGGACCAGGGCCACTGGGGGCGTGGGGGGGAGCAGTGAGCTGGTGCCTGCGTCCTGCTCCCTCAGGACGGGGAGCCTCGGGCTGGTTGCATGTTCCCCAGGCTCCTCGGGCTCCACACTGCGCTGTCCACGTGGGCAGAGCACCCCTGCACCCGGAGTTTGTGCTGCGACGGCGTGCGCTCACGTAGAAACGGAACAGAGGCCCCTGTGCCCCCAGGTGGCAGCCTCCATGGTGAGGGGCTGGGGACACTCCGGCTCGAGGCCCAGGGCCAGGGCCAGAGGGCAGGCTGAGCTGACGGCGAAGGAAGCGCTCACGTGGGTCAGATAAAGATAAGCGGGGCCCTGAAGCCACCTCGGCCGCGGTCCTGGGCCCACGCCTCTCTGAGGTGGCCGGAGCTGAGACCACGCGCCTGAGAAGGAGAAGCCCAGCAGGTTCGCTGAGGCCTGGGGTCAGGAGAGGCCACCACGTGAGGACAGGAAGGAGGGCCGAGCGCTGGGCAGGGCGAGCATGGCGCAGGCGGGCAAGAGGAGCCAGGGCTCGGGCCATGCAGGGAAGCAGGGTTTGAGGAGGATTTGGGGTGTCCGGGGGCTGGGAGAGCGCTCGCCCGCCTCACACTGCGCACGGTGCAGGGCATGGCCAAGAGGGAGGGCTGGCGAGGGAGGACTGGGTGCAGCTTCCGTCCACATCAGGGAGAGGTGGTGCGGCTCCAGGCAGCGTCGTGGAAGACCGCAGTCAGGGCTTGGGTCGTGTTAGAGAAAGCTGCGAGGTCCCTGGAGACAGGCTGGGGCTGTCCCTAGGTCCCCAGCCCAGGCAGGTGGTCCCTGCCTGGACTCCTGCTCCCTGAAGGAGCCCGTTCCCGCGTCGGGTGGTCACGTCGGGTGGTCACGTCATGTCTTTTCTGACTCAGTGGGTGAGATGTGCACGAAGACTGAGAGGAATCCTGGAAGGCCAGGGCCTCGCCCCGGGCAGCTGGTCAGGGCTGGTGCCATTTGCTCAGGTGGGAGAGGCTGAGGGAGGGCGTGCATGAGCCACGAAGGCTGAGTGTCGGGCAGACCCAGGTGGAGGCCTCAGACATGCGGCATCCGGTCAGGGCGGTGTGGAGGGGCCTTGCTGGTAGGCGGTGTGGATGGAGACGACGGGCTGTGGACCCAGCGCTGGGTGCTGAGTGAGAGGAGGGGAGCCCCGAAGGGAAAGGGGCTGTCAGGAGGGAGATGGACCCCTGAAGTGGGCACTGTCGGGAGGCTCGGCCCGTGGAGGTGTGACATCAGGAGAAGCAGAGAATGGGGAGGGGGGGGCAAAGGGGGGGAGGTTAGGAGGGGGGGGCAGAGGGGAGGGCCGAGTGGAGGGGTCAGCAGTGGACGCATGGGAAGCTGCCCAGGCTCTCTCCTCTCCCTCGTGTGTGTATGGCCACGTCTTTGCACACAGAGTCTTTAAAAATAAAACTGGACTCTCTGTACCCTTATTTGGAAACTGGCTTTCATGTAATTTTAAGTCTGTCCACCTGCCAGGTGCAGGAATGTTCCAGGGGTGGACAGGGCAGCGGGCAAGGCATCCCTTCCTGCCCACTCTCCACTGGGGGAGCCCGGCTGGAGGGGTCAGGTGTTAAAGGGCCTTGTCCGTGGGGAGACGTGCGGAGGAGGGTGAGCAGGTGCATCCTGGGCGGCCCGGGCATCGCAAGGCATTACTTCATGTCCCACAACATGTTTCTATCACGAAATGTAGTTACCTGTGCCTGGGAAGGCCCAGACCGTGAGGGAGCTCACCTCACAATAGCCCGAGGCCTCGCCTGCTGGCAGCACCTGTTGGTTTCTCAGCGCTGAGCATTTGAATAGGTGGTCCCCACCTGGAGAAAAGGCCTGGAAACTGGAACGTTGAGTTGCACAGGGATGGGCAGCCTTCTCGGCCGCTGAGGACGTTCCCGGGTGTGAGTTTGAGCGCAGACTCTGGGTCCCAGGAGAAGGCAGAGTGGAGCAGCGCCTGTGATGAGTCCCAGGTGGCTGGGCGCGGGGAGGGTGCAGAGCAGGAAGCCTGTCCAGGTTGCTGGGAGGGTGCAGAGCCGGCAGCGCGGCCCCACCTGAGGCTGAGCGCCAGGCAGGCTCCGTAGTGAGTGAGTGGTATCTACAAAACGGGCTGGAACCGCGCTGTGGTGACAGCACCTGCAGACAGCGGCCGGGACGGGGGTGGCAGCCCATCACCGTGGTCTGTGTTGTAGGAAGCAGGTCGGCGACCAGGAGCAGGCTCTGGGTGGGCACCTGTGGGAGCCAGTCCTGACAAGGCATGAACGGGTATCAGAGATGTTCACCCCCCAGTTAAATAGCCCAAGAAAGTGCGCGCATTGTCCCTGCAATAGCCCATGCCTGCGGCCCGCCGGCACAGTGCACAGAGGCCATCCTCCGCACAGGAAGCGGCCGGCAGCCATGGCGCCACGCAGGGCAGCCAGGAGGCGCACGCTCGGGTGACTGCAGTGTCCCGCGGAGCCACACAGGAGTGCCCGTGGGCCTGCCTGCCCCCTGCCGACTGCTTCGGGGTGGCTCACAGCAGAGGCGCACCAATGTACCTGTTAGATGAATGTAACTTGTGTTGGGAGTTATGTAAGTTTAAAAGTATGTGTTCACACTTAAAATATTCTTCTGGAAGACTCACAGCTTCAGTTGAGCTCACAGTGGGCAGCCGCTATGCCAAGGGCCCCAAGTGTAGGGACAGCGGACAGCAAGGGTGCCGCTGAGGCCGGGCTCTGAGCCTATCCTCCTGCCCCGCCCAGAGCAGAGAGTGAGAGCAGGACCTGGCCAGGGCAGCCGTGGCCCGGGGAACAGCCAGCTGGGATGAGGCTGACTGGCATGGAGGGACAGGGACAGAGGGACAGGGACATGCTGCCGGGATGGGAGGAGGACCAGGACGGGAAGGAGCAGGCTGGCGGCCGCCATGCTTGCAGGGCGCAGCTGGGACGATGCGGTCAAACCAGACAGGGAATGGGTATGGACAGAATGGAGGTCACACTAAAGGCATTTGCCACTCAAGCCTTTGGAAGGAGGCTGGGCCCTGGCTGGGCAGTGCCCGGGCGAGGGAGGCTCAAGTGGTGGAGGTCCCGGCCATAGGCACGGTCGGTCCCCGCATCGGCAGCACCGAGACCGCTGGCCTGCAGCCCCACCGGCCCTTCGTTTCAGATCCAGGTGATGCTCATGTGTGCGGGCTTGTAAGTGCTGGGCTGAGGGGGCTGAAATGCGGATGGGGCCCAGGGAGTGAGGGTGGTCGAGGCCCAGGGATCGAGGGGTGGCCGAGGCCCAGGGAGCGAGGGGTGGCCGCGGCCCAGGGAGCGAGGGGTGGCCGAGGCCCAGGGAGCGAGGGGTGGCCGAGGCCCAGGGAGTGAGGGGTGGCCGAGGCCCAGGGAGCGAGGGGTGGCCGCGGCCCAGGGAGCGAGGGGTGGCCGCGGCCCAGGGAGCGAGGGTGGCCGAGGCCCAGGGAGTGAGGGTGGCCGAGGCCCAGGGAGTGAGGGTGGCCGCGGCCCAGGGAGCGAGGGGTGGCCGCGGCCCAGGGAGCGAGGGGTGGCCGTGGCCTTAGAGACAGTGGCGGGAGCAGAGCGAGTGTGATGAGGGAGCTGAGGCCGCACTGAGAGGCAGGGCCCCTGGGAGGCGAGCGCAGGGCAGAAGGTCCCGCAGAGCAGCAGATCCCTGGCCTCTGGTGTCTGCTCCTTAGCTGAGCCCTCGGCCTGACATGCGTGTGGACTGTGCTGACAGGTGGATTTTCAGAAACTGGACAAAGGAAAACAATCGCTGATACACAAATGCTGGAAGCAAGAAATCAATGGTCCCATCAAATCATAATAAACCCAGTGTCCTGGGCCCGTCGGGGCCCTGGGCTGGCACATGGCCAGGAGGAGCGTCTGCTGCATGGGCACCTGTGCTCCCGGGGCCACCACGCCCAGCCAGCACCTCCTGCTCAGGGCTCCACCCTGTCCTGTGTCAGGGTGTGTCTGTGTGTGTGTCTGTGTATGTGTCTGTGTGTGTTTCTGTGTGTGTGTGTTTCTGTCTGTCTGTGTGTGTGTGTCTGTGTATGTGTCTGTGTGTGTGTGTCTGTGTGTGTGTTTCTGTCTGTCTGTGTGTGTGTCTGTGTATGGGTCTGTGTGTGTGTGTCTGTGTGTGTTTCTGTCTGTCTGTGTGTGTCTGTGTATGTGTCTGTGTGTGTCTGTGTGTGTCTGTGTGTGTGTCTGTGTGTGTCTGTGTGTGTCTGTGTGTGTGTCTGTGTGTGTTTCTGTCTGTGTGTGTGTGTGTGTCTGTGTATGTGTCTGTGTGTGTGTGTCTGTGTGTGTGTGTTTCTGTCTGTCTGTGTGTGTGTCTGTGTATGGGTCTGTGTGTGTGTGTCTGTGTGTGTGTCTGTGTGTCTGTGTGTTTCTGTCTGTGTGTGTGTCTGTGTGTGTGTCTGTGTCTATGTGTGTGTCTGTGTTTCTGTGTGTGTCTGTGTCTGTGTCTGTGTGTCTGTGTTTCTGTGTGTGTGTGTGTCTGTGTGTGTGTGTGTCTGTGTTTCTGTGTGTGTCTGTGTGTGTCTGTGTGTGTGTGTGTCTGTCTGTGGGTCTGTTTAGTGAAGAAGTGTGTGTGCTGGAACAGGTCTCATCGGTGTGGAGCCTGCACTGCTTCTCAGTGGGGAGGGTGGGCAGGTGCCGGGAGCGATCTGGGGGAGGGCAGGAGGGGACAGGGCCAGCCGAGGCCGGGGCCCTGGGAGGATGTCACTCTCCATGCCCCAGGGCAGAGGCTGGTAGGCCCCACCTGCTCCTTGCTGACCGTCAGGCCAGCCCCTGAGCCCTGCTTGCAACAGGACTTCTCTTTCTCACACGTCTCTTCGAATCCTGTCCCGTGGGCACGCGTGTCCAATTCTCTGGTTTCAGGCTCCATGCAGTGCACGTGTGCGGGAAACCCAGTGCCCCTGTGAGCAGATGGGGTGGGGGTGGGGAGAGGGGGCTGCGGGGTGAGGAGGGGGGACAGTGCGTTCACTGGTGCCATGTGCTGGCTCCCGGGAGGGGCTCCCCTGGAGGCCTGTCTCCTGTCTCCAGGGGCGGAAGGCTGGCAGTTTCACTCCAGTTCCTGCTGCTCGGGTGCTGACCCCTGTCCCTCTTTGTGCTGCCAGGTGGACACGTGTGGCGTGGCGTGAGGGAGACAGCATGGCTGCCGGCGTGGCTGACCACCTGCCCTTCTTCTTTGGCAACATCACCCGGGAGGAGGCCGAGGATTACCTGGTCCAGGGCGGCATGAGCGACGGGCTCTACCTGCTGCGCCAGAGCCGCAATTACCTGGGCGGCTTCGCCCTGTCGGTGGCGCACGGGCGCAAAGCGCACCACTACACCATCGAGCGGGAGCTGAACGGGACCTACGCCATCGCGGGCGGCAGGGCGCACCCCAGCCCGGCTGAGCTCTGCCTCTACCACTCCCAGGAGTCCGACGGCCTGGTCTGCCTCCTCAAGAAGCCCTTCCACCGGCCGCCCGGGGTGCAGCCCAAGACGGGGCCCTTCGAGGACCTGAAGGAGAACCTCATCCGCGAGTACGTGAAGCAGACCTGGAACCTGCAGGTGAGCCGCCGCGGGCGCAGCCCCCCTCCCCAGGGCCCGCTGCCCAGATCAGCAGCCCGAGCCATCACCCACTTGGACCAAAGCGCTGCCCCGGAGGCAGCCTCCTCCCTGTGCTCACAGCAGCGAGGGTGGCCCCTGCGTGCAGCGATGTGGGTTTCTCCACCAGGAAACCGCATCACCATTCATGCTGGCCTTTTCGGAGAGCGTGGCAAGCACCCTGTCCGTTATTTACCCGAGGGGGTCGCACTAGACAGGATTCTATAGCTCCGTGACCTCTCGCAGGACGTCGGGTCAGCACCCATGTTAACTAACCGCTGTGGCTGCCCGGCATTCCTCCTGTCCCCGTGGTTCACTTACCCGTGGTCGATAAACAGCGGCTCGCGAGCCACATGTGGCTCTTTGGCCCCTCGAGTGTGGCTCTTCCTAAGCCTTAGGAGTACCCTAATTAAGTTAATAACAATGTACCTACCTATATAGTATAAGTTTAAAAAATTTGGCTCTCAAAAGAAATTTCAACTGTTGTACTGTTAACATTTGGCTCTGTTGACTAATGAGTTTGCCAACCACTGCCCTAGCCGGTTCCACTGGTGGATTTCCATTGTTTACACACAATGGGTGGGGAGCACCCTCCACAGCCATCCTTCCGGCCACCGCCGTGTCTGCGGGGCGGGCCGAGCACCTGGTTTGCCACAGCGAAGGGCGTGCGTGTCTTGTTTGTGTGTGTGGACAACTTGTCATCCACGAAGGTCCCGGAGGCTGTGACCACTCACACCACGGCCTCCGGGTCCTCTCTGGGCTCGCCTCCTCGCCAGCCTCTGGTGCGCCTGTGCTCCGCCGAGTCATCGTCCATGCAGGGACGGCTGTACAGGCTCCCGGGCCGCGTGCCGTGACTGCTTCCTCCTGGGAAAACATTCTGGACTAAGTTCCACCTTGCAGAGCGGGATCGTACTGTGCCCAGCGTGCTCGATAGCAGGCACTGGGTGTGTTAGACCAGCCTTCTCCTCCTTTAAAGTCAGGTGGATCAGATTCATTGAGGTGTAATTTACACATCCTTTATAGGTACAATTCTGTGCCTCCTGACTGACACATGGTATAACGAGGCCCCATCCAACCAAGATACGCAGCAGCTCCACTACCCATCGAGCACCCTGTGCCCAGCCCCCGGAAGCCCCCCATCTGATTTCGGTCCCATAGCTTTGCTGCTTCCGGAACTCCATATAAACGAGATCACACAGCAGGTAGCCTGTCAGACAGCTGCTTTCGCTTAGTGTCGTGCCCTGGTGAGGCAGCCGCGTGGGCCACGGTCATCCTCTCTGTCAGGGCTGTGCAGTGCCGCACCCTTCCACTCGGACCTTGATGCACTTGCTTTGCAGCCTCCCTGGTATGTAACTTATCACTGCTTTGGTTTCTCAGTTCATCTGTGAGGCATGACCAAACTCCCATCCTCACCTGCCCTCCCTTCCTGCTCCTAGTTTGGGTTAATTCTGCTTTTACTTTTTGATTCTTGTGGTTTGTTTTATAACTTCAGATCATCAGACTCTGGTCCTTCATTGACTGCTCTGCGGGATATGTGTTTCTCCCCCACTAAGAACAGAGAGGACGGAGCTGACCCAGGGCTAGCCCCTCCTGTTTCTGCTCGGGGCCATCGTTTCCACAGCGAGGTGCGCCCTGCAGTGCCCGCGGTGCCACCCCTGCAGGACAGGCAGCACTGTGCGTGCGGTGCCCCCGGGGCCGGCAGGAGCGCAGGGCTCCGTGCTGCTCCATTGCTCATGGGTGATTGACACGGAACACTGTCCTAGACGACTGAGCCAGGGACGGGGCTTGGTCGTCCCGGCATTTCTCGTCCTGGTGTGGCCTTTGGAGGGCCAGACGTCTCAGTGTTCTGAAGTCTGCTTTGTTGTTCACGTCTGGAAGGTGCTGGAATACTCCGCAGATCTTACTGGCTTTGTTTATGGGGGCGTGCACGCGCATGCTCGGTGATGGTGCGTCAGGACTCAGGCCGGTGGGCGCCTGAGGCCTGGCCTGAGCGCAGCTCTGCCCGCAGGGCCAGGCGCTGGAGCAGGCCATCATCAGCCAGAAGCCGCAGCTGGAGAAGCTCATCGCCACCACCGCCCACGAGAAGATGCCCTGGTTCCACGGGAAGATCTCCCGGGACGAGTCCGAGCAGATTGTCCTGATCGGGTCCAAGACGAACGGGAAGTTTTTGTGAGTACCGCCTCTTTCCTCTCCCGCACCATGGCCTGCTGGCGTCAGGGCTGACTCGGGCCTCCATCGCCCGGCCCACATGACCGGGAGCCCACACTCTCACCCGAAGACACATGCGGGCTCCGTCCCATCCGGGGCGTTTCCAGTCTGAGCTGCCCCTCGTCACTCCCGTTTGTTTACCCCAGTCTGACCCACGGGGAGCCTCCTATGGGCACTGGGGGCATCACTTAACGGCTGTGCCTCAGCCTCACAGCCAGCTCTTGATGGCAAGCTCGGCTGCATGGGGATGCCTGTGGCTATTCGTCTAATCCAGAGGCCGAGCAGGGCCCGCCCAGTCTTAGCCTCCCCCCCTGTCTTCCTGGGGACTAAGTGTCGGGGTGCAGGTGGCGTAGGCCTTTGATCACCGCCGTCTGGTCTTTGCCCCCTCAGCTCAGGGGGAGGCGGGCGCCCCAATCCTGCTCACTGTTACCCTCAGAGGCCAGGGAACCCTCGTGTCAGGTCCTGGAGACACAGGCCACCTTGGGGGGCGGGCACGGCCCAGAGAAGGAAAGAAGCTGTCTCGGGCAGGGTCCCCCTCCTCCCCAAGGGCCTGGCCAAGGCGGCACCACAGCCTGCTGGCAGGGCCGCTCTCCTGTGTGTCCCGGCTCAGGGACCCCAGAGGTGCTCACTGGGCTTCGGAGGGCAGGCGCCCCCCTCACCTGGACACTGACACGGCCGGGCAGCCCGTGAGCAGGTAGGCTCATCCCAGCTGACTTCGTAAACTTTCCCTCCAAGTACAATGTCTCTAAAGTATCTCTTCAAAGAATTTTTCATAGACTTTACCATAATGGCTCTTATTTAAGAAATGATCTTAAACACATCATCTTATTGAAAAGTCATCCTTAGAACCAGCACGGACACCCAGGTCGCCCGGCAGTGGCGGAGCGATGGTAGTGGGTGCGGCGGCCGGCAGGCCCTGCTCAGAGGCCTCCACTGCTGGAGGTTTGGACAATTACCAGCTTCTCAGGAATAGTTTCCAACACAAACGTCATGGGGCTGTGGACAGGGCGTTCAATGTGTTAATCAGCCAGACTGCATCTCTCAACAGCTGGTTAGGCCTCTGCCTTGCTGGTCCAGGGCTTGCAGGACCCAGAGGACGTGTCCTTGGGGCCAGGTGCTGCTGTCAGGGAGGCCACGCCCCTGGGCCAGGTGCTGCTGTCAGGGAGGCCATGCCTCTGGGCCAGGGGCTGTGGGGGGAGGGGAGGAGGCCACACCCCTGGGCCAGGTGCTGCCATGGGAAGGCCGTGCCCAAGGAGCCTTGAGACAGGTGCTGCAGGGGTGTTACAGGGGGTGCTGCAGGAGGTGCTGCAGAACGGCCGGGTCCACAGTGGTGGCTCCTCCCCACATTCACATGCACCTGAGACCGTGCCTCCTGCCTACTCTCAACCATGTAAACTGTGTGTCCCTCTCTGGACCCGCACTCACTGGTGTCCGTAGCTGTCTGGGGTGCAAAACACCGGCATTGCTCTGGGCACGGTGGAGGTGTGAGCCACGCCAGCTCGTGCTTTGTGGAGCCTTCCTCTTAGTGGGGAAATGGACGTGGAGCCTTGGACAGAGCAGCACAGGACGCCGGGGCTCGAAGCAGGACGGGGCTGCTGCCAGGTGCCTGCGCTGTCCTGGGTTGGGGGTGAGGCAGGGCCTGTGCGAGGAGACCTGAGCAAAGACCCGAAGGCAGTGGGGCCACCCAGCGGGGGATAGCCTGTGGGTGCCCTGAGGCAGGAGCGTGCTGGGCGCTCCTGGGTAATGGGAGGCCTGGCTGTGGGCACGTTGGTCTGCCCACATATGGGACGTGTCAGGGAAGATCCAACTAAAGTTCAGTGGGACCCGCCTGGGGGTGCAAAGGAGACGCTCCTGTGAGCACTCACAGGTGCCAGCCCAGGGCCTGCCTCGCTGGTGACACCAGGGACTGGGGCCGTGGGGGTGCCCTGGGCTCCTGAGGGCTTGCATGATGGCGCAGTTGGCCATTTTGAGAAATTAGCCATAGCTCAGATGTGACCAAAACACAAATTTGTTAAAAAAGGGAAACAAACTTATTTTCCCAAAATTATGAATTCCTTCCCTAGGGGAAGGATCCAAGATCGGTGGGGTTCAAAGCATATACAATTAGGAGACCCTCTTTTAAAAATGCAAAACATACGTTTTTAGAATAAGAAATAGATCACAATAAATCGTCATTTTAAAGCTGCAAGCGTACGCAGGTTAGAAAAATGGTGTAATTTTTACTTCCCTGCCTGACGCATCCATAGCACCTTTTCTTTCCCTTATTTGGCTGCCCAGCATTTGCCTCTTCATTTGGTTATAACTGGGTACGACCACTTTCCGCTCACAGGAGAGACCCTCCCAGGCCCATGCTCGCTGTGAGTAATGCAGGCACGTTCTCAGTTAGGACTGCTGTCAGCTTTGGAAGGAAGTTGGAGTAGGAGGAAAAGCAGTCTTCTGTGGTTATGATTAAGCATCTTTTACTAATCAGATAAGACCCTAAAGCCATGTGGTCACACTGCTGGGCCCGCTGGGGCTGGCGGAGGCTGGGGGGCAGGCTGTGGTGGGCAGGCCCGGGCCCTCCCTGCAGGAGTGCCCGTGCGGTGTGCCCAGGGCAGCGCACGGCCCGGCACGGTGCTGCTGCTGGTGCGTAGCCATCTCCTCCGTGCCATGTGCTGCGTTCTTTGTTTCATTCTGTAAAATATGTTACAAGTGAAATGCTCCCAAAATGTCGTGTCCTGCAAAAGAAAGGAAAGGAGTTGTCATTGTCTCTGTGTTTAGTACCCAAGTAAATATTTTATCGTTTTGGGCTAAAGTTCTTATAAACCCAGAGCCGAGCCCGGGTGCTGGCCGCAGGTGCTATTTTGGAAATGCCCATGAGTGCCAGGCAGCACTGACGTGGGATCGGAGGGCAAGGAGTGGACGGCGGAGGTCACAGGAGAGTGGGGTCCTGGTCGGGGCAGATGGCAGACTGGAGAGTGGGGGCCGCCATGCAGAGCCTCCCGGGCCACACTGGCGGGCCAGGCACACCTGGGAGACTTGTCAGATCCTGAGAAGGACCCCGATCTCTTGAATGGCCCCAGAGTGGGGACCGTGCAGGGCAGTGGCCCCAAGGGTCCTGCCAGGAGAGGCGGCCCAGAGGCAAGCATTAGATCGGGCACGGAAGTTTGGAGATATCAGGAGAGAGTGTTGCCCATGCAGTAGCTGAGAGTGTTTGAGGTCAGGGATGTGAGAAACTGAGGCAGAGAGAAAGCCCAGGAGAGTTGGAGTTCCATGATCAGACAGACGCGTGTTTTGGCAAGCATGCAAGGAGGCCAGGCGCTGTGGCCTGCGGTTTCACCGCCCCCTCTCCCCCCGGTACCCGCTCGGTGGTGCGGGCCTCAGCGTGCTCTGGCCTGTGGTTGCTGCACACGATGGGCAGGACCCCTAGACACACTCCCTTCCCAGCCTTCCATGGCCGCTCTCCAGTGTGTTAGGTAGTCATCCCGGGGGCCTCTGTCCCGCACGCAGAGGCCTGGGCAGGGGCCAAGGACAAGTGTGGTTTGCCCTGCAGAGGCCATCAGTGTCCCATCCTCGGGGACAGCTGGCGGGTCTGCGTGGCGGCTCTGACCCGCCCTGCATCTGAAATGCAGGGCCCTGACCTTTCTGTCCGTCACTCTCGGGGGGAAATGAACACTGCAGTCTTTGAGTCGAGCCTTCTGTGTTAGCTCCCATGACTTTCTCTCTCCCTCCCCCCCACCCCGCCACACCCTTGCCATTCTTCCTGTCCATACACACACTCACATGCACACATTCACTCCCACTCACGCCTCCTACTGCGGGGCCCTGTGGGAGGCGCTGCCCTGAAGCAGTGATCAAGATGCACAGATGGACCGGTGAGGGCACACTGTTCTGTATACACTGGGGCCTGGAGGACTCAGGGCCAGGGCTCTCTAAGGAAAAGGCTGGTGTCCACCACAATCAGAGGAGTGCAAATCAGAGCCTTTGTCCAGGACGGACCTGGCTCAGGGACACCAGAGGGCATCCCTGTCCCCCTCGACTATCAGAACAATACCTTCCCCCAGTGTCCTCCCCTCTCTCCCCACCAGGTGGACTCGATTGCAGGTGGATGCCTCCCTTTGGAAATAGAGCCATATTGGGAACACTTTTCAGTGCACGTGCAGCTGTGAAAGGTAGCCATAAAGAAGTATTCCCAACATGGCACATTTCTCAGGGATGTCTGGATGGCTTATAAGAACATATACTTGTATTCCCTATGGGCAAGGAAACATGTAAATCAGGATAAAGGGTGAGGAGTGAGAGCTATACCTTCCGTTGTGTTCCACAAGATGGATACAGAAGCCCAAGATGATTCTCAACCTTCTGTGGGGGAGGAGGGAGCCACCTGGAGGAGCTTAAAGGCACAGATTACTGGGTCACCCCCTCCCCGAGTTTTTAACTCACTAAGATAGATTATGGCTCAAGAATTTGCATTTCTAGCAAGTTCCCAAGGCATGCTGATGCCGCTGGTCTGGGGACCACATCGAGGCTGTCGGAGATGCCGGTACCCACTTATCAAGGTTAAGAATAATGATTATTTGAGATTTTCAGAGTTCACTGGGGGGGGGGGGGGTCTCTAACCATATGTGCAACACATCCCAAAGCCTGTGTTATTTCACTGGTTGGCATAGATAACCTTAAAATTGCTTCTATTAGTAAAAACTTAAGTGAGATAGTAAAGAAACTCAGGCCATGACGTCTGACAAGCCCAGACAGGTAGCTCTGTGAAGACCACTTAATTCATGTCTCTGACCCCGGTTTGCTCCACGATAGAATGGGGAAGCTAGTGTTTTATCTCAGTTGTTTTGGGGTCGAACTAGGTAATGTGTATAAGTCTAAGCCAGTGGTGGTCAGGTTTTTGTGCTTCTCACAACAACAGATTCTTTTCTATCATCAGTTCTGGAAAATACTCAGATACTTTTCCTTCATATATGACTTTATATTTTACCATTTATTCCTTCAAAAGCTCTTATTAAACATATGTTAGACCTCAATTCATCTTCCACATTTTTTCTTATTTTCTATTGCCTTACTGTGTGCCACATTCTGGCACTATCTCTAGATTTGTCTTCCAGTTCACTAATTTTTGCTTCATCTGTGTCTAATCTGGTGTTACACTCATTTGCTGAAGTTTTCCCACCAATTGCATTTTGTAAACATTCCTACCAGTTTTGTTTGTTGTTGTTACTGTTGTTTCAAATATCCCTGAGCATTTTTTGAGAGTATCTTACTGCTTGCTAGTTTTGTGATTCCATCCTTTGTTTCTTTGCATATTGCATGCATAGTTAGTCTATATTCCATATCCAATTGTCACAGCACTGCAAGTCCGGGGGGGTGTAATCTCTGTCTCTCCTGCTCTCTTTCTCTCCCTGTGCCCTCTCATGACTCATGTTTCCTGATGTTTGGGGTGGTCTTTTAGCACTCGTACTTACCACTATTCATCTGTTGGGACCTGGCGTATCCTACTGGGGATAGCTGTTCTCCAGAGCTGGCGAGGGTCCCTCCTCCACAGGTCTGTGCTCTAATGCGGGGCTCTCGGCCTCAGTAGTCCCCCTTGGTGCTGGCCCTCTGTCCACTGCAGGGCTAATACTGGGCATGGCCGTTGGGCCAAACTCACTTTTTTATTTATTTTTTTTTTTTTTTGCTATTTGCCACCCACTTCTCACTGCTCAAATTTCAACTCACTTTTTGCTATATCCTTAAATTTTAAAAGCAAATGTGCGTTTAGAAAAAATTTTATCCTTCCTCATTGATGAATGGAACAGCATATGGCTGTCTTGAGCCTCAGATGTGAAAATAAAAGCTAAATCCTATCAGCACCTTCACGTGCTGCTATCGTTGATCGAAGTCCACCATTCCACGTGACAGGTGTGGCTGTGCAGTGCAGACTGGCATAAACACTCGCGACCTGTCTGAGGTAAAACGGGCAAAGCGGGTGGCAGGCGGACCAGTATCAGTCCATCAGTCCGATCGCGGTCCCCACAAAGCTGACCGAGAAGACTGACCCTGTCCCACCCAGGAGCGTGCGCACAGGGGCAAGGAGAGGGGCTGTGGCGCAGCCTTTGGAAGGAGACATGGGGAGAAGCTGGGCCTGGCCAGGTGTGGGCTGTGCTCTGCACTGTCCTCCGTCACATGGGAAGCACGTGCGCCTGCACTTTGCGATGGTGCAAGGCAGTAGCACCAAGATGCTGCGTTTCTTATGCCTTTTGTGTCGTTAGGGCTGTGCCTCCCCTGAGTGAGGGCTCTCCTCATACCAGCTTGTGCACCGCCCAGCAGGTCACTCCTACACGCTCTGGCCTGCCTTCCATGCTGACTCCCTGAGAAGGCGCTGCTGGGCCCCCTGTGGCAATATTTGACCGCCTGATGCTGTGTGGGGCCTGGACGGGAGGAAGGAAGCTGCCATGGCACCCTGCTTCTGTCTGCACAGACCACGGTGCCATCATCGCAGGCACACCACCTGTCCCAGGCACCTCCTTCCCCTCCAGCCAGCCACGCTCTGCTCCACCACGCACAACGGAGAATGGGAGTGCCTGGTGGGCTGGGTGTGCCCCCGTTCTCTTCTGTTCTGTCTGCAGCGGATACCAAGATGTCCTGGGACCTTGGTGGGTGGAGACCGCCATGAGGGTCCCACTGCCTCCTGGGTCCTCACCTCCCGCCAGTGTCTGGGCATCACCCTGTGTGTTCTCGCCCATAGAGGAGGGCCTCGGAGTCAGCCCCTCCTTGCAGAACCAGCCTTGTCCCTACCGCCCCTGCCCGTCACAGAGCCTGCCACTGCGCCCTGGGGGTGGGGGGCTCCCCTGGCCTCCCCCGAGGAGTGTTCATACCGCATGACGCCAAGACGGCCCGAGGCCAGGAAGGCCCTGCACAGCCCAGCTCCAGTTCAAAGCAGTGACCCCCACGCTCTGTGATAGCAAAACACAAGGCTGTCCTGAGCTTGGCTCTTCCAGGAGATGCGGGGGCGGGTGGAGGGGCGGGGGTGGGTAGGGGGGAGTGTAGCACCCTAGGGTTTCCATGGACATGTATGCCCGAGGGCTCGGCAGGAGGCTGGAGGTGGGGCCCTGAGCGTCCCCTCTCTGGGCGCCTGTGTGGCCAACTCGGTGGGTGTGGGGCGCAGCGCACTCCCCTGAGGAGCAGGGGCCACGGAGAGCCGCCACAGCAGCTTCCGAGCCCGTGTTGCCCGTCTTTTAGATTAAAACAGCCAGGACCTGCCCCAGCAGCAGGTACCTCACCGTTGCTGGCCGTTAATGTCACCAGCCTCTGGTCTGCGCCACCTCCAGCTGCCGGGCCTGTGGGTTTCCCTTCTGTGCCCTCGCTTCCTGCCAGCTGCGGGCCCTCGGGCTGCTCGGCCACGCCGCGGGCCTGGTCTTCACAGCTGCTCCAGGCTGTGGTCGTCTGTGTCCTGGGCCCGGCACAGGCAGAGTGGCTGGAGCTCGGGGGATACCGCCCTCGGCCCTGTGCCCTGCGGAGCCTCAGGAGGTGATGCCTCCCAGCAGCGCTGGCCCACAGCAGAAAGCACCCACTCCCCCTGCACAGCTTCCATCCTGTTTGACAATGAAGTGACGCCCAGGAGCGCGGGCCCCTCTGTGAGCCTTTGCGAGTCATCACCGAGCCAGCACCCCGAGTCAGGACAGAAGCACCTCATCGCAGCAGGTCCTGCTCACACCCCGCCCAGGACACCACTTCCGGGGCTGGTGCCCAGCAGGCCTTCAGCCTTCTTCCTGTGCTTCACGTTTTTCATTTCTATTTCCATTTTGCCACCTGAGACCAGTGTACTCTCTGAGCAAAGCCGCCTGCTGGGGCTGCGGGGAGCGTGGTGCGTGTGGCGGGAGGGCCAGGCCGAGCCAAGCCGGCTGTGCTCATCCTGCTGCTCTGCTCTGAGCGTCTGTGTGAGCGCCTCATGTGTGTTTGCTCCCTCTGTCATTGGGGGACAGTGCAGCTCCTGGTGACCGCGGGTGCTTGCAGGGTGCAGAGTGCAGACCCGGGAGGGACTGCTGTCTCAGGATGAGTAGGTTCGATCTCAGTAGAAAATTCCCATCGTTTTCCAAAATGGCTAGATTCACACTCCCTCCAGCAGGACAGGAAGGAGCTGGCGGCCCCATTCTCAGCAACACAAGTATGCTCAAGCCTTTGAGCGTTTGCCTGTTGGAACGGTGTGCCCTAGGTCCACTTCTTTATTGTGGTCTTAATCAGCATTTCCCAGCGCTCTAGCAAGGTGACTGCACTATGTCCCTGGGCAACCTGTGATCCTCTGTCTCAGTTTAATGGGGTAGTCCATCAAGGCACCAGGGAAGGTGGAGATGGGGCATAAGCCTGGAGAACAGAGCTCAGAGCCCGTGTACTGTCCCAGAACGCCAAGGTCAAAGGGCAGGGACGTTGGGAGTGGCCCATGGACACTGCTCCCACTGCTTTCACACTGTGCGCACACGTTCTCAATGCTTACTAGTAGTCTTAGCAGTTGTTGTAGTTCCTTAAATCTCCCAGCTCTCCTGCTTGTTTACACTAATCTATACTAACAATAGAGGAATATGCAAATTTTCCCGGATACCATCACATAATGACCAAATCAGCAGGCTGCGTCCCAACCCCTGCACTGGCCCCGGGTAGGAGCCCAAATCCTAGCCTACCTAAAACATGGCTGTGTGCAGTCATATCAGTAAGAAAGGGACATCCCACACTTGCCTGGGGCATCCAAGTCACTGGCCTAGAGAATCAGGGTTTCAGATAAGGGGACGCAGCATTCCACTGCTATCTTGAGTTTGTGGTTTCCAAGGAAACAGCCAGAAGGGATGATAAACCCTCCGCAAACAGCTCAGCCAGCGCCTATCTAAGCTGTGGCTTCATGTAAATCGAGCCTTTCTCGCAGTGAATGACCCCAACCCTCCCTGGATCAGGCAGGTTCCTGTGGAGCGCGATCTCCACACAGTACAACAGGGACCCAGTTCCATCCCTGGCGATCTCATGCCTGTTAGCTTGGGGCAGCGGGAAGGAAGGGAAAAGGCATCACGCGGGGCAGCTCGGGCGAGCAAGCAGAAGGAAACCATGTCTGGCGGACACTCCCCTGCCACCCCCTTCAACATGTAAGAAGAATCGAATAAACCAATGCAAACACCTCTCCCCCGCCCTGGAGAGATCCAGGACTGAAGGGCATCCTGCCCAGGCATTGCGTACCTGCTTCCCACACCCTTCCTCCAAGTGGACAGGTTAGGGGGTTAAGGGGAGGAGGAGGAGCCTTGCAGGGGAGGAGGAGGAGCCTTGCAGGAAGGGGATCCCCAGGAACAGCACCCCTGCCCTCCCTCAGGACCTGACCTCTTGGAGTGCAGGGCCTGACCCCACCCCCAGCAGATTTGCATATCCCAGACCCTCCAGTGCTTCCAGGCACCAGGCATTCCCAAGTCTTCCCTGCCTCCCAGCCGCTGACCCTCACTGTCTCCTACCCCAGAAGCCTCTGTCCTCCCCAATTTTCAGTCTTTACAGCCTAAATGCATGGTGGGCTTAGTTGCTTCTCCACGGATTTCATTTGATAAGAACCCAGCGAAGTCCATTAGCAACTGAGCTGCTCAGACTTCATCAGGGACAACGAATGACACACCTTACTTGGCTTTGATAGCAAAGCAATCTTATTCTTTTATTTTTTTAAAGAGATATTTATTGATTTCAGAGAGGAAGGGAGAGGGAGAGAGATAGGAACATCAGTTATGAGAGAGAATCATTGATCAGCTTCCTCCTGCACGTGCCCTACTGTGGATCGAGCCCACAACCCAGGCATGTGCCCTTGACCAGAATCGAACCTGGGACCCTTCAGTCCTCAGGCCAAAGCTCTAGCCACACCAGCTAAGGCAAGCAATCCTATTCTTAAAGACTTGATTTTTTGTCATAAACAAGTGGATTTGAATCATATCAAACCAATATACATTTTTAATGAAATGTCTTCTTTTCTACTAATGCAATTCTACCTTAAAGCTTATGTTGTATAATCTATACTAATAAAAGGGTAATACGCTAATTAGATCCAATGTCTTCCAGATATCCATCTGGACATCCTTCCGGACAAAGCCATGGTGGCGAGGGCCGAGGCAGAGGCCGTTAGGGGCGACCAGGCTGTCAGGGGAGGGCAGCTAGGGATGATCAGGCCAGCAGGCAGAGGTGATTAGGGGTGACCAGGCAGGCAGGGGAGTAATTAGGGGCGATCAGGCCAGCAGGGGAGCAGTTAGTGGCAATTAGGCCAGCAGGCAGAGGTGGTTAGGGGCTATCAGGCAGGCAAGCAGAGGCAGTTAGGGGCAATCAGGCAGGCAGGCAAGCAGTTAGGAGCCAGCGGTCCCAGATTGCGAGAGGGATAGCTGACTGCTGGTTTTGGGATTGGGCCTAAACCGGCAGTTGGACATCCCCTGAGGGGTCCCGGATTAGAGAGGGTACAGGCCAGGCTGAGGGACCCCCCCCCCTCTCGTGCACGAATTTCGTGCACCAGGACTCCAGTGCATATATAATAAACAAAAATAGCTAGTCCTGTGTGCCCCTTGTGAAGTAGGCTTGGTTCTCCCCATGTAAAAGCCTGTTTGGCCTTTACTGTGTAGTTGGTTCTTAGTTTGACAACAACCAACTGGCCTCCATGGGCCACGTGGCTGGGAAGCGTAGCTCCCACTCAGGGTGCTGGACTGGCAAAGGGGCAGGAAAGGCTGTCTCTCCACCTGCACCAGCCGCCGAGCTGTGGGCATGGTGGGAGCCCATCCATCATGCACAGCTGAGCAGGACTGGAGAGCTTTATTTTTTAACCAAGCTCCATCCCACAGACCACAGCTCAGCTCTCGAGTCTTGGGTCAGCTTTGGAGAAGAATCTATAGGAGCGACAACGGGAAAGTATGGCCATGTCTGTTTCCAAAGCCCAGCTGGGAGGAGGCATCACAAATGTCCCCCAAACATAGAAGGCCCAGGCAGGTGGGCACATTGGAGCTCTTCCCAGGATGTAGTGCATTTGGGCCCTGAGCATTTGGGGCCTCAGTTCCCTCGTTGTAGGAAATGCCAGGACTGCACGGCTCTCTAGCACGTCTGGACTCACCCTCTCTCCGCTCTCATGATCCAACAGGCTCCAGTTGCTGGAAGGGAAAAATGGGCTGAGAGCCAGGTGGCTAAGCAGCTCATTTGGGGGGGTCCCGCCCATTCCATTCCTCTGCAGCCTTCCCTGGCCTTCCCAGGGGGCTCTCTCCACTGTGGGCAAAAGCCCCCCTCTCCCTCTCGTGCACTGGATAAGGGAAGGGTCACCCAGTGACCCCACCAGGACGCAGAAGCAGAACAAGGCAGTCCCTGCTTTTGCCTGTCACTCCCACCCACAGTGGGTGACTTCCCTCCTCCCAGGGTTCCTCTCACTGAATCCTGTGCAACAACCGTGAAATCCCTCCTGAAGAAGGGAGAGCGTGAGCCACCCTGGGGGTGGTCCCGAAGTTCCCAGAAAAGTGTGCATCACCCCAGCCTGTGCCCAGCTGGTGGGAGCAGTGGCTGGGCCTCTGCCCTCAGCAGAGAGAGGAGGTGGTAGAGGGCTCACAGCCCCGCCCGCCTCGGGGCCTGTGGGTCTCAGTGCTGGCGCCTGAGTGGCTCTGCGCTCAGGTGAACCTCAGCCTCTTCTGATGCCCAGCGGAGTCCAGCCCAGGCCCTGGGACATCTTTGTCGTAAGCTCTTGGTGTCACGGAACTGCATGGGGGCTTCCCTGGGCACGGTGGGCAAAGCCCTTGATTCTGAGGTGGGGGCGCTGTGGCCGGCAGCAGGCCCGGGGCACTGTTTCTGCCAGGGGTGGGCTCGGGAGTGACCGGCTCTTCCTGTCTTCCAGGATCAGGGCCCGGGACAACAACGGGTCCTACGCCCTGTGCCTGCTGCATGAGGGCAGAGTGCTGCACTACCGTATCGACAAGGACAAGACGGGGAAGCTCTCCATCCCCGACGGGAAGAAGTTTGATACGCTCTGGCAGGTACACGGCCATCCGGGCAGTGAGGGAACAGCCCCAGAGCCTGCAAGGAAGCCCCTGGGGGTCCCTGCCCGAGACGGGCCCAGCCAGGGCCTGCTCCCAGCTCAGGGCCGAGTACCAGCACCTGAGTTTGGGAAGCCCTGGTATAGGGTCCTCATGAGGGTCAGGCAGCTCCAGAGGTTCTGCAGCTTCTCCCGGCCCGGCCCGCCGGGACTGGGAGCCCCCGCAGTGGGAGCCCCCGGACTGGGAACCCCCGGGCAGCGCCGCTCGGGGCTGTGTGCCTGCAGCGGGAGGCACTGGGGCGAGAAAACAGCCCTGAAGACATTTACACACAAAGACAGTGTTCAGTCCTGGCCAACTGCTGGCAGCCCTAAGCAGCTCGCCATGCGGGGGTTGCTCAGGCGCAGTGAGCGCTGACCCACGCTCGCCGCTGTGTTCCAGGGCTGCCATGGGCGGAACTAGCTTGCCTTTATTTTAAGTCACAGCCGTGTGATTTTAGCAAAGCATGCTGGGGTGGAGACCGAGAGGCCGGGCTCTGCCTCCCGGGAGCAGCAACTGCGTGAGCTCCTGTGGGGGAGGGAGGTGAGCAAACAGATGCTCCCGGGCCTGGCCAGGAGCCTCCTGTGGTAGCAGCAACCAGAGGCCCCAACTCAGAATCCTGCCTCTAAACACTAGACCAGGACCCTCCTGACCTCAGAGCACTTACAGTAACCACCGCCTCCTGTGCTGTGACTAGAAAGAGAAACCCTTCTTTTCCAAATGCTGGACGTGACGCTATTCTCCTCATCTATGGCATTGACCTCGTCCTTTGGTTTGTAGCTCATTAGCTTATGGCTCATTATTGGCCAAAGACTTTGCTTTATTTTAATGGTTTCACTTTGAAAGAGCATTTAGCCTATCAAGTAGTCCACTGCAAATTAAAGAGATGAGTGGAATTCTGCCTGGCGGTATTAATTTCCCACCAGAGTCTCTTGACTCCACGTGATGTGTCGGGCGTGTGACTGTTGTCCCCTGCGCGTCCCCTCAGTTTCAGAGTCTGTTGCTGCCTCAGAGCTGAACAACTCCGCCCATTGGGAAGTTTCTTCCCAAGACGTTGTCCCAGGCTTATGGATTTCTCTGGTGTAGCATAGTCTTCCGCCCTAATTACTCCCTTCCATGGTCTATTGTCTAGCCACTGTGTCTAAGAAACAACACCCCAAATGCTAGCACTGCCTTTCAGTTTTGTAGGTGTGGCTCCATGGGTTTTTCTGGACAGCAGCGTAAGGTGCCTCTGTGCCCGCCCCACCCAGGCGGCCGGCGCTGTTTCTGCTGGTGATTCCTACACTAGCATTCCTTCCTGCAGCACAGGAGTCAGCAGCAGGAGCCGGGTCTGGCCCCGGCCTGGCTTGGTGCAGTCCCTGGTGAAAGTGGCTTTTACACTCTACAGGATTGTTTTAAATTGTGACAGAGATGGCATGTGGCCTGAAAAGCCCCAAAATATCACTGTCTCGCCCTCTACAAAACACGTTTGCAGACCCCTGCCCAGCGGGAAGTCCCTACGGGTCCACCTACCCGCAGCCTCCCTTGCAGAATAGATTGTCTGAAAACACAGCAACGCTGGAGAGATGGCGGGATGTCTCCCTTGTTTTAGGGACCTCAACACTCTTGGCCTGAGAACACACCACTGCACTTAACAGACAGAGGGCGCTCTGGGGTCCTCCCAGCAGCGGGTGAGGGCTCATCGGATTGAAACGTGCTAAGAGGGTAGATTGCATGTTGTGTTCTTACCACAGTAGTTCACATTTTGAAAAAGAATGTCGCCTGGAAGGATAAAATATATTCATTCAACAAACATTCACACAAGTAGGTAAGTTTGAGGGCTGGAAAAGTACCAATAAACAGACAGGGAAGGGGTATCAGATATAAATATTTTAGGCTGTCTGAAGAGAAAATATCTGTTACGAGAAAAGAAAAGCTGAAATATAAGGACTGTCTTTTTCTTTAAGATTTTTTATTGATTTTTATTTATTTTTTTTAAATATATTTTATTGATTTTTTACAGAGAGGAAGGGAGAGAGATAGTGAGTTAGAAACATTGATGAGAGAGAAACAGCAATCAGCCGCCTCCTGCACACTTCCCACTGGGGATGTGCCTGCAACCAAGTTACATGCCCTTGACGGGAATCGAACCCGGGACCTTTCAGTCCGCAGGCCGACGCTCTATCCACTGAGCCGAACTGGCCACGGCGTTTTATTGATTTTTAGAGAGAGAGCAAGGGGGAGAGAGAAGCATTGATGTGGGAGCAGAACATCAATCTGTGCCTTGTACACGCCCCCCCCGCTTGGGTCAAGCCCACAACCCAGGCCTGTGCCTGACCTGGAATCAAACCACCAGCCTTTGGTGCGCAGGATGATGCTTAACCCACTGAGCCACACCGGCCAGGGCTCAGGGCTATCTTACTGCATAGTTTTGATAAGATAAAAATAAATCCACTTGCATGAATTTACCTTTAATGTAGCAATTAGACTTCATAATCGTAGTTTTCAGGAACCATTAGCCAAAGATGTCCAGGGCCTGTGAATATAAGGTTATTTTCCAAAAGGCCACCTTTCCCCATGTCCCGGCTCCTGTCACCTGTACTGTGATGGCTTCTCTGAAACTTTTGGGCAGAATGCCTTGGTCCCTCCGAAGTCTTGGCCCCAGCACTGTTACAGCATTCCGCAGCATTTCTCTGTCTCTCCACCGAGAAAGGAAGCACTTTAGGGCAGGAAATATGTGTCCACCCACCATCGTTTACCCCGTCCTCTCTCAGGGCCCGGCGAAGCGGCGCTTGTTGGAGGACTGACTGACTATGAGTTTATGTTCATAACGTCACACAGATGTAGAGCATGCGAGCAAATCTTGGTTATGCAACTTGCTGAGAGAGAGAGAGAGAGAGAGAGAGAGAGAGAGAGAGAGAGAGGATCCCGAAGGGAACACGGCCTGTGGACATCTGTCCTGAGTCTGAGGGTGGGAGGAGACAGACATGGGGAGGGTCAGGCAGACACACCAAGGAAGTGAAGGGTTGTCTTTGAATCACTTTTAAAGTTCCAGAGGGGAGCCAGCTGCTCCAGGTACGACTCCCTTTCCTGCCCCCTTACTGCACTCCTTACCGCTTCTCTTCCAGCTGGTCGAACACTATTCTTATAAACCAGATGGTTTGCTACGAGTCCTTACAGTTCCATGTCAAAAAATCGGCGGGCAAACGGGTGAGTGACTAAGACATTGGAATTTCCATCTTTTAGATAATAATAATAATGCCATAATCACCAGCCGTGTTTCAGATTCCGCCAGGTGGGATGAGGCCTTGTTTTTACTGAGTGATTGATTAAAAATGTCAGATTGCTCCAATTTTACATATATCATTGATTTTAAAAAAATAGCCAATACCTTTAACCTTAAAAAAACTAGTGCTAATTGCAGGGGTGAGAAGTGGAGTGGAGATAGTAATGAGGAGGGGTGTGTGCAGACACCGCATGCTCCCCAGCAGCCGCGCTTTGCGGTCGAGGCCTGATCTCGGAGGGGGTCCTGCTGATCTCGGAGGGGGTCCTGGTGCTTCAGGGCGAGCAGTAACCATCCCCTTCCTCACCAGGAAATGTGAATTTTGGAGGCCGCCCGCAGCTCCCCGGCGCCAACCCTGCGGTGAGTGTTTCCAGAAACACCACGGGCGGGGAGGCAGGGTAGGGGAGGTAAGGAAGGGCGCTTTGGGCTCACAGGAGTAGTGGTCATCATTGTGTCCATTACGCTAAACGGACTGCGGGTGTCAGCTAGGTCAGCCCGGTCCCGAGCTAGCCAAGTTCATGTTTTTGGGGGTTAAATCCTCTCCATTCCCTAAAGGTATGCAAAAGACCATGAAAGCCAGTGTTAAACTGGAAGTGTGCCTCCCGGCAGATTGGGGAAAGGGCAGCAGTGCGGCTCAGCCTGAGCCATCTGTGGACCCGCGCGGCCACGTGCACGGTGGGGGAGCACGCCTGGGGTACGGGACGTCTCCGTGTGCTGTGGGCCGGTCCGCTGGGCTCAGTCAGCCAGGACAGGGTTCGGGGAGACGGGCCCTGCCCCGAGGCTGCTCGCCCGGACCTCCGCTGGACGGCCGAGGGGCAGTGCTGGATGGTCAGTGAGGAGCCTCAGGGCAGCGGGGATGCCAGCACTGGGCCAGAACCTACCTCCCTGCGTGCCAGGAGGAGGTGAGAAGGTGGCCTGTCCGTACTCTCATGGGTTTGCCAGAAATGTGCCGGACGCCCCCAAAGAGAGCGAATTCCAGACGGCGAGGAGCTGACGCACCGTTTCACACTCAGCGCGTGAGCTGGCTCCTGCTCCCTCTGGAGGGCCTCACTGTGGGCCTTTGGTTCCCCCCGTGTCATCTGGGAAGTGTAAAGTCACCCCACTGCGAGCTGTGCGCCCCTTTCCGGCAGCTCCTGGCCAGTCAGTCCACTGCCCCCCCGTGCGCTCCGTGAGGCCGAGTCCCCTTCCTCCCGGGTGGATGGCGCTGGAACTCAAAGAACCCAAGCGCTCTGTTTAGCCGCGTGTCACCCAGTGGCTTCAAGAAGCCAGGGCTTTGGGACGACTTGTTATTGACTGATGAGACGCGCACAGAAGAAAGGTGCACAGCCCGTGTCCCCCCCCCCCCCCCCGTGACCGCCCCCTCTCCTGGGCCGCCCCGAGGGAGGCGCTCAGTGGGCTGGCAGGTGTGTCTTCACTTTCTTGGGTGATTTACCTGCAGTTGCAGCTGAACAACTCTGTGAGGCACGGGCTGTTTAATGCAACAGCCCCAATCGTATAGCCTTTTGTGGAAAATAGTCCCCAAGTGATTTTCCAGGTCCTTAGCTCGGGCGCCCAGCTCTCCTCGCAGAATTACTAATGGCTACGAGCGAGTCACGCGGGCACAACCCAGAGGGCGCGGCATTGTGGCTAGAAAGCGCGTTTATTAAAAGGAGCATGCTGTGGACCGTAGACCGCATTTGTCCGCTCAAACACTGACTCTTCCTCTTTGCTGTGGCGGTTTCTAGACTTGGACAGCAGGAGGGATCATCTCAAGGATCAAATCGTACTCCTTCCCCAAGCCCGGCCACAGAAAGGTACTCAGGCGCCCCCTGCCTGCTGCCCCTGGCTGAGTGGTCGGATGGACCCGCGCTGGGCACCCTGCTGTGTGTGCTGCTTGCCCGCTCTATGCGCCTCTGCCCTCCTGCCGCTCTGGCCCTCAACTCTTGCCGAGTGTGGCTCTCACGGGCAGCCACCTGGGATGCACTGTGCTTGCCATGCAGGCCCTGGCCACGCTGTGTGCGTGCTGCCTCTGTTGCCTGCAGTCACTGCGTCAGCGTGACAGGTGGGAGCTGATTCTCGCACTGGGAAGTCTTTGCCAAGTGAGCCGGTTCCTTCAGCTGCAGGAAGTCCATGTTGAGTGTTCTGGTCACTGGAGGCACAAGCACATGTGGATGGAGGAGCCGAGGTTGGCGAGGGCTGCCCCGCGAGGGCCGCTGTGTGCTTCATAGATGCCAGGGGCTAAGTATGACGTGGATAGAGATGAGGTGAAACTGAAGGCTTAGAAACACCAATTTTGTTTGAGGCAGTAAGATTGCCATATATTTTTATATTGTGCTATATTATTGAATTATGAGGGAAATAAAAAGTTCTTTTTTAATGACTTTTATTTATAATGAATCACCTCCCTCAAAACCCATATATCATAAATCCATGTATATGGATTTCTTTTTTCCCCTTTCCTATTTTTACCATTGGTGCTGTAAAAGTGATTCTTTTACTAATAATTCTTTCCATTTTCATATCAGTTGGTATTTTCCAAACATTTCAGCACATCACTGGGCACCAGCTCATGAAGCAGATTGCCTAAGTGCTTATGAGAAACCAATAAAAAGCATAAACGCCCTGAGGCTTTATTGAGTGGAAGTTTTCCGAGGGGGCAGCCAACGCTCAATGCCTTCTCACCTTGTTGACCGTGGAAGGCAGACCGCACGGCCGGGAGTGTAAGGGGGGCTTGAGGGAAAGCAATGTGATAACCAGAGCAGAATACATCCTGGTAACGTCCGGGCAGTGTAGGTCAGCCCCTGGAGATGCCCGCTCCGAGGGGCATCGCTCTCGGGGGTGACAGGCAGGGCTGCCCATGCCAGGAGCTGGGGCCAGGCCTCGGGAGCACGCCCTCTCGCAGCTCCTTTTGCCCACGGTTAGGTGTCCATTTCCAGGTCGGGACCAGGAGGTGCCTGAGCTCTGGCCTTAGAGAAGTCAGCACTGCCTGACCTCAGGCTCCTCTCCACAGCTGCGCCTCCCGGCCCGCCTGGCCCTGGGCCCGGCGCGTTCGCCCTTCTCCTCGGAGAGGCTCCCCTCGGGTGCCAGGATGGTGCCCGTCAGCAGAGGTGACGCCGGTCGGTGTCCGGTGTGTTCTGACTTAGGGTGCCTTTCAGTCGTGAATCATCCTTTCAACGTTATGATTATAAATTCAGTTCCAGCCGTGACTGTCCGCCATGGGGCAGCAGCCACACCAGAGTTCATCAGCTGCTGCTTGGACAGATGACTCGGCAGGACACGCTGTGTGCCTGAGGCCTCCTCCCCCCCACCCCCCTCACATGGTCTGCCGGGCAGCCCTGCAGGAGCCCCGGCGACCTGGACCCCCTCCAGTTCCCACCTTGTTCATTCACCACTTGCTTCATAGCGGCCCAGCCGGGCAGCCCCGGAGGGGAGCACGGTCACTGCAGGCCTGACTCCATGCTCACCCCAGCCTGTGCTTCCAGGCGTATCGGCCAGAGTTCAGCCAAGGCGCGTGACCACACGAAGACTTACGTGTGAAAGAGACACACCCTCACACACACACATAGGTATCTCCATAATCACGCATGCACATGCCTAATGTCTGCACACATCTGTATGCAGATGCACCCCCACACACGCCGATTAACCCCAGGCTGAGCCGTACCCAGTTGCAGGGGCTGGATAAGCAGGCCGCTGGACGGGGCGGGCAGGACCGGATGGAGCCGCTCGGGCACACACGCTGTCCCCACAGCCAGGGCTCAGTCGTGGCCCCGCCTCACCTTTCTCTCTCGGGAAAGTTGCAGCCCTCTTCGAAGGCCCCTGGACTGATTGAACCAGGCCCCCAGGATAAGCTCTCCCATTTAAATAAGCTAATTAGGGACGTGACTGACATCTGCAAAACCGCCCCAGCAGTGGGAGGCCGGGCAACTCAGCCAGGCTGACAGCCAGAAAGGCAGGACGCCCAGCCCGCTTCGCGAGGGGCAAGCCTCCCCGCCCGTCAGTCCCAGTGGAAGCCGCTCTGCTCACTCACATGGACTAAAGCAAATCCAGAAAATAAGTTTTAATAGAGCTTTAGACTAACGTAAGTTGAAGGAAATATTAGTAAGGCTACCTAAAAATAAAGAATCATGGGTAAGAATCATAACACCATCAAAAGAGAAATAATAAACTGGGAGTAAGTATTAGCAATGACATACAAGATTACTATCATAATATATAAAGAAAGTCAATAAATCACTAAAAGTTTTAACTAACAGGAGATTGGGCAGAGAATGTCGGTAGGTTGATTTTAGTAAAGCAAACATACATAGCCCTTAAGCGCAGGCAAAGATGTTCCATTTTATAATGAGATGCAAGTTAGACCTGTCGTCCTCCGTGTCCACCTGTGAACTGATTCAGACGGGGTGGGGCAAAGGAGTGGGCAATAAGCACCTCACACTTGCTTGAAGTGAGAAATGATACAACCTCTCAGGAAGGCATTTTCACAACACCCATCAAAACTAAAGGCAGGCTCTCATCTCTCAGCATTTACACACATATTCTTGCAGTCATATGAAGGTGTTTATTGCAACATGGTATACTTGACAATCTGGAAATAACTCAAAAGTCTATCAATGGAAAGACATAAAATCATTTACAGTAATATGCATACTGTGAGAGGCAGCTGAGATCTAAAACTGTTTCCAAAATCCAATGTTAATTGCAGACAGCAACATCATACACATATGTTGGTGCTGATATGGCATAGAATGTTCTGGAAGAATACCGAAAATAGCTGCGTTGGGAGTAGCAGATGGTGACAAGGAGACCCACTTCTCGTTGTACACCCTGTTGTGCATTTCTTTTTTTAAATATATTTTTATTGATTTCAGAAAGGAGGAGAGAGGGAGAGAGAGACATCAATGATGAGAGAGAATCATGGATCCGCTGCCTCCTGCACGCCCCCCACCAGGGATCGAGCCCACAACCCAGGCATGTGCCCTGGACTGGAATCGGGCCCGGGACCCTTCCACTGAGCCAAACCAGCTAGGGTCTGTTGTGCATTTCTAAACTTGCACCTAGTAAAGTTACTTCATCAGTTTTTAAAAGAATTAAATTTTGGGAAATAATTACTCCGATTAATACTGTGAAACTACTTTTTTGGGCAAAAAGGGGGCTTATTTAAATTTATAACAACTTTGAAGTGTGCATTGAATTTTCATGGATGCCAAAAATATCAATAGTTAATTGATAAAAGAATTGTGAGATTTAAACTGTAGGTTGAAATCATTTTAATTGCTCATAAGAAATATTTTAGGAGAACTAATATTTATGTTTTCACAAATAGAAGGGGATTTTCCATTATTTAACCAGTTATGAGAAAAGACTACAAGGAATTACTTCAAATATTTCGGTTGTTTAACTAAGGTGTAAATAACTTTCTTGAATTTGTTAATTTGATCTATATACATAGTTTTTAATAATTCAAGCACAAAAAAGGTGGATGTTAAAGCTTGAATTAAATCTAGCATGTGTGTAGTTAATGAAAAGTGTATTTTGATTTGAAGATGATTATTAGTCAAATAATCTTAAAGTTTATAACAAAAACTTAAGGGCAGATGTAGTTTAAACATTTCTTTAGATATTAGTAACATTTCAATACTTTAAAATATGACAGGATTTAATTGAAGAACACTGGTGTGAATCCCCTCTGCCCGCCCCGTGGTGGGCCTGGCCGTGATGACCCTCCGGGTGGTCCTGGCACCTGGGTGCTTACGCTGGAGACACAGGCACCTCTCCTTCCCTTAGGACCTGGACTGAGCAGCCTCCTCCCAGAACCAAAGACGGGGTTTCAGTTCCGCAACCCAGAGGCACGTCCCACTTACCTCAGCCGGGGAGTGTGTCCAGAATTTCAGATTACAGTCTACTCTCCATGTCTTATTCCAACACATACAGGGATGGTTGGAATATTTAAGACATTTAAATACCCGGTCCGCTAGGGTCCCGCTGAGGGAGGAGGAGAGAAAGCAACTCTCAAGTCGTACTGGTTGGAAATGCCAAGGCAGGGCCAGGCCTGAGAAGGGCGTTTTGTGTCATTCTCCTAGTAAAGGGCAGGATTTAATACCTGTGCTCCCAAGGTGAGGGACGCTCATTGTGAAGGTCAGGTGGATCGTCCTGGACCTGAAGGAAACCTCACCTCACCCCATGCCCTGGCGGAGGAGGCTCCACCGGCCGTGGGACCTGCTCCCCTCTGGCGCTGCGGCCTTCCCACTGGAGACTAGAGCGGGCCAGCTTCCGCAGCCAGTGCTCCTGAACCCTGCTGGGTCTTTCTGCCGCTGCGATTGTGACCAGTCTGTCTATATCTTCGTCACTGCTATTGCCTGATTCAAAATGTCTTTGAAGGAGTCCAAAAATTACAGCCCAGAAAGGGCATTCCTGGAGCATGCCCAGCACTCCGGTTCAGGACACTGCACTCGCCTGGCAGCTCCATAGAGCAATTCTGTCTCCCCCTTTGTTCACTTCTGAGTCCCCACTTCTTAAACACAGGCACACGTGACAATGTGTCAGATGCATTTTCTCCTTGCAGTTGATCCTGGAAAAAAAGAAAAGAGACCAGGGATTGTGATTTGGAGCCTAATTTTTATTTTGTTACTGTGTAGGGCAGGGGTCCTCAAACTTTTTAAACAGGGGGCCGGTTCACTGTCCCTCAGACCGTTGGAAGGCCGGACTATAGTTTAAAAAAAAACTATGAAAAAATTCCTATGCACACTGCACATATCTTATTTTGAAGTAAAAAAACAAAACGGGAACAAACACAATATTTGTATTTGCATGTGGCCCGCGGGCCGTCGTTTGAGGACCCCTGGTGGAGTGATCTGTTTTTACCAGAGTCCATAGAACTGGAGGGCACACATTTCTCCTTGCAGAAAGCTAAGGCAGCTAGTGCCACCTCGTGGTGCCTGCTGGTTTGACTTCTGTTTGGAATATCAGCAAAAATAGGAAAAAGGCAATTGTCAACTTTCACTTACACTTTGTTCTCTAAGCAGAAAAGGTGATGCTATTGATTAGGGAGGAATAAATCATCAAATACAAAGCAGACCAAGTAACAATCAATGGTGTAGTGACTAACAATATGATTTTCATTAAATTTTAAATACTAATCAGTACTGTTATAATTCACCATTATGCCTTAGATCTCACTCTCTTTTTCAAAAAGAATATTTTTAATTGATTTTAGAGACGAAGGGAGAGAGATGGAAACATTGATGAGAGAGAATCATTGATCAGTTGCCTCCTGCATGCCCCCTACGGGGGACTGAACCCACAATCAGGGCATATGCCCTGACCTGACTGGGAATCGAATCTTGACCTCCTGGGTCATAGGTCGATGCTCAACCACTGAGCCACGCTGGCCAGGGCTACAGCGGCTATGGCTCATTCTTTACAAAGTCTTCATTCTTCTTTCCCCCTGAGCATAGACTCCAGCGGGTTTGCTGTTGGCTGTTCTGCTAAACGGCATATGCATCCAGTGCTTAGGGAACATGAAACTTGCTCTCTGTCTTCATTTCACCATAAAGTCACTACTGCCCTTTTAACGGAAGCAACAGAAAACCACCTGTTTCTTTCAGAGAAGGGCCTCCCAGGTGCAGTGCCCTCCTCTGTCCCCGGCGGGTAGCAGGGCATGGGTCAGGGCCAGAGCTGCCGCGGTGACTGAGGGCAGGTGGGGCCAGGGCTAGGGCACTGATAAGGTCAAGGGAATATAAAATTTCTACTCAACTCACAGCAAAAAAAAAAAAAAAAAAAAAAAAAGAGGTTTTTTCCATGAGTCAAATTTAGTAGCGATGCCTGGTCTAAGTTGTGCTGAGGGTGGGTCGGGAGGCTCGAGATAGAGACTTTCAAAGGGGAAGGCTATAGCAATAGCAGGATTAGATTTCCCCATTTCACGATGCTTCCTGCTCGGGTGTGAGAAGGATGGCTTTCCTGGGTTAGTAGAGGCTCCGCCTCAGAGGCCGTGATGGTGCCGGTGTGATGGTTGCTGACTGTCCCCGGCCACCCTCCGCTCACCCAGATGTCGCTTGGTCTCCACAGAAGCTCAGACAGAGGCCAGGCCCCGCTGCGTGAGCTTTGGAGTGGGGGGCTGGGGGGGCGGGGGCAGCTGGTGGGTGTTCAATGCCTGCTTCTAAACGACTTCCACGTGCAAGTGAAGAGGAGAACGAGAAGCCGCAGCGCCTTTGGGAGGTGCAGGTGGAGTCCGAAGGGGCTGTGAGCAGGCGGGAGTTCTGCCCCAGCAGGTCTGGGGTCCCGGAGGCATTCAGCGGCCCAGGATCCAAGCAGTTTCCCGGAGAATGGGATAAGCCCGTTGTTTCTGCTTCCTTCCTCATTCTTCCCCCTGTCTTTCTGCACCAGCTAAATGTGATTGTTTGCAAATAAAAGTAGTTCCACAGCAGCAGCAATGCAGAGGTGACCTGCCCTCTGTTTGTGCTTCAGACCTCCTCGCAGGGGACCCGGCCGGAGAGCTCCGTGACCTTTAACCCCTACGAGCCAGAGGGAGCGCCCTGGGCCTCGGAAAGAGGTGAGAGCCGCCCTCTCAGCCCCCAGACGTTTCCTGCCGGGTGACCGGTCCCCACAGCCTCCCTCGTAGCTGGTGGGCCTCCTGGGAACCGCTCCTCCCGCTGCTCAGGGCTCCCGCCTCTGCCTCCTCAGTGCTAGCTCTGCTCCAGGTCCGAGTCCTGAGGGCACGTCTAGGTGGGTGCTGCGCCCACTACACGCCTGGGGTGGGGGGCAGGGAGGAGGTGCCCCCTGAGCAGACGCCTGGGCGCGGGAACGCCTGGTGAGGGAGGTGCTGGCGGTGTGAGGCCCACGCCGGAGGCTGCCCAGGGAGACCACGCTCCGAGGGCTCAGTGTCCTCTCCGGACTCGCTATCAGAAACGGGCCTCTGCAGGCCTTCTCGGGTCTCTAGGTGGCCCCAGGACATTTTTTATTCAACATTCGTGCAGGAACGGGAGTCACGGACAGCGGGCCCTCGGGCTTATTGCTGCCCCCACGGGCCGGGTGAGGCCCGCCTGACTCTCCCTGGCCCCATCACTACCCAAGTGGCCAAGGGCAGCTGTGGCCACCGGGAGGTAGGTGGGTGGATGGCGGGACTCACCCGCCCCCGCCCAGCCTGTGCTCCCCACTCCCTGCAGAAGCCCAGAGAGAGGCGCTGCCCATGGACACGGAGGTGTACGAGAGCCCCTACGCGGACCCCGAGGAGATCCGGCCCAAGGAGGTCTACCTGGACCGGAAGCTGCTGACCCTGGAGGACAAGGAGCTGGGCTCCGGCAACTTCGGCACCGTGAAGAAGGGCTACTACCAGATGAAAAAGTAAGTCGGCTCCGGCCCCCCACCCCCCCACGCTGCTCCCGCTCCCGCCTGTGCCGGGCGTGCTGTGTTCATTTAATCCCAAGCACGAAGGGTAACGCACCAGACCCGAGTCTGTCTTTGTTAATAGTATAATTTTTGTCCATTTCTGGTACAGTTACCATGAAAGCACCCATTATGTATATTAAGTATGTAGATAATAATTATATATGTTAGTTCGGAGGTTACACAGGTGTCTTGTAGAGACTTAGAAAATAGAAACAAGTGAAAAGTAAGAATATGAAAATGTCATATTTATACCAGCCAAATATCACCATTGTGAATCAACCATAGTGTGTGTGTGTGTGTGTGAGAGAGAGATCTTTATATGCACACACATACACATGCTATTTAATTAAAATGTAATCACTCAGTAACAGTGTTGTCTACTTATTTTCTTTGATTTTTTCAAATTATGTCTCATTTTTCTTACCCCGAAAATTTCTAATTTCAAATATCATTATTTATAATTATTTATTTGCTTTTGCCCATAATTTCAAATAACAATACCTATTATGCAATAATTAGAATTGCTAAACTACTAAAATCTCTTTGTACTTCATTTGGCCTTTGGAAAATTACCCACATGGAATGTTCAGTGAAAATACTAGTTTCTAAAGTCCTTTGGCACAAACCCCCTCTTTGAATATGTGTGTTTGAATTAGTATGTTACTGGTATGAATAAAGTTGGTTTTGTTGGTCGATGCTATTTTAAATGTAAGGAATTTGTGTAAATGTTTTTGAGTAGGTAAGTCGCATGATACAAGGGCCAAGAATATAGATAAAGGTCAACACAAAAGCCTTGCCCTCCGTCACTCGCCTTCCATGCATGTATGCTAGTATATGTGTGTGTGTTAAATGTATATTTATATATGTTTGAATAATGTTCTCACTTTAAAATATATGGACGCATACCACAGTCATTTTGCAAAATGGGTTCAATTATCCTGTACTAAAGTATACATTTTCATAACTAGTCTGTGACAGGAAATGTCTGGCTTAGCTATATATGTGAATGAGCATAGACATGATTGTGGATGCACAACTGCAGCTGGTGGGGTCGGAGAGAAAGGCCCTGAGGCCAGGGGCACAGGAGGTCTTTGCAGCACCCAGCACCGCAACTCCCGTCAGCAATCACGGCCCGGCCTGCTTTCCTTGCGCCCTCTGTACTTCTCGCGGCCTCCCAGTTGCTTTTCCGTGTCGAGGTCTGGCTCAGCTTGTTGTTGGGTCCATTTGAAGGTGTTTAGTGCTTTTATGTTGATATGTACAGTATAATTTTTAGGGTTTGATGTGCTTATCCCTGGTGTTGGTTGAATATGGAAATGTAACTGGCTTTGCCTGTTGACCTGATACCCAGCAGCCTGGCTAAATTCACCTGTTATTTCTGACTAATTATTTCTAGTAACTTATCTTTGCAATCTTCCACCCAGAAATGTGTCATCTATGACTAATGAGTTTTACGTCCTTCTGTTTAATCCTTACGCATGCTCCGTTTCTTTCTTGCCTTGCTGTAGTAGCCAGGAGCTGCGGCTCAGTGTGGGAGGAAAGTGGCAGTGGCCTTCTTCTCATTCCTGATTTTGGGGAAAATGTCAGTGTTTCCCCACTAGGTTTGTAGCTGCTCTTATTGGATTAAGAAAGTTTCCCCTTTTTCTTACTTTTTTGAGAGCTTTGTTTTTAATCATGAATGTGTATTACATTTTTTTCACTGCTGAGATAAACAGGTTTTCTCCTTTATTGTGGTACTTTATACACTGATTGAAGGATATATTTATTGATGAGAGAGAGAGAGAGAGAGACAGAGAGAGAGAGAGAGACGTGATAGAGAAACATGGATCAGTGGCCTCTCATATGCACCCTGACCAAGGATCAAACCCAGAACCTTTTGGTGCACAGAGGATGCTTCTACCACCCGGCTATACTAATTGATTTTTCAAATATTAAACCCATTTTGCATTCCTAGAATAAACTCTTCTTGTTCATGAATTATATATTCATAATTTTTTATAATTTACTGAAATTTTTATTATTTCTCATGGAACTTTTGTATCTTATGTTCATGAAGGTCATCAGTAAATTATATTCTTGTCATTTCTTTGGCTAGTTTTGGCATCAGGGTAATACTGGCCTTATAAAAATGAATTGGGGAATTTTTCTTTCCTTTTCTCTATCCTGGAAGAGGCTGTAGTGTTATTTTTTTCCCTTAAACATTGAGAAGAATTGGGAGGTTTTTGCATGTTAATTTGACCCCTACCTCACACCATACACAAAACCAGTCTGGATGGATGGTTGATGAAATGTGAAGGTCAAACAATAACTTGTCTAGAGACAGCATAGGACAAACAGTGCTTCCATGACTGAGGAGGAGGAGGGGTTCCAGTGCCGCTCTGTGCCCGTCTGTGTGGGAGAGGGCAACTGAGAGGCTCGCTGAGCTCTGCTCTGCACTGCCTGCGCCTGTCTGAGAGCATGTCAGACCTACTCTGCTATTCTCTTACTTTACCTGTTTTATTCCATAGTTCTCGTTTTATTCTCCCATTGTGGAGTTCAACAAAGGAGCTCCATACTCCCTGCATTTGTGGGAATCGTATCACAGAGAGGTGCAGTTTCCAAATCATTCGTAGTTAAGTTCCATTCATTGATGTAAGCCCCACTGTGTCAAGATGTTTCCCAGAGTTCCAACATGATCTGTGTGATGTTATTAGAAAATAAAAAAAAAAAATTCATTTTTTTGCAAAATTGTTGAGGCTTGCTCAAAATTCACAAAGCACGTTAAAAGTTGTGTAAGCTGAACTTTAACAGCACATGCTTGTTATGTCTGCATCTCTGTTCACCTACGTTACACACAATCTGAGATGGCAAATCCCAAAACGTTACCGGAGCCCCTCCTGCCTTGTCTGTCAGGTCTCGTTGGAAGTGACTTACCTGCTCTGTTGTCCTAGGCTTGCTGCTTGGCTGGGGCATTCTGCAGCACCCACCCCCGCCCATTAGTTTTAACTGAAGAATTGTTACTGCCTTTGTCTGTGAAGTGACAGAACGTTGTTGGAAAACTAGTCACTTACAGCTTCTTACGATGCATGTCCTTCCTAGGCTGTTATGTGTATAACCTGTTCCTAAAGGACATTTCTCTCGAGCGAGCCCGTTGAGCGGTTCTGAGGTGTGTGGCTTCTTTGCAGAGTTGTGAAAACGGTGGCTGTGAAAATCCTGAAAAACGAGGCCAACGACCCGGCTCTGAAAGACGAGCTGTTAGCAGAAGCCAACGTCATGCAGCAGCTCGACAACCCGTACATCGTGCGCATGATCGGGATCTGCGAGGCCGAGTCCTGGATGCTGGTCATGGAGATGGCGGAGCTGGGCCCGCTCAACAAATACTTACAGCAGAACAGGTACTCCGGCCCCGCGCCTCCGCAGCGGCGCGCACAGAGCACCGGGTGCCCAGGGAGCCTCTCTCCTCCGTCCTCCCAGGCACCGTGTGAGAGGAGGTAGCTGCTGTCTTGGGATCAAGTGTGTTTTAGCTCCTTTTGGGCAAAAACAAAAACAAACAAACAAAAACCTCTAATTTGCCAGTTTGGATTTCATTCTCTTTGCCCGCTCTGTCCTGGCCCAGGGATAGATAGTCAGCTTCAGAATGTCTCGGCAGTCAGCGTCACCTCCTAGGAAAGACATGCTTTTTACAAGGACATTTCACGCGCTTTTTAGAGGGATGACCGCGGCAGCTTGCCTGTCTGGCTGACCTCTCCGTCCCCACGAGTAGTTGCTGAGAGTGCCGCTGCGGTGCTGACGGAGCCTAGCCGCTGGCTGCTTATTCATTCGCCACATTGCGTTTCTACTTAGGCTGTGCCTTTAATCCCCTGGAAGGGAGGCATTGCTCCCACTTCGTGGGGGAAAACTGGGGCTCAGGGTGGGTTTTGTTTTCTGTCCACTAGTGAAGCCTGGTTCTCCTTCAGCCGGAATGGCCAGCCTGCTGTACGCTTGCATGCCGTTCAAAGCAAGCCTCGCAAATGGCACCGTTAAACCCAGGGAGGATGGTGCTCACTCTTGAACAGCTATAGGGGAACAAGGTCCTTTGTCACCACTCGTGAGTCTTGCTGGCGGAGAGTAGGACGTGAGAGGACCCACCCCCGTCTGTGAGGCGCACGTCGGCTGTTCCTAAATGGGCCCCTGTCCACTGTCACTAATGACACACTTGCCTTGCAGACACGTCAAGGACAAGAACATCATCGAGCTGGTTCACCAGGTGTCCATGGGGATGAAGTACTTAGAGGAGTGCAATTTCGTGCACAGAGATCTGGCGGCAAGAAATGTCCTGCTGGTGACTCAGCATTACGCCAAGATCAGTGACTTCGGGCTTTCCAAAGCGCTCCGCGCCGACGAGAACTACTACAAGGTAGGCACAACCAACCAGCCGGTGTGCAGAGCAGCAGGCGGTAACAATCTGAAGTGCAAATGCATCTCCTTTATATTTTATTATGATGGGGTTTCAAGGAGCCATTTCCCTATTTAAAAACAGCTATGCAAAATGTGCTTCTTAGGCTTGATTCTATTGTTAAAATGGAAATACTGTAATCTATCGCAACCTGAGATTTACTCAGAATAGTGTCTTCCAAACCATGTTCCTTGGATGACAGGGAACCAACAATTAAGTGTCAGAAAGGGAAATTAAGAACACAACCCCATTTACATCACATCAAAGGAATAAAAAACACAGAGGAATAAATTTAACCCGGGCGGTGGGAGGCCCGTGCTCCAGGGGAATCTCCTCACCGGTCAGGCGGCTGCTGCCAAAGACAAGAAGGAAGGCGTGTTGGCGGGGGGAGGGGGAGAGGCCGCCTGGGCACTGCTGGTGGGAATGGGCACAGCCACTGTGGAAAGTCGGATGACGGCTCTTCAAAAAATTAAGAACAGAGTTACCTACGACCCAGCAGGGCCGCATTTGCATACTCTCCTGAAGGAGAGACACCGCTGTGTGAGGGAGGTCTGTGCCCCCCAAGTTTATCGCAGCGTTATTCACAATGGCCAAGATCTGGGGACAACCTAAATGTCTACCGGGGGGTAAACGGATAGAGAAAATGCACACACACACACACACACACACACACCAACTATAAAAAGAAGGCAATGTTGCCATTTGCAACAACACAGATGAAGCTTGAGAGCATGATACCGAGTGACATCAGACAGAACAAGACAAATACTCGACCGTCTCACTTACATGTGAAACCGAAGAAGCTGAGTCCCTGGGAACAGAGCAGGTTCTGGGGCAGGAAATGGATGAAGGTGGTCAGAGTACAGGCTACCAGCTGTGAGCCGAGTAAGCGCTGGGCATCGCATAAGCAAGGAAGTTGCTAAGAGAGGCGATATTAAATGTTCTCACCATGGCAACAACGAACGTGGTAATTATGTCAGGTGAAGGACGTGCAGCTAACTATACTGTTGTAAACAGCTCACAAGATATATGTGTATGAAATCATCCTACTGCACAAAAAATTAAAAGCCAAGTTAGAACCTGTAAAAAGAGACTAAACACTCCAAGAAGATGGTGACATGGAGGGTATTTCGTAAGCAAACAAAGCAAAATGGGTAAAAGAATAAAAAGTTGAAGGGGATTAAAAAGAAGTGACAGGGGTGGAAGCAAATGAGCGTGGCCCTCGGTGTTTGTGTGCGGGGCTGAGGCCACGCCGCACGGAGCCTGCAGCGCGTACGCCCTTTGCCATGCAGCTGAGACGGGCCCGACGTGGGCACAGACAGGCTCCCTCGTGTGGTCTCCGCAGATGTGTCTTCTACAAATAGAAGGTTTGGGGACACCATGCGTCACACAAGTCTATTGGCACATTTTTCCAACAGCAATTTGCTCACTTTGCGTCTTTGTGTCATATTTTGGTAATTCCTGCAATATTTCAAACCTTTGGATTATTATTAGTTTTGTTACGCTGATCTTTGATCAGTGATGTTTGATGTTGCTGTTATTAACGCTTTGGAGCAACATGAACTGCACCCACATAAGACAGCAAACAGTAAATGCTGGGTGTGCTCTGGTTCTCCAGCGGCCAGCCTCCCCCTGTCTCCTTCCCCGCAGCCCTCCTGCTCCTGAGACACAGCACTATTGAAATTAGACCAACTATTAACCCTGCAGTGGCCCCTATGGCTGCCACAGACCACGGCTCCTCCGATGGACCTGGGCACCTGGGCAGAGGAAACGAAACCTCTCCTGCCCCTGGGAACATTCAGATCCCTGGGAGAGGCCAACACGTCAGCACCCAGGAGTCTGGGAGAAGTGGGCGGTGCCCGCAGAGCTCGGGCTTCAGTCGGAGGCACCTGCAGACGTGCCGGACCTGCCAGGACGGACATGTGACATGCCGGGACAGCGAGCGGCCGCCAGGGGAGCTGCGGGGGAGAGCGCTGCCGTCTGGTGATGGAGCCCTAAGGGCCGGGAGCTGCAGCTGAGCAAAGGAAGTGGTTGCTTGAGACGGACCGACTCCTGGTGAGGGGGCCGTGGAGACTGTTGCAACCACAGCCAAGGCTTTAGAATCTCACGTGAACTTAGTTGGGGAAGCGGCCGCAGGTGTGAGAGGGCTGCCTCCAGGTCTGAAGGTTCTGTGGGCGAGATGCCGTCACTCAGTAGCTGCCGAGAAACCCGCGTGAGAGGAAGTCAATCAATGCAGCCAACTTCACTGTTGTCTTATTTTACCAACTCCCCCCCACACCACCTCAACCTTCAGCCACCACCACCCTGATCAGCCAGGAGCCATCAACACTGAGGCAAGACCCTCCATCAGCAACGATTCGGACTCGCTGAAGGCCAGGTGATGGTTAGAACATTTGAGCAATAAAGTATTTTAATTAAGGGATGTACACTGCTCTCTTAGACTGGATGCGTTTGCACACTTAGTGGACTGCAGTATAGTGTAGACATAACTTTTATGCCTTTGCTGTGGTGTCCCGAGTGGAACTCCAGAACCTCCGAGGCCCGCCTCACACACTGTCAGCTCTGTCCATTGTAGCAGGATGTGTAATAACAAAATCCAGAAGCCCCTACTGGCCTCTCGCTGGAGGCTGGTTAAGTTAGTTGTAGGAGATTGATATGAAGCACACAATTAACTCTTCAAAAATTGACTTCATTTGCATGTACTGACATACACATATATCTAAGACACATGGTTAGCAGAAAAAATAAAAAGTGCAAAAGGGTACGCCTCTAACTTATTACCCCCAGGAGCATATGTGCCCTGTTTACACTTGTATGTGTATTTTTCTGGAAGGATCCAAGGAAAGCTCTCAAATGTGGTTGTCTCTGTGGACTAGAAGTAGGAGGTGGTGGTGGGCACAACTGTTGAAATCTAAACATAAAGCATGACATGGATGCGACAGAGGTGTGATCAGTGTGGCACACAGAGAGCGGCCGGCACTGTGGTCTCACATCCATTCCCCAAGTGGCCCCTCCCAGCCCGCCTCCCTCTGCCCCGGGGACTTCACCAGATTAAAGTGACAGCCCGGGAGGCAGCAGGCCACATGGACCCCAACCCCCTAAGCAAAGGCCTTTGGCAGGCACAGCTTGGGTCTCTGACTGCCCCCTTTAAAATGAGAGCGTGTAAAGTGATACTGTCAGCAGCCTGTGCCAAAGCAGGGAGTGCTGGCTCAGAGCTGCGGACAGTGCACCTGGAGCCGCCGGGTTCCTGGGCGCCGACCTGGACGCGGTGATCCGCGGGGCTCGCCTTGCGACCGGCCCACGGGCTGTGAGGGCCAGAGGAGGAGGTGAGAGAAATGACTAAGATACACAAAAGTCCATCTCAATCATTTAAAAATGTATTTGAAAATGAAGAGTTTAAGATTTTCAGATTTAATCGTATGTTTAAGATTCATACCAATTACATGCACACATGCATGTGGGTGCACACTCACACACGGCACATGCATGTGTGCACATACACATGGTGTGTTGTGAGTCATGATTTCATTCTTTTTTTAAATTGTGGTAAAATACCCTTAACATAAATTTTACCATCTTAACTATTTTCAGGATTACAGGTCAGTGATGTGAAGTACGTTCACTTTATGTACAATAATCTCCAGAATTATTTTCATCTGACCCAGCTGAAGCTGTACTCACTACAGGCTAGGCCCCACCACTCCCTCTGCACCCGGCCCTGCGCCCCCTCTACTTCCTGTCTCTTCCTCGGTGACTCTAGGGCCCTGGATGAGTAGAACCGCACGGTGCTTGCCCCCTTGTGACTGGACTGGCCTGTTTCACGCAGCATCTGGAAGGGCCCCTCGTGGCTCAGCCAGGCTGGCGCATGTGTCAGAATCCCTTCCTTCGGAAAGTAGGGGAGGGAGGGGGTAAGGGGAAGAGATCAACCGAAGGACTTGTATACACGCATATAAGCCAAACCAATGGACATGGACAACAGGGGGATGGGAGCATGAGTGTGCGGGGCGGCGGGGGGGCGGGTGTGAGGTTGGGAGGTTAATGGGGGGGATGAGGACACATTTGTAATACCTTAACTAATTAAAAAAAAAAAAGAATCCCTTCCTTCGGAAGGCTGGGACACCCGCTGTATGTCCATTCTGTCTGTCTGTCCTCGGTCAGTGGGCGTTTGGGGTGCCGCCTCGGGCTCTGGTGAGCAGAGCTGCGTGGACACGGTGTGTGTGAGTTTGTTCTCACGCGGGCCTCCGTTTGCCTTGCTTTCAGGCGCAGACGCACGGGAAGTGGCCCGTGAAGTGGTACGCCCCCGAGTGCATCAACTACTACAAGTTCTCCAGCAAGAGCGACGTCTGGAGCTTCGGGGTGCTGATGTGGGAGGCGTTTTCCTACGGGCAGAAGCCGTACCGGGTTAGCCTCTGCTTCCCGTGTCCTGTCCTGCGGCCTAGCCTGTCTGAACAGATGAGCACCTGACACCATAGTCTTGGCCTTGCTTCTGAGGCTGTGCTGTCTCTTGACGGTCACTAGGACCTCAGTTTATTCTAAACGGCAGGAGAAATAGCTCATGCTAGCTGAACAGTCCATCTTTTTTTCATTGTATATTATGCATGTAAATATGCATAAAATGTACCCAAATCAGCATTAATTAAAATTGAAATAGGAAGTATGGCTATTTCAGTATCAAATTGGCAGCTCATTACAGTTTGTTAGATTTTTTTAAACCAAGGTACACATACCAAAAAGGGCACAGTTGCTAGGATGCAGCTTGATGAACCTTCACAGATGGAACATGCTCGTGGAAGCAGCCCCAGATGAAAACAGACGGAACCCAACTCCCCTGCCCTGCACACACGCCTCCCGCCAAGGGTCACCTCACTGACTTCCAGACCTTAGCTAGGTGCTCCTGCTTTGGTTCTTGTTATCACTGAAATTGCGCATCATGTACGCTTGTTTCCCTGGGGATGGCAGATGGGATGTATTTGTGCCTTTGTTTTGTTTTGCTGAGTGCTATGTTTAAAAATCTCAGGTATATTTTTTTACATGTTTTAGGGGATGAAAGGAAGTGAAGTGTCTGCTATGCTGGAGAAAGGAGAGAGGATGGGGTGCCCTCCGGGGTGCCCGAGGGAGATGTATGAGCTGATGACCCTGTGCTGGACCTACAAGTGAGTACGCCCTTCCTGCCGTTCACACAGCTGCTCGGGCACAGCGTGCCGGGCTGTCTTCCCCTGGGGCAGGGTGTGCGCCCTCCTACACCAGCGGGGCAGCTGCCTGGCTTTCTGGACCAGGCACTTCTATTCTTTAGTCTAAGAATAAGTTTAGACAATGACTCTAATCCCGGATGTCAAATTTAAGTGTAGATAATATTGGCGGGGTGGGGGTGGCCACAGTAGAAAAATGTTCCTACGTCTGGCCCAGTGCTGTGGACCGTACTTGGCAACAGAGGGTGAGAGGTACTTGGAGGGAAACGTGTACTTTCCTAGCTCCTGACCACCTTTCGGGGTAGGGCGTGGACATGATGCTGGCTGGCTCTCAGATGAACTGTGAGGTAGCACTGCCACTGCTGAGGAGCGCCCCAGGCCTGGGAGGGTGGCCCTCAGAGTGGCCTGGAGCGCATGTGATCTTATGGCAGCTCAGCAGGAAGGGAGACCCATCGCACCTGGGATCAGGGAAGGATCACATCTGGGGATCAGGGAAGGATCACACCTGGGGATCAGGGAAGCATCGCACCTGGGGATCAGGGAAGGATCACACCTGGGGATCAGGGAAGGATCGCACCTGGGGATCAGGGAAGGATCACACCTGGGGATCAGGGAAGGATCACACCTGGGGATCAGGGAAGGATCGCACCTGGGGATCAGGGAAGGATCACACCTGGGGATCAGGGAAGCATCACACCTGGGGATCAGGGAAGGATCGCACCTGGGGATCAGGGAAGGATCACACCTGGGGATGAGGGAAGCATCGCACCTGGGGATCAGGGAAGGATCACACCTGGGGATCAGGGAAGGATCACACCTGGGGATCAGGGAAGGATCGCACCTGGGGATCAGGGAAGGATCACACCTGGGGATCAGGGAAGCATCACACCTGGGGATCAGGGAAGGATCGCACCTGGGGATCAGGGAAGGATCACACCTGGGGATCAGGGAAGGATCACACCTGGGGATCAGGGAAGGATCGCACCTGGGGATCAGGGAAGGATCACACCTGGGGATCAGGGAAGGATCACACCTGGGGATCAGGGAAGGATCGCACCTGGGGATCAGGGAAGGATCACACCTGGGGATCAGGGAAGCATCACACCTGGGGATCAGGGAAGGATCACACCTGGGGATCAGGGAAGGATCACACCTGGGGATCAGGGAAGGATCACACCTGGGGATCAGGGAAGGATCACACCTGGGGATCAGGGAAGGATCGCACCTGGGGATCAGGGAAGGATCACACCTGGGGATCAGGGAAGGATCACACCTGGGGATCAGGGAAGGATCACACCTGGGGATCAGGGAAGGATCACACCTGGGGATCAGGGAAGGATCACACCTGGGGATCAGGGAAGCATCGCACCTGGGGATGAGGGAAGGATCACACCTGGGGATCAGGGAAGGATCGCACCTGGGGATCAGGGAAGGATCACACCTGGGGATCAGGGAAGGATCACACCTGGGGATCAGGGAAGGATCACACCTGGGGATCAGGGAAGGATCACACCTGGGGATCAGGGAAGGATCGCACCTGGGGATCAGGGAAGGATCACACCTGGGGATCAGGGAAGCATCACACCTGGGGATCAGGGAAGGATCGCACCTGGGGATCAGGGAAGGATCGCACCTGGGGATCAGGGAAGCATCACACCTGGGGATCAGGGAAGGATCGCACCTGGGGATGAGGGAAGCATCGCACCTGGGGATCAGGGAAGCATCAGACCTGGATTTCAGGGAAGCATCGCACCTGGGGATCAGGGAAGCATCACACCTGGGGATCAGGGAAGGATCGCACCTGGGGATCAGGGAAGCATCGCACCTGGGGATCTGGGAAGTATCACACCTGGGGATCAGGGAAGGATCGCACCTGGGGATCTGGGAAGTATCACACCTGGGATCAGGGAAGCATCGCACCTGGGGATCAGGGAAGGATCGCACCTGGGGATCAGGGAAGCATCGCACCTGGGGATCTGGGAAGTATCACACCTGGGGATCAGGGAAGGATCGCACCTGGGGATCAGGGAAGCATCGCACCTGGGGATCTGGGAAGTATCACACCTGGGGATCAGGGAAGCATCGCACCTGGGGATCTGGGAAGTATCACACCTGGGATCAGGGAAGCATCAGACCTGGATTTCAGGGAAGGATCGCACCTGGGGATCAGAGAAGGATCACATCTGGGGATCTGCGAAGCATCGCACCTGGGGATGAGGGAAGGATCGCACCTGGGGATCAGGGAAGGATCACACCTGGGGATCAGGGAAGCATCGCACCTGGGATCAGGGAAGGATCGCACCTGGGGATCAGGGAAGGATCACACCTGGGGATCAGGGAAGGATCACACCTGGGGATCAGGGAAGCATCGCACCTGGGGATGAGGGAAGGATCGCACCTGGGGATCAGGGAAGGATCACACCTGGGGATCAGGGAAGCATCGCACCTGGGATCAGGGAAGGATCGCACCTGGGGATCAGGGAAGGATCACACCTGGGATCAGGGAAGCATCACACCTGGGGAGGCATTCATAATTTGCAATAGATTTAATAATGTGGGTACTAGCTGTGCTCTGAGATACAGTGGTTAGTGCTGCTGGAGCATCCTGGGAAAGAGGAGTATTGCAGGTGCCACCTGGGACTGTGCACCCAGGGCACACCACTCACCACGGCTGGGTGTGCACATAAGGGATCACACTCTGGTCTAGAAGCAGCATGTGGTCAGCCCAAAGGGAAAGGGCGGTATGTCCAGCTGCTGGTGCTGACCTTCTCAGAGAAAGGCCCTTTCTGTACCAAAGCTGCCCGCTGGGCCCTGGGCGCTTCTTGAACGGGGCTGTCAGTGCCAGCCAGGGAGAGAGGCGAGAAGGAGACTTTAGGTGGGGTGTCCATTCTTTGAGTCTTGACTAACTGCACCCCATGGGGCCCAAACTAGAATCATTAGCCTCATTGACAGGTAGGTTCCGGCCATTTTCAAAGTGGAACTCAAAGGTCTGGACTAGAAATTGCGGTTGGGGTGGGTCATATAGGAAACGGAAGACCAACGGCCCTGAGTATGTTACAGACCTCGACTCGACACCTTGCACCTGCACTGACCCAGGCCCCGGCCACCTGCCTGGAGGCGCCTCTGGAAGGCAGGCAGGGCAGGAGGTGGACCTGCCCCCTGAGACTCCAACAGGAACCAGGGCGCCCACGCTTCTCTCGCAGCACCTGTTCCTCCGCGCGGCCCGCGGGAAAGCAGGGGCTGGCCGGGCTTTCGCAGGGGCTGTGTGCTGTGCTGCTGGCGGGGCTCGGGGCCCTGGTGGCTGTGAGGCGTCACCGGAGCAGAACAGACCCAGGTGGGGAGATGGCGAGGCCGTGGGAGGGCCGGAGCCTGTGGCATTTATAGCTCTCCAGCCTGCCTGGGCCATCATGTGGAAGGTTTCACTTCCTCTGAGAAAAATGAACTTGAAATCATTCTGAGACAGGTGGAAAAAAGAATTAATGTGGGCTCTCGGGAGATGGTTAAAGCTACTGTTCTGCTCTGAATGTGAACCCTGACGTGTTATTTCTGTCCGCTGCTCTCCGCGGTGGATGCTGACCAGTGAGGCCTGGAAGGGTGTGCAGGGGGCACTCAGGGGGAGAGGGCATTAGGGGATGTGCTCCTTGGGGGGGCGGGGGGTGGTGATGCAGCAAGGCACCCCGGCTTGGCTGGGGGAGGGGTGACTCAGCGAGGCATCCAGGCTTGGCTGGGACTGGTGGTGATGCAGCGAGGCACCCCAGCTTGGCTGGGACTGGGGGTGATGCAGTGAGGCACCCAGGCTTGGCTGGGACTGGGGGTGATGCAGTGAGGTGCCCCGGCGTGGCTGGGACTGGGGGTGATGCAGTGAGGTGCCCCGGCGTGGCTGGGACTGGGGTGATGCAGTGAGGCACCCTGGTGTGACTGGGACTGGGGGTGATGCAGTGAGGTGCCCCGGCGTGGCTGGGGGGATGGGGCGGAGAACCTGTACCAGATCTGCTCGCCGCCTTTGTCCCCCTGGACACACGGCTCTTGGAGCTGCTGCCGCCAGGCCCAGGAGGGAGGCGAGGAGGAAAGGGCGCGTGGCGTTGGCGGGAGGGCAGGCGGAACTGCTCTGAGACAGCCCTGGCCCAGGTGCTTTCCAGCAGAGACTGAGGTCACAGCCAGGTGAGGTCCAGGTGGCGGTCTCCCCGTCACTCCACCCAGGGACGCTGTCCAGGGATCTACGCAGACCCCTCCTCCAGGAATGGGCAGCAGGGCCCAGGGGTCCGTGGAGGAGCAGCAGTGACGGCGGCCATGCCCCAATTAGGAAGGACAACTCCTCATCACACTGAGGTTCTTTTCCCAAAAGCTGGATTTCGGAAGCTTACCGGTTTCTACGGATGCCTGGGTGCCGGTGCCGGTCAGGGAGCGGTGGTCGGAGACTTTGTCTGCTAGAAGCAGTTAAATGATGTGCAGGTGAATGAAGAAGAACACACAGAACCTTTTGGGAGCATGGCCAGCCAGGAGGCCGGGGAGCGCAGGAGCTGGCGATGGGGATCAGTGTGTGTTCCCTTGTCTGTCTGTGTGGACACAGGCCAACCTCACAGAGACCCCGGCCCTCCCCGTAGGAGCCTGCGGGTGAGGAGGAGAGGAAGTGGCTGCCTGGGCATGACGCCTGGGAGCTTCCAGAACCTGGAGTCAGTGAAGCAAACACAAATGACCCCTGTGTAGTCTCCAAGCTTTCCTCCACTGTAAACAGTCAGCCACCTTTTCCAAGGTGATTGATTTTATTTTGTTATATGTTTTTATTGATTTTTTTAAGAGAGGACAGGAGAGGGATAGAGAGATAGAAACATCAATGGCTACCAAGGTGATAGATTTTGATAGCTAGGTAGGTAGGTAGGAAGGTAGGTGGGTAGATAGGTAGGAGGGTAGGTGGGTAGGTAGGTAGGAAGGTAGGTGGGTAGGTAGGAAGGAAGGTAGGTGGGTAGATAGGTAGGAAGGTAGGTGGGTAGATAGGTAGGAAGGTAGGTTGTAGGTAGTTAGGAAGGTAGGAAGGTAGGTGGTAGGTAGGTAGGTAGGTAGGAAGGAAGGTAGGTGGGTAGGTGGGTAGATAGGAAAGTAGGTGGGTAGGTAGGTAGGTGAGTAGGAAGGTAAGTGGGTAGGTGGGTAGGTAGGTGGGTAGATAGGAAGGTAGGTAGGTAGGTGGGCAGGAAGGTAGGTGAGTAGGTAGGTAGGTGGGTAGGTGGGTAGGTGGGTGGGTAGGAAGGTAGGTGGGTAGATAGGTGGGTTGGTAGATAGATAGGCAGACAGAAGGGTGGGTAAACGGGTGGATAGAAAGACAGATGGATAGTTACATATATTGATTGATAGGTGATGGGTAGAAGGATAGATACATAGAAAATAGGTAGACAGATCAATAGATAGATAATAGGTGACAGATGATAGATCAGTAAATCAATACGTGATAGGTGGGTGATGGATAGGTATGGTGGGATAGATAGATACCAGTAAGTAGCCATTTACACAGAAAGACATGCCCACACACCTGAGGTCAATGGCAGACGCCCTGTGCATTGCCCTTCGTTTCCTGCACGCGGAGACACTCCCTCCCGCAGGCCACGCCTCTGGGCTGGCGGTGCGGGGCCAGCAGGAGGCATCAGCCCAGACAAGCATGTGATGGCACATCGCGGTGGGTGCTGCAGTGCAAGCTGCCGGGAGCACGGGGCGGGAACAGGGTTAGGGGTCGCACTTCTGTTAGGGTCCATGTGGCCCCTTTGGAGGGGGTTTCCACCTGACAACTACAGGGTGGGGAGCTTGGGGTCAGGAAATGAGAGGGAAGAAGGGGTGCGCCGGGCACAAGGGGAAGAGTGGACAAAGACTCGGCCTGGGCGGAAGGTGGGCGGAAGCAGCGCAGGCCCAGGATACGCGGTGCCCCCCCTGCCCAGGCTCAGGTTGTCTTGGGTTCCTCCCGGCAGCCCGACCTGTGCAGCAAAGGAGGGGCTCCCTGGGACCCCGGCCGCTGCCTTCCCTGAGGCCCAGTCTGTTCCGTTCCTCTACACGAGTTTCCTGGTGCTCAGCTGCCGGGTGAATGAATCCCGCACAGCAAGCTTCAGGCAGGTCTTGTGCACTCAGGGCCCGTAGTCAGGGCAGAACTTTCTGATTTGCAAAGATGATCAGTGTGTGTTTCCTTGTCTGTATGTGTGGACACAGTTTCTGCCCGTGTTTCTGCACCCCGGGCTTGGCCACCACATTCCTTCCCAGACCACAACCTGGTGGCCAGGACACGGCCCCCACAGCGAGGCCAGGTCCCAGCCTGACCACAGCGGCTGGTGTTCTCAGCAGGGCTCTTGCTCTTGAAAGCTGTAGGTGTAGCCATGACAGCAGGTCTGGAATGACATCATTTGTGATGACATTGATGAGGTGCCGAAGACCTAACTCTTGCTTATAGCAATAGCCTGTGGTCAGATTGGTTCGGTTATATGTTGTTTCACTTAAAGTCACAGACCCACTGCGGACTTACTCTATGTTGATGCCATTTGACTAGATGACCCATTTTGGTTCTGTAGAAACCGCTCTGCCCTTACAGTGGTGGGTGACCCCTGGCCTCTTGCACGCTCACTAGCTGTTCTCACACCTACACTGAACCTTATAAAATTGTAGTCGTAGGTCAAAAAGGTTGACTCTGGACAGTTCATAGTTTAATTTCAAGTTTTGTTTCACTTATTGGGCAAGTTTACCCACTTAAAATATAGCCAAAAATCTTGCAAAATAAGAAAAATTATTCCCAAACAAGGATAGGTTCTTTGATTTTTAAGAAATACTTGCTGGCAACAGGTCCTGCTCAGAGTGCCTGTGGTAGAGCAGAGACAAGTGGCGTTTGTTCAGAGACTGCAAATTGTGAACGGCTTTTCCCACGGGGTACTGACGCCACTATGGCACCTGGCAAGCGACGAGGGGGAGGCCTTGCTGTGCTGAGATGACGACAAGGCCCGCGTCTCCGCTTCTGCCCGACAGGCTCTGAGTTTTGATTAGACCCTTATCAACAGCACATGCTCAGAAACCCCGAGCCATCCAGTTGGGGTGGGAGGGACAGTTTAACTGTGGTTACTTTCTTCTTAACAAGGTTATGAGTCAAACCTAACGGTGTGATACCTTCCAGACATGGCTGTTTTGCTACATCCTGGGTTAAAGAATCCGGAGTTCCAGTGCAAAATTCTCCATCTTTAAGGTGGAATGAGCCACCCTGGTCTTGCTGAATGCAGATTGGGTTCTGTAGGTCCGGGAGGGCCTGGCTGGGTCCCGGGCAGGTTCTGGAGGAAGCCACCAGGGGGCACACATGCACACTCGCCCCAAGGACCAGCTGTGGCCTGCTTGTCACCAGGGCGACTGACAACTAATGCCTGTCTTCCCTTTCCAGCGTGGAGAGCAGGCCTGGCTTCGCAGCGGTGGAGCTGCGGCTGCGCAATTACTACTACGACGTGGTGAACTAAGACTGTGCCGGTCGCGCCGCCTGTGAGCAGATGAGGCGCAGGCCAACGTATACAGTCACTGATTTTGAGTCTCCATCTCCCTCATCCCGTCGGGAGAGCCAGCTTCACGGGACATGCCTGACTGTGGTCCCCAAAGCCCGTCCCGGACACACCCTCCACAGAACAACCACCCGCCCAGGGAGCATGGGAGAAAGATGGACAGCAGGGGCAGAGGGCTGTGGCTTCCTCCTTGTCTGTCGTCTGAGTGGTTCCCCAGGCTGGTCATCTGCAGGGTCTGTGTCCGGAGGCCCTCGCTGTCTGTCCAGTCCTCTGGCTCCCGGCTGCACCGGAAGCCGCCGCCCAGAGACACCATGTGCACTGAGCGCCCCTCGCCGCGTCTCGGCGTGCCCAGGGCAGGGACACGATGCGACGGTGAGGCAGGCAGTGGGAGGAGGGACTTGCTGGAACGGGCCACCGGACTCGCCCTGGCCCCAGAAGCTTTCCCGATGGCAACGTGCTTTGAGGCTTTCACAGGTCACTTTCTACCAGCGCGTGTGTAAGGCGTAGCCAGGCAAGGATCAAGTCAGGACGCTGCTTCTGCTCCGTGCCCTCTGAGCCAGAGACTCCTGTCTCCTGAGGGTGGCCTGCGGGAGGGGTGGCGTGGCTCGCTGACCCCAGAAACCCTCTCCCGAGGTCACTCTGAAGACTGTCCTCGCGCCTAGACGGTGACCTCCAGGGAAAGGCTGTCTGTCGCCTGGAGCAGGAGGAGGACAGACAGCAGGCCGCTGCCGCTGTGTGGAGTCGTGCCTCCTCCGCCTGGAGAGGGTGCCGCCAGCACTCTGCCTGTGTCCGCGGCGGGCCCCTGCCAGGGCAGGTGGAGACGAGTTCCTAAAGAAGGTGTGAATCCATAATAAAGTGCAGACCTACTTCTCGCCACAAGCAGGCTTTACTGGGTGTGATTAGGGGCTGAAGATACAAAACCCAAGAATTATCTTCTCGTCCCCTGGTCGTAATTAATCCTTAACTAGTGTCTGATTTTACTCAAGACCATTGCTAGTCAGTTTTGCTGTGGCTCTTGAAAACTAGAGCTACTTAGCCATCCTCCTTGGGTCAGTCACGTCACACGCTCAGACCGTCTCGTCTCTGCTCTGCTCACACGTGGCAGGGGTGCATCCCCCATGCGCAGCCGCGAGGCCCTGCTCCGAAGGGAGTGCAGCTGGAGAACGCAGCAGGGCCCTGGCCTGGCAGGAGACGTCAGTCATGGGGCTCCTGTTGAGAAACTTTTAGAAACCATTCCTTCTTCTAGAATTGTGCTGCCTGGTGGTTTAATGGTTTTGTTAGAGAAGATCCCTGTGTTCTCAACCTTCTGGCCCTTTAAATACGGTTCCTCATGTTGTGACCCAACCATAAAATTATTTTCGTTGCTACATCATAACTGTGATGTTGCTACTGTGATGAATAGTAATGTAAATATCTGATATGCAGGATGGTCTTTGGCCACCCCTGTGAAAGGGTTGTTAGACCGCCAAAGGGGTCGCGACCCACAGGTTGAGAACCGCGGATAGTCCGACCAGTGGCAATACACATAGTGCCTGAGATGGAAAGGTTCGTGATGAAGCCTGTAGTCAGGCGATTCAGAACCCTGAGAGGAAGGGCTGGACACAGCGGAGGTGACCTCCGAGGAAGACTGCGTGCCGTCCCTCCTCGGCCTGAGGTTGGGGCAGGCCAAGCTGCAGGAGGCGTCGCCCGTGCCCCACCGCTCCTGCCCCTCCCAGAGGCGAGTGGGCAGAGGAGGGCCGGGAGCGGCGGCCCCAGTGCCGGCCCGGGGCGGTGCCCGTGTGTGGGATCCCCGCTGCGCCGTGTCCATCTTCGCTAGTGAAGGGTCCTGCGCCGGGTCTCCCCCGGGGCTGCAGGGGCGGGGAGGGCGGGGGGGGGGGGGGAGCCACTGCAGAAGGATGTGTGCAGGGAACCAGCTGAAGCTGGGAGCCGAGGGCTCCGTCCTGGCCGCTGGCCTGCACTTGGTTTTCACGCGCCTGATGCCTTCTCGTGGGCCTAGCCACGTCCTTGCCTGGTCTGGCTCACTCCACGTGCTTCCCACGCTGGCCCTGGTTGAGTGGGAACAAAGGACATCATGGACAGACAGGCTCCCTGGCCAGGCCAGGCCAGGCCGTGACCGCTGGGGCCACCACGAGGCAATATTGCACCAAAGCCACAACCTCAACTGCAACCTTTCCTCGTCCAGGGCTTCTAATGACTGTTTCCATGGCTGCTGTTAAACTACTAGAGGCCGGTGCCCGACATTCAGACCTCTTGCAGTCCAGGACCCCTCAGGGGATGTCTGAGTGCCGGTGTAGGCCTGCTCCCCCCGGGGGATCCTAGGGCAGTCGGACATCCCCCGAGGGCTCCTTAGCTCTGTCCCAGAGGAGGGAGAGGCTCCGGCCACCGCTACTGCACTCGCCAGCTGTGAGCCCGGCTTCTGGCTGAGCGGCACTCCCCTTGGGAGTGTACTGACCATCAGGGGCAGCTCCTGCATTGAGTGTCTGCCCCCTGGTGGTCAGTGCATGTCATAGCGACCAGTCGTTCCACTGTTTGGTCCATTTGCATATTACCCTTTTATTATATAGGATGGAGCATTGAGGGAAAATGCGCAACAACCCGTCCTCATTCATGCACAGAGCCAGTGTCCGGGGCTGCTTCTCTCCACAGCGCCCACAGGAGACACTGCACCCACAGACCACCGGGTGTGGGCACTCCTCCCACAAACACAGCGCCCACAGGAGACACTGCACCCACAGACCACCGAGGTGTGGGCACTCCTCCCACAAACACAGCGCCCACAGGAGACACTGCACCCACAGAACACCGGGTGTGGGCACTCCTCCCACAAGCACAGCGCCCACAGGAGACACTGCACCCACAGACCACCGAGGTGTGGGCACTCCTCCCACAAACACAGCGCTCACAGGAGACACTGCACCCACAGACCACCGGGTGTGGGCACTCCTCCCTCCATAGCGCCCACAGGAGACACTGCACCCACAGACCACCGGTGTGGGCACTCCTCCCTCCACAGTGCTCACAGGAGACACTGCACCCACAGACCACCGAGGTATGAACACTCCTCCTTCCACAGCGCCCACAGGAGACACTGCACCCACAGACCACCGGGTGTGGGCACTCCTCCCTCCACAGCGCCCACAGGAGACACTGCACCCACAGACCACCGGGTGTGGGCACTCCTCCCTCCATAGCGCCCACGGGAGACACTGCACCCACAGACCACCGGGTGTGGGCACTCCTCCCACAAACACAGCGCCCACAGGAGACACTGCACCCACAGACCACCGAGGTGTGGGCACTCCTCCCTCCATAGCGCCCACGGGAGACACTGCACCCACAGACCACCGGGTGTGGGCACTCCTCCCTTCCCTGCTTGGGGCAGAGGAGCGGCCAGGCCTCGCAGGAGCCAGGCTAAGGAAAGCATGCAGAAAACCATCGTGTTGCATTCCAGTTCTTTTCAGGTGAGGTTCCAGGGACGCAGTCCCCACGCGTGTAGTTCAGGAAGTTGGTTCTCCACAAGATGTGGGCAGCATCTTCTCCCACAGGGACAATACCTGCGGACCCGACACTGGCACTGATGTGCCCCGAGGCTGCCCCCCAGGATGCCCCCAGGAAGCCACCAGGATATCCCCCAGGATGCCCCGAGGATGCCCCCAGGATATCCCCCAGGATGCCCCCAGGATGCCCCCCAGGATGCCCCCAGGATATCCCTCAGGATGCCCCCAGGATATCCCCAGGATGCCCCCAGGATATCCCTCAGGATGCCCCCAGGATATCCCTCAGGATGCCCCCAGGATGCCCCCAGGATATCCCTCAGGATGCCCCCAGGATATCCCCAGGATGCCCCCAGGATATCCCCCAGGATGCCCCCAGGATATCTCCACGATATCCCCCAGGATGCCCCCAGGATATCCCCAGGATGCCCCCAGGATATCCCTCAGGATGCCCCCAGGATATCCCTCAGGATGCCCCCAGGATGCCCCCCAGGATGCCCCCAGGATATCCCCAAGGATGCCCCCAGGATATCCCCCAGGATGCCCCCAGGATATCCCTCAGGATGCCCCCAGGATGCCCCCAGGATATCCCTCAGGATGCCCCCAGGATATCCCCCAGGATGCCCCCAGGATATCCCTCAGGATGCCCCCAGGATATCCCCCAGGATGCCCCCAGGATATCCCCAAGGATGCCCCCACGATATCCCCCAGGATTCCCCCAGGATATCCCTCAGGATGCCCCCAGGATGCCCCCAGCATATCCCCCAGGATGCCCCCAGGATGCCTCCAGGATGCCCCAGGATGCCTGGGGCAGGAAGTTGAAGGTCAGATAGACCTGAGTCCCAGCAGGTCGGGTTTCTGCGTTCCAGGCTAAGTGGTGTGACTTGGGACCATGGCTCACAAGTGCCTCAACAACTCCATCCTGCTCCAGGTGGCCTGGCCCCTGGGCTGGCAGGAAGGCTGGCTCTTTGTTTTCTCTGTGAAACGCCGTCACTCTTGGGAGGTAGGTTTCCACATTCCATGGGAGGACAGGGAAATCGGTAGCAGGGGAGGTCAGTGTCCTGAGCATCCCATCCCTGTTGGCTCTCAGGTCGGGAACAGCTGGGAATGGGCCACATCCTTCACGGTGCCTGTGCGTAGCGGCTGAAAGATTGGGGGCAGGTCAGCGGGCACATTGGGAGCCGTGGTCAGCCCAGGGGGACCCAGAGGGACCTGCGGGGTCCAGGCCTTGCCCAGGAGAAGTACCAGGAGAGCCCAGCTCAAATGCCACACCTTGTAGCCGTGTTCCCGACGGCTTGGAGATGGCCAGCAGTGAGCAAAACCCAAGGCAATTGTGGCCAGAAGCAGTTCCCCGGCAGACACCCGGCAGAGATCCACATGGCTCAGCTCAGACATCCGGGAACCCTGGACAAGTCCCTCCCCAAGCAGCGACCCAAGGGTCCCTCAGGCCATCCCAGCACCAAGGCCCTGCTGGCTGTGGGCCGATGCTCCCGCCGCAGGGGCGCAGCCGCTAGAAGGGAACGCCCGGGCACCACAGGGCTGCTCTGGCCCAGGGCGCAGAGTTGAGGCGTGGCCCGGGGGGTTGGGAGCAAACAGCGCGGAGGACACAAGCCTGTCACCTGCCACCTCCCGTCTCAGCAGGCGCCCAGGACAGGGGCGGTGGCCTTGGTGCTGGACAGCTGGGGTGACTTCGCTTGGGAGGGAGCAGGAACCGCTGTAAATCATTCTACTGCCCGGCTGTGGGACCCCCGCTGGCCTCTCCTTCCCCTGAACCCTAACCTGCCCGCAGCGTTTCCAGCGCTGCCCAGGGGATGGGAAGAGACGGCGGTCCTGAGAGGTTACAGGTTAAACTTCTCCCTTTGGGATTTTTATTTAAAAATGTGACTGGTCTTTGCTCCCAGCACCTGGAAGGAGCCCATGCAAACGTGGCCCAAGGATGCCCGCATTGTTTCCTGGACAACCTGCCTGCCCACAGCCAGTGCGAGGGAGAGGCCGGAGGAGAGGAAGAGGGAGGAAAGGAGGAGGAGGAGGGAGAGAGGGGAGAAAGACTGAGGAAGGAGAAAGGAAGGGGGAGAGGGGAGAGATGGGTGTGGGTGGTGTGGGAGGAGGCAGACAGGCAGTGCCCCGAAAGAGAGCCTCCTACTAGGGACACCTGGTGTGGCTGCCTGCAGCCTCACTGCCCCTGCAGCCTCACTGCCCCCTGCAGCCTCACTGCCCCCTGCAGCCTCACTGTCCCCTGCAGCCTCACTGCCCCCTGCAGCCTCACTGTCCCCTGCAGCCTCACTGCCCCCTGCAGCCTCACTGTCCCCTGCAGCCTCAGTGCTCCCTGCAGCCTCACTGTCCCTGCAGCCTCACTGCCCTGCAGCCTCACTGTCCCCTGCAGCCTCACTGCCCCTGCAGCCTCACTGCCCCTGCAGCCTCACTGCCCCCTGCTGCCTCACTGTCCCTGCAGCCTCACTGCCCTGCAGCCTCACTGTCCCCTGCAGCCTCACTGTCCCCTGCTGCCTCACTGTCCCCTGCTGCCTCACTGTCCCCTGCAGCCTCACTGCCCCTGCAGCCTCACTGCCGCCTGCTGCCTCACGGTCCCCTGCAGCCTCACTGCCCCTGCAGCCTCACTGCCCCTGCAGCCTCACTGCCCCTGCTGCCTCACGGTCCCCTGCAGCCTCACTGCCCCTACAGCCTCACTGCCCCTGCAGCCTCACTGCCCCCTGCTGCCTCACTGTCCCTGCAGCCTCACTGCCCTGCAGCCTCACTGTCCCCTGCAGCCTCACTGTCCCCTGCTGCCTCACTGTCCCCTGCTGCCTCACTGTCCCCTGCAGCCTCACTGCCCCTGCAGCCTCACTGCCGCCTGCTGCCTCACGGTCCCCTGCAGCCTCACTGCCCCTGCAGCCTCACTGCCCCTGCAGCCTCACTGCCCCCTGCAGCCTCACTGTCCCCTGCTGCCTCACTGTCCCGTGCAGCCTCACTGCCCCTGCAGCCTCACTGCCCCTGCAGCCTCAGTGCCCCCTGCAGCCTCACTGCCCCCTGCAGCCTCACTGCCCCCTGCAGCCTCACTGCCCTGCAGTCTCAATGCCCCCTGCAGCCTCACTGCCCCTGCAGCCTCAGTGCCCCCTGCAGCCTCACTGCCCCCTGCAGCCTCACTGCCCCTGCAGCCTCACTGCCCCCTGCAGCATCACTGTCCCCTGCAGCCTCACTGCCCTGCAGTCTCACTGCCTCTGCAGCCTCACTGCCCCCTGCAGCCTCACTGCCCCTGCAGCCTCACTGCCCCCTGCAGCCTTACTGCCCCTGCAGCCGCAGGCGGGGCCCAGCGTGCCGTGAGCACCGCACCAGGCCCAGAAGGCCCTTCCCAGCACATTCTGCATCTGCTCTCCTTTCCCCAGGCCTTGCCGCTGCGGGTGGAACCAAGGCCAAACTTAGAGAGGATGGAACATCCTGGCTCCTCTCACCTGTGAATGCCTGCCCACTGCTGGGCGACCCGGGTCTCAATGTGGGCCGAGGCCAGAGATGCTGATGAGGCGGCCGGCCGTGCAGACCAGGCCTGGCCACGTCCGGGCCTTCCCCAGGGTTTTCAGATTGCGTCCGCTGCACCTGTCTGCACACCTGTGCACATCTGGAGGGGGTGTGGCCACCAGGCCTGCCCCAGGCCACGCTTCACACACTCTCCCTGAGGCCCGCGCTCCAGCCCGGCTCCCAGCCTCATCGCTCGTGGTCTGTGCCAGGGAGCCTACGGGGCCCGGCCTGGCTTTTCTCACTCCTGGTCCCGGGGCTGGCATCTCAGGTCCCGGGGCCACTCCCCTGGGTGTGTAGGCACCCTCTCCTCCTGTCCTCAGGCGCTCGTCCCTCTGTGTGTCCGGCTCTGGTTCCAAATGTCCCTTTTTTATAAGTGGCTACACTACTCTCCTATGACCCTAGTTACTTCTTAACTAATTACACCTGCAGTGCCCTAACCCAACTAAGGATGCATCTGTGGGACTAAGGCAGTGATGGCGAACCTATGACACGCGTGTCAGAGGTGACACACGAACTCATTTTTTTGGTTGATTTTTCTTTGTTAAATGGCATTTAAATATATAAAATAAATATCAAAATATAAGTCTTTGTTTTACTATGGTTGCACATATCAAAAAATTTCTATGTGACACGGCACCAGAGTTAAGTTAGGGTTTTTCAAAATGCTGACACACCGAGCTCAAAAGGGTCACCGTCACTGGACTAGGGGCTGGGATTCCAGCTCGTGAACCTGGGGGGCCTGTCAGCCCACCACGCTGTGGCAGGGCGCCCTCTCCTCCACGGCCCGCTCGTCTCCACGCTCAGAGGGGCTGAGTCCCCACGAGGCTCAGACCGGGGCCTCGCTCCCGGCTCAGTCTCCGGCTGACCTGCTGGCGGCCCCTCCCCAGCTGGACCCTGCTCCCGGCTGCGAGTGGCAGAGCTTCTGAAGCCCTGGGGCCCTGGACCCGCAGCCTTCGGGCCGGCTCCACCCCCTGCTGTGGGGCCAGCCTCACCTGAGACCCTCGGGCAAAGTTCCGAGGTGTCCCCAGCGGGACGTTGGGGTCCTAGCCAAGCGCCGGTGAGTGTGGCCGTGATGAAGGCCATGTCTCACGTCTTTGCAGAGAACCTGGGTCAGGAGGGCGGTTCCCGGGTCCTGAATTCGTCCACCGAGGACGAGTGGCCCCCCAAGCTCTGACGCCCTGGCCACGTGGGTTTGCCCAGCCAGATCTGTGGGGCGGTCACGCCCAGTGCAGCGGCATGTTCCGGCTTTACCCTCTGACCTCAAAGGGCCTGGACACCGCCATGGGGTCAGCTCCAACCCCACCAGGCAGGCCAGCGGGCGGAGCCCTGTGCTCCCAGGCCCCTCCCCTGAGAAACAGTCTGTGAAACAGCCACGGCTTTGAAGGTCAAAGAAAATGTCACCAGAAATTCTGGGACTCGGCCTAGCGTGTGTGCACGTGTGAGACAGAGATAAAGAGCTAGTAGATGCCCTGGCCGGCTGCTCCGTGGTCAGAGCGTCGGCTCACAGACCGAAAGGGCACATACCTCGAGGCAGGTTCCGTCCCGCCCCGTCGGGCGCATGAGGGAGGAACCAACCGATCTGTCTCTCCCAAGTCAATATTTTTTTTCTCTCTCTCCTCCCCTTCCTTCCTCCCTCCCACTCTCTCAGGGAATCAATGGGGAAAATATCCTCAGGTGAGGATTAAAAAATAAAATAAGTAAATAAATAAAAAAGAGCTAGTCAAGAGGAGAAAGAGGCAACAGAAAGTGTCCTAGCGCCAGAGAAGGACTGGAGCTGGGGCCTGAGGGCAAGGAGCCCAGGGGAGACACGCCGGCCTGCAGGGAGGTGAGGCTGGAGCCGGAGCGGGGCCTCCCCCCGCCTGGCCATGGCTTGTGCAGGGACCAGCCCAGGCCCCACTGTGCCGCCCACAGGCCTTGAGGAACCCACGTCCCGGCCCTGCTTCAAGGCCAAGTCAGCAGCCCTCCTGCACTGGGGGTCCGGGAGGAGCCGAGACGCGCTGTGTGCAGACACCACCCCACAGGCTGTGAGGAGCCTGGGCCCCAGCTCCGCGCTCTGAGGGTCCGTCCCGGCATGGGCGGCGGCGCTGTGATGCCACCTAGGGGAGCACCGCCTGGCACAGGCTGCAGGGCCCTCTGAAGCCCACGTGGCAGCTACGAGTCAGGCCCAGCGCTGGGCCCCTCGGCACCTCGTCATCATAACCGACGGCTAGCAGGTGCGGAGGCCAACAGTGTCCCCCAGAGCAGGCGGGCAGAACCAGGAGGCCGCGGGGCGGGGCTGCCCTTGGGCAGCTGGGAGTGCAGAGCGGAGCTCGCCTGCGCCAGGGCCAACCCTGGGCCTCTGCTCCGGCTTCGTGTCTTTGGCCTGAGCCTCCTGTAGGCCGGGGGAGGGGAGAAGAAGGAAGGCAGCCATCGCGTTGGTCTCCACGCAGAGGTGGGCGGAGCAGCAGGCCCAGCCGGAGCTGCAGAGGGCACCGCCAGCCGCTCCCCACGTGGCCACCAGGTGGCAGCCGACACCTGAGCAGGAGCTCCTCCTGGGTCCAGGGGCTGCTGCTCAGGTTCCAGCTCTTTCTACAAGAGCGTGAACCCGCCAGCAGGGTGCGACGAGAAGCCACCTGTTCGCAGGTGCGGGAGGACCCAGAAGTGGTTTCTCTCCAGAGCGAAGAGCTGGCAGCTGCCTCCTCTTCCAGGGAAGCATGTCTAATCTGCCATGGGCACAGCAGTGACGGTCCGAGGCTCCTTATCTCCTCCTGCTATAGCTCTGCCGGGCACGCGCTCGCTCCTGCCAGCCTGACCGTGGCCTTGCCCATCTTGAGGCGGAGGCTGAGCTGAGCTGTTGAGCTGGACGGGTCCCCCCGGGCCTGGAGTTCTCGAGACGCATTCCTGGAGACTCACCCCTGGGAGATACACAGGCTCCCTACTGGGCCCCGCATGGTCCGGCCTTGATGGTGGGAGGGAGCGAAACGTGGATTTGCTGGCAGCCACGTGGTTGGGGGATAACCCCTTTCTGAGTGTGGGTTCTCAGGGGTGGCACAGGACCCAGGTCAGACGCACCCTCTGTGATCCCAGGCCAGCTGGGGGCACAGCCCGAGGTGCCTGAGGTGGCGAGGACCCAGCCTCGCCCTCATGGCCACTGCTCGGAGCTGCTGCACGGCTGCCGGGGGCCAGCGCCAGGCCAGCTGCTGTTCCAGCTCCCACACAGGAGGCAAAGCAAGGGGGAGCCCCTCCGGACACACCCCAGCCATGTTTGAGGCACGTCAGGGGAGTGCAGGGGCACTCCTGGCCGGAAAGACGTCTTTTCTGTGTGTGGTTCCGCCCCCTCCGTCCGCTGTCTGTCCGCAGGCCTGAGGGCGGCCCCCGAGGCCGGGATCGAGACGCCAAAGCCATGGCCTGGTCTCCTGTCCCCATGCGTAGGGGGCACATTCAACCAAGAGCTGTTCGCAGAAGGGTTGAGGGACTCCCTCCCACCCTGGATTTTGCCCTTTTGTTCGCTTGTTTGTTAATCCTCACCTGAGAATACTTTCCATAGATTCTTTGAGTGAGTGGAAGGGAGGCAGGGAGGGGAAGGGAGAGGGAGAGGGAGAGAGAGGCTTCAATGTGAGAGACACCTTGATTGGTTGCCTCCCGCACATGCCTGGACGGAGGCCAGGGATCGAGCCTGAAACCCAGGTACATGCCCTTGACTGGGAATCGGGCCCACGACCCTTTGGTCAGTGGGCCAACACTCTACCCACTTGGCCACACAGGCCAGGCATGGGTTTTGCCCTTTAAGGCGCCATGGTTTCTTGGTTCCATGCACCCCCAGCCTGCAAGAGGCTCGGCTGTGCTGGGCCAGGACCAGGACGCGCCTGCCCTGTCACCACGGCACTGTGGCCGTGACAGCCGCCGCCACCTGCTCACAGCAGCGTGCAGGCTGTTCTGCGTGTCGGAAGAGCAGTGTCCTGCGGCTGAGGGCGTACGGAAGGTGCCCTCTGTGGACTATGCCCCCCGTCGGACACCCGGGGGACATTCCGACACACACAGTTCCCCTGGCTCAGTGCCAGCTCCTGCTCCGTCCCACCTGCCCTCGCTCTGGGCTCCCAGCCCAGCAGCCAGCGCCCCTCCCCCAGGAAGCGTCCCCTCTCCCAGCCCCCGCACCCTCGCCTCCCTCAGCGCTCACGTCCCTGGACCACAATGTCCCAGCCCGCGGAGGTGCCTGCCCTCGAGGGGCTGCTGGTCCTGGAAGGCGGGAGTGGCCTTCTGTTCTCTTCCCTGCCTCCTCCTGGAGGACTCGGCCAGACTGGCCCGCTCCTGCCTCCCCCAGGTGGGCAGGGAGGGCGAAGGCAGAGCCCCGCGCCTGGGCCTTGATCAGCTCCTGACGCTGGCAGGCGTTCACCGGGCCAAACGGCATCACCTCCTGTCTTTGAAGAACCAGAGGAGACAGTTCCATTGCCGGGAGTGTCTGTGAGTGACATGTACGTATGTGTATGTGTTTGTGTGTCAGCCCGTGTGTGCTCGTGTGTAATGCCTGTGTGCACTTACATGTGCGGCTGAGTGTCGGGCATGTCTCTAGGTGTCACTGTGTGTCTGCATGTGTGTGTTTACCTGTGTGTGCGTTGGCCCACGAGTGAACCAGGCCTCAGCGAACGGTCCTTCCCTGCTGCTGACTCCAGGCAGCCTGGGGCCCTTCGTCCTGGCCTCCTGCCAGCCTGACGGGCCCTGCGGCCTCCTGAGCTTCCCGCTGGGCCAGGCGCCCACAGCCCTGGGACAGCCCGGCCTCTCCACACACCCCAGGCCTGCCTGGCTCCAGGTGGCCCTGCCAGGTCTGTGAGGAGACCCCGGGGGTTCTCGCCTCCCACCCTCTGCCCAGGCTGCTGTCTTCTCCTTTCCTTCTAGGCCAGAGGGGGGCAAGGTTTGGCCTGGGCCACTCCTGAGAACGTTAGGTGTTCAGGGGCTCTGAGCCCTGCCCATACGACCTCACCGAGTGGGGGTGTCTGGAGGGATGACCCCTCAGCTTCCCCCGCCCCCACTCCCCAACCTGGGGCAGCCACGGTCCCTACCCCTCTCGGCCATCGCCCGTGGGCGCTCTTGGTTCTGGTAATGTAAACACACTCTTCTTTCCTTTCTGGAAACCTCAAAAAGTTCACTTTACCTTTACAGTTACAAAGCAAATTTTTAAACATATGTTTTATTGATTTTTAGAGAGAGAGGAAGGGAAAGGGAAAGAGAGGTAGAAACATCGATGATGAGAATCATTGATCGGCTGCCTCCTGCATACCCGCTGCTGGGGTTCAAACCTGCAACCCAGGCAGGTGCCCTTGACCGGAATCAAACTGTGACCTCCTGGTTCCTAGGTCGACCCTCAACCACTGAGCCCACGGGCTGGGCACAAAATAAGTATTTTATAATGTTTTCTGCTGTGAATTTGCCAGGCCCTTTTAAACTTCACGCACGGGCCCCGTACAGAATTAAAATGTGGGCCTGTGCACGAGGCAGGAGGAGGTGACACTGCCGAATACAGAGCCGTCCCTCCTCCAGGCCTCTTTCTTGACCTGCAGGTGCTGTCATTCACGTCATTCCCTTCGCGCAGAGGGCAGCCGTGGCTCCTGCGAGCGGTGTAGCAGGCCCTGCGCAGGCGGCTCTGAGCCAGACAGGGCGTCCCGGGCAGAGCAAGGCTGCGGGCGTTCTGTCGCATGGCCTGGGGTGGGCTGCCCCCCCCCCCCCGAGGGTGCGGGCGTTCTGTCGCATGGCCTGGGGTGGGCTGCCCCCCGAGGGTGCGGGCGTTCTGTCGCATGGCCTGGGGTGGGCTGCCCCCCCCCCCCCGAGGGTGCGGGCGTTCTGTCGCGTGGCCTGGGGTGGGCTGCCCCCTAGGGTGCGGGCGTTCTGTCGCGTGGCCTGGGGTGGGCTGCCCCCCGAGGGTGCGGGCGTTCTGTCGCATGGCCTGGGGTGGGCTGCCCCCCGAGGGTGCGGGCGTTCTGTCGCATGGCCTGGGGTGGGCTGCCCCCCGAGGGTGCGGGCGTTCTGTCGCATGGCCTGGGGTGGGCTGCCCCCCCCCCCCCGAGGGTGTGGGCGTTCTGTCGCATGGCCTGGGGTGGGCTGCCCCCCGAGGGTGCGGGCGTTCTGTCGCATGGCCTGGGGTGGGCTGCCCCCCCCCCCCGAGGGTGTGGGCGTTCTGTCGCATGGCCTGGGGTGGGCTGCCCCCCGAGGGTGCGGGCGTTCTGTCGCGTGGCCTGGGGTGGGCTGCCCCCCGAGGGTGCGGGCGTTCTGTCGCATGGCCTGGGGTGGGCTGCCCCCCGAGGGTGCGGGCGTTCTGTCGCGTGGCCTGGGGAGGGCTGCCTGAGCCACCACCACTCCCACTCCCTCTCGACACTGGCTGAGTCCAGGAGGCGAGACCGGGAGGACCCAGGGCCCCTCTGCCTGGCGTCACTGTCAGGGGAGCGCCTGGCGGACCCAGGGCCACATGGGGAGGACGGGGGCGTGTGAGGCAGGGCCGCGCTGTCCGTGTTTCTGAGGCGGCATTGCTGTCCCCCTGCATCGGAAGCAAGTTCTCATTCAAATGGAGAGAGTGGCTTCCCAGAGCTCCCAGGCCCCGCTGGCCCCTGCACAGGCGACAGGCACACCTGACCTCGCTTCGAGTCTCACTAAAGCCCACGCGCCGGCTCACGGGATTCCGTGTTCGTGCACCCCGTGACCGCGAACAGCCGGACACAGCAGACCCCGCCATGCCCACACCTCCGTCCTCAGGGACTTCATTTAAAATGCAGGCCACGGCTCAGACCAGCAGTTTCAGGTGGAGACCTGAGAGGGTCAGGCTGAGCGGAGAGCCTGCCGAGCCCAGGCCTTGGGCTGCTGAGGCCGCGCCTGGGACCGGGCTGCTCAGAACCAGGGCTCAGGCACCGTGACTCACCCGGGCCCCCCTCCCGGAGCCCCTGGTAACACCTGCCACACCTGGCTCTCCCCGGGCCCCCTCTCCCTGATCTCAGTCCTCTGTCCTTCCGAACGTCCTGGGAGAGCCCCTCTGGGGGCACAGGTCCTCAGAGGCCGGTACTCGACGAAGACACGAGAGGCCGCAGGCACATACGGGAGAGACTTTATTGTGCGTGAGTAGCCATGGCCGCTCCAGGGGCCAGCAGACAAGGTCATTCTTTGAAGTAGCCCCACAAAAGCGGCCGCACAAGGCGGCCTCAGGTAGACCAGTGCTTCTAACTGTTTGCACCTTTGGCCAATGTCAGCTCGGACCGTGTGGGGGAGCAGAGTGCGTGAGCGGGAGGCACAGTAGGACCGGGCAGGCGCCACCCGGGTGCCCTGGCCCTGGGAGCCCTTCGCAGCCCCACCTCACAGGCCCGCTGGCTCCCACGCCCGCTGCCCAGGCTCCGAGTGGCCGGCCAGCAGTGAGGGGCCCGGTTGTCCAGTGGTCATTGCCAGCTCCAGGACGATGGAGTCCTGGGGGGGACACCCAGACTTAGCCTGTGAAACCCCTTCCTGCGTATTCCTTCCGGCAGGTTCTAGAAACGGAAGGGTTCCGTGGCGGGAGACTCGCAGGGACTTGCTCTCCCTCATGCTCCAGCGGAGAGCAGGACTCCCATCAGCGGCTCCCGGGAAAGCCTCATCGAAGGCAGCTGCGGATGACCGGCGAGGCGGGCCAGGGGGCACACGGGGCAGTCCTTTGCTTTAAGTGGGTCTCCTGGTGTCAGAGGGAGCATTTCTGGGAAAGGCCGGCTGACCTCCGATCTTGTCTGTGTATAACGTCGTAGCCGATGCTGTGAATTAGCAACCTGGGGCACCCCATCATAGAGGAGAACCGGCCCCCCGCGCCCCACGCCGCCGGCTCCCTCACCACCGGGCCCCGCGGGCCCTGCCTCCAGTTCTGACCTAGAAACAAGTCCAGCACCTTGTGGAAAGGCCTGCTGTTCCCATGGGCCTGCGGTCTGTCCCCCCAGTGCCCCGAGGTCCCCCAGGAACGAGGAAGTGAGAGTTTTGAACTGCTTTGTTCTCCTTATCGGAGGAGAATGGCTCTTTTTGTGAGGGTTTCGGAGAGAGGAATTGAATTTCTTCCTCTCAGGAGGTTCAGTTTTGCATGAATCAAACCACTAATCATAGCAGTAACTCCGGTTACCGCCTCCGAGCGGCCGCGGGAAGCCGTCCGTTCCTGCGGCTCAGGGACCCCAGCCCCCGTCTCCCAGCTCTCCCCGCAGAGCCAGGCACTCGGCCGCCCTGGCCTTACTTCCTCTTACACTCCCATCTCCGTCCTTCTGCGGACATTCAAGGAGAACCCGGATCTCCCCCTTCAAGCCCCAAATGCCCTCAAAGCTGAGATCCCCTGGTGGGGCCGCTCAGGGCTTCCACCACAATCGCCCGCCATTCCCACCTGTCCCTGAGCTTGTGGCTTACAGCAGGGGAGGGGGGGAGTCAGAGCCCCGAGGAGCAGCGAGAGGTGGCCCAGGCCGGGCGGAGGTGTCTGGTGATGGCCAGTGTGTCACCTTTAGATCTGCCCTCCCCCTCCCCCACCCCCAAGCCCCATGGCAGTGCCTGCCGCGCGCGCGTGTGTGCATGTGTGTGTGCGCGTGTGTGCGCGCGCGTGTGAGTGTGTGTGTGTGTGTGCGCGCACGCGAGTGAGTGTGCGCATGCGTGTGTGTGTGCATGCGTGCGTGTGTGGTGTGTGTGTGTGTGTGTGTGTGCTGGAAGTCTCTCAGCCGCCCCTCCCCTGCCTCCAGCCCAGAGCCCAAGCGCGGTCAGCAGGTCGTGCCGGTGACAGCAGGGCCGCGGCCACCGTCCTCCTGGCCCCACAGCTTAGCCCCCGACTGTGACTGTGTGGATGGAGCCACGCAGTCCGTGCATTCCTGCCCCTCCTGTCAGTCACTCCTGTGAGATCCTCGCGTGTTATCTCAGGCGCGGCGGGCCACCCGTGCTCACCGCGGCGGCTCACCGTGCCACAGCTACGTGTCCGCGCAGCCCCCGCGTCTGCAGGCCGCTGCTGGAGGGCATTTCAGGTGGAAGCAGGGCTGTTGTCTAACAATTTTAGACACAAAACAAGCCCAGCCCCTCCCACTGCACAGCTCGCAGGACCAGGGGGCTGGGGCCCTACTGGACGCCGGGACCACAGCCCGGCCCCGTGCTCTGGGCAGGCAGTGCTGCCGAGCTCTGAGGACTTGGATAGAGCTGGTGGTGCTGGGGGTGCTGCTCCAAGTCCCCCCCGCAAGTGGCTGAAAGAACTTACAGTGAAGGAGGAAATGGGGGGCAGAGCAGGAAAGAAAGGAGGGCGATGACCGCATCCCAGGAACACTTTCCCGAGAAACCTCCGCGCTCGACCCCGCCCTCCCAGAGGGCTGTGAGGCTCTGCGCGGAGGAGGGAGGAGGTCACTCATCATCCCTCAAACGTGTCCCCTTGGACTCGAGGGGGTCGGGGTTGGGGAGGGGCCAGAGACCTCAGGGAGGCGCCGGCCATCCGAGCTAGTCCCGGGGCGGACCTGCTGCCTAGACATTTCTGGCCCCAAATCCAATGTCCCCGCCCAGCGGGAGCCCTGGCAGGCGGTAAACAGAGAGGCCTTTGGCGCGGGAGACTCGGAGCCGGGTGCAGGCTCTGTGGCTGGCACCCATTGACAAGCCCGGCGTTGCGGCCTCTGCTGAATGCATGTGACCACAGGGGTCGCCTGGTGCTCGCGGCTCCGGGCACCCCCCCCCACACACACAGTGCCATTTGCCAGTCCATTCAGTGAACACAGAAGCAGATGAAGCTGCTGAAGGAGGGGGGTGCCTTCCCCAGGCTGGCTGCCACCGCCACTCCCTGCGCCCACGGCAGCCCCCTCGCAGCCAGGCACGCCTGGCCTCTGCTCCAGGAGACCGCCGCCCGCCCGAGTGCGCCCCATTCCCTCTCGGAGCCCCTCTCCTGGGGAGGGTGTCAGGTGAGCAGGAGGCAGCGGCAACACCCCTGCCTACCTGTGTGTGGCTTCTCCTGACGCCAGACCTCGCTGGCAGCCTCACCGGTGGTGGTACCAGGCCGTGGGGAATCCTCTGGCCCCCAGGCAGAGGGTCACATGACCGACAGCCTTCGGAGAGCTTCAGGTTTGCGAAGGGTTTGCTGTGTTTTCTGGGTTCCTGGCAGGGAAGGGGGTGCTGTGGTACTCTTGCCTCCTACCCCAATGGGCGAGGGCCAGGCGGGCAGCACGACACCAGCTGCCTGGGGACTGGGGAGCGAGCGCCCGAAGCACCGTCCATGAGGGGCCGGGAGCACGCGGCTCCTCCTCACCTGACCCAGGTCCCTCCTCTGATGTGGCTTCAATGCCAAAGCCGCCCCAATACTCAACACTGGCTCCCCAACTATGGCGGGAGCTGATCGCTGTGGCACAAGCCCTTCCAGCTACACAGGATCAAACTTCATTGAAAACTGGGGAGGGCCAGAGGGCTGACCGCATCTGAAAGCCCCGCCGTGTGCCGAGGCCGCCCGCGCCCGCCGGGCCTGCAGGAGGGGCACCTGCAGTGGTCACCATCCTTTTCCTTCTTGCGTCCTCGTGGCCTCCCTGGCCTGGCAGGCCTGTCCTCGGGGGTGTGCAGACTTTGGCCTGTAAACGGGAAGCCTACATTGAGACAACTGTATCAGAAGGCAAAGCTTTTAATCTACAAGAGAGGAGTATTTTGGCATAAAAAATAAGCATTTAAATGGTTTTAAAAGCCAACGGTGAATGCCTTTGGCATAAATTGCCAATAAGAAGTGATTACACGGTAGCAGACGAGTGGCTGGCCCGTCCAAGGCTGGGGAGGTGGGCGAGAGGGGGCCCCGGGCCCTGCTCACAGCGTCAGGGGGAAGAGGCCGGTGGCCTGCTGGGCAGGAGAGCCGGGCTGGAGGCCGCTGGGCAGGGCCACCGCATGCAGCAGCCCAGCGCCTGCCATCCACCTCGCCCCAGCGAGCCCGGAGCGCGGATCCCATGACGAGGAGTGACAGCGGCCTTCTGCTGCTGACCCCCCCGGCCCTCACACGGCCGTCCCCCGGAATGCCTCCTGGGGTGCCTGAGACCACCCTCAGCGCTTCTGAGGGCCCAGAGCCCCGGGTGGCCCAGGCACCCAGAGGCTGTCGCTGTGGACAGAAAGGGAGGTGTTGCTGATGGAGAACTTTGTGTCGCTTGGTGTGGCCACGAGGGGCCAGGCCTCTGGTGAAGGGCTCTGGTGCGTCCCTGTGCCTGTGGTGCCCCAGGGAGAGACGTGCAGAGCAGCTGCTCCCCTGACGGGGCGGCCTCTGTTAGCAGCTGGATCCCCAGGAAACGAAAAGAGAGGGAAGGGGACTCGCTCTCTGCCTCCGACTGTTTAAAACTGGGACAATGGTCTTCCCGGCCCTTAGCGGGGCCTGTGCCCTGGTTCCTGGGTCTTGCATTCGGTGTGGGCGGAGCAACACGGCAGTGCCTCGCCCCAGCTGCTGACCAGACCTCTCAGGCTCCAAAAACTAGGGGCCAATTCCTCCAAAGAAATCTCTCTTTCTCTCTTTTTCTCCCTCTCCCTCCTCCCCCCTCTCTCCCTCCTCTCTCTCTCTCTCCTCTCTCTTTCCCCCCTCCTTTCCCCCTCTTTTCTCCCTCTTACCCCTTCGCTCTCGCCCTCCTTCCTGCTGTGTGTGTGTGTATGGGTGTGTGTGTATGTGTGTGTATGGGCATGTATGGGCATGTATGTGTGTATGGGTGTGTATGGGTGTGTACGGGCATGTATGGGCGTGTGTGCATGTATGTGTGTACGGGTGTGTGAGTATGGGTGTGTGTATAGGTGTGTGTGCATATATGTGTGTATGGGTATGGGTGTGTGTGTATGGTTGTGTGTGGATGTGTGTAGGGGTGTGTATGAGTGTGTGTGGTTTGTGTGTGCATGTGTGTGTGTGTGTGTGTGTGTGTGTAATCTTCTATTGGTTCCGTGTATTTGAAGAACCCTGAACAAGAGTCTCTCCCACTTGTCTGTGGTGGGAAGGCGATTAGCCGTCTTTCTGCATGACACATGACCCCCCCACCCCCGGCCCCAGCACCCAGTCCTTTACTCTGCTCCATGGAGGCAGGAGCAGGAGGAGTCGAAGCAGAAGAAAACAGGAAGCTCATGCCACGAAGGTCCGTGTAGCAACGCTTGAGCTCTGGATCCCTGCCCAGCGGCCGCCATGGGCCCTGCGATCCCGCAGGAACAGAGGCACAGGGGAGGCGAGCAAGGAGCGGCAGGTGCAGAGCGGCCACAGGGACCCATCCTGCCTGGTGCTGGGTGATAGGAGCGACGCGCACTGCATATCCCAGCTCCATCCCCTGCCGGATGTCGGACTGTGCTCCATACGCAAGTGACTGGGAACAAGCACCTGATGTCACTGTGTCTCCCCATGACACAGAGGGACTGCCACAGAGCGCGCCCTGCACTGCCAGCCCACCCCGGCGCTGTGAGCGTGGGTGCCGCGGCTGGGAGGCCCGCTCGGGCGGGGGCGCAGCGGGTGATGCCTGGCTCCCAGCCAGCAGTGCCCCCGCTAGCATCCCTCATGTCACCACCCTCGCAGGGCAGGTCACTCCGGTCCTCAGGCGTCCAGCGTCGTTCCCGGCGTTGCCTCCTGCGGGTCGGCGGCTGGGCGGGCTCCCTGTCCTGCAGACGCTGCGGTCAGTGGGGAGACAGGCTGCAGAGGGAGAATGGGCCCCGCCCTGCCCAGGTCAGTGAGGCTCCAGAGAGGGGCGTTGCGTGCAGAACGCGGAAGGTCAGAGAAAAGGCCCGAGACGCAGGAAAGGAGGTCCTCGCCCACGGCCTCCTCCGTCGGGGTTCGCCCAGATCTCAGGGCATCCCCAGAGGTTCATTCCCGCTGCTTCACTCCCACAGAGTGGCTGGGCGCCCCCGGGCTCATTCCAGCCCCTGTCCGGGCCCGTGCCAGAGGCAAGGCCACTCTGAAAGGTCGTGAGCTGGTGGGTACCATGCCCCTGACTGATGCACGTCAGCTTCGCCCTTCACTATGGGCCAGCCTTCCCACGGCCCCTGGCCACAGGGCCAGGACCTGGGAGACTGCAGGGAGGGCGGCTAACGTGTACCACTGGGGTCAAGAGGGGGCCATGGATGCATTTGGGGAAGAGGGCACAGGTCCGGGACTGGATTGATGTAGATGGGGGCCTAGGGTGGCGGCGGGTGTTGTAATGGAGTCCCCAAAACAGACCCTGACTTGTGCAGAGGCCACAGGTTGGGGAGCACTCTCGATGGATTCAGGGGCGGGGAGGCAGAAGGAGAACTGGGGCTGTGGGGGCGGCCATGGGATGGGTGCCATGGAGGACCACCGGCGGGCAGCCCCAATGGGGCAATGGGCTGGGCCACTGTACCCCATGCACACCGCATGGGGCAGCCAGGACCAGGTGACCCTGGGGTAGGCGGTGCTCTGGCTAAGGTGCCTGGGGAGGGCTCGGCTGGAGGCCTGCAGCATTATGGGGGTCCCTTGTGCCCCCACAGTGGCCAGCACAGGAGGAATTAGCCAGGTCCTTGACAGGCCAGGCCGCAGGTCTTTAAGCAGTAATTCCCATAGAGTCCTAAACCGCCTGGCAGAAAATCCCAGAAGTGCCCACGGGCACACCCTTCCTCTGGGCTTTTAAATAAAGACACAGTGACAGTTACCACTCAGCAATAGAAAAAGTGGCAGAATGTGCGAGGTACCATGTACCTTTCAGTATGCATGTCCACCAGGTATGGATCTCTCTCCAGGTGTGGATCTCTGCCAGGTGTGGATCTCTGCCAGGTGTGGATCTCTCCCCAGCTGTGGATCTCTCTCCAGGTGTGGATCTTTCCAGGTGTGGATCTCTCTCCAGGTGTGAATCTCTGCCCAGGTGTGGTCTGATGGAGCAGGCCTGGCACAGTACTCATCTCCTCCATACGTAAAACCGTTGTCCGTAATCACCATGGAATGAAAGAAATGTATTTCATATGAACCCAAAGCAGAACTTACCAAACAAAAATATTGCTCCTCACAATCCTAACTTAGGTCACTTTGGAATTTTAAACAGAAATGCAATGCGGGCAGGTCCCGGGGCCCCTCGGCGCTGTTTCTTCCCCTGTGCCTCTGCTGCTTGTCCCGTGCATCTTGGGTTCCCTGTTTGGACCCAGGAGCGGGCAGCACTCAGACTGGGGACACGGGCTGTGCCAGGGCAAGTCGATGCCCGAGTCCTGAGCAAGCTCTTCCATGTACTGAGGCGGGAGGTGGAGGGGAACGAAGGGGCGGTTCATATTGATTGGCATCTTCTGCTTGGTCAATACTGATCACTTCTGTTTACACAAGCTGCGGAGCGCCGACCACCCCCTGAAAGCCCTCCATGGGCCGAGGCCTCCCTCCGCTGGGCGTGGCCTCACTGCCCCCAGGCTCCCGGGTGGCATCTGTACCCCCCCAAAGCTCAGCTGCTCTCCGAACTCTCCCCCCACGTCCTCCTACCCTGTCCAGAGGGATTGCAAATCTTATTTAAAACTAAATTGCCAAACGTCTTCTGGCGATGAGTTCAGTCATCTAAAACACCTTCCTGCTGAGGACGAGCGAAAGCTGAATGCAGTGGAAGCGTCAGGGACCTCGGGGTGAAGCGAGGGTCTGCACGGGACACGCCCGGAGGCCGGCCCTTCCCGGCCCTGCCAGCTGCAGAGGGCCGCTGAGAGGCGGGTGCACGTTCCCCAACTCAAAGGACGAGGCTGAAGCCAAGGTATGGGCGGAATTTAAAGCCACAAAGAAGCTGGCCTTTGAGAAACAGAAGTCTCCTCAATGCACAGTGCTGGGTCAGCTGGAGACCCGCATGGAGAGAAAAGAAAACTGGCTGCTAACTCACACTGTACACACGGGCACGGCTAAATGTGAAAGGCAAAGCAACAGGCTTAGAAAAAAATATAACGAATGTTTTCTTAAACATGGGATAGAGAAAGAGTGATTAAAAAAGATGCCAGGAGCATTATCCACTAAAGGGAAGACGACAAATTGTTCTACAATAATTTTAAGACCCTCTAGCATCAAAAGACACTAGAAAGGAGGAAAGATGAGCCATGAAGCGAGAGCAGACACCTGTGGTGCACTCACCTTCCAAAGGGCTCTCTGCCATGTCTACCAGGGATTTCTACAAACCAAGTAAGAAATGACGATCAGTCCTAGACTATTTGGCTCAGTGGATAGAGCGTTGGCCTGCAGACTGAAGGGTCCCAGGTTAGATTCAGGCCACGGGCACATGCCTGGGTTGAGGGCTCAATCCTCAGTGGGGGGCGGGCAGGAGGCAGCCGGTTAATGAGTCTCTTTCATCATTGATGTTTCTATCTCTGTTTCCCTCTCCCTTCTGCTTTGAAATCAATAAAAATATATTTTTTAAAAATGACGATCAAATAGAAAACTGAGCAAGAGACTGTAAATGCCATTAAATCTGTGAATAGGCACTTAAATCAGAGAACATTAAAGTCACAGTGTCACGGCCCTATACACACCAAACAGTGTGACAGCTTGGCATCATATATGGAAGCCAAGGACACAAATAAAGCAGCCCAGCGATTTCACCCCAGGAATATTTCCAACAGAATTGCCTGGACATGTGCACCGGGATATACACAATAACATTCATAATAGCAATGTTTGTCACAGCCCTAAACTGAAAATAGCCCAAATGTACATGAATAATAGCGATCTACTATTCATCAGGTGTGCTAGACAGGAATGACAAGGAATGATCTACAGCTACATATAGCAAGCCCGAGACAAAAGCATACTTACCACATGCTTTCATCCTGATAAAATCAACAGCGAGCCATACTACTCAGTTGCTAAAGAAAAGCAAGGAAGTGATTTCCATGGAAGGCAGGATAATTGTTTCCTGTAGGGGCAGGGCCAAATGGGCGGAGTCCCGGCGTGGTAGTGTTTTCCTTCTTGTCCTGTGCTGGTTATGCAGGTCTTTACTTTGTGATGAATTATCTTGGCTCTGTGCAATTTCCTGATCGTGTTTTTATTTCACAATAAAAGGAAGATAGAAGGAGAATGTGCAGGAACCACCACGGAATGAAGCCTTCAGGCCAGGCACCGGCACCCTGTGTCTACTCACAGGCACGCCGTCCAAGGGACTCGCGTGGCTTTTCTTCGCTGTGGATCTGTAAGCTTAGCATCGCCTGCAACCCTTCAGGATGCATCGCCAGCCTCCAGGGAGCTGCCCTTGCTCAGGGCCTTATTATTTGCTCTCCTCCTAATTTCCCAAGTAACTTCCTCCATGATTCATTGGAATTTTTTATTTTGTGAATTTTGATAATTAATTTTATATTTTTCCATCTTATTGCAGTGTTTGTAACTAGTATTGTCTCGGTTATCTATTGCTGTACAACAACAACACTAACACGGTGAGTTAAGACTCTGATGGTTCTTCCTCATGACTCGGCCGTCTGGGCTGGGTTGTAGGGTCTGCTGGGCTGGAACGTGCAAGGTGGTTTTTGCACTTGGCTGGGCATTCTTTCTAAACTCCATGCGGTTTCCACAGTGGATCTCTCTATGTGAGGCTCAGGGTTCCAAGAGAGAGCCTTCCACAAAGTCTAGCCCAACCAACATGCAAGCTTTGCACGTCTCTCCATCATGCTGCTAACGTCACTTTGGCCAAAGCAAGGCACATAGTCAAATCAATAAGCCTCCTGGCCTCCTCGCCTCCAGCTTCCCTCACTCCCTCAGCAGCCCGCCACGCCACTGGTAGCCCGCCATGTTCTGCCCCACCAACCCTGGGTCAGCCCACGTCATAGCGAGCAATTGAACTCCCAGTCTCCCATTCGAACTCTAGAGGGAACAATTTGCATATCAGCCTTTTATTATATAGGAAGGAAGGATGTTAGAGGCCAGGTTAACGAGGTCTTTTTGAGGGGTTTGTGGACCTGTGTCTATTTTTTTGAAGCTTGCTGCATATGTCAGGGGCTGGTCAAGCTATAAAGTGGGTGTTCAGAAGAAGGGTTCCCTCTGCGGAGGTGGGGTCTAAGGTGGTAAATTTCCGTAAGGCCTCCGTGAGGTGGGGGAGGAGAGCTGGGTTTCCGTCAGGGCCGAGTGATTTTATTGTGTCATAGCTGACCGCCTTATGGAGAGACTTTTGAGTCTGGCAACGAGACAGGTGATTATATGGCGTCTGAGCTGGTGCCCTGGAGAAGGAACCTTTAGTCCCATCTCAGGTCAGCTGGGGACCACATCAGCGCCAACTGGGTTGGCCACCGAGTCCTGTCTATGGAGGGCACAGCATGGTCCTGGGGTGAGCGAGGAGGACAGGAGGACATAGACGTCGTGCCAGGTCAGGTCATAGAACTGGGTCAGGTACTCAGTAAAGGTGGTAAAGGTGGTGGGGTCAGTAGAAAAAGACCCGAGACGCCTCTCAATCTGTGAGAGGTCCCACACCCACATAGAGAATCAGACATGTACCCAGACAGTACCCTCAGTTCCTGCTGCCTCCCTCAGGGGTAGATGGGGCACAGGAACAGAAGTGGCTGTTGAGGAAGGCGGTCTTTGGGTGGCCCAAGAGCAAGTGTTAGGTGGGAAAAGTCTATTGGAGCTTGAGTTCTCGGGATTTGAGCTCTCAGGGGTCGGGAAGAAGGTGGTTGCTGGTTAGGAGGGTCTAGGTTTGGGGAATCTACTGTAGGTGAGGGCGGAGGTGCACAAGGGGGTAGCGGTCAGTGGTCTGCTAGGTCAAAAGTAGAGGCTATTGAGGAGGGTGGCCTTTGGGTGGCCCGAGAGTGAGTGTTAGGTGGGAAAAGGCTATTTAGGAGCTTGCATTCATGGGATTTGGGCTCTCAGAGGCCGGGAGGTGGTTGCTGGTTAGGAGGGTCTAGGTTTTTGGAATCTACTGCAGGTGAGGGAGGGTGTGTGTAAGGGAGTTGGTGGTCTGCTGGGTCAAAAGTAGTTTCAGAATCAGAAGTGTTAGGGGTGATGTTTCGTGTGAAGGAGAAGGATCTGACGGGTAGAGCAGGACTGAGAGAGAGGGCTGGGACTGAAGGTGAAAAGGCCTGGACGGAGGGAATCTCTGACCATTTTCCATTGCGGTGACAGCAATTATCTAAGTCGTGCAATGTGTTAAGATGGAAAGTGCAGTTTTCAGGCCACTGAGACTTATTGTTTAGCTCACATTGTGGCCAAACAGTGTTAGAAAAGAAAATGAGGGCCTTGGGCCTGACCTGCCCTGTGAGTGTGCAGAGGGAGTGTAGCGTGGCCCACGAGAGAGGAAGGGTGAGTGACGGATCACAAATCCAAAGGTGACTGCTTAGGGCAGGCGTCCCCAACGCTAAACAAATCACCATGAGAAATGAGGGGTGACCCTCCAGACTGGGTATCCCCAGTCCAGAAGGACCCTTGCTGAATGGCTGAGGAGCCTTCTGGCCTAGTGCTAGGGCTTTCGAGTAGAGAGACCTTCGAGAAGTCAGTGAGAGAGAGTGGACAGAAGACTCCAAACGAGGGAGATTGTGGAACGTCACTCACCTAGAGAAGACTGGCCGGTGTGGGATGGAGGGTCAGCGGTGGAGAAGGGGAGGTTCCGATCCGGTGTCCTCCTTGGCTGGTTCAGGAAAGTCCATAAGGAGGGAGGCCTAATCAAGGCCAGAAATCGAGTCACCCAAGTAAGATTGGGAGGCAAGCCCGGGACGAGCTGCCGCTGCCTACTGCTCTCTGAGTAGCAAACTTGGTTGGCTGAAGCCAGGGCGATGGCTCCCCTTCCCTGAGGAACCCTCCCAGGTTTCAGCACCAAATGTTAGGGTCTCTGAAGGAGGAACACATGAGGCCAGTGGTGAGGGATCATGAATTTGTTTGGTCATCTGGATAGCAGATGGGCTGAGCCCCCAAGTGGCGCCAGCGCCCAGGGGCGGGGAGCAGGTTTTAAGGGACTCTAAGTGGGCTTTTTCTGGGCGAAGCATTCTCTGAGCGGGCGCAGACCCTGGGAAGGTTGGAGGGGAAGGATAATGGTCTTAGCAAGTGGAATGTGGTGTCAGCGAAAGGGAATGTGGGTTAGGAAGTGGTCAGAAGGTTAGTTCCGAGGGGAGGGGTGTAGCTTCAATGATCTGATCAGACCTGACAGGAACAACACAAGGGCATGAATACAGGGTCACCAGGAGCCAGCAGAGCAAATGCAGGTCCATCACCTTAATAAATGCGTCATAGCAAACACTGATAAACACAAACACGCAGGATCGCCAGCCACGTGTATGCAGGAACACATACAGCAATAGAACGACTTGGAAAGTGTTTACATAATGCTGTGCACTATTTCCTTCTTTGCTGATTTGACCAACGGTTTACGAGACCAAAGCGCCACCCATAACAGCACGCACTCCCCACGCAGAGCATGTGGTCAGAAGAGCAGGGCTTTATGAACACAAATATCACAAACTTCAGAAGTGGGAGGGCCGGTGGCAGGTCTCTGGTGCCACAGCCGCTAAAGGACGCGGGCGCCCTGCCTCGCCCAGGGCCGGGGCTCCAGGGCCTTCCCGGCAGCCTGGCTCTGACCTTCCCTGAACTTCTCAGAGCGTCTCCCCCAACCTGTCCCACTGTTGCTATCCCTGCCTGGGTATTGGCCAGCGGCCACCATGAAGGCGCAGGAACCGTGGTCCATTTGCCTGAGCAAACGGAACGGCGAGGAAGCCCCGTAATGAGAAGCATCCTCGGACCAGGGACGCTGTGGTCTGGACAGCAAGTACCGCACTGCTCCCTTGAGCTGCGGTCGGTGACGTCCAGGGGCTGCTGGACGAGCTCTGTGCGGATATTCCGTCCATGTCCACCCCTCCTGAGCAATCTGCGTGATGTCAGCTCCGGCTGCACGGCGGCTGCCAGGTTCCCCTCCTGCTGAGATGAACCACGTGCGCACCCCTCTCCTGCCTGCCGACCCCAGCAGGCCACCACCACAGCACCTCAGCAAGGGCGCCCCAGGACTGTCTAAACAGCAGGTGGCTGTGCTGTGACACTCCTTCCCTTTTGCTGAAGAGAACTCCCCGTCTGTGGGGCTCACTGTATGCCAGTGGGGTGGTCACTGCCGCTGAGCCCTCGCCATTTGTGTACACGGTGTCACCGTGCCCTTTCCCGCAGTCCTGCAAACAGGGGTGCAAGCTGTCCCCGCCGAGCTCCCGGAGCCGGTGCCGGAGGCAATAGGACTGAGCCTGCCTGTCTGCGCGGCGTCTACTTCATTCTGCCCATCCCCCCTCAGCGTGCAGAGTTCAGAGGCGAGCCTGGCCTCGTGTCTAGGTCGGTGCCACCCACAGAAGTATGATCCGAGTCGGAAATATGAGCCATGCATGTAATTTCAAATTTTCTAATAGCCACATTGAAACAGTAAAACAAAGGAAAATTAATTTTAACAATGCATTTTATCTAACTCAATAGAAGAAAGCATTATTTCAATGTGCAGCCCGTGGGGAACGTTGCATGGGGTCTGCTGCTTTCTGTCTTACCGTGGGCACCATCTCCCGCGGGCCTGCGGCATGGCAAGTGCGACCAGCTCTGCCGACGCCCGCCGGCCTATTGGACGGTGCGAGCCTCAGCACCGTGAGGAATCAGTTCTTCCAAAGGTGCTCGAACCAATGTTAATCGTAAAGGGGCATCTGACCTTCGGAGCACGTGGGTGTGAGCGGGCACAGGAGGAAAAGATATGAAAGCCCAGCCTGGCCGGCATGGCTCAGGGGTTGTGCATTGACCCATTGAACCAGGAGGTCACAGTTCAGTTCCCGGTCAGGGCACGTGCCCGGGTTGCGGGCTCCATTCTCAGTAAGGGGCGTGCAGGAGGCAGCCCATCGATGTTTCGATCTCTCTCCTTCTTCCTTCTGCTCTCTGAAATAAATAAAAATATATATATATTTTAAAAAAGAGCTGATGGCCTAACTCAGTTGAAAGTAGTGCAGCCCACCCCCCTCCGGCCGCAGGGCAGGGCTGGGAACCCCCAGGGGGCACGCGTCTCCGCCTGGGTTCTGTCCACAGTCGCCCCGACGCCCCGATAGCACTGGGAGAAACAAGATGGAAAACGTTCTGTCAGACGCCCTGATCTGCCTAAAACATTCCAGTTATTTCAAGTAAATGAGACCCTGCCGGCTGGACTCTAAGGGGAAATATGGTTTTTGTTTGTTCGGTTGGTTTTTAGGTGAAAGCTTGCTTCAGGAAAATATTTTGTCTGATATTTGAGAAGGAGTCCTTGCTGTCAATAAGCAGGACGAACTCAGCCCGTGAAGGCCCAGTTTGATGCTGACTGGGACGTGGTCTCAGTGGTTCCTGCTGCGTTGGCTTAAGGGGTGTTCTTCCTCCATGAACGGTGATGCAAGAAGGTGAAAAAGAGTGAGTGGAAACATTCTGCCTGTGCTGGTCTCCCAACACGGGGGGGGGGGGGGTGGGCAGCCTGGGGAGCCCCTTCTCCCTCTCGCTGGAGAAGTCAGAAGGCCGAGGCCCTGTGACCGCAGGCGGCGCAGCCACGCCGAGGGCTCTGCGCTGGGAGCAGAGCGGGCTGCAGAGCAAACATGCCCATTGACGGGTAGAAGGCGAGTTTCCATGATCTAGTGAGCACTGCATGTGCCGGGTTTTGTGTGATAGGGATGCAGTAACGCTGTCCTTAAAGGGCTTAAACCTGCCTGCAGCAGTTTGGTTATTTAAAATACTGACGAAGGTTGAGTGGCTGCTGAACTGTATCTCAGGCTTGAACTATGACCCTGCGCGCAGTCATTTCCATTACGAGTGCGTGTTTTCTGTAAGGTCACTCTCTTTTGTCTTATTCGCCTCTGTTTACCGTTTCTGGACGAAAGTGCCCGTGGGTGTATGCCGCCCTCAGGTCTGGCGGTTCCCCTGGCTGCCTGGCGGAGGGGGTGCCAGCGGGAGGACCGCGCCCCGCGCACCCGCACGTCACCGCTGGGAAGCGTGGCTCTCACAGACTTTCCACAGGGCAGAGCCGTCCTGCCTCCGAGCTGGTTTCGAAGTCCTGGACGGACAGGGCGTCTCAGGAGGAGCGTGGACACATAACATGAGCAGTTCCAAAATTGCTCTGAGCGTCACAGTGTCTGGCTTTAAGGTGATGGCACAGAATCTCGGTTTCCCTCCTCCCTTCGGAGAGGTCGTCCAGCAGCAACAAGGAATACCGAAAACAGAGACTGCCTGAGGAACGAGAGCTACTCAAACCCCCAACCATGATGTAAGAGAAGGCTGGCCAGACCAGCAGCCAACGCGCGTGGGAAGTGGGAGGAAGGTACCGGAAAGCCTGGGGAAGCAGGTTCCAGAGTGAGCGAGGCGCCTGAAGCGGCCGCCAGCCGGTGTGCAGCGATGGGGACAGATGGCAGGGGCTTTGCCGTAACGTGCTCTGTGCTAGCACCCGGGCGCTAACGGCAGAGCAAGCCGTGGGCACTGGGAGCACTTCGCTGGTGAGGAGGGATGGAGGATAGAGTCTATAAGCTGTGAGCTGGACCCTCTGCTGGAGGAGAAAACGGGGCTACAATACCTCCGTGGCACACATCCCTGCCATGGAGAAAGCCCTGGCCGTGGGACTGGTCCAGCCCCTTCCTCAGGAAGGACTGTCCAGTGACCTGTCCTCCTCCCCTCTGATGCAGTGCTCCTCCTCCTCCTCCCCTCTGATGCAGTGCTCCTCCTCCTCCTCCCCTCTGATGCAGTGCTCCTCCCCTCCTCCCCTCTGATGCAGTGCTCCTCTCCCTCCTCCCCTCTGATGCAGTGCTCCTCCCCCTCCTCCCCTCTGCTGCCCTGGGAAGCGGTGAAGCACAGTGCTCTCCTGCAGATGGCCTGTGCCCTGTCCACCTGGTGTGGCTGCTCTCGCTGTCCCTGGAACTGGGCGGTGCTGCCTTTCCCGAGCACGCGGCCTCATAGCACGGAGACTACATGGACGCGGGCAGCCACGCCCTCCGTTTCTGCACGGCCCCGACACAGCAGTGCCTTCCGGGGCGTGGACCCTGATGTCCTCACGGTGTCTTTTAAAGAGGCCAGTGAGGACGTGAGCCTCTAGTGCACCTTAGAAACAGAGGGCCAAGCCCAGGCTTTCTCGCTCTTCCCGTTGCATGTCCCTCTGAGCATCTCTGTGCTTCTTTGCCTGGTTCTCCAGGAGAAGTCACCCGATGCGCCATGTCAGTCAGGCAGGGGAAGGCAGGCCGTGTCTAGAGAAGGGCACAGGCAGTGCTCCAGGAAGCTGCCCAAGCAGCTGCCAGGCGGAGGGCACCTCTGGCCGGAGCAGCTGGCGACAGAGGTGGGTGCTGCGTCGCCTCCAGCCGCAGCCGCACACACGTGCTCTGTGTCCGAGGTCGTGCAGAAAGGGCGAAGCAACGGAGCCTTTCCCCAGGGACAGGCCAGCAAAGCGCGGACTGAGCGACGCTGCACCGCTATCCGCTGGAAGTCTGCTCAGCTGAACTGAAGTCTCCACATCTTCTCAAACCAGGCCTGCCCCTGCCCGGATGTCTCTCTCACGCATCTGGAAACGCGAGGCACCGCTGCTTGGCCTGGTCCAGCCTCACGCCTCATTGCGCTTTAGAATAACGATTCCCCAGACGCACGTGTTTTCATGGAAAGAAGGAAGATAGCCTTTCCCGTGCTCAGGCCCCGAGCAGGTGTGACCGGCCCCCGCCCTGCCCCACGCAGGAGGGAGGGCCCGGCGCTCATTAGGAGAGTGCACACCTCCTGGGAGCCTGAGAGGGGCACAGTGAACAGCTACCACTGTGTCACGTCCCCCTCCCGGCTCGGAGCCAGTGGAAGTTCGCTACAGACGTGGCAATGCACCCTGAACTCCCCGCTGGAGGCTCTGAGAGACAAGACATACCCATCCCAACAGCGGGGTTTCCCCAGGGAAATGAGCCGGCAGGGTGTGCAGTAGAGAAGGTGCCTTCAGGGACTGCGGGGCTCCTGGGGCTGGAAGCCGCCCTCCCCCTCCGCAGGGCGGGAGTGGCAGGAAGGCGGGGGCGGTGGGGGAGGGCGGGAGTCTGTGAAGGCTTGAGGTTCAGACCCTCCGGCTGGGAGCTCCTGCAGGGCTCCCTGGGCACTCAGCAGAATTCCTTCGCTGGGAAACCTCCGTCTCTGGTTTTAAGCTCTTCAACGGATTGCATGCGGCCCGCCCACAAAGGAAAGGTGAGTGCTTTCCTCAGAGGCTGCTAATTCCAATGTTAGTCACATAGTAAACACACCTTCACGTGATGACTTAGACTGGTGCTTGAACAAACGTCCGGTCACATAGCCCAGCTAAACTGACACGATAATTATCCCAATTATCATGCCACTCAAAGCGATATTACTGGATAATAGTCCAAATCTAGGGTGGCATGCTTACTTCGGAGCAAAGGCAGGGCATGCCGTTCCCGTACAGGGAAGCCGGAAGGAACGGTTACTCAAGGGAAGACGTGCAAACTCTTGATTCCCAAGCCGCTCACTCCCTGTCCCCGCACAGACCAAGAGGCCCTGCCCTGAGGCCTGGCATCCCCGACACTGCGCTCAGCGGGCATCACCCGAGTGCCTCCGGGCCCTGGCGAGGTCACTTACCGCTCAGGGAGCCTCTCCCAGCCACCGAGGAGCCACGTGCGGGGTGGCTTTCCGCCCGACACTGTCCCGAGGAAATGTCCAGGTGATAACAGCAGGCCTGCTGCTCGAGATGCGCTTTCACGTCACTCTAAGCGCTGCCTGCGGGAAGTGCTGAGTTCTGTTCCCGGCGTTGCTGCAGCCCAGCCAGCACCGGCTCCCTGGGTGAAGTACAGCTCGCGCTCAGGGAGCCTGTGAGCTCGGGGTCTTTGCACAGGCAGTGGGGGGTCGGGGGGAGTCACAGAGCTGCCGCCTCTTCTCCGCAGCGCCTCCAATGGCTGAGGCCAGAGTCACCCAGAAACCTCTCGGGAATCAGGCCGGGCGCACCAGGGACTGACCGGAGACCTGCCTGCCCATGGCCTCTCCCATGGCTGGGTCTCTTGGGGGTGACCCTGTGGCAGCCTCTGAGCTTTGCAGGCCCAGATGGAAGCTGCCAGCGTCAGAGCCGCGCACATGATTCCTGCACAGGCTGTTGGTCACCAGCCCCCCAGGACTGGGCCAGATCCACAGGAGGGGTTCGGACCCCCAAACTCTTAAGGGGAGAGGCAGCACGATCCCCAGCAGACGCGCTCGGCACAGATGATGTTGTGAAATCCATCTCTGAAAACCAAGCTGCTCCGTGGTCAGACCTCGTGTGTTTGGAAGGGACAGAGGACTCGCTCTGCACACTGGGAGCCACGCGGGCTGGACCCGGCCTCCACCCAGCGCCAGCAGCTGAGGCCGCACAGGCTCCCCAGTTACGTGTCCCAGAGAAATAATGTGCTTGCTCTTTGCACGTGGTTCTGCCTTCCTGAGTTCCCCAGGTCATTCCAGATACAATTTTGGCTCAGTGATCATTTATGATAAAAATGAGAGTAAGAGAGACTTTTATGTTTTAAACTAGAGTCCCAGTGCACAGATTCGTGCACCGGCTGGCTCCCTCAGCCTGGCCTGTGCCCTCTGGCAATCCGGGACCCCTCGGGGGATGTCGGACTGCCGGCTTGATCAGGCCAAAACCGGCAGGCTGACATCCCCTGAGGGAGATAGTAGTACACGAAGCGGCAGGCGGCCAGGGAGGAGCCCGAGCCCAGGCTGGGTGCTGCACCGCTCCCGCTCACCCGGCCCCGCTGTGCCTGCCGCCACCTCCGCTCGGCAGCACTGCTGCAGAGGTGGGAGAGGCTCGCCACTGCAGCTGTGCTTGCCAGCCATGAGCCCGGCATCTGGTGCCTGTCGATCAGCTGAGTGACGCTCCCGCTGTGGGGGCGCATTGACCACCAGGGGGCAGCTCCTGCATTGAGCATCTGCCCCCTGGTGGTCAGTGCGCATCATAGCTACCGCCGGCCGGCTGGCCGGTCATCTGGTCGTTCGGTCATAATGGTCACTTAAGCTCTTATATAGAGAGATAAGAATCATGCAGCACCCGGGCTGTCACCGAGTGCGGCTTCGGCAGCCCTGTCCTTTCGTTCCCGCCAGCACTGCGTGCACTAACAAGTGTGCACAGTGCAGTCCAAGCAGAGACTTGGGCACGTGGGAGAGAGCCAGCAGCGTCGTGCTGGGTGCGGAGCAGAGCCAGAGAGCACAGTGGGAGTTCTCTCGTCCCAGCGAGCAGCGAGCAGCTGGCAGCCCCTTCACCGCTGGCTCACGTGTTGGAAAGAAGGCCGGATGGCTGCTCACAGACCAGACACAGCGGCTGAGATCATGTGTTCTGTCCCCTGTCAGCTGTCAAAGTGAGCGGCCCGGCCGGCAAGACAGCTCTGCCCTCTCAGCGCGCGGCGGGCGGCGGGTGAAGCAGCGTCTCCCATTGCCGGGGCTTCCCGGGGCGGGCGGCGGGTGGCGGGCGGCGGGCGGCGGGCGGCGGGCGGCGGGCGGCGGGCGGCGGGTGGCGGGCGGCGGGCGGCGGGCGGCGGGCGGCGGGCGGCGGGCGGCGGGCGGCGGGCGGCGGGTGAAGCAGCGTCTCCCATTGCCGGGGCTTCCCGGGGCGGGCGGCGCAGCAGCGGGCAGTCCCAGAGTTCCTAAGTGGCTTCACTTCCTCTCCCATCTCAGTGGTCCAGGCTGGGTCACATGGTCATCTCCAACCATAAAGGAGGCTAAGCACAGTGTCTGGTTCCTGTGCCCAGTTCAGACTCGAGGGTTTCCATTACCAAAAGGGAGAATGGGTGTGGGGGGCCGTGGCTATCTCTGCCCTTCCCAATTTCCCATAAAGAACAGAGTTGATAGGATTGCCGTGGCAGTGGATATAGGAAGTACTTGTTATTGGCACTGATACCAATCACCATGACAACCATCTGTCATCTCTCCGCGCCCTTTGCACAGATGACGTCCCCACCGTGCAAGTCTGGAGGAGAAAGCCTGTGGACCGAATGCCCCTGTTCCTTGGCCAATGGTTTTTCTGATGTCGTCAGTCTTGATCTCACCTTCTGCGGCTGAAATCTGATTGATTGGCAGATGAGAAACAGAATATGATTGACTATTACCTTCCTCTCCAGGGTCCTTGGATGCACATGTAGAGCCCATCTCCGCATGTGGTGTGTGTGTTGGGGGCTAGGAGTGGGGTGAAGCTTGCCCTCTGGCTCCACCTCTTGCCTTGGGGGTCCTTTTTTCTCTTCTCTTCCCAAATCTTTGCCCTGCCCTTGTTTCCCAGACCGATTCCCCCCAGCGCATGCAATGCCTCCACCGCACGCTGTGGAGCCGATGGGGTGGACCCTGTGTTGTGAAAGGCCACTAGGAATCCAGTGCGAAAGTGCTTCCTGTCACATGAGGCATGCAGTCTGCACTGTCTCCCAGACAAGCACAGGCACTAGAGAAAGTTAGAGGCTCTTCGTGAAAATAGTAACCTCCAGGAGCTTACACTGTCTGTCAAATCTATTTGGCAGCTCCCACGTGTTGAGAGGCACCTGGAGAAGTGCCCGCCCTGGGCCAGCTGCAGCGGAATGGGCAGGATCAGGGGTCACACTACTCGGGCCTCGTTGCGGTGTGAGGACTGGTGGGAGAACGGGGTAAATCAGTGCCTGGCATAGAAGAGAAACGTGACGTGCACCATCTTCACCGGACAGGGCAGCATTTAACAAGAGCCCAGGTGTCGGGCACGGCAAAGGGCTCCTCAGACCCGCTCCCTGCTGACTCAGCGCTTTCCCGGTCTCCTCCCGCCACGGAACCAGTGTGGGCGAGCCGGGAAAGTCTGATTGGGCTCATTCTGCCTGATTCTCACCTTCGATGTTGCGCAGTGGAAGCCCGAGGATGGTGCCGACCTCCCACCCATCCCCGCCCTCCGTGGTGCTAAGCCGAGCACCCCGCCAGCACAGCCGGCAGCCAGCGCCTGGCTCAGTGCAGGCAGACCCAGAGCAGAGCTCGGCGTCCAGGGACCACGGGGAGGCGGTCGGTGCCCAGGCACCAGTGGACAGACGTGCTGCCTCCAGGAGCCCTGCACTTTTCAGCTCTGCGGGCCCCGGTCAGAGTCGGGGGCCCCACTGGGCTTTCCATATTTGAGGTGCCTGAACCAGGACATCTGCTCTGACAGTCCCCATGACAACCCCGGGCGCCCGGAGTGAGCACCCCACAGGCTCTGCCAGCGGGAGGCCCATCCACTAATGGGATGAAGGAGCCGATCCCACCCGGCACCCAAATCAAAGGGTGAATCGGCACATGGGGACCACGCCACCCCTGCAGTCAGTGTGAGCGAGTGCACTCCTGCACAGAGTGGTCCCGCTGGGGACCCACACCGTCCGCAGTGTCTGTCTCATGCCCATCCCGCAAGGGGAGCTGTGTCCTTCCCGTTTTGTACATGAGTAAGAGACAGAACTTGACTCTTACGGTTCTCATTTTTAGGGCTATTTAAACCAGAGCTGATATTTGTTTTTTACTGACCAGCAAAATGTCAACTGTCAAAAAAGGGAAGGGGTCGAAGGAATGGGAGAAGGAAGGGAAGGATGAGAGGGGGACCCGTCAGATAGTGTGGGGCTGACATAGGTTGCTGGTTTGTATTATTTCACAGATGTTAGAAATAATGGTTGCTACCGTTACCTACTCTCACCACACGAGCGGAATCTGAGACAAGAACAAGTGTTCTCACATCCTGAAGGACAGGCGCCCATTCATCTGCCAGGGGCCCCATTTTTCTAATTCCCACTCTGACAATGACTTGAGCATATCCACATGTGAAGCTGCAGGACAAGGCCACTGGCCACACCACAGCCCCTTCCACATGTGAGACTGCAGGACAAGGCCACGGGCCACACCGCAGCCCCTTCCACATGTGAGACTGCAGGACAAGGCCACGGGCCACACCGCAGCCCCTTCCACATGTGAGACTGCAGGACAAGGCTACTGGCCACACCGCAGCCCCTTCCACATGTGAAACTGCAGGACAAGGCCACGGGCCACACCGCAGCCCCTTCCACATGTGAGACTGCAGGACAAGGCTACTGGCCACACCGCAGCCCCTTCCACATGTGAAACTGCAGGACAAGGCCACGGGCCACGGGCCCACCACAGCCCCTTCCACATGTGAGACTGCAGGACAAGGCCACTGGCCACACCGCAGCCCCTTCCACATGTGAGACTGCAGGACAAGGCCACTGGCCACACCACCGCCCCTTCCACATGTGAGACTGCAGGACAAGGCCACTGGCCACACCACCGCCCCTTCCACATGTGAGACTGCAGGACAAGGCCACTGGCCACACCACCGCCCCTTCCACATGTGAGACTGCAGGACAAGGCCACGGGCCACGCGCCCCACCACAGCCCTTTCATTGCCTCCCACAACAGCCCCCCATTTGCCTCAGGTGACATCCGAGGCTCTTGAAAGCAAACTGTCCTCCCTGGGCCTTTGAGCTGCCGAATGTGCAGGGACGAAAAGGGCCACATACACAACCTGATAAGCTGGGCAGGGCCTGCATGGTGGCCTTACAAACTCAGAGACCTAGGTCACCACAAGACGGCCTGGCCACACCGTCCCTCACTGACAGCAGTCGTGCGCGAGGGATGTCCCAGGGCAGCACTGCCCCAGCAAAGGTCCGTCCTCGCCTTCACGGAGCACCTGCGTCTCCCTGCATCTAGAGTCACGTCCCTGACAACAGCCTTGGCAGCAGCAAAGGAATTTCCCTTCCAAACCCCTCAGGCCACAACCCAGGCTCAGCAGAGACCTGCTGGTTATCGTGGTCATTGCTGACTGAGCTGTCCTGCACCCACCGGAGGGAAAGAAGCAGGTGTCACCGTTTTACTTTCCCCCAATCCCAGAGGCCCGCTCCCATCACCGCTCTGCTTTCCCCCACTCCCCGACCTGTCACCGTGGGTTCCGTGTGCCCCTCCTACACTGCATCTTCGCTCTAGATTGGAATGCATAGAGCAGGGCGCAAAGCCGCCATTCTGGGCGCGTCTTCCCCTCCGCTGAGACTTGGCTTCCTGGCAATTGTCCTCAGTTTGACTCAAATAAACCTATAAAAATTCTCCACAGATTTGAACGCCTGTCGACATATGGATAAAGTATTAACAAGTAACAAGCCATAAACATATCTGTATATGGCGCAGAAACACGGTGTACTTTAAAGTGAAGGCAAAATATTCGTAGTGAATAAAAGTTAAATGTTTTTGTTCGGTTCATTCTAAAACCAGAAGATAGTTTAGGGGTGAAAAGGAAATAAATCATTCTTGGGCAAAACTATCTAGCAAAATTGTAGGGCTGACTGGCCGCTCTGAAAAGGCGTGGCTGCTGCCTTGCGGGGCGGGTTAGGGGAGGGGAGGAGAGCTCTGCCCTCGGGGCTCCATGCCAGCTGGACACGGCCTGGAGGCTGACGGGCCTGGGGCTGAGCTCCGCCTCAAGGAGCAGCCCTGCGCTTTACCAGGAGGCAGGGCCGCGTCCTGCTCTGCTGCGGGGACAGCAGCCCTTCAGCGCCAGTTCCTTGGTGACGCCCACACAGGCAGCGCCATGCGGCCCGGGGCAGGCCTTGCTGCAGCCCTGCGCCCCGGCCCGCCGCCTGCTCGTTGTTCTGTGCACGCAAAGGCCGCGTCTCAGCCGGGTTTCAAGGGCCTCTCTCACCCTACCCGCGGGAAGTCACGGCTCGCTATTGCTAAGTGGGTCCTCTGCTGCATTCGGGACTGAAATGACACAAAGCACAAACATGGAAAAATGGAATTACACTTCGGTGCTTCCTTCAGGGTTCTTTATTTTATTGTTCCCAGAGGGATGGCTGTATATGTCCTCAGACACAAACAAAATAACAGTCGCTCGCACTGATGGAGTGTTTGCCATGTGACAGGGTTTATAAGCATTTCCTGTTCAATCCAGTTGCTGGTCTATGAATCAGCAAAGAATGGGACGCTCCCGTCTGCGCTTTACAGACGAGGACACCAGAGCCCAGGGAAGTCGAACAGCAAAATCGCAAGGTAGTGAATGAGATCCACACAGGGCCTTTCAGACCCTCAGACATCCCTGCAGATGCTACAATGGCCTCTCCTGCGCCAGGAGCAGCCGCAGGCCACGCCCTCCCCATGGCCACCCCCAACCCACTCCCCCCCCTCCCCGCCCAGGCAGCCCCTGCTCCAGCTCCTGCCTCCCAGAGGGGGCACCTCACTGAATTCCTCCAAGGGCTCTGCTTGGTTGTTAAAATCAAAAACAAAACCGAGAGACATAGAAACTTACTGTATGGAGAACAGTCCAGATGTTCCCTCTGTAAGTGCCGACAAATACTGGAAGGGGTCTTTAAAGAAATGATCCTATCCATTTTGTAAAATATTTACTGCAACCATCCTGCTGCCTCAGATTGCTTAAAGACAAGTTACATTAGGAGAAGAGCTGGGGAACGTCTTTAGTGATTAGAGGATGGGCTGTAACTAGCACTTCATTGTACGCACCCGAACGCATCCTGAGCGGTTTCCGGACACGTTTCATGTGATGGTCCACGCCCGCCCCCCACACGCATTATACTCACTTCTGTGGACCCAGTGTCCCAGTGGATGAAGACCACTGCAGAGTGGTGGTCAGAGCTCGGTCCCGCCAGTGGGGAGGGGAGGCGGGGGAGGCGCTCTGAAGGGAGGAGGGCAGAGCCTGCAGGCCAGGCCTTTCTAGAGGTGCAGACAGGAGAGCAGCTGGGACCTGCAGTCCCAGTGCAGGGAACCAGCCAGCGTGGCTGGGGGAACTCCGGGCCCTGGGGCGGTTGCCGGTCCTCGGCTGGCACAGAGCGGCGTGCTGGCCACGGCCTCTCCCGGGCCCAGTGGGCCTCCTTCTACACGATGGTAACCGGAACGGTGAGCCGAGGGCTCTTCCCGGGGTCGGTCTGCGGTGCTGGGAATGAGCTCCACAGACCAGAACATTTAAGCAAAAGCGCGGCAAGTTTACTGCAAGCAGATGCAGACGCCCCGCCTGGGGACGGCCGTGATGGGCTGCCGTGAAGCCTTGTCGTCCAGGGTATGGATTTGCTACAAGCCCGTTCCTCTCTCTGTCCGTGTTGTCACCTCATTGCGCTTGCCCAGCACGGACCTGAACTCCCCGCTTCCATGCGTCCCTTCCTGTTCCGATGCGTTCGTCCGCCTTGTTGCTGCAGGCCCTTCCTGGGCCCAGGCCTCCTGCTCTGAGTCCAGAAACATCCTATTATTTCTGCATGGTTGGTTGCCGTGATTCGGCTGCTCAAAGGGCCCTGTCTGCCTGCCTGTGTCCCACCCGCCTTTGTTTCCCACTGGACCCCGCCCTGTCTGCCTGCCTGTCAACTTAGCCCTCTGAACAACAGGAAGTACCGCTCAGGGTGCAGGTAAGGCCACCTGCCCGGGCCCAGCAGAGCGGGTGGGGGAAGACCCTGCCAATTCCACTCCCATCCTGTGGCCTGTGACTGTCCCTCAGGGAAGACGGTGTGGAAAAGGCCGTCACCTACGAGAAACTCTGGAGGCACTAAAATGACCAGTGGCCGTGGGGGCGAGTGGGTAGAGGATGGCCAGGAGGGCAGAGAGGATGTTTAGGGCGGTGAAACTACCCCGTGTGCTCCGTGGTATTGTACACTTGTCCACGCACATGGAAGTCCCACACCAGGAGTGACCCCAAGGTGAGCTGCCGACCCCGGCAGCTGTGATGTGTGAGTGCCGGTGCATGGATTGCCAGCTCTGCGGGGGAGGGGGGGATGTTGATAGTGGGGGAGACTGTGCATGTGGGGACAGGAGTGTAGGAAATCTCTGTGCCTTCTCCCCAATTTTGCTGTGAACCTAAAATTGCTCTAAAATAATATCTTTTTAAAAAGTCAATTGGTAGCCATGGCCAGTGGTGTTAAGTAGTTGGAGCGTCAGCCCATGCACTGAAGGGTCTTGGGTTCAATTCCGGTCAAGGGCACATGCCTCCATTGCAGGTTTGATCCCTGGCCCCCGTCGGGACACTTGGAGGACGCAACCAATCCATGTGTCTCTCTCACATCCATGTTTCTCTCTGTCTCTCCCTCCCTCCCCTCCACTCTCTCTAAAAATCAATGGAAAAAATATCCTCGGGTGAGGATTAGCAACAACAACAACAACAACCAAAAGTCAACTGGTGGATTTGGCAGAGTCAGAAATAACCAGTGGTCTTGGCTAGTGTGGGTTTGAGGGGGAAAGCAAGAGGTCGCAGGAAGACCTGACCACAGGCCTTCCCTGCACTCTCTCCACGCAGGCCCGGGCAGGAGGAGGGAGGCGGCCGGCGCCTGGAAAGGCGTGGGCTGTGGGAATGTGTGCGACTCCAGCCCGCGTCCTGTCCGCCCCCAGGAGGCCGGCCAGAGGGCACGCGCACGAACACCGTCCTGCAGCTTAGAAATGTGTGCTTTAACTTAGCCAATCAAACTAAGTTTGAGAATGGAGTGGTTGAATCTAGTTAATTGGTTAATCATCATTAATTTTCAAAGTTATTGATGGTGTGGTTCTTCCTTATGTCCAGCCTTGCGGAGGCAGACGCAGAATTTCAAGCGTTCAGAGAGGCCGGGGTTGGAGTTTGAGTTGGGAAGTAAGGAGAGGGGAGCAGCCCCTCCTGCAGGTGCCCCTAGACGAGAGGGTCGTTGGCTGCAGGGCAGAACCACCAAGCTGCCCAGCCCGGGCGCTGCCCAGGCCCACGGCTCAGAGATGGGAGAGGCACCAGCGACTACAGGCCTTTACCTCCCGCCAGGGCCCGCCATGGGGCAAGGCTGGGCCCACCTCCCACAGCGCTTACAGAGTCCTCCAGGAAGGACCCTTCTACGAGAGATTAGAAATCAAGAGACTCCGTAGCCTGCGAGAAAGCAGAAGTGGCATCCCCAGGAATGCCTGTTCCCTCCTGGTGACTAAGGAGACCTGCTCCATGATGGGTGGGGCACGGTGGCTGGAGAGCCAGGCCAGAAGCTCCTGCCCTCCCAGCTGCGACATGACCCGTCCTCTCCGGGCCAGGACCCGGCTTTTGTCATTTAGGAAGATGTGAGGACCACATCTGTGTCCTGGAGACCGTGGGCACAGCGCCCGCCCCCCCTCCCGGACTCTTGGGTATTCCTTCGCTGCCCAGCACAGCCCCACGCAAATGCCAGCTCTCGGCATTGCCCTGGCCCATCTGGACAGGCCAGACCTCGTGACAGGGAAGCAGCTTCAAGGGTAAAGGTTGTGGAAGAGGTGGGGGGACCCTCAGCAGTGGAAGAGATGGTCCCTATCTGACCCTCTATGGCATGGCTGGTCCCTATCTAACCCTCTATCATAGCTGGTCCAGATCTGACCCTCTATGGCAGTGATGGCGAACCTTTTGAGCTTGGCGTGTCAGCATTTTGAAAAACCCTAACTTAACTCTGGTGCTGTGTCAAATATAGAAATTTTTTGATATTTGCAACCATAGTAAAACAAAGACATTTTTGATATTTATTTTATATATTTAAATGCCATTTAATAAAGAAAAATCAACTAAAGAAATGAGTTCGCGTGTCACCTCTGACACGCATGTCATAGGTTCACCATCAATGCTCTATGGCATGGCTGGTCTGGATCTGACCCTCTGTGGCAGTGGTTCTCAACCTGTGGGTCGCGACCCCTTTGGGGGCCGAACGACCCTTTCACACGGGGTCACCTAAGACCATCGGAAAACACATATATAATTACATATTGTTTTTGTGATTAATCATTATGCTTTAATTATGTTCAATTTGTAACAATGAAATTGGGGGTCACCACAACATGAGGAACTGTATTAAAGGGTCGCGACATTAGGAAGGTTGAGAACCACTGCTCTATGGCATAGCTGGTTCGGATCTGACCCTCTTTGTCTTACCTGGTCTGGGTCTGACCCCTATAAACACCGGAGCCCCTGTGGAACGAGCAAACCTCCCAGAGCAGCCGTGGGCAAACTACGGCCCGCGGGCCGGATCCGGCCCGTTTGAAATGAATAAAACTATTGAAATAAAAGACCGTACCCTTTTATGTAATGATGTTTACTTTGAATTGATATTAGTTCACACAAACACTCCATCCATGCTTTTGTTCCGGCCCTCCAGTCCAGTTTAAGAACCCATTGTGGCCCTCGAGTCAAAAAGTTTGCCCACCCCTGTCTCAGAGGCACCTGATTCTCCCCGTCCACCTCCTCAGAGGAACCCTTTACACCTTGAGATGGAAATTGCCAGATCCCCACTAGGAAGTCCGCCCTAATACGAAAGTAGCAGCAACCATTCTTATTTTATCTTTACTGGCAAGACTGTGCTCAGCCCCTTTAGCTGGAGGAGTTTCCTGTGCAAATACATTTTAAAATCTCAGTAACAATATGGAATTGTCGTCTAATTTTACCTTTTAAGTAAAATGTGAGCTGGTGCATCTAAGTGTCCAGATGAAAGGACCTCTGTCTCTCTCTTCCTCCACCTGCAGAGATGATCCTCTGGTTCCTATGTTTTTGACCAGGGGCCGCGGGGCCCCCAAGCGTCTGTGAATAAAATCTGGAAGATGGACATAATGGGGAAGGAGTCTTCATTTTCATCCGCTGTAGCTGGGTTTAGTGCCGGCCTTGGTTATGGATGTTGGCCGCAGCCATGGACGAGCAGCTCTGGAGCCTCGGACAGCGGGCGTTTGCCAGTGAGGCTCTGGCGCCACCATACGTATTATGAACGCAGTCTGCTCATCTGTTCACGGAGCGGGTGCCCCCCACCCACCTGGCCCCCAGGTCTCCAATGTGAGCTCTGCTTGCTCTGTGCTCCATGCTAGGTGCCTGCCCTGGTCTGTCAGCCTGGGTCCCCCTCAACAGTGACTGCTGACCAACCCGGACCCCAGGCGTACGAAGGGTAGGTGTGGGGCATTTGCAGGATATCCATGGCGACGCCCGGGGTCCTCCCTCAGTGTGGGGTGGCCCTGGGAGAGAGGAGGGGGCTGCCCGTCCAGGTTGGACTCTCAGAGGCCCCACGTGCCACCAGCCAGAGGAGGAGAGGCTGGCCTGGAAGAAGGCGCCCTGGCTGTGGGCACAGACCTGCCTGGACCTCCCCACGCCGGCTGGAGGCAGCCCTGGGGCGGCAGGTCACGGGCAGGCCTTTTTACGCAACCGGCTTTGTGGTGGCTCTCCTGCTTGGCATCGGGACATCTGCCGGAAGTCAGGCACCGCCTGTGGGTCCGCAGCCATCTCCGCCGCGTCCTGCTGCCGTTGCCTGAAGCCACAGCCCAGGCCTGCGCCTTGGGGAAGGGCTGAAACAGGCAGCGTGGCCTGGGCCATCAATCAACCCTGGCGTTGCCATCCAAGGTGAATCTGATGCAAAAATAAAATCAGAACCCGCAGTCCAAAATAGCCTGGGCGGCTGGGCTCTGCCTGCGGCCGGCGGCTGGACCGCAGCACCTGGGGCTCTGAGTCAGGGACCGGGTCCCAGGGCACGTGGGAGCGGGATGTGCCGCCTGCTCAGCCTTCAACTGCCGTCCTGGCCACCGGCTTCCTCGCAGCCAGAAGACAAAAATACAGCCGCTCCTGCGCCCCCGCGAGCTGCCCCCCGCAGCTGCTCCCCGCCTGCCCTTTCAGGATCAGGTTGAAATCTGGGGTCACCTCTGCCCCGTCCCACTCTGAGATGAGGCCTGCTCTGCCGGCCCAGGAGGACAGCTGCTGCCTGTAGGGCGCGTCCCGAGTGAAGGACGCCGCTGATGCCGGCCGGAAGCCCTCCTGACCCACGTGCCTCTGCCTTCCGGCCGGGAGCGTCCGGCCTCTTCCTTCCTTGTCTCCCGGTCAGGGTGTCGCCTGTGGCCAGGGACAGAGGAGCCGCCAAACGTGCCAAACAGAGCGCCGAAGGACCACGGGGCCCTGAGGCAGACAGAGGAGAGAGGCGCTGGGCGCTGGGTGCGCCTCGTCTGGTCTGGAGGGCCGCGGTTGGCAGGGCGGAGCGGACCTGCAGGCACCAGGCCCCACACCTGGGCACCAGGCCGGCCTGGCAGGCAGCTCCGTGCCTGAAGGAGGAGCCTGAGTCTCAGATGAATGGGGCCCAGAGAGCAGGGCGAGAGCAGCCCAAACAGAAAGGCCGGGAGGTGCCGCTGGTGAGAAGAGGGGGCTTGCTCGGCCCGGCTGGAGGCCGTGATGGGGACGCCGGGATGGGGGGCGAGGTGACATCGCAGAGGCAAGGGCTTGTTGAAAAATATCTGGTGTGAGAGGAAATTTCAGATATAAATAACATGATACTTGAAACAATAAAAACAAGTTAGCCACAAAAATCAATCCACGGAGCAGCAGAAAGTAAGAAACAGTGCCACCAGGAAGCCAGAAATGACAGCAGTTCCTGTGCCATTGACAGAAGGGAGATCCCTGTTGTGGAGAAGCATGTTGGTGGAGGAACCAGAGTAGAGATGATGGAGGGCGGGGTCTGGTGCGCCTCGGCCGTGAGAGCAGGAGCAGGTCCTGTGGCCACAGGGAGGACTGGTCCTCCCTCCCCCCCTCCCCCTCCTCCCCCCCCCCCCCCCGATGCTGGGCTGAGCGTCAGTGAGGCAGAGGGTCTCACCCAGACCCCAGAGGTGACGGGATCAGGTAGCAGAAGGTGGGACCAGCCCAGCACCGGAAGGTCAGTCACCAGCTCGCCTGACCCAACCGGATACCATCCCCATGGTCCTGGCACCGGAGCTGCCCTAGGAGGAGGCAGGACTCGCCAAATCACAGAACTGAACGTGTGTGGTCGCCACACAGAGCAGCACCCACTGCGCACACTGAGCAAACGTCCCGGGAGGAGACAGTCTGGCAGACGTGCCAGCACTGCAAGCCAGCAAGGGGCCCTGAGCATGGCATTGGCAGGCCCAACATAAAAGGTGTTGAAATCAGCCTCACCCACGTCCTCGAGAGGGTAGGAGGGAGAGGGCACACCTGAATAGGGGGTGCTCGCCCCGGGGCGAAGCTCTGTGCTCCCCAGGCACAGACCCGTCCTCCGCATCCCCTCCCCATCCCGCATCGCGCTTCCCATCCTCCCCGGCACCCGGCAGTGCAGCCGGCAGGACAGCACACCCTCTCCTCACATGCCCTGGCCCCAGGCCTCAGCACCCTTTTGAGGAAAGAATCTTCTAAAAGTGAGCCCTGCCTCCCACTACCCCTCACTGTGTTCATGGAACCCTCTCCACCAGCTCCCCCCGCCCCCGGACTGCTGAGGGGGCTGCAGAGGGACCAGCTCCCCCCACCCCCCGGACCGCTGAGGGGTCTGCAGAGGGACCAGCTCCCCCCACCCCCGGACCACTGAGGGGTCTGCAGAGGGACCAGCTCCCCCCGCCCCCGGACCGCTGAGGTGGGGCTGCAGTGGGACCAGGCTTGGGCACGGGACCCCCGCCAGGCTCCAGGTGTGGCTTCCAGGCCCACGCGCTCCCTGCACACCTCCCTCACTGTGTGCCTCTCCCGGCGGGCGGTGGGGCCAGAAACCACCTTTTCCCAACTCGAAGTGCTGGGCTCACTTGGTCCCTGCACCTCTCTCACCCGCCCCGTGTCATCTGCACATTGACCCCCAAATCCACGCCACCTCCTGACCCTCAAACTCAGCATCTCTAGTGAGAGGTCAAACAGGCGTCACCAACGTGCCCCAACGTGGAGCCTGTGCTGTTGGCTTCTCCCCACCCTCCCCACACGGAGCAGCACCCGCGGCTCAAGATGGAAACCTTGGAGTCACCGTGACCCTCTCCCTCTTCACAGCCCAGCACCACAGCCCGGCCACACGGCCTCCAGTGGGCGAGCTCAGCAGACTGCACCGGCCTCTGTGTTCTCACCCTCAACTCTCAGGAGACCCCCGGGAGGACCTTCCTGGGTGAAGTGGGCAGAGCCACTGCTGGTGACGCCCCAGGGTCCCCCCTCGGGGTAAGACGTCCTCCTGTGGCTTCCAGACCCAGCAGGCGCCACAAGCCGCTCTGGGTCCTGCCCCCGCCCCCCACACTGCTCTCCTCACTGCTGCTGGCACGCACGTTTGTCAGTGAGGTAAGAAAAAGAACAGAACGAGAAGTCAGAACTGGAATAGAAACACACCAGAGCAATTAGTACAGTCAAAGGCGGCCATCGCTTGAAGACAAGATAAAGACGCAATGACTGGCTGTCCAGGGAATCAAGACAGCCCTAACCAGCCAGAGACGGGAGCGAGAGCGCGCCGTGTGCCGGTGGGACGCCCGCAGTCAACATCGAGCTTTTCTCTGTGCAGCAACAGCTGATTAGGAAACGAACGGGAAACAAATTCCACTGACAGTAGAAACAACACCACACATTTCCTAAGAGCTGTGTGAGACCCACCAAAAGCACCACCCAAAACACGCCACGTGACGGCCAGGAAGACCCCTGTGTATGTGGAGATGCGTTTCTCAAGGAAGAAGCCGTGTTGCGAAGAGGCCGGCCCTCCTCCAGCGAAGCCCGCGAGCCCAGTGCAGGCGGGGCAGCGCTTCTGCAGGATTTCCTCCCAACACCTTGTCATGAAAGCTCCCGACACAAAGCACAGTGAACGGATGCGAGGGAGCACCCACATACCTCCCTCTAGAGCTGTTACTAACAGCTACATATTTGCTTTATCACAGGCCATCTTTCTCTCCATTCTTCTATCCAAACATCAACCCATCTTTTTTAAAAATATTTTTTATTGGTTTCAGAGAGGAAGGGAGAGGGAGAGAGAGAAAAACAACAATGATGAGAGAGAGTCATTGATCGGCTGCCTCCTGCACACCCCACACCGGGGATCGCGCCCGCAACCGGGGCACGTGCCCTGATGGCGAATTGAACTATAACCTCCTGGTTCATAGGTCAACGCTCAACCACTGAGCCAAGCGGCCAGGCTCAATCCATCTTTTTAGATAGTATCAGTTGTAGACTTCATGACACTATTACACGTATCATTAGCTACAGTCATTACATTTTACAGTATTTTTAAAATTTACATACAATTAAATGCACCGCTCATGCGCAAACATTTCCAAAGGTGTGGGGTGGAGACACCTGTGCCCCACAAACTGGCACCAACCATGCGGTGGGCCTCACCCGGAAAGCTCTGCCCCACGCCTGCCGGGATCTGCGCCCGCTGGGGGCAAACACTCTCCCATTTCCCCACCAGGGGTCAGTGTTGCCTCTTCCAGAAGTCGCACAAATGGAACCTGGGTGCTCTTTGTGTCTAACTGCTTTTGCTCAGTGTAGTTATTTTGAGATCCAGCCGTGGCTGCCTGAATCTGGGGCTCCGTTCTCGGGTCCTGCCCAGCATGTCACTCGCTGTGCAGAAACCAGCTGGGCCATCCAGCGGGTGGTTGGTGAGAGCCTGAGCCCTCTATCCCCCAGTTTTAGGTGAAATTCGGAGAGCGCCTTCTAAAACACAGGCGGGAGGGGACAGCGCCCGGGCCGCCGGGACTGCTGGAAGAGGGACGTGCCCTGGTAGGAGCCAGAGCACCTCAACGGCTAGAACAACTTACAAGAGTGGACCCGACACAGAAAGGCACATGAGTCCACAGAGCAGAATTTACAAGTCCGGAGACAAACTGATGTATAGGAAATAAATGTATTTAAAATAAAGTCGGCATTTTAACAGTCCCCACTGCCCATTAGACGCAAACTTGAAAAAAGGAAAGAAAAACATAGAGACCCCGGAAGACAGTGCTCTGGGGAAGGTGGAAAACCCGGGGCCAGAAGGGAACAGCCGGCGAAGCAGACATCACAGCCGTCTGCACATGGGAGTCACAAGGACAGGCAGGTGGAGGGAGGGCCATCACGCCTTGGGTTTTAACTCCTACTGATCAGCAAGGATGCCGTAACTCCTAGCACACCCAGCAAACGGACTGAACAGTGCCACCGAAAGGAAGAAGCACCAATGACCAGTGTGTCCCGTAAATGTTCAGTTACACAAAGAACGGCAAATGGAAGGCCAGCCACTGACAAAGGCTTTAAAACGGACATCAGCCCTGCTGACCAGTTGGAGGCATCGCGCAGGCGTCCAGAGCAGCGTGGTGAGAGCTGCACACGGCACATCCGGCCGGCGACCCACTCCTGGTGCCCAGCCTTGTGTGTCTGCAGAAATACTGGGGCACAAACACTGGGATTAAAAATACTGAGAATAATTGACATGTCTTTCAAGAGGAAGCAGTTAAACGAAAGGTGATCATCCATACTGCTGAATGTTATTTAGCTCCTTAAAATATTAAAGGAGGGGTTTCAGATTACCATGGAAAGCAATCTCCACGCTCTATTTTAACGAGAGAGTCTGTTATGTACTGTACGACCCGGTGCTCATAAAAATGACCCATCAGGGGCCCACATGCAGGGCATCCACACACGGGACAGCGCCGGGAAGGCCGCCCGACAGCCGCTACGAGAGCGCTCTCCTCTCCTCGCCCCTCCCGCTCACATCTGGGCCTGAGGTTGTGTGGCTTGTCTGGTGGTGTGTTGTTTGTTCTGTTTGTTTTTTAAGGGGAAAATGGGGGTGGGGAGTCTTTCTTGTGACTCCTGAATCCCAATAATCACCAATTATTTGTAACATTTGCAAATAAGTTCTTGGCCCCTTTCATTGCTTGACCACTGGCCATGCAGGCTGGGGCAAGAGTGCGGCATCGTCGTCCTGGCTTGTGGTCCCAGAGCAGCCCACGCCGTGGGCACAGGACATGTGCCGTCTCTGACGCCAGGCCCTGCCAAGGGGAGAAGGCCTCCACTCGTAGGGGTAACGCTAGGATTCGGGGTCGCCCCGGGCAAAGCCTCACAGCCTCAACGCAGGCCTGGGCCCAGGCCCTCGGGCCTGCAGCCTCCCCTGGTTTCCTCTGAGGCCCTGGCCGCCCGGAGTGGCGCCCGGAGACACTGTCGCACCCCCAGGGGTCACTGCGCTAGGTCGGACCAGAGCTGCAGTCCACAGGGTGCCAGGGCCTGACTCCCCGCTGCCCGGAGTCGAACACGACGCACGCACAGGCAGACACGCATGTGCTCTCAGTGCTGGAGTCTCAGACTCTGGGCACCAAGAGCAACCTGGCGGAATAGCACGTGGCCGTGGCAACGCTCCGAGGAACAGGGCTGCTTCTGCGTGAGTCCTTGTCACACCACGTGCTTGGTGCCCGCCACGCGGCGGGTGATGCAAGCGGGTGGCGACGCCTCAGCGGAACTGGACCGGGGAGCTCCTGCCCCATCCCCTGTGTGGGCTGGCCAGGCACCCAGGTGTCCTAAACATAGCCGTGTCCTGGCCTAGATTGTGCCCCATCTTTGCCCACGTTTCTGTCCATTTAGCTGTTCTCCTTCCCCACCCCCCACCCCCTCCCCCCTTTCCCTTGGCCTCAGCGCACGGTGCTCAGGCCGCGACTGCAGTACTTCCCGCTCCCACGCTCTGCCCTCCTGCCTGCCCCAGCCACCCCCGCCTTCACATACACACCAGGACAGACAGTAGGCTCAGGCGTTCCCTGTCTTGTAATACACTTGACGCTTTAAAGAGCCAAACCCAGGAAATTCTGGTACCAATGGGTATCAATTAAATCCAGAAAAGGAAATGTTTGGGGATAAGTGAGTCTGGCACTGAGTACCACGCGCCCTCGTTGTCGCTGGACGTTGTAGACTTAACATAAACGTGCACAGAACAGAACGTCACAGGCCCGTGTGCAGCGGAGGCTCCCTGCGCCGTGGCCCCTGAGGCAGAAGCATCTCGCTCACGCCCAGCAGCTACTCACCCCTCTCGGGCCCCCCCTTCCGGGGGCTCTGGAAGCTGCTGTGTCTGTGGCTGTGCCTGTGAGCAGGGAGCACATCCCTGCGGGCCCACGGTTTCCTCCTGGGCCTGCAGCCTGCATGTGTCTATTAGCGTGGCTCTCAGAGGCTCCCCCGAGTTCCCGTCAACGTGGCTGGGGGCCTAGCACCCCAAGATGAAGAGGTGACGAAACAGCAGTGCCACAGCCTCTGAGGACAAGCAAAGGCCTGCTCGCTTCCTGTGGGCGGCGTGGAGTGTACAGCGGGGCAAAGCCACGCTGGGCAGATTGTCAGGCCTTTTACCAAGATGGCCTTGCACCAGCCCATAACCCCCCTGGTCCTGCCATAGGTGCCCGCACCAGCCCTGCTGCTCTTAGCTCCCCTCCTAACAGACAGGACCACGCTCTCCCCTCGTCGGCCTTCGGTAATGACCATCACAGGCGCCTCCTGTGGCCTGGCCGTCTGACAGTCCTTCCCAATGGGCTGCGTGTCCTGCGGATTCCGGGGCCCAAACACCTTGTCCGGGACGGTGATTCACACACTCACGTTAGCAAAGGACTGCCTCTCCGCTTCTCATGTGGATCCGAGGCTCGGAATTCTGCCTGAGCGGGCAGAAAACAATGACCTCATCGGCCCTGCCTGCGCCGGACTTGCCCTTACAAGCCTAAAGCCCAGCTGTGTCCTCCGCAGCTGCCAGGTGACGCAGAGGCCGCGTGCTGTATGGCCTCCGGGGAAAGACCATGGGAGCAACAGTTGGGTTTTTGTTTAGCTTCGCTCTCGGGCTCCTGCTTGTAAAACTACTGGGAATCTGGGAGTGGGAGCCAGGAGAGACACTGTCCTCGCTTATAACTGGGGTGTGACCTGGACACGAGCTGCTCTATCTCATGCGCCCTCGTCACCAGGGCCAGCCTCCTCCCTGTCCCACCGCATTCATCGTCTCCCCTTGGGAAACACTTTTCTCTACACTCACCTTTCTTGGAGGGTTTCCTATTCCTTGAGGCTCGTCTTGCTGTCGGAATCGACCTTCCCCCAGCACAGCCACTCTCCTCTGCTTCAGGACTTCATTGCCTGACACCAAACCAGAGTCATTTCCCAGCCAGAGTCACACACACATGCACACGCACATGCACAGGCATATGAATACACACACACGCGTGCACACACATCGCTCCAAGCATCTCCAGCTCTTGGCTTCACACATACTACATGATGGTGCTGTTTGGGGTGCGGTGGGGCTCTCCCTGAGGCCACCCAAGAACCCAGATAAAAGATGGTCATTCATTTCTCAGATCTCTCAGCGGAAGCCACCGTCTTACACAGACAGGTGCTCGTGCACGGAGAATTAAACGAATCGCTTTGAGCTGAGCATGAGCGCAGAAAGCGGGTGCACAGGCCCCCCTGGCACGGCCGCTGCGGACTGTCTCGGAGGCTGTGGCTCCTGGAAACGCCGGGACGCCTCTCACTGGTTCTGAAAAAGCCCGGCCGCGCACTTTGTTCCGCGGTGACCGGCACAGGTCGGTTTCCCCAGGAAGCAGATTAGAGATAAAAATAAATGATTGTTGGAGCTTTCAGCCACCGCATGTGGGGCGTTGGTTATGCAGCAGCAGTTCCCTGGGCAGCCCCCCTGCTCTGCGGCCGGCACCCCTGACCCCGCGCCCCACTGGCATCAGCCGGCAGGCGCCACAGGACAGAATACAGGGCGATCTGCTCCATGTGCCGGGGGCTCCACCTGTGGCTCCAACAATCCACGGCAATGTGAAAAGCATGAGCAATTGTGACCCCGTGTGACTGCGTACTCAGTGCAGGTTTAGCTAATTCCCAGCTGAGACTTTGAATGATATGTATGTGTAAGCATGTTGTGTTGCTGTATTGCTAGTTAATATCTAAGATCACAGCACTTGGAGTGGCAACTCCCCCGGAGGCTTCTGGAGCAGATCGCGCTTGCCCACACCTCCGGCAGGAGCAGGTGCAGGCGCCGCTGAGCAGGCGCAGCGCCCCCAGCCGCGCCCCCCCCCGCCCCCTGCTGCTCCCGCTGCCCACTGACACGCACGCGCACTAACACGAGACACAGAAGGCTTCTCAGAGCAAATGAGCTTCTCTGCGGTTTATCCGAGCATTTTACACGTCCCCGTCTTCACGTGCAAAGGGCCCAGCCCACAGCCCCTCTGGAGAGAGGGCAGTCGGGCCGTGCTGAGGGCCGGTGCCAGGCCAGTCCCCGCGAGGCCATCTCAGGCCTCTTCCTGCAGCCGGAGGGCTGCTCCCCCCCACCCCGGGCGGGGCCCCCAGACCAGCCTGGCTCACAGGACTCAGCGGGTCGGTGTGCGGCCTCTGCTTCACTCTCTGGATAAAAGCCACACCATAACCGAGAGGCGCAGGCCGACGTCTGCAGGGGACCAGGTGCCAGCCTCCACCTTCCCCTCCACCTGCAACTCAGCGCCTCCGCCACGGCCTCCGTGAAAGCACATCCCGGGAAACTAGGCCCAGCCCCGGGCGGCTGCAGGCTGGTGCCATCGCGCCTGGGCCTGGAGCTGACCACGCCTCAGAGCCCAGAGGGAAGCGGTCTCGGCGCAGGCCCTCCGTCCACACTGGCGGCTCAGGGACCGGCCGCAGGAGCAGGCCAGCCTGGCAGGAGAGCAGCCCCCGGCCTCGCGCCCCCGGTGGCTCTGCCACAGGCGGCCACTGCGGCACCCAGGCAGCCCCAGCCCCAGCCCAGCCCCATGCCCAGCCCCAGCCCCAGCCCCAGCCCAGCACCAGCCCCAGCCCCAGCCCCAGCCCCAGCCCAGCCCCAGCCCCAGCCCCAGCCCCAGCCCCAGCTCCAGCCCCAGCCCAGCAGGCCCCTGTCCTCCTCCAGGCTCTGACTTCACAAGGAGGGGGTGGGTGCAGCTGTGACAGTGAGGGGGGTGCAGTTGTGACAGTGAGGGGGGTGCAGCTGTGACAGTGAGAGGGGTGCAGCTGTGACAGTGAGGGCAATGCAGCTGTGACAGTGAGAGGGGTGCAGCTGTGACAGTGAGGGGGATGCAGCTGTGACAGTGAGAGGGGTGCAGCTGTGACAGTGAGGGGGTGCAGCTGTGACAGTGAGGGGGGTGCAGCTGTGACAGTGAGGGGGATGCAGCTGTGACAGTGAGAGGGGTGCAGCTGTGACAGTGAGGGGGATGCAGCTGTGACAGTGAGAGGGGTGCAGCTGTGACAGTGAGGGGGATGCAGCTGTGACAGTGAGGTGATGCAGCTGTGACAGTGAGGGGGATGCAGCTGTGACAGTGAGAGGGGTGCAGCTGTGACAGTGAGGGGATGCAGCTGTGACAGTGAGGGGGGTGCAGCTGTGACAGTGAGGGGGGAGCAGCTGTGACAGTGAGGGGGGTGCAGCTGTCACAGTGAGGGGGGAGCAGCTGTGACAGTGAGGGGGGTGCAGCTGTGACAGTGAGGGGGGAGCAGCTGTGACAGTGAGGGGGGTGCAGCTGTGACAGTGAGGGGGGTGCAGCTGTGACAGTGAGGGGGGTGCAGCTGTCACAGTGAGGGGGATGCAGCTGTGACGGTGAGGGGGGTGCAGCTGTGACAGTGAGGGGGTGCAGCTGTGACAGTGAAGGGGGAGCAGCTGTGACAGTGAGGGGGGTGCAGCTGTGACAGTGAGGGGTGAGCAGCTGTGACAGTGAGGGGGGTGCAGCTGTGACAGTGAGGGGGGTGCAGCTGTCACAGTGAGGGGATGCAGCTGTGACAGTGAGGGGGGTGCAGCTGTGACAGTGAGGGGGGTGCAGCTGTCACAGTGAGGGGGATGCAGCTGTGACGGTGAGGGGGATGCAGCTGTGACAGTGAGGGGGGTGCAGCTGTCACAGTGAGGGCGGTGCAGCTGTGACAGTGAGGGGGATGCAGCTGTCACAGTGAGGGGGGTGCAGCTGTGACAGTGAGGGGGATGCAGCTGTCACAGTGAGGGGGATGCAGCTGTGACAGTGAGGGGGATGCAGCTGTGACAGTGAGGGGGGATGCAGCTGTCACAGTGAGGGGGATGCAGCTGTCACAGTGAGGGGGGATACAGCTGTCACAGTGAGGGGGGTGCAGCTGTCACAGTGAGGGGGATGCAGCTGTGACAGTGAGGGGGGTGCAGCTGTGACAGTGAGGGGGATGCAGCTGTGACAGTGAGGGGGGTGCAGCTGTGACAGTGAGGGGGGTGCAGCTGTGACAGTGAGGGGGATGCAGCTGTGACAGTGAGGGGGATGCAGCTGTGACAGTGAGGGGGGTGCAGCTGTGACAGTGAGGGGGATGCAGCTGTGACAGTGAGGGGGGTGCAGCTGTGACAGTGAGGGGGATGCAGCTGTGACAGTGAGGGGGGTGCAGCTGTGACAGTGAGGGGTGAGCAGCTGTGACAGTGAGGGGGATGCAGCTGTGACAGTGAGGGGGGTGCAGCTGTCACAGTGAGGGGGGATGCAGCTGTGACAGTGAGGGGGGGGTGGCGTTGGTGGGAAAACCGGCAGGTGCCAGCCTCCCACAGGAAAGGAAGTGGTCCCTCAGCTCGGACTTCTGTCTGCGGCCCGGGCTTCCCCCAGCTGATGGGACCTGTTCATCTGAGCCGCCCCCCAGCTCCTTCCAGGTGCCAGGAGGGCGGTTCACAGGGACAGCACCCCGGCCTCTCCCAGACTGTGCCCACGCGAATGACGAGGAGGCGTGTTTCTGTCCGCCTGGCGCACCGAGGTGGCCCTCACTTCAGAAATCCACTCCTGACGTGACCCCGTGGAGCCTGAGTCACAAAACAGCTGCGGCCTCTGTTTGCTTTGTGGGTGGGCCACGCAGAGTGGTTCCGGGTGAGAGAGCCTCTCAAAACGTCACACGGACAGCTGACGTGGCCTCCACTCTGTCCCACCTTGTTTAAGTGGGTACAGGACCAGCCACCTCCTGGGCACTCTGCCCTGACCCCCGAGTCCTGCCACGGCACCTCCTGTCCCCCCCAGGTCCTGCCAGGCACCTCCTGTCCCCCCCAGGTCCTGCCATGGCACCTCCTGTCCCCCCACGCCCAGGTCCTGCCATCACACCTCCTGTCACCCCCCAGGTCCTGCCATGGCACCTCCTGTCCCCCCACGCCCAGGTCCTGCCATCACACCTCCTGTCCCCCCATGCCCAGGTCCTGCCATCACACCTCCTGTCCCCCCCTCAGGTCCTGCCATCACACCTCCTGTCCCCCCCCCCAGTTCCTGCCATGGCACCTCCTGTCCCCCCACCCCCAGGTCCTGCCATCACACCTCCTGCCCCCCCCCCAGTTCCTGCCATGGCACCTCCTGTCCCCCCACCCCCAGGTCCTGCCATCACACCTCCTGTCCCCCCCAGGTCCTGCCATCACACCTCCTGTCCCCCCAGGTCCTGCCATCATACCTCCTGTCCCCCCACCCCCAGGTCCTGCCAGGCACCTCCTGTCCCCCCCAGGTCCTGCCATCACACCTCCTGTCCCCCCAGGTCCTGCCATCACACCTCCTGTCCCCCCAGGTCCTGCCATGGCACCTCCTGTCCCCCCCAGGTCCTGCCACAGCACCTCCTGTCCCCCCACCCCCAGGTCCTGCCATGGCACCTCCTGTCCCCCCCCAGGTCCTGCCATCACACCTCCTGTCCCCCCCAGCTCCTGCCATCACACCTCATGTCCCCCCCAGGTCCTGCCACGGCACCTCCTGTCCCCTTACCCCCAGGTCCTACCATCACACCTCCTGTCCCCCCCAGGTCCTGCCATCACACCTCCTGTCCCCCCAGGTCCTGCCATCATACCTCCTGTCCCCCCACCCCCAGGTCCTGCCATGGCACCTCCTGTCCCCCCCAGGTCCTGCCATGGCACCTCCTGTCCCCCCACCCCCAGGTCCTGCCATCACACCTCCTGTCCCCCCCAGCTCCTGCCATCACACCTCATGTCCCCCCCCAGGTCCTGCCACGGCACCTCCTGTCCCCTTATCCCCAGGTCCTACCATCACACCTCCTGTCCCCCCCAGGTCCTGCCATCACACCTCCTGTCCCCCCAGGTCCTGCCATCATACCTCCTGTCCCCCCACCCCCAGGTCCTGCCAGGCACCTCCTGTCCCCCCCAGGTCCTGCCATCACACCTCCTGTCCCCCCAGGTCCTGCCACGGCACCTTCTGACCCCCCAGGTCCTGCCATGGCACCTTCTGTCCCCCCCCCAGGTCCTGCCATGGCACCTCCTGTCCCCCCCCCCAGGTCCTGCCATCATACCTCCTGTCCCCCCCCAGGTCCTGCCATGGCACCTCCTGTCGCCGCCAGGTCCTGCCATGGCACCTCCTGTCGCCGCCAGGTCCTGCCATCACTCCTCCTGTCCCCCCCCCCCACAGGTCCTGCCATCACACCTCCTGTCCCCCCCAAGTCCTGCCAGGCACCTCCTGTCCCCCCCAGGTCCTGCCATCACACCTCCTGTCCCCCCAGGTCCTGCCACGGCACCTTCTGACCCCCCAGGTCCTGCCATGGCACCTTCTGTCCCCCCCCCAGGTCCTGCCATGGCACCTCCTGTCCCCCCCAGGTCCTGCCATGGCACCTTCTGTCCCCCCAGGTCCTGCCATGGCACCTTCTGTCCCCCCCCCCAGGTCCTGCCATGGCACCTCCTGTCCCCCCCCAGGTCCTGCCATGGCACCTCCTGTCCCCCCCCAGGTCCTGCCATGGCACCTCCTATCCCCCCCAGGTCCTGCCATGGCACCTCCTGTCCCCCCCAGGTCCTGCCATGGCACCTCCTGTCCCCCCCAGGTCCTGCCATCATACCTCCTGTCCCCCCCAGGTCCTGCCTTGGCACCTCCTGTCCCCCCCCCCAGGTCCTGCCATCATACCTCCTGTCCCCCCCAGGTCCTGCCATGGCACCTCCTGTCGCCGCCAGGTCCTGCCATCACTCCTCCTGTCCCCCCCCCCCCCCACAGGTCCTGCCATCACACCTCCTGTCCCCCCCAAGTCCTGCCATGGCACCTCCTGTCCCCCCCCAGGTCCTGCCATCACACCTCCTGTCCCCCCCCAGGTCCTGCCATGGCACCTCCTGTCCCCCCCAGGTCCTACCACGGCACCTCCTGTCTCCCCTCGCCCCCCGTGAGGTCCTGCCTCCGTACAGGGTGTAAGAAAGGCCGGTGTGCGTCCTACTTCAGTCGTCTATTTCTTGCAACAAAAGACCGTGAAATAGTAGCTGAAAACAGCAAAGTGTTTGTCACTGTTCACAGCTCTGCCAGCTACTGGGACGGCAGCGGCCTTTCCTCTGTGCTGCCCACACCTGGAGGCCCGCCCTGGCTGGGCGCCCGGTGCGGTGTGCCAGCTGGGAACTGGGCTGTGGAATGCCTCTACGCTCCGCGCGGCCTCCTGGGCGGCTCCCAGGGCATAACACCCTAGAACCTCAGGGGGAGGGAGTGGGCTCCGGCCAGCAGAGTCGGAGGGAGGGGGACGAGGAACGGCCGCCACCTGTGACCCACCTGGTCCCCGCAGGAAGCTGGAGAGTCACATCACCTGCTAAAGGCAACGCCAACAAAACGCCGTTTCCCACGCTGTGGTCAGCTCAGTGCAGCTGTGACGCCGATGGGTGGTGAGCCCGGCCGCCCACTCGGGGCTGTCCCGCCCGCATGTGCCCCCTGACCGAGTACCCGCCACACAGCCCACGCATGCCAGCCCCCGCGGCTGTCAGACGCCCGTGTGATGACCAAGGACAGCCTGGGGCACTGAGGAGACGCTGGAAGTCATACAAGACCTGGTAAGACAGAGGTCACAGGATGGTGCCAGGGAGTCACTCCTACAGACTTCAGGATGCACAGCACCAGAGAAATGACACTGAACCCCACAATAAGGTGAGATAATGAAGTAAAACGCCCTGTGGGCTGCCCTCAGCGCAGCCGAGTGACAGGCAGGGGCTGGAAGGTGGCCACCCACGCGGCGCGGAGGGGCGGGAGCAGGCCCGGCTCCCCGGCTGTCCGCCCGGTGAGCTCCATCCGCGCGCCCCCCGCCAATCACTCCCCACTCCGTGTGCTTGTCAAGGCCAAGGGTATGTTGATGTGCACTTTTTCGTTCACTGAGAACTGGAGCTGTTTCAGAGGCCACGGAATCGCTAACGAGGCTTTGCCTTTACTTTTTTAAAAAATATATATTTTATTGATTTTTTACAGAGAGGAAGGGAGAGGGACAGTTAGAAACATCGATGAGAGAGAAACATCGATCAGCTGCCTCCTGCACGCCCCCCACTGGGGATGTGCCCGCAACCAAGGTACATGCCCTTGGCCAGAATCGAACCTGGGACCCTTCAGTCCGCAGGCCGACGCTCTATCCACTGGGCCAAACCGGTCAGGGCTGCCGTTACTTTTGCTAAATGAACTGTGAGACTGCACGGTGCTGCGTAGTCTGAGGCAGCCCCTGCCCCCCCCCCCCCCCCCCGTGGGCCCCGCTGCGTCTCTCACAAAGCCCGCGCCCCAGGGGGCGGCCACACGCTGACATTCGTGTCACTTATTAGGAGCAGCGTTTCCACTTCTGCATGTGAGGCAAGGCACGCAGGCATCAGCGCTTACAGCACCCACAGGCGTGTTCACACGTCACATACCGGATAGAGGGCCGTGTGTGTGAATTTCCCCACTCGCGTGACGGGCGCCGAGGGTCCTGCTGGAGGAGGGCTTTGGGCGGGGCGGAGGGCGGGCCGGGCCCCGAGGCTCACAGCCACCAGCCAGCTCCTGGGCTGTGGGACGGGAGGCCAGTTCAGTTACCCGCTGCCGCCCATTCATTGCCGGCGGGAATATAAAGTGGTGTAGCTGCCTTGGAAAGCAGTTCCTCAAAATGGTTAATCCAGAGTGGCCACACGATGAAGAAGTTTCACTCCTAGGAGCGTACTCAAAAGAACTGGAAACATAGGTGCACACAAAAAGCTGTGGCTGTTTATGTCAGCATCATACAAAACAGCCACAAAGTGATAACCCAAGTCCATCAGCTGGTGGATGCAAACGCACAGTGTGGCAGACCCACACAATGAAATGCCACTCGGCAACGAGAAGGAATGGAACACCGGCACACACACTGCAGCAACGGTGAACGTGACAGCCTGATGTTGAGTGAAGTAAGTCGGGAACAAGAGGCCACGTGTTATATGGTTCAGGACATTAAGTTTCAGAAGACGCAAGTCCACAGAGCTGGTAAGGCAGATGGCAGGTGCCGGGGTGGGGAGGGGCGGGGCGGAGGCCACTGCAAAGGGTGCAGGCTCCTTTTCGGGAGATGAAGATGTTCTAGAATTAGACATGGGCGCCCAACTCCGTGAATATGCTGACAACCATTGAACTACGCATTTTAAAAGGGTGAATTCTGTGGTCTGTTCATTATATCTCAATATTTTTAAAAAGTCAAACAACTAAAACAAAGTAAAATAGCAAAGGTGATACTTAACTTGTAGGAGATGGAAGTTTGAAAACAGTGTTTGTGAGCTTACATCTTGCTTAGGTAGTAGAGAATGACAAAGGTTTTCTTTTCACTGAAGACTCTCCCCATCCTACATTTGAAAATGATTAGAAAGGTGTGCTTTTTGTAAACGGTTACTTGCAACATTTCAAGCCCACAGAGAGCACTGGACAAGGCTAAAACAAAGCCCAGCGAGCAATACCTAATCCTGTTAGAGCTCGATGCTCTGTCCTGTTTGCTTCAGGGACCTTTCATTACATAAGAAATAAAGTTTTACGTGGCAGTTGAGGATCCCTGAACCCCTCCCCGTCACAGCGCCCCACTCCGGCCCCGTGTGACTGCCACTCCGGCTCTCCACTCCTCAGTCTCACACGTTTCTATGTCTGTGCTCTTCAGTATGTTTGTGAACAGCAGAAGAGCATTCGTTCGCTTTATAAAATTACTTATCAGTGTTACCACGTTGTAAATAGTCTCTGTAAATTGCTTGTTTCAGTCAGCCTTGTGTTTTCGAGGTGTATCAATGCTAATTCATTCATTTTACTGAATGGAAAACACGGTCCACATTTGAGGGGCATGCCCAGCCCATTCTCTTACGCGTGGACATTAAAACCGGTTACGCGTGTCCCGCGATTAGGCCCCGCGCTGCTCTGAGCGTTCGCTGCGTGACTCTGGCACCGACAGCACTTTCTCCAGGAACTGCCATTGCCAGGCGCAAGGGCTGTCTCCACCCGAAGCTGCCAGATGGCCTCTCCGAGGTCGGCTCGTTCAGTCCCTGTCAGCCCTCAGCCCCTCATCCAGCCCTGCCAGCCCCTCCTCGTCCACATCTGCTCGCTCGGTGCTCACCTCTCTGATCACTAGTGAGGCTGAGCGTGTTTTCATGTTTGTTGGACTTTGGGGATATGTCGTATGTGATTGCCTGTTAGTGTCCTTTGTCCACTATTCCTTTGGGTTGTTTGCTTTTTCTTAGAACTTAAAGTAATTCTTTATATATTCTGAACGCTAATCCTTAGGCAGTTATGTTTGCAAAGATCTCCTAGACTGCACCTTTCCTTTTCATTTTTTAAATATTGTCTCCTATGCTTGTTTTTCACCTTAATATAGTCAAATATAGACCAGCTTTTTGATTTCTGTTCTTGCCTTTTGTCTTGTGAGAAATCCTTGCCAATTTTCAGATCATAAATACCTTCCCATGAGCTTCAACTTTTTTTAATTTTGCTTTTCACATGTAGGTCTTCCTTCAACCTGGAGTTATGTTTGCCCAGAGTGTGAGGCAGCGATTTACTCTGCTGCCCCCCAGCACTGTCCCCGCAGGGCTGATGGGACCACGCCCGGACCGCGGACCACCTGTGACACATCAGGTCTCCGCACGCACAGGTCTGCATCTCGGTTCTCTGCCATGTTCCTTGGAGCTTTGCTTTTTATTGTAGCTTTAGAGAAAGTCCAGATGCCTGGTGAGCACGTCCTCCCACCTGACTCTCTTGTTTATCCTTTGCCATTTCTTATGTGAGGTTTTTTTTTAAAAAAATTTTTATTGATTTTAGAGAGGAAGGAAGAGGGAGAGAGAGATAGAAACATCAATGATAAGAGAGAATCATTGATCAGCTGCCTCCTCATGTTCCCTACTGGGGATTGATCCTGCAACCCAGCATGTGCCCTTGACTAGAATTGAACCCGGGACACTTCGGTCCACAGGCTGACGCTCTGTGCACTGAGCCAACCAGCTAGGGCTATGTGTGAGTTTTTGATCAGCTTGTTAAATTTCCCCCGAAATATCTGTTGGGTAGCTTTTGAAATTTCAATGAATTCTTGGATTAATTGAGGGAAATGGACATCTTTATGCTGTTGAATCTTCCCCTCCAGGAACATCTTATATTCTCTGACTTTTATGTACTTCAGCGACTCTGGGGTTTTCTCCATAAAGACCATGCCCAGCGTTTGTTATATTTATTCACAGTTACCACATGCCCTGTTGCCACCATAAATGGCATATCTCTCACATTGCACTGATGTTGTCTGTTGCTGATCTTTGTATATTGATCTGTGTCCAGAGATATGACTAAACACCCTCATTGGTTTTAATAATTTGTCTCTAGATTCCCTTGGATTTTCCTGTGTGAACAATCTTATCAATAATTTCAGCTTTGCTTCCCCTGTGGAAATGTTTGCACTTCTTATTTTCTTTTAATACCTTATGTAAGTAACTCAGGTAAAATACTGGATAAAACAAGTGATAGCAGACATTCTCCACTTTTCTTTATTTGATTGATTGATTGATTAATTGATTTTTTTACTCCTCACCCGAGAATATGATTTTCATTGTTGAGAGAGAGAGGAAGGGAGAGAAACATCGATCAGCTGTCTCCTGATCGAGCCCACCCTCAAGTGCGCCGACAGCTCCCACCGAAAGGGCCGCACCAGGCAGGCAGCCCTTCCCGACTTTAAGAGGCTGAGCTAATGCTCACACTGGGTGCTGCAGCGACAGGGTTTCTGGAGATGCTTGTCAAGTTAAGAGACTTAGATCTATTCCCCATTCCTACGGGTTTGTGTTGTGAATTAACATCGAATTTTAAGCTGTGAGGTGTGAGGGACACAGACTGGTGTTAGATGTGCTCTACAGCCCTGGGTAACCCATACTTGTCATGACCCATTACTTGTACCTGCCCCTGACCTCTGTCTGCTAATAGCAGCGAGGGTGCTTAGGTCCACATTCGTAAGGAAGATCAATCTTTTCCTTTCTCATGCTGTCTTTGTCTGATGTGGTGTTTTAAAAAAAGAAGAGGAAAATGCGTCAGCGAGCAGTGCCTCCTTCCTAGTCCCGGAACATTCCGTATCATGTTGGGATAGCTGTTCTTGGCAGAATTCTCTTATAAAACTGTCCAGTCTGGCATTTCGTGCAAAGCACTAAGCAGAGGAGACTTTCACGCTGCGGGTAGCGTTCCTGTCATCATACGCGGCCTCTTTGGGTGCCTGTTGTCTGAGTTGCTGAGTTACCTGCGGAGGCGATCATCCCTCTCTCTGCGTCTGTGTCTGTGGTTTGCTGCTGCTGCTCTCCGCGGGCTCCAGCGCCCACAGCTGCTCGCCTGCCCGCGTCCTCCTGTTGCTTATTTCGCCGTCTCACTCTGTCCTCTCCATCTGTTTTGGCTTAGCTTGTCTATTTTAGCTGTTGTTTCATAAAGCCAGCTATCTATTTCTTGATTCTACTTTATATTGTTTTCTATCTCATAGATTGTTCTGCCCCCTTCCTTCTCCATTCTCTGTCTTTACTTGGCGTTTTCTTTTCTCTCTTCCTGAGACCGCTTGTCTCCTCCAGTGTGAGCATCTTCTCCTCTGATATCAGTATTTAACACTGGACACTCCTCTCCAGTCGCTGGCTTAGCTACATTCCGAAAGTTTTAATTTGAGATGTTTGAGGCATATACGCATGCATGCATTGTATGTACTAAGTGGCTTTTGGACTTGACTTCATAGAATCAGGAATGCTGTCTGTGTGACCGCTGACTCCCTCGCTAGGACCTGTGTCACTATTACCCCGTCTATGTGTGCTGAGCGTCATGTGGTCCCCGCTGGCCTCCTGAGCAAGTGGGGTTCTCTCATTCTTTCGGTTATTCGATGGTACTTACCCTCTGAGTTCTATTTTCCCAAGTCCTTGGGTGTGTCTGCTGAATCCCAGTCCGGAAGGTTGGGCAGACATTTCAGCCGATTTGCAGAAAACAATGCCTCTGACCCTCCTTGGATGCCTCGGTGGCTCCCCTCCCAGGGACGGTCCTTGGGCAGCCAGCACTGCAGGCTGTTGACAGCAGTGCTTCTGGAAGGTGGACACAGCTCTAAGGCCAGCCCCTGGGGAAGCAGAGGTGAGGCCCCCGGCAGGCCGCAGCCTCGGCAGTGAGCACACCCCACTCCCCGCACCCCTGCTGGAGTGAGCCGCTCTAGGTGTGAGCAGGTGCTGATGCCCTCAGCGTCCCGTAGGTTTTGCTAACAAAATAAAAGGACTTTCAGAGTGAAAGGCAAATGAGTGTTTACTTGAGACCAATAAGAACAACTATTCGGGAAACATCAATTTAGGCAAAAGTCCACATAATGTTCCCATCGGGAGGCAAAGGCGAGGTGCTTAGAGGAAGGGAAGGGGACCACTGCGTCAGTAGAAGGAGGCACTTCCGTTGGTGCGGACAGTGAGCACAGTGATGCCCATGCTGAAGGGAGCTTTCATCTTCGCCGGTGGTCACGATAACTGCCTTCTTGGTAGCTTTGTAAATAGTTTTTGGAAGCACAGGATTGCCTTAACCTAGTCCAAAGGTTATTTTGCCCAGGTTTAACAACGTTCCAGGATCTGAGACATAAGACGTGCAAGGCAGTTCCTCTGGGATGACAACTCCAGCTCCATTTTAAAGTGGCTTCGTTTAGCCCTAACCAGTTTGGCTCAGTGGATACAGCGTGGACCTGCGGACTGAAGGGTCCCAGGTTCGAATCCTGTCAAGTGCATGTACCTAGCTTGCGGGCAGCATGGAGGCTGCACCGAAGGAATTCCTTCTTATAACACAGAAAAGCTAAGTAAGGACTACTTTCCAGCCACCCCCCCCCGCCCCCCCCCCCCGCAGGGGGGAGGAAGGGAGGCGGGTGGGGCGGGTTTCGCAGACAAGTGCGCTTGCTACCTGTGAAATCATTGCAGGGCTCAGTGCCGTCTTGCTCCTTCATCGTCCTCTGTTTTCCCTGAGGGTCCCCAGCTCTGGCCCAGAGGTCAGAGGGAGGACTGGAGCTGCAGGTGGCTGTCAGGAAGTGCTCTCACAGCCGCGAGACTAACATCAGGCCCCAGGCTGTGGGTGAGGAGACGGATGTGCCTGCAGCAGCTCAAGCACTTGGACTTGCCACCCCAGAGGCTGGAAAGATGTGCAGCCTGACAGCCCAGGAGCAGCACGTGGCGGTGCTGGCTCAGAAGCAGGAGCGTGGGGACCGCGGGCCGAGGCCACCACGCGGGGAGCATGCGAGGAGTGCAGGGAGCGGGTCACCAGGTGACCACATGACGCCCTCTTGTCTCAACAACAGGTCAAGAGTTCCCGCGGCCCCCACTGTTTCCCTCCCCCGGCCGCGCCTCAGGCTGCAGAGGGGCTTCTCGTCTCTGGGGTCCCCAGGTGACCCCAGGGGAGTCACTGCCCAGCACAGGTGGAGCCGGAATGACGCCCACACAGAAGGGAGAGCCTTTTGCGTCTAACGTGCTGCTGTGTGAGGCACGCAGCTCCTGGCCTCACAAGCTGGGCAGCTGCTCCTGCTCTCTCCCTGCAAGCGACAGGGCGTCTTCACTGTGGCCACAGGCGATGGCGCTGCGCAGCCTCTCCTAGGCCACTGCCACCTGGCTGAGAGGAGCGAGCAGAGGGAACTGGGGAGAGCTGGGGGAGGGAGGAGTCGGGACCCTTGTTAGGCTCAGCGGTAGCAAGTGCACAGTGTGGAGCTCCTGTCATTTGTGACGTGTCGGGTACATTTTTACTTAACACTTAGGCTGTGCCAGGCCCTTCTCTGGCCACGGGGGGCAAACATGGATTCTACAGTGATGAGGCTGAGCGTCAGTGGAGGACACAGCTGTTTACAAACACACATTCATTGAAAAATGGTGGAAGAGGAGGGGGTGCAGGGCTGCCAGGGGGCAGGCTCTGAGCTGAGCCTTCCAGCAGCAAGGGCCTGGCCGGGAGCAAAGCCGGCCTCTGGCGTCTGAAGGAGGGGCGGGGTGCAGGCAGGTCCCCGGGAGGAGAGTAAGTATTGAACTCTCCCTGGATGGGGACCATGTCAGGCCCTGCCCCGGCGCTGGGGTTTCTTGAGCCCCCGCAGGCCTGGGAGGAAGCTCCCAAGAGCGACTGAATGGCGAGGCCAAGCCAGTGCATCAACTTTAGCATCGAGTCCAAGTGCACAAGACCAAGGTGGGCCAACCGCTGTCCGACCAAGGGGCGAGGAAGCAGAAGTGCAAGTGCGTGGAGAAACAAAGGCCTGGCCCCGCTGCCAGGACAGGAAGGAGAGCTGGGGGGGGGGGGGGGCGCCTAGGACCCGGGTGGGGCGCCTAGGACCCAGGAGCAGCTGGCAAGTCACAGCCAGTCCACAGGAAGCTCCGTGCAGGGAGGTTCGAGAAGGTGCACGCGGTGCAGAGGGACCTCTGTCGCCTGTGCCCTCGGGCTCTGGCCCGGCTGGCTGGGGAGCAGGCCCAGCTAAAGGCTGCAGTGGGTCGGAAGGCACTTGACTGGGGGCTGTCAATGGACTGCGCTCCTGGCCCAGCACAGCCCTGGACCCACCAGGCCAGGCTCGCTCACAGCAGCAGCAGAGGTGAGATAGGCGTCACTGCCGAATGGAGGGCTCAGGTTAATTCAGAAATGTTTTAACTGAATAAGAATGTAGTCTCTGGTCCCTGGGAGACCGTTCATGTGGGCCTCGGGCAACTCTGCACTGTTAGCACCCAGGGGCTTCGCCCTGGACCGTCTGCGCAGACGCCGGAAAGGAGGAGCGGCCCCTGGGACCCTGTCCCTGACCGGGGTCTGTCCTCCGCAGGCCACCTTGTCAGCTTAGGGCGGGGAAAGCCCAACCCCTTCTCGCGAGGCAGACACACGGAGAGAAGCCGTCAGAGGCAGATCGCATCGGCACGGAGAGCTCTTCAGGAAGACCCCCAGGGACGAAGGCCAGAGGGCCGGCCCTGGGCCACGTGCCCACCACTGTGTGTTAAAGGCCGCATTTCCTGGTCAGGTGGAGGGAAAGGAGAGGCCGGCCGTGGAGGCAACAGCCACCTTACTGACCTAGAAATAACCGTGTTTGTTTCAAATAACAGCAGCAAAGGCTGTCCCAGGATCTTATTGCTGGCGCAATTTATAGGCCTAAGACGACAACCCAAAGAGACGGTCACGTTTTAACGCTGCAGAGCTCTTGGTCGGAAAGCAGTCATTCCCAAAGGTCAGCATTTTCCTGGAGGGAACCTGCGTCTCAGGCACTTGGGACACAGAAGCACGGGCATCTCACAGCTGTTTCCCAGCGCCCGCCAGGGGGGCCGAGGCCGGCAGCTCCTGCAGCCCGAGCCACGTCAGCCCGGCTCCCGGCCTGGCCTAGCACTCCTAGCATAGAGTCTGTTTTCTCCTCTGGAGTTTCAACATCACCAGCTAGGATCAGTGATCTCTGCCAGTGCAGGCTGTGGGCCTGCTGGTCCAGCCCCTCAGACACACGGGGCGCATCTGCTGGATCTGGAGCGAGCTCTTAAGCACTCACATGGCCCTCAGTAGGCAAAGCACTGGTGTGCAAAGGCCCCCCCCCCCCCGGAAGGTGCGGCCAGGGCCTCCTTCCCCCACACTCTATCTCTGGCAACGACCCCCTCTGTGCAGGCACAGCCTCCTGAGTGCCCAGCTACCAGATAAACGTCCCTCAGTTCTACCCAACTCACGGTTTATAGCGTAAAGGGGCTGGAGAAGGGGGAGGCCTGGCTCACAGGCCTGTCCGTGGGTGTGGAGGGAGGGAGGAGGACTGAAGTACAGGGTTGGGAAGCTCTATAACTAACGCATGGCCACTAAAACCAGCAAGACAAGAACACATTAGCCTAAATCTTAATAGTTCATAATGTTTCCACATGTTTATTTTATATATATATATATACACACATGTACACACATACACACACATATATATATATGCCAAGCAACCAGAATGACTGGAATGACCAGTCAGTATGACACACACTGTGGCTGGCCAACTGGCTTGATCAGGGGCAGGGCCAGCGGCCAATCTCCTGCAGCCCCTCCCCAGGCTGGCCTGGCCCCCATAGACCCCAATTGGGGCATGCCAGCTGGACCCCACCAATGCATGAATTTGTGCACCGGGCCTCTAGTACCATATATTTTCTTTAATTTATGTTTAATTATTTTTTTTATTTTTAGGTCACTGTAGACGCACATGCAGTTACTCTATCCCTGTTTCCCCACTGCTATCACCTTGCAAACCTTCACTGCATCGCGATGACCAGCAACCACACTCAGGTTTCCCGCTTTAATGCACTCATCTGCGTGAGCTTTTAGTTCCGCACAAATCTGTCACCTGTGCCTGTCGCTGTGCCCCTCACCACAGCCAAGGTACTAAGTCTTTCCTTCCCCCAGGCCCTCCCTGCCCTTTCATAATGACACCCACCACTCCTCTCCCCCAATTAATTTAACAACATTTCATTTAAAAGTAAAATATATTGGTAGAAATAGAACAGGTACAGCCACGCTGAAAAACAGCCAGGCTATTTCTGATAAACCTCAATATGCAACTCCATCTCACACAGCCATGGACTGTGTACTGAGATTTCTTCCAGAGACATGAAACTTGTGTGGACACAAAAGCCTATACATAGTTTAAAGCAGCTTTATCTGTAATAGTCAAAAACTGGCAATACCCCGACTGTCCTTCCATGGGAGAATGGTCCCTCCACACCCTGGAATAATTCTCATCACCCAATTCCAGCAGGGGCTGTAAGAATAGGTAATAGGACAAGAAACTCCCTGGAACCAGCCGATAGCCCACAGTTCAATCCAGTTCTGACACTACCTGAAGATCGCAAAAGAATCTTCGGGTTAAGGGCTCCATCCCACAAGGCTGCACCCCACACACACCAGACACCAGTCACAAGTCCAGGTCATCACCCCTGCTTCTACCCAGCTTCTATCGATCAGAGTCCCACCACCCCTCCTCGGGTCGGGTTGCTTTGCTAGAGCACCTCACAGGACTTGGAGAAACAGTCTACTCACTGGTTCACCGGTTTGTTATAAAAGGATATAACTCAGGAACCTCCGATGGAGGAGATGCACAGACTGGGTGGGGGAGGGGCGGAGCTTCCATGTCTTCTCCCAGCGCATCATTCTCCGCCATCTCCAGGTGTCAGAAGCTCCCAGAGCCCCTCCTTCTGGGTTTTATGGGGGCTTTGTCAGATAGGCATGAGGGATTAAACCGTTGGCCACTGGGGGTGATTCAACCTCCAGCCCTTGCCCCTCCCTGGAGGTCAGGGATAGGGACTGAAAGTTCCACCCCTTCAATCACATGGTCAGTTCTCCAGGCAACCAGCCCCCATCTGGAAGTTATGTCCAAAAGTCATCTGTTCCCATAAAGGACACCTTTGTCGCTCTTATCACGTAGGAAATTCCTAGGGTCTTAGGAGTTCTGTGCCAGAAATGAGGACAAAGACCAAATATATATATATATATATATATATATATATATATATATATATATATATATATATATATGAGGCCTGGTGCACAAAAATTTGTGCACTCGGCGGGGGGTCCCTCAGCCCAGCCTATGCCCTCTCACAGTCTGGGACCCCTCGGAGGATGTCCACCTGCTGGCTTAGGCCCACTCCCTGGGGGATTGGGCCTAAGCTGGCAGTCAGACATCCCTCTGGCAGCCCGGGAGCCCTCGGGGGATGTCCACTTACCAGCAGGGAGCAGACCTAAGCTGCAGTCAGACATCCTTAGTGCTGCTGAGGAGGCGAGAGTGGCTCCCGCCACCACCACTGTGCTGGCAGCCATCAGCCTGGGTGAGGTGCTGATAGCTGTTTGCAGCTGGTCACACCCCCTTCGGGTGGGGGTCCCCACTGGGGTCCCTGGCCAGCCTGGGTGAGGGGCTGATGGGTGTTTGCAGGCTGGCCAAGCCCCCCCAACAGTGGGGACCCTCACCCCATGGAGGTTTGGCCATCCTGGGTGAGGGGCTGAGGGCTGTTTTCAGGTTGGCCACACCCCCTTTAGGGTGGGGGTCCCCATTGGGGTGCCTGGCCAATCTGGGTGAGGGGCTAAGGGCTGGCTGGCCAAGCCCCTCCAGCAACGGAAGTTCCCAGCCTCTCCTTTTTTTCCTCTTTTTTTTTTTTTTTAATTCTGGGATTTATATACCTTCTATAATTGAAACTTTGTTGCTTTGAGTGGAGCTCAGAGCCAGCCAGGGCAGGCAGGAGGGAAGCCTCCTGCTCATTCCAGCTCCGTGGCCACGGCCGGCTGAAAGCAGGTATCTGGGGTTTATTTACCTTCTATAATTGAAACTTTGTTGCTTTGAGTGGAGCTCAAAGCTTGGCTTCCTCCATCATTGGGGCAAGCAAGCCTCCTGCTTGCTCCAGCTCAGTGGCTGCTGGACGCCATCTTGGTTGGGTTAATTTGCATATAGTCACTCTGATTGGCTGGTGGGCATGGCTTAAGGCATAGCGTAGGTACAGTCAATTTGCATGTTTGTCTTTTATTAGTGTAGATATATATATTTCTTATTATAAATCTCAATGTCACACCATGGAAAACTGCTCAGCAATGAAAAGTAATGAACTATTGGTACATAAAACAACTTGGATGAATCTCCAAGGAATTATTATGAAAAATGCCAATCCCCAAAGGTTACATAGTATGTGATTACATTTTTATAACATTCTTGAAATAACTGGATTTTCAAAATAGACATGGATTGCTTCTGACCTGCTCTAAAACGGTGATCTCTGAGCTCTAGGAGTTCTGCTGTTGGTTTAACCTGCACGTTAGGGGGAACAGAAGGATGGTATAGGGAGAGGCAGAGTAGCTCTAGGAACTGCCTCCTGTGATTATGGAGCCGGCAAGTCTCGCAAGCGCAGGGTGCAGGGGCAAGCCAAGGCCCAGGAGCACACTGCGCAGGTCCAGTGCAAGGCCGGGAAGCCGTGTCCCCATCACAGGTGGCAGGAGGAAGAACCCCTCACCCTCGAAAGCCTTTTCTTCCATGCAGACCTTCAGCTGATTGGCTGAGACCCGCCCACACTGCAGTCAGCTTTACTCAGTCCATCAATCCAGGTGCTAATTTCATCCAAAAAACACTCACAGGCACAGCCAGAATCATGCTTTATGAGAGAGCTGGGACCCCAGAGCCCTGTCAAGTTGACACATAAAGTTAACCATTATGACTTGTATTTTAGCATCATTAATAATTAATTTCCTTGGTAATCCCATGTTTTGGTTTTGTCTGGCTGAATAACAACACCCCCTGCCTCCACAACATAGTTAAAACGTTAGAGGCCTAAAACCAGCATTCTTCGGTGCTGATGGTCTTGTGCGTCAGGGGAGAGACGGAGGCTCAGCCAGCAGCTCCTGCCTGACTCCCGGGGTGTCGGCTGGGCTGAGAGGACATCCTGGCTCCTGCGTAGAGGCCTCCAGCACTCAGCCTGAGCCTCCTGGCCTCCTGGCCTCCTCGCCACCGCGGGCCTGGGGTCACAGTGCTCGCACACGCTGCCTCCCACACCCAGGGCGATGCAGGTTCTGGGCGATGCATTGCTCCCACCTTATTCTATGACCCAAGTATCACCAGCACCGCCAGGATTTGAGGGGGGCGGGGGGGGAAGGCAGCCCGCAGTGTGGTCGGGAGTGAAGGTGACTCTGAAGGAAAGCATGTGCCTGGAGTCCAAGCCACCCCTCCTGTGGATGTAGCATTAAAGCATCGTTCCGACCAGCAGCCCCGGGCTTCTCCAGCCACCAGCAGTCAGTGAGGCTGAGAATCCCCCGACAAGGGCCAGTTAACCGGTGGGAAGGGGTCGGGAAAGTGTGTGGGGACTGAACGGAACGCCATTTGAGCCGTGGCCTGGCAGCTCTGTAAGGTGCTTGCGCTCTGAGCTCATCAGAGGCCTGACCGCATTCTCTTCAGAGCCTCCGGTGGGATGCAATCGGCCACCTGCTGAGTCTGGGGCACATTTTACCCCAACCCTCTCCTATTTCAGAGCTTCGGCCTGTGTCCTGGGTGCACCCTGAGTGGCCAGGCCCAGAACCTTCTACGTGGCTGTCTCCATCCTGGCTGGAGCGCGGGGAGCCTCGGGCAGCTGAGCGCCTGCCGAGGGAGCCATGTGCATGCAGGGAGCACCTGAGTCCCCATCTCCCATCTGCCTGGTACACCTCCCAGCCTCCCAGTCTCCCAGCCTCCCAGCCTCCCAGCCTCTATGGAGAGTAGCCGACTGGGTGCCAACAGACCAGGGGCTTCTCAGTTTCTCCCTGGAGTCAGGCGGGAGGGTTCCTGTCAATTCCCAACGTTTGAGAAGGGGTTTCCCTGGCTCTGCAGCTCCTGGCGTTAAATCATCGACTCAGACGGGAATGACCTGTTGGACTTCTGGCCTCCTACGTTGGTCCTGTGAACAGAGGGGCCGTCTGTGGATGAGGTGACTCGCCTCCTGGGGGCGGCCACAGGGCAGAAATCAGGGAGGGAAACAGGCAGTTGGTGGCTGCGCAGTCCCAAGGCACAGTCCCCAGGGCCAGGGGACAGAGGCGGGGTTCCCCCCGCCTGCCTGGCCAGTGTGTGTCCAGCGTCCTCCCTTCCCTGGACAGCCTTGGTGGCCCAGACCCACTGCACCCAGTCCTGCGCCCCACGCCGGCTCTCGGAACAGCATGAGCTGGTGTGGTTCCCGTTTAAGGTACCTGCACAAATGGCCAAAGAAGCCAAAAGGGTGCCAGATCCCAGCAGTGCCGTTTCCCAGGGTGGACGGGCCGGCTGCCTGGGCACGGGCTCTTCTCCCACGGCATCCGGGCCAAATGGGCACGTGCTCAGCCAGGGCTCTCAGGTTAAAGTGGGTCGGGTTACGACTGAAAGGCAAACCTGTGCTCAGAAAACTTCTCGAACGTTGGGCAGGTGGCCTGGCTGGGCTTTCCAGGGCCAACCTGGTCCCCAGCATCTGGCCCAGCCCCACACCGGCAGCCAGGGCCTCTCAGGGGAAGGGACAGTGACAGAGGCCAGAGGAAGGACCGCGTTTCTGCTCCCTCCTGGGCCAGGCGTGCCTGGGGATCTGGGCCTGGCACCGTCCCAAACACTGGGAACAAAGTTAAAGACCATGTTGGCATTTGGACGGGCCCCACTGGGCGGGAGCTCTTGTTTGCTAGGCAGAGAGTGAGCCTCCTGCTGAAAGCGGCAGGAGGAGAGAACAGCCATAAGCAGATCAGCCCGCAGCCGGGCACCGGGGCACCGAGGAGGCCGGCCTCTGCCCTCCGGGCCCTGCAGGCCCACGGGCCGGCCTCGCAGCCTGGCTCCGGCGAGCAGCACCGGACGCTCCGTCTATTTTCAGAGCCGGCATTAGAAGGCCCGGTGCCTTCTGAAGCTTCCTTTTCTCTGGCGTCGGTGCCCTGATTGAGCGGCACTCGCCACACCGCTCCCACCCACACCGCCGGGACGCACTGGCGCGCCTTTTACCTGAATTGCCAAGGAAGCTTGACATGAGCAGCATTTGTGGTTTTGTTTCTTAATCTGGCTCCGTCTCTGAGTCCCGGAGCCACAGTGTGGCAGCCACTCTGGCAAAGCAGTGCTTTCCCACAGCCCAGAGCACACCCGCCAGCCCTTCCCAGGCGCCGCCAGCTCTCCCGTGTGTGCAGCAGCCCTCCTCACAGCAAGTCCACGGCCATGAGCAGCCCCCACTCCCCTCCGCCCCGGAATGCCACAAAGCGCAGTGACTACTGGGCTTCATGATCCCCACATACTTAGCCAAGCCCCCAGTAACAGGCCGAGTCCACCCAGTAGGAAAACAGGCCCTGCTCCAGATACCCCTCCCCTGGGCCTCACCCCTGCTCCTGCCACCACCTCAGGAACCGGTCCTGGCCTCCCTCTCTCCTGGGCCTCACCCCTGCTCCCAGCAGCACCTCAGGGACCTGTCCAGGCCTCCCTCTCCTCTGGGCCTCACCCCTGCTCCCAGCACCACCTCAGGGACAGGTCCAGGCCTCCCTCTAACCTGGGCCTCACCCCTGCTCCTGCCACCACCTCAGGGACCTGTCCTGGCCTCCCTCTCTCCTGGGCCTCACCCCTGCTCCCAGCACCACCTCAGGGACCTGTCCAGGCCTCCCTCTCTCCTGGGCCTCACCCCTGCTCCCAGCACCACCTCAGGGACTGGTCCAGGCCTCCCTCTCTCCTGGGCCTCACCCCTGCCCTGCCACCACCTCAGGGACCTGTCCAGGCCTCCCTCTCTCCTGGGCCTCACCCCTGCCCTGCCACCACCTCAGGGACCTGTCCTGGCCTCCCTCTCTCCTGGGCCTCACCCCTGCCCTGCCACCACCTCAGGGACCGGTCCTGGCCTCCCTCTCTCCTGGGCCTCATCCAGCTGAAAACACAGTCAGACACCTCTGCCATGTGCTGTCGGGGGACCCACAGCTCTGGGGGTCGGGAGCCTGTCTGAGCGCCCAGGCCTGAGGCTGCCCCGCCTCTGGGGGAGAGGGCACTCCTGAGCAAGGGCCTCGATCCTTGCAGGGTGCGAGGCAGGGCGGTGAGCTGTAGACCTCCATTCACTACCGACCTCAAGCGAAGACGCTGCCCCACCCAGGACTGGGCCCGGTCAGAGCCCCGGATTCCGGGATCGTGTCAGCAGCCGCTCGTTACAGAGGTGCGCTGTGCCGGGCGGCAGGGCTTCGAGCACGGGGGTGGAACTCTCACAAGGACCCCGTGAGGGCAGACGCACAGCATGACACACATTTAACAAAGTGGGAGCCCCCATGTGCACCCAGGACTTGGGTTAATAATAACGCACCAATGTTAATTATAACAAAGGGACCGCACTCATGCAGCAGGTTGATAAGAGGGAAAACTGGGTATGTGAACTCTACACAGGATCGGATCAATGACTGTGTAAATCATAGCTCCACTCAAAAAATAAACTGTGAGAATCTGCGGTGGCAAAAAGGAGAGAAGAGAACCCATGCGTCCATTCAGAGCCATTTGCACTCAATGTGCCCGGAAGGTTCTGGGCGGCGGCAGAGCTGGGAAAGGGCGGCAGCTATTGCCTTTCCGTCCCCTTTGAGTGGTGTACCCAGTGCGTGCGCTACCTCTGCAGGAGTGACTGTGATTTAGCTGAGAATACGGAGCTAAGACCAAGCTTTCAATAGCACAGGCAGAAGCGAAACGCTGGGGAGAGAGCAGAGCCGACAACTCCAACTGCCGAGACAGGTGGGCCACGTGCTCAGCCTTTAGATGTGGGTGGGTGGTTTTTGTTTGACCGAATATTGGTAGGTTCCAAGTTACAGCGCAGCTGTCCAGCTTCTGAGCCACAGGAGGTGGTCACACGGTAATCCCGGGCCCCTGGGACAGCCGGCCGGAGCCAGGGGGGCCCCTCGGACGTGGCCGTGGTGTAGGTGCCCCCAGCGGCCCTGCTGTCTGGTGCCGAGAGTCCCTTGTTCCAGAGCCTTGGGGGCTGCTGCGCACCTATGTGTCAGTCTCGGAGGTGACTGGCTCCGTGAGTCACCCACCTTCCCTTCATGAAGCACCCGTTCTGCCTGGGGAGGACCTCCGGGTACAGTGGGTGATGACTCAACACGAGACCCACCACAGGGGCGAAGGTGCCGCCCTGCTCCCAGCCTCCCAGCCCACGAATTCCTAAACACCTCTGGGAGGCCACGGCCAAGGGACAAAACGGTTAACAAGGACTTGGGGGTTAAAGGACTAAGCAGCGGGGAAGGGGTACTGGGGGGGGGGGCGAGGACCAGGGTGGGGGCGTGGGGCGGGGACTGGGTGGGGTGGGACTAGGCAGGGCGGGGCACGAGGGTTGCGGGCTGTTATTGCACTGTTGTTACTGTTTGCTGTTTTAAGAGGAAAATACCTAATGCCTGTGCATGGAGAGTATTATTTTGTGGCAACAAGAGGCCAACGCCGCCCGCTTTGCTTCCCCGCAGTGTTTTAATCTCACAAAACGTGTCAGCCTGTGGACTCGCCCGCTGGCCCTCTCCCCGCACAGAAATCTAAGGGGGCCTCAGCCCTGGCCGAGGGCAGGACCGACAGCAGCAGCCGCCCCTGCCCGGGGCCTCCTGGGACGGACGGCCAGGCTCCTGTGGGCGAGGGGACGGTGCGGAAGTGGCATCACAGCTGCAGCGGGCGGCCCTCGAGGACGTGAGGGCCCCCCCGCGGGGCTGCTGCCAGCCCTCGGCCAGCACCCGCAGCGCTGAGGCGCTGGGCATCTTTTTCTTGGGGTGTCTCTCTGTTTCTCTCCATTTAGCAGGAGTGTGTCCCCTTCGCTTCCAATTGCACTGGGGGGGCTGGATGCACTGCAGCCTCAGCCAGAGGCGCGAACGTTAGTCACAATGTGCAGCGGGGGCTTCTGGGGTCCCCCTGGGTGGGGGTGCAGGGTGAGAAGACAGCCCAGGCGGTGTGAAGTCCCGGTGGCAGCGTGGGAAGCCCTCGGATGCTGGGTCGCCTGGGGTGCTGTTACCTCCAGGCCCTCTGAGATCAGCGGCATCAGGTGTGGTGGGACCGGGAATGCGCCGGGACTCCAGGCGGGTCGGCCACCAGCCCGGGTTGGAGAAGCACAGCTGCAGGGGACAGGAGCCGCTCCTCCGCGGCCTGGGCTCGCTGTCCCCGCCCCGCAGGCTCCAGAGTCCACGGCCTTCGATGGCCGTCCTACAAGGGCCTTCTGGAGCTGTTGCCAGCGCAGTACTTAGGCTACAAAGGGAGGGGCCGGGAGGCGCAGGGCCCGCCCTCGCAGGTGAGGGCGCAGGAGACTAGCCCCAGACCTTCGGAGGTTGGCCTGGGGCAGGACACTGCAGCCGCCTCAGGCCGGCTCCCTGGCTCTGCGGGCGCCTCCCACCTGCAGAAGCCTGCTGGGTCCACAGGCCAGGAACGGTCCAGGCGCAGCCACTCCTAAGAGGCTGGGAGGGGGTGAAGAGCCAGCTCCCCTCCCTCCCGGCACTCGGGGCGCTCAGCAGGGCTCCGCGGAGGGTCTGCGGAGGGTGAGCCCCTCCCCCACCCCCTTGCAGCAGGGACCTTTCGCGGCTTTCCTCCTCCCTTCTCCCGCCTCACTGCGCTCCTGGGAGCCAGCGCCCCAACAACCTGAGCCGTGTTCTCGCCTCAGGCTCAGTGGGTGGAGAAGCCAGACCAACAGCCACCTCCAGCTAATGGGGATTCCTGTCCCTCTGCTCCCCAGGAATAGTTTTGTATTGTTTCATTTTTAAGAATCAAGGATAAAAAAGAAAACAAAAGTTATCAAAGTAGAATGGACTAAATCCAGGTAAACCAATTAGTCTTAAGTCATTCAAAATATAGACAGAAAAACATGCCAATAATAGAAGTGCAAATTCAGGCATGGCCACTGGCCCTGACCCTGTTATGCAAGTGACAGGCCTGACAGTTCGGAACAACAACATGACATCTGAAATCAAAGAAGCCAGAGAGCTACTCCTGATGCGGGCGCAGGAAACGGAGGGCACAGCGAGAGGAATGAGCTCCTGATCCGGGCCGGCACTCGGTGAGTCTCCAGGAAACCACGCGAGTGAAACGCCAGCCCCAACAGGTGACAGACTGTCCGGGTCCATGTACACAGCATTCTGGAAAGACACCAGTATAGAAGTCAGGACCAGAGCAGTGATGTCAGGAGTCAAGGGGACGTGGCGGTAAAAGGTGCGGTGGAAGTGTCTTACCTTGGCTGCACCAGTGTCTGCTCCCGGCTGCCACGGGGAACTTCAGTTCTGCAAGATGCCCCCGTGGGAGAAAACCAGGTAAAAGGCACACGGTCTCTCTGTGGTGGCTCTTACAACCGCATGTGAACCTACAGCCACTCAAAATAAAATCACCTAAAGTTTTAGACAGAACAGATAAACAGAAAAATTAATAAATCTGAAGGATTCTAATGTCATGTTCATACACATAAAGTAACAGGAGGAAATGGGAAAATGACTTCGAAAGCCAGGGATTCAGTGAATAACAGCTACTTCATAGTTGCAAACATTGTTTGTATCACAGAGATTTCAAAGTTCATCCTCAAAACATAAAGAAATATTACTCTCAAAGCCTGAGCCCATTTCTCCCATTGGATTCTCGATGGCTCCCTTAACAGCTCCCTTTACCACCGGAGAACCGAGCCTAAGGCCATCTTCAAACAGCCCCTGTGCAGCCGCCACGAACATGACTACTCCCACAGCCTTACAGCGTGTCCCCAGCAGCTCTTGTTTCCCAGCGTTCCTACACTCTGGCCCATCCCCACACTGGAGAATTCGCGAGTCTCCCCTTCTTTTTTCATATGGCCTCAGAGTCTACGACTACCTGTCCCCTCTCCCCCGTAGGCCCTTTACGCAGCTTTTCAATGGACCCCCTGGGGGCTGTCCACAGTTTAAATTCTTTCCTGTTCATCTAACCTGTTACATGGACTTAAGGTCATGGGATAAGTCAGGGATTTTTTCTTCTGATCTGGATACAGTTCTCTTTAAAAAGTTAGAAAAAGTGGCACATTTCATGCCATTAACAAAACATGCCAATGCAACTGTAAGCTACAGTGTCTCATGTCCACAGGTGGTAACAGTGGGCAATGGAACAACTTCTGCCCATTGGGGTTTGATGACACATTGAGCATCAGTGGGACTGGGCCCTAATCGCGTTCACGTGCCCAGATGTGTTCGTTGCTGTGTAACAATCACCCTGCAGCTGGGAGGTGGACGCAACCACAGGTGGCCACTGCCTGACTGCTGTGAGTCAGGTCCAGGGGGCCTTACCTGGGAGGCTCTGGTCAGGCTCTCTCATGGGGGACAAGGCCAATGCCTCCATCTGAAGGTGGTCAGGCAGGAGGAAGTCCCTCTTACTCAAAAGTGGCCAGCTTTTCTGTTCACTGCAGGTCGTCAACCAGTTGGATGAGACCCACCCACACTGGGGAGGGCATCTGCTCACTCTCTAGATTTAAATGTTAAGCTCACTCAATGAGTGTTTCAGGTTTCTTAGGCTATATTCCACACCCCTATGTTCATAGCAGCACAATTTAAATAGCTAAGATCTGGAAACAGCCCAAGTGCCCATCAGCAGATGTGTGGATAAAAAGCTGTGGTACATTTACACCATGGAATACTATGCAGCTGTAAAAAAGAAGAATCTCTTACCCTTTGAGACACCATGGAGGCACCTGGAGAGTATTATGCTAAGTGAAATAAACCAGTCAGAGATAGACAAGTATCACATGATGTCACTCATGACATCATGTGGAATCTAATGAACAAAATACACTGATGAACAAAATAGATACGGAGACATAGAAGCATGGAACAGACTGTTGAACCTCAGAGGGAAGGAGGGAGTGGGAAGAGATCAACCAAAGAACTTGTATGCATATATGAATAACCCATGGACATAGACAATAGGGTGATGAAGGCCTGGGGCAGGCGGGGGGGGGGGAGGGGTCAGGGAGGGGGTGTTTAGAAGGAATCAATGGGGGAGGGAAGAAGGACATGTATAATACTTTCAACAATAAAGATTTTTAAACATAAAAATAAATAAATGTTAAGCTCATCCAAAAATGTGCAGAATAATGTTTAAACAAATATCTGGGCACCCCATGGCCCAGTCAAGTTAACACATAAAATCAGTGGCCATGCCCACTTTTCTCTATTAACTCACCAGCATTAATTATAACACTACTCTCCCCGAGGTGTTTCACTTGACTGCCCCCTGCCCATCTGGGGGGAGCCTGATTCTCAGAGGCATCACCACCTGCTCAAGGCCACCTACATGCTTCTCCTTCTCCCATCTCTGCACTTGGAGTCTCCCTCCCACCACACACTCCCCGGCCCTATGCCTAGTTTTGGGTGAAAGAGTTAATGTTGTAAATATTTTAAGTTGTAGACTGTTACTATGCTCTATCCTCCAGAATGAATGCTCAGCCTCAAGAATCCTTAGTTAACACGCACGTGCTCATTCTTCAGTTATTAACCGTAGCCTCTGAGAGACTGAACGGCAGCCCAAGACGTCCTGTCTGCCCACGGCGTGTCAGCCTCCGCCTCTCAGGGTTACGGGGCCTTCTTTTCACCCTCCTCAGATAATGCAGTGGCTGTCCTTTCTGAGGCCCGATGTTCCACAATGACCCCATTTTTTCTGAAACATAAATTTTATTTTTTCTCAAAATAATTTATTTGGATCATTTTCTTAATAGTTATCTTCTGTCCTCCAATGCTGTTAATGAGACATGTAACACTAATCTCATTTTTATGTTTAAAAACATCTGAATGCCTATAGGTGTTAATTACTTTATCAGGAAATTCCCTGGAGTGTGACTAAAGAGGTGTCTTGGGTGAAGTCTCATAGGTGCTGGGCCCCGCGCCACAGCTCTCACGGGCATCAGCCACATGGCCCTCCTGGCTCCAGCGCAGGGCCGCTCAAATGAGGGCAGGGAGTGAACTGAAGTGCCACTGAAACGCTAGCAAGTGCAATAGGATGTTCTGTTCAGGTCTAGGCACGGGTCACACGGGTCACACACACACACACACACACACACACACACACACACACACACGGGCGGACCTAGAGGTGTAGCGCTAACATTTTCCACGCTCCTGGAAGCTGGCGGGCAGCGTGGATTAAGTTCACTTCAGCCTGGGCGCGTCATGACAGCGGCTGGCCACCTCTTTCCAAAGGCAACCTCCTCCCGGGCCTTACCTGCCACAGCCATTAAAAGGCCCCGTCAGCAGGCTCTGGGTGGCATTTGTCCACCACACAGGGGGTCAGACGGAAGCCTCCTTTCCCTCGCCCCACCCCCAGCCAGGGTGGAGGGGGCGAGGAGCAAGCAGAGGTTACCCTGGAAGGGAAGTTCACAGACCTGGAGGGCATGACGCTAAGTGAAAGAAGTGGGAGAACTAATACCTTATGATTCCATTCATATGTGGAATCTAAAGAGCAAGAGAAACACACAAAAGAAACAAACTGATAGATGCAGAGACCATTTTGATGGTTGCCAGGTGCGGGGTGAGTGAAAAAGGGGAAGGGATCGCCGGTTACAGGAACAGCCCCCGGAACGTGAAGCACAGCACGGGGAACACAGGCAATGAGACTGTAGTGACTGAGTGTGTGCCGGGCACTCTCAGGGCGTCGCTTTGCAGGTTATACAATGTCTAACCGCTACGCATACACCTGAAAGTAATATAAAATAATACTGATGCCAACCATATTGAGAAAAGAAGGGAGGGAGGGAGGGAGGGAGGGAGGGAGGGAGGGAGGGAGGGAGGGAGGGAGGAAGGAAGGGACCATGGAAACCAGAGTGCCTCCCCAGGGTGAGAAGGCAGCAGGCAGGAGCCCTGGGCACAGCCCCTCTGGGTGCTGGTGTCTCGCCCAGTGGCTCAGTCCTCCAATCTGTCAGCTTCACCTGCAATTTCAAATAATGGGGATCACAAACCACGTGGCTGTGTTTTATGGCAAGAAGTGACACCAACTAGGGGGAGTAAGTCGGGGTGCCGGCGCCCCACACCCAGGAGCGCAGGCCCACTAGAGCGATGCCCGTGAAAAGCGCCCAGGGAAACGGCCAACGGCCTGGTCTGCTCATGCCCGCACCTGCAGAGCAGGAGGCTGTCCGCAAGCTCTCTGCTCCTCGACGCCTCTCAGCCGCTCTCTCCACAAGCAGAAAGAAACTCTCTTTGAACCGGCCATGGTTTTCCTCGAAAACATTCATTTAAAATGTCTTGCAATTATTGACACTCTCATTACATCTTGGCAGGGGCCGAGTATCAGCGCCTGCATGGGAGCCCGCTGGGAGGAGCGTCTCACTGGTGAGAAGGGAAATAACGCCAAGGCGCTGTCCGAGGACACTGCGCTTGAAACTCATGGGATGTGAGCTTGATTGTCCAGCAGTAAGGGGGCCAGCGGGGGGTGGGGGGACGGCTCTGCTGATGGCCACCATGGCTACCTGCACCACTCCCCCCCTTTCTCTTTCTCTCCCTCTCTCTCTCTCTTTCACACACACACACACACACACACACACACACACACACACACGAGCTCAGCTGGGCATTCGTCCAAATGATTCATATTAAATTCTAGCCGTGTTCAGCACTAAAGTCATCTACCCTCAGAGGATCAGTTACATCAACTAACAAGCCTGGGGATTGATAAGCAGCTAAAATTAGGTCATCACATAGCAGCGGCTTCTGACGGATGCAGTGTCGCCGCAGGTTTGCTATTTAAAGATCCGTTACGGTTCCTTCCTGTAGCCGCAACGCGCACACAACAAAGACGGGCCTCTGGTGACAGGGCAAGCGCGGCTGCCTGCCCTGCCGCCTGCAGCAGAGGTTTCCCGGGCCCTGGCGAGCTCAGCTCTCAGACTGAGCAACAGAAATAAATGCATTTTAACTCCACGTCCAGAGCATGATAGAGGCTATTTCTCCTTCCTCGGGGCGAATTCCACCAAGTTATTTTAATCCCCTTAAAAGCCTCTGTCAGACACTTCAGCCTCCAGATCGGACCCAGCTTGGGGTTTCAAGGTCCCTCATCCAGGCGCAGCAGCGCCCGTGCTTGCCGCTGGCCCCGGGGCCGCGCTGCCTGGCTCTCTCCTGCGGTTTTACTCGCTGGCCTCGCGCGGCTCCCGCCCCTCTCTGCGGTTTGCTTGTGTGTGTCTCGGGGCCTGGGGCTGGGGCTCCGTGTCGTCGCGTTTAGGCTGGTTGTCAAGGGTCTGGTTCCACAGCGCCAGGGCATTCAGCCACCGCAGCTCTGAGGGACTGTGGGGCCCCCGTGGGCCGGGACCTCGGGGAGGGCAGCGGGCCCACGGTGGGGAGAGAGGAGCGGAGGCAGGAGAGTAGAACAGGGCGCACAGGCCTCAGCTCTGCCCTGCCCTTCTCCGTCTTGGCTGGAACGCCGCAGGCATGACCGCCTCTCCCCAACGCCCTGGGGTGGGGAGGGGGCAGGACCAGCCGCCTCAGCAGTAACCCCCAGCGTCAGAGCAGAGGACCACCCTCTCCCCCTCGCTCACGTTTAATGAAACCTCCCACCCAGACCCCGTCATCACGGCTAGTCTCCCAGTCGCCCTCTCACTTCCCCTTGCGTACTATCGCTTTAATAAATTTATTAAATTTATTTTGCGTGGCTAACCCTTCCTGTCATACTATTTTCTTTTCTTTTTTTTTTTCAATCCTCACCCAAGGATATTTTTTTCATTGTTTTTTGTTGTTGTTGTTTTTTAGAGAGAAAGTAGAGGGGTGGGGGGAGAGAGAAATATCAATGTGAGAGAGACACATCGATTGGTTGCCTCCCACACAGGCTCCATCTGGGACTGAAGATTGAACCTGAAACCCAGGTACATGCCCTTGAACAGGAGTCGAACCCACGACCTCCAGTGCACAGGCCGACACCCTCACCTCTGAGCAAACCAGCGAGGGCTGCCACACTCCTGAATTCCTTCTTGTTCCGTGACAAGGACCTGGGTCCGGTGGAGGCCTCCCGTGGCCCCCACGGTGCCGGCGGACAAGAGCTTCAGTGACAAAGACGGGGCCCCAGCTCGGGACGGCCCAGAGGACAGGGCTCCCCCGATGCAGACAGGCGGGTCGGCCCAGAGCTGCCCCACGCCCCGGAGGGGGCCAGGGCACGTTCCTCCCGTCCCCCTGGGTTCTCAGCCTGTCTGTCTGTCCGTCCGTCCCGCTGATCCTCACCGTCCCCCTGGCTTCTCAGCCTGTCTGTCCGTCCGTCCTTCCCGCTGACCCTCACCGTCCCCCTGGCTTCTCAGCCTGTCTGTCTGTCCCTCCTTCCCGCTGACCCTCACCGTCCCCCTGGGTTCTCAGCCTGTCCGTCCCTCCTTCCCGCTGACCCTCACCATCCCCCTGGGTTCTCAGCCTGTCCGTCCCTCCTTCCCACTGACCCTCACCATCCCCCTGGGTTCTCAGCCTGTCCGTCCGTCCTTCCCGCTGACCCTCACCGTCCCCCTGGCTTCTCAGCCTGTCCGTCCGTCCTTCCCGCTGACCCTCACCATCCCCCTGGGTTCTCAGCCTGTCCGTCCGTCCTTCCCGCTGACCCTCACCGTCCCCCTGGCTTCTCAGCCTGTCTGTCCGTCCCTCCTTCCCGCTGACCCTCACCGTCCCCCTGGCTTCTCAGCCTGTCCGTCCCTCCTTCCCGCTGACCCTCACCATCCCCCTGGGTTCTCAGCCTGTCCGTCCCTCCTTCCCACTGACCCTCACCGTCCCCCTGGGTTCTCAGCCTGTCCGTCCGTCCTTCCCGCTGACCCTCACCGTCCCTCTGGCTTCTCAGCCTGTCTGTCCGTCCGTCCTTCCCGCTGACCCTCACCGTCCCCCTGGCTTCTCAGCCTGTCCGTCCCTCCTTCCCGCTGACCCTCACCATCCCCCTGGGTTCTCAGCCTGTCCGTCCCTCCTTCCCACTGACCCTCACCGTCCCCCTGGGTTCTCAGCCTGTCCGTCCGTCCTTCCCGCTGACCCTCACCGTCCCCCTGGCTTCTCAGCCTGTCTGTCTGTCCCTTCTTCCCGCTGACCCTCACCATCCCCCTGGGTTCTCAGCCTGTCTGTCTGTCCTTCCCGCTGACCCTCACCGTCCCCCTGGCTTCTCAGCCTGTCCGTCCGTCCTTCCCGCTGACCCTCACCGTCCCCCTGGCTTCTCAGCCTGTCCGTCCGTCCTTCCCGCTGACCCTCACCGTCCCCCTGGATTCTCAGCCTGTCTGTCTGTCCCTTCTTCCCGCTGACCCTCACCATCCCCCTGGGTTCTCAGCCTGTCTGTCTGTCCTTCCCGCTGACCCTCACCGTCCCCCTGGCTTCTCAGCCTGTCTGTCTGTCCTTCCCGCTGACCCTCACCGTCCCCCTGGGTTCTCAGCCTGTCTGTCCGTCCTTCCCGCTGACCCTCACCGGCGGCGATCACACTGTCATCACAGACACCGCTGTCCCACCGCGGTCAGGCTGGCGGGTTGGGAAGGTGAAGGGCGCACCCAGGACCGGCTCCCATTTCTGAGGCCGCGGCTTCTGTCCCTGCGGGCGCTCCTCACGGAGCCCAGGAGACAGTGGGGCTGCGCCAGCCCTGGGCTCCGCTTCCCGTGCCGTGGAGGGTGCACCGCCGCTCACCAGGGGCCCAGCTGATGGGGCCGCTCAGATGGGAGAGGAGACAAAAGATGTTAAACTTTGATTTTAAACCTCAAAGTGGTTGTTCCTGGCTGTGTCTCTGCATCTGCACACACAGCACCCCACGGACCTGCCCTAGTTAGGGTTCCCCCATGACAGGCCGGTGCAGGCAGCATATCTGGGGAGTTATTCCAAGAGCCCTGGTGACAAGGAGGACGAAGAACTGTAAGTGGGATGGGACAGGGAAGGCAACGTGAAAGCCAGTCGTCACCATGGTAACTGAGCCCTAGCCCATTTGGGCCCCCTGGGTGCCAGGGTGGAGCTCAGGGTGAAGTTGCAGGACCTGTGTGAGCCCCGCCCATGGACCCCGCAGGGAGCCCGGCCAGGCACGCACTGACTGGGTGCTCCAAGCTGGCAGGCTGCCCTCCTGGCGGCAGGGGAGTGGAGGGCGGGCGGGCAGCACTGGCCACAGCTGCTGGGAGGCCCCCAGGAGAAAAGGGAGCACAAGTCCTGATCGTCAGGAGCTATTTCCCAGGGTTACGTCGTGGCACCGCCCCAGCCACGTGCCTTCACACGGAGGAGGTGCTAAGATCATTCCGTGGGGGAGGATGGGGCCATGTGCGGGCCCTCCAGCCAGAGGGCTTGCTCCTCGCGGCCAGCAGGCTCCGCCCTGTAAGTGATCCCGGTGTCATCGAGAAGCACCTGCGCCTGGTTGTTAGATTGCAGCAGGAGGGCCCTGTAGGTCACCTGGGCTGATTACATTTTCCAAAAAAGCCACACCAGTTGGCATAGCCCGAGAGGCGCATCTCCGCCCCTCCTCTGTGCTGAACTGTGCTCTTCACAGCCACCGGTGGGAGCCCAGCGCCAGCACCTCAGCCTGGGACTGCGATGGAGGTGGCCCCGCACAGAGGTACCTAAGGCGCAGTGAGCTCACTGGGTGGGCACAACCCAGTCTGAGTGGCATCTTAATAGAAGAGGCGGGTAGGACTCGGGCATGGAGGGACAACCACGAGAGGACACAGACTCCCAGCCCCCAAACTGAGGGAATAGCCTGTTGTTTAACTGTCCAGTCTGTTCCCCGGAACTACTGTCCCTTGAGCCTGGACGACGCCAGAACTGCCTTAGCCAGCAGAAGGCAGTGGGAGTGACACTGAGACCTCAGGGAGGCACGGGGCTTCCTGTTCCAGGACGCTCGCTTCACAGCTCGGCCAGCGTGCTGCCAGGGCCCCACTGGCCAGCACAGGGACACCGCCCACCCGGCCCCAGACACCCCTGAGGGAGGCGTCAGGGCACCTGGGGGAGACACACACCTGAGGGTTCTCAGCACCACCACGCAGCTGCATCCGCACACCGCGCCGCCCCTGGTGAGCAGGTGGCCAGGGAACCCTCACCTTCCTTCTGCCCATCACCCGGGAGTGCAGCCCGCATAGGAAGCCTGCGGTGGCAGTCACCTCGAAGAGCTGCCAGCAAGCAAGGAAATGCTACTTCGATGGGGGCCGCCGGAGTCGCCTGCAACACTGACACGCGCTTCCACACACGCCACAGGGTCCGTGTTCCCTGTGGTGCCTTCCCCTGTGGCTAGAAGGGCTCTCCTGGGGAAACCCTCTAACCATTCCAGTGTTGCCAGTTACCTACTGCAGGGTCGTGTGGGTTTCCTATAACAGCAATTGAATGAAAAGATCAGCCCTGGGTGGAAGCAGGCCTGAATGTACGTAGATTATTTGAAGCAGTGCCTGGTACATGGGGACAGACAGGCTAAGAGACTTCTGCCGTAAAGGCGGCCGCCCTGGGGCCAGGCTCGCCAACACCCAGAAGCCGGTCCAGGGGTGATCTGGTGGCCTGGCACTGCTCATTGCTGGAACCTTCCACAGCTCCCCAGGGCTTCCCAGCAAGTGGCTTGGGTTGAGAACCCTAGTTTGAACCAGAGTGTGTGGCCTTGGGTGGCAATCAGAGCCTGCTTTCTTCCCAAAGGGAATTGAGAAGCAAATTCAGGTTGTCAAACACACGTGCTCCCTTCCTGTCACAGGTGCTAACACTTACTAACAAGTCAGAGGGAAAGGCGTCCCGTTTGGAGGAGCCCTCAGGGAGCTTCCTGCCCCCCCCCCCCAAGCCGGCTGCCCTTGGCCACCGCCCCTTCTGGACCTGCTCTGGGCATGAAGAAACATGCAGGCCAGCGCCCTCCCCCAGCTCCTGACGCCAAGGGTTACGTGTGGCCGGGCCTTCCCGGTGGCTCTCAGGGCGCACACCAGCTGGACGGCTCCTTGGACTACCTGGGGGGGGTGGGGGGGGAGCAAGCTGTGCACAGCGGCTGCTCCTGCATGTACCCATCCACGCAGCAGTCGCCAGGCCTTACTACCTGCCCAGCACCTGCCAGGTGGTTGGGGAAGGGCTGTGGGCAGCAGAGACCTAGTCCTGGCTCCCCGCAGCCCACAGCGTATATCACATTACATTCCGGTATGTTATGACTACCGTAGTCCTCACGATATTCTCATAAACGAAGTAAATGGAAGTGGTATGAGAAGCAGACAGGGTGCTGAGGTACAGAATAACTGGGGGACATGCGTTACCAAGACGCGGAGGGGTGACCCTCCAACGGCCTGAAGGACAGGTGGGAGCAGGTCGCAGAAGGGGATGCACCTGCAGCAGCTGTCGTGTCAGGTCCCCGGGTGGCACCCCCACTCCCTGGGTTTCTCACGCCCAAGGAGGCGGCCTGTGTGGCCAGCTGCCTCGGGAGGACGGAGGTTGCTGGGCTGGTGTCCCCGGCACAGCCGGCAGCCGCCAAGCCCGGCGGCAGATCCTCCCAGGGGAGCTGACGTGCCCACTCAGTCCTGCGGGTGACCTGGCCCAGGCGACCAGGTCAGCCACCCCCATGTTCCCAACCCACAGAATCTGTGCCATATTAATGTTTACTGTTTAAACTGCTGAGATTTGCGGTGATTTGTGATGCAAAAGTCGGAGCCTTACACTCTCCTTTCTTCCTGCAAACCGGCGCCACGTCCTCATCCCAAGACGCTCCGCTCCTCTGCGCTCCCCGCTCCGGCCTGGGCTCTGGGCTCCGGCCTGGGCTCCGGGCTCCGCCATCCCTGTGAGGAAGGCTGGCTCCTCCTGTTGGAGACCGGCTTCCAGAAACCCAGCTCTGCCTGCAGGGCCGCCCGGGCACCGGGTCCCAGCTGCTGGGCCCTCCCAGGCACAGCTCAGAGACAAACACGCACCCCACCAACGTGCAGTCTTACTGCTCTCTGTACATGGGGGTCAGTGCTGACACCCCGGTCCCATCTGACCCCGACAGGCGCTCCGGCCCCTGGCGGTCTCCAGCGAGCCGCCCCGGACCGCGGGGCCTGTCTCCCCAGCCCGCAGCTCCCCGCCCCGCCCCCTCCGTGGCTGTCCTGTCACCCTGGGTCCCTGCAAGGTCAGCCTGAGAGGTAAGAGGTTCTGTGCCGCCTCAGCCTTTGGGGACTTTTTCTGTAATTGAGGTAAAACCCACTCACCATAAAACTCACCATTGCAACTACTTTACGTTGTGCGATTCAGGGGCCTATAGTATACAGTGGGGCCTTGACTTACGAGTGCCCCAACTAACGAGTTTTTAGATACCAGCTGTCTCTTGGCCGATTTTTTGCATTGAGTTGATAGAGTACTTGAGTTAACGAGCTCCCTAACGAGCTCGGTCTCCGAACGAATTAAACTCGTAAGTCAAGACCCCACTGTATTTACCATGCGGGGCCGTCATCAACACTCCTTCATAGGCAGCCCCTCTGATCTGCAGTGGGGCCACGCGCTCACGGGGTAAATCAGGTGGGGCCCACGGGCTCTGTGTGTTCACAGCTGCTGCTCTCGATGGGCCAGGCCCCCCAGTGAATGAATACTCATTAGACTATCTGGGATCCTCCTCTGTCGGGCCCTTAGATTCCTCCCCGCTCTGGCCTCCTCTTTCCGAACACACAGGTGACCCTGCCCGGGCCTCTGATTGGTGGTTTATTGATACCCACCTGCTTTCGGGGTTTGTGGGCATAGTCTGTCACGTGGTTTTGTGACCAGCCCAGTCTGTGTGCCTGATGTTTCAAAAGGCCAAAGCTCAGAACACCCGAGTTTGGAGTAAGGGAAGGTTAGTGACCAGAGAGGCACCAACCGGGAGATGGGAACTTGTCTGTGCCCTGACTCTGTCTCCAACAGCAGCCTCCAGGCCCCCTTTATGCTGAGGGAAGGGGCGGGGGGGTGAGGTGACTGAGGACCGGGCCCCCTTTATGCTGAGGGAAGGGGCGGGGGGCGGGGGGCGAGGTGACTGAGGACCGGGCCCCCTTTATGCTGAGGGAAGGGGCGGGGGGCGGGGGGCGAGGTGACTGAGGACCGCAGACATCTGGGCACCTGCCGGAGTCCGAGGGAGACGGTGCTTGGTCTGCCGACCCTCGCTGATGTGAGTCCGGTCACAAGGTCCTGCAAATCTTGATAAGCAACGCACACTTCCCGCATCTCCTTGGGAGCAGCGCTTTCTGCGGGGGCTGGTTTTACAGACTCAGGCCGCAGCAGAATTCCTGTGATGACTGGCACGTCTGATGCAAGAAGCCGTTAGCCTGAAGGCCACCGCAGCAGTGCAGGGAGAACAAGGTGGACTCGGGGACCAAGCAGTTCACTCTCTACAGGCTTGGTGCCCGTGGTGCCCATGGTGCCCATGGGTTTTAGTTTTGCTATCCAGTTGCTCTGTCTTTAAGTCTGTGTGTGGCGGGGGGAGGTGGTGGTGGGGGGGGGGAGGTAGGGAGGAGAGTCCAGTGGAGAGCACAGGCATCTTTGAGAATTCCCTGGTGCATCAGCTCTATGGGTTTCCCAGGCCCCTGAACCGCGGGATGTAAAGTTCATCCGGCTCCTCTCCTTGGGAAATTATTTAAATCATTTTTTAAAAGGTCAAGTTGTACCCTATCCAGCTTGGGTAAGTGATTAGAGCATCGGCCCAAGGACTGAAGAGTCCTGCGTTCAATTCTGGTCAAGGACATGTACCTGGGTTGTAGGCTTGATCCACAGCCCTGGTCGGGGCATGTGGGGGAGGCAACCAATCGATGTGTCTGTTTCAACAATGTTTCCCTCCCTCCCTCTTTCCCTCCCTCTCTCTCTAAAAATCAATGGAAAAGTTCCTTGGGTGAGGATTAACAACAACAAAAGGTCAGGTTGTTTTCAGAAGGGAAGGAAAAGTATAACATTGCTTATAAACATTTGTTCCCAAAATGTTTAATTCTTAAATGCAATTTAATATTCCCTGGAACTTTAATGTACATGCAACCACTCCGTCTCTGATGACCTGAATGACTGTAGGTATAGGATTTGGTGAGGAGGGAAATTTCCTCTTTCTCGCCTTAGTTCTGACGGCTGGTAGAATAAAATGACAGCAGACAGATTAACTGGGGGAAGTAATGCACTTAATGATGTGCGTATGGGCAGGTGCCATGAGAACGTGGGGCCAAGGACGAATCAGACAGCAGGTCAGTTCGCAGCCTGAGCTTCGGAGAAAGCGGGCAGTGATCTGAGACTTGAAAGACGAAGAAGACAATTCACACCGAGATGGAGAAGCGCGTTTGGTAAACAAACGTTTGCTGCCCCAGCGAGGGGACACGGACATGGAGGGGACTTGGACACGGAGGGGACACGGACACGAGGGGACATGGACACGGACACGGAGGGGACACGGACACAGAGGGGACACGGACACGAGGGGACACGGACACGAGGGGACATGGGTACGAGGGGACACGGACACGGAGGGGGCACAGACACGAGGGGACACGGACACGAGGGGACATGGACACGAGGGGACACGGACACGGAGGGGGCACAGACACGAGGGGACATGGACACAGAGGGGACATGGACACGAGGGGACACGGACACGGAGGGGGCATGGACACGAGGGGACATGGACACGGACACGGAGGGGACATGGACCAAGGGCCTGTGAGGCCCTCCCTGTCTAGTGCACTTAGTCGCTCAGGACCAACTCTAATCACTACGACAGCTCCCTTACGGAGCAGGTGATCTGTCTTACTTCTTTAGCAGTTCAGGGGAAGGTCAAAGTTTCTTCCTGAGTCTTTTGCTTCTTAAAAAGGACTAGCTTAAAACAATCAATATCCCAAAGAGAAAAAGCTGGGGGTGGTTAACTCCGCGCCCGTCTGCAGCTTTGGTCACTCCAATGCAGGTTTCAGGGCGGCTTGTCCAGTGTTATTTACCAAACACTGAGTTCTGTCGTGCGTTCTGCGCCACCCAGCTCCAGACGCGCCTGCGGGCAGCAGGGCAGCTTGCACGTCTGTGAAGCACAGCTGTCTGAACTAGAGGCAGTGCGCGTGGGGCCGGACTCGCGGGCCAACACAGGAGAGCACAGGCCACGGCTCTGGGCAGGGCCATAGCTCAGGACAAGCAGTTCCCCTGCTCTGCTGACATGGAGGTCCCATGACCTCCCTAGATAATGCAACAGTGCTCGTCGTTTTCTTTAATTGGGAGGACAGCATTATAGATTCCCCTTGACCCCATCACCCCACCCATTCCAGGCCTTCATCACACTATTGTCTGTGTCCATGAGCCATATATATATATATTTTTTTTTTTCCTTTGGTTAATCTCTTGCCATCCTCCCCACCTCCCTCCCCTCTGAGATCTGTCAGCCTGTTCCATGCATTCATGCCTCTGGACCTATTTTGTTTGTCAGTTTATTTTGTTCATTGGATTCCACATATGAGTGAGGAGATCATGTGATACTTGTCTTTCTCTGACTGGTTTATTTCACTGAGCATGATACTCCCCAGGTCCCTCCATGCTGCCTCAAAGAGTAAGAGATCCTTCTTTTTTACAGCTGCATAGTATTCCATGGTGTAAATGTACCACAGCTTTTTATCCACTCATCTGCTGATGGGCACTTGGGCTGTTCCCAGATCTTAGCTATTATAAACTGTGCTGCTGTGAACATAGGGGTGCATATGTCCTTTCTGATTGGTGTTTCTGGTTTCTTGGGATATATTCCTACAAGTGGGATCACTGGGTCAAATGGCAGTTCCATATTTAAATATTTAAGGAAACTCCATACTGTCTTCCACAGTGGCTGCACCAGCCTGCATTCCCACCAGCAGTGCACAAGGGTTCCTTTTTCTCCACATCCTCGCCAGCACTTGTTTGTTGATTTAATGATGTAGCCACTCTGGCAGGTGTGAGATGGTACCTCATTGTTGTTTTAATTGGCTTCTCTCTGATGATTAGTGACTCCTTGGGTGAGTATATGATGTCTACCTCAGGATGGAGGATGAGGGGGCTGGATGGACGGATGGATGGATGGATGGATGGATGGACGGACTGGCATGTGATAAAGCATGACAACAAAATGTGAATTGCATAATCTGGTGCTGAGGATATTGGTGGTCCCTCCACAACTCCTTAAACTCTTCTGCATGTTTAAAGTTTTCCGTATACAGGTCAGAGAGCAGCCCTGTGGCTGGGTGTCCTCGTGGCTTGGCTGACAGGTGCCAGGGGCTCGCTCAGGAGTGAGACCCCGAGCAGCACCGGCCTCGGGCTCAGTCTCTGGGAGGGAAGCTGGCAGACGCCTCGCTGATGCGCTCCTGGGCTCCCGTGGGCTGGGTGCCTCCCCCCTGTGCCCCTGGGCTCCCGTGGGCTGGGTGCCTCTCCCCTGTGCCCCTGGGCTCCCGTGGGCTGGGTGCCTCCCCCCTGCGCCCCTGGGCTCCCGTGGGCTGGGTGCCTCTCCCCTGCGCCCCTGGGCTCCCGTGGGCTGGGTGCCTCCCCCCTGTGCCCCTGGGCTCCCGTGGGCTGGGTGCCTCTCCCCTGTGCCCCTGGGCTCCCGTGGGCTGGGTGCCTCCCCCCTGTGCCCCTGGGCTCCCGTGGGCTGGGTGCCTCCCCCCTGTGCCCCTGGGCTCCCGTGGGCTGGGTGCCTCTCCCCTGCGCCCCTGGGCTCCCGTGGGCTGGGTGCCTCCCCCCTGCGCCCCTGGGCTTCTCCGCGGCTGGGGAGAGTATATCACAGCACACGGTGCAGCTCTGCCTCTCGCCCCAGGGCTGCAGCCACTGGGCCCAATGGTGGCCGCAGTCTGACTCAGACACAGGCGTGGGGCCCAGACCACCAGCCCCCAGAGCAGCAGCAGCTCACGCTATGGACACTTGGTGGCGGGGCCCCCAAAGCAGAGCCAAGGGAGCCCAGGGCACATTGGGTGGGTCACCTCGGGCTCTCGGACCTGTGTCCTCGCCTTACAGGGTGAACAGCCAGAGCCCTGGGAACACAAGCTTTCACTTCACACACACGGATCCATTTATTTACACAACACGTGGACTCGGGGCCGGGAGGGCCGCCCACCCCATGGACCAATAAGGCCCGCCCCTGCCGCGACGAGGTCGTTAGGGGGCGCACATGCCTGCACACCCACGTTCCAGGAGGGGCAGTGGCCGGGGGCCAGGGGCATCTGAGCCCCTGAGGACAGGGCCAGAGGAGGGGCATCTCTGGCGGCAGCACTCAGTGGTCTAAGCACAGCCGGTCTCCTTAGGACGCCAGTGACGGCGTGACTTTCCTCTCCGTGCTGGAGGGGGCTGAGCGCGCAGGCGGGTCCGGGAGACTGTGCCGTGGCCCTGAAGGCCTCCTGTCCCGGCTCCCTCGCGCAGCCCCGGCCTGTGTTGTGGGTCTACTGGGCAGCGCTGCTCTGGCCATGAACACAGGCGTCCCCTCTGCGAGCTGCCACGTGCTTGCCTGTGTCCATGCCTCCCAGTCCTGCCAGCGTGGCTGAGCCAGCCCGGTGCTGCCCAGCTTTGCCTTCCAGCCACGGCGCCCCCCGTCTGGGCCTGAGGTGACCCCTGCCTCGGGCTCATAAAAGAACATCAATCACTGAACCGCAGGCAGGAGCTCTGGTGCCCAGCGCTTCCCTCAGAGAGCCCAGGCCGGGCCAGGACGCACCAGTGACACAGCGTGGTGGCCTCCGCACACAGCCAGGTCGGGGCAGGGCCAGGCCTCGCACGGGCACTTCTCACGGCAAAGCCTCCGTAGTGCCACCTGCTGCCCGGCCACCTCAGCAGCCCTTCGTGGGGGCCTCCCCCTGCCACTTGCCGCGGGGACACTGAGCACACGTGGACATGGAGCCGTGGGGTCCCCTCCTGGCAGGAAAGGTGGCGTTCCTCTGCGTGCGGCTCTGTAAAGGGCTCTGGGCACAGGATCCCGTCCCAGACAAGATAAGAAGGACGCCCCCAGCCCTGCCGTCTCCCTCGCTGCCCCCCACCTCCACCCCGCTGAGTGGAGCGGGAACATCCCCGGGCCATTGCTGGTGAGCTCTCTATGGGACCCACATGCTCTCCCTGCGCAGAAGAACGGCAGCCCCTGCGGGAGCTGCTGCTGCTCATCTCAGTTCCCACCGCTCTTCTAGGCGCAGGTCCTCCGGGCTGTCGGGAGGGTGGAGCCGAGCACTTGGACAGCCAGATGCCCGCTGGCTGCAGCCGCACCGGGAACATCACCAGGCCTGGAACAGAGCTGCGAGGGTAACATCACCGGGCCTGGAAGGGAGCTGTGAGGGGAACATCACCGGGCCTGGAACGGAGCTGCGAGGGGAACATCACGGGGCCTGGAAGGGAGCTGTGAGGGGAACATCACGGGGCCTGGAACGGAGCTGCGAGGGGAACATCACCGGGCCTGGAACGGAGCTGCGAGGGGAACATCACCGGGCCTGGAACGGAGCTGCGAGGGGAACATCACCGGGCCTGGAACGGAGCTGTGAGGAGGGGAACATCACCGGGCCTGGAACGGAGCTGCGAGGGGAACATCACGGGGCCTGGAACGGAGCTGTGAGGGGAACATCACCGGGCCTTGAACAGAGCTGTGAGGGGAACATCACCGGACCTGGAACGGAGCTGCGAGGGGAACATCACCGGACCTGGAACGGAGCTGTGAGGGGAACATCACGGGGCCTGGAACGGAGCTGCGCCAGGAACATCACCGGGCCTGGAACGGAGCTGCGAGGGCCAGAGAGCCCTGCGGGCCACCTGGTGGCTGGCTGCCAGCCAGGTGGAGGAGACTCTGAGTTCCCTTTAACTACAACACGGAGCAGAGAGCCTCTACATGAGGACAAGTTCCCGGGAGGGAGTGTGTGAGAGAAGCAGCCCTTTACGTGGAAATAAAGTGGGTTCGGTGCTGCCGTAAAGCTACAAAGCGCAGCTTAGCCGGGAGAAATGGGTTCCATTTGGGAGGAAGAACAAATTAGATTATAGGCTTAAGGGCAGCTTAAGAGGGCCCCTTGGACCATGAGAGAAGAGGAGCAGGAGGGAGTGGAGGTAGGGACACTGAGTCACCCAGTCAGCTAGGCCTAGGAGCAAACTGTCACCCAGGATTTCAGCTCCCAGCGCCGGACTCCGTCCGTCTCCCCAGGCCTCACCTGCCGCCCCTCTGCCTCTACCCGCTGAGCTCCGCAGGCGTGGGGGGGAAGTGGCTGAACTGGGGGGGCGTCTGCCTCTAAGGGTGTTCACACATGTAAAGATGTTTGGCATGTTTCCTACCACCCCTTCCCCCGAAGGGTGGCTCTGTAGTACATTTCTCAGTTTGTGCAAAGAGCATCAAACTCTAGGGACACAGCCAGAAGTTTCTCAGTTTGATCTTAGGCTTTGAAGCGAACAGTGGGTGGAATCATCAAATGAAAACTGAATTGAGCAACGAGGAAAATGGCATTTCAGTTTTCTTGGCTTAAAACAAACAATAAAGGCTGCCCTCAAATGCTGACAATAATGGAGGGCGTTGGTGCCGCTCCCAGCCTGGCTTCCCATGGTCTACCCCTCCGTCAGCTCCCAGCCTGGACCGGGCGGAGGTGCCCTGGACCCACCAGCACGCCCTCGGGCAAAGGGAAACAGTTCGTCTTCAGGGCTGTGCGCGCTGATGAGACTGAGTCGGGAAAAGAATGGACTCGACTTGCTGGAGGAAGAAGCTGCTGAGGGTCGGGTGGGAGCCTGCTCCTCTTCATAGAACACCCTGGTGGGGTCTAGTCAGAGCCCTAACTTGTCACGTTCCAGAGCTTCCTTTTTCTTTAGAAAGCGCCAAATAGTAAAAGCCTTAAAGTGGCCCCGAAATGCATGCATTGGAAGCAGAGAAATCAAGTTGTTGCAATCAGTACTATTGTTGGAGCAAGTCTATTTGTGTTTGTTTCAAATGTATTTTATTGCTTCGTGACAATCCCTACGTGGAGGTGGCTCTTATTCCCCTCACTTGATGAAGTGAGAGCCAGGCCCCGGAGGAGGGCGGCGTTTCCCAGAATTCATCTCACCGCAGTGGGGCGGCCTCAGCCTCCGCCCCCACAGGGGTCAAGCTGCCACCCGGGAATGTCAGTTGCGTGGATGACGACTTCACGCTTTCGCAGCTGGGAGAAGCATTCAGGAAGCCGGCTGCAGCACGTTTAGTTTGTTGAAAACGAAGAGTATCACATGTAGCGCTGGGCCACTCCTTGGCGCTGGGAACCTCACATAGCTTTGCCTTCGAGGAGCCAGAAGGGTAAACCCGAGAGCTGAGTAGTTCTGGGATGTGTTTCAAGAAGAAGCATCTATATTCAATGCTGAAGAGCTTCCTGGAGGAACAACACAAGCGGAATCACCTTCATTGTCTCGAAGGCGCAGCAGTTTGGCGAGGGCATTTAAAACTATTCATAGATCCTCATGCCCACGCTCCAACCCGTGCACTGTCCTCAGCAAACTGCAAGGGGCTCTGTGCTGGCCCACCCGCTGCCCCCGGCACCCAGCTCAGTGACTGGCCTGGGCACTGGCGTGTGGAGATGCATCGACTCTATACATAATATTCTTCACGCTTTCCTCATTTAGCCGTGTGTCTTGGAGTTCACTGCTTGTGTGTAGCAACCATTTTCTATAAGTGGATAGAATACAACTTAGTTAACAACCGCTGAAAAATCACTCGCTTGAATTTGCAGTTTTTTGAGAAGGAACGTTTTTATGTATCGTAATCAGCCACCTGTGTGCCGTTATCTGTGAATCACCTATTCATTTTGCCCGTTTTTCTATTTCATTATTTGCATTGTTCTATGGTTGTAGGCGCTCTTCAATATTCTGGATACTGTTGGTTGTTAGCTAAACATTTTCTTCCTATATGTTACTTGTCTGATCCAAATGTTTCAGAACAGCCATTCCTCTGCACTTTCTTGTACATGTAAAGTTGAGATTCAGCTTGCCAATTCTAATTTAAAATTTTTTAAATTTTGATTGTGATTGAAGTAAATTATATTATTTAGGAAGAATTGAAATCTTTATAATATTAAGATGTTCTTTCAGAAGAATGATATGTCTCTTCACTTATTCAAAAAGTTTTATGTTCTCTTAAATCCCAACTGCAGATTTCTGATAGCTTTCCTCTTTTAGGTTATAAACATATTTTCTGTAAGTTAATGAGGATTGTTTACTTAATTAGGAAAGAGTGTTGAATAGTTTTTTAAAGTTTTCATGTCCATTGAGAAAATATATGCTTTTTCTCCTTGTCCACTAAGGGGATAAATTGTATCAATAGATTTTCTGCATTGAACCATCCTTACATCCCAGGTATAAATACTTCTTTAATACACAATTAGAATTAGTGAGTTAATATTTCATTTAGGATTTTCACAACTAGGTTCATAAATGAAATGAGTCTGTGATGTTTTTCTTGTACTGTCTCTAGTTTTGGATAAAGATTATACTAACTTTATACACTGAATTGGGATATATGTGTCATTCTCCATTTACTGGGGAAATATATAAGGTGGGGATGATTTATTCTTACAAGTTTGGGAAAACCCACATGCACCACCTGGGTCTGGGTTATTTATTTTGTTTTTGTAGAGGAAGGGTACCATACGAGCTGCTGTAACAAAATACCACAAATGGAGCGGCTTCTACACAACAGATATTTATTCCTCACAGTTCTGGAGGCTGGAAGTCTGAGATCAGGGGGCTGTGTGGTCAGGTGAGAGGTCATGTCCTGACTGCACACTTCTCATTGTGTCTCACATGGAGGAATGGGTGAGGGACCTCTGTAGGGTCTCTGTTACAAGGAGTCCCACTCATGAAACCCCACTTTTATGACCTCATCAGCTCCAAAGACCCCATCTTTTAACAGCATCATCTTGAGTGATGGGATTCCAGCATGTGGAGTTTGGGGGACACAGCCCTTCAGACCATAGCAGGGGTGCTTTTAAAAGGAGGGTTCTCGTGATAAGTTCGGGACTCTAGCAGGCCACTTTCTCAGGCTTCCATGACTAAAAGTGGATACTTACCAGACATTAGCTGTGTTTCTCCCCAAACCTATTTATGACAAGTGTACCTGTGGATAATTTTATTTAACTTAGTATTCTGTGGGCAGCCAATATAGGGTTAAGCCTCGGACTGACCTGTTGGCAAAGTCACAAACGGGTCTTCCGAGTCTTAAACAACCCAATCCGAGAGGTGGCCACTGATTTACACTCGCTATCATTTAAAAAATAAAAAAGGGGGAATTTGCTGAAAGCCGGTCTATCCTTGCTGCTTGACATAGTCGCTGCAGGGAAGAAACATCTGCACAGCATATGTTTCAAGGAACCTGGCGTATATGGCATACTGTTCTTAATATGTTTGCTCCCCTTCTTAGTGCTATGTGTTTTAACCAAGGTCACCTCTCTGGGAAAGGTTGTTTCCCCAGGTGGGGATTTTTTCCTGGAGTTAGGGATTAACAGGACTAAGGAAGGGAATCAGTAAAACCCCTTAACTAAGTGCCAGGCGGGTACTTAATCACTTTAACTACGAACAACCTTGGAATGGAGATGACAAACACCTTTGGAATAGAATGGATAGGATTAAAATCAACTGGTATAAATAAAGATGTAACAGGAGGATAAAAAGAAAACCTCGTTATGCTGATCAACTGAACGCTGCCTCCGTGTCATTCCTTCTTCGCCGACTCTGTCCACACCTTTGGGAACCACTGGACCTGCTGGGGCTGGACCCCAACAGTATTCTATAAACCAACGGAATAAGCACTAAAAAAAGTTTTCAGTTTTATGAAGACTGGGTTGAAGCTTTAGGAAGACTAGATAGAGTTGAGTCTATCTAAAAAGATGACTTGGATTTAAATGTGCTAGCACACCTGGAAATGGTGTGTGTGTGTGGGGGGGGGGGGGGGGCGGGGCAGGAATCACAAACATGTACATCCTGGCTACTCCAGGAGCAGCCCCTGGACCAGGAGCACCCGCATCGCCTGGGAACCGGCTGGAGTCTCAGGCCTGCTCAGACCTCCTGAGTCACACTCTGCATTTGCACACGATCCCCAGGACAGGCACGGACTCGTGGGACTGTGAGAAGCTCTGACATAAAAGGATTCCACAAGCACATTCCATCAACTGTCTTAACACTCTCCACCTGTATCTAAAAAATCAAAACTAGAAGTTACTGACAATGAATTTAGGTGTATTTCGTGTAAGACAGATGTTGTAGACATCCACTCAGCGACCCATTTTCAAAGAAAAGGCCTTGTGAATATCTGTAAGTGAATATCTGTTTTAATGTTTTTCATGAAAGTGAAATGTTTGAGCTCTGTAATGATGTTTATTATGATCCCCCCACCCCACCCCACACACACATTCTTTAACACACTTTTTTACTTAACCAACTGACCACAGGTATGGACAGTGTTGGATAAGAGAGATTCTACTGTAATTTAGTATTCCTTGATTATCATTACTTGCATATAGAGTCCCAAAAATACTGGCATAGAGTGGTATTCAGTTACAATCTTTTTCTGCAGTTATGGACACTTTTATATTTCTAATGCTTTTATGTATCTTGTGCTCGCTGTTATGGGTTTTTTGTTTGCTTGCTTTTACTTGTTCAAAGTAGCCAGAGATTTATTTAAACTTTTTTTTTATTTTCAAAACACTCTTCCATTTTGGTTTTTTTGTTTGCTTTTTCTTTCACTAATATTTAGCTTTAGTTTTATGATTTTTTTACTTCCACTACCTTCGGATTTTTTATTTTTTTGCTGTCTCTCCTATTTGCCAGCACCAGGATTGAAAGCTACAAATTTCTGCCGACAGTGGCTCTGTCCACGTCCCTCATGACGTACGCGCATGGACATTCATTTCTAAGCCTTTAGCTTACAGATGTAGTTTTTATTTTTATTTTAAAGAGTGTTTTCAAATCTTGAAATAGAATTACTTTACTATCCTTTTTATGCCAATGCCTTTCCCCCCTGCATCCTGTTCAGAGAAGGTAGCCTGTATAATTTCTCCATTTTGGAATTTTAATAAGATGTTTATGTTCTACTTTAGCAACAATTTCTGCGAATATTCCGCTTGTGTTTGAAATGAAGGTATGCTCTCTGCTGACACAAACAAATGGGTCTCGGCGCATAAATATAGTTAAAAGAAACAAAAAAAAAGGACAACGGGCCCAAAATAGAGCCACTATGCTAAGCCCTACACCACCAAACCGAGACTGAATTACAGTTCCAGCTCTCCCGGTAAACAGAATCGAAGCCAGTCAACCTGGAACCACCTGACCAGCACCGGTTAGGCGACCTGCCTGATAGAACCCGCATCCCCTCAGAAAAGTAAACTGTACAATAAACTTCTTGCCCTTGTTCCCACTTTCTTCCGACTACAAAAGTCTTTCCTTTTGTCCATTGCCTTGGAGCTTCTTATTTTTTTAAATATATTTTTATTGATTTCAAAGAGAAAGGGAGAGGGAGAGATAGAAACATCAATGATAAGAGAGAATCACTGATCGGCTGCCTCCTGCATGCCCCACACTGGGGATCGAGCCCACAAGCCAGGCATGTGCCCTTGACCAGAATCAAACCCAGGACCCTTCAGTCCACAGGCCAACATTCTATCCTCTGAGCTAAACTAGTTATGGCTGGAGCTCCTTTTTATTTGCTAGATTGAATGTTGCCTGAATTAAATTGATTTTTGCTCAAATAAACTCTTAAAAAACTTAATATGCCTCAGTTTACCTCTTAACCATTGTAATCAAGCCAGTTAATCATGCTGTTCCATCTTCTATGCCCTTTCTTATTTTTGTCTATCATGGAAGACTCAGTAAGCGGCTCACCCAACCATTCTACCAACTGCTACTTCCCCCTGCACCCTGGTTTCTTAAGGGTAGCAACCCGCCCAGCTGGGAGAGGAGTCGGGACTCATCTGGGCCCGCACTTCCAGCAGAGGCTTTATTGACATCCTGCCTCCTACTTGGGATGCCGGTGTGAGAACGTCGATGTGGAGCTGGGGCAGCCGTCTTGTGACCGTTAAGCATCTGTACACATTTTACAAGTTCATTTGCTCACCACTCTGCGCAGTCTTCATGTTTCTCTTATATCTATGTTTATCTTGATGGTTTATGTTTCTTCTTTAAAGAACCTTCATAAATGGTCCAGAGGTGGTACGTTTTCTGAGTCCTTGGTGCCTAACATAATCTTAAAGTGCAGCTGCCTACAGATATGCAAAGTACAGGCACATGTTCGTCACACTACACAGCAGTGTGTCTTCATGTCTTACGTGTACATGTGCTTCTGTATGTGTGTTCCTGTATGTACATGTATGTGCATATACAGACAGTCCTTGGGTTATGTCGGAGTCAACGTACATCGTTTCGTGGTTACATCGCCATCTCCCATTTATTTATAAAAAAAAAAAAAGTTTCGTCTTTTCAATGTATGTACATATGTGCTTTATGTTTTTTATTATTTATTTACCACAAGTAAAGGTCAGAAATTGTTATTTTCTTTTGAATTTTTTTTACTGTTTCAGTTCATTACTGCTGTGTGTGTGCTCCATGTGAGTGACGTAGGTGCTTATGTAGGTGGGTTCCGACTTACAGCGAAAATCGCATTACGTCGTGCTGTAGGAACGGATCTCCAACATAACCCAAGGACCTGCTGTATTTAAAAGTGTGTGAGGTATGTGCCTGTGTGTATGATCGTGTGTGTATGTGTGTGTGTCTATGTATGCTTTGGGAATAGTGCATGGCATAGAGCAGTGGTCGGCAAACCACGGCTCGCGAGCCACATGTGGCTCTTTGGCCCCTTGAGTGTGGCTCTTCCACAAAGTACCACGTGTGGGCAACAACATACAAAGGAGATAGACGAAACAAGTATACAAGACGAGTGTGGATGGGAGAGTTGGAAGGGGTCGACCTCAGCGAACGTATCTCAATCAGATTGAGGACGTTTTTAGCAAAGGCCAGTTTAGGAGTACCCTAATTAAGTTAATAACAATGTACCTACCTATATAGTTTAAGTTTAAAAAATTTGGCTCTCAAAAGAAATTTCAATCGTTGCACTGTTGATATTTGGCTCTGTTGACTAATGAGTTTGCCGACCACTGGCATAGAGCATCTCAATTTACAAAGGCCACTCCCACTCTTTGGCAAGCACAGCTGCGCTGATGCTGTTTGCAGTGTCCGGAGGGCGGCCCCGCTCTCCTCAGGGTTGGCATGTGCATAGATGCTGCCTTAGTGGCCTGTTTAAGTGCGCTTATCTCTCAAGAGACTCTAGAGCTCCATCTTGAAATACTTGTGTCTGACACATGTGCATCACATTAGATAAAATACTGAGACAATTCAGTGTGAGACTGACAGCAGGGGATGGGTGGCACAGCTACCATTTCTCCCTAAAGGAAAAATTTATTCCTAAGATATTTCTGGGTCAGTTTCCTGGATTGTTTTGTAATCTATAGAGGAAATTGTCCTTTAGACACACTCCATAATATCAACATCCTCCTAAAGCCATAATCAGTTTTCTTTATATCTATTTCTTCAGTTTTCTAAGTTGACGTGAGTTATCGGTTCTCCCCTAGACTCGTCTCTCTCCTGACAGCGCCATTAAATTCAGTCATAACCTAATATTCACTACTGTTCCTGATGGGGGAGCTGCTCATAGAAGCCGACAGACTCTGAGTGTTAGGTCTACCACCTGCTTCATCCTCAGCAAAGCGGGCAGATTTAACTGTCATGCAGCTGGAGTCCCACCGAAGTGGGCAGGTGTGTGTGAGGTGCCACCGTCTACCCGGACCTGCATGAACTGCACCTGGTGTGCAGCTGTGACTACAGGCCAATAGGAGAGTCCATCTCAGTTGGCAGGGCTGTTGTCACAAGGCGCCTCAGGCTGTGTGGCTTATAAACAACAGATATTTATTTCTCCCAGTTCTGGAGGCTGGAAGTCTGAGTGAGGCAGAGGCGAGCAAGCTCTCCCGTGAGTCTTACAAGGGGACTAAGACCATTATAGGAACTCCACCCTCATGGCCTCACCTAATCCTAGTCACCTCCCAACACTACCACACTGGGCGGAGCTAAGCTTCAGCATAGGAATTTGGGAACAAACATTCAGCTCATAACAGGCTCCAAGCTCATCAGGTATCTGTCTGTGCTGCAAAGATTCGGCGGAGTCACTTCAAGAGGCGTGGCCATATGGCAGGGTATTAAAAGGTGGACAGGGCAAGTGGGAAAGCAGCAGCGAGCTGCCTACCTGAGTCTGCAAGGGAGCTCCCTGTACAGTAAGAACCAGAGGGCCTGCCCATCTGGAAGCCTCAACTCAGCGGCCAGCTTCCCGACACGCTGCACGCCCCACTCTCTGCAGCAGCAAAATGGATGGCACATTGCCCATGGCCCTGGACAGCCAGCACTGGACAAGCCAGCCTTCACCGACAGGCCACAGAAGGCAACAGCCAAGCACAGCCCCGCCTCTGCCCAGCGCTGGGAGGGGCCTCTGGAGCCGGCACAGGAGCGCCCAGGCAATGCAGCCCCGGCCTCCTGGCCCTGGCCCTGGCCCTGGGGCGGGGGGGGGGGGAGGGGGGAGGGATGGAGCCGAGTCGGTGTGGATCCATCCTATCCGCCACCCACCGCCACACTCTGGAAGCCGGGGGTGTGCACTCCTTCGAGAATGCTTGCTTACCTGCAGAGCTGATGCTCAGTGAGAACCCAGAATCATGGCGCCAGGTGCCAGGCAGCAGAGCTGCAGGAAGCCACGTGCTTCTGAATGGGGTTGTGTTCTAGGGGCGAAACACACACCAGACACTTCATGCCCAACAGGGAGCGCGCAGCATCTCAGTGATGACGTTCACAGCGAGTGGGTGCTGAAATGGTCTTATGTGGGCACACGGATTAAAGTTATTAAAATGTGGAGATGGATGGATGGATGGACGGAGCAACAGAGTATGTCCACACAAGGAGAACTATTGAGCCTTAAAAAGGGAGGAGACTCTGACACGGGCCACAGCGTGGATGAACTTTACGGACATCATGTTGGGTGAACTGTCAGAAACAAGAAAGACAGACCCGTATGAACCCACTGCTGTGGAACACCTAGAGCCATCGGAGTGCTCGAGACACACAGAACCAGGGGTGCCAGGGCTGGGGCAGGTGGGCGCGGAGGCTGGGCAGAGAACAGAGTTTCAGTTTCATGAGATCTGAGAGTCCTGGAGCTGGAGGCTGGGATGGATGCAGTAAACATGAATGTGTTAATGCCCTGGGACCCTATACCTACCTGAGTAAATCGTAAATGTTATGTTACTTATCACAGCTCTGACTTGGAGGTGCAGCTTCTTCAGAACGCTCACGTTCCTGCCTCGTAGACAGGACTCCCGCCCCCTCCCTGCCTCCTCCACTTTCTCTCTCTGGACGATTCCTCGGGCGTGCTGGCCCCACTTAATATGTATCCTTCTTTCCTTTTTTTTTTTTTTAGATAGATATATTTTATTCATTTCAGAGAGGAAGGACGAGGGAACGAGTGATAGAAACACCAATGATGAGAGAGAATCATTGATAGGCTGCCTCTTCACTCCCCCTACTGGGGATTGAGCCCGCAACCCCCGGGCATGCGCCCTTGATCAGAATCAAACCCGGGAACCTCCAGTCTGAAGGCCGATGCTCTATCCACTGAGCCAAACCAGCCAGGGCTTAGTATGTATTCTTTGTCACCTTTACCTCATCTCTCGGCGACTGTGTCCTGAGTATGGCCAAGGACTCTGGAGCCCAGAGTGGGTTTCTCTGCTGAGTCTGTGCCCCTGACAGGGTCTCCCATCCGCCCGTTGGAAATGCCCAGAACAAGGAGCAGAGGGCGTCTCCTCCAACTGAAAATGAAACTCATGGACTTTCAGGACTTGGGTGCAATGACATGGCTTTGGTGGCTCAGGAGACCTTTCTGGACTCCTGCTCGCTCCGGCTCGGGCACCCCCCTGGGCCGCCGGCACCCTCCAGCTGGGGTCTCTGTGGCTCCCGGTTCATTGTGAGCAGGTCCCAGCTATTTTTTTCCAGGAGCAGTTTTTTTCATGTACTTACTAATTTTCTTTTTAATTTTAAGATTACCAAGCACTGGAAAACCACCTGGGGGTAGAGGTAAAACATCAGTATATTAGCCATGACTTTTTGTTTCTGAAATGTTCTATATTTTAAAATTTTTAATGAACATTTATTATTGATTTGATAGAAAAGTTACAAGAACAAGCCTGCATAGACAGGCATGGCTCTCAGAGTCTACTTTAACTTCGATTCCTGCTTTGTGTAGATTTTGCTTCGGCATCACCCCTCCACAATTTTCAGACCGTCTTCTGTGCAGACCCCGAGCTCTAAGACACAGCCAGCGCTCTGGAGACCTGAAGGCAGTGGCTGCGCCGAGAGTCGCTGGGGGAGACGGAGGAGGCAGCGCCGCGAGCCGGGCCCACGGCTCTGAGCAGACGCTGCTGCAGATGCGCAGGCTCCTGCTGGAGGGGCAAATGAGAAGACGTGTGCAGAGCTTCTGGAACAGTCAGTGCCCGCAGTGAGGTGACACAGCCTCTACACAGATGCGAACCGCAGCTGCCTGGAAAGGGATGACAGACGCTCTCGCGTGGACACGTGCTCCCGGCAGCGCCCGACCTCCTGCGCTGAGGCGGTGGCCACGCTCTCCATTCCCACGGTCACGTGGGTCAGCTACTGGTCCGGTGGCCACTGTCCATTTCCAACCCCCAGTGGTCTCCTCTGTGGCTGCAGGGACGACTGGGCGCGAGCACCGTGTCCTGGACACCCTGCTGGTTGGCTTCCTGTGGGCTCTGGGGGAGCGGGGGTGGAAGGAAAAGGCCCGTTTGTCCTGCTCCTCACAGCATCTCTGTGCTGAGTCAAGCAGTGTCCCCCAGAATTAATGTGCACTTGGGCCTGTGAATGGTCCTTATTTGGAAATAGTCTCTTGATTCCAAAATGGAGGCGGTGTAACTGGAAGCTACACTGACACGCTCCCAGGACCAAACTGGAAATACTACTAAAATACAGAAAAACTTCCCGAGTAACCCACTGAAGGGCAGCTGGAGAGAACCCTAATAACCGAGGACGGAAGGTGGAGACACACAGAGACTGGCAGGGGGGGCGGAGGCGCCCACAGACAGCAGCTGAAGGTCTGGAGAGATCTCAGCCGGGGGAGGGGTTGCCACTGAGAACTCTGGGGTCTGATCCCCAAGCTGGGCCCCCCAGCAGAGAGCACCAGAACTGAGAAAGGTGCTCACATAACATCTGGCTGTGAAAAGCAGCAGGGTTGCTGTCTGCCAGGGAGAGACAGCTGGAAATGCAGGCACCCTCTTAAAGGACCAATGCACAAAATTCTGTGTGCAGCCACTCACCTTGGGCTCTGGCAAAGGGAGCGCAGAGTGGACTGGAGCTGTGTGAGCAGAAGCCAGGGTTGGGGGCCCTGGGGTTAGAGCTCAGAAGGCAGACACCCCGGTTTCCTGTGCTGAGACATCCCCTCACTCTGCAGAGGACACCTTTCTCCTGCAGTTTTTGCTTGGGGGGGAAGGCAGTTATTAACATCATTAAAATGTCTATACTACCCAGAGCATCTATGGATTTAATGCAAACCTATCAAAGTACCAAGGCATTTTTCACAGAACTGGGACAAATACTCCTAAAATTTATACGGAGCCACAAAGGATCCCAATTAGCCACAGGAATCTTGAGAAAGAAAAACAAAGTTAGAGGTATCATGCTATTTAGTATTAAACTATACTACAAGGCTATAGTAATCAAAACAGCATGGTATTGACATAAAAACAGACACATAGATCAATGGCATAGAATAGATAGCCCGAAGTACACCCACACCTATATGATTGATTAATATATAGCAAAGGAGGCAAGATACAGTGGGTTAAAGTCTATTCAATAAACTGTGTTAGAAAAACTGGACAGATACCTGCAAAAAGTGAAACTAGACCACTTTCTTACACCACTTACAAGAATAAACTCAAACCCTAACCGGTTTGGCTCAGTAGATAGAGCATCGGCCTGTGGACTAAAGGGTCCCAGGTTCCATTCCCGTCAAGGGCATGTACCTTGGTTGCAGGCACATCCCCAGTAGGGAGTGTGCAGGAGGCAGCTGATCAATGTTTCTCTCTCATTGATGTTTCTAACTCTCTATCCCTCTCTCTTCCTCTCTGTAAAAAATCAACAAAATATATTTCAAAAAAAAATAAACTCAAAATGGGTGAAAAACTTAAAGGTAAGACTTAAAACCATAAAACTCTTAGGAGAAAGCATAGGCAGTAAACTTTGACATTTCTCTTTGTAATGTCTTTTTTCTGATATATCGTCTCAAGAAAGGGAAACCAAAGAAAAATTAAACAATATGACTACATCTAACAATAAAAGGTTTTTGCACAGCAAAGAAAATCATCAACAAAACAAAAAGACAACCTGCTGAATGGAAGAAGATACATCCAGTAAGGGGTTAGTATCTAAAATTTATAATGAACTCATACAACTCAACACCAAAAAACAAAAATCCATATAAAAAATGGGCAGAGACACTTCTCCAAAGAGGACACAGGTGGCCAATAGACATGAAAAGATGCTCAAAGTCACTAATCATCAGAGAGATGCAAATTAAAACCACAACCAGACATCACCTCACACCTGTCAGAATGGCTACCATTCATAGATCAACAAATAACAAGTGATGGTGAGGATGTGGAGAAAAGGGAACCCTTGTGCATTTACTGGTGGGATTGCAAGTTGATGTAGCCACTATTGAAAACAGTATGGACATTCAGAAAAAAATTAAAAATAAAACTGCCTTAGAACCCAGCAATTCCTCCTCTGGGTTTATATCTGAAAGAACTCAAAATACTAATTGGAAAAGATATATGCATCACAGTGTTCATTGCAGCATCCTATATAATAAAAGACTAATATGCAAATTGTTCCCTCAACTGGGAGTTCAACCAGGGGGCGTGGCCAGCTGGCCAACCACCCTCAGCCCCTCCCCCCAGGTGGCCTGCCCCCTTCAGTGCACAAATTCATGCACTGGACCTCTCGTTTGTAATAGCCAAGATGAGCAACCTAACTGCCCATTTGTAGATGAGTGGATAAAAAAGAAAGAAATTTTACCATCTGCAACAGCATGGTGGACCAGAGGGTATTATGTTAAGTGAAATAAGTCACACAGAGAAAGTAAAATACCATGTGATTTCACTTACATGTGGAATCTAAAAAACAAAATAAATGAACAAACAAAACAGAAATAAACTTGTAGATAAAGAGAACAAACTGACAGTTGTCAGATGGGAAGGGGTTGAGGGCTGGATGAAAAAGAGGACAAGATTAAGAAGAACAAGTAGGTAGTTATGTAATAGTCATGAGGATGTACAGTATGGCATAGGGAATATAGTCAATAATGTTGTAATAGCTATGTATGATGCCTGGTGGGTACCAGACTCCTCAGGAGGGTCACTCCATAGTTATATAATTGTCTCACCATTGTGCTATACACCTGAAACTAATATAAAATGTTGAATGTTCACTGAAATTGAAAAATAAAATTTTAAAAATCGTGTCACATGCTCGTGGAGGCTGGCAAGCCTGAAATCTGCAGTGCAAGCTGGAAACTCAGGCAGGAGTTGACACTGCCATCTTGAAACAGAATTTCTTCTTCTTTAAAAATACAATCTCCATTTCTAAGGCCTTCAACAGATTGGCAGAGGTTCACCTACAGGGTGAAGAGTCAGTTCCTTTACTTAAAGTCAACTAATCACAGATGTCAACCACTTGTTCCCAATACCTTCACAGCGACGCCTACAGTAGTATTTGATTGAATAGCTGGGTGTTAACGCCCCGCCAACATGGAAAACATGCCATCGAAAAGGTTTCCTATCCTGGCTCCTGCCATCACCCTTGAATGGGCCACCTGGTGCTGCCTGAGTCACCCAGGTGCTGGCTGAGTCAGCTGTTCCGTCCACAGGTACAGTTTCCTGACTCCACCCTCTTCCACAGGGAGCCTGTGGAATTGGCTTTGCCTTCCTGTGCCTGGGCTAATAGCTGGGAGTTTGCCATCAGAGAGTTACCAGGTAGTGGCCCAAGATACCTGAGAATCCCTCCCTCGTCATCCCTGCAAGCCTAGCTCACACTTCAGAAGCCAGGATTCTGCAGACACAGCAGCAGCCAGCACAGTCCCAAACACACTGACTTCATTCTGGAGCCTCATGATCCCCAACAGCTAAGCTCTGGCTGGGCCTGAGCTCTCCCGCTGCACATGGTGTTCACGCAGAATCATCATCTTTGGGAAACTCGGTATGTGTACTTGCCTGGGGGTGAGATTCACCAATCACGTCTGAATTCTGATTCCATCCTGGGTGACTCCTTCTGGAAAACAGTTTAGGGTTGATTTTCAGGCCCCTGGGCGTCTGGAGGGCTGGGACAATAGTAAGATATTCTCTCATATTATAGGAGCCAAAATATCCAACATTGAGCCATGTACACCTATATCCATCTATATCCACCCATCCATCTATCCATCACCATCCACCTACCATTCATCCATCCATCCATCTTTCATCCATTTATCCATCCATCCATCCATCCATCCATTCATCTATCCACCCAAAAATCCATCCATGCACAAACATTTCCTTCTGCTCCGTTGCTGTCCTACTTGCTTGCCAATAAAAATAAGGTCTTGACATTCTAACTTGTTGGCATCAAATAAAAATTGTCTTCTTCTCTTTGGCAATACAAATATGACCTCACAGTTGACCAGCCTTGAGGCAGTCTTCACCCTCAAACTCAGAGTTGGTGAGAGGTATCTGAAAACTGCCTGTCTTTCTCCCCAGTTCTGACTTGTTCTACTCAACTAATAGGAAGACAGGGGCCGCAAATCAGTTCCAGAAGATACCAGCGGCTCTTCTCTCCCCACTCCGGAGGCGTTGGAGCACCTAACTGTGGTCACAGCCGGTCTTGCTTTTCAGAATAGTCAGGAATGCAGGCTCTTGAGTAACGGAGTTCCCCAGGCCGCAGCAAAGTGCAAAATAGAGTTTCATTCTGGCAGCAAATAGATCGAGCACCATGTATTGGGGCCATAATATTTCCCTCCAACAGTTTCTGGTCTAAAGTAAATATTTGGGGGGTAAATATGAGGACCCCTCACACAGCATAGGAGTGTGCCTGAAGCTTGACCTTGCCACCCGACAGCACAGCACCGACAAAGATCTGCTCAGGGCCTGAGGGAGGCGGAGTGGGGAGGGGAGAGGCCAGGCAGGGACTGAGCCAAGGGCTTTCAGATTTGCAGTTCTGGGAGCAGCAGAGTTAGTTTTACATTTGATTTGCCCCCAATGTTTTATTGTTATAAAACTTCAAATGTACAGAAAAGTTGAACAAATAATACAAGTAAATACCCCAGACTATGTGACCCTGGGTTCGACCGCTGCTTGCGTCTTCCCAGCTCGCTCTCGTGGGCCTGGGGGGAGGGGTCTGCTTACTGAGTCGCTCAGGAGTGCGCAGCAGACACCCAGGCACCTGCTCCCACACTCGCGTGGGCCTGAGAAACAGGGCCTTCGCCCACCCCCACACCCCAAAGCGGACACTGAGCCCTGCACACGCGTCTCCAGGCCACACTCCAACGTTTCCAACTGTCCTTTAGGGTTGGGCTGGGTGCTTCCGGCGCCACCCATCTAAGTTCACCGGAGCTCAGGTCCCCACAGTCCCTGGTAACCTGGAGCCAGGCTGGCTTCCGGGAGAGCGGGGCTCCCTGCGGTGCCCGAAGCGCCCTGCGCCACGTCCGGTTGCCGGCTGCTTCCCCCGGGGCCAGGCGGTGTGCTTCTTTACGCCTTGGACCTTCACCGGAGCTCCCATGAGGCTCAGATGAATATTTTTGTAGACACCACTTCGCTGATGACACCTTCGTGTCGCATCAGGGCACACATGCTGGGGCTGTCTCTGTGACAGGAACCGGATCACGTGGCCGAGAGGGGCCCCAAGACCCCTGCACCGACAGCAGCACTGCCTTGCAAGTTACAACAATCGCAGGTGTGATTCTTTGGCCTGAGTGGCCCTCTGATCCCTGTCACATTCACAGATGGCACCAGCAGCACTGACAGCCCTGCCCAGCCTGTGCAGCGAGGAGGGGAGGGGCAGGGCAGAGGTCCAGCGTCTTTCACCTGAGACGCATGCTGGTCCCAGCGGGGCCGGGCCGGCAGGGGGAGGAGAGGATGGTGTTGAGGAGCACAGACAGAAATGACCAAACGAGGGAGGGCTTGGAAGGGGATGGAGAAGCCTGGATTTGGGTGCCGGCAGCTTGCTGGACGGCAGAGCTGTCCCTGCTGAGCTGGAGAACGAAGGAGTGGAAGCAGGATGGCCCCAGGGCGGCCCAGGGCGTGCCTGCGGCTGGGGACACGGGGGTACACATGCCCGAGAGTGCTGGGCTCACTGCCAGGGCCACAGGCAGGCAGCAGAGCTGGAAAGGGGACGGCAGCTCAGGACGCAGCCCGGGGCCCAGCTGCAGACGTAAGTGATGAAGACCTGCTCGGTCCGGCACGAGGAGGAGGACCCTCCGCAGAGGGTGAGGCGGCCGCCAGAGGGACCAGCGTAAGGCCCGGACCTTCTGAAGCGCATACGGCACAGGATGGGAAGGACAGCGGTGGAGACGGTAGAAACGTTTGAAGACAAAACCTGGCATCATGCTAAGGTTTTCATTTATTAGCATCAGTCTGTGTTCTTAATTTATTCTACCTCATATATTTTAAATGTCAGTCACAGCGCAGGAACTAATCCCATGGCCGGGATGGGTCCCATCCACAGCCTGAGGAGCCCTGGGAGAGCCCCCCTCCCCGCCCCCACAGCCCTGCAAGTCCTGTCCCCGCAGGGAGCGGGCTCAGGGTGGGGGCTCTGCGAGGCGTGCCCTCGGTGTGGGAGCGGAAGTGGGGGACGGTGAACAGGCGGCCCCAGCCCCGGCCCTCGTGCTGCCGACGGTCACCTGGCTGACCTCGCCTCGCCGGCCGCGCTGGGGCCGCGCATCTGTGCCCTCGGCCGGCAGAGCCCAGCCCGGCCTCCTCCAGCCCGGCGAGCAGGCCGGCGACAGGAGCGGCGCCCTTGCCCCTGGGCCGGCTCCAAGCGGACGGCGGTTGCCCAACCTCCTTAAACCACACACCAAAAGCAGGGGCTGGCGGCCTAACCCTCCGGCCGCTCCCTCAGCGGCTGCCAGGAGGAGGCTGTCCTGCCTTCCTGGGGGGTTTCTTCGTTTGCTTTCAGCTTAACAGCGATTCAGAAGCCAGTTCTGGGGAATGGAAGGGCGTGACCTGCTGGCGCGACACACACACTCCCTACAGGGTGCCAGCTCTCCGCAGACCCACAGCAGTGCCAGGCAGATGACCCCTGACGGCAGGAGCCACCCCCTCAGCGGAACTCTCCTGCAGGTGACCTGTGAGTTCCGACAGCGGGTCCCCGTGAGCACCGAGAGCGCCTTCTCTCCCTCCCCCTACCCCACAGGCCACACGGTCTAGTTTGCTGTAAAAACAAGCACATTGATGGCACTACAGGGGCCACTGGAGGCAGGACCGGTGAGGCTTGTGAAACAGGAGACAAGAGCTGGGGGGCCTCCCCACCACCCCAGACTGGAGCTTCCCATGTGCCAATGAAAGCCACCCCTCCCATCAGTACAACTTCCCAGGCACCTGCTCTCAGAGGTGACCCAGGAGAAGGCAGAACCCCAGGCGAGAACCCCAACAAAGTGCAAGGTCAGGGCGTCTGCGTGGCTGACACGGGGCTTCCGTTCCCCACACCCATGTCAAAGGGCCCTGGGAGGAGCCGGCAGGACCCTCGCCACAGACCCTGGCCCAGGTCCTGGCGCTCAGCGGGGACGGGAGGCTCACCTCCACAGAGCCCTTTATGGAGCTGGTCATCGGCCCCCAGCTGTGCGGGAGCGGCTCTGTGAGAGGGAGAGGGAGGAAGGTGCTCGCTGACCTCCCGGGGTAAGTGTCCGCGTGGTAAGTGTCCGCGTGGCGGCGCCTGGGGATCCCTGGGCTGGGCCGTGGCTCCCAGAGTCTGAGGAGGGACCTGGGTCATCGCGTCACGACCTGTCCACACCTCCCTCGGCCGCTCTGTTTACAGGTAGTTACCGAAGGTTAGGAATCCTTCGGGGCTGACTTTTCTCAGACGTGAACTTCCTTTACCCGCTGCCCGAGGAACACCTCGGAATGGGAATGGGAGGGGATGTAGCCGTCATTGCCTGGCTGGCGGCTGGGTCGTTGCTCTCGGCCAGGGAGGCGCTCTCCCCCCCGCTCCCTGCACTGTCCTCCAGTGAGGGCATCGGCACCCTGCCACGGAGGGCCCGACCCAGGCCACGCGTGTCTCAGAGCTCGGCTGTGGACGCAGGGCCCCTCCGCGCGGGCTCCTGTGGCGGTGACATGGGAGAAAGCTCCGCAGCCGCAGCTGGGCGCCACCTGCTGTCGGACACGGGGACTCACCCAGTTAGTACAAGAGCCACAGAATGAAACCACGTCGCGAAGCCCTGAGCACCCACTCCGGGCGGGCTGTGCCACAGGCTGGCCACGGCCGCTGCGTGCAGAAGGCCCTAGGAGCCCCGAGAGGACTGGGAGGCCGCGGCACAGACACGGCCTGAGGCTGAGGGTGCGCTGAGAGGCGCTCAGACCGAGCCACTGGCCGGCTCCTGCCGCCCTTAGCCTCAAAACAAAAAACAGCATGACTTTCCTCCGAGGTGGCCGGGGCACAGCCAGGCAGCCCAAACTCACCTGTGACTGCACCTCTGTGTCTCCAGAGCTCCTCTCGGCGCATTCCAGGGGGTACAGGAACCCCTGTGATGTGCTGGCCCTGCCTTCTCTCCTGCCCATCGGGCTCTCTGCCCAGCCCTGTGCCCACGGGCAGGCGGGCACCTGCCTGCAGCTCGGCTCCCCCTGGCCATGGCCGGCTGTGCTCTGGGAGCCTGGGGCGAAAGCAGCATCCCCTCCTGGCCGAACCTCCAAGCCTCCCGTTTGTCCCAGGGCCTGGCAGTGTGAGGGTGTCTTGGGTGACCCCCTAAACCAGCCGTGGGCAAACTACGGCCTGCGGGCCGGATCCGGCCCATTTGAAATGAATAAAACTATTGAAAAAAAAGACCGTACCCTTTTATGTAATGATGTTTACTTTGAATTTATATTAGTTCACACAAACACTCCATCCATGCTTTTGTTCCGGCCCTCCGGTCCAGTTTAAGAACCCACTGTGGCCCTCGAGTCAAAAAGTTTGCCCACCCCTGTCCTAAACCATCTCAGCCAAGAAAAGAGGCAGCTACTCAGCAACCAGGCTGTGCCAGGCCGTGAGCACCCAATGCTCGGCCCCTCACAGAGTCAGACCCAGGCCCAGCTGGAGGGGCCGCTGGAGGCCAGGCTGAGCGCCGCCCCCCTCCCCCCACCCCGGGCAGCGCGGTGGCGGGGAGATAAATCCATGCAACTAGAGAGGGGACTCGGAGGACTCGGAAACTCACTGTGTCTGCATGTTGGCAAGACGCGATTTTCTCCCAACAAGCTCGGCCTGACCCTGGTTCCAGAGGCCCCTCCCGCTGAGGGCTTGCGTGCCTTTGGGTAAAGGGTCTTGTCTGGGCTCCAGCTGAAGCACAAAGAGTTGGAGAGCCTGCTCCCTGGGCCAATCAGAGCCGGTGTGGTGCTGCCCTGTGTGGGCTCCCGCCCCCACCCTGCTGCAGTCCCCATGGTGCTCCCCAGTCTGTGTGGGCCCCCGCCCCCGCCCCCCTGCAGTCCCCATGGTGCTCCCCAGTCTGTGTGGGCCCAGCCCCCCTGCAGTCCCCATGGTGCTCCCCAGTCTGTGTGGGCCCAGCCCCCCTGCAGTCCCCATGGTGCTCCCCAGTCTGTGTGGGCCCCGCCCCGCTGCAGTCTCCATGACAGCTCCCAGACCGTGCTGTTGATGGGCTCATGAGGTCTTTACATGAAGAGCTGACCCCGCACTCAGACCAGCCTCTGCGTCTCCTCGGAGCCTCGCTGCTCACAGATGCAGACACGCCGCGGCTGCCTCTGTTAGCTCTGGGCTCGCCTCCCCTTGGGCTGGCTGTGCTGTGACTCACTGTCAGGCAGCACATGCATGTGGCCAGGTGCCAGGCCTTGGAGGCAGCCCTGTGGGAAGTCACACTGTCTGTGAGGGGACCAGAGGGAGACCGAGCAGGAGGCCAGGCGGCCACCGTGAGGGACGGAGCCTGCCTCACGTCCCCTGCGCCCGCCTCTGAGGGTGCGGTCCGAGCCCTCGCCCTGGAATCTGGGCTGCCCTGTGCCACCCACTGCTCAGGAGCGATGCAGAGTCTGTGACTTACTTACGGGAGTTCCGGACGAGGCAATAGAAGCTCTGGGGCCTCTGCCTGCGCCTGCGAGTCCCGGCCCCGAGGCCCCTGGTGGGCCAGGTGCCCTGCCCAGAGGCGCTTCAGCCGGGAGGGGCCAGCCGTGTGCTCCAGCTGAGCCCGCTGGCCAGCAGCATGAAGGCGGGCGCCCTCCGGGACAGCCATCGGCCAGGCCTTCAGATGACTGTAGCCCCGGATGACAGCTACCTATCCATGTCGGGGAGATCCCAAGCGAAAGCGCCCAGCCAGGCCCTTTCCGAATTCTTCACCTGAGACAAATTAAATGGTGGCTTTAAACCACTGGATTTGGGGTGGTTTTGTGCTGCAGCAGACAAACAAAGCATCACGGAGGGCGAAAACAGAGCAACAGAAGCCGGCTGGGAGGCTGGGAGCGGCCACCCAGAAGGCCTTCTGGAAGAAGTGGTGAGATGGGAGGTGTTTCTCAGAAAGAGAGCGCGAAGGACCAGAGATGAGGGGTTCCGTTTCCCTGGGGAGTGTGTAGGGTATGGAAGGAGAAAAAGGAAAAACGTGAAGCTATGAGCAGATCGCCCGCTGGGCAGACGGCAGCGCCACCCGAGGAACTGCCCACACAGTGAGTGCCCAGCGGCTCCAGAGGGCACAAGGGGCGCTGGGTGACCTTGGGGCAGTCGCAGCTGGTCCCTGGCCTCTGACCCGCAGGGACCATGGCGTCTGCAGCAGCAGCTCTGACGAGTCCACGCCCTCCACTCTCTGCCGGGCCATCCCTACCGCACATCCCTGGGACCCAGGCACTGTGCCCAACAAAGAGGTGATGCTTGGGGGGCAGAGTCCTAAGAGCCAACAATGGCAGAGGGAGCGGGGGCAGAGGGAGCGGGGGCAGTGGGAGCGGGGGCAGCGGGAGCGGGGGCAGCGGGAGCGGGGGGGGGGGGGGGGGGGGTTGGGAGCAGGGGCAGTGGGAGCGGGGGCAGTGGGAGCGGGGGCAGAGGGAGCGGGGGCAGTGGGAGCGGGGGGAGCGGGAGCGGGGGCAGTGGGAGCGGGGGGAGCGGGAGCGGGGGCAGTGGGAGCGGGGGCAGTGGGAGCGATGCTGCTCAAACCTTAAATCGCACTTGTGCCTGGGGATTGAGCTGAGAGGGAGACCAGCCTCAGGAGGCCAGAGGTTGGCCCAGGATTGCGAGTTCCCAGCAAACTCCCAACAGGTGCAGGCTGCTGCGGGCCAGGAGCGGCACTGCCACAGCAAGAATCAGAAGCTTCCCAGGAACTCGGGCCACCTTTTACCTGAACCCTGGCAACAGCTTGGAAGGTGGAGGCCTTGTTCACCACTAGGAAAGTAGAATCGCACTCTTATCCCACAAAACAGCGCTGCAACTGGGAACAATGGCTCATTCCTGTGACTGCTCTATCCCAGCTGTGTATGAGTTCTACAATTGCCCAACACATCACCATAAACTCAGCAGCTTGTCACAGCACCCTTTAGCGCCTCTGACTCTGTAGGTCGGAAGCCCAGGGCTGTGCGCCTCTCAGAGTGGGTGTGGAGGGTGACTCAGGTCTTGTCTGGAGGTGTGGGGCGTGGGGGGACTCGGGTCCTGTCTGGAGGTGTGGGGTGTGGGGGGACTCGGGTCTTGTCTGGAGGTGTGGGACGTGGGGGGACCCGGGTCTTGTCTGGAGGTGTGGGGCGTGGGGGGACTCGGGTCTTGTCTGGAGGTGTGGGGCGTGGGGGGACCCGGGTCTTGTCTGGAGGTGTGGGGCGTGGGGGGGCTCGGGTCTTGTCTGGAGGTGTGGGGCGTGGGGGGACTCCGGTCTTGTCTGGAGGGGCGAGTTAGGCCATGTTCAGGCTCGCTCCTCACAGCTGCAGGAGCCCAAACTCCGGCTCCCTTCCAGGCCATCAGCAGGATTGCTCTCAGCAGCCAGAAGCCACGCTCAGGTCCTCGCCTTGTCCTCCCGTGGCAGGGCCAGCAGCAGGGACCCGCCCCCCGTCGTCTCTCTCATGCCTGTCTATAACCAGCCAGAGAAACCTCTGTTCTTAAATGGTTTGGGATTTGTTTAGGCCACTCTGGCAGTCTCCCCACTTTGAGGTCCACGGAAGAGCAACCTTAATTATCCCTACAAAACCCCTTTAGCTTTGTAAGGTAACATGACCCCAGGGTTATGCCAGGGGCTCCGGGCTGCTCTGGAATTCTGCACCACAAGCTGGAAGTGGCGCCTTAGCAACAGCTGCCCACAGGCGTGTAAGACAAACTTCAGGGGCAATCGTTAACGTCAGGATCCGAAGAGAATCTGAGAGGCCCGAAACGAAGGGTCCCCTGCACATTTCATCAGTCACGCTAACCCTCTTTGCATTGCCGCGGGAAGTCTTGGGGTGCGTAAAGAAGATGAGTCTGGTAACACTTTCTGTTTCCTGGAAATACTTTATGTTGGCAGCAAAATAAAAAAATTTCCGAGTGGCTTATACCTGCAAAGCAAAACCTACGGATGTACTTGAGGGCAGCTGGCAACTTGTACTGTTGCGTCTCCCAGCCCAGACACGGGCTCCCTCTCCACACGGTGGGTCTGAGCTCTCTCAGCAACATCCGCAGTTTCTGTGGCCAGAACTTGTGCACTCCTTTTGTTAAATGCATGTTTAAGACTTTTATTTGATGCTATAAATGGAATTGTAATGGCATTTTCCACTGCTTGCTGCTGGTATATGCATGTGCAATTGGCTTTTGCTGACTGGACCTGCGCCTGCAGCTCGCGCTGTGGTTTGTGGGTGGCCTGAGACTTTCCATGCGGATGATCATGCCTGGCTCCGGCAGAGACAGTCTAACCTCCCAGTTTGTGTGTTTCCCTCTCTGTCTGCTTGGACTCGCGTGGCGGGGCCCCCAGTGCGAGCTGCCTACAGTGATGACAGAGCTACTTCCTTCTCTTGTTCCCGATCTCATGGGGGATCAGCACTGCAACAGTATGAACAGTACCGGGCAACACTAGGTTTTGCATAGATGTCCTTTATCAGATGAAAACCGTTCCTTTTTTTTGCTTAATTTGGAGGAAAAAACAATTGCACAATCGTAGTAAGAGCGAGGTATGAACATCCTTCTCTCAGCAATTTATTGATCTATTAGAAAAACATCAGTAAGCACATGCAGGAGCTGAGCACGATGCAAGTCTCAACAACTTTAAAAGGTCTGGAAACATATGGAGCAGCTTCTCTGATTGCAAAGAAATTTAGAAATCAATCTACATGAAAAAAGAGAAACATGCAAATTGGTGTCACTCCACTACGCTCACCAGCCAATCGGATGAGTATGCAAATTAACCCAACAAAGATGGCGGTTAATTTGCACACAGAGGCACCCAGCGGCCTGGGTCCTGGGAACATCATCAGCACCCCGGTCACTCCAAGGTAGGCCCCGTGTGGGCCCTGAGCAGCGTAGGAAGGGCCTGAGCTAGAGGGCTCCTGGGCAGGGGCAGAGCTGGCCATCGGAGGGTCTGGGGGTCCCCTGCCCAGGCCTGATGCCTCAGCGCCAGGCCTGGGCAAGGGGCTGATCCAGCAATTGGAGGGTGATGGGGATCGATGCTTCTGGCCCAGGTGTCAGGCCTGAGGGGGGAGCCAAGCCAGAATTGGTGTGAACTACAGAGGAAACACCTTTTCTGACTGTTCATTGGCTAAGCTCCCTGTATGCCACTGGTAATATTCTTAGTAACTTGGGTAATAAGAATCCAAAAAGGTGATCTAGGGTTTTTCACCACACTCCTGGTGAAAAAAACGAAGGTCCACTGCTGGAGGGCTAAGAAATGTCATGTCCTGCCCTAGCCGGTTTGGCTCAGTGGATAATGCCTCAGCCTGCCCACTGCAGGGTCTGGGTTCAATTTTGACCAAGGGCATGTACCTAGGTTGCAGGTTCCTTCCTGGCTGGGGCCTAGGTCAGGGCTCATGCAGGCGGCAACCAATCAAAGTGTTCCTCTCACTTTGATGTTTCTCTCTGTCTTTCCCTTTCTCTTCCACATTCTCTAAAAATCAATGGACACATATCCTCAGGTGAGGATAAAAAAACAATAAAGAAATGTCATATCCTATGAAAGACACATCTTGAAAATGCCTGAAGAATGTTGTCATTTTTTCATGGTGAAGGGACCGGAGTCCATGTTGATGAGAAAACCTTGCTGGCTGCGGTGACTGGCAGTGGCTGCAGCAGCGGGGTGATGGGGCTGGTGCCTTCCCCTGATCAGCCCAGTCACCTCCCACAAAGGGAGGCCAGACTGCGGCTTAGGCCCTATCCCCAAGGGGAGCAGGGAGCAGGCTTAAGCCGTCACTAGGACATCCCCTGAGGGCTCCCAGTATGTGAGAGGGGGCAGGCTGGGCTGAGGAACGCCCCCCCCCAGTGCATGAATTTCATGCACAGGGCCCCTAGTAATAATAATAATATACCCAGGAAGATCTCCAATATTTGGAAATTAAACTATACATACCCAAATAATGCATGCTTAAAAAAAATCACAAATAATTTATAAACTATTTCAAACTGAGTGATAAGGAAAATACACAAGCAAAATGTGGGGGACACAGTGAAGCAGTGGCTCGAGGGAAACTCGCGGCTGTGAGCGCTGAGTTAGACAGGGAAGTGCCCGCACAGGGACCCAGTTCCAGCTCTAGAGGCTGAGAGAAGAGCAGGGGAACCGATGCAAGTAGGAGGAGAGAAGTAACAGAGATCAGAAATCCACAGAATAGGAAGCAACTACAAAGGAATTAGAAAGCTAGATCCTGGGATTTCTAAACCAACAAAGTAGATAAACCCGTAACGACTACTCAAGAAGCTGTAACAGAACACAGATCCCCAATGTCAGGAACCGGAGGCCTGTGGTCGCTTCAGACAGTATAGATTTTAAAAGGGTAAGAAGCCAATTTTGTGAACAACTTTATGCCAATCAATTTGGCAAGTTAATAAAATGGGCAAATTCCTTCAAAGATACAACTAATCAAACTTTACACAAAATGAAAGAGAAACTAGGAATAGCCCTGTATTTATTAAAGAAATCGAGTTTGTCAGCGTGAACCTCCCACCCAGAAGACTTCAGGCCACCCCCCCTCCGCCCCCCCCCCCCCCCTTTGCTAAGCACACCCTGCACAGCGTGGAAAGCAATGACGGCACCAATGCTGCGCAGACCCTCCCAGGCAGCAGAGGACGCAGGAGCGCCGCCCGCATCACATCCGCTCCAAAACACAGCAAAGCGTTGCTGTAAACGGGGCCGTAACGCACGAAGGTGAACACGTGAACACTCCCAGGAGCGCCCCAAAGTCTAAGAGGACAGTCCCTTCAGGCAGAAGTGAGGTTTCAGTGCCCGAAGTCATAATATTGACCGTCATCCCGCAGCGGCGAGCTCGCCCGTATTGGTACCATGAGAGCCCCCTTATCGGCAGTCCCGCTTTCTGCGGTTTGCTGCCTGCGGTCAGCCTGGTGGGAAAACATTAAATGGAAAATCCAGGGACAAACAACTCACACGTTCAAAACGCGCACCGTCCTGAGCAGCCGATGACCTCCGTGCGGTCCGGCTCCGTCACCCGGGACGCGGTCGCCGTGGCCAGCATCTCCGTGGAGCGTCGCTCCCTGTGGCCTCTCAGTGGCCATCTCGGCTGCCAGAGCTGCTGCTGAGGTGTCAGCGCGGGGCTCGGGTCACCCTACTTTACTTCGTCACGGCCCCAAGTCGGCAGCGTGGGGCTGCGACCTGAGAGCCAGGGAGAAGCTAGAAAGTGCTTCCTTCCAGCAAAAAGAAAGAAACATTTTATATATTCCTAACGCCGCAGTGTCAGGCGTCCACAGGGTCTTGGAAGGTATCCCCCAGGTAAGGGAGGACGACTGTACATGATTTTTAAAAAAAGAATAAAATTAACTCAGGCGTGGGGCTGGGGTGGGGGGGGGGGGCATAAAAACAAATTATTGCTTTTGCAAAAATCCAAATACGGTGATAGGCCCCTGGCAAGCTGTTGTGGGGGTTTGTGAAGGTGCTACAGAGATGGTACACAGGCATTAACCTCGCCGTCTGCAAGAGGCCACTGTGGGTGCGCCCTGCACAGACCAGGAGCCTGAAGCAGGGAGCAGCCAGGTGACCAACGAAGGTCCCACGTGGTGGGGGGGCGGGGTGAGGGGGGCAAATCTGACCCAGGGGACCTGGCTCCGAAATCCAGATGGGAACCACCTGCTCCGCTGTCCAGACCAAAACTCCAAGGCGAGGCTGACTGCTGATCCTCCGGGTGGGACTGTGGGTGTGTTTTACTTTCTTTTTTGCATTTTAAAGTATTTTTATATCTAACGTTATTGCTTTAAAAAACGCAAGTGTCACCTTCTCCTTAGGTGCTGAGGGGCTGCCCTCCCCGGAGGCGCAGGCAGCGGGTGGGTGGAGGGACCCGAGCGCCCGCAGGAGTGCCATCCGCGCTCGCTCACGGCGGGGGACGCGCACCTGGGGCGCCCAGGAAGCCCGTCTACAGCTGTCACACACGGTTTGGAAACATGGAAGGCCCACGCCCAGCCCACACCCTGGCTTTACAACCTGTAATTAACGAGGGAAAGAGAGAGAGCTGTTTGTGTTCATGACTTCAGCTTCCACCTGGAGTGTAAAGTCTAAAGTTGCCATTTGGCATCCCCTCCCTCCGCCCCCGCCCCCCCCCCCCGCTCCCCCCCCCCCCCCACACACACCTTTTCTTCTGGTCTCTTCTCGCTCTTTCTTATTTCTATTTCTAGTGCTACTACCAAAATGAGAATGCAAATATATTCTGCACAGTTCGCCAGGCATGCTCTGAATGTGCCAGTGCGACCCCGTGCCACCGCCGCCAACGGCCCGTGCCAGGTCTGCAGGCCGGCCGCGCCCTCACCGCCCTCCCAGGCTCAAACCTCACGTTTACTCAATCACCAAGCATTGGGCAGTGCTGGGGCCCGCCCTTCACAGGCTATAAACGGGACAAACTACCTGCCCAGAAACGGGGCCTGTGGGAGAGGGAACAGAGGACAGGGGCTCCATCCCCTGTGGGAGCCCGGGCGGCGGTGTGACCTCTGACCCTTGAGAACTGAAATGTCCACCGTGTTCCTCAGACAGCAGCTGCACGCCAGCTGCTCTGGGAGCATTGAGTTCTCTGCCCACATTCAGGGGGGCGGGCACAGTGGGAGCCGTTCCCCGTTCCCCAGCCCGCAGCAGGCAGCCCGCCTCACTGGGCAATGGCCCCACCCCGGGGCGGGAGGCAGCCACAGAGACTGCCCCCTCAGGGGAATGGCGGGTACTCAGCACAGGTCTTACCTTCCTCCCGGTGCAGGGGGCAGGGGCAGCAGGCGGGCGGGGGAGGGGCACAGGGGGCAGGGTGTAGGCACTGCTGCTGGTTCCAGATTTCAAGTGACAGAGAGGCGTTGCAGAAGTCCGGCCATGCCCCCTGGTCCGCCTGCTGTGCCCACGTGCAAGCTCCTGGGACAGGGTGGACACCGGGAGCCACACAACATCAGCTGAGGACCAAAGGGCTCGCTGCACCCTGCCCTGCCCCTGGCTGAGTCCCCTTCCCCAGCGGGGGTTAGGACAGACCTGGCATCGGCACCAGACTGAGGTGGAGGGTGTCTGAGGCTTCCTCACCCAGGCCTTCAGAGGGTGTGAGTGTCACCCTCTCCCGAGTGGCCAGCACCACCCCCCACCCCTGAGTGCTGCCAGGAAGTCCCACTGGACATGGGATTGACTAGAGGCCCAGGAGAGGCCCTGGAGATGGGGTGCTGGGCCTGCAGCCTCAGCCCCTGCTGCCCGCAGCCCCACACACCCAACCTCAGCCCCACACACCCAGCCTCAGCCCCACACACCCAGCCTCAGTCCCACTCACCCAGCCTCAGCCCCACACACCCAGCCTCAGTCCCACTCACCCAGCCTCAGCCCCACACACCCAACCTCAGCCCCACACACCCAGCCTCAGCCCCACTCACCCAGCCTCAGCCCCGCACACACAGCCTCAGCCCCACTCACCCAGCCTCAGCCCCACACACCCAACCTCAGCCCCACACACCCAGCCTCAGCCCCACTCACCCAGCCTCAGCCCCGCACACACAGCCTCAGCCCCACTCACCCAGCCTCAGCCCCACACACCCAGCCTCAGCACCACACACACCCAGCCTCAGCCCCACACACACCCAGCCTCAGCCCCACACACACAGCCTCAGCCCCCCACACACAGCCTCAGCCCCCCACACCCAGCCTCAGTCCCCACACACCCAGCCTCAGCCCCACACACCCAACATCAGCCCCACACACCCAGCCTCAGCCCCACACACACCCAGCCTCAGGCCCACACACACAGCCTCAGGCCCCCACACCCAGCCTCAGTCCCCACACACCCAGCCTCAGCCCCACACACACAGCCTCAGCCACCCACACCCAGCCTCAGTCCCCACACACCCAGCCTAAGACCCACACACACAGCCTCAGCCCCACACACCCAGCCTCAGTCCCACTCACCCAGCCTCAGCCCCACACACCCAACCTCAGCCCCACACACCCAGCCTCAGCCCCACTCACCCAGCCTCAGCCCCGCACACACAGCCTCAGCCCCACTCACCCAGCCTCAGCCCCACACACCCAACCTCAGCCCCACACACCCAGCCTCAGCCCCACTCACCCAGCCTCAGCCCCGCACACACAGCCTCAGCCCCACTCACCAAGCCTCAGCCCCACACACCCAACCTCAGCCCCACACACCCAGCCTCAGCCCCACTCACCCAGCCTCAGCCCCACACACCCAGCCTCAGTCCCCACACACCCAGCCTCAGCCCCACACACACCCAGCCTCAGCCCCACACACACAGCCTCAGCCCCACACACACCCAACATCAGCCCCACACACCCAGCCTCAGCCCCACACACACCCAGCCTCAGGCCCACACACACAGCCTCAGGCCCCCACACCCAGCCTCAGTCCCCACACACCCAGCCTCAGCCCCACACACACAGCCTCAGCCACCCACACCCAGCCTCAGTCCCCACACACCCAGCCTCAGCCCCACACACCCAACCTCAGCCCCACACACCCAGCCTCAGCCCCACACACACCCAACATCAGCCCCACACACCCAGCCTCAGCCCCACACACACCCAGCCTCAGGCCCACACACACAGCCTCAGGCCCCCACACCCAGCCTCAGTCCCCACACACCCAGCCTCAGCCCCACACACCCAGCCTCAGCCCCACACACCCAGCCTCAGCCCCACACACACCCAACCTCAGCCCCACACACCCAGCCTCAGCCCCACACACACCCAGCCTCAGCCCCACACACCCAGCCTCAGCCCCACACACCCAGCCTCAGCCCCACACACACCCAACCTCAGCCCCACACACCCAGCCTCAGCCCCACACACACAGCCTCAGCCCCACACACACAGCCTCAGCCCCACACACACAGCCTCAGTCCCCACACACCCAGCCTCAGCCCCACACACCCAACCTCAGCCCCACACACCCAGCCAAAGCCCCACACACCCAGCCTCAGCCCCACACACACAGCCTCAGTCCCCACACACCCAGCCTCAGCCCCACACACCCAGCCTCAGCCCCACACACCCAGCCTCAGCCCCACACACCCAACCTCAGCCCCACACACACAGCCTCAGCCCCACACACCCAGCCTCAGCCCCACACACCCAGCCTCAGCCCCACACACACCCAGCCTCAGCCCCACACACACAGCCTCAGCCCCACACACACAGCCTCAGCCCCCCACACCCAGCCTCAGTCCCCACACACCCAGCCTCAGCCCCACACACACAACCTCAGCCCCACTCACCCAGCCTCAGCCCCACACACCCAGCCTCAGCCCCACACACACAGCCTCAGTCCCCACACACCCAGCCTCAGCCCCACACACCCAGCCTCAGCCCCACACACCCAGCCTCAGCCCCACTCACCCAGCCTCAGCCCCACACACACCCAGCCTCAGCCCCACACACCCAGCCTCAACCCCACACACACCCAGCCTCAGCCCCACACACCCAGCCTCAGCCCCCCACACCCAGCCTCAGTCCCACACACCCAGCCTCAGCCCCACACACCCAGCCTCAGCCCCACACACCCAGCCTCAGCCCCACTCACCCAGCCTCAGCCCCACACACACCCAGCCTCAGCCCCACACACCCAGCCTCAGCCCCACACACCCAGCCTCAGCCCCACTCACCCAGCCTCAGCCCCCCACACCCAGCCTCAGTCCCACACACCCAGCCTCAGCCCCACACACCCAGCCTCAGCCCCACACACCCAGCCTCAGCCCCACTCACCCAGCCTCAGCCCCACACACACCCAGCCTCAGCCCCACACACCCAGCCTCAGCCCCACACACCCAGCCTCAGCCCCACTCACCCAGCCTCAGCCCCACACACAGCCAGCCTCAGCCCCACACACCCAGCCTCAGTCCCACACACCCAGCCTCAGTCCCACACACCCAGCCTCAGCCCCCACACCCAGCCTCAGCCCCACACACACAGCCTCAGCCCCACACACACAGCCTCAGCCTGACACACACACAGCCTCAGCCCCACACACCCAGCCTCAGCCCCACACACTCAGCCTCAGCCCCACACACCCAGCCTCAGCCCCCACACCCAGCCTCAGCCCCACACACCCAGCCTCAGTCCCACACACACCCAACCTCAGCCCCACACACCCAGCCTCAGTCCCACACACACCCAGCCTCAGCCCCACACACCCAGCCTCAGCCCCCACACCCAGCCTCAGCCCCACACACCCAGCCTCAGTCCCACACACACCCAACCTCAGCCCCCACACCCAGCCTCAGCCCCACACACCCAGCCTCAGTCCCACACACACCCAACCTCAGCCCCACACACCCAGCCTCAGTCCCACACACACCCAGCCTCAGCCCCACACACCCAGCCTCAGTCCCACACACCCAGCCTCAGCCCCACACAGCCAGCCTCAGCCCCACACACCCAGCCTCAGTCCCACACACCCAACCTCAGCCCCACACACACCCAGCCTCAGCCCCACACAGCCAGCCTCAGCCCCACACACCCAGCCTCAGTCCCACACACCCAACCTCAGCCCCACACACCCAGCCTCAGCCCCACACACACCCAACCTCAGCCCCACACACCCAACCTCAGCCCCACACACCCAGCCTCAGCCCCACACACCCAGCCTCAGCCCCACACACACCCAACCTCAGCCCCACACACCCAGCCTCAGCCCCACACACACCCAACCTCAGCCCCACACACCCAGCCTCAGCCCCACACACACCCAGCCTCAGCCCCACACACACAGCCTCAGCCCCACACACACAGCCTCAGCCCCACACACACAGCCTCAGTCCCCACACACCCAGCCTCAGCCCCACACACCCAACCTCAGCCCCACACACCCAGCCTCAGCCCCACACACCCAGCCTCAGCCCCACACACACAGCCTCAGTCCCCACACACCCAGCCTCAGCCCCACACACCCAGCCTCAGCCCCACACACCCAGCCTCAGCCCCACACACCCAACCTCAGCCCCACACACACAGCCTCAGCCCCACACACCCAGCCTCAGCCCCACACACCCAGCCTCAGCACCACACACACCCAGCCTCAGCCCCACACACACCCAGCCTCAGCCCCACACACACAGCCTCAGCCCCACACACACAGCCTCAGCCCCCCACACCCAGCCTCAGTCCCCACACACCCAGCCTCAGCCCCACACACACAACCTCAGCCCCACACACCCAGCCTCAGCCCCACACACACCCAACCTCAGCCCCACACACCCAGCCTCAGCCCCACACACGCAGCCCCAGCCCCACACACCCAGCCTCAGCCCCACTCACCCAGCCTCAGCCCCACACACCCAGCCTCAGCCCCACACACACAGCCTCAGTCCCCACACACCCAGCCTCAGCCCCACACACCCAGCCTCAGCCCCACACACCCAGCCTCAGCCCCACTCACCCAGCCTCAGCCCCACACACACCCAGCCTCAGCCCCACACACCCAGCCTCAGCCCCACACACACCCAGCCTCAGCCCCACACACCCAGCCTCAGCCCCCCACACCCAGCCTCAGTCCCACACACCCAGCCTCAGCCCCACACACCAAGCCTCAGTCCCACACACCCAGCCTCAGCCCCACACACCCAGCCTCAGCCCCACACACCAAGCCTCAGTCCCACACACCCAGCCTCAGCCTCACACACACAGCCTCAGCCCCACACACTCAGTCTCAGTCCCACACACACAGCCTCAGCCTCAAACACACACAGCCTCAGCCCCACACACACAGCCTCAGCCCCACACACACAGCCTCAGCCTGACACACACACAGCCTAAGCCCCACACACCCAGCCTCAGCCCCACACACACCCAGCCTCAGCCCCACACAGCCAGCCTCAGCCCCACACACCCAGCCTCAGTCCCACACACCCAACCTCAGCCCCACACACACCCAGCCTCAGCCCCACACAGCCAGCCTCAGCCCCACACACCCAGCCTCAGTCCCACACACCCAACCTCAGCCCCACACACCCAGCCTCAGCACCCAACACACCCAGCCTCAGCCCCACACACCCAACCTCAGCCCCACACACCCAGCCTCAGCCCCACACACCCAGCCTCAGCCCCACACACACCCAACCTCAGCCCCACACACCCAGCCTCAGCCCCACACACACCCAACCTCAGCCCCACACACCCAGCCTCAGCCCCACACACACCCAGCCTCAGCCCCACACACACAGCCTCAGCCCCACACACACAGCCTCAGCCCCACACACACAGCCTCAGTCCCCACACACCCAGCCTCAGCCCCACACACCCAACCTCAGCCCCACACACCCAGCCTCAGCCCCACACACCCAGCCTCAGCCCCACACACACAGCCTCAGTCCCCACACACCCAGCCTCAGCCCCACACACCCAGCCTCAGCCCCACACACCCAGCCTCAGCCCCACACACCCAACCTCAGCCCCACACACACAGCCTCAGCCCCACACACCCAGCCTCAGCACCACACACACCCAGCCTCAGCCCCACACACCCAGCCTCAGCACCACACACACCCAGCCTCAGCCCCACACACACCCAGCCTCAGCCCCACACACACAGCCTCAGCCCCACACACACAGCCTCAGCCCCCCACACCCAGCCTCAGTCCCCACACACCCAGCCTCAGCCCCACACACACAACCTCAGCCCCACACACCCAGCCTCAGCCCCACACACACCCAACCTCAGCCCCACACACCCAGCCTCAGCCCCACACACGCAGCCCCAGCCCCACACACCCAGCCTCAGCCCCACTCACCCAGCCTCAGCCCCACACACCCAGCCTCAGCCCCACACACACAGCCTCAGTCCCCACACACCCAGCCTCAGCCCCACACACCCAGCCTCAGCCCCACACACCCAGCCTCAGCCCCACTCACCCAGCCTCAGCCCCACACACACCCAGCCTCAGCCCCACACACCCAGCCTCAGCCCCACACACACCCAGCCTCAGCCCCACACACCCAGCCTCAGCCCCCCACACCCAGCCTCAGTCCCACACACCCAGCCTCAGCCCCACACACCAAGCCTCAGTCCCACACACCCAGCCTCAGCCCCACACACCCAGCCTCAGCCCCACACACCAAGCCTCAGTCCCACACACCCAGCCTCAGCCTCACACACACAGCCTCAGCCCCACACACTCAGTCTCAGTCCCACACACACAGCCTCAGCCTCAAACACACACAGCCTCAGCCCCACACACACAGCCTCAGCCCCACACACACAGCCTCAGCCTGACACACACACAGCCTCAGCCCCACACACCCAGCCTCAGCCCCACACACTCAGCCTCAGCCCCACACCCCCAGCCTCAGCCCCCACACCCAGCCTCAGCCCCACACACCCAGCCTCAGTCCCACACACACCCAACCTCAGCCCCACACACCCAGCCTCAGTCCCACACACACCCAGCCTCAGCCCCACACACCCAGCCTCAGTCCCACACACCCAACCTCAGCCCCACACACACCCAGCCTCAGCCCCACACAGCCAGCCTCAGCCCCACACACCCAGCCTCAGTCCCACACACCCAACCTCAGCCCCACACACACCCAGCCTCAGCCCCACACAGCCAGCCTCAGCCCCACACACCCAGCCTCAGTCCCACACACCCAACCTCAGCCCCACACACCCAGCCTCAGCACCCAACACACCCAGCCTCAGCCCCACACACCCAACCTCAGCCCCACACACCCAGCCTCAGCCCCACACACCCAACCTCAGCCCCACACACCCAGCCTCAGTCCCACACACACAGCCTCAGCCTCACACACACACAGCCTCAGCCCCTCACACACCCAGCCTCAGCCCCACACACACCCAGCCTCAGCCCCACACACACAGCCTCAGCCTCACACACACACAGCCTCAGCCCCACACACACAGCCTCAGCCCCACACACCCAGCCTCAGCCCCACACACTCAGCCTCAGCCCCCACACCCAGCCTCAGCCCCACACACCCAGCCTCAGTCCCACACACCCAACCTCAGCCCCACACACACCCAGCCTCAGCCCCACACACCCAGCCTCAGCCCCACACACCCAGCCTCAGCCCCACACACCCAGCCTCAGCCCCACACACCCAGCCTCAGCCCCACACACCCAGCCTCAGCCCCCACACCCAGCCTCAGCCCCACACACCCAGCCTCAGCCCCACACACACAGCCTCAGCCTCACACACACACAGCCTCAGCCCCACACACCCAGCCTCAGCCCCACACACCCAGCCTCAGCCCCACACACTCAGTCTCAGCCCCACACACCCAGCCTCAGCCCCACACACCCAGCCTCAGTCCCACACACCCAGCCTCAGCCCCACACACCCAGCCTCAGTCCCACACACACCCAACCTCAGCCCCACACAACCAGCCTCAGCCCCACACACACAGCCTCAGCCCCACACACACAGCCTCAGCCTCACACACACCCAGCCTCAGCCCCACACACACCCAGCCTCAGCCCCACACACCCAGCCTCAGTCCCACACACCCAACCTCAGCCCCACACACCCAAGATCAGCCCCACACACCCAGCCTCAGTCCCACACACATAGCCTCAGCCTCACACACACCCAGCCTCAGCCCCACACACCCAGCCTCAGCCCCACACACCCAGCCTCAGTCCCACACACCCAGCCTCAGCCCCACACACCCAACATCAGCCCCACACACCCAGCCTCAGTCCCACACACATAGCCTCAGCCTCACACACACACAGCCTCAGCCCCCCACACACCCAGCCTCAGTCCCACACACCCAACCTCAGCCACACACACCCAGCCTCAGTCCCACACACCCAACCTCAGTCCCACACACACAGCCTCATCCCACACACACAGCCTCAGCCCCACACACACAGCCTCAGCCTCAGCCCCACACACACAGCCTCAGCCCCACACACACCCAGCCACAGCCCCACACACCGAGCCTCAGTCCTACACACACCCAACCTCAGCCCCACACACCCAGCCTCAGCCCCACACACACAGCCTCAGCCCCACACACACCCAGCCACAGCCCCACACACCGAGCCTGAGTCCTACACACACCCAACCTCAGCCCCACACACCCAGCCTCAGCCCCACACACACAGCCTCAGTCCCACACACACAGCCTCAGCCTCAGCCCCACACACACAGCCTCAGCCCCACACACACCCAGCCACAGCCCCACACACACACAGCCTCAGCCCCACACACAACCAGCCTCAGCCCCACACACACCCAGCCTCAGCCCCACACACCGAGCCTCAGTCCTACACACACCCAACCTCAGCCCCACACACCCAGCCTCAGCCCCACACACACCCAGCCTCAGCCCCACACACACCCAGCCTCAGCCCCACACACACAGCCTCAGCCTCAGCCCCACACACACAGCCTCAGCCCCACACACACCCAGCCACAGCCCCACACACACACAGCCTCAGCCCCACACACAACCAGCCTCAGCCCCACACACCCAGCCTCAGCCCCACACACACCCAGCCTCAGCCCCACACACCGAGCCTCAGTCCTACACACACCCAACCTCAGCCCCACACACCCAGCCTCAGCCCCACACACACAGCCTCAGCCTCACACACACACAGCCTCAGCCCCACACACACCCAGCCTCAGCCCCACACACCCAGCCTCAGTCCTACACACACCCAACCTCAGCCCCACACACACAGCCTCAGTCCCACACACCCAAACTCAGCCCCACACACCCAGCCTCAGTCCCACACACATAGCCTCAGCCTCACACACACACAGCCTCAGCCGCCCACACACCCAGGCTCAGTCCCACACACCCAACCTCAGCCACACACACCCAGCCTCAGTCCCACACACACACAGCCTCAGCCCCACACACACACAGCCTCAGCCCCACACACCCAGCCTCAGCCCCACACACACACAGCCTCAGCCCCACACACACCCAGCCTCAGTCCCACACACCCAGCCTCAGTCCCACACACACACAGCCTCAGCCCCACACACACACAGCCTCAGCCCCACACACCCAGCCTCAGCCCCACACACACACAGCCTCAGCCCCACACACACCCAGCCTCAGTCCCACACACCCAGCCTCAGCCCCACACACACACAGCCTCAGCCCCACACACACCCAGCCTCAGTCCCACACACCCAGCCTCAGCCCCACACACCCAGCCTCAGTCCCACACACACACAGCCTCAGCCCCACACACACACAGCCTCAGCCCCACACACCCAGCCTCAGCCCCACACACACACAGCCTCAGCCCCACACACACCCAGCCTCAGTCCCACACACCCAGCCTCAGCCCCACACACCCAGCCTCAGCCCCACACACCCAGCCTCAGTCCCACACACCCAGCCTCAGTCCCGCACACCCAGCCTCAGCCCCACACACACAGCCTCAGTCCCACACACCCAGCCTCAGCCCCACACACACCCAGCCTCAGCCCCACACACCCAGCCTCAGCCCCCAACACACCCAGCCTCAGCCCCACACACCCAACCTCAGCCCCACACACCCAGCCTCAGCCCCACACACCCAGCCTCAGTCCCACACACACACAGCCTCAGCCCTAGAGCTGCAAAAAACAAAAAGCTGTGCTGAGCACCAAGTGTCTGCAGTTTGTAAGGAGCCACATGCAGCTCCTCTGCACCTGGGGGTCCGCTGACTCGGGGCCCTGGGGAGCGCACGCACCTCCCTGCAGGAGGCGGGCTCAGGAGGCGTCCAGTGACCCTCTGAGAGCCCTGCCAGTGGCCAGACGCCCAGGGCTGGCCTCCAGAGGGACTGGCTACCTCAGCTTCGACATGAACTTACAGAAAACAACTTTGCCTCTTGATAGGACTGATTGAAACGAAAATAAATAAATAAATAAATAAAAATACTGCCAAACTCGGGTGGAAAGAGAACATTTCCAAATGCGTTTAGAAGAGTCACTTTAACAATCCCCCACAAAAATCAAGGGCAAAAGGGGATTGATAGGACTGCTTACAACGTGGTGACCTGCTCCCTCCAGTGCGCACAGCGGGTTCTGTGACCGCAGCCGGGGCCGGCGCTCCGGAGCTGCCTTCCATCACGCTGGCCCAGGAGCTGCAGGATCTGCACAAAGGCTGCCGGTGACCTACTGAGGATGGAGAGCTGGCCCGTCCGGGGGCCCCCTCAGGCCAAGTCCCAGGTGGGCCCAGGTCTGGCTTCTCTGCTGACAGAGACGGCCCCGCCTGAGCTCCCAGCCTGCACCTGGCCCAGCACCTTCGTGTGTGTCTTCAAAGTCTGCAAAGCATGAATGCCCCCCAAAGTCATTTCTCCCCTCAGAGGCAAGGCTTTCTGCTGTCCAGAGTGTGAGATGAGTCGATTGCAGCTCACAGCCTGCCCACAGGGAGCGCAAACATGTTCTGTCGACGATCTGAGAAACGAGAGACAGTCAACAGAGATGCCTGCTCGGCTCAGCAGTGAGCCACATGCCAGCACCATGTTCACAGAAGGGTCCTTCTTTATGTTTAAACTAGTGGCCTGGTGCACGAAATTCATGCACATTAGAAGGGAATTAATTAGAGGAAATATTTTAATATTGCTATTTGCCCTTTCTCTTTAATAGAAGTGTCAGAGATAAAAGAAAATTAGTAAAATGTATATGAAATCTCCCTCCTGTCAGAGTCTGGGGCGCGCTGCAGGACCCAGAGTCAAGTCCCCGCCCACCCGCGCACACCTCGAAATCATGCAAGACACAGACCCGGCCAGCCCCACCCCTGTCAAGCCCCGCTGGGTGGGAGGGTGGCACAGCCTCAGGTCCCCCAGCCCAGAATGGGGGTGGGGGGCCCAGCCTCAGGTCCCCCAGCCCCGGCACAAGGGCATGAGGGCGCGAGGGCATGACAACTATTTGCATATTATCTCTTTATTATATAGGACTAAAGCAGCGGTTTTCAACCTGTGGGTCGCCAACCTGTGGGTCGTGATCCCTTTGAGAGTCAAACGACCCTTTCACAGGGGTCGTCTAAGACCATCGGAAAACACATATATAATTACATATTGTTTTTGTGATTAATCACTATGCTTTAATTATGCTCAATTTGTAACAATGAAAATACATCCTGCATATCAGATATTTACATTACGATTCATAACAGTAGCAAAATTACAGTTATGAAGTAGCAACGAAAATAATTTTATGGTTGGGGGTCACCACAACATGAGGAACTGTATTAAAGGGTCGAGACATTAGGAAGGCTGAGAACCACTGGACTAGAGGCTCAGTGCACAAATTCGTGCATGGGTGGGGTCCGACCAGCCCGGCCCCAATCGGGGAGAATTAGGGCTGGGCCTGTCAGGAGGAGGAGGTGGCAGGAGGTTGGCTGGCTGGCCCGCTCTGATTGGGGCCCAATAAGGGCCAGGCCGGCCTGGTGGAGGGGCCATGGGCAATTGGCTGGTGGGCTCTGCCCCCGAATGGGGTGTGGGGGGCAAATTGGGGGTCAGCAGCCAGGGGAGGGGCCATGGGAGGTTGGCCAGCCAGCCCCACCCCCGATCAGGTGTGGGTGGGCCAATCAGGGGTGGAGCTGGCTGGGGTGAGGGGCCGTGGGCTGATCGGGATGATGGGGGCTTATCGGGGTTGGGGCCGGCTATGGGGAGGGGCTGTGGGCAGTGGGCTGGCAGGCCCCACCCCCAAATGGGGTGGGGGGCCAATGGGGGCCAGTGGCCTGGGGGGGCCTTTGGTGGTTGGCCGGCAGGCCCTGCCCCTGATTGGAGTGGGGGGGCAGATCAGGGGTGGAGCTGGTTCAAGGGAGGGTCCACAGGGTGATCGGAGTGGTGGGGACCCATCGGGGGCAGGGCTGGCTGGGGAGAGGTGCTGCAGGACGGTGGCCAGCCAGCCCTGCCCCCTATTGGGGTAGGGGGAGTGATCGGGGTGGGGCTGGCCAGGAAGAGGGGCCACAGGAAGTTGGCCGGCCGGCCCCACCCCCCCAATCAGGCTGGTTCGCTGGCTGCAGTGGGCGTCATAGTGACAGGTCATTCTGGTCATTATGGGATTCTGGTCACTGGCTTTTTATATATATAGATGCCTTTTTATTTATTTTTGTAAATTTCATTTTTCGATGCCAGTTTGCAGTGAGCACTTTGTGTGTTAGCTTCAGTGTCCAGCACGGCAGACAGACATGGCCCAGCTCCAAAGTGCTGCCCGAGAGCAGCACCGGCTCAGGCTTCCTGCAGCATGCCCACTGCACCTGTCCTGTGCCCGTCCTCCCGTGCTGAGCCACCTCACCAGGAAATGCTGCTGGCTGTCTCCACCACACACGCCACACGCCACAACACCCCCAAAATCCTCACACACTCCCCCACAACACACACACGTACACACACACAGCGCACTACGCACAATGCAACACACACACTACCCAGAGCATGCACACACATACACACACACAGCACACCACAGAGAGCACCACACACATACATGTGTGCACATGCATACACACAGTACAACACACACACCACACACAGCACACAGCACACAGCATACACACAACACACCATAGCACACACACACTTCGGGGCACTCCAGTGGGAAGAAGTGAGGGGATGTGCCCTGGCCAGCGCCCCACAGGCAGACAGTGACCAGGACTCACCACTGCGCTTCCTTCAGTGGGAAGGACAGCCGGCTGGTGACGGCCTGGGACTCTTCATGCCACAACTAGGGACCTGCCCCAGGAAAAACTAAGGGACCCTTTGTGTCAGCCCAGTCTTTGGGGTTGGGGTGTTATTGAGGTAACATTGGTGAGACATTCTGTAACTCTGGGGTGTGCAGCATTATGACATCTGTACACACCACATCATGCTCACCCCAAAGGTCTGGTTTCCCTCTGTCACCAGACAATGACCCTCACCTATTCTGCCCACCTCCACTCCTCCCCCTGGTAGCCACTGATCTGTTGTCTGCCTCTACGTGTTTGTCTTTTTCAATGTTTGTTTGTTCACTTGTTTTGTGTGTTTTTATATTCCACATGTGAGTGAAATCACGATTTGTCCTTTCTCTGTCTGACTTACTTCACTCGGCAGAACACCCTCCGGCTGCATCATGCTGTCACAAAGGGCAGGCTTTCACCCTTTTTGTGACTGAGTAGAATCTCATTGTAAATATGTACCACACCTTATCCAGTCACTCCTCAACAGACACCTAGGTTGCTCCCATGTCTTAGCTATTACAAACTGCTGCAATGAAATCGGTGCAAGCATCTTTTTAAATTAGTGTTTTCATCTTCCTTCAAATAAGCCCCCAGAAGTGGAACAGCTGAGTCATATGGTAGTTTTATTCTTAATTTTTTGAGGAATCTCCATACTGTTTTCCACAGAGGCTGCACCAATTTATATTCCTACCAATAGTGCACTAGGTTCCTTTTCCTCCACATCCTCTCCAGCACTGGTTGCGTCTTGTCTGGTTGTAATAGCCATTCTAAAAGGTGTGAGGTGATGTCTCATTATGGCCTTGCTTTGCACTTCCCTAATAATTAGTGTTGAACATCTTTTCATGTGCTGTCGGCCATTTGTACATCTTGGGGAAATTTCTATTCATATCCCCTGCTCACAGTTTAGTTGGGTAGTTGGCTTTTGTTATTAAGATGTATGAGCTCTTTATACCTTTTGGATACTAACTAGTTATTGGATGTGTGACTTACAAAGACCTTTTCCTATTTGGTTGGTTGACTTTCATTTTGTAGGTGGTTCCCTTTGCTGTGTAGAAGCTTTGGTTTGCTGTTGTCCCGTGTGCTCATTTTTGCTTCTGTCTCCCTTGCTGTTAGTGTCAAATCTACAAGCACGTTGCTAAGACTGATGTCAGGGAGCTTCCTGCCTTTGTTTTCTTCTATGTACTTGGTGGTTTTGGGTCCTACATTCAAGTCTTTCATTTGAGGTAACTTTTGTGTATGATGTAAGATAGTGGTCTAGTTTCATTCTTTTGCATGTGGCTGCCTGCTTTTCCCAACATCCTTTATTAAAAAGACTGTTCTTTCTCCATGGTAAATTCTTGGCTCCTTTATTATAAATTAAACTAGAGGCCCGGTGCATGAAATTCGAGCATGGGTGGGATCCCTAGGCCTGGCCGGCGATCAGAGCCTATCGGGGCCGTCTCACCCAGGCCCAACCAGGGGCAGGGCCAGCTGGGGGTAGGGGATGCAGGAGGTTGGCTGGCTGGCCCTGATCAATTGGGGTGAGGGAGGCCAAAGTTGGGGGGCCAATCAGGGCCCCAATTGGGCCGGTTGGCCGCTGTAGTGCACATCATAGCGACTGGTTGTTCTGGTTGTTTCATCATTCTGGTCGCTGGCTTTTATATATATAGATGTCCATATATATGCAGGTTTATTTCCGGACTCTCAATTCTATTACATTGATCTGTGTCCATTTCTCTGCCAATAACATACTGTTTTAATTATTACACCTTTATAGTGTAGTTTGAAATTTCCTCAAAACCATTATGGTTTTGAGCAATTACTTATGTTATGTTTTGGCTTTGTTATTGTTTTCTCAGGATTGCTTTGGCTATTTGGGATCTTCTGTGGTTCCATACAAATTTTAGGATTTTTTGCTCTATTTCTGTGAAAACTTCTGTTGGAAATTTGATAGGAATTGGATTGGATCTGTAGATTGCTGTAGGTAAGATGGACATCACTGGTAATTCTTCCAGCCCATGAGCACAGAAGATACTTTTATTTCTTCGTGTGTTCTTCCATTTTCGTCAACAATGTCTTTAGTTCTCAGTGCACAGGCCTGTCATCTCCTTGGTGTTAGGTTCTTGTTGTCATCATTGTAAACGAGGCTGTTTTGTTCATTTTTCATTGTTAGTATATAGAAATGCAACAGAGTTTTGTAGATTGATTCTGTGCTCTGCAACATCCCTGTATTTGCTATTTCTAATGGTGTTTTGTGAAGCCTTTAACATTTTCTACATATAAAGCCACGCCACCCCCAGACAGTGCCCGCTTTCCTTCTTCCTTTACAATCTGGGTGCCTTTTATTTCCTTTTCTTGCCGGATTGTGCTGGCGGGGACTCCCATACTCTGCTGAATGTACGCAGCAAGAGTGGGCATCCTTGTCTTGTTCCTGATCTTAGACAAAACGTTTTCAATTTTTCAACATTGAGTATTAAACAAGCTGTGCATGTGTCATACATGGCCTTTATTATGGTATTTCCCTTCTATAACCATTCTATTGAGTTTTATTATAAATGAATATTGAATCTTGTCACATGCTTTTTCTGTATCTATTGAGAGAATCAAATTACTTTTGTCCTTCCCTTTGCTAATGTGATGTATCACGTTGATTGATTTGCAGCTGTTGACCATCCTTGCCGCCCTGGAATAAATCCCAGTTGATCGTGGTGTGTCATCTTTTTAATGTACTATTGAATTCCGTTTGCTAACATTTTGCTGTGATTTTCTGCACCTGTACTCATCAGAGATATTAACCTGAAACTTTCTTCTCTGTGTGTTTTTCTTGTCTGGCTTTGGTATCGGGATTATATTGGCCTTGCAAAATGAATTAGGAAGCATTCCCTCTCCATTTTCCTTTTTCTGAAAGAGGTTGAGAAGGACAGATATGACATTTTCTTTAAATATTTGGTAGAATTCACCAGTGAAGCCGTCTGGTCCTGGAGTTTTGTTTTGGGGGAGCTTTTGATTGCTAATTCAATCTCCTAACTAGTGATCCATCTATTCAGATTTTCTATTTATTCATGATTCAGTCTTGAAAGTTTGTATGACTCTAGGAATTTATTCGTTTTCTCTAGATTTTCTAATTTGTTGGCATATAGCTGTTTATAGTAGTTTCTTATGATTTCTTTTGTATTTCTATGGTATCCATTGTAACTTTCCCTTTTTCATTTCTGATATCAGTTATTTGAACCTTCTCCCTTTTTTCTTGGTGAGTTCACCTAAGGGTTTGTCAATCTTGTTTATCTTTTCAAAGAACCAGCTCTTCATTTCATTAATGTTTCGAATTGCCTTTTTAGTCTCTACTTCATTTCTTTCAGCTCTGATTTTTATTATTTTCTCCCTTCTACTGACTTTGAGCTTCATTTGTTCTTTTTCTAGATCCTTTATGTGTAAAGGTTTATTGATTAAGATTTTTCTTATTTCCTGAGGCTCCTGTATTGCTATAAACTTCCCTCTTAGTACTGCTTTTGTTGTATCCCATAGATTTTGGTATGTTATATTTTCATTTGTCTTTATGTGTTTTTTTTTAATTTCCTCTTGATTTCCTTGCTGACTTAATCAATAGTTGTTCTAGGTATGTTATTTGATCACCAAATATTTTTTATTTTTCCAGTTTTCTTTTTCAACTATTGTGTTTGGAAAAGATGCTTGATATGATTTCAATCTTCTTAAACTTATTGAGAGTTGTTTTTTGTCCCAATATATGGCCTATCTTTGGAAATGTTTCCTATGCATTGAGAACACTATATATTCAATTGCTTTGAAGGGGAATGTTCTGTATATATCTATTTAGTAAATCCAGTCCATGTGTTACTTAAGATCACTGTTTCTTTGTTGACTTTCTGTCTAGATGATCTATCCATGATGTAAGTGGGGTGTCAAAGTCCCTACTGCTATTGCATAGCAGTCCGTTTCTCCCTTTAGGCCTGTTAATAGCTGTCCGAAATATTGTGGTACTCCTATGCTGTGTGTGCATGTATTGATAAGTGTCATGTCTTCTTAGTAGATTGTCCCCTTTAACATGACATAATATCCATCTTTGTCTTTTGTTACCTTTTTGGCTTGAAGTCAGTCTTGCTTGGTATGATGAGGGATACACTCACTTTCATGGCTACCATTTGCTTGGAGTATCATCTCCCACCCTCCCCTTAGAGCCTATTTGTCTGTGGGGCTGAGATGGGTCTCCTACAGGCAGCATAGAGTTATCTTTAAAAAAAAAAAATCCATCCCACTGCTTTGTGTGTTTTGAGTGGTGAGTTCACTCATTTACATCTAGGGTAATTACTGGTATGTGAGGGATAACTATTGCCACTGTCTCTTTTGTTTTCTGTTTGCTCTATATTCTGCGGTTTCTTTTCTCTTGTGTTTCTGTCTGCCGTTTTAGTTCGGTGGTTTTCTATGATTTTTCTCTGTTTCCTCTTTTTTTAAAATGTTTTGTGTCTCTGCTCTAGATTTTTGTTTTGTGGTTACCATGTGGTTTGTATAAAATACCTTATAGATAAAAAGTCCTTTTTATGCTAATAATGTCTTTTCTTCATTTCTCTTTATAGGTTTCTTCTTCTTCCTCTGCTTTTGCGTTTTTGTTGTCACAAATTTTCCCTTTTTTATGTTGTGAGTTAATTGCCAAACTGAAGTAGGTGTCGTGATTTTTAGTTATGTTTCCCCCTTTAACCTTTATGCTGAACTTTAGCAGTTGCACTCTATTTGGGAATAGCTTTGAGATGTTGCGTTTCCATACCAGGTAGAAGAGCTTCTTTCAACATTTCTGGTAAGGCAGGCCCAGTGTTGGGAACGCCCTCAGTTTTTGTTTGTCAGGGAAAGCCTTTCCTAGATGAAGGATATCTTTGCTGGATAGAATATGCTTGGCTGACAGTTTTATCTTTCAATATTTTGAATATGTCATTCTACTCTCTCTGGCCTGTAGAATTTATGCTGAGAAATTTGCTGGCTCACTAATGGGGATAACTTTGTAGCTTACTGTCTTTTTTCCCTGTTTGCCTTTAAATTTCTTCATCATTGGCTTTTAATACACAGAACACAGGCCCCCCTCCTGTCTTTCCTGGTGTCCACACCAGGAGCTGAGTGCACAGAGCACGCTCCCATGTCTTTCCTGGAGTCCATTTGTGTATGTTTGTGTTGTGTGTGTATGGTATATGTGATATATGGAGTGTCTGTATGTGTGTGGTACGTGTGTGTCTTGAGTGCATGTGTGAAGTGGTGTGATGTGTGTATGTGAGGTATGAGGTATATGTGTGGTGAGTATACATTTGGTGTGTGTTCTGTGTATGTGTTTGTAGAGAGTGTATGTGTGGTGTCATGTGTGATGTGTGGTGTGTGGTGTGTGGTGTGTGATGTGTGGTGTGTGAGTGTGGTGTGTGGTGTGAGGTGTGTGATGTGTGGTATGTGGTGTGAGGTGTGAGGCACGTGTGTGTGTGTGGTGTGTGATGTGTGGTGTGTGATGTGTGGTGTGTAATGTGTGGTGTGTGATGTGTGGTGTGTGATGTGTGGTGTGTGGTGTGTGATGTGTGGTGTGTGGTGTGTGGTGTGTGATGTGTGGTGTGTGGTGTGTGGTGTGATGTATGTGTGTGTGTGGTGTATGGTGCGATGTGTGTGTGTGTGATGTGTGGTGTGTGGGTGTAAGGAGGGGCCTGGCACCGTTCCGCTGCCCTGAGAAAGTGCAGGTTCGGCTTGAAGTCCAGAGACAGGCAGTTTCTGAGCTGCAGACTCCCACCCCGTGGGCGTGGGGCAGCAGTGCAGACACGGGCGTGAGGCAGCGTCCCTGTGGCCGGGCAAGCGGAGCCCTGTGCTCTGCCCACCAGCGGCACCAGGTCCCTGGAAGCAGGCGCTCTCCCAGCCGCCACTGCTCCCCGGGCCACGCCGGGGTAAGACCCCCCCCCCTCCGCGGGACCTCGCCCCCCCCCTAAGCCCCAGGTGTGGCCACACATGGCCCAGCCGCCCCCGGGCCCCGCCACAGAGCCCAGTGTGTGCGTGGCCGGCTCCAGCAGCGCTGGCTCTCCGCCGCCCACCCGAGGGCTCAGGGCCGCCCACCGGGCTGTCTCAGGGCTGGAGCCCCTGGAGCAGACGAGGAGGTGCGGGGCTCAGAGACCAAGGGGACGGTGCAGCCTGGGAGCTGCCGTGAAGCAGGCACAGTCCCTCCTCCCAGACGGGCAACAGGCCGTCCAGCGCAGCGGAGGGGAGAGAAGCCACCACCCGGCTGTGCAGGCGCTGCCCCTTCGCTGTGCTTCCAGCTCCTTCCCTGAGTGCGGCACCGGGACGGAGGGCGTGGGAACAGCGAGCCTGCCCAAGCCGGTGGGCGCAGGCCTCCCTCAGGGCGGCCCCAGACCAAGCGTGTGCCTGCAGGGGTTTCTTGTAAAAATGCCACCCAACCTGCATGGCTGTCGGATAAAAAGTAGCCTGGGGACAGAGGCCCCTTCCCTCCGGGCGGAGGCCTGGCGGTGACGGGCTCCTGTGGAGACAGGTGGCGTGTGAAACAGCTCCTCACGGTGGGCGGACATCCAGGAGCCGCTGGGGGCCCGGGCCGTATCCAGTGGCCCCAGGAGGCCAGTGATGCAGAGCCAGGCGGGCAGCACCCAGGAAGGCAGGTGCACCCAGGAAGGCGGGTGCACCCAGGAAGGCGGGTGTACCCAGGAAGGCGGGTGCACCCAGGAATGTGGGCTGCACCCAGGAAGGCGGGTGCACCCAGGAAGGTGGGTGCACCCAGGAAGGCGGGCTGCACCCCGGAAGGCGGGCGCACCCCGGAAGGCGGGCGTACCCAGGAAGGCGGGCTGCACCCCGGAAGGCGGGTGCACCCAGGAAGGCGGGTGCACCCAGGAAGGCGGGCTGTACCCAGGAAGGCGGGTGCCCCCAGGAAGGCGGGTGCTCCCAGGAAGGCGGGCTGTACCCAGGAAGGCGGGTGCCCCCAGGAAGGCGGGTGCTCCCAGGAAGGCCGGTGTACCCAGGAAGGTGGGCTGTACCCAGGAAGGCAGGCGGGCTGTACCCAGGAAGGCGGGTGCACCCAGGAAGGCGGGCTGCACCCAGGAAGGCGGGTGCACCCAGGAAGGCGGGTGCACCCAGGAAGGCAGCTGCACCCAGGAAGACGGCCTGCACCCAGGAAGACGGCCTGCACCCAGGAAGGCGGGCTGAGGTTGTTTTCAGCCTCCACTAAACTGAGCCCACTCCCTCCTGAACACCCAGATCCCCACCCATGCTCTCCCACAGGTCAGAGGGGCCCACAAGGGGGACTGCCGACGTCAGCCTGAGGGCGCCCAGCCCATCACACCCCAGGGAGCCCGAGCCCTGGGGAGCCCCTCCCCCCTCTTGGGAGCCCCTCCCTACACCTGAACCCTTCCCCCCTTTTGGGAGCCCCTCCCCCTGCCCAGGAGCCCCTGCAGCCGGGCAGCACCTGGTGGGGTCTGGGAGTCCTTGGCCACCTGCTGTGGATCTGCGTGCATCAGTCGGGTGGGAAAGGGGGGTTTCTGCCCACAGGCCCTGGGGCCCCTGGCACAGCAAGGGAGCCTCCACTCTCTGCTGCTTCCCAATGTAGTTACCAAATAAAATCTCTCTCCTTCTCTCTCTCTCTCACACACACACACACAAACCCTCCAAATGCAAAGGAAGACTCTTGGGGAGGCGGCGAGGACCAGGCTGTACCCCAGTGCAGTTCATCTGAGCCCAGCACGACCCCCCTCCTGCGCCCCAGTCCCCGGGTCCAGGTGCAGCCTTCCCAGCGCCCCACCCAGGCCTGGGAGTCCCACCCCGTGTCAGCCTGGGAGCAGGGGGGGGGGGGGGTTGGGGAGGGGAGCCAGTGCTCCCTCTGTGCGGAGTGTGGTCTGGGGACAGATGTGTCCTTTAGGAAGATCCTCTGCGACCTGGTGGTCGGGCAGCGCTGCTCCTGCAGGGACAGCAGGCTCCGCCCTCACTGTGGCCTGGGACTCCTGGGTGACAGTGGCCGGACACCCCGCATCCCCTGCGAGATGGAGTAAGTGGATGCTAACCCACAGAGCCAGCGGGCCCCGGGGGAGCCTGCACGTTACCAACAGCGCTCCCCCAACCCCGGGAGTGCGGGGCCTGCAGGGCAACCCTGTTCAGGGGGTGGCAGCCAGGCTTGAGGCCCCGCCATAACCGGGCGCTGCCCTGGGTTTCGTCCCCGTGCAGTGGAGAGGGAGGTGAGCAGCAAAATGCACCGGGAGCCTAGCCGGCATTGCTGTCCTTTGTGGAGGCACTTCCCGCTGTGTCCCCCTCTCCGCACGGGGTGCTAACGAGGGCCCAAGTCCTTCCCCAAATACCCCGGTGGGTGGAGGGACTCACCCTGGTCTGTGGCAGGGAAGCCGGTGGGCGGGGAGAGGCGAGGCTGGAGAAGGTGGGGACCTGGTTGTCCCCGAGCTGGCCTGGCGGGTGAGTGGAACCTTCTCCCGCCTGGCGCAGGTGGAGTTGGTCTGCGCTGCTCGCCCCCAGCTGCCACACAGGCCTGCGTGCCCTCCCGGCCGCTCCCCTCCGCACAGAGGTTGTGCTCCTTCCCTGTCGACTAACCTAGGCCCTTGTGGCAGCACCGGTTCTCTCTGCCGCCAGTGACCTTGGAACAGCTGTTATCATTAAGAAGCCAGAACACATCTGCTCATTTCTGAGCGTATCTCTGAGCTCCTATCTGAGCTGTCTGAATCTTCCAATGTGTGCGATGCGAGTTACGTTGCAGTTACTCATTCTCAGGGTCCTGCATGGACAGCTGTGCTAGAGCCATTAGCGCGTCACCCTGCGCAGCTGGCCCGCAGCGCAAGGGGCTGGGCCCACGGCGGGGTGACCCAGGCCAGGGGCTGGGCCTGCGGGGACCTTTCTGAGGCAGAACTGGAACCACGTGCGGTGCGCCTCCTGGGCCGGCCCTCATCGCCAGTGCTCAGTGGATGACACGGAGAACTGGGCCTTTCAGTTCCCTGAGCCATGACACGGCGTTTCTTTGCAGCCTGGTCGCTGGCGCAGTGTGAGGTGGCACAGATGTGTTACCCTTGGTCATTATAAAAACCGCCCTTTAAACTCAAATCAGATACTTTGCTCAAGGGGCTCCTGGCATTCATGTTAGAATCAGCAGACATAGCCCCACAATAAGATTATTTTACACGTAAGAAAAGCAAAGCAAAAGGTCAGAGAGATTGGGAGCCAAGGATCTACCTGTAACCATCAACCCTCAGTTCATCGTGCTCACGGTCCTGAGCAACGTCCGCAAGAAGCCACTACTTACCCGTAACCCTGCCGGCGTCACCCAGAGGACGCGCGTGGGCTGCTCCGGGCTGCGCTGTAGCTATCACAGGAGGAAAGGCCCGAGCAGCAGAGACGGTTCCCCAGGGAGCAGACCGATCACCAGCCAAGGGCACAGGCGGCCGCTGTGCCGAGGAGCTCCTAGAGTGGACAGTGCCCACGGGGTGTGATGACTCCGTGGCAATTCTACCTGTTTCCAATGTCACCTTAACCGAAAAATTCTTTTGAAACTCAACCAGCGGCCAATTATATGTTCCAGTAACCCACTAGAATATATCTAGCTCCACAGCATATATTAGAAAAAATAAATTCTCAAATTTCATCTTGATTATTTGCATTTTACTTTTTCTTTTAAAAAAGGACTTATGGGTTTCATCACTAGCAAACCCTTACTATACACGAAAGCCTGTCCAAGATCGGATAAGTTCAAATTAATACACTGTTTTGTCATCATAGTCCTAATGTCCAACAGTGGAGCACTAATTTAACAGCATGGAAGAAAAGTTTATATTTTTCCACAAACACAAAAACACTGGTAAATGCTAGAATTTCAATAATTAACTTGATATTTACTACTTGAATTCCGCATTTATGGGTTGACTTGCTGTGACTTATGGCTATTAGCGTAGCCGCTGAGGGCTGGATGGACACACATCCTCCACAGACCAAACCTCCCTCATGACGAGGCAAGGGCGGCCTCAGATGAAGCAGCACATTTCTGCTTCCTGGCCCTTTCAGACACACACTTGAAATACAGCAGCAGCAGTAGATCTTATCCTCCTCTGACTTCAAATTAACCTTCACATTTCAGAAGTAAGGGAGCCCAGCTGGTATGGCTCAGTGGTTGAGAGTCGACCTATGAACCAGGAAGTCACTGGTTCAATTCCCCATCAGGCTGTATGTCTGGGTTGCAGGCTCCGACCCAGGAAGGGGTGTGCAGGAGGCAGCCCATCAATGTTTCTCTCATCGATGTTTCTTTCTATCTCTCTCCCTTCCAAACTCTGAAATCAATAAAAACATATTTTTTTTAAAAAGTAAACAAATAATTTGATTCTAATAATACTATAATATTAATATTGATAACTAACAATATATTGTTATATTATTATTAAACTAGAGGCCTGATGCACAAAATTCGTGCAAGGGGCTCAGCCCTCAGAGCCACCTCGGTTTGCCTCGGCCCTCACAGCCCCGACTTTGTCCAGAAGGTCGTCCAGAAGGACGTCTGGTCTAATTAGCATATTATGCTTTTATTATTATAAACATCAGTTTTGATATGCCAGATACGAAAGCTACTCTGAATACCTTATTTACTAACAATGCCCATTGCATTAGAATCAGTTGGGTGGATGACCTCACTGAGAATGCAGTGAGAATCTCTAAAAATCTACTTCTCCACATAAGCAACGAGAACACTGGCAATAATTGTCAAAATCAATCTTTACAGAACGCTGGAAATAACCAAAAGCTTGCAACAATCTGAGGAGCATTTATTCAAGAAAACTTGCTGAATCTGAATAAGAATATTGGGCTCTGTGACATTTTACACTGCTGTGTAGCCCGCTCCCTTTCCCAAACTCCCTGTAGAGTTTCAAAACCGACAGCCTCAAAGTCATGGTGGCCATGTCCTGACCACCCACTGCACCTGTGCATTCCCCACAGCTCTGCTCCCAGAAATGGCGTCATCTAACCAGCCTGGCAGGTCCCAGGGGAACCCACTAGAGGGGAAAGCCCCTCACAGGGCTTGTCTTTATCTGGCCTGAGAGTTCTTTCCCTGTGAACAGCTTTTTCCACAGAATTTGCATAAAACAACCAGTAACAATTGTTTAGCCTCAAAGTTGCCTGAGGTAGTGATAACAGTTGGCACAAATGAGAAGGCAACCAAAAGCCTACCAGGAGAAACTGGAGAATGAGGTGTTCGTAGGGGCTATGCACAGCTCTGGCCTGTTCCTAGAAACCCAGAAGGCAAGGTGAACATGCAGACCTGTGTTCCCACGCAGGGAAGACCTGGAAGGCCCTAACTCTAACCTCTGGCTGTCCTTGGGGTTCTGCACAGAAAGGGAGTGAAGGCTAAGCAAGGCTGCCAACTGCCTGACACAGCACTGAGGACACTCCCTGGCCACGCCCAGGGCCCTCCGTACGATGGAGGCTTCTTGGCTCCAGGAATTTAAGGAAATCTCAGGCCAATCATTAGCTGACCATTAAACCAACCAAACCAGGACTTCAGTGGCCACACCCAACAAAGACCACAGAATTAGCTCAGACAGGTCACCAAATAAACAAAGAGCAACAATAACAAACAGCAACCGGAAACATGGGGGGTGGGGACAAGGATCTGATTTCCAGAGTTGCCATATTATTTAACACTAGAGGCCTGGTGCGTGACATTCGTGCACGGGCCCCCTGCCACCGCCACTGGTCTGTCGCTTCTCTCTACAGGGTGACCGGCGGGCCCCCGGCTGGCCCCCGCCTTGGCTGGCCTGGGGCCTGCAGGCTGGGGGCCGCTCCTGCACTGAGCGTCTGCCCCTGGTGGTCAGTGCACATCATGGCAACCAGTCATTCTGCTGTTCAGTCGATTTGCATATTAGGGTTTTATTATATATAACGTTTATTATTCAACAAAATATCAGATACGAAAAGAAACAAGAAAGTGTGACCCATACAAGGAAAAGCAGCAGCCATAGAATTCACTAAGTGGTCTCAAGAGCAAATTTGAGATGTCAAAGGAATCAGTAAACTTGAAGACATATCAGAAGAAATCAAATCAGAAGAGTAAACAGAAAAAAGATAAAAGGAAAATGAACAAAGCCTCAGACCTGGGGGTAGTCAGGTGTACTAACACACACAGGGAAGTTCCACGGGGAGAGAAAGGTGTCGGAAGGATATATAAAGAGCCCTGACCAGTGTGGCTCAGGTGGTTGAGTATCATCCCATGCATCAAAGGGTCACTGGTTCAATTCCTGGTCAGGGCACATGCCCAAGTTGCAGGTTCCATGCCCAGTCAGAGGGCATGCGGGAGGCAACCAGTCGATGTTTCTCTCCCTCCCTCCTTCCTCTCTCTCTAAAAATCAATATAAAATTTTTGAGATACTGACCAAAAACTTCCCAAATTTGACACAAGGCATTAATCTACACAGCCAAAAAGCTCAGGGTCAGCTCAAAGGTATCCGCACCAAGACATATTATAACCAAATTGCCAACAACCAAAGCAAAGAGAGAATCATGAAAGCAGCAAGGGGAGAGCGGCTTCACAGTGCTCTCAACAGACTGACAGCCAGTTTCTCATCAGAAACCATGCAGGACAGAAGACAGTGGGACAACATATTTAAAGTCTGTGTGTGGGGCAGGGGGGGGGGGGAGACTGTCAACCAAGAACCCTATATCTAATAAAATTATCCCTTAAAAGTGAAGAAAAAATTGAGACATTCCAAGATAAACAAAAACAGAGAATTTTTCATGAGAAGAACTTCCCTACAAGAAATAATATAAATGGAGTCCTTCAGGTTGAAATGACACTAGAGAGTAACTCAAATCTACATGAAAAAAATAAAGCACTGCCCGGCCAGTGCTGTTCAGTGGTTGAGAGTCGACCCATGCACCTGGAGGTCACCGTTTGATTACCGTCGGAGCAAGTATGGCATGAGAAAACAAATAGCAAAATGGCAGATGCAAGTCCCACCCTGTCAATAATTACACAAAATCTAACTGCATATACACACCAATCAAAATGCGAACACCACTGGCAGGTACTAATGCCAATCACAGCCCTCCAAGAATTAGAATTTCTTCCTGCCAAGTCAGGGCTGTCATTTCCTGTCTTCTATGGCAAGTCACACATTTCTTGTATATTTAAAGCATTCAAATTGTGGCCACTGGTGAGCAAATTCTAGGTTTCATAAAAACTGTTTTTGGAAAATGTCAATGAACAACTCAAAATAAAGGTTAGTGCAGGGGGCAGGAGGTCCGAACTGTCGCTTGCCAACCACTCAGTTTCTGCCAACTGCACGAAGCGTTCGTTCCTTCACGGGCTCAGAGGCTGACAGGGAAAGTGACTCAGCCTCGTTTCAAAAAGCTCAGGGGGCCGCATGCTGGTTCAGATTCCGCTGCGACCATGGCCTGTGGCAGCTGCGCCCACGGCCCTGGGAACACGTGGGACTGGCCCTGGCAGCGCGGCGTGGGCACGGCCTGCGAGGGCTGCCTGTCCCTGGTCCGTCACGGCTGCCCGCACAGGCCCCGCGTCCCCCAGCATCTCCTCTGGGATGAGGAGGCGGCCTGGCAGCCACGAAAGCCAGCAGGCGATGAGAAATGGGCTGTTTTCCTCTGGGCGGCCAGCCCACCCGCCCTCAAAACTGGTCCTGTCAGCAGATCACTTTTCTTAACACATCAGAGCTCCTGCTCGCCCCAGGGCCCAGGCAGTGATAACCCAGAGCCTCTTCTGGCCCAGCCCCCAGGGAGCAGGGAAGGCAGTGACAGTCCTGCCCGCTCAGCCCAGAGGGGCCGAGGCTCAGGTTAGCAGAGCCGTCCTCTCAGCGTGCCCCTGGGCCCGGGGAGGGAAGTGGCACCCGTTGCCCACAGTCCTCATCTGTCTGGACAAGCGCAGAGCGGCCAGCGTAAGCGTGTGCGGGGCTGCGGGCCTCCCCCAGCCCTGGTAGCCTCACAGGCCCCAGCGCCTCAATGGGCTCAGAGGCCCAGTCTCTCACCGTCTCTTCCCAGGCTCCGAGCAGGCCCTGAGCCGGACATGGTCTGAGACCCACCGCCCTGTCCCAACACCTCTCCTCTGAAATGGAAACATCCGGAGGCCACCGCTGGTTCAAAGCCCTTGGCCCGACACCGCTGGTCTGTCCGCCATGATCGGGAGCAGCTACTGGACCTTACGGATGAGGATCAGGCTCCAGGTGGTGCGCTGCCTGAGGTCTCACTGCGGGTTCAGAGGGGAGACGTGGCCAGAGCCCTGTGCTGTCCAGTGACATCACTAGCCGCCTGACACGGGGCGCCGAGAACTGAATACAGCGCTGGGTCTGAGCCATGCAGACCAGACAAGACGCTGCCAGGCTTCCCTGGAAGCGGCAGGTGTGCCCCTGGCCCTCACCCTTCCTTCCGACGGGTGTGGCTGCTCAGCCTCAAGTCCTCAGACTCGCTGGTCTCAGGGGCCTCGAGGCGGCTCCAGCTGCCGAGAAGGCTGACTCCTCTCGCGTGTCCCTCTGGATACAGAACAGTGTCTCAGTTTCTTTAATTTTCTTTAAAGGTTTTTTTCATCACCGTTATACCCCACTACTCTCTTCCACCTCTGCCTCCCCTCCTCCCATGCAATAACCACAATGTCGTTCGTGTCCATGAGTTCTCTTTATGCTCAATTTCCTCCGCCCCATCTCCAGCTGCCTGCCTGCTCTCTAAGTCTCTGCATTTTTCTTGTTAGTTCAGTTTGTTCGTTAAACTCTACGTGAAATATATGGCACTTGTCTTTCTTTGGCTTCTTTCACTTAGTGTAAGCTATCCAGGTCCCCGCATGCTGTCACAAGGGTAACATTTTCTTCCTTTTTATGACCTAATTTTCCATTGGGTAAATGTCCCACAGCTTCTTTACCCACTCATCTACTGACGGGCACTTGGGCTGCTTCCAAATCTTGGCTATTGTAAATAACGCTGCGATGAACATAGGGGGCATATGTTCTTTCCAATTGTGTTTCTGGTTTCTTCAGATAAATTCCCAGAAGTAGAATCACTAGGTCATAAGGCAGTTCCATTTTTAATTTTTTGAGGAAACTCCATACTGTTCTCCACAGTGGCTGCACCAGTCTGCATTCCCACCAGCAGTGCACGAGGGTTGCCTTTTCTCCACATCCTCGACAGCACTCGTTGTTTGTTGATTTATTGATGTAGCCATTCTTACAGGTGTGAGGTTATAGCTCATTGTGGTTTTAATTTGCATCTCTCTAGTGATCAGTGACCTTGAGCATCTTTTCATATGTCTATTGGCATCTGTACGTCCTCTTTGGAGACGTGTCTATTCAGGTCCTCTGCCCATGTTTTAATGGATTGTGTGTTTTTAGGTGTTGAGTTTCTAAGTGTATACGCTTTCCAAAAGGAACGAGGTTGTGATGCCAAGTGCGGGCTGCAAGGAACAGGCGTCCTGAATGTGTCCTAGCTGCACAGCACCCCCTCTCCACCCCCCGCCCCCCCGCCCTGCAGTGTTCGGGGCGGGGCTGCGGGGCCTTAAATGAGGCACAGGTCCCAGAGAGCAGGGCTGCCCGCAGTCAGGCAGCCTGGTGTGATGAACCAAACACAAACACAAAGGAAAGGCAGCTCAGCTCCTTCAGGGCTGTGATGTCCTCCTCCCCTGTCACCTCAGTCCACAGTCCCTCAGGCTCCCATAGGCCCGCCCCAGGCAAGGCACCCCAACTGACCTGCTGGCTGCTCCCAGTCTGGAGGCTCTGCCTGGCCAGGGGGAAAGCCACCTCCTTTCCTTCCTGAAATCAGGTGCGAGGAATTGGGGGGCTAGGGGGGAGCGGGAGGCAGGCTGCACTGCACCCTTAACCCACGACCCTGGCTGCCATTTTCTTTCTGGGGAGGCCAGGGCCAGCCACGTGCGGGAGGCTAAGCAGCAGGTGCCAGGCCTGTCTCTGACGACTGAGCTCACCAGAGAGAACCAGCAGGGAAAGCTGGTTTCTTCTAAAATCCAACACACGATGTTTTATTCAATTAGAAAAGAATGGGGTGAGAAAAAAACTCCCAAGTTTCTTCTCACTAATTTTATTTAGATCTGATCAATTTCACTTAGAATATCTATGCAATCATTTTACAGTGTGAGATGCACGTGTGTGTGTGTGAACCCTTAGAAACTTACTTGTATAACTTCGCATTTTGGGTCTATAGAAATAATTTTATTTTCATATTGCAGCACAGTAGACTTACAATCAACATTATTCCTGAAGTGCAGTATATACATTATTCACATCAAAAACTAAGAACAGAAAGCTTCATATGCAGGAAATGTCTTAGAATGCCTACCTACGTTTGGATCTGTTTCGACGGGACACTAGCTTACACTCTGGCTGAGTGGCATTACAGTGGGACAAGTGCACGTGGGCCGCCTCCAGGGGCGCCGCCGGCTCGCCGCTCCTCGCTTTGGTCACGGAGATCAGGCGCTGAGCCATTCCCAGAAGCACACTGTTACACTCACACTTCCAAGGCCGCTGTCTGTTCTACTCCCCCTTATAGCGAGGGGATCTTTTCTCCTTAAAAGCCAGAAGACCTTCAAGTCTGTCTTTCGTTGGAATGGTCTAAGAGAAACAAAACATTATGTGATGTGTACCAAAAAGTAAAAACTGGGAAAACAGTTTTGACAAGTTTTATCAAAGAAAACGAATTAGAACACAATCTAAAATTTTGAAATCTAGTAGTCATTTGAACAATCCTAATTATGTGTCCAAATTTATTATTCCAATTCCAACTATGGTTTTTCTCCATTTCAAATATACTTTAAAAATTAATAGGCTTTATTTTTTAGACAATTTTAGGTTAGGTTCACACAAAAAATTGAGCCACAGTTCAGAGTTCCCATAGACCAGTGGTCGGCAAACTGTGGCCCCTTGAGTGTGGCTCTTCCACAAAATACCATGTGCGGGCGCGCACGTACAGTGCGATTGAAACTTTGTGGCCACACTCAAGGGGCCAAAGAGCTGCATGTGGCTCGTGAGCAGCAGTTTGCCGACTGCTGCCATAGACTCCCTCAGGACCCCAACCATCCTCTAATATTAATACCTTGCCTGACTGTGGTACATTTGTTACAACTGATGAAACCAACATCCACATATTATTATTAACTGAAGCCCAGAGTTTGCATTAGGGCTCACTGAGTGGCATCTTCCATGGACTCTGACAATGTGCGTGCGGATCCTCCAGACAGTGTCCTACAGAAACGTTCCCGCTTTAAACATCCCGGGTGGCCCGCAATTCATCCCTGCCCGACCCTCTGCCTCTTCCAGAATGGCACATGGTTGAAAGCATGTAGTGTGCAGCCTTTTAGGTGGCAGTCCTGCACTTAGCAATCCGCATGACAGTTTCTTATGCCTTTCTGTGGCAGGGCAAGTCATGTCCTGTTATCGTGGCTAATACTCCACTGTCGGGGCCCCACAGTCTACCCATCGCCTCCCGAAGGCCGTCTGGGCATTGTAAGTAACGCTGCCCTGGACATGGTGCAGGCTTTGTGTGGACGGAAGTCTCAGCTCGCCTGCTTAAACACATCCTGCTGGACCACAGGGTCAGACGGCTTCACTTTGTAAGAAATGGCCAAATCGTAGCTCATTTTTATTTACATTTCTTAATGACGTATGTTAAGGATCTTTTCGTCTGCTCATTTGCCGTCTGTACATCTACTCTGGTGAGGTCTGTGTTCAAATCTCTTACCCACCTTTCAACGAGTTATTTTCTTGTTGCTGAGTTTTAAGTTCTTTTTTGTTTAGACATACACCCTTCATAACTGTTTTGCAAAGATTCCGCCCACCCCCCACCCCCGTCCCCGCAGACTGCAGCTTGTCTTTTTATTCTCTTTGCTGTGCCTTTTGCAGAGTATTCATTTTAATAAAGTCAAACATGATTTTTTCCTCTCATTTTTACACTTCCGGTGGTATATCTAAAAAGTCACTGCCAAATCCAAAGTCACCTAGATTTTCTGTTATCTTCAAGAGGTTTATCATTTTCCATTGGAAAGTCTATGGCCATTCTGAGTTAAGTTTATGTAAAGCCAGTGTCTAGATTCACTGTTTTGTAAGTGTCAAAGATCAGCTAACTGTATCTGAGTGCGTCTACTTCTGGATTCCCCATCCTGTCCCAGTGATCTATTTGTCTGTCTTTTGGCCACTACCACACTGTCTTGATTGCTGTAGCTTTATAGTTAGTCTTGAAGTTGGGTAGTGTCAGTCTTCAAACTTTGTTCTTCTTCAATCTCGTGTTGGGTAACCTGGGGTTTGGACTTTCCATATAAACTTTAGAAACAGTTTGCCGATATAAAGAAGTAACCTGTTGGGATTTTTATTGGGATTGAACTGTTATATAGGTCATGTTGTGAAGAAGTGAAATCTTAATAATATTAAATCCTATTATCCATAAACATGGGCCATCTCTCCATTGACTTAGATCTTTTTTTTTTTAATGTATCTTTATTGGTTTCAGAGAGGAAAGGAGAGGGAGATATAGAAACGTCAATGATGAGAGAGAATCATGGATCGGCTGCCTCCTGCACGCCCCCACAGAGGATTAAGCCTGCAACCCGGGCATGTGCCCTGACCAGGAATGGAACTGTGATCTCCTGGTTCAAAGGTCAATACTCAACCACTGAGCCACTCCAGCCAGGCTTACTTAGATTTTGATTTTTCACCAGTTTTTTAGTTTTCCTTCTATAGACCTTGCAAATATTTTGTTAGATTTATACCCAAGTATTATTTTTTTTGCTAATGTAAATAATATTGTGCTTTTAATTTAAAATTCTTCATTGCTGGTATACAGGGAAGCAACTTACTTTTGTATATATTAACCCCGTGTTATGCAATCTTGCTGTACTTGCTTATGAGTTAGTATTATTTTCTGGTTGATTCTTTGGGGTTTTCTACATAGGCAATCATGTAATATATAAATACAGTTTTATTTCCTCCCTCCCAATCTGTACAACTTTCATTTCTTTTTGTCTTATCCTATTAGCTAGAACTTCTGGTAGATGCTAAAAAGAAGTGGTAAGAGGGTACATCCTTGCCCTATTCCTTATCATCTATCAACACTAATAAAAGAGAAAAATGGTAATTGGCGTACGAGCTACCCTTTTCATTGGCTAATCAGGGCTATATGCAAATTAACTGCCAACTAAGATTGGCAGTTAACTGCCAACAAGATGGCGGTTAATTTGCATATGTAGGCACAATGCAGGGAGTCGAAAGGGAAAGCAGGAAGAAGCCCCCTGCCACTGACAGTGATCGGAAACCTAGGGAGGAGCCAAGAGCTGGGGGGCAGGGCGAAGGTGGCCCTGGGGTCGCCTTTGCCCTGCCCCCCAGCCATGATGGAGAATCAGGCGCCTTTGCTGCCCTGGCCAGTGATAGCAGGAAGTAGGGGTGGAGCCAGCGATGGGAGTTGGGCACGGTCGAAGCTGGCAGTCCCAAGAGCTAGGGGCCCCTTGCCTGGGCCTAAAGCGAAGCCCACGATCGTGGGGCCACTGCAGCTGCCCCGATCCTGCTATTGGAGGGTGATGGGGGTCAACGCCTGAGGGCTCCCAGTATGTGAGAGGGGGCAGGCTGGGCTGAGGGACACTCCCCCCCACACACACCCAGTGCACGAATTTCGTGCACCGGGCCCCTAGTATATATATAAAAGCCTAAGCGACCATTTGACCCATAGCTATGACATACACTGACCACCAGAGGGCAGACACTCAATGCACAGATATGGAAACATGGAACAGACTGATGAATTTCAGAGGGAAGGGGGGAGGATGGAGGGTGGGAAGAGATTACCAAAGATCTTATATTCATACTAGAGGCCTGGTGCATGAATTCGTGCACCTGTGGAGTCCCTTGGCCTGGCCTGCGGGGATTGGGCCGTAACCGGCAGTCCGACATCCCCCGAGGGGTCCCGGATTGCAAAAGGGTGCAGGCCAGGCTGAGGGATCCCACTGGTGCACAGACTCTAGTTAAATATATTAGCTGTAGGTTTCTGTAGACATTCTTATTAAGTTGAGAAAGCTCCCCTCTAATCATAATTTGCTGAGAGTTTTTAATCATGAATGGGTGTTGGATTTTGTCAAATGCCTTTTCCTCATCTGTTAATATAATTATATTTATCCTGCTTAGTCTATTGATGTGGTGGATTACATTAATTGATTTTCAAGTGTTGAATGAGCCTTGCATATCTGGCTATGGCATATAATTCTTGTTATACATTGTTGGATTGGATTTGCTAATACTTCGTTGAGAATTTTTATATCTATGTTCATCAGAAATAGAAGTCTGCAGTTTTCCTTTTTTTGTAATTTCTTTAGTTTTTGTAACAAGGCAATACTGCTCTCATAGAATAAGTTTCAGAAAGTGTTTCTTCTACTTCTATTTTCTGAAAAAGACCTGATATAATTTCTTCCTTATATGTCAGAAAGAATTCACCAGTGAACCCACCTGGGTCTGGTGCTTCCTATTTTGGAAAGTTAATTATTGATTTAATTTCTTTAACAAACATACTACTCAGATGATTTTTCCTTGTGCAAATTCTGGTATTTTGTGTATTTCAAGGAATTGGTCCATTTTATCTAGGTTATCAGATTTTGGGGCAAAGAGCTGTTGATAGTATTCCTTTATTATTCTTAGTGTCCATGGGATCTGTAGTGATGGACCTTCTTGCATTTCTGATGTTGGTAATTTTTATCTTCTCTCTTTTATCCTTGGTTGCCTGGCTAGAAGTTTATAAATATTATAGAGTTTTACAAAGAACCAACTTTTGGTTTTGTTGATCTTTTTCTATTGTTTTTCTATTTTCATTGATTTCTGCTCTAAAGTTTATTTTTTCTTCTGCTTACTTTACATTTAACTTGCTCTTAGTTATAAAGTAGAAACTTATTGATTTAGATATTTCTTCTTTTCTAATATATGCATTCAATGCTACAAATTCTCTCAAAGCAATTGCTTTCAATGCATTCCCACAAATTTTGGTAAATTTCATTTTCATTTTGATTCAGTTCAGCAACATCTGAATTTCTCTTGAAACTTCTTCTTTGACACATATGTCTTGCTTAACCTTCATTAAAGATTAAAACACACCATTGAAAAGTGGGATTTTCCACCTATATTTCTAGTTCAATTCCACTGTGGTCTGGCAGAATACTTGGTATGATTTCTGTTCCTTTACGTTTGTTAAGGTGTGATTTGTGGCCAAATATGCTTTTAGGCTTTTTCTTTGGCCTCAGAGGCTCCGTACAAGGCTATAGTTCACGGCATTCACGGCATGTGCTCACCAACAACAGGTGGTGGCTTCCACGCGCCCAGGCAGAGTAACTCCACCCACGCTCCTTCCACGACCACCGCCTAATGGAGGCTGAGGCAGTTTCTAATTCTCAGGAAAGGCAGGACAAAGCGTTTTTGCTACTTTAGGTGCTCTAAAACAGTTCATCTTTCAGAAAAACAGAAGGGAAGATGGACGGAGGAAGGGGGAGGGGAGACAGGGAGGAAGGAAGGACCGTTTGTTCCTCTACAGAAAGCCCCAATAATTTGTGTACAAAACAGGAAACTGGGTACTTGAATTAGGGCCAGGGAAGGCTGCGAATGCCAGGAAAAGCAGTGAGTCTTCAACACCTATGTTCCGCAGCAGGCACCTGCTCACGCTGCCCGCCTCCCACCTCCACGCTGCACCTGCAGTGAGGGGTCAAGTCACACCCACAAGAAAAACCTGAGTCAGAGAGACAGCTCTAGCACAAATGGTACTAAATTGTTCTAAGAGTTTTCTAAATTATGTAGATAAGAGTCATTAGTCTGTGAACAGAATCAACCAAAAGAGCTGGAAACAGTCAAATAGAAACCATTTTAACATTTGTGTGGCTTCGGAGTGAGTGTGACCTTGCTCACCATGTATAATTCATCTGACTTACACCGAAGGCACTGACTGTGACTGTGTTACATACCTGAGCATAGCAAGCTTCTTCTATGGCCAACCCTGTTACTAAATCGACCTGAGGATAAAAGCATAGTTCACGTCAGCAGGAATTCCTTTTTAAAGCACGGGATACTCAATGTAAATCAAACTCACACCCTATCCCCAGAGAACAGAGCCTTCGCTGTAAGGTGGCAAATCGCAAGGAAGACCCCAGGAGGGGGCTCTGGAACTGAGGCCTGGCTCACATCGGCCTCCACCACGGGGGAGCTGTGAGGCCCTGGGGCGGTATTTCACCTCCCTGTGCGTGAGAGGTGAGAGGCGTCTGCACAGGGGCTCACCCAGCTCCTACCAATCAAGGGTGCTGTGAGGGTGAGGCGAACTAATGCGGGTGAGGACGCTATGAAGTGCCTAGACACACAGGCAGAACTCAGAGACGCTGCGGGCTCGGCTCCAGTTCACAGCGATAAAGCACATGCCACAGTAAAGTCACACGGTTTTGGTTTCCCTCCACAGATAAAAGTTGTGTTTACACTACACTGTAGTTCATTAAGTGTGCAATAGCACTATGTCTAAGACAAGAATGTGCATTTCTTAGTTAAAACATACTGTATTGCTAAAAATGCTAGCCATCACCTGAGCCTTCAGTGAGTCTGCGTGTCTGTGCTGTTGGAGGGTCTTGCCTGGTTGTTGATGGAAATGCAATTATCTGTTAAGCACAATAAAGTGCAATAAAATGAGGTGTGTGTGTGTGTGGGGGGGGGGGTGTATGTGTGTGAGACGGCCAGGGCACACAGCCAGGGTCACATAAGGTGTTTGCTATTAAATATTGTTACTATTATGTAAGAATTTTAAAAACCAATCAAGTACTTTGTAAATGTTAAAAACTGCATTATTGCTAACAAATTCAATTTCTTTTTACTGCTAGGAAGCCCAGGATAATACAGTGGGCTCTGGATATGCAAGGAATAAGCATCTTTCTTAAAAACTCCATCATTTAACCAAAACAGAACTGCTGCAAGTGCAAGCCCACGCCAACGGCTGCCTGCCCTGCCCGGCCCGGCCTGGCCTCCACTGCCATAGCCCCGCCCAGGATGGTCCAGGACACGCCTGGCAGCACCTGCAGGGAGATGCGTGAAGCAGGCAGCACCTAGGAGTGCAAGGTGCAGAGCCAGGCGCCCTATGCGTGTTCGCTATCAAGGTGCCGGCACTGAGAATGCGCAGAAGGCCCTTTGCTCTGGTTCTCTATGGACTACAGTCAGGAAGTCTATTAACTCAATGGGAAAACCACAAGCTGTGCGGCCATCAGAGAAATCACCGAATTCTGTGATTATAAGTTCACTAACACCTATTTGCAGAATTAAACAAGTATTATGCTAAGTGAAATAAGGCAGTCAGAGAAAGACAATGAACACAATAAACTGATGAACAAAACAGACCCAGAGACACAGAAGCATAGAACAGACTGTGGAATCTCAGAGGGAAGGCGGGGGTCGGGGGCTGGGAAGAGGACCTTGTATGCATATATGCACAGCCCATGGACACAGACAATAGCGCGGTGAAGGCCGGGGGGGGGGGGGGGGGTTGGGGGGGTCAATGGGGAAAAAAAGGGACATCTGTAATATTTTCAACAGTAAAGATAAATAAAATAAAATAAAAAGAATCTCAGTAGCTTTCAGTAACAGTGGCAATGAAACAGCTATATTTTAGAACATTAAAATATAATGTAGAAGTCTAAAGATGGTTCATTTAAATTAAATCTCCATTACCTACTCCAACAAAACTCAACCATTAAGTAACTTACCTCCATCCCCTGATTAATTGCTAATTTTGCCACTCGCATTGCAACAGGTCCCTAAAATTAAAATTAAAAAAACAGATTTAATCGCTATCTATGCCAGTGGTCGGCAAACTCATTAGTCAACAGAGCCAAATATCAACAGTACAACGATTGAAATTTCTTTTGAGAGCCAAAATTTTTAAACTTAAACTATATAGGTAGGTACATTGTTATTAACTTAATTAGGTACTCCTAAGCTGGCCTTTGCTAAAAAAGTCCTCAATCTGATTGAGATACATTCGCTGAGGTCGACCCCTTCCAACTCTCCCATCCACACTCATCTTGTATACTTGTTTCGTCTATCTCCTTTCATTCATCCTCTCTATATGTCCAAACCAGTGCCCAGGCCACGAATCTTCCAGCAGGATCTGCACCCTGGTATGCACACGGCAGTGCTCTTTAGGAATAATCAGTCATTTATTTTGACACCAGTGCTCCCCTCACTGAGCGCCCCCCCTCGGGCTGGGCCGGCTGCTGGCCAGCATGCTCCCAGGGCCGCCAGGCTCTGCCGCAGCCACACCCTGGCCAGCAAGGCTCAGGGAACTGGAAAGGCTTAGATACCGACTGGTTGGCTTAGCTGCTCTCCCAGATACTAAACCAATGCCTCTCCTCTAGATAAGCCTTTTTCTCAGACAGGAAAATGGAAGTGACATCCAATACAGAAATCACCTGGAAATAGGAAGTTCAGAGAAGCTTTCTAGTTATTTGGAAGAGTCACCTTTCAGTGACAAAGAACATAAAGTAAAGATGACCCCCCCAATGGCTGTGTAACTGCTGCGTCTGGCGTCACAGTTAGGCATCTGCTGATGTCACTCGGCATCATCCTGACGGGAGGAGTTCGTTTTTGCCACTCGTGTTCTCAGAGGCCGGTCCCCAGGCACCACGGGAGGCCCGCAGCGCTTCCATGTGGAGCATGGGGTGCACAGCAGCTGGGGCGGGAAAGTGGGGGGGACCACGCAGGGGGAGCTGAGGACAATGACGGCACCAACGCCCCGAGGGTCTCGGAGACTGAGGATTCTGGAGCCAGAGGACCCGGGACACAGGGTGGGGCTCTGGAGAGGAGCTGAACTCCGTCCAGCCGGGAGCACCTATCAGGACTGGGACCAGGCCACAGCCTGCTCAAGTGCCCGATTTACCTGACGGGTTGGTCATGAAGGTGGAAGCCAAGGGCAGTTAGCTAACTAACACTTAAACTATGACTTCTGATACCTGTACCTTTAATCCCTCTAAAGGTAGACATTTCCCTAAAATTTTTGAGAAATATAATTACTGAAGTAACAGTGAGTGTCTTCTTTTTTCTTAACAGCAATAACAGTCTTTTCTATTTGCTCCCTCTCCATCGATTCAGAGTGTAAGGCTCTGTTGCCTTCCATGGGGAACAAATTATCTGAGGGCCCTGCTCTGAGAGAGCTTAGAGCTCACATGCTAATCAAGGAGGACTGAAGCAGTACCAGCACCAGCCCCTGACAGCCCTTGGGACAAGTGAGTCACCTCATAGCCCTGGGACAGCTGTGTCACCTCTGACAGCCCTGGGACAGGTGTGTCACCTCATAGCCCTGGGACAGGTGTGTCACCTCTGACAGCCCTGGGACAGGTGTGTCATCTCTGACAGCCCTGGGACAGGTGTGTCACCTCTGACAGCCCTGGGACAGGTGTGTCACCTCTGACAGCCCTGGGACAGGTGTGTCACCTCTGACAGCCCTGGGACAGGTGTGTCATCTCTGACAGCCCTGGGACAGGTGTGTCACCTCTGACAGCCCTGGGACAGGTGTGTCAACTCATAGCCCTGGGGGAGGTGTGTCACCTCATAGCCCTGGGACAGGTAGGTGTGTCACCTCTGACAGCCCTGGGACAGGTGTGTTACCTCTGACAGCCCTGGGACAGGTGTGTCACCTCTGACAGCCCTGGGACAGGTGTGTCACCTCTGACAGCCCTGGGACAGGTGTGTCACCTCTGACAGCCCTGGGACAGGTGTGTCACCTCTGACAGCCCTGGGACAGGTGTGTTACCTCATAGTCCCGGGACAGGTGTGTCCCCTCTGACAGCCCTGGAGAGGTGTGTCACCTCTGACAGCCCTGAGACAGGTGTGTCACCTCTGACAGCCCTGAGACAGGTGTGTCACTCATAGGCCTGGGACAGGTGTGTCACCTCTGACAGCCCTGGGGATATGTGTGTCACCTCTGACAGCCCTGGGACAGGTGTGTCACTCATAGGCCTGGGACAGGTGGGTCACCTCTGACAGCTCTGGGGACAGATGTGTCACCTCTGACAGCCCTAGGGACAGGTGTGTCACCTCATATCCCTGGGACAGGTGTGTCACCTCTGACAGCCCTGGGACAGGTGGGTCACCTCATAGCCCTGGGACAGGTGTGTCACCTCTGACAGCCCTGGGATAGGTGTGTTACCTCTGACAGCCCTGGGACAGGTGTGTCACCTCAAAGCCCTGGGACAGGTGTGTCACCTCTGACAGCTCTGGGGACAGGTGTGTCACCTCTGACAGCCCTGGGACAGGTGTGTCACCTCATAGCCCTGGGACAGGTGTGTTACCTCATAGTCCTGGGACAGGTGTGTCACCTCTGACAGCCCTGGGACAGGTGTGTTACCTCTGACAGCCCTGGGACAGGTGTGTCACCTCTGACAGCCCTAGGACAGGTGTGTTACCTCTGACAGCCCTGGGACAGGTGTGTCACCTCTGACAGCCCTGGGACAGGTATGTCACCTCTGACAGCCCTGGGACAGGTGTGTTACCTCATAGTCCTGGGACAGGTGTGTCACCTCTGACAGCCCTGGGACAGGTATGTCACCTCTGACAGCCCTAGGGACAGGTGTGTCACCTCATATCCCTGGGACAGGTGTGTCACCTCTGACAGCCCTGGGACAGGTGTGTCACCTCTGACAGCCCTGGGACAGGTGTGTCACCTCATAGCCCTGGGACAGGTGTGTCACCTCTGCCAGATCTGGGACAGGTGTGTCACCTCTTACAGCCCTGGGACAGGTATGTCACCTCTGACAGCCCTAGGGACAGGTGTGTCACCTCATATCCCTGGGACAGGTGTGTCACCTCTGACAGCCCTGGGACAGGTGTGTCACCTCTGACAGATCTGGGACAGGTGTGTTACCTCATAGCCCTGGGACAGGTGTGTCACCACATAGCCCTGGGACAGGTGTGTCACCTCTGACAGATCTGGGACAGGTGTGTCACAGCAGGCCTGGCCTTTTTCTGACAGCAAAGGACTCCAGGAACACATTCTGACACTGGAAGTAAAGCTCCCAGCAAATGCAAGGGGTTCTTGAAAGGGAGAGCACGCGAGTCCCAAGGAACCCGTGTCCCCAAATAGACTGCGTCCGTTTGCATTAGGTGAGGGAGTCACAAGGAGTTTTTGACTCCAGAAATGGGTAGGGGTGTCACACCTGGTGCTCCCCTGGGGATAAAGAGGAGTCGCTAACTGTTTATATAACAAGACCCTCTCGGCTGGGAAGTTCTGGCATGAGACGAACATGCCTGTGACACACCTCACAGTGAGCAGCGTGTCCTCGGCCTCCTCCATCTGCAGGTTAGCTCTGCGCTGCCAATGCTAACCCAGCACAGCAACTAGCTCTAGCTCTGTGGCTGCCGATGCTAACCCAGCACAGCAACTAGCTCTAGCTCTGTGGCTGCCGATGCTAACCCAGCACAGCAACTAGTTCTAGCTCTGTGGCTGCCGATGCTAACCCAGCACAGCAACTAGCTCTAGCTCTGTGGCTGCCAATGCTAACCCAGCACAGCAACTAGTTCTAGCTCTGTGGCTGCCAATGCTAACCCAGCACAGCAACTAGCTCTAGCTCTGTGCTGCCGATGCTAACCCAGCACAGCAACTAGCTCTAGCTCTGTGCTGCCGATGCTAACCCAGCACAGCAACTAGCTCTAGCTCTGTGGCTGCCGATGCTAACCCAGCACAGCAACTAGCTCTAGCTCTGTGGCTGCCGATGCTAACCCAGCACAGCAACTAGTTCTAGCTCTGTGGCTGCCGATGCTAACCCAGCACAGCAACTAGTTCTAGCTCTGTGGCTGCCAATGCTAACCCAGCGCAGCAACTAGTTCTAGCTCTGTGGCTGCCGATGCTAACCCAGCACAGCAACTAGTTCTAGCTCTGTGGCTGCCAATGCTAACCCAGCGCAGCAACTAGTTCTAGCTCTGTGGCTGCCGATGCTAACCCAGCACAGCAACTAGTTCTAGCTCTGCGCTGCCAATGCTAACCCAGCACAGCAACTAGTTCTAGCTCTGTGGCTGCCGATGCTAACCCAGCACAGCAACTAGTTCTAGCTCTGCGCTGCCAATGCTAACCCAGCGCAGCAACTAGTTCTAGCTCTGTGGCTGCCGATGCTAACCCAGCACAGCAACTAGTTCTAGCTCTGCGCTGCCAATGCTAACCCAGCGCAGCAACTAGTTCTAGCTCTGTGGCTGCCGATGCTAACCCAGCACAGCAACTAGTTCTAGCTCTGTGGCTGCCGATGCTAACCCAGCACAGCAACTAGTTCTAGCTCTGCGCTGCCAATGCTAACCCAGCACAGCAACTAGTTCTAGCTCTGTGGCTGCCGATGCTAACCCAGCACAGCAACTAGTTCTAGCTCTGCGCTGCCAATGCTAACCCAGCGCAGCAACTAGTTCTAGCTCTGTGCTGCCGATGCTAACCCAGCACAGCAACTAGTTCTAGCTCTGTGGCTGCTGATGCTAACCCAGCACAGCAACTAGCTCTAACTCTGTGGCTGCTGATGCTAACCCAGCACAGCAACTAGCTCTAACTCTGCGGCTGCCATGGACTTCTCTACTTGGAAAGCAAGCTAAGGACGTTAAGGCTGTGTGAAATGATCGTTGTCTGTTAGTTAGCTATAAAGTTACCTAAAAAGAGGAAAAAGGAAGGGGGCTGGGAGGTACCTGAGGTAAGAACTCTCTCGCCAGGTCTAAGGCCTTTCTATAGGCAGCATCGCCCTCCTGGTTCTGCTCTAGGACGTGGCTGACCAAGCCCACTGCTTTGGCTTCTTGGCCATCGAGCACCCGTGCAGAGAAGATGAGCTCCTTGGCCAGGGACATCCCAATGGCACGTGGCAGGCGCTGCGTCCCCCCTGTGGAATGGAGAAGAGAGAAAATGCAGGCAATGATCTGCTACCCATTAGGTCTAACATTTCAAAATTTCATTTCTTCATTTATAAAAATAAACCAGGGCCATAAGTTTGTATGTCAAAATTAGTAACTGGAAAACTAATTCAATCTCTTAATCTATATATATAAAAGCCTAAGTGACTGTTAGGACCAAACAACTGGAACGATGGAACGACCGGTCGACCAGTTGCTATGATGTGCACTGACCACCAGGGCAGACGCTCAACGCAGGAGCTGCTCCCTGGTGGTAAGTGCACTCCTACAGCCAACCTCCCATAGTCCCTCCCCCTGGCCGGCTGTGGGGTGATCGGGGGGACCCCACCCATGCACAAATTCGTGCACCGAGCCTCTAGTTGGTTTATAAAGTTAACATCAAGAAGCACTTGAGAATCTTCTGTCTTTACTAAGAGACCTGGCACAGACTGCTCTTTGCAGCGCACCATGAGCTCCCGAATGGAACCCTGTCCTCACCAGCAGGAAGCAGGTGCACATGGGGCCAGCTCACTGCACCTCGGCCATGCACAGGGGATTGAGGACAGGCCCATTGGCTTAGGTAAAACTCATCGATTCTTAGAAATTCAGCTCATGTGCTTTTAAAGAATCATTTATAGTAAATGACATGTGAACTAATTCTAATTTAATAAACATAAAAGCAGACAGTTAGTCATAAAAATGGGCTTGGTGCCAAGTTATTTTTCAGTGCGAACACTAACTGCCTGACACTGAGGTTGGGAGCTCATTTGAGAGAAAGCATGACAAGAGCAGGCACTATTCTCAAGAGACAAATGAAAAGATGCTCAAAGTCACTGATCATCAGAGAGATGCAAATTAAAACCACAATGAGATACCACCTCACAACTGCCAGAATGGCTACCATCAACAAACAACAAATGCTGGCAAGGACGTGGAGAAGAGGGAACCCTGGTGCACTGCTGGTGGGAATGCAGACTGATGCAGCCACTATGGAAGACAGTATGGAGTTCCCTCAAAAAACTAAAAATGGAACTCCCATTTGACCCAGTGATCCCACTTCTAGGAATATATCCCAAGAAACCAGAAACACCAATCAGAAAGGATATATGCATCCATAGCAGCACAATTTACAATAGCTAAGATCAGGAAACAGCCCCTGTTCCCATCAGCAGATGAGTGGATTAAAAACTGTGGTACACCTACACAATGGAATACTACACTGCTGTAAAAAGGAACTCCTACCATTTGCAACAGCATGGATGGAACTGGAAAGCATTATGCTAAGCGAAATAAGCCAGTCAGAGAAAGAAAAATATCACATGATTTCACTTATTTGTGGAATCTAATGAACAAAATGAACTGACCAACAAAATAAGACCCGAAGCATGGAGGCATGGGACAGACTGACATACCTCGACGTGGAGTTGGGAGGACGAGAAGAGATAAACCAAAGAACTTATATTCTTATATGCAGAGCCCATGGACACGGGCAATAGGATGGTGATGACCTGGGCGGGGGAGGTTGGGGGCTGGGTGGAGGGGAGTTAAAGGGGATGAATGGGAGACATCTGTAATACTATCAACAATAAAAATATACTTTAAAATTAAAAAAAATTTTTTTAAAGAGCAGGCACTATTGGTAGTTTCAATATGAAACAGGGACACTGCTAAGATTCGTCTAAACCTTGTCCTTAGAGTAGCTGTCCAGGCCCTGGTGCCGGAGACAAGGGCTGGATGATTGCGAAGTTTCAGAGGAGAAAAGGCACACAAGCTCAGTGTCTGGGTTGGCCACAAGTTTACACCTTTTTTCTGTGTTAGTTACCAATGACAATAAAAACAGGAAGGTGATTCCATACAAAAACCAACTTCTGCCTGACAGTGAGCCACAGGACGCCAGGCACCTGGCGGCTGCCCGCACTCACAGCTGCTCCCACCTCTGGACCTTCCAAAGGAAGGAGACATCTCTTCTCACCTCCATCAACAGTGGGGATGGAAAATAAGATCACAAGTTTCAAGAAAGAACGTTCCCTTCGGTAACTCAGGCCATCCCCACCTGTTTCCCAGCCAAAGCTGCTTCATGGGAAGGACGCGGTTTAAGCAACAATATTAAGATCCCTGACCAATACTTAGAAATATGGGTGATTAGGCCCAGCCGGAGTGGCTCAGCAGTTGAGCACTGACCTATGAACCAGGAGGTCACGGTTCAATTCCCGGTCAGGGCACATGTCCTGGTTTTGGCTCGATCCCCAGTGTGAGGCGCGCAGGAGGCAGCCAATCAGTGATGCTCTCTCATCATTGATGTTTCTATCTCTCTCTCCCTTCCTCTCTGAAATCAATAAAAATATTTTTTTTAAAAAAAGAAAATATGGGTGATGAAGGCTGATATTTTCAACAGGGATTGCTTTATTTTTAATTTTTATTGATTGATCGGCTGCCTCCCGCACACCCCCCACTTGCGATCGAGCCTGCAACCAGGGCATGTGCCCTTGATCAGAATCGAAACCCGGACCCTTCAGTCCGCAGGCTGACACTCTATCCATTGAGCCAAACCAGCTAGGGCAACAGGGATTGCTTTTTAACATAAACACAAAGAATATGGCTTCTGGAAAATGCAGTCATTATTCACTACATTTACACTGCCCAAGCAGTCAGAAATGGTGAGTCCATAAGTATTTTACTCAATATGGCAGAAAATGTCTGAAAAAACATGAAGCACTGACAAATGTAAATCTAACTGTAAGCAATGCTGCTGCTCAGAGCTGGGGTAGCAATACTTATATCAGACAAAATAGACATCGAAGTGAAGGCCATAACAAGAGATGAGGAAGGCCACTTCATAATACTAAAGGGATTGATACAAGAAGATATAACCCTGATAAACATATATGCACCCAATGCAGGAGCACCCACATACATAAAAAAAAACTCCTGGAAGATATCAAGGGAGAGATCAACAACAATACAATCATAGTAGGGGACTTTAATACACCACTGACATCACTGGATAAATCCTCTAGACAAAAAATCAGCAAAGAAACAGCAATCCTAAATGACTCACTAGATCAGATGGACTTAATTGACATCTTCAGAACATTTCACCCCAAAGCCACGGAATATACATTCATCTCAAGTGCACATGGGACATTTTCAAAAATAGACCACATATTGGGTCACAAACAAAGTCTCCCCAAATTCAAGAAGATTGAAATCATACCAAGCATCTTCTCTGATCACAATGGCATAACATCTACACTAATAAAAGAGAAAAATGGTAATTGGCGTACGGCGATACCCTTTTCATTGGCTAATCAGGGCTATATGCAAATTAACTGCCAACTAAGATTGGCAGTTAACTGCCAACTAAGATTGGCAGTTAACTGCCAACAAGATGGCGCTAATTTGCATATGTAGGCACAATGCAGGGAGGCGAAAGGGAAAGCAGTAAGAAGCCCCCTGCCAATGACAGTGATCGGAAACGCAGGGGGGAGCTAAGAGGTGGGGGGCAGGGCAAAGGCGGCCCTGGGGCCGCCTTTGCCCTGCCCCCCAGCCATGATCGGAGAATCAGGTGCCTTTTCCGCCCTGGCCAGTGATAGCAGGAAGTAGGGGTGGAGCCAGCGATGGGAGCTGGACACGGTTGAAGCTGGCAGTCCCAGGAGCTAGGGGTCCCTTGCCTGGGCCTAAAGCGGAGCCCGCGATCTCGGGGCCGCTGCAGCTGCGGGTCCCCGCTGCCCGGGCCGGACGCCTAAGTCAGAGGCGTTAGGCCTGGGCAGGGGTGGAGCCTGCAACCGCAGGGAGCTGGGGGTCCCCTGTCCAGGCCTGACACCTCTGCCAGAGGCCTCAGGCCTGGTCAAGGGGCCGATCCGGTGATTGGTGATCGGAGGGTGATGAGGGTCAACTCCTCTGGCTGAGGCATCAGGCCTGGGCGGGGGCCAGAGCCAGTGATCGGGGGGAGATGGGGGTCCCCTGTCCAAGCCTGACACCTCTGGCGGGGGTGTCAGGCCTGGGCAAGGGGCCGATCAGGCGATCGGAGGGTGATGGGGGTCTACGCCTCTGGCGGAGGCGTCAGGCCTGGGCAAGGGGCAGAGCCAGCAATCGGAGGGGTCTGGGGGTCCCCTGCCCAGGCCTGACGCCTGGGCCAGAGGCATCAGGCCTGGGCTAGGGGCAGAACCAGTGATGGGGGGAAATGAGGGTCCCCTGCCCAGGCCTGACGCCTCTGGCCCAGGCATCAGGCTGGGGAAGGGGCTGATCCTGCGATTGGAAGGTGATGGGGGTCAACACCTGAGGGCTCCCAGTATGTGAGAGGGGGCAGGCTGGGCTGAGGGACACTCCCCCCCCCCCACACCCAGTGCACGAATTTCGTGCACCGGGCCCCTAGTTAGAAATAAACTACAATAAAAACAACCCAAAATACTCAAACACTTGGAAGCTGAATAGCATGTTATTAAATATTGATTGGGTTACCAATGAGATCAAAGAAGAAATTAAAAACATCCTGGAAACTAATGACAATGAAAACACAACAATCCAAAACCTATGGGACACAATGAAAGCGGTCCTGAGAGGGAAGTTTATAGCCCTACAGGCCTACCTCAAAAAACAAGAAAAAGTGGTAGTAAATCATCTAACTCGACATCTCAAAGAATTAGAAAGAGAGCAACAAGAAAACCCCAGAGTGAGCAGAAGGAAGGAGATAATAAAGATTAGAGCAGAAATAAATGACATAGAGACCAAAAAAACAATAGCATAAAATCAAAAAAACCAAGAGCTGGTTCTTTGAAAGGCTAGCAAGGCTCACCAAGAAGCAAAGAGAGGGGAACCAAATAAACAAAATCAGAAATGATAGAGGCAAAATAAGAACAGACCCCACAGAAATATAAATGATTGTTAAAAAATACTATGGACAGCTCTACTCCAACAAACTAGACAACCTGGAGGAAATGGACATATTCCTAGAAAAATACAACACTCCAAAACTCAATCAGGAAGAATCTAAAAATCTCAATAGACTAATAACTAGGGAAGAAATTGAAGCAGTCATCAAAAAGCTTCCAGCAAACAAAAGCCCAGGGCCAGACGGCTTCACAGTGGAGTTTTACCAAATATTCAAGGAAGAAATAAAACCTATCCTCCTCAGACTACTACAAAAAATTCAAGAGGAAGGAACACTTCCAAGCTCATTCTATGAAGCCAGCATCACCCTAATACCAAAACCAGGGAAAGACAACACAATGAAAGAGAATTACAGGCCAATATCCCTCATGAACATAGATGCCAAAATCCTCAACAAAATCTTAGCAAATTGGATCCAGCAGTACATCAGAAAGATCATACACCATGACCATGTAGGATTTATCCCAGGGATGCAAGGATGGTACAATATCCGCAAATCAATAAACGTGATACATCACATAAACAAATTGAAAGAAAAAAAACCACATGGTCATATCAATTGATGCAGAAAAAGCATGTGACAAAATCCAACACCCATTTCTGATAAAAACTCTCAGCAAGGTGGGAATAGAAGGATCATACCTCAACATAATAAAAGCCATATATGACAAACCCACAGCCAACATCATACTCAATGGACAAAAACTAAAACCATTTCCCCTAAGAACAGGAACAAGACAGGGATGCCCACTCTCACCACTCCTGTTCGACATAGTACTGGAAGTATTAGCCATTGCAATTAGACAAGAAGAAGAAATAAAAGGCATCCAAATTGGAAAAGAAGTAAAACTGTCCTTATTTGCAGTTGACATGATATTATACATAAAAAACCCTAAAGACTCCATCAAAAAACTATTAGACTTAATTAATGAATTTGGCAATGTAGCAGGATACAAAATTAATGCCAAGAAATCTAAGGCATTTCTATACACCAATAGTGAACTTACAGAAAGAGAGACTAAAAAAGCAATCCCATTTACCATCTCACCAAAAAAATTAAGATACCTAGGAATAAACTTAACTAAAGAGGTAAAAGACCTCTACTCAGAAAACTACAGGACGTTGAAAAAAGAGATAGAGGAAGACATAAACAGATGGAAGAACATACCATGTTCTTGGATTGGTAGAATCAACATCATTAAAATGTCCATACTACCCAAAGCAATCTATAAATTCAACGCACTTCCCATTAAAATACCAATGGCATATTTCACAGATCTAGAATGAACTCTCCAAAAATTCATCTGGAATAAAAAAGACCCCGAATAGCTACAGCAATCCTGAGAAAGAAGAACAAAGTAGGTGGGATCTCAATACCAGATATCAAGCTGTATTACAAAGCCACTGTTCTCAAAACTGCCTGGTACTGGCACAAGAACAGACATATAGATCAATGGAATAGAATAGGGAGCCCAGAAATCGACCCAAACCAATATGCTCAATTAATATTTGACAAAGGAGGCAAGAACATACAATGGAGTCAAGACAGTCTCTTCAATAAATAGTGTTGGGAAAATTGGACAGATACATGCAAAAAAATGAAACTAGACCACCAACTTACACCATACACAAAAATAAACTCAAAATGGATAAAGGACTTAAATGTAAGATGGGAAACCATACAAATACTAGAGGAATCCAAAGGCAACACAATCTTAGACATATGCCGAAGCAATTTCTTCACTGATACAGCTCCTAGGGCATTGGGAACTAAAGAGAAAATAAACAAATGGGACTACATCAAAATAAAAAGCTTCCGCACAGCAAAAGAAACCATCAACAAAACAATAAGAAAACATACTGCATCGGAGAACATATTTGACAATGTTATCACTGATAAGGGTTTAATCTCCAACATTTATAGGGAACTCATACAACTTAACAAAAGGAAGATAAACAATCCAATAAAAAAATGGGCAAAGGACCTAAATAGACACTTTTCAAAAGAGGACATTCAAGAAAGCCAAGAGACATATGAAAAAATGCTCAAAGTCACTAATCATCTGAGAAATGCAAATCAAAACAACAATGAAGTACTATCTCACACCCGTCAGAATGGCTATCATCAACAAATCAACAAACGACAAGTGCTGGAGTGGATGTGGAGAAAAAGGAACACTCGTGCACTGCTGGTGGGAATGAAGACTGGTGCAGCCACTATGGAAGACAGTATGGAGTTTCCTCAAAAAGTTAAAAATGGAACTCCCATTTAACCCAGTGATCCCACTTCTAGGAATATATCCCAAGAAATCAGAAACACCAGTCAGAAAGGATATATACACCCCTATGTTCATAGCGGCACAATTCACCATAGCTAAGATCTGGAAACAGCCTAAGTGCCCATCAGCAGATGAATGGATTAGAAAACTGTGGTACATCTACACGATGGAACACTGTGCTGCTGTAAAAAAGAAGGAATTCTTACCATTTGCGACAGCATGGATGGAACTGGAGAGCATTATGCTAAGTGAAATTAAACCAGTCAATGAAAGAAAAATGCCACATGATCTCACTTATTTATGGATAATTAAGACCATTATAAACTGATGAGCAAAAATAGATACAGAGGCAGAGCAACATTGAACAGAATGTCAAACTACAGCAGAAAGGCTGGGGAGGGTTGGGGGGGTAAGAGATCAACTGAAGGACTTGTATGCATGCATATAAGCATAAACAATGGACACAAGACGCTGGGGGGCATGGGAGGCTAGGGGAGGGTCAAGGGGAGAAAAAAAGAGGAGACATATATAATACTCTTTGTAATACTTTAAGCAATAAAACAATAAAAAAAGAACACTTTTTATAAAAGTCCTTGATGGTGGGATAATAAAGAATATAAAACATTAGAATGATAAATAAATAAATAAATAAATAAATAAATAAATAAATAAATAAATAAAGTACTTTGATATAAAAAAGGGGGAGTGATTTCTTGCATTTGCTAATTTCCATGAAATAAATACTCCTCTATGTCTCAAAAAAGAAAAAAAAGAAAAAAAAAGAAGAACAAAAATCAAAAACGACGTGGCCTGTTCAGTTTGCCTTTCTCAGTTAATCCTGACAGTGTGAGCCCAAACCGCAGAGATGAGCGTGTTTGGGGGACAGAACCCACGCCTGGCTGATGGGACTGATTTCCATGCGCATCTCAGGAGCAGCTCCCTACATAGAAACTCTCTGCCGACATGCTGCCCCGGCGCAGAAGCACGTGTGTTTGTAAATCACACACACAACACTTGCTAGGGAGGCAGGCTCAGTGCGGCACCCAGTCTCGCAACCCGGACAAGAAGTGCCCAGACCTGGTGTGAAAGGGAAGGGGTGGATTTTAAGTTCAAATGCAAACAGGCGCACTGGAGGGAATTCATTCTACTGCACCTTTTATTAATTCTGAATATTAAATTCTAATATTAGCAGAGTTGGGTATCGTTCTCAAGGGCATCAAGTTCAGAATCACTCAGATGCCATCTCTATATACACTCTGGGGACCCACAAATTTAAACAATGGAGGTAAACAAAATGGTCCCCTGCTGACCACACCTCTCCTGCAAGCGGGACCCATCCCACAGCCTCCAGCACGGAGCTGCCCGCGGTCACTGGGTCCGATCGCAGGAATAGGGCTCACACCTGCCCGGATCTGGCTCTCACCTACTATGTGATAAGTAAAGAGCAAATTATGAAATGAACACATGGTCTGAACTTATTTGGTTAAAAAGGTGTGAGGTACACAGTATAAACCAATACATACATGTATCAGATATGCCCACACAGTATGTGTCTCTGTGGGTCAGCTGTGCTTATTATTTCCAAACATTCTGCATTGTGAGGGTCATATGACACCAGACTAGAAACACAACCACAGTACAGACACAGAGCCAGCCACTGAGCGCAAACATCAGAGCCACTTCCCACCCACGTTCCCAGGAAGCCCCGGCTTCCCTGCGCTGGCCGCGTCCTGAGACACCAAGGCGTCCACGAGGGCGCCCTGCGCCCACCACACGGGCCAGAACCGCAGCTGCCACTGAGCGCCACGCACCTCACCCACACCTGGGAGCAGTGACCTTACAGCACGTTTTTGGGGTTTTTTTTGTTTTTATTAATATATTTTATTGATTTTTCACAGAGAGGAAGGGAGAGGGATAGAGAGTTAGAAACATCGATGAAAGAGAAACATTGATCAGCTGCCTCCTTCACACACCCCACTGGGGATGTGCCCGCAACCAAGGTACATGCCCTTGACCAGAACTGAACCGGGACCTTCAGTCCGCAGGCTGATGCTCTATCCACTGAGCCAAACCAGTTAGGGCCTTACAGCACGTTTTGCCCCAAAAAACCTGTTTCCCAGTTCCTTTATCACCTACTGAGCAGGTCTCCTGGAGTGGGTGCCCCTGCACGCGGTACAGCAGAGGAACAGGGAGGGGCTGAGATCCAGAGCTGCATCACTAGGTCCCGAGGGAACGGCAGCCCCATGGCGAGGGGCCCTGCCTTTTCCTGGGAAGCCGCTGTCGCCAAGGCTCGGGCTGGGCTCTAAACAAGCCGGACTCGGGGTCTGAGGCAGGCCTAGGCTCTGCACTTCCACGGCTCCAACATTCACACAGAGACAAGGGGCCCTGCTGAGCCACCGCTGGAAACGTGATGGCAGGCGACGGGTAAAGCAGTGGCAGTGACATAACCAAGAGCGCTGGCCGCCTGGAGCAGCCCTGCCACTGTGGATTCCTCTTCTGGAACCAATTTCCAAGCAATAACACATGTTCATTCATTCCAGTGCTTACCGGAACTTCACGTTGAGCACGTGGACAGAGCTGTGGGTTAAACCAAGGCCCTGGTCCTGAAGCTCACGCTCCTGTGGGAAGCTTGCGATCAGCACATGGTGCCTGCAGAAACCCGTGAATAGCAGGCATGGGGTCAGGAGCACGGTGCCCACGGCTCCGCCAGGGGCTCTGAAGTGACCGGCTGAGGCAGAGGAGACAGGAAGGCGTGTGTGGCAGCAGGAACAGCCGAGGGTGGGGTGGGGTGGGGAGCGGAGGGGACAGATCCTGGGGCACCTGGGCCTGGCTGACCAGGGTCTACTCTGAAGGTGACAGGAAGCCACTGAGCACCCATGAGCGCCTTCTGCAGTGTCGTGAGGTCATTCTCTAGCACATGCTCTGGTCACTGTGAGCCAAGGAGATGAAGGGTGAAGCAGATGTTCATACTGCTTGCGGCAGGGCACCAACATACTGAGAGAGAAACTGCAAAACTAGTCCCCACAGCTCTCAGGGCCTGCACGGGCTCTCAGCCTCCACTGCCGCCACTGCCACAGGAAAAGCCTGGTCTTCCTTCTGGAGGAACGTCCCCACCCGCATGCAGCTGGCACAGTGGAAGGATCCCACCAACGGGGGCTGAGGGCTGACCATCCTCTCTGTCCTGGCCCAGCCGCGCAGGCAACCGAGTCAGGTCCGGTCCGCTGCTGTCACGCCTCCGGACGGGGGTCCTGAATGGGTGAGCTTGTAACACGGAGACTTCCTGAGCTCACAGGCAATGCCGCGGAGCGCTGTGAAGACCTGCGGGTGCCTGTACTGTGACCCAGCCACGGTGTGGGCTGTCTGTCCCACTGCCTCCGTCCTGTGCTCTGAGCGCTGCTCTTAGCCAGGCGCTGAGGCTGGAAACCTCACAAGGAAGTTCCTGTCCATTTAGGGTGGCCAGAGGCCATTTCTGTTACACGCTCTTCAGCATCATGAATGATGCAATAACATAACTAGTTTTGTTTTTCTCTTTCAAAAACAGATAAAGCTCAATGGGAGTTCATGTTTTACTCTTTGCAAATAAAATCCATTTGTTCAAGGTATTGGCTGAGTGACCTAACATTTGCCAGACACTGTCCCAGGTGCTGAACCAGCAGTGGGGAACCTAGAGACCATCCTGTCTTATGAAGCTTATTATCTTAAAGGCGGAGAGAAAAGAAAGAGGCAACGAACAGGCACTGAGGAAAGAGCGGTGTTAGAGAGAGAAGGCAGGCAGGGAGAGCTCTGAGCTCATCTCTAGATGGCGAATTGAGACTGGGTGGTGGGGAGGACCCGCTGGGTAAGTATGAAGCCCGCGATGAGATCAGCCGCGTGAAGGCCTGAGGGGAAGCCACGCTCAGCATGTTCAAGGACCAGTAAGGAGGTCCCGGAAGCTGCCGGAGGAGGATGCGAGGAGAGTGGCAGAGGGGGGCTGGACAGTCAGCGTGCAGATCATGCAGACGCAGGTAGTTTTCATCTTTATCTACACCCGCCACTGGAGGGTTCTGAGTGAAAAGTGGCACGGTTTGTGTTTTAGAAGATGCTCTGGAAGCTTGGAAGAGACGATAGGGGCAAGATCAAAGCAGGGTGCTCAGGGGCTGCGGTTCCGCCCAAGTGCGGCGTGATGGCAGACGGGACTGAACGGGGCAGCTAAGGAAGGGGAAGGCGCTGAGATTTGGGCAAGTGTTGCTGGTGAAATGGGTGTGAGAAAGGGAAATGAATGCGAAGGCCGGATTTCTGGCGTAAGTGCATGAACAGGAGCGGGTGTATTTACTGACACTGAGAGGAGGGACGGTGTGCTCTGGTCATGGTAAGTATACCTTTAGGGTACATACCTGGGCGGTCAGGCATGTGACTGGATATGCAGGCTGTTTATCAATGATCATACCATACAGATCACTACCATCTATCTAGCCAGGGGCCTGGATAGATCACCCAGGGAGACTGCTCACAGGTAAGGAGCAGAGGAGGAGCCAGGGAGAGCCTGCGCAGTGCCCCGACGTGGACCGCGGTGGCAGAGAGCAGGGGAGGTGGTGCTCAGCTGCAGGCAACCACTTCCGGACGCCGACCCCCACATCCCCCAGGGTCTCCCAGGGAAGACCTCCTCACTGAAAGGAAGACACCCAGGAATAGGCAGGCTTCTTCCTCGGTGCGGTCACGTCTACACGGGACACCTGGAGCATGGCAGCCACCTCATGCCTGGGAGGGAAGCCAGCAGGTGAATCTGCAAACTGAAGATGGTGCAGAAAGACATCACTGAGCTGCTGAACTTTCAGTCCTGGCACTGCTGCAGTCTGTGGTATTATGAGGCATTTCCTTACACCTAAGCTACTGGAATGGGGTTCCTGTTATTTGTACCAAAAACGTCTGGGAGTACAGGTGGATTGAGGAAGGAGATCTGGACACACGTTTCGAAGAGTGGAAGGCAAACACATTGGAGAAGTGTGGCAGGGCTCCTGGGCAGGATGAATTGCACATCTGAGATTTGTGGTCCTGAGCTGAGTCGGCACGGAATAGGCAGATACGCTGCAGCTTCGCTGGACCAGAAAGGAAGAGGGAGAAGCCAGGTAACGGCAGGCGAGAGCTGACATGTACTGAGCAGACATTTCCTGCGCATTAACTTGCTCATTTAACCCTCACAGTTCCCCCGGAGGTGGGTGTGAGGCAGTCAGTCATTTGTAAGGAAGTCGTCATCACAAAGGATCCTAAGGCCCACGCTGGGCCGGGAGAGGAGGGCGTGGCTAGTGAGCGTGTCCTGGACATGATGGTTCAATGAGGTCAGGAGAGCTGAAAGGTGCGGATGCTGCCATGGGGGGTAGGAAATCTAGATTCAGAATGGAGATGCTGTGGGTGATGTGGAAGCCCAGGGCATTGGGGGGGAGCGGGGAAGGGAGAGCACTGGGCTCAGACGGGAAGGAGGAAGACTTCTGCCGATACAATCACAGAGAGCTGAACTTCAGCCCTGGGTATAGCGCAACTGGCCTGTAAGAAGGGTTTAGCACAGTTCCCAGGACAGGTTTTCTGTGTTTAAAACCCTTGAATAGAAAATGAATCCCCTCCCAGCCCCAGCAGCCACGTCGAGCCCTGCTTCTCAGTACAGCGGCATCTGACCCCTGACCCGGCTCACCGCATGAGCACGCTCACTCCATGGCTGTGAGCTCGCAGGCATGTTCCGCACCTGCTTCCCAACAGATGAGGAGCATCGAGCGAGCATCACAGAGGGCGTGGAGGTAGCTGGCAGTGAGCCACGCAAGGTGACGCCACCAAATCCTCACCTGCCACTGCCCACCTGTATACTCAGCGGCTCCAACAAGATCTACAGTTTTACTGCTTAGATTCAACCACTTCCTTGAAACTTTACGCGTCGACCACAAAATTCTGGGACCAGTTTTCTCAAGGCCGGGGCTGCATGAGATCCCAACGGCCGTCCCCTCATGTCCTCGCTGCCCTCGGCCTGGTTTCTGTTCTCCAGGTCATCGCAGTCTAAAGGGCCTGCCGCAGCCTTGCCAGCATGTCTGCACCCGGCAGCAGGAAGGAAGAAAGGGAAGGGCAGAGGGCAGATCAAGTCCCAGCCAACAACTTCGCTTCCACCTCCTGCTCGGACCTGGCTCCCATGCAGCTCCTGGAGGGCAAGGCTGGCTTCTTGCCGAGTGTTCAGGCGCAGCAGAGGAAATAAAACTGGGGCTCGACTACTAAGGGGAAACGAAATGGCTAGCACTATTTTAATCGCGTAACAAATGTTTTATGCTTACGTACTTTTTGGGTTTGAAATGTCGTGTTCCCGTTCACATCCCGCGCCCCCGGTAATGGTGTTCTGGGCTGACACCACTTACAACAAATGCAAAGCAGCCACCTCTGCTCAACAGCGGCTTCAGCTTCAACGCAGCACCTGGTTTGTGCCGGGAAGGCAAGCAGTGGGAGGCCCGGCCTCCAGTCTCCCTGCTCCTCCTGCTCCTGCCGCCTCGCGCCTCGCCTCACACAGGCCCCTGGGCATGGGACGGGTGGCAGCCATCCCACACTCAGATGCTACTTTCCTTTTGTTATATTTGTCTGTATTTAAATAATTTAAAAAACAAGCCTAGTTTGACATTTGACAATTACAATGTAAAATGTAAATCACAGAACATAACTTATGGCTTTGGATTATAAATTAGGTTTTCGTAGTATTTACAAGGGAGAAGATGGCAATATGTTTTGTTTTTATTTTGAGGGGGTTCTCTTTTAGCCTTAATGTTTCCCTTTTCTTATGACTTCATGAAAAAGGAAGCCATGTAACAAAGGGGGACCCTTACAGCAAACACTTGAAGCTGAAAGTTATGTAGATACTGCAGTAGGGGCATCTATTGATAGGATCAGAAGTGAGCTCCGATTTCTACAAGTCAATGTCACCTTTGAATTACTTGTAAATCCCCCTCATGCACAGAGAGGCCCACTAAGGTTAGTCATTTTTCCTAGAGCCATGGAGAGAACGCTGCAGAACCGTGGGCTATGGGTCCCAGCGCCCCTGCGCCTGGTTGCTGTGGCATCTACCAGAGGGCATGGGGCAAGTGCTGTCTCCCTCAATCTGGGCCAGATGCTCACAAAACTGACTTCCTTTCACAATGAAACTCCAGGGTCAGAGAGGACTGTGCTACATGAACAAACATGGCATACTTACTGGTCTCCTAATAGATGTGTCACAATCATGCAAAAAGCATAAAAATATTTATCCTTCAATCTGTGACCAATGTTTAAAGTGTTGTAATACTCTCTATTCCCTGAGGCTTTGTAGGATGTTGTAAAGCAATGAGGAAACATACACACAGGGCGAGGGAGGGAGGGGGAGAGAGGGAAGAAGGGGGGAGGGAAGGAGAAAGAGAGGGAGAGAAACAGGACAGGAATGAAGTGAGGAGGAAAACCTAACTGGTTAAGCCCAGCAGAACCTCCTGGATACATCAGCTTGACCTCTATGTGGCTTATGCGAAAGGAGCATCAGCAAAAGCTTAGCAACGTTTAAGAATTAGGGCAAGGTTAAAAAGATTGGGCATAAACATTTTGTTCCAAATCAAAATGAGCTGAGAGGCAAGAGACTAGAACAGGGGTGGGCAAACTTTTTGACTCGAGGGCCACAATGGGTTCTTAAACTGGACCGGGGGGCCGGAACAAAAGTATGGATGGAGTGTTTGTGTGAACTAATATAAAATCAAAGTAAACATCATTACATAAAAGGGTACGGTCTTTTTTTTTTTTTTTTTTTTTTTTTAGTTTTATTCATTTCAAACAGGCCGGATCCGGCCCGCGGGCCGTAGTTTGCCCACGGCTGGACTAGAACTTCTGTGATGCAGCTTTCATTAGTATTTATTACAGGAAGTGTTCTTGACTTCTATCCCCTTCGCTGATAGAGAAAGAGATATACCAAAGTATTATTCATTAAGTACAAAATTATATTTATTTAAACATATGAACATGCGCTTTTCACAACAAATATTTGCTGAGGCATTACTCTATCTTTTTTTAATTTCTGAAAAATATATTGTTATATCCAGATGAAAGGTAAAATCTAATTAAAACGGCCCACCAGCACTCCTTGTTCCCCTGCCATCTACGCTGGCCGCTCCTGCCAGAGCACACTTCCCACACACACACCCCAGCACAGCCCAGGCAAATGGCCTTGGCCAGAGTCAGGCCTCTCTTGCAGCCGCATCTTGAAGAGCAATGGGAGGACGAAGGAAATGGCTGGCTTCAGCAGTTCAAGCAAAGACTTCGGCAAGCCTGTGTGAAGCTATGCAGCCAGATCACACTTCCTGTGAGGGTGGACATGGCCTGTGTCCAGGCTGCCCGACATGGGAGGGAGCCACTAGCCACATGTGACGACTTGAAACGTGGCTAGTGGGTAAATGTTAATCAAGTTAAATGTGAACAGCACGTGGCCAGAAGCCATGGTGTGGACATCAAGCCTGCTCTCCTGCTCCGAAGCCTCCCAGGAGCTCCTTTTTGATCATGATGTTTGTTTCTGTTGCAAAACCAAAGAAACCCTGTTAAGCTCTGTATAGTTCACTTCAACCCTCACAGCGTCTTAGTCAGCGATGTCTGCACGCCCAGCAACAGACTATGTGCCATGGTCTAGGTAACCTGTTGTGCCAAAATGAGGACAAGGGAGACTTCTGGAAACCAATGATTCATCCGTTCTTACAATACAGATGCACCAAATGCAAGGGAAGTGGGTATCTGCAAACTGGATCAAAAACGGGGATCTTTCGCATAGCCTTCAACATAATCCCACCCCAGGCTAGCTTGAAGTTAAATACAGTAACTTCCCAGAGAAAATAAAATGAATGGAAGTGATTCAATGGACTCTTCTGTATTCTGATTTCTATCTAGTGGTATATATTCACAAATTACTATTGCTGCCTTTTTAGATTACTTACAAATATACTAGAGGCCCGATGCACAAAATTCATGCAAGAGCAGGCCTTCCTTCCCACGACTACCGGCACCGGCTTCCCTCTAGCACCCGGGACCCAGGCTTCCCTCACAGCCCTGGCTTCGTCCAGAAGAACGTCCAGTCTAATTAGCATATTATGCTTTTATAATTATAGATGTATGTAATCATGGTATCAAATGAATATGAGTAGGTCTACATATGTGTATATTCCTGAGAGCTTTAAAGAAAATTCTTGATTAGTTCTGTTTAATACAGTGATATTTCTCATGTTTCACATCACGTCACTGGATGAAGCATACAAATGCTGAAATGAGTTAGCAAATTTAACAGCATTGTATCTATAGATATGAAGGAATTCTAACCCTTTATGAGTTCTATCTACCGTTTTAAACTTTTTAAAAAAATCTCTTAAACCCTGAAAAGAATTATGCAATACTATTACCTAACCAAACAGGTGGTGACTATGGTAGCGCAGGAACTATGCAGTCTGGGCTTTAGGAAGAAACTGTTTCCCCATCTCTAATGATTAAACAAGAAGCACTGTTTCAGTTACTTAATGTGCACTGTAAGCCACCCCAAAGCCCAGTGGCTTAAAAGAACACATTTATTCTTTCAGTTTTGGGTCAGGAACCCAGGAGTGGTGTGGCTGGGCCTTCCGGCTCCAGGTCCCTAATGAGCTGCAGTCCTCCAGCTCACTCTCCTGTGGCGGACAGACCCTCTCGGTCCTCCCCACACGAGCACAACACAGGGCTGCCTCTTCAGAGGGCAGGTGCTCCTCCCTAGGTGAGCAATTCAACACAGAGTGCACAGGATGGAGCCAGTCTGCTCATAGCCCCCCTGAGAAGTGACTTCCCGTCACTTTTGCCACAAGTGAGTCAGGACGACTAGACTTTGTGGGTGTGGCACATGGCTGTGAGCAGTGGAGGCTGCTGACACAGGACTGAAGCTGACTCAGCAACACACACTGTAAAAGTCTTTTCTTCTGCCCATCTGGCCTTTCTCAAAAAGGTACTGCCTAGGTCACACTCAGAGAGTATTTTCCAAAACTTCAAAATCATCTTTCATTCTTTCAAAATCAAGGAGCTGGACAAACATGTTAACTCTTCATCTTTTAAAAATAACAGAGAGGGAGAGTGAAAAGCGTATACTATTGAAGAAGCCCCTCTGGAAAGCACACCTCGGGAAACACAGCCTTTGCCAACACTATCAGGAGGGAAGTGAACCACACAATAGGTGTCCAGGTGCCCTGATTTAATGTTATCTTTCCAAAACGCATTGATCAACAAAAGAGTACACAGGCTGACTGTATTTCATAAAAAGTAAACCTTGATGTTTTATGTTTTCATTAAGTGAGGGTAGTAAAGGGCAGATAAGTGGAAAATATTCAATATCCAGATGTTTTCTCTCTGTATAACACAAGACACATGAATAAGTAAAATCACAGCAAAATCTTATTGTTAAAATAACGTATGTAAGACTATTTGAAAATATTAATAATGACTAAGCTATGGACTGCACCTGAAGATTTAAATATTTTTTCTATTTTCCTTATCAAAAGCATGTCACATAATAAAAATTTGCGGATTCTGGGCCTGGCCGGTTTTGCTTTGTGGTTAGAGCTTCCGCCCATGGACTGAAGGATCTCAGGTTTGATTCTGGTCAAGGGCACATACCTCAGTTGCAGGCTCGAACCCCGGCCAAGGTCAGGGTGCGTGCAGGAGGCAACCAATTGATGTGTCTCTCTCACATCAATGTTTCTCTCTTACCCTCTCCCTGTCTCTCTCTTTCTCTCTCTCATCCTCCTCCCTCCCTCCCTTCCACTCCCTCTGCAAAGCAATGGAAAAATATCCTTAGGTGAGGATTAAAAAACAAACAAACCACCATTTACTGAGAACTCACTGTGTATTATGTAATTTAACACATCTTATAATTTTTGCAGGAATCCTATGGGGCCACTATTATTATTATCCTTCTTTGAGAAACCAGAAAATTGAAATGAAAAAAGCAGAAGTAACTAATGATTATAAGAAATTACTATGAACAATTTATATGCAAAATAATTGGGCAATCTGGAAGAAATGGATAAATTACTAGAAATATACAATCTTCCAAGACTGAATCATGAAGAAACAAAAAATCTGAATGACTACTAACAAAATCGAATCAGTAGTCAAACACCTCCCAACAAACAAAAGTCCTGGATCAAAGAGCTTCACGGGTAAATTTTACCAAATATTCAAAGAAGAATTAACACCTATTCTTCTAAATTATTCCAAAACCGAAGAGAAGGAAAGGCTCCACAGCTCATTTTACAAGATCAGCATTACTCTAATACCAAAACCAAACACATTACAAAAACAAAAAGAACATTATAGGGCAATATCCTTAATGAAAATAAATGCAACAATCTTTAAAAAGTATTAGCAAGTTGGCTCTGGCCGGCTCAGTTGGTTGGACCATTATTTCATACACCAAAAAGGTTGCAGGCTCGATTCTCTGTCAGAGCACATACCCAGGTTGTGGGCTCAGTCCCTGGTTGGGGCATGTATGGGAGGAGGCAACTGATCAATGTCTCTCTCACATCCTTTCCTCTCTCTTTAAAATCAATAAAATATATCCTTGGGTGAGGAAAAATAAAAAAAAATTTATATTAGCAAACTGAATTCAGCAATACATGAAAAAGAACATGCACTATAATCAAGTGTAATTTATTCCTGGAATGCAAGGTTGGTTCAATATCTGCAAGTCAATTAATGTGATAAACCACACAAACAACATCACTAAAAATCATATGCTCATATTAATAGATACAGTAAAAGCATTTGACAAAATCCAGCATCCATTATGATAAAAGAAAAAAGAACCCTAGCTGGTTTGGCTCAGTGGATAGAGCATCGGACTTTGGATTGAAGGGTTCTGGGCTTGATTCCAGTCAAGGGCACATGCCTGGGTTGCGGCCTCAGTCCCCGTTAGGGGGCATGCAGGAGGCAGCCGATCAATGATTCTCTCTCATCATTGATGTTTCTATATCTCTCTTCCTCTCCTTCCTCTCTGAAATCAATAAAAATATATTTAAAAAAAGAAGAAGAAAAGAAAAAAAGAAATAAAAGGCATCCAAATTGGAAAAGGAAGAAGTAAAACTGTTACAATTTGCAGATGACAAGATGCTATATAGAGAGAACCCTAAAGAATTGACCAAATTAAAAAAAAAACTATTAAAATTAATAAATAAGCAGAAAACAAAATTAATAATGAGAAATTAATTGCATTTTATACACCAATAAGGAACTATTAGAAAGAAAAACAATCCCATTGTCAAATATGTTCTCCCATACAGTGGGCTCCCTTTTCATTTTGTTGATGGTTTCTTTTGCTGTGCAGAAGCTTTTTACTTTGATGTAGTCCCATTTGTTTATTCTCTCAGTTTCCATTGTCCTAAGAGATGTATCCATAAACATATCGCTATGAGAGATGTCTGAGATTTGGCTGCCTATGGTTTCTTCTAGGATTTTTATGGTTTCCTGACTTACATGTATGTCTTTTATCCATTTTGAGTTTACTCTTGTGTATGGTGTAAGTTGTGGTCTAGTTTCATTTTTTTGCATGTATCTGTCCAATTTTCCCAACACCGTTTATTAAAGAAACTGTCTTGATTTCACTGTATACTAGTACTCTTGCTTCCTTTGTCAAATATTAATTGAGCATAATGGCTTAGGTTGATTTCTGCAGTTTCTGTTCTGTTCCATTGGTCTATATGCCTGTTCTTGTGCCAGTATCAGGCTTTTTTGATTACAGAGGCTTTGTAATATAGCCTGATATCTGATATTGTGATTCCTCCAACTTTGCTTTTCTTTCTCAAAATTTCTGCAGCTATTCGGGGTTTTATATTCCATATAAATGTTTGGAGTATTTGTTCTAGATCTGTGAAATATGCTATTGGTATTTTAATAGGGATGGCATTGAATCTGTAGATTGCTTTGGGTAGTATGGACATTTTAATGATGTTAATTCCACCAATCCATGAAGATGGTATATTCTTCCACTTGTTTATGTCTTCCTCTATCTCTTTTTTAAAATCCTGTAGTTTTCCAAGTACAAGTCTTTTACCTCCTTGGTTAAGTTTATTCCTAATTATCTTAATTTTTTTTATTGCAATGGTAAATGGGATTGTTTGTTTAGTTTCTCGTTCTGACAATTCATTATTAGAATATAAAAAAGCCATCGACTTTTGGGTAATTTTGTATCCTGTTAAATTGCCAAATTCATTTATTAAATTTAGTAGTGTTTTGGTAGATTCTTTAGTGTTTTCTATGTACAATATCATGTCATCTGCAAATAATGAAATTTTATTTCCTCCTTTCCAATTTGGATGCCTTTTATTTCTTCTTCCTGTCTGATCACTATAGCTAGGACTTCCGGTTAATATCCAAAATATATAATGAACTCATACATGTTAACAAAAGGAAGACAAACAATCCAATTAAAAAATGGGCAAAGGATCTAAATAGACACCTCTCCAAAGTGGACATACAGATGGCCAAGAGACAGATGAAAAAATGCTCAAAGTCACTGATCATCAGAGAGATGCAAGTTAAAACAACAATGAGGTATCACCTCACACCTGTCAGAATGGCTACCATCAGCAAATCAACATGCTGGCGAGGATGTGGAGAAGAGGGTACCCTAGTACACTGCTGGTGGGAATGCAGACTGGTGTAGGCACTGTGGAAAATAGTATGAAGTTTCCTCAAAAAATTAAATATGGAACTGCCATTTGACCCAGTGATTCCACTTCTAGGAATATATCCTAAGAAACCCAAAACACCAATCAGAAAGGATATATGCACCCCTATGTTCATAGCAGCACAATTAACAATAGCTAAGATCTGGAAACAGCCCAAATGCCTATCAGTAGACGAGTGGATACTAACGCTATGGTACACTTATACCATGGAATACTATGCAGCAGTAAAAAAGGACCTCTTAACCTTTGAGACAGCATGGAGGGACCTGGAGAGTATCATGCTAAGTGAAATAAGGCAGTCAGAGAAAGACAAGTATCATATGATCTCACTCATATATGGAATCTAATGAACAAAATTAAAGTGATGAATGGAGTGGATCCAGAGATATGGAAGCATGGAACAGAATGCAGAATCTCGAAGGGAAGGCAGGGGAGGGTGGGTGGGTGGGAGGCCATCAACCAAAGAACTTGTATGCATATATGCATATCCCATGGACGCAGACAATAGGGTGGTGAAGGCCTGGCGTGGGGGGTGGGGAAGGTCTGGAGGGGTTAATGGGGGGGAAAAGGTACATATGTAATACTCAACAATAAAGATTTAAAAAAATCCCATTTACAATTGCATCAGAAAGAATAACACACATAGAAATAAGTTTAACTATGTAGGTAAAAGACCTGTTCTCAGAAAACTGTAAAACATTGAAAAAGAAATTTGAAAAAACAAAAATAAATGGAAGCATATACTGTGCTCATGGATAGGAAGAATCAACACTGTTAAAATGTCCACACCACTCACAAAGCAATCTATAGATTCAATGCAATTCCTATAAAAATGCCAATGTAATTTTTCACAGTCCTGGAACAAACAATCCTAAACCTTACATTGAAGCACTAATAGCTAAAGCATTCCAGAGAAAAAAACAAAGTTGGAGGTACCTGATATCAAACTATACTACAAGGCTATAGTAATCAAAACAGCCTGGTACAATTACAAAAACACACAAATAGATCAGAACAGAAGAGAGAACACAGAAATAAATCCACACCTATATTTTCAACTGGTCTATGATAAAAGAGGCAAAAATATACAATGTGGTAGAATAGTATCTTCAATAAATGGTGTTGGGGAAACTGGGCAGATACATGCATAAAAATGAAACTAGACCAGTCTCTTACACTGTATACAAGAATTAAGTCAAAATGTATTAAAGACACAAATGTAAGACCCAAACCTTAAACTCCTAGAAGAAAACATAAGCAATAAACTCTCTGGCATTGCTTAGTAATGTTTTTTTGGATATGTCTCCTCGAGCAAGGGAAACAAACAAAAAAATAAACAAATGGGACTTAATCAAACTAAAGAGTTTTTGCACAATGAAGGAAACCATCAATAAAATGAAGACAACCTATTGAAAATAATACATTCACCAATAATATGTCAGACAAGGGTTTAACATCCAAAATGTATAAAGAACTCATACAGCCCTGACCGGTTTGGCTCAGTGGATAGAGCGTCGGCCTGCGGACTGAAGGATCCCGGGTTCGATTCCAGTCAAGGGCATGTACCTTGGTTGCGGGCATATCCCCAGTAGAGGGTGTGCAGGAGGCAGCTGATCGATGTTCCTCTCTCATCGATGTTTCTAACTTTCTATCCCTCTTCCTTCGTCGCTGTAAAAAATCAATAAAATATATTTAAAAAAAAAAAAAGAACTCATACAGTTTAACACCCCAAAAAATCTGATTAAAAAATGGGCAAAGGACCTGAATAGGACATACAGATAGCCAATAGACACATGAAAAGATGCTCATCATCAGAGAAATGCACATTAAAACCACAATCAGACATCACCTTACATCTGTCAGAATGGCTATCATCAATAAATCAACAAACAAGTGCAGGCCAGGATGTGAAGAAAAGAAACTGTTGGTGGGAATGCAGCCACTGTGGAAAAACAGTATGGGGGTCCCTTAAAAAATTAAAAACAGAATTACTTTATGAACCAGCAATCCTACTACTGGGTATTTATCCAAAGAAATCCAAAACACTGATTCCAAATGATACCTGCACCCTTATCTTCACTGCAGCATTATTTACAACTAGAGGCCTGATGCACAAAGATTCGTGCAAGAATAGCCCTTCCTTCCCCTGGCTGCCAGCACCAGTTTCCCTGTGGCACCCAGGACCCAGGCCTTCACTCAGGCTGCCACCTCCCGCCTTCACACTGGGGCCGGGAGCCGCCTCCCGCCTTCACTCGGGGCTGGCTGCCACCATCTTTGTTGCATTAATTTGCATATTCCCTCCTTATTGGCTGTGGGTGCCACCATCTTTGTCGCTAAGTGATGGTCAATTTGCATATTCCATCTTTATTAGATAGGATAGCCAAGCTATGGGAACAACCACAGTGTCCATCTATAGACAACTGAGTAAGAAAGAGATGGTACATACACACAATGGAATTACTTGGCCATAAAAAAGAATGAAATCTTACCATTTACAACATGGATGGATCTAGAGGGTATTATGCTAAGTAAAATAAGTCAGATAAAGACAACTACTCCATGATTTCACTTTTATGTGAAATCTAAAAAACAAAATAAAAGGAACAAACAAAACAAAAACAAACTCCTGGATATAGAGAGCAATCTGAGTGGCTGGGGGCTGGGTGAAAAGGTGAAGGGATTACAAAGTACAAACCGGCCTTTACCAACAGCCAAGGGGATGTAAAGTGCAGCACAGGGAATGGAACCAGTAATACTGTAAGAACTGTGTGCGGTGCCAGGTGGGTACTAGAATCACCGGGCAGTCACTTCATATGTTAAATAAATGTCTGACCACTATGTTGTACACCTGAAACTACTATAATACTGTATGTCCTCTGTAATTGAAAAATAAAAACTTAAAAAAATAATAGACACACAAACTTCTGCCAACCTTCCACTTTGGCAGCAGGTCTTCTCCCCGCACTCCCTGCTTCAGAGGCTGGCCCACCTCTGCCTGAGCACGTGCTCACTCCACTAGGGCGTCGTGGCAGGGATGGCCAGTGGCAGGAGGATGTGGTCCCCTTGAGAGCAGGGTGCCTGGGCCAGTGTGGCCGTGCCTCCACCCTGGCACTTTCTGAGATCTCCTTTACAGAAGAGGAGATTTTCTTTTTTAAAACAAACAGCAAAATGAGCAAAATGAGACAAGCATGATATTTCAGTGACTAAAACTACAAACTAGTTAGCATTACTCATTGGGAGAATGACCAAACATTCTGTGAAACGCAAGTACAGTAGTCGTTTCCCCTTACCCACGGGGACATGCTCCAGGGCCCCCAGTGGATGCCTGCAACTGTGGGTAGTACCGAACCCTAGATAGACTGTGTTTTCCTATACATGCAAACCAATGACAAAGTTTAATTTCTAAAGTAGACAGAGTAAGAGATTAACAATAACTAATAATAAAATGGAACGATCACAACAGTATCTATAAAAAGTTAGAGAATGTGGCAGAAACAAGAAAGGTGACTGGGTACCTGGATACAGCACCACGATGCCTTGACGGCAGGTCTGCTAACCGAGACACTGCTAAGTGATCAACAGGCAGGGAGCCTGTGTGACATGGAGACAACAGACGAAGGATGATGTCCAATCTGCGTTGGACAGAGCGTGCGGCATGAGATTTCATCATGCTACTCAGTACGGTGCACAACTTAAAACTTATGAATTGCTTATTTCAGGAATTTTATGTGATGCATGGTGACTGCAGGTAACTGAAACTGCAAAAAGCAGAACTGCAGCTGGCGGGGGGGCGGGGGGGGGGGTGCGCAGCAACTGCATGACATTTTGTTACTCAGGGAACTAGTCAACAACTGTTTCACATCAAGACAGTGGGACGAGCCATTCCCCAGAGCACATTCAAGTAAGATGAAGCAACTCTAACTGGAAACAAATTATTTTTGTGAAACATATCCAACATCCAGGCAGTTTTTCATAATTGTAAGTCATGTCGCAAGAAAAACGAAAAACAGTCAAAAACAAATACTCTTCTTCCCACACTCAAAGCAAAACAAATGCACTCGACAAAACAACTAAAATCTCCCCAACCACAACACATCCCCACACCTGCTGCCTTTCCAGGCGAGGCTAACTCATAAACCATCCAGGATGCACTTCTAAAATGTTCCTGTACGGTATTAACAGACCAGCAGTTACAACAGCAAGAAATCTGAATGACTACTAACAGCATCAAATCAGCAATCAAAATTCTCCCAACAAACAGAAGTCCTGGATCAGATGGCTTCACAGGTAAATTTTAACAAACATTCAAAGAAGAATTACCACCTATCCTCTAAATTATTCCAAAAACCTCAGAGAAGGAAAGGCTCCCCATTTTCTGAACGTGCGGGGCAGGATGGCTGCCTCAGGGGGCAGCCTCACCCACAGAGAGCCCTGTCTTCCCTCTGCTGGTGGCCATGCGGTGAGATTGCCTGCATCCTGGTCAGCAGCCCTTCCTGTACCTCTTCAGTTTCCTTGTGTGGCCAGCTTGTGTTTTATCCTGGATTTGTCTCCCTCTGGGGAAGCCCATCTTTTGTTTGCCACCTGGAACTGAGAACCGGGACTGTTTGCAGAACTGCCTGGCCAGCACCCACAGCACCTGTCCCTCCACGGGACCAAGGGCAGCCTCAGGGCATGAGAGCGACTGGCACCAGCACCTCTCCCTCCGAGTCAGGCGCCCGCTCCACCTCTGCGCCAAGGTCCCGTGTGCTCACTTGGGGGTCCTTTCCTTTAAGGCAATCTTGGGGACACCAGGGCTTCCCCAGGGCCCAGTCACTTTGTGGTACAGATAGACGCCGGAAGTGCAGCAGTGCGGGCAGGCACCGGAAGCAGAGTGGTGAGGGCGGGCACCAGAAGCAGAGTGGTGAGGGCGGGCACCAGAAGCAGAGTGGTGAGGGCGGGCACCGGAAGCACAGTGGTGAGGGCGGGCACCAGAAGCAGAGTGGTGAGGGCAGGCACAGGAAGCACAGTGGTGAGGGCGGGCACCGGAAGCACAGTGGTGAGGGCGGGCACCGGAAGCAGAGTGGTGAGGGCAGGCACCGGAAGCACAGTGGTGAGGGCAGGCACAGGAAGCACAGTGGTGAGGGCGGGCACCGGAAGCACAGTGGTGAGGGCGGGCACCGGAAGCAGAGTGGTGAGGGCGGGCACCAGAAGCAGAGTGGTGAGGGCAGGCACCGGAAGCACAGTGGTGAGGGCGGGCACCGGAAGCACAGTGGTGAGGGCGGGCACCGGAAGCACAGTGGTGAGGGCGGGCACCGGAAGCACAGTGGTGCAAATGGGCACCAGAAGCCAGCGGTGAGGGTCAGACGGGGAAAGATGGTGTTTGCCTGCCCATCTGGTAGCCACATCGCACATTTCCATTTAAGAGAACTGATTTTAAGGAAACTAAACTGACCTGTGTTATTATTTGATTTCAGTAAATGGTTTATCAAAATAAGACACAAGAGATACTTCAGGTTGAAAAAGCATCTGTTTTAGGGGAAGGAAAATATTGGTTATAAAATAATTGTTTTTCTAACCTTACATTTCTCATAATTCTGAAAACTTTACCCTCAAAACGAAGAAATACAAGTCAATTTTGGATTAAAACCAAGAATGGTGTAGAATACGTTTCTAATAAGTGCACCCAAGTGAACAGAAAGCCTGGCCCTCGGGCTGCCGAGCAGGGGACAGGAAGGGGGCTTCCCGTAGGGCGGGGAGGCCGGGCCACCTGCTCGCCCAGGATCCGTCCTGGAGGAGCCAGGGCAGCTGCTATGGGACACGCGTCCGGACGGCCGAGCAGTGCTGGCCACCGAAATCCCTCCCGGGAGTCACGGGAGCTACACAAACAGTGGCGGAGCCCCCGGCTTTCCAGTGGATTGTTACACAGCATTTTGTGGCAACTGATAGCTGCACACAGACACAACTCCCTCAGGGAGCAATCCCCGAAAGAGGCTGCTGTCTCCTTCATTTTTCCTGAGGTGTGTCCTGGGAATATAGCGTGAGCCCCCCCGTGAGCCACGGAGCGTGGACCCAGGCCCCCGGCAGCCAGCAGGAGGGGAAGCAGCCCGCCCAGCAGTCAGGACGCCCGGCCCGTCAGGCCTGATGAGCTGACAGCTCGTCCCGCATTGAAAGCGTTTCCTCACCCTGACACAGATAATTGGAAAAATACAAATAACAACTTTGCCCTAAAGAACCCCCCAGCCACTGCTTTCAAATACATATCCAACATGTGTGAAAACTAGCTGTGTGCTGGGTCACAGAGAAAATCTTAAGAAAGACAAAACAATTCATACTAGTCAGTCTATACTAAGATAGCAAACAAAATCGTCTCCAAAACCATTATGTTTCAAAATTAAAAACATACAGATATGGTAAATGGTAAGTGAAATGTGAAATAAGCTAGATAAAAGATAAAACTTCTAAAAGTGACTTAAGAGAAAGTACCTAATATGGGGTATATCTCAACCCTTCTAAAATGCATCTATAAATTTAATTTAAAAAAATAAAAAGTCTAACAGGCTGACTACAGTTTCAAGATAGAGACCAGTTATTTGGATCAGATATATCTTCTACTGAAAATGAACTAACAAAAACATTGGGTTTCAGGATTTAAAGTAAAAAAAATAAAAAGTTAAAAAGAATAGCAAGGAATTCCTAGGAACCTCATAAGTAAACAGAGCCCCAAGTCATGTATGTTGCAGGGTAAAGTCATGTATGTTGCAGGGTGAAGGCATGTATGTTGCAGGGTGAAGTCATGTATGTTGCAGGGTGAAGTACAAGACCTGTTTCAAGGTGTGAGTCACAGGGATGGGGAAGAGAAGTCAGGGCCGAGGCTGGTTAAGGCAGGGAGGGCAGAGGAAACCTACCCTCTGTTCCAAGGGGAGGTACCAGTAAACCAGACCTCCGTCCTCGTAACCACAAAGGGCCCTGCAGAAGCCTGCCTGGGTGCTGAACAGAGCAAGAGGGAGGGGGAAGGAAAGACAGACTCCCTGAGACATTATGGCTGCAGAGCTGCCACATGTGGTTCTGGGTGACAGTGGCACAGAACCTGGGCACCTGTGGACTGAAGGACTGTGATCTGAGGGGTGACACTGGCACTGCCCTGCGGCAGATGGCAGAGCTGATGCGGATTCTCTGGGGGAGGGCACGTTCACTGCCACCAGAGAGCCCACTCACAGGAATGGCCAGCAAACAGCCAAAGATATTCAGATACAAAAAGAAAAGAGACAAGAAAAAGAACCACCGGAAACAGTGAAAATACCCACAGACTTGAGAAATGCACAACCAGATAGACATTTTAAAACAAGGATGTTTACCTCGTGACGGCGGGCTTGCTGAGAGGCAGCCTCCGCGCCGTCAGGACAGCCTGACTGGGATGATAAACATGGTCAATTTGATCATAGTCACAGGAAACTAGGAAAAGTGACATAACCTATTTTAAAATAAACCAAACATTTCTAGAAAGGGAAACACAGTCACTAAGAGAAACTTGACAGATTTATCCGGCAGCAGACTGAAGACAGCAAGATGAGGCAAAGCAAGCCGGGAAAATGGCCGGAAGAACTCTCCAGGATGCAGCACACACAGGAGAAAACAGCGGTCCGGTCCAGCATAAATGCGACCAGAAGAAATTTGAGAAGACAGGAAAGAAGGAACAGGCAAAGACAGTATTTCAGAGATACTGGCTGGATAATTCCAAAACACCGAAGGACATTAATTCCCATATTAAGAGTGCCGGTGAATTAGAAGCAAGAAAAAGAAAATGAAATGTGCACCTTAATAAAGAAAACGAAACTCCAGGAAGCCAGAGGTGAGGACAGGTAAAGCAGGAAAGAAAAAGTGGATACTCCTCAGACAGACAAGGCTGACCCAGAGCTCCCTTCCCCGGCACAGGGGCTGACGAGAGTGGGCGTCTCCCGCAGAGAAAGCCAGCGCCACCCCGAAGTCCACGTCCAGTGAGCACCGTCCTCAAGGATGAAGGCAACAGGAGAAAAAGGATAAGCCGCATCCATTTCACAAAACAAAGCGGGTTAATGCCAAGTATATTGAGATCTACTAGTAAAAGTAAAAAAAAAAAAAAAAATCCAAGGACTACAAAAATGGGATGAATTGTCACTAACCTAGGTCTCTGTCTCAAAACCTGTAAGTAATAAAAAAGATGAACGCATTAAAGAGACTTCAGGGGGTAAGAGGAGAAGAGTCCTAAGCAAATGAGAATACAAATGGTCAACATAAAAAATATTTGCAATTGGGGAAAAAATCACAATGAAGTAATTATTTCTTTAAACATTTTTTTCAATTACAGTTGACATTAATATTCTATTAGTTCCAGGTGTACAGAGTACTGGTGAGACATTTATATAGCTTACAAAGTGATCCCCCAGTAAGTCTGTACCCACCTTGCACCATACATACTTACTGCAGTATTGCTGACCACAGTTCCTATTCTGTACGTTCCATGCCTGACTATTTTCTCACTTCCAACTTGTACTACTTAATATAAACGTGCTATAGATGGAGACTGATGACTCAAGCTGACAATCAGGAAAAAAGGCGAAAGCTATGAAGAGACAACTCAAATGCAAATGGCCGGAGGCACCAGAAGCCGCTGTGCCAACTCTGCTGCTCTGACCTAGGGACGTGAGGAGCCGCAGGCACCTGCGGAGCAGCAGGGGGAGTGAAGATAGAGTCAGGTTCTCCCTCTGTAGGAGATGTCATTGGGGAAGGTGTCTCCCTTTCCAGGACCAGGAAGAGGACAACGGGAGAAGACAGACTTACACCGGCATGAGGAACATACCCTTCTGAATAACCCGTTACCGCACATGCCCATACACACGCTTCCATATCCACCCACCACCAAAACCCCAACCCTGACCTTTGTTTAGCCTAAGAGGTCACATAGCCTGCAAGTTGTAACCCCTCTTCGGGTTACCCATCACTGAGCCTCTCCCATGCACATGTGTGCTCCACGTGTTAAAAAACTTTTTCTCTCATTAATCTGTCTTTTTTTGTCAGTTAAATTTCCAGGACCCCAGCCAGAGAACCAAGGAGAGGAGAGTAAAAGTGTTTTCCCTCCCCTGTAGGCCATTAGACATGTGAAAACTATCAACTTCGCTTACAGAGACATGCAAGTTATGCAGCCTCAAGAAGCCCCACATAGGACATAGGACTGGCACATCCCGCAGGGACGATGGCTCTATGCCAGGCTGCCGGGCCCACGCTCTGACACCCTGCACAGGAGGCCCGCAGGATCTCAGAGCAGCTGCCCTCCTGCCAGCCGTCTCGCTGCCAGGGTCCTACCAAACACTGACCAGTAAGTGTTTTGTCACAAAGTTTTTCATGGTGCCAATATTTGTAGCTACAAAGGAACACACACAAGCCAAATGTCTATCCATAGGGAACAGGCTGAACTATTAAGCACATCTACAAAATGGAAAAGAGAAATGAGAAGACATTTCCGCAGCTGTACAGTGTCTTACATATATACAGGGTGGGGCAAAAATAGGAGTAGAGTGGTGAGTACACGAAACACAGTGTTCATCTTTGTATTCTTATTTATTAGTTATTGTACTATTTTCCAGGTGAACAACTGTGAACCTAAGCCCACCCTGTATAACTGCGATCATATCTTGGTGTATGCTTAACCTAAAAAAAAAAAGAAAGCCAAGTTGTTTTCTAGATAAGTTGCACCATTTTCCATTCCGACCTGCAACGTCCACGTTCCAGACGCTCCCGTGCTGCCAACACGGGGCAGTCAGCTGTAATGTGAGCCACTCTGAGAGGAGCTCACGGAAGCGGTGGGTCCCGTGGCTGCAATCTGCATGTCCTCTGTGCCGAACACCTATCTTCTTTGATCAAGTCTCTTCTCAAAGCTCTTGACTTTTTAATTAAGGTGCTTTGTTTTCTTACTATTGAGTTTGGAGAGCTCTTTACGTATTTTAGATATGTGTCATTTCTCAGATATATGACTTGCACATATTTCCTCCCAATCTTGGACTTGTCTTTCTATTATTCTCTTAACAGTGCCTTTTGACAACAGGTTTCTTAATTTTGAGCAAGTCTAATATTTCCATTTTTTCTCATATGCATTGCGCTTTTGGTGTCTTATATAAGAAATCTTTCATTTCTAACTCACTAGCACAAAGATTGTTTTCCTAAATCTTGTGGTAGAAGTTTTATATTTTTAAGTGTCACATTTAGGCCTGTGGTCCACTTTGAGTTCACTGTTTTACATGGTGAGACCTATGACTCAAAGTTAGCTTTTTGCAGATGGACAACCAATAGCTGAAAAGACTATTTTTCCCCCAGTGATCTGTCTTGACACCAATCTTCATTTTTAAATGTTTAAATCTGTATTATGACTTTTGTCTTTAAAGGCCCTATGTCTCAAAGTACATACTTTCTTCCTCAAAATGTTGGTAAAATAAGAAAAGCTGAAAGCATGCATTTCTTACCAAGGTAGGATTTCCGACAAAGGACACCCTGGCCTAGAGCTACAACAGAGGAAGCCCTGGGGGGTGGCGGGCCTCCGCAGGCAGCAAGCACTCGCCGAGGACAGTCAGGGCTGGGAGTGGGGCACAGGGCTTCAAGAGCTGGCGGGTAAGCCATATGCTCGGACCACCTCACTTACAGGTACTAGTTCTGTCCTCATGTTTCACATGAAAATGTAGATGCACTCACGCACACACCTACTGGAATGAGCAGGCTGGCCTATGGAATGTTTGCTCGTGGTCAATGGAACAGCGAAAGCATCTGGGCCTGTCGCAGGGAGCACCCCACGGAGAAGAGAAAGAGGGAGAGAGAGGCCGTCGAAGAGGCAGCACTCAGGAGCAATAGCCCAGCGGTCGGAAGCACCATGCCACAAGGGCTCTGCCAACAACTACAGAAACAGTATCTCGTGTCCATCCCCTTCCCGTTCCTGCACCTGCAGCTGCTCAGCTGATTACACAAAAGCTGTTTCTTCCCTAGATTCTTCTCTGAGCAGTAACAAAAACAGCAAGAGAGATACGTTAATACTTTATGGCTAAATATATTTTATACCTTTGCTCATGATTATGAATGTGACAGATAAGGATATAGTTACAATGTTTATCAGCCACTGTTTTTCTTAACTATAAATAAGATTATTTAAAAATTTTAAAATTTGGGGTTCATTAGAAGTTGTAGTCTCCACTAACCTCTTCCTTTAGAACAGTGGTTCTCAACCTTATGGGCCTTTAAATACAGTTCCTCATGTTGTGACCCAACCATAAAATTATTTTCGTTGCTACTTCATAACTGTAATGTTGCTACTGTTATGAATAGTAATGTAAATATCTGATATGCAGGATGGTCTTTGGCGACCCCTGTGAAGGGGTCGTTCAACCGCCAAAGGGGTCGCGACCCACAGGTTGAGAACCGCTGCTTTAGAAGGAAGAGCAGGCCCAGAGTGGAGGGAGAGAAGCTGGAATGGGCTGGCCTGGCCTGAGGAGGTGGCTCTGAGGCCACCCATGCCACTGATGTGCCCACCCCAGTCGCCCAGGGAGGTTCCTCAGGGCCTGCAGCTCCCGCTCCCAGGCTCGCTGCGGGTCAGGAGGAGCAGGACTGCCCTCCCTGCTTGCACATTCAGGGGCAGCGGGGTCTCCTGGGCTCAGGTAGCCTCGAGACACCTAGCTGGTCAGCTGATGTCACACGGTTTTTATTTTAAATCACTAATTAAAAACTAAAAAAGTGTTGAGGGCATATTCACTATGTTTTCTTGTCTGAAAAACAGCACCTATACTTTTAATCTCATCAAACAGGAGAGAATTTCCCAGGGAGTCACTGCTGGTCTCTTGAGGGCAGACATCACCCCGAGACAGGCCTCTATCAGGCTGGGCCACGGAGATGTGCTGTCGGGCTGCCCGAGAATCCTACCTTCAGCTCAGAAAGGGGTTGGCTTTAGGGTCTAGAGGACTCCTACTAGCACATCAACACACACTCCCGGGGTGTTGTGAAGGCCAGAAAGTGCCTGATAGAGAGGTCACACGTGACTTCCCCAGAACACAGGGAAGCCACGAGCACACCCATGTGTCTGCTCTGACCTTAGAGAAAGGGCAGGGTCCCAGGAGCCCAGGCACCGGGGATTGTGGGGTCCCCGCAGGAACGTACTCGCCTTTTGAGTCTGACTCAGCACCTCCAGGGGAGGAAGATGACCTGGCTGGGTAAATGTCCCACACAGTCAGCCCTTGGTGCCTGGCCAGCCCCCTTCTGTACAGCGACTGCACTTCCAGGATGCGCAGCAGCAGGACAGGCCTCCCAACCTGGGGTGCACGACACATGTCTGGGTGCTTCCCTTCCAATCCTCTCCAGTGCAGAACCTCTCCTCTCACAGGTCCTCCCAGAGCAGAGGCTGTGAGGGGGTGTGCTGGGGCTGCGAATACGACAGATGGACTCGCGTTGAGTCTTACTACTTACAAAGTAGCTCGGTGTCTGAGAGGAGTCAGTCATTGGAGCCTGGGAAATACAAGTCAGTCACTGGCTGATCGTGTACTCACTATACAAGCCAGAAGCTGTGGTTTCCACTGATATAAGCTCCCAATAAGCCTGTAAAAGAAAAAGGGAAAGGGAGCCCAATGTCGAGGGCAGGCCAGGAGAGCGTTCCCTTCGCCCCGCTCCTCGCCACATTCGAGTCCATCCCATAACCTACAGCACGCCCGTCCCACGCAGCAAACGTCCAATGAAGTCCTGCACGGAGCAAGCCAAGACTAAGTCACACGGCCCCTCAGTGCTGTGCCTGTATGGGTTTCGTAAACATTCGCCTCTTCCTGTCCCTTCCAAGTCCCCTCTGGCCCTCAGGGTTCCCAATGTCTAGCGGAGCAGCCAAAGCTGTCCAGGAGATCTATCAGCTACCAACCGATCTTCCTCTTCTCCCCTCCCCCTGTCTCTGGTGATGGTGGGGAAGCGGAATTTTTCTTTTTCACATAAGATCATTGAACAGCCCCATGGCAATAATGATGCCTTGGAAAAAAGCACAACAGCAAGCCAGGGGCAGGGCGGTTGTAAGTACTTCATTAGCTCACTGAGTTCTCACACCAGCTCCCTGGGGTGTGGCCGTGACCCCCCACTTTAGGCCCGAGAGGCCGTCCCTGCAGAGCTGGGTGCTCACTCACCGGCTCCCTAGTCTCTCTGAGCCACAGACTGTGGCCATACCTTGCTGAACCAACGCCAACGGCTGCGGGACAGAAAGGGTGGGGCTATCTGAATTACCAAGGCAGCCACACGTTGGAAATGAAAAGCAAAAAATACTTGAGTTTAACTCTATTAAGAGTAAGATAACACGAGGTGTGGATATGATATACATTTTGACTAAATTGAAACAAAGGTATCCTGAAGGCAAAGAAAGAGAGCCACTGAAACTGACCTTATAATGTGGAGGAGTGAAAACAAACTTTAATTTCCACATTGAACTACTGGACTAGAGTCACAGATGGTACAGATGAAAGCGTAATGAGAATAGGCAAACGTTTTGTTTCTGTACCAGCTGTTATTACTAGTAAATTTTGCTTTTTGTTTGTTTTTCTTTAAATTCAATATATGTCATAATTTTTAGAAGCACACAGGCGTCTATCACTCCTTAGAAATCAATTCACCCTACAATTCCTTAGACAAGGCCTTTCCGTTGCTTGGAGTGATTAGGTGTGCACAGACTCCATCAGTCCTTCAGAAACACAGGAAAGGCAAGACGGGACTGAATATGTACTCCAACCTCACACCGTATGTGCCTCTGCAACCAGGAGAAATGTGGGAAGTTAATCTGGTGTCATCATTCCCACGGTTACCAGAACCACATGGGATAACATGAAGTGAGCTGACAGCTCTCACATTCATCAAATATCCTGATTTCAGAGGTCCGTACTTATCAATACATCATAATGTATATCCTAAAAACGAAGTCTGTAAATGACCTTCCTTGTATTATGTTAAGTTTATAAACACATCCACAGAAAACAAGTTATGGGGTGTGATGTGATCAAAGACTCAAGAGAAGAGAAAACTGGAGAGATTGTGCAGGGCCCAGAGGGGCGCTGCCTGCCTCATCCCAGCGGCCTCCCCTCCCAGAGCAGGCGTCTGTCTAAACTGAACAGTTTCCTTCCACTCAAGTGTGGTGAGGAGCTGGCCTTCACAGCTCTGTCGCTCTCTGTGATCCCCAATCTCAGTGTCGGGAAAGCCCAGGAGGACTGCAGGCAGCAGCTTTGCAGACTGATCACGGAGCAGTTTGTCTATCCCACGCGGCTCCTCATGAAGCAACACTAAGCACCTCATTTCAGACTACTCCACACGGCTATTTAAATATATCACTAGGCAGCGCAAATTCTTTGTATTCCTCAGAATATGTGTTAGACAAGTAATACTACTGCATGTAAATAATACTTTATAAATGTAAGAAATTAGCAAAAGAAAGTCAAGTAAGCTAAATAAAGAGAGGAAAGAATTACAGTTCAAACTAAATAAAGTGGAAATAAACCTAATGTGTTTGTTGGCATACTTAAAAATCAACATTTAGTACAAAGAATACAACAAAAACAGTTCTTTGAGGGCTCTAAGAAAGGTTTGTGCCATTACATTGTTCAGTGATGTTTTCCAAGCTCATTACATGTCAGAATGACCCTGGTGGAGGTGGAGGTAGTTGCGAGGTCTGCAGGTGAAAATATGGATATAGTGCACCTGCCCCACAGCATGCCTGGACACAGGGACCTGAGGCCCCAATCCAGTGAGCCTGACAAGGTGCCCTGGATAACTGGCCCTGCTGCTGCCACTGGGACCTGGCACGCTCAGACACATGGACCTGCTGCCGCAACCAGGCATGCCTGACCCAGTGCTTGGGAAGACAGGGCTGCAAAAATGGGGACACAAAAAATCAACCCCCAAATGAAAGAAAAGAAGGAATCACTAGAAAAGAAACTAAATGAAAAGGAGGCTAGCAATTTATCAGAGTTCAAAGTAATGGTTATAAAGATGTTCAAACAACTTAGTGAGACCTACAAGCAACTTAATTATAACTATAAGGAACTTAAAGGGAACTTCATAAGCAAGAATAAAGATGGAGAAATCATACATAAGAATCCACAAAAAATTAAGAATGACACAGCTGAAATAAAGAATACCCTGGAAGGAAACAACAGTAGATTAGAAGCTGAGGAACGAATCAGTAAATTAGAATACATGGTAGGAAAAAAATCGCCAAATCAGAGCAGCACTTAGAAAAAAAAAAAAATTAAGCAGGAGGATAGCTAAGGGAGCTATGGGACAACATGAAATATAACAACATCTGCATCACAGAGGTGAAAAAAAAAGGAGAAGAATCTGAGCAAGGAATAGAGAACCTGTTAGAAGAAAATTATAACTTTCCTAAGCTGGTGAAGGAAAAATTCACTTAAGTTCAGGAAACACAGAGTCCCAATCAAGATGAACCCAGAAAGACCTACATCTAGGCACATATTAAGCATCTTCTTGGATCACAAGAGCATGAAACTAGTAACCAACTATATAATAAAAGCACTCAAAAGCATTCAAACACATGGAGGCTAAATAGCATGTTATTAAACAATGAATGGGTTACTAATGAGATCAAGGGAAAACAAATAAAAACCTTCCTGGAAACAAATGAAAATGAACACATCCCATATAATAAAAGCCTAATATGCTAAGTGTCCAGTCAACTGGTCAGCCATTCAACCAGTCAAAGTATAATATGCTAATTATATGCTAAGGCCACTCAACCGCTCACTATGATGTGCACTGGTTGGACCACCAGGGGGCAGATGCTCCAACCAGTAGATTAGCTTGCTGCTGGGGTTCGGCCAATCAGGACTGAGTGAGACGAGCCAGACATGCCCTGGAGCCCTTCCATGGTCCCTCCCTGGTTGGCCAACCTCCTGCGTCTCTCCTCGGCCCCAATCGTGCACTAGTGATGTCCCTCAGCCTGGCCTGCACTCTCTCACAATCTGGGACCACTCAGGGGATGTCAGAGAGCCAGTTTCGGCCCGATCCCCACAGGCCAGGCCGAGGGACTCGACTGGTGCACAAACTCATGCACTAGGCCTCTAGTAACAACCTAAAAATCTATGTGACATAGCGAAAGCAGTCCTGAGAAGGAAGTTCATCACACTACAGGCCTATTGAAAAAAAAAAAAATTCTAATAAACTATATAACCCTACAACTAAAAGAATTAGAAAGAAAAGGACAAGAAAAACCCAAAGTAAGTAGAAGGAAGGGAATAACAAAGATCAGAGCAGAAATAAATGACATAGAGACTAAAAAACAATATAAAAGATCAATGAAGCCAAGGGCTGGTTCTTTGAAAAGATAAATAAGACTCATGAACCTTTAACCAGATTCATCAAGAAACAAAGAGAGGCCTAGCTGGTTCGGCTCAATGGATAGAGTGTCGGCCTGCCGCCTGAAGGGTCCTGGGTTTGATTCCAATCAAGGGCACATGCCTGGGTTGTGGGCTCAACCCCCAGTAAGAGGCGTGCAGGAGGAAGCCGATCAATGGTTCTTTCTCATCATTGATGTTTCTATCTCTCTCTCTTTCTCTCTCTCTTCCTCTCTGAAATCAATAAAAATATAATTTTAAAAAGGAAAAAAAAGAAACAAAAAGAGAGGACCCAAATAATTGAAATCAGAAACAAAAGCAGTGAAGTGAAAACTAACACCACAGAAATACAAAAGATTACTAGTATAAGAAAATATTATGAACAACTATATACCAACAAACTGGACAACCTAAGCAAAATGGACAAATTCTTAAAAAATACAATCTTCCAAAATTGAATAGGCTGATAATAAATTATGAAATTGACATAGTGGTAAAAAAAAAGAAATGCCCAGCATACAAAATCCAAATGGCTTCACAGGGGAGTTTTACCAAACATTCAAAGAAGAACTAACACCTATCCTCCTCAAACTATTCCAAAAAATCTAAGAGGAAGACTTCCAAGCTGTTTTTACAAGGCCAGCATTATACTAATTCCAAAACCAGATAAAGACACTACAAAGAAAAAAAAATTACAGGACAATATCCCTGATGAACACAAACGATAAAATCCTCAACAAAATATTAGCAAATTGGATACAGTGATATATTAAGATTATACACCAGGCCAAGTGTGATTTATTTCAGGGGTGCAAGGCTGGTACAATGTTTGCAAATAAATAAATGTGATACATCACATAAACATATTGAAAGACAAAAGTCACATTATCACATCAATAGACACAGGAAAAGCATTAGACAGAATCCAATACCCATCCTATATAATAAAAGCCTAATATGCTAAAGTGTCCGGTCTTCCGTTCAACCAATCAAAGTGTAATATACTAATGATATGCTAAGGCTACACAACTGCTTGCTATGACGTGCACTGACCACCAGGGGGCAGACAGTCGACTGGTTGACCAGTCGCTATCATGTGCACTGACCACCAGGGGGCAGATGCTCCAATTGGTAGGTTAGCTTGCTGCTGTGGTTTGGCCTATCAGGACTGAGAGAGACGGGACAGACACACCCTGGAGCCCTCCCATGGTCACTCCCCTGTTGCCAGCCTCCAGCGTCTCTCTGCCTGGCCCCAATTGTGCACCTGTGGGGTCCTTCGACCTGGCCTGCGCCCTCTCACAATCTGGGCTGGGGGACACCCCTCTCCCCAAGTGCATGATTTCGTGCACTGGGCCTCTAGTTTTTTTAAAAAAGGCTCAGTAAAGTGAGAATAGAGGGATCATACCTCAACCCAATAAAATTCATATATAACAAACATACAGCCAATATTATACTCAATGGGCAAAACCTAAAAGCAGTAAAGCAAGACAGGGATGTCCACTTTTACCACTTATTCAACACTCCAACAGTGCTGGAGTCCTAGCCACAGTGATACACAATAATAAGAAATAGAAGGCATCCAAATTGGAAAGGAGGAAGTAAAACTCTCATTATTTGCAGATGACATGATATTGTACATAGAAAACCCTAAAGAGTCCACCAAAGAACTACTAGATTTACCAGGTGTACTCATTAATAATGAGCATTTTTTTCAAAAGATAGAGTTACACATATGTTGATATATATGAGACTTGATATGTATGCTATTTTGTTGTATTGACAACAAGCTTCAAAATTTCATATGTCAAATAGATATTTTTATGCTTAAAAATGTCAAATTTTGTGCCAAAAAAAGAGCATTTGTGGGAAGTTTTGATTCATTACTTTATTTTGAAGAAAAGTGCTGCTGAATACTTCGGGAAGCTTATGGTGAACAGGCTCCATCTCAAGATACTTGTGAACGCTAGTTTAAATGCTTTAAAAGTGATGATTTTGATGTGAAAGACAAAGAACGTCCAGGTCAACCAAAAAAGTTTGAAGACCAACAATTACAAGCATTATTGGATGAAGATGCATGTCAAACTCAAAAACAACTTGCAGAAAGATTAAATGTTGCTTAGCAAACAATTTCCGATCATTTACAAGCAATGCAAAAGATTTTAAAGGGAGGAAAATGGGTGCCACATCAACTGAACAAAAAACAAATGGAAAACCGAAAAGTCATCATTAACATGTTGCTTCAATGGCATGAAAGAAAGTCTTTTTTGCATCCAATTGTGACTGGCGATGAAAAGTGGATTTATTTTTTGAGAATCCCAAATGCACAAAATCATGGGTTGATCCAAGTCAATCATCAACATCGACTGCAAGGCCAAATCGCTTCGGAAAGAAGACAGTGATCTGCGTTTGGTGGGATTAGGAAGCTGTGGTGTATTATGAGCTTCTAAAACCAGGTGAAACAGTTAATACTAATCGCTGCTGACAACAAATAATCAATCTGAACCTGCTTTGATCGTGAAATGACCAGAATGTGCCAGAAGACATGGCGAGGTAATTTTGCTTCATATAAAGCACCATCACACTCTTCAAAACCAGTTAAAGACACGTTAAAAGATCTTGCCTGGGAAGTATTAACCCACCTGCCATATTCACCAGACCTTGCTCCTTCAGATGACCACTTGTTCTGATCGATGGCACACACTTTCTGAGCAGCACTACAAATTGTATGAAAAAGTGGAAAATTGGGTCTCTGAATGGTTTGCATCAAAACAAGAAAAGTTCTATTGGGACGGTACCCACCAATTACCTGAAAGATGGGGGAAATGTGTAGCTAGCGATGGATATTATTTTGAATAAAGCAGTTTTGATGTTTCTCTTAAAATTATCGTGTTTTCTTTTATTACAAAATCCGCATTATTAACCAGTACACCTAGTAATAAGTAAATTTTGCAATGTAGCAGGATACAAATTAACATACAGAAATTGATGGAATTATTATATACCAACTAGAGACCCAGTGCACAAAAATTTGTGCACTCGGGGGGGGGGGGGGGCCTCAGCTGGGTCTGTGCCCTCTTGCAGTCTGGGACCCCTTGGGGGATGTCCACCTGCTGGCTTAGGCCCACTCCCCGGGGGATCAGGCCCAAGCTGGCAGACAGACATCCCTCTGGCAGCCCAGGAGCCCTCGGGGGATGTCCACTTGCCAGCGGGGAGCAGGCCTAAGCTGCAGTCGGACATCCTTAGCGCTGCTGAGGAGACAGGAGAGGCTCCCGCCACCACCGCTGTGCTGGCAGCCATCAGCCTGGCTTGTGGCTGAGCAGAGCTCCCCGCTGTGGGAGCGCACTGACCACCAGGGGTCAGCTCCTGCATTGAGCGTCTGCCCCCTGGTGGTCAGTGTGTGTCATAGTGACCAGTCATTCCTAGTCATTCTGCTGTTAGGGTCAATTTGCATATTACCCTTTTATTATATAGGATAATGAACTCTCAGGAAGAGAAACTAAAAAAAAAAAAATCCCATTTACCATTGCAACAAAAATTAATATACTTAAGAATAATTTTTACTAAGGAGGTAAAAGGCCTATACTCAGGAAACTACAGGATGTTGTAAAAAGAGATAGAAGAAGATATAAACAAGTGGAAGAACATACCATGTTCATGGACTCATAGAACTAACACCATTAAAATGCCCATACTACCCAAAACAATCTTTAGATTCAGTACAGTCCCCATTAAAATACCAACAGCATATTTCACAGATCTAGAACAAAAATTTATATGAAATTTAAAAATGAACCTGAATAGCCACAGCAATCTTGAGAAAGAAGAAAAAGTTGGAGGGATCACAATGCCAGATATTAAGTTATACTACAAAGCCACTGTAATCAAAACAGCCTGGTATTTGTACAAGAACAGGCATATATATATATCAATGGAACAGAACAGAGAATCCAGAAATTGACCCAAGCCATTATGTTCAATTAATATCTGACAAAGGAGGCAAGAGCATACAATGGAGTCAAGACAAGTCTCTTCAATAAACGGTGCTGGAAAAATTGGACAGGTACATGCCAAAAAAATGAAATTAGACCACCAACTTACACCATACACAAGAATAAACTCAAAATGGATAAAAGACTTAAATGTAAATTGTAAAACCATTAAAATACTAGAAGAAAATGTAGGAAGCAAAATATCAGACATATCACATAGTAGAGTTTTCACTGATACAGCTCCTAGGGCAAGAGAAACAAAGAGAAAAATAAACAATCGGGACTACATCAAACTAAGAAGCTTCAGCACAGCAAACAAAACCACCATCAAAATGAAAAAGGAGCCCACTTTACCAAGTACACATCTGATAAGGGGTTAATTTCCAAAATATATAAAGCGCTCATACAACTCAGCTAAAAGACGATAAACAATACAATTAAAAATGGGCAGAGGACCTGAATAGACACTTCTCCAAAGAGGACAGACAAATGGCCAAGAGACATATGAAAAAATGCTCAATGTCACTAATCATCAGAGAGATGCAAATTAAAACGACAATGAGGTATCATCTCACACCTGTCAGAATGGCTACATCAACAAATAAATGAACAACAAGTGCTGGTGAGTATGTGCAAAAAAAGGAACCCTAGTGCACTGCTGGTGGGAATGCAGATTGGTGCAGCCACTATGAAAAACAGTGTGGAATTTCCTCAAATAATTAAAAATTGAACTGCCATTTGACAAAGGGATCCCATTTCTAGGAATATATCCTAAGAATTCAGAAACACCAATCAGAAAGGATACATGCACCCCTATGTTCATAGCAACGTTATTTATAATAGCTAAGATCTGGAAGCAGCAGATGAGTGGATAAAAAGCTGGTACATTTTACACAATGGTGTACTAGGCAGCTGTAAAAAAGAAGAATCCACTCTCCATGCCTTTCCCTTCCCCCCAGGCAGTCACCATCAGCTTCCTCCCTCCCAAGCTCCAAGGGCCCTTCCTTTGCCTCTATCACTTGTTTCCTAAGCCCATTTCTTCTAGGAATTACTTTTTCTACCTCTGTGATTAACCAATAAAATGTTCTCTTATAGTTTGGGCCTTGCTCTGAATTCTTTCCTAGCCAGAACCCAAGTACTAAAAAATTTTATGTTTAAAATAAAATTTAAAGAAAAAGAAGGATCTCTTATCCTTTGAGACAGCATTGAGGGACCTGGAGATGATTATGCTCAGTGAAATAAGCCAGTCAGAAGAAGACAAGTATCACATGATCTCACTTATATGTGGAATCTAATGAACACAATAAACTGATGAATAAAATAGAACCAGACGCATAGAAGCATGCAACAGACTGATGAATCTCAGAGGGAAGGGGGGTGGGGAGTGCGGGAGGAGATTAACTAAAGAATTTATGCGCATAACCATGGACACAGACAACAGGAGGGTGAAGGCCTGGGGCGAGGTGGGAAAGGGGTGGTAGCAGGCAAGGAGGAACATAAGGGAGGACATCTGTAATACTCTCAACAATAAAGATTTTTTTAAAAGGAGTATCAAAAATATATAAATTATCTTGAGTGCAGTGACCAGACATAAGAAAAACTGCAGATGTGTGAAGAAGTGAATGGCTGGATGGTGTTCACAAATCTGTTTACCTTAATTTCCCAGATTTTGTGAGGTGATGCCAGAACTACTAGGTAAGAGGCACAGGCCAGGTGCTACGCAGGGAGCTAGGGAAGGCCTACTGGGTACCACTGTAAGAGGCACAGGCCAGGTGCTACGCAGGGAGCTAGGGAAGGCCTACTGGGTACCACTGTAAGAGGCACAGGCCAGGTGTTACGCAGGGAGCTAGGGAAGGCCTACTGGGTACCACTGTAAGAGGCACAGGCCAGGTGCTATGCAGGGAGCTAGGGAAGGCCTACTGGGTACCACTGTAAGAGGCACAGGCCAGGTGTTACGCAGGGAGCAAGGAAGTGCTTCGGGAGAGGGTACGGGGCTATGTGCGGATGGGAGAGAAGATGAGGTCTCTATGTGAAGCTCAGCACCAGGAGGGGTCGTGGCTGAGATGGGGCATGGAGAGGTCACGGAAAGGGCAAAACTGAGGAGCGAAATTCAAGTCTTCAAATGCTCGGATGAGCTTACGCCTTCTTTGGTAATCGCTGTGAGCAACAGAAAGTTTCAGAGTAAAATTAATTTTGCACTCATGATATGGGGCATAAATGTACCAAGGAGAGGACATAATCCTAAGAGACTAATTACAGAATGCTAGATTGGCACAGGTGGGAGGAAATGGGAATCTGGATTAACAGAGTGGCAATAGAAACGAAAAGGAATTTAGAATAAGAAATGGCTAATCTAAAAGAGCAAACTGTCCAAGTGTCTATCTCGTCTGTTAATGCAAAACTTAAAGAACGGTCTATATTGCCAACCATGTATGTGCTGTCATGTAGTATGTTTCACTGTGAAGATCAGCTTCCTGATATCAGAGCACTTCTCCTAACTAGCAACAAGCCTGAGTGGTCCAGTGGGCCATCGATGTATCCACTGGAACAAATACCCTTAGTCAGCTATGTGACCCGAGAGGAGGTTCGAAGAGTCACTTCCCCCATCTGTAAGCTGGGAGTAACCTACCTCTCAGGTTCCATGTGGAAATGCAAGACGGCACAGTGGCTATCCCAGGACCGGGCCTACAGCACAGACTCAAAGGTCAACTGCATGGGATGTTACAGAATTTTAAATGGCTACACACATGTTACAGAGAGCTTTCAGCTTTGATTTAAAAACAGCTGATATATTCCAAAGTCCCCATTTGGAGCACAGATTTAGAATTCTAAGGCTTCTGATAGTTTCATAAACTCACTAAATGTATATACTAATATGTACACATTTCTCAGCATCAGAGCAAACTAATTAAATGTCGGCATACTTTTCACCCTCAGAACACTAAAAGTAGTCCGAGCTAGACCCAGCATAAGTTGTTTCACGTTCAGAAAACACATGAGAGTGATAATCCACATCACCGGCTCTATCTTTTGTTCTGACTAAATACCTTCATTTTATTGTAAACCTCACCCAAGGATACGTTCATCGATTTTTAGACAGAAAGGAAGGGAAAGAGAGAAAGATCGATGTGAGAGAGAAACACTGATGGGCCGCCTCCTGAATGTGCCCCCTGGGCACTGAGGATCCTCTCACCATTGGGAACCCGCCAGGGCAATCCCTTCACTTTAAATTGTCCTGAAAGGGTAGTTTCCCACAAAGGTGTCATGAAATATAGTGACATCGTGTATTTCATCTCGTTCTACAGTTTACTTGCTTTGAACTTGCTGCCTACATGTGTAATATCTGAGTGATGGCAGCACTACAAAAGAATGTAGTTTTTTTAAAAAAAAAGGCTTTGCACAGCTGCTTGTAATAAAATAACCAAACCTCACAGCAAGGGCTGATTAGATAAAGATAAACATAGTAGCACACGCAACAGTCTAACATAGATGCCAGAAAAACTATTACAGAGGACATTTCCAAGACTGCCCTGCCAAGCGCCTTTCAATGATTAAAGGTGCCTATGCCTGTATATGCACATGTCTTTCGTACCAAAGCTATTTATAATGTCCCCTTACAACTTCACAAAGTCATAAAATTGACTTTTTTGTTTTAAACTAGCAAAAGCTAACTTGGTACACAGTAAAGCTATCATTTAAAAATGACCTTTATTATTTAAAATCAAAAGTATAATGTGAATTAATTTAGGAAATGTCTTTTCTGTAATTTTCAAAAACAAGCTAATTGTTCATGAATTGAGGCATTATCAATTATGCAGCTCTGTTTAAAAACTAGAAAAGGACAAGTTCTCAGTTCTGGCATTTTATCTTCTATTTACAGGAATTAAGTATAATTAAATTTAAATAATGCCACATAAACATTTTATTTCAGTTACATATGATTTTAGAAACAAAAGAGACTGATCATTTGTAATAACTGGAAGTAGTTGAGAGTGCTTTGGACTCATCTATTAAATCAGTTAGTGAGGCTTAAACTGTAAAACAAATATGCATCTACCCAGATTGCAGCAATTAGGCTTATGGTCCATTTAGCAGCATAAAATAATACTTCATAAAATCTGTCCTAAAATACATTTGCTAATAAAACTCTGACCAAGATCCTTCTGAAATTCTGACGCTTCTTGTAACGATGACGAGTGGGCGCCACCACTGCCCTTCCCACTTGCATTCCCATCACATTTGTGAGAGCCCATTTGGGTCTGTTCTCACACCAGTATCACGCCGTCTTGATTTTTTTTTTTTACATTTATAGCAAATCTTGAAATCAGGCAGTGTAATTCAGCCAACTTTGTTCTTTGCATTTCCATATAAACTTTAGAATCACTTTGTCATTTTATACAAAAAAAGAAAATGCTGCTAGGATTTTAACTGAGATTGCACTGAAGCTATAGATCAATTTGGGGAGAACCAACATCTCCATAATATGCATATTCTGATACATTAACATGCTATCTCTCTGTTTAAGTCTTCCATTTCTCTCCACTTTATTTAATAGTTTTGAGTGGACAGATCTTGCACATATTTTGTTAAACTTATTCCTAAATATTTTATATTTTTAGATTCTACTGTAAAGGGAAGTGATGTTTTACTTTCATTTTGCAAGTATTCATTACTGTTATATGGACACACGACTGATTTTTATATGTTGACCTCGTATGCAGAGAGTGTGCTCAATTCCCTTACTAGTCCTAATCGTGTTCTTGATAAAGTCCTTAAGAATGTTTCTGCACATGCTCACTGTGCCTGTCAGAGAGAACACTAGTTCCTCTTTCCCAGCTGTGTCTCATTTCTCCTTCTTGCCTAGCAGCACTGGCGGGAACCTACAGTTCAGTGCTGAGTAGAAGTGATGAGAGTGGACATTCTTGCCTGGTTTCCATCATTACGGGAAAGGGTTCAGTTCCTCATCATTGAATATGTGAGCGAGAGGTAGTTTAGAAAAGGCATTTGGTCAGACGGAGGAAATACCTGCTATTCTAACTTACTAAGGGTTTTTGTTTTTTCTTTAACCATGAATCAATGTTGAATTCTATTAAGTGCTTTTTCTGCACACAATTTTTCTTTTATTCTGTTGATGTGATATTAATTTATACATAAAATCCTGCTTAGTTTAAGTATATTATCTTTACTAATTTAAAAAAAATTATGTTTATTGACTGGATCCATGGTACCCAGATCAGCCCTTGTCAGTTAATTCAATATGTGGTTATGCAACTGTATTAGGTGAGTGAGCGACAGAGCCAGAGCCCACACCGAGGACGCGGCCGAGCAGCATGGTGGCGGCTTCAGGCTCCAAGCATCAGCATTACACAACATGGCCCCAGGTCCAGTCATCCCCCATCCCTCACCTCCACCCCAGCCCCTTGGCATTTCCCACACAAGGAAACAGAAGACAGAAGAAATACTCTGACTCAGAGACGCAGGAGTCAACCCCAGGAACACTGCAGTTCCTCTGCCCAGCATTCACGTGGCGCTCCTCAACAGCCCGTCCGGCAGGGCCCAGAAACAGGTGGGCTTGCCGCCCACAGCCAGCTGATCTTTGACATCTGACCGGGTGTGATGTGCTAAAGTTTGGTTAAGAATTTTTATATCTCTTTTCATGAGGGATATTGCTCTGTCGAGTTCTTTGCTTTTAATACAGGGGTCCTCAAACTACGGCCCGCGGGCCATATGCAAATACAAATATTGTATTTGTTCCCATTTTGTTTTTTTACTTCAAAGTAAGATATGTGCAGTGTGTATAGGAATTTGTTTATAGTTTTTTTTTAAAACTATAGTCCGCCCCTCAACGGTCTGAGGGACAGTGAACTGGCCCCCTGTTTAAAAAATTTGAGGACCCCTGTTTTAATAGCTTTGGTTTGGCAGAAAAATAATGAGGGCCTCATAAAATGAGCTGGGACCTATTCCGTCCTTCGTTTTCTGAAAGGATGTGGGTAAGATTGGCAACATTTCTCGCTCAAATGGTTAATGATTTCACCATTGATGGCATCTGGGCTAGGAGTTTTCTTGATGGGAAAATAATTTTAATCACAAATTCAATTACTTAAAAAAATATAGAGGTATTCAGATTTTCTATTTCTTTAAGTACATTTTGGTAATTACATATCTTTCAAGTTGGTGAATTTCCTGACATAAAGTTTTTCATAATATTCTCTTATTATCCTTTATTATCTGTAGGATTAGTAGTGATGACCTATCCTTTAATCCAGATATTGGTAATTTGTGTCTTTTTGTTTATTTCCTTTTTGATAATCAGTTTTAGCTTTCGGTTTTACTGATTTTTCTCTATTGTTTATACATAGTATTTTTCACTAATTTATACTCTTAAAAGTAGAGGTTTAGCTCACTAATTCTATATCTTTCTTTATTTTCTAACATAAGCTTTTAAAGCTATAATTTCTCTTTAAGCGTTGCTTTAGCTATATTCCATAAAACTTAACATTTTCATTTCCATTAGGTTCAAAATATTTTCTAATATCTTCTGTGATTTCTTCTTTGACCCATGGGTATACTTAGAAGTTGCTGATTCTAACTTCATTCTGTTGGTGTCAGGGTAATATAGTCTTTATTAGGGGCCCAGTGCATGAATTCATGCATCTTGAAAGGAACTGTGGGTCGTGAGGCTGCAGTGGGCACAAGGGCGGGTCCTGGCCCATCCTCCGTGCCCTCGCCCAGCCCCTACCACCACGGCCCCCAGTCCCCTGTCTGCTGGCAGCCCCACTTCTGCTGCCACCGCTCCCATACACTGACGGTGCCGGTCCTGCTCACACCCAATGACAACGTGGAGTGATTGGGGCCAGCGCCAGCAGCGAGTGTGAGCAGGCTGGCACCGTCAGCGGGTGCAAGCAGCAGCTGCTGCCCCAATCACAGCTCAGGAACAGGGGCAGGTGGAGGAGCCCTCAGGGTGATCGGGGCCAGCAGCTGCCACTCGCACCCGCTGACAGCACCGAGTGATCGGAACCAGCACAGGGCTCTGGCAGCAGGTGCGAGCGGTGCCTCTCGTGCCGGCAGCAGATGTGAGCGAGGCCAGTGCCGGCAGCAGTTGCAAGTGCCTGGCAGGACTGCAGCATGCAGAGGCAAAGAATTTTCAGTAACCACCAGAGGCTCGCCCTGATGACAGCAACCAGCGCCCCACCTTGGCCTGACGACCCTGCTCACCTGCTCCACCATCCCCCTGTGGCCGATGCCTGCCATGTTCTATGCGCGCCCCCTGGTGGTCAGCGCATGTCATAGCAACTGATTGTTCGGTTGTTATGCTGTTCAGTTTATTTGCATATTAGGGTTTTATATATATACTAGTATATATACTAGAGGCCTGTTGAATGAAGAGATTCATGCAACAAGCCTTCCCTTCTCCTGGCTGCCGGCACAGGTTTTCCTCTGGCACCCGGGACCCAGGCCTTCGCTCCGGCCAGAGCCACCTTCAGTCCTCTGTCTTCGCTGCTCCGGCCAAAGCCGCCTTCAGTCCTCCGTCTTCGCTGCTATGGCCAGAGCCGCCTTCAGTCCTCTGTCTTCACTGCTCCGGCCAAAGCCGCCTTCAGTCCTCCGTCTTCGCTGCTATGGCCAGAGCCGCCTTCAGTCCTCCATCTTCGCTGCTATGGCCAGAGCCGCCTTCAGTCCTCCGTCTTTGCTGCTACGGCCGGAGCCGCCTTCAGTCTTCAGTCTTCCCTCTGCCGCTTGGAGGCTGTGTATGCAAATTAACCGCCATCTTTGTTGGTGGTTAATTTGCATATCACACTGATTAGCCAATGGGAGGTGTAGCGAAGGTATGGTCAATTACCATGTTTGTCTATTATTAGACAGGATATAGGTTATTTTAATCTTCAAAATTTATTGAGATTCATTTTGTGGTTCATCTTTCTGTCTGTTCTGATCAATATTCCAAGTACAACTTCAAAAAATGTGAATTTTGTTGTTAAAGTGCTCTGTAAAGATCAATTTGGGGAAGTTAATAGTGTAGGGTGAAATTTTCTATATCCTGGTTTTCTTTCCATTTTCTCCATCAATTATGTAATCTCCAGCAAAAATATAGTTCTGAGAATTTCTGCCTCATGTACTTGGAAGTTCTGTTCTGATAGTTGCAGGAACATTTGTTGTGTCTTCTTGGTGAATTCACTCTTGTATAAAATGTCCCTCCTTTTCACTGTGAGCGTCCTTGTTCTGAAGCCTAGTGTTCTGGTGTAAACACCACTCTCCCAGCTTTCTCATCTGTGGTAAGCACAGCACATGACCTTCCATTCTTTCAGTGTTAACCTAATTGCAACGCTATCGTTAACGTGTCTCTTAAAAACAGCATATACTTGAGGTCTTACTTTTTTAACCAGTCTGACAGCCTCGGCTGTGTAATCATATTGTACAAAACAACTTACATTTAATTTAATTATCAGCATGGTTAAGATTAAATTTACCATCTTGATTTTTGTTTTCTATTTTTCGCATCTAACCTTTACTGCTTGTTCTTCTTTTTTTGCCTGGTGATTAAGCATTTTTTAGTATTCCATTCTATCCTCACTATTGGCTTATTAGCTATGTTTGATTTCTTTAGTAGTTGGTAGCCTTTCTCAAGTGGAGTTTTGTGTGAGAATAAGCTAACAGGAAATTACATGAATGAGTACTTTTAACCTCCCCATGAGCGTACACAGCTCTTAGATGCATAGGACAGAAGTTAATTACGTGTAATAAATGTCTCAAGGTATTAGGGTCTAATTTAGTTTTCACCAAATCTGGTAACTGCCCGGCCCTGTAGAGTTTCACCCTATGTAAGCACACCTTTGTGTTTGGCCGCACACACGAGGGAACAGACCCATGCCCTGCTTTACGCGTGGGTGTGCATGCGTGTGCACTGTGCGCTGGGAGAGTGGGGTGTGGACCTAACCTGTGCTACACTTTACACACAGCCCTTCAGCCCTACCCTGCTTTTGGCAACCGCTAAGTTTAGAACCTCTAAAACAGCTGCGGCCCTAACCAGTTTGGCTCAGTGGACAGAGCATCAGCCTGAGGACTGAAGGGTCCCACGTTCGATTCCGTTCAATAGCAGGTGCCTAGATTGCAGGCTCGATCCCCAGCCCTGGTCAGGGTGCATGCAGGAGGCAGCCAATCAGTGTCTCTCTCTCATCACTGATGTTTCTCTCTCTCCCCCTCTTCCTTCCTCTCTGAAATCAATAAAAATATTTAAAACAGCTGTGGACTCCGAGCACTCTGGAGGCCCCTGCAGCACATCCAGCCTAGAGCTTCTCAACCTGCCTCCCCTGTGACGTTCCAGAAGTGACTGACTCCTGGTTTGTTGATGACTCCTGCCCTTGCTTTGCCGGGTGCTGGCTGATGATTGCACCATCATTTCCCGGCTAGAGCCGGTGCTTTCATTCTGGGGAGGCCTTGACACGGGCAGATGGCAAACAACAGAGCTCAGTGCTCAGCTGACGTTCTTCACCAGAAACCTTAAGGGTTTCCAAGCATAGAGCGGGAAGCTGGAACCACACACCACAGCGGAGAGAACAGCACAGTGAAATGTCATCCCTGATGACGACCTTTCAAGAATGTTTCCAGCAAATAAAACCTGGTGGTCTGAAGTCTCTACAATAATAAACGATTGAGCAAGGTCTTCTGTGAAGGTCCACATGGCTAAGAATTGCACAACACTGAGAAACTACTTTGTACAAATAAGTGTGTCATATCATTTGATTTTGTAATCAGGTCAAGAGTTCCTTGCAATATCTGTTACATGAAATTATTGCCCAAAAGGGAACACAGGCCCCAAAGAGTCAATCCTCTTCTTTAACGAGTAAGAGAAGCCCAAGAGGTGGGCGTGTGCGCTCCTGTGTCTAGGGGCACCTGAAGTCACAGGCAGGGCCCACCCCACCACGCCTACCCATTAATAGGGCAGGCAGGCCCTGACCAGTTTGGCTCAGTGGATAGAGCTTCAGCCTACAGACTGAAGGGTCCCAGGTTCGATTCTGGTCAAGGGCATGTACCTTGGTTGCGGGCACATCCCCAGTGGGAGGTATGCGGGAGGCAGCTGATTGATGTTTCCCTCTCATCGATGTTTCTAACTCTCTATCCCTCTCCCTTCCTCTCTGTAAAAAATCAATAAAATATATTTTTAAAAAAATAGGGCAGGCAGGAGCCTTCCCCCCTTTAACATCTTATTCACAGGTAACTTAAAAGGTATGTGTAGTTTATTATAAATACTGTACAGGCTTGACTGAAAACTTTACATAAATTGTAAAATAGAGTGAGATTTAAAAATTTTGTTAATACTCACCTGAGGATATTTTTTCCATTGCTTTTTTTAGGGAGAGTGGAAGGGAGGAGGAAGGGAGGGAAGGAGGGAGGGAAGGAGGGGGGGAGAGAGAGAGAGAGAGAGAAACATCCATGTGAAAGAGACACATCAACTGGTGGCCTCCTGCACATGTCCTGACCTAGACAGGGGATCAAATCTGCAACCCAGGAAAGTGCCCTTGACTAGGAATCAAACCCACAATCCTGCGGGCACAGGCAGACACTCCACCACAGAGCGGCACGGACCAGGGCTAGGTGAGGCTTGAAGGAAACGAGGCGCTCCATGTGGCAGGCAGCTTGGGCACCCTGTGTGCATGTGTTATCTTTTAATTTTTCATCCTCCCCTGAGAACATGTGTTTTTTCACTGAGAGAGAGTGAGAGACATCGATGTGAGAGGGAAACATCTGCTGGTTGCCTCCCATGCAGGCCCCAACTAGGGATCCAACTCACAACCTAGGTATGTGCCCTGATGGGGAATCGAATCTGCAACCTTTTGGTGCATGGGCGATGCACCAACCGACTGAGCCACCAGCTGGGCATGTGTTCCCACCTAAGTGTACTTTGGTGGGGATTTTGAGAAGCGCAGCGCTTGTCAGAAGCAAGGTCAGATCCCAGCACCCTAATCCAAGTCTCTGGGTGATCAGTTCAGACAGCAGAAGAGGAAGTGCACTGCGAAGCCCTAGGGTTATTAGCAACACATGCATTAGGAGGGACCCAGCTTCCAATGTTAAATTCCACGGGATAACTAGCATTTACATGGTGCTTTAACGCTGACGAACTGTTTTTAACTATAATAAGCCCTGCGACAGCTTTGTAATATAGATGTATCATCACTCTCACTTTATGCATAAAGAGAGGCTCACAGGCCTAAGTAACCTGCCATAATTAATAACCTGCCACACAACTAAATGACTTGAACCCAGTCGCGTAACCAAACCTTCACAGCATAGGATGCAGTCTCTGTCCCTCTGCCCGGTCGCCGGCTCCCTTTCTGTGGCATCTCTTTCTTTCCTGATGGCTATATAGTCACACACAGTCATCTAAGGTGGCCAGATGCACGTTCTGCGGTGCCTGCATTTCCCATTCCCGTGGGCCTCCCCCACTGGCCTCGCACCGTCCTGCACAGTGGGCGGCAGTGCGGCTACTGCTGGACGCCTGCACCCCCTGCAGCGGCGGCCACAGCTGCAGAGACCCGTGCACTCCACTGCCAGGTCCCACCTTGCTGTCAGAGGTTCAGGGAGCCCGGTCTCTCATGGGTGACATTCGCTTGCCTCTTCTCTGGGGTGCTGGTACCCAGGCAGGCAGGGCAGAGGGGTGACAAAGGGATTCGACTGCCCTTTCCTATCTTCTTTTCCTTACTCTCTGAACGTGTTCCTTCCGCTACCACTTGGAATAGCCTTTCCACACTAGTTCCTGAAGAACAACAGACAGTTTGGCTAGTTCTGGCCCCTCCACCCAGTTATCACTGCTGCCCATAAACCTTGGACTCAGGTCTGTCCCACTAATGCCCAGCTTCCCCTCCATGCTGCTCTGGCCTTTAAACATTAACTCCGGGTGACTCTGAGGATGCCTTCTGGAAGGTAAGCTAAAGACCACAGAGTCAACTTCCTCTCAACACCGTTACCATTAAGTATCCTCACACGGACAGTTTTCTGCTTTCACCCGTGACAGCACAAGGTACGTCGTCTGGACGAGGGTTCAGAGAGGCTTCAGTCCCACCGGCAGGTGCTCATCCTGTGCAACAATCCTAGAGTGAGAACATCTTCCAGGTCAGGGTAAACTCACCCCAGCACAGCTCACTCCTGTGCTGGAAAGGGCACCTTTAAAGCATCTGCAAAGCTATGAATGGGCAAAGAACACACAGGCACACTCACACTGAGGAAAATAGGACACTTCATATACATGTTTTAAAACCCAAGAGTCTATTTTTTATGCTAACATACCAACTGCAACTATTTCACCGTCTTCTTTTGAAAGCTGTGGCACTTTTTCTAGCGCATGAACTGCTAAACCTAGGTCTTTGGGGTAAGTTCATACATACTCAACTGTGATGTGTAACTACATTCAAAGATGCTGAGCATAAAATAGAAAAGGAGCATCTATTTGATAGACAAGAATGTAAAACTAGATGCTGGTCTGAATACTCTTACACCTTCTATTGAGGTGATGCGATTCAGATAATTATCCCTTTCAACACGGCTGAGAAACTGCTCTCAACTCCCTCAGAGATGCTGGATGAGCTAGGAATACGTGGCTGCCCAGAGGTGGAATGCAGAAAGATATACAAATGAGTCAGAGAGTGACCTAACACCAGAATGATGTAGCGACAGATCTAAGTATAACTGGAACAAAATAAACTTATTTTCAATACATAATTCTTCCAGCAATATTTTAATTTTAGTAGAAAACACATGCCTTCGATGACAAAAGTATATCTTATTCTATATCTGTGAATCTTAAAATATAATGCTGCAAGTTTGGTCATCTTATGCTTCTGAACCTAAAACTGTCACTTTATAATCATAAGAGAAAGAAATGCACTACTATGGTGCTTATTTTTAAAAATGATAGAAAAATTCAGCTGGAGAAACATTTATTTCGGCTGTCCCTTGATGACACGCACCATCCGGTAACTGGCTTTTAACACCAGGGCACTAGGAAGCAGTCCTAAACTTTTACACACAATCCAGCAAACAGAAAAGCACTGCCAGCCCACGACGGCCCACAGGCACACCAGCCGTGGCCTCCATGGCCGCATAGAGCCCAGCAGCTGCGGGCAGGGCCACGGGCAAGTGCCCGGACTGCTCCAGCAGTGTATTCTGAATGGCCACCAACCATACGAGACAGCAGGATGCTGACCGACTGACAGTAAAATCCTCCCTTAGATAGGAAAGGTCTGCTTCCTTAGCCATCAACGTTCTTGTGTAGGTGATCAGCAACCAATGGCTCTGGCTCCATCAGGAGAGGGGACTTTCTGGCGGCTCTCAGAGAGTCAAGAGCACTCTGCAAGGTAACAGACCGACACCAAGCAAGACCAAGCAGCAGTGCCGCCGACGGGGCCAGGCTGTGGGAGCTCCCGGGCCCGGACAGTCCTGAGGGCGAGCCCCTAACTGGGGGAGCTCAAGGTTCCATGTCCAAAAAGGTGGGCTCTCTGGCTCCCTCCTAGTAGGAAGCGGCAGGCCAGTGTTCTCCTCATGGAAGCCAAGTGTTTTCAGGACGGAGACTGGATGCTCAGCAGCCAAATGTCTCCTGTAGATGAGTGTTTCTCAGTGAGAGTAATTCTGTGAATTAAGTCACAGTCACACGGCCATGGCTCTCAGAGAACTCACACTACATGTGCCCTGTAGGCCAGTGATGGCGAACCTTTTGAGCTCGGCGAGTCAGCATTTTGAAAAACCCTAACTTAACGCTGGTGCCGTGTCACATATGGAAAATTTTTGATATTTGCAAACATAGTAAAACAAAGACTTACATTTTTTATATTTATTTATATATTTAAATGCCATTTAAAAAAGAAAAATCAACCAAAAAAATGAGTTCGCGTGTCACCTCTGACACGCGTGTCATAGGCTCGCCATCACTGCTGTAGGGCAATAAAGGAATAAGCAACCCCTGTTTGGGTTCTACCTAGAATTTTTGTTTAATTCAGACTGTGCTCAATATGAACAAAGAATCGATCTTGGACAGACTCCGGGGCCTTACATGGCAGCTGTGAAATCAAACATCACAGTTATTCACCCAAGAAAACATGCTTGCGCACAATTCAGATAAATCCACAAATTGGTATTCATCACTTTGATGCAGAGGTTTGCCTCAATACTGTTTTCAAAAGACCTAAATTTTATGAAGATTAAATACTTACAGAAAATGCGATTGGAGGCTGCTACCTTTCAATTTAAAAGGATGGAGAAGAAAGTAAATGTTCTAACATGATCAAACCACCTTATTACAAACACTAAAGTATAAACTGAAATTCATATCTAGGAAAAACTCAATACTAATTGTCTAAAAGTATAGATATATTTTTATTCAAAACCTGTTTCAAAATACTTCTTTAAAATAATCGATATATTTACAAGTATAATATACAAACCGACAGGACAGTGGAATGACTGGTCGCTATGATGCACACTGACCACCATGGGGCAGACGCTCAATGTAGGAGCTGCTCCCAGCCCCCAGGCCCCAATCACCGGATTGGGCCTGCTGGCCAACCTCTGGGTTCCTCCCCGCTCCCCTGGGCTGGCAGGCTCTGATTGCCCGATGGGGAATGGGAAACAAGGTGGGTGCAAGCGAGCAGGGCCCCAATCACCCCCACCTGTCACCCCACACACAGAGAGCGACCACGTCGGTGGGTGGGGCGGGGGGGGAGAGAGGGGACGCGAGACCAGCTGCCGGCAGGCAGGGAAGATCGGCCCTGATTACAGGCCAGGCCTAGGGACCCTACCCATGCACAAAGTGCGCTGGGCCTCTAGTAATATATATAAATTCCCGTCCTCCAAATATTCAGTATTACAAAATTTGGAAATGTCACTTACATAGAGGAATACAGAATTTAACTGAAAGAACTTTGTTTGATTGCTGGAAAGGATACAAAAAAATAATGTGAACTTACAGCAGCATTCATCCAAACCCAATCATGAGATACTTAATGACAAATAATATACAAAAGAGCCTGCTCCCCAGTGCGGGGTGTACACGCTCCAGGGACAGTCAGTGGCCGTGCACTGGCATGGCCTCCCGAGGCTCCGCCTACAGCCCCACAGGGAGGCAGAGCACACGCTCTCAGCAGGATGCGCTGCCATTTCTTTTTCTTTCTGGCATGCAATCAACAAGATATTAAGATTGCTTCTGCTTAGCTTTTAATTTTAGATACGTTAGTCCTTTCATGATGAAGCAGAAATCTTCCCTGTGCTTCTCATTTTCTGTAATTCCTAGACGCTTTGACACATTCTGTACCAACGTACGAATATCAGGAAGGAAAAACCACAACAGCTCCCGGACCTCAGGTCCTTTGAAAACCTAATGCTCACACATGCACATGCTTTGTGGGTGGTATGATGACTAAAATAGACAGTAGGATAACGAGCACATGGCCCAGAGTTAATAGACCGTGTGCTTAAATATTATACTAAAACACTGAAAATGCTAACTCTCATATGTACTTTTTAAACTACATTCTACAACAACTGTATATGCATTTAATCTCATTACTTCTGTGCTAACTGAGGTGCATTTAGCTGCTCTTTTAAAACGCTGCCTCTACACATCAGCTGTCACTCTCCTGGACCAACCAGCACATCCCCACCACCACATGGTCTGGGAGATTGAGAGTGCTCGGAGCTGGGGCGCAAGCACGCACCCCCTGTCATGATACCACAAGGTCACCCCTCACTCCCATGCTGATGGCGTCGCTGCAGCATGCCTTTTCTCCTCCCCCCGGCTTAATTTTGTCATGACCACATCTATCACCATATTTATCAGTCCACATCCCCTAATGGAAGCTCCATGAAGGCAGAGGTTTGGTCTCTTCTGTCTACTGCTGTCTTATTGCAGCCACTACAAGTGCCTGGTACATAATAAGTACTCAATGAAATACTCGGTAAACAGATGACTACATCTCACCAACCTATAAACCAAAAACACTGCTATACTGGAAAATCAGGTTAGGCATAGTAGGCATACAACATACCCTAAAGAAAAATGAAACAAAATTCTGAATATCACACCACTTGCACACAACATCAGCTACACCTCCTGGTGTGCATGAGGGTGGACAGAATAACGGTTGGCTGTATCAGTCAGACTGCTTAGCTACTGACAGTGGAAATCAACTTTGATTTACACAGGAAAGGAATTTACTGAAGGGTTTCTGGGTGACTCCAAGAAACACCAGGAATGCTGATGACAAGAGGAAAATTCTGAGATGTCCTATCACACCAGGCCAACGAGCAAGAGCAAGAGACAAGAGCAAGACACCTGAATGGCTGGGGCCATCCTGAGTGTGAGCAGGAGCTTCCTGCCAGCCTCAGGCACCGCCTACAAAACTGGCCACCAGGAGTCCTGCCTATGCACGAACTTCCCGGGCCGCTGCCCACAGCCAGTCAAAGCGGTGAACAGTTCTTCCTTATGGACTGGGAACCTAGCCCAGCGCTGCCCCCGCCTCACCTTTCCCCTTATCCGTAGCCAATGTAAATTCTTTCAAAACAACTTACTTCTCTCTTCCCCAAAACATAATGTTCAAAGGAGCCCTGTCAATACCAGGAGAGCGGACACATTGGTCTTTCCATCAACCCTGATGCTGGGGATTCAGACGGCATGTCCCAGGACCTAGTCCTTTTTCTGGCTAACATGTGGCCCAACAAACCCTTTCTTTAGAAAAGCTTTCTGTCTTAAAAGTTTTTATTTAACACTGATGAACTATGTTCAAAACAGGCAGGAACCAAGAGTCACCGTGGACCAGGCAGGATGGCAGCCCCAACCACATCAGAGAGGGGTAATACAGCTGTAATTAACCTAATAATTAATAACAGGAAAGGAGTCAAGGGAAGGCCAGACATAGGCATGTTCCCTGCAATACCTGTCTGTCAATCACACCTGGGAACAGAGATCATTGGCCAGAATGGGTGTGGCCGCTGTAAAATGTATGTGTGTGTGTGTGTGTGTGTGTGTGTGTGTGTGTACATGTGCGAAAGGGGCCACATGCTAACCTGATAAGCCCAGGGAGGGCCTGCATGGCGGACAGCCTTGCAAACTCAGAGACCTAAGGTAACCACAAAAAATGGTCTGAAATTAAAATTTTTTAACTAAAACAAGTTTATGGTGGGTAGTCATGTTCTAAGGCAGTATTTTTCCCTAACAAAGGCTAATCTTCACCTTAACTAAGCCTGTCCATTTGGTTGGTCTTTTTGCATCTAAGATAACATGCCAATTAACATGGTTTTGCAAAAACAAGGTAATTTCCTTTTTCCTAACCCCTCAAAGCACAGGTACCTCTATGAGGAGACCACAAATGCTCTCACTGTTATTGAGTGAACTAGAGGCCCGGTGCATGAAATTCATGCACTCGGGAGGGGGGGGCGTCCCTTAGCCCGGCCTATGCCCTCTTGCAGTGCTGCCGGCTGGGTAGCCTGGGCCTCCCTATGCGGGGTGATTGTGGGGTGATGGTGGGGCCCCCCTGACCAATTGCATTGCACCCACCTTAGCTGGCCTGGCACCAGTGCGTGTCATAGCGTGATCATGCAGACAGTTGTTTTGCTGTTCGGTCATTCGGTCAATTTGCATATCACGCTTTCATTATTATAGATTGTTGACTGTTAACTATCCTGCACCCACCTAAGTAAAAGAAGTCTATCATTTTACTTTTCATCCAGTCCCAAAGAGGTCTCTCCCATCTGTTTTTCTTTCTCCCATCTCCCTAATCTATCACCAATGTAGCCCACTTATGTTTCCTCTTTTGATTGTAATGTATAAAATAAGGTGCAAAACTGCCATTCTCCAGAGCATTATCTCAATCCATGGATTCTGCTCCCCAGCAATTGTCAACAGCTGGCTCAAATAAACTCACTAAAATTTTCACAGGTTTGAATGTTTCTTATGTGAACACATGCAAACATCTGGGATATTTAATCACCTAAACCAGTGATGGCGAACCTATAACACGTGTCAGAGGTGACACACGAACTCATTTTTTTGGTTGATTTTTCTTTGTTAGATGGCATTTAAATATATAAAATAAATATCAAAAATATAAATCTTTGTTTTACTATGGTTGAAAATATCAAAAAATTCCTATATGTGACACGGCACCAGAGTTAAGTTAGGGTTTTTCAAAATGCTGACTCGCCGAGCTCAAAAGGTTCGCCATCACTGACCTAAACAAAGGAATTTGCCCTCTTCTGCTTTTGGGACCTTGGGACTCCTGTTGCTTGAGCCACCCTCTCCTGTACCCTCCCCATGCAGACCCCACACACAATGCACTCATGGACTGCAGCTAGCCAGCTGCTGGCCTAGACCCTAGCCCCGGCTGCTAACCTGGACCCTGGGCCCAATTGCCGACCTGGACCCTGGGCCAAGTTGATGACCTGGGCCTGGCTGCTGACCTGGACCCTGAGACAGCTGCTGACCTGGACCCTGGGCCCAGCTACTGACCGGGGCCTGGCTGCTGACCTGAACCCTGAGACAGCTGCTGACCTGGGCCTGGCTGCTGACCTGGACCCTGGGACAGCTGCTGACCTGGGCCTGGCTGCTGACCTGGACCCTGGGACAGCTGCTGACCTGGGCCTGGCTGCTGACCTGGACCCTGGGATAGCTGCTGACCTGGACCCTGGGCCCAGCTGCTGACCTGGACCCTGAGCCAAGCTGCTGACCTGGGCCCGGCTGCAACATGGAACACAAACTCTGGGCACTAGCTTTGCTTCTAGCTCCACTAAAAGCCCAGCTACACATCTTCTAGGACTGGCTAAGGGAATGGAATTTTGGAAACTCAGGGATGTAATTCCAAGGTAATAAATATCACTCTCAATCTCCCCGTGAGAGTCTGAATTTTTTTCTTTGAATGTCATAAGAACTCCACCCCCACAGCACCCAGTGGGGAAGAGGACCCCTCACTTTGTCTGATAACAGTGGCAAGGACCCTGCAGCCCGGGACTCAGACAAAGCCCCCACTAGTGCCAGAAGGAAACCTCCCCTGTCCTATCTCTGAAGGCCAAGCTTCAAACTGAAAATCCTGGGCAGAAACCTCCGCTAGCAGCCACCCACCATACCTATACAGCAGGGACCGACAGTACAGGGGTCAGATGCTGGAAAGGCCAAGGTTCCCACAGGGAAAAGGCTCATCACAACAGTGGTGTAGAACCCACACCACTTGGCATAAACACCAGAGAGCTCTTCCCAGGAAGGCCTGCATCTCCTAGTGTCTGATCACAAAGGAGCCTCCATTCCTGACTTGTACAGAAGGGTTTGAAACTAATACACTAAACTCCACGTATTTGAACAGAAATTTAGATTTCTGTCTTATCAGAAATGATAGTTATTTACAGCTGCATAAAAGAAAAGTACCAAATTAAGTCTTTTAAACTCTCTATATCTTTATAACACAACCGAAATGTTTTTTAAAGCATCAGAAATAACATGAATGTGTATACATTCATGATGTAAATCAGCAAAAGAAATAACTACACAGTGACCTAAATAACGGCCTGGGGCTCACAGCAACCCCGGACTCCTGAGGACTTGCTTGTTTGCATTTAGAAGGAGTCTGAGCTCTTTGACTAACACTCTGGTTCTTTTTGCAGCTTTAATTCTGTGTAGCAATGAAACAAGTAACTCCTGACTCTTAATCAACTCTCTTTTCTCTCCTCTCAGAGGTGTGAAAGGCTGGCAGGTGTACCTGCATCTAAGACAGACAGCAAGGCCCTTTCTTCTCCAGCCCCCACAGGCTTCAGCCAGGAGCTCAGAGTCAGCATTACTCAGAGCAGGGAAACAACTGCTACACGTTCCCTGGGCTCCGCAAACTCTGTCCCAGAGGGCACTGAAGTATGCCTGGTTAAAAACAAGCTCCAGGACAGCCACAGAAATATAATACAAACATGCAAAACAGTTTTATCCAGCAGAAACTAATCCAAAGAACATCTACATATATAAAACCCTAATATACAAATAGGCCGAACGGCAGAACTGAGCAACCGGTCGCTATGATGTGCGCTGACCACCAGAGCGTGCCCACAGAACATGGTGGGCAGCAGCAGCAGGCAGCAGAGCGTGGAACATGGCGAGCATTGGCCATGGCGGGATGGTGGAGCAGGTGAGCAGGGCGCCAGTCGCTGTCATCGGGACGAGCCTCTGGTGGTTACTGAAAATTCTTAGCTCCTGTGTGCCACGGTCCCACTGGGCACTCGCACCTGCTGTCAGCGCCAGCACCACTCACACCCGCTGCTAGCACCCGGCGCCTGCCCTGATCACTTGGTGCTGTCAGCAGGTGCAATTGGCAGCTGCCAGCCCTGATAGCCCCTCAGGACTTCTCCACATCCCCCTGCTCCTGAGGGGCAATCAGGGCTGGCAGTCGCCTCTTTGCACCCACTGCTGGCGCCAGCCCTGCGCGCACCCACTGCCAGCGCCAGAGCCACCACTCCCACCCGCTGCCAGTGCCGGTACCAATTGTTTGGCGCTGTCAGCAGGTGTGAGTGGCAGCTGCCAACCCCAGTCGCCCCTGAGGGCTTCTCCACCTCCCTCTGCTCCTGCTGGCACTGGCCCCAATTGCTCCGCACTGTCAGCGAGTGCAAGCGGGGCTGGTGCCATCAGTGGGTAGAAGCGGCGGCAGCAGGAATGGGGCTGCTGGCAGACAAAGGGCCGGGGGCTGCAGCAGGAGGGGCCAAGTGGTGGCACAGAGAATGGGCTGAGACCCACCCCTGTGCCCACCGCGGCCTCACGGTCCACAGTTCCTTTCAAGGTGCACAAATTCGTGCACTGGGCCCCTAGCATAAACATAATTTCTGGTGTGACTCCTGAAACTCCCAGGAAATACACTATTTAAAGAGAAGCAATTCATTTCATTCAAGGAACATTTACTGACAAGCAGCCATCATTTTACAAACAATGGGCTAGGTGACACTGACAAGAGAGTCAACAAAAGAGACCTGTTCCTTCCCTAATAACACAGTGGGAAAGACACATGGAGGACATAATCACCAGCAGAAATGTCATTTGTTAAATTAAGGTAGGCCATTATTAGGCTGAGGTGGCTCTAAGGCCCTGGCAGCCTATGTAAGAAAACCAAAGCTAAGCCTGGCCAGTGTTGCTCAGTGGTTGAGTACTGACCTATGACCCAGGAGGTCACAGTTCCATTCCAGGTAAGGGCACATGCCCAGGTTGCTGGCTCGATCCCAGTTGCAGGAGGCAGCCCATCGATGATTCTCTCTCACCATTGATGTTTCTATCTCTCCCTTTCCCTTCTTCTCTGAAATCAATAAAAAAAGATAGAGATATGGATATAGATGATATAGGTATAGGTATAGGTATAGGTATAGGTATAGGTATAGGTATAGGTATAGAGATATGAAAACCAAAGCTAAGCCTGTAAATTTGGTTTCTCAAGGTTATGAAATCAAAACACTACCAATAAATAACCAATCACAAACAGCCACCTAGACTTGAGGCTTTAGCCAACAATAATGTCCTGCCTTTGCTTTCATCTTTTCTCCATAGAAGTCCTTTTGGTGAAGCTCTCCTGACGATTGCTGGCTTGGTGCTGCTTGATTCAAATGATTTTTGTTCAAGTAAACTCTTAAATTTTTTAATATGCCTCACTTTATCTTTTAAGAAATTACCAAGGGGAAGAAGACAAGATACTGTCAAGTTCTTATTTCAGTACTAAATGACGTGATTTTGTTAGGCCTCTAAGGCAATATAATCCTTACTGGCCATTTGTAAGTTTCCCGCCACAGAACAAAAGACTACGAAAAACATTGCTGGACACCAGAAGTCAGACCATAAAAGGAACGGAAACTGCCCTAAAGGCACCTGATCGCACCCCTGCAGTCCATCCGCATTCCAAGCCCAGCGCAGCCCAGACCCACTAATGACAAGTGTCCGGCCAGTGACCACATGTAAGAACAGGACTCCAGCTCCTGAGGGCTGCTGTCATCCACCCGTGTCCCCTAGGCTCTGCAGCCCTCCCCTTTCCGTAAATAAATTCCATTTTTCTTTATCCACCATCTGAGGTGGCTAATTAGCCTGCCCACTCGCACCCCACATTAACCTTTCAATCTTAACACAGTTAAATAAAAAATTCAAATCCCTTCATTTTATAATACTTTATTTTCTACCAAATTCTCAATAGTTGTGAAACTTATGAATAAAAAGTTAAAAAATATTTACAGTTGCAAACTCAAATGTATGAAAACTAAGGGAGAATAAAGTCAACATTAGACTGACAACTCAATTTATGTTTCTGAAAAATAAAATATTTAATTCATATTAAATAAGTTTCTACCTACGTTTATGGTAGCAAAAGAGAAACAAGCACATTTATGCACCAGCTCGTTAGGTAACGACCCTGATGATGAACTACACCTGGCGGGTGCTTAGAGCTAACAGGGCCCCTTTAAAGTGCACACCGCCTATTCCTTCCACCTCGCGGTGCCATTGTAACTGCTCATGGCCACTACCCCTCCTGGGTCAGGCGGCCAGAGGAAGCACTGAGAGGCAAGTCACTGTCCTGGGGCCAGCCAGCTCCAGGGCCTGCAGCTGGGAGGTTCATGGTTTTAGGACAGTTTATATTTCCTCAATCTCTTTCTGTAGACTCATACATGACTGATCTCAAAGTAGCTCATTTTAAATATCAGGTATTCTAGAACCAACAGATAATTAATATTAGGGGAGCCCTATGATTATTCTGGATTTTTTCACCTACTTGCTTCTGGCTAGTGAATGGAACAGGGAACTCCCCTGATCATTTTTGAAGTTGGCTATAGTAAAATGAAATTTAAAAATACATGTATTAGATATTTTAAAACACCTGGGCCAGTGAATTCTATTATGGCAACAGATAAAAGTTTGCTTAACAAATAAAGAATTCCTTGGTTTGCATAAGATACCAACTACTTTAACAGACCAATCATCCAAACTGAACAGAAACCTTGTAACTTATCATCTAACAGAGTGACTATGACCATTCAGACGCTTCCTCTGCTTCTGAAATGCTCATGACAAAAATGTAATCATTAACAGATCAAAAGGAAATTCATTGATATTCATACTGAAACTAATTCCAGGCACTGAAAATTACGTTCATGAAATGAAAAGTGACCTCGCTGATATTGCATCACTATTTCTAGATAGCGCTCTTGAACATCAAATAATGTCACATCATGGAGATGTGCCAAAAGCCAGGAACCTAGTTTGTATGAGGGTGGGAAAGAAACAGCAATCTGTCCTTTGAGACTAGTACCAAAATAGCTCCCCAAAGCACAGCTTCAGGCTTTGAAAAATTCAAATAATTTTTCCATGAAAGGGCGAAAATAATAGCCACAGCCAATATCAATATGAATTTCCTTTTCACAATCCCATAAGTTAATAATAGTTCTCTAAATGTTTTTGTACTTTCAAAATTAGGAAAAAATTAAGGATGAGTAGAACTAAGAAATTATTTTCAACCCCTTATAACTGCTTAATATAGGCAATTACACCATACCAGCAAACCAAGATTATTTTTGTGAAACTCCATCCTGCCAATGTCACATACAAAGAAAAGTGCAAGTAATAAACCACAAAGCTCTTTTAAAAATGTATCTTCATATTACATGTACATAAAAATATAATGAAACACTGAACCTGTAATATAGTACCATAGAAACAAAATCTGGTACAATACACACTAATGAGAATCAAGATGAATTATTTTTAGAAGAGACAGGGCAAGAAACAAGTCTAGAAGACACTGTGCCTATGAAACACATTTCCTATGTGGTTTTCTTCCTAAAATGAAGAATGCGAAAAATAAGATGAAATTAGCTCTTAGAAGAATTCACTGTATAACATCTATAAACTGTGCAAAGTCTATAAGACACACTCTTAAAGCAACTCAAAGGTAGAAAGTAAAAGGCTGGGTAAGACACATCCGGCAAATGATGCTCAGATGAAGTAAGGGATATTAGAATCATAAACAAGTAAAACAGAACTCAAGGTAAAACCATTCAATGGGAAAATGGTGGCATTCATACTGACTATGTGGTATGAACCACAGTGAAGATATGTTTGGCCTCTCTAAGCAAAAAACATGGAATTGAAATATATATAAGAAAATCTGATAGGAAAACCAAAACTTGACAAATATAATAGCAATGGGTACTTTGACATATCTCCCTCTAATTTGACAAATCAAATACACAAAAACTAAAAAAGAATATAAAATATTTAAGTCTATGTCAAAACCCCACAAACAAAAAATCCATTTTCATTTCAAAGGCCATAGAATACATTTACTGGCTAATGCAATTATTATACAAAAAGAAACTGCAATCACTTCCTAAAAGTAGTGCTACAAAAAATATCTGAACATGCAATAACGGAACTAGAACTTATTAATAGATAACATCAAAAATAACTTGGAAACTTAAAAAAAAACACTACTCTAAGCAATTCTTGGGCTAAAATTAAATAAAAATAAAAATGCAAATCTAGGATATATTAAGTGCTCTATGAAAATGAATGTTATACAGCTAAAATTAGCTTAAAGGTACAGTAAGAAACTCCTTCATTACTAAGAATGAAGATAGACTAAATAAATATTTGAATTGTATTTAAAAAGAGTAACAAAACATGAGAAACAAAGCTAATTAATTATCATAAAAGCAGGAAGTCATAAATTAAAAAAGAGGGAAGCAGTAAGAAACAGTATCTAAGAGCCTGTTCTGTGAAAAAGCAAATCAGGAGAAAGGGAAATGGAAAAAATGATATACAGTCGATGTCAATACACTTGAAGATCTGGATAAGTATATTTTCTAATAAATGTAAATTATTAAAGAGAAATTTTAAAGTGTCAAAATACATCAGGACACACAAGCAAAATTAATACAATTTCAAGAAAGTGTTAATTCCAGTATTTCAGATATTCCAGAAACCAGGTAGATAAAACTTCCAAATATTTTCTAAAATGCTAATATTTAACTACTACCAAAATCTCACAACATATAAAACAAAACTTTAATCTCATCTATAAAAATGGACACAAAAAATACCATTCAAATAAACCATACAGAGTTCAGAAGTACCTAAGCATGAAAAAACAATATACCATTACCAGAGCACTTCATTCCAAGAAAGCTAAAATCTTTCAATAATAGAAAATGTATCTAAATAATTCAAGTATCAAAAATTTCAACATCATCAATATGTAACGATATTTCCTTAGTAGCATTATGGATGTATATCTAAAAGTCAAGGCCAATAGAATGCTTTACAGTGAAAAACCGCCATGTTTTTTACTGGAGTTATAAAATACAGCATTAAATCAAAAACAGGAAGTCAGTCACAGAAGAAAATTTATAATATGATCATATTTTTAGGAAAAAATATATGTGGTCTACATTAATACATCAGTAGATGCATTTTTAAATTTGAAATGATAGGCATCAAACCATTAACAATAATTACTGGGACTAATATTTCCATGTTGTTTGACTCAAAATCAAGTGACATAAGACAACAGAAACGTCACATCAGGCATCCAAACTTTTAAGTCCTTCACCTGAGAGAGGAAAACCCAAAATGTCTAGTTTTGAAGTCAACAGGATTCAAGTACATGAGACCCACAAAGGTCTAGTAACCTGAGGAACAGTTCTCAAAGGGCTGGAGACTTCCCTAGCTACCGCCAGGACCCGTATGTAGACAGAGGTGTGAAAAGCCCACTGTTTCTGTGAAAGAGACCTATGAACTTACCTTCACAGCAGTAGCCTGAGGGTCAGCTTCTAAGGAAACACACATCAAAGTACAGACTATAATCCTCCCCAGAGACAGAGAGGCAGTGAGCACCATCTTCACCCTCTCCATCTGACCTGCTCCGGGTCACTGGTGTCTCTGAGAAATTACCCTGTGCACATGTCTGGTGCCCCAATTTTTGTGGCTAACCACCAGAGGACACATCCCTTGATAGTCTGGCTCTGTTGTCTAGGAGGGCTTCTGTTAATGGGCTCAACAAGACATAGCAAACAAAGAAAGAGTTCTTAACTGCCTGTCACTCCAGGGCTCAGCACAGCAAGAGCCAACAGAAATGTGCATCTCCCAGTTCCCCTGAAGGAGGTATAGTTCATACTTTAAAAGATGATTCCAATTAGCTGGAATCCATATGTTGAGGCCACTGACAGGTCTTGGCACACTTTCCACTACTGGGAGTCACTAAGAATAAACATTCTTGGGCCAAAAAAAAAAAAAGGTTTGGGAGACAACTAAGAGCTAAGGCAGAGTTTAAGGATAAGGTTCACCTCTAAGACTAGGAGAGGTGGCTGTTTTATCTAATGCATAAAAATCAGTATGTGGACAAAAGGGGCCACATGCTGACCTGACAAGCTCAGGGGAGGCCTGCATGGCAGTCTTACAAACTCAGAGACCTAAAGTCACCACAAACGATGGTCTGAAATTAAACTTTAACTAAAAGCAGTTATGGTGGGTAGTTACGTCCTAGGCCAGTATCTTCACTCACAAGGTGAACCTTAACCTTAACTGAGCCTATCTGTCCTTTTGCATCTGTAATAACATACCCTTGAAATGTCTGAGTAACTTGTAACTTCCTTTTTTTCTGGAGCCCCTGGGGCACAACCAAATGTGCTGGGCGCCAGGACAGATTTAATTGATCCTGCACCCACCTAAGTATGTGTCCATCATTTTACTTTTTATCCAATCCCAGGGGTTTCCCCTGCTTTGCTTTATCCCTCCTCCTTAATCTATCACCAATGAATTTCATGTAACCCACCTATGTCCCTCCTTTGATTGCAATGTATAAATACAAATGTAACCTGCCATTCTCCAGAGCATTATCTCAATTCATTGAGGTTCTGCTTCCTGGCATATGTCAACAGTTTGGCGCAAATAAACTCACAAAAATTCTTTACAGGTTTCAATAGTTTTTTTTCTTTAACAATTATAAAGTGTCATAGTAATTAAGAAACATACGAATATATTCCAGATAAGAGAACAAGATAAAAATCTCAGGAAAAAACCTTAATAAAATGATAAGTGATTTTCCTGATAAAGAGTTCAAAATAATGGTCATATAAATGCTCACTGAGAACCAGAGAAAAATGCATGAACAAAGTGACAAATTCAACAAAGAGATAAAAAATACAAGAAGATACCAAATAGAATTCAGAGTTGAAGAATACAATAACTGAACTGCAAAATACAACAGAGGGGTTCAAGAACAAACTACATGAAGAGTAAGAAAGAATCAGTGAACTCAAAGAATTCATCCGATGAGAGCAACAAAAAGGAAAAAGAGTCAAGAAAAATTAAGAGATTTATGGGACAACATCAAGCAGACCAACATTTGCATTACAGGGGTCTCAGAAGGGAAGAGAGAAAGGGGAAGAAAACATCCCTCACCTGGAAGACTAAAATGACATCAAGATCCAGGAAGCTCAGAGAGTTCCAAACCAGATAAATCCAAAAAGACACATACCAATGTACATATAACTAAAGTATGAAATGTTAGCCCTGGCAGGTGTAGCTCAGTGATTGAGTGTGGATCCATAAACCAGGAGGTCATGGTTCAATTCCTGGTCAGGGCTCATGCCTGGGTTGCGGGCTTGATCCCCAATAGAGGGCATGCAGGAGGCAGCCATTCAATGATTCTCATCATCAATGTTTCTCTCTCTCTCTCCCTCTCCCTTCTTCTTGGAAATCAATAAAAATATATTTTTTTAAAAAAAGAAAAGAAAAGTTAAAGACAAGGAGAAAATCTCAAAAGCCGTAAGAACAAAACAACTTGTTAGGAAACCCCCATAAGACCATAAGCAGATTTTCCAGCAGAAATTTTGCAGACCAGATGGGAGTAGCATGATATATTCAAAGTGTTGAAAGAAAACCCTACCAAGAATACTCTGCCTGGCAAAGTTGTTGTTCAGAATTGAAAGAGAGATAAAGCTTTTCAGACAAGCAAGAGCTAAAAGAATTCATCACCATTAGAATGGCCCTACAAAAAATGTTACAGGAACTTTTTAAGTTAATACAAAAAAGTACAAATTAGTAATAATCCTATATAATGAAGAGATAATATGCAAGTTGACCATCACACACTCACAAGATGGCTGCCTATGATCAGGCCAGCAGGGGGGTTAGTGAGGGATGACCAAACGACTGAACAAGCAGACTGCGCGTGGGGTGACCAGGCTGGCAGGGGGGTGGGCGGGCAGTTGGGGACAACCAGGCCAGCAGAGGGGGGCAGTTGGGGGTGACCAGGCCGGCATGCAGGTGAGTGATTAGGAGACAGCGGTCCAGGATTGCAAGAGGGTTGTCCATCTGCTGGTTGGATCAGGCCTAAACCAGCAATCGGATATCCCCTGAGAGGTCCCAGATTAGAGAGGATACAGGCTTGGCTGAGAGGGACCTCGCCTCTGTGCACGAATTTCATGAACCAGACCTCTAATAAAAAATAAAAGTATAGCCCTGGCTGGTTTGGCTCAGTGGGTAGAGTGTTGGCCTGCGGACTGAAGGGTCCCGGGTTAGATCTGGTCAAGGGCACATACCTCAGTTACAGGGTTAATGCCTGGCCCTGGTTGGGGCATATGCTGGAGGCAACCAATCAATGTGTCTTTCTCACATCTATGTTTCTCTGTGTGTGTGTCTCTCCCCTTCCCTTCCACTCTCTCTAAAAATCAATGGAAGAATATCCTCAGGTGAGGATTAACAAAAAATAATAAATAAATACATACATAAATACATAAATAAATAATAAATGTATAAATCTTACTGGTAACTATATAGTAAAATTCAAAATAATCTAATGCTTTGAAGGTAGTGGAGTAACCACTAATAAAGTTAATATAATGGTTAAAAAATGAAAGTATTAAAAATAACCTTAATTTTTTAATAGGTACACGAGATAAAAATGTATAAAATGTAACATCAAAAGCATAAAATGTGGGAGGAGTAAAAATGCAGAGCTCTAGAAGGCATTCAAACTTAAGTTGTTATTAACTTAAAACAGACAAGCCTCATAGTAACCAAAATGCAAAAACCTATAGGAGATATGCTAAAAGAGAAAAATAATCTAAGATTACCAGTATAGAAAATCATCAAATCAAAGAGAATAAGACAAGAAAAAAAGAATTATAAAACAGTCAGAAAACAATTAACAAAATGGAGTAAGTACATACCTATCAATAATTGCTCAATACATACATGGACTAAATCGCCAATCAAAGACACAGAATGACTGAATGAATTAAAATAATAATAATAATAATGAAAAAATAAAAACCACGACTCATCCATATGCTGCTAACAAAAAGCTCACTTCAGGTGAAAAAACACACCCAGACAGAAAGTTAAAGAATGGAAAATAGTTTCACATGCAAATGGAACCAAAAGGAAGACGGGCTAGCTATACTTGTATCAGACAAAACTGACTTTAAGGCAAAGGCTGTAATAAGAGACAAAGAAAGTCATATAGAGTTCTTAATCTAAGAAAAGTGTAAAACATTTGTAAATATGAATCCAACTTAGGAGCATGTAAACATATAAAACACTAACAGACCTAAAGGATGACATAGACAGCAATACAATATTACTTTAATACCACATTTTGATCAATGGATACATCATCCACACAGGAAATCAATGTTAGACCAGATGGACTTAAAGACATAATTAGAACATTCCATGCAAAAACAACAAAATACACTTTCTTCTCAGCATATATGAAACATTCTCTAGTATATTTGGCCACACAGTCAGTCAGTAACCTAAGAAGACTAAAATCATGTCAAGCTTCTTTTCCAAGTACATGGTATGAAACTAGAAACCACTTACAAGAAAAATACTAGAAAATTCAAGTCTAAACAACATGCTCCTGAACAACCAATAGGTTAAAGAGGAAATCAAAGGAAAATCAAAAACTATCTTGAGATAAATGAAAATGGATATACAATATACAAAAATTTATGGATGCAGTAAAGTAAGTTATAAGAGTAAAATACATACAGATAAATGTGTACATCAAGAAATAAGAAAGATCTGAATTAAACAACCTAACTTTACATCTCAAGGAAATATGAATACAATAAAAAATGAGAGGAAATTTCATAATTTATATACTACAGAAATACAGAGACTACTACGAACAATAATGTGCCAACAAATTAGACAACCTACAAAATATTAATAAATTCCTAGAAACATACAACCTACCAAGACCTGAATCATGAAAAAATAGAAAATTTCAACAAACTCACTAAAAGGAGTCTGAATCAGAATAAAAAAACCTATCAACAAACAAAAGTTAGAACCATATGGCTTCACCAATCCTTCTAACTCAGCAGTTCTCAGCCTTTCACAGGGGTCGCCTAAGACAGTGGTCGGCAAACTGCGGCTCTTTGGCCCCTTGAGTGTGGCCACGAAGTTTTAATTGCACTGTACGTGTGCACCCGCACGTGGTATTTTGTGGAAGAACCACACTCAAGGGGCCGCAGTTTGCCGACCACTGGCCTAAGACCATCAGAAAACACATACATAATTACATATTGTTTTTGTGATTAATCACTATGCTTTAATTATGTTCAATTTGTAACAATGAAAATACATCCTGCATATCAGATATTTACATTATGATTCATAACAGTAGCAAAATTACAGTTATGAAGTAGCAACAAAAATAATTTTATGGTTGGGGGTCACCACAACATGAGGAACTGTATTAAAGGGTCACAGCTTTAGGAAGGTTGAGAACCACTGTTCTAACTCCTCAAAAAAAAAAAAATAGAGGAGGAAACACTTCTAAACTCATTTTATGAGGCCAGCATTACCCCGATAATAAAACCAGACAAGGATATCACGGAAAGGAAGGGATACTAGGAGGGAGAGAGTAGGGGAAAGAAGGGAAGGAGGGAAAGAGGAAGGGAGGGAGGGAGGGAGGGAGGGAGGAAGGGAAGATTTGACACCAAAAGTAAAGGCAACAAAAGCAAATGTAAACAAGTGGGACTATATCAAACTAAAGCTTGTGCATCATCAAAAAGAAAAGGCAACCTATGGAATAGGAGGAAATATCTGTAAATCATGTATCTGAAAATGGGTTAAAATCCAAAATATATAAAGAAGTCATAGCTCCATAGGAAAAAAACAAACAAAACAAAAAAACCCAACCCAAATGATGCAATTAAAAAATGGGCAGAGTATCCTAACAGACATTTCCCAAAGACATACAGATGGCCAACAGGTAAATGAAAAGTTGCTCAACATCACTAATCACCAGGGAAATGCAGATGAAAGCCACAATGTGACATCACCTTACATCTGTTAGAATGGCTAGTATCAAAATCACAAGAAGTTACAAGCGCTGGCGAGGATGTGCAGAAAAGGGAGCCCTTCTGCACGGCTGGTGGGAATGCAGACTGGTGCAGCCACTATGGAAAAGAGTACGGACGTTTCTGAAACTAATATAGTATGCCAATTGTTTCTCGATAAGCAATAAAACAATAATGCAACTGAAGGACAGATGTATATGTTATTCAATTAAGAAATCACAGCACTTTCTCTTCCAGCCAAGATAGCAAAGACTCCATTTGCCTTCTGCCTGAAAAATCCAAAAAAGTTTTCATGACAGTGGACGTGAGTCACCAGAGAGTGAGGACAGAAAGGGGAAGCCCTATAAATGCCAAAACTATTGTCCAGAGAGTTTCCAGGACACTGCACAGAGGGGCAGTGCCATGCCAAACCCAGTGCACCCTCGTGTTGAAGCCAGAGAGACCAGGTAATAGAGTGTGCGGGACAGCAATAAGACTCCAGAAATCTGACGAGGGTCCCTCTTGATTATCCAGCAGAGAACTGACTACCACTTACATGTGAGGAAACCCAAGAGTCTCCTGAAAGGAAACCACCTGAAGGGAGGAAAAGTTCAAGAAGTCCAATAGCCCTAGCCAGTTTGGCTCAATGGATAGAGCGTTGGCCTGCAGAATGAAGGGTCCCAGGTTCAATTCTAGTCAAGGACACATGCCCGGGTTGCGGGCTCGGTCCCCAGTAGGGGGCGTGCAGGAGGCAGCTGATCAATGATTCTCTCTCATCATTGATGTTTCTCTCTCTCCCTCACTCTTCCCCTCTGAAATCAATAAAAATATACTTATAAAAAAAATTTTCAATAAACATCAAGTAAAAGGACCACAAAGAAAACTACACCAAGGCACATAATTCAAACCGCTCAAAACCAATTATAAAGAGAAAATCTTACAGTACCCTAGGGAGGGGGAAAAAAACAAAGATATGGATGGATGAAGTAGATTCCTTGTGAGAAAAAAAAATGCAACTAAGAAGAGAATACAACAACACCTTTAACGTACTGACAAATAAATACCAACTCAGAATTCTATACCCAGCAAAAATACTTTTAAATACAGAGGTAAAAGAAAGCCTTCTCCAGATATTCAAAGGCTGAAGAAATTCATCAGCAGCAGACCTGCATTACAGAAATGTCGAAGGAAGTCCACTGGGAGAAGGGGATCATAACAGATGGAAAGAAGTAAAAGAACTGGAAATATCTACCTAGTAAATATATATTTTCCTAATTAGTTAAATCTCTTTAAATAATAACTAATTAATAAAAGTAATTAACCATCCTGTGTGGTTTTATAGCATATGCAAAATAAAGTGCATAACCATAGGACAAAGGTCAGAAAAAAATAAAAGTACTTAAAATAACATTCTTGTATGTGAAATGATTTATCATGAGATGGTACACTATATAATGAAAGATGTACCGTATATGCCCTAATGCAATCAATAAAAAATAAAAAATAGAATCAATTAATCCAAAGAATGACCAAAAAAAGGAAAGGGGAAACAAAAACAAATAGAAATAGAAAAAAATAAGAAAATGAAAGGTTTATATGTAACTGATGTTGCTGATATTATAACCACATTTAACATAAGTAGTCCGAATATCCCAATTAAAGGAAGCAAGTGTGAGATAGGATAAAAAAGCAATGTGCTGCCTAATAGAAACATATTTTAAAGACATAAATAGGTTAAGAATAAAAGAACAGGAAAGGATATATCAGGCTAACAATAGTCAAAAAAAGCTAGAATAACTACATAAAAATCAGACATAGATTTCACAGGAAAGAATATCACCAGAGATAAAAGAAATAATTTTTAAATGATATAGAATTCAAACCATCATAAGACATGACAAATAAGTATTTCTGCACTTGATAACACAGCCTGGAAATACAAGAAGTAAATAACAATAGCAATGAAAAGAGAAATATAAAAATTCACAACTATAGTCTCTCAATATTTAATGGAACAAGTAGCAAGAAAACCAGCAAAGATATAAAGAAATGGACAACATTGCCAACCAACTTAACTTAAATGACATTTATAGAGCATTCTGCCAAGAAACAAAATATTTAAAAATTGTTGAGAGAAATTAAAGACCTAACAAAATACACAGTATGTTGTGTTCCCAGATCTGAAGAGTCAGTACTAAGATATCAAATCTCCACAAATTGATCTACAGGTTGAACATAATCCCATTCAAAATTCCAGAAGGATTTTTTTATGAAAACTGACACGCTGATTCATTTGAAAATGGCAAGGATTTAGATTAGACAAAACAACTTTGACCAATAAGTAAGAGAACTAACTGACTTGAAGATTTATTTTAATGCTACTGTAATCAAGTATTGGTATCAAGATAAACAAATAGATTAATGAAACAGGAAAGAGTCCAGAAAAAAAACCTACACATATATGGATATCTCATTTTTGACAAAGCTGCAAAGGTGAATAAAAGGAAAAAGACATTCTTTTCAATAAATGATGCTGGAACAATCAAAAATCACATCATCTACAAAAACTGACTCAAAATGCATCACAGATCTAAATGTAAACTGACTACTTTAGAAGTTCCAAAACAAAACATAGGAGAATAATATTTGTGAGTCTGGTTTAGGCAAAGATTTCTTTTCCAGAGAACTCCAAAATCATAATCCATGAAAAAACAAATTGATAAATTGATCTTCTTCTAAATTAAAATCTGCTTTCTGATAGAATTGCTAAGAGAATGAAAAGGTAAATCATAGATGGGAAGAAAATATCTGCAAAGCATCTATCTGAAATAGGACCTGTATCTAAAGTGTTCAATAATAACAAAATGCAACAATAAGAATTTAAAACTCAGTAATACAACAACCCCATTAAAAACAGGTATAAGATTTGAGCAGATACAGCATCACAGAGGAAATACAGATGGCAAGAACATATATAAAAAATGCTCAACATCTTTAGACATGAGGGAAATGAAACACCACAGTGAGGTACCACACACCCATGAGGAGAACTAAAGGCACCGGAAGCATTGGTGAGGATGGGAACCAAAGTCTCATTACTGCTGGTGGGGACTCTCAGATGGCTGGTCCGACCACACGTACACATACTTGTCACGTGAAGCCATTCTGGTCCTAGGAATTTACCCAAGATAACTAATAGCATGTGTCCATGCAAATGTTTATAGCAGCTTTACTCATAGCACCGCAAATCTGGAACTAAGCCAAGTGTCTATCCACATGTGAACAGATCATCAAGCAGTGGTATATCTGAACAATGCCATACCATTCAGGAATAACAGGGATTAACTACTGACACTCACTACAACATGGATAAATATCAAAATAATTCTGCTGAGTGAAAGAGGCCAGGCAAAGAAAAGATTAAATAATATATGATAATGTTTATGTAAAATTCTAGAAAATAAAAACTCATATCTAGTGACATAAAGTGGTTCAGTTATTGCCTGAAAAAAACTCTTAGGGGTGATAGATGTTATCATTATCTTGACTGTAATTATGGTAACACGGGTGTATATACTAGTATGTCAAAATGTACCAAACTGTACACCATAAAATACATGCCGTTTACTGTACATCAATTATAACTTAGTAGAGCTGTTAAAGACATGCTGAAAAGAAGAAATACTACAGCAAACAAGAGTGACAACACGAGTAACTGGCAGCCTGCCACTGTGCCAGAATGCTAAAAGGCTAGAGTCCTATCCTCGCCAGCTCTCCCGGGGCCTGTGGTAGACATCACTGCTGTCTCACTTTACAAAAGAAGAAACAGGGATCAGAGCAGACATGAATGCAGTTCAGTGAGGGAGGCAGGATCCCAGTGCAGAGGCCCCGCCAGACCCCCTCCCTGCAGCTGTCTGCCCCAGGCAGAGGTGCTGCTCCTCAGCCTTTCATTCCATCCCCAAGGCCACGGCGGAGGGGAGTGTGCTCAGTGTGACGGAGCGAAGAAACATCACCTGGCTCCACTGCTGAGTGAGCTCCCTGCTGGCATCACACTGGACAAGCACCGTGTAAAGTAGAAGGCCCAGGTGCGTGCCCAGGAGAAGCTGAGAGTTCCCGCCCTGTCTCCCTGTTACAGGTATTGGAGACTCAAAACCAGTCATCACAGTGGGTGACCTGTAAAAAGTGAGTTCCGTTTTATTTTTAAAACAGACAGAAACTGCCAATCCTGGTAACTTACAGAGGCAGGCCTGTCTTACCTTTCCCTTTGACCGTTACATCTCCTCCCATTGCTTCCAGACATCTGCTTTCTATGCCACTTCAAGTGATTCTTAACACTGTCATTTACCTTGATACCTAAGGCACACTACAGAATAGGACAACGCAAACAAGGCTGTTTTGATTACAACTGGACAACAGGAAAGGAATGTGCTGCGCACGAAATGAATAATCTGTTTCTTAAAATACCAAGTTACTGGTTTTTTTTTAAAAAAACAAAACAAAACAAAAATGAGAGTAAGAGAAACTAATATCAATCCGAAGTCATAAAAAGGAAATTGAAGTACTCAGAATCAAAATAGCTGATTAATTTGATTCCACACTTAAAATTTGGACATAGAAAGCAATAAAGCAAATTTCAATGAAAAAACATCAAGTTGAAGTAAATAAAATATTCTTGTAACAGTAATTCTCCAGTTTACTTTGGGTAGCTGCTCTGTGAAGTTAATTTCATTCTACCTCCTCGGAAGCAGCAGCTCACACACTTAGTGATACTCGCTGAAGGCCCCAGGGTCTCAAACTCTGGGAACGAGACAGTCAGTCGCTATAGTTGCACATTTTATATATATAAGAGTATAACACTTTGAATTACTTTTTGTACAAATTATGAGATTAAGTTGAGGTTCTTTTCTTTTCTTTTTTATTTGCCTATGGATGTCCAACTTTTCTAACACCGTATTTGTCAAATATCCACTGGCCATATCTGCATGGGTCTATTTGGGATTCTGCCGGTTCCACTGATGAATGGGTCTATCCTTCCACCAATACCACCTACAGGTAATAAATTCTCTTGATTTTCCTTCATCTGACAATGCCCTTCTTCCACCTTCATTCCTAAAGGACATTTTCTCCTAATACAGAATCTGGGTTGACAGTTTTCTTTCAGCACCTTAGAAATGTCATTACACTTACTGACATTGTTTCTGATGAGGAATCTAGTCATTCAGATCATTATTTCCCTATTAATATTGTGTTACTTTCCTCTGACTTTCAAGAATTTTTTTTGGGGGGGGGAGTAGGGGGTCTTTAGTTTTAAGCAGTTTGATTATGATGTGTCTGGTTATGGCTTTCTTTGTGCTCATCTTGTTTGGGTTCATTTAGCTTCTTAAATCCTTGTTTGTCTTTCATCAAATTTGTGAAGTCTTCAGCCATTATTTCTTCAAACATTTTTTCATGAGCCACACTCTCTCCTTTCCTTCTCAGGCTCTTGTGACAAATGTTAAACATTTCAAGACTGTCTCATAGGTCCCTGAGGTTCAGTTCATTTACTCACAATCTCATTTGTTTCTGTTCAGACTGATTAATTCCTATTGTCCCCTCGTAAAGTTAACTCATGTTCTTCTGTCATCTCTATTCTGCAATTCAGTCCATTCAGTTTGTTTTTATTTTCCAGTCCTAAAATTTCTATTAGTGGTACTTTATCCTTTATTTCTTTTTTGAAACTTTCTGTATTTCCATTTGTTCCTGTGGCATATGACCTAAAATTAGCCTGGCTGGTGTGGCTGTGTTTGAGTGTCTTCCCATGTACCAGGAGGTCACGGTTCAATTCACATGCCTGGGTTATGGGCTTGATCCCCAGGAGGGGGCGTGCAGGAGGCAGCCACTCGATGTTTCTCATCATTGATGTTCCTATCTCTCTTTCCCTCTCCCTTCTTCTGTCTCTGAAATCAATAAAAACATTTCTTTTAAAAAAAAGACCTAAAATTAAGTCCCAATATTATGCGCTGCCTAATATCTCAGGAAACCAGGTGAACCACAAATCACCTGACCACAAGTCTCCCTCCCCTCTTTGCTCTCCCCTGTCAACATACCCTCCAGGCTAACAGCCCTCCTTATGGAGGAGACCAAGCACATTCCTGCCACCATGGAATTATTCAGACAAGCCAATCACATCCTTCCCTCTTCTCACTGCCAAGCCTGCCACCCACAGACGGTCTTTTCACTGTTCCTGAGCACAGCCTCTGTGTGGGCCTGCGGGACTTGTGCTGTCATGCTCCCCTGAGTACACATGACTAAGGAACTGCTAACAACATCTATCCAGGGTCAGGTGTCAGGGGCCTGGCCATCTAGGAAAGGAATCCCTCCCCAGCAAGGTGCAGAGGGGGAGCTATTGGAACAGCTCACCTTTACTTCTTGGAGCATTTTTGTAATAACTGCTTTAAAATCTTTCTCAAATAGTTCTTACATCTGCCATCTTGGACTGTGGGGAGGCATGGGACAGGAGTTGGCTGAAGGCGGCAGCCCCTGCCTTGACTTTTCAAAACAAGTCTGAGCCCCCAGGTGTCTACTGGAATCTTTATGCTTAGTCTTCAGACGTCCTTGCTTAAAGGACACTGCAGACGCATGTGTCTTCTCAAGGATGCTTACCCTGCTGATAGTATCTAATAATTTTAGTTCAAGCTGTTGTTACAATAAAAGCCTAAGGAGGCAGGCGAATGGGCCTGTTTGGTTCCTATAGCCAAGCAGTCCCTTAGCCCGCTCTTTCACAGAAACATGTGTCAGAGTAGTCATGCATCCGTCGCTCAGGGTCTGCTGGTCAGTCCCAGCACTGGACAGCATCTGTTGATCCTCTTCTCCCATGCAAGTGGAGATTTGAGGGTACTTCCTATGCTGAGAAATTCTGGCCTGGAGATTTGAGGGTACTTCATATGCTGAGAAATTCTGGCCTGGAGATTTGGGGGTACTTCATATGCTGAGAAATTCTGGCCTGGAGATTTGGGGGTACTTCATATGCTGAGTAATTCTGGCCTGGAGATTTTGTTTTAGCACTGAATCAACTTGGCTGTGTTCCGACTGCACATTCCAACCAGCCTTCTGTGGACCATGGTTTCAGTGTTCGTTGTTTTGAGGCCTTTGGCCGGTTCAGACCTGGGCAGTGGTCCATCTCTTGTTTCAAATTCGCAAATGTTTGGTGTGCTGTTTAGCATCAGAACACACACTCAGCCAGGAGTGAGTCCTGTCCACAAGTGACTTTATGGGTTCTGTTCCTGAGCTCCTCACTCTTCACCATCTCAGTGGTACTTGCTGGTCCCAGGGGCTCCCTGTGTCTCTGGCCCTCAGCCTGACACACTGGGCATATTTACCTTGCTGTGCTCTGCACGCCAACAGCCACACCATGCCCACGCCCAAACAGTGGATGGGCAGGGAAGCATGGAGACTGGCGCCCACCCTCCTGAGACAAAGCTCCTCTGAGCACAGAAGGTCCTCCTCCCTCAGAACTTCAGGTGTTTGGGTGCTGGCTGCTACTGCTGTCGCTAAAAGGAAATCCGTTTCCCAGTTTGCGGAGCCTGAACTAGAGAGACTCTTCTGGAGGAGTTCCCTCTGTCTGTGCCAATTTCTGTTTTTTTAGACCAGGCCAGTGGACGACAGAAAGAAAAAGAAATTCCACATTTGTATTTTCAGCCCAGACCACTCTCCTAACGTCCAAATTTGCACAACCAACTATCAACCTGATTGATTCTGCACTTGATGTGGATTTTTAATCAAGCACGTCCGAGCAATATTCCTCACTATCTCTTCCCATCCTCCTCTGTCCACTACTCTCCACCATCAGCCCAAGGGAGCTTCTCAGCTGCCCCAGCCTGCGGCCTCGGGCTCCGTCTCCACGTCCTTCCCTCTCTTATGCTCCTCATTCAGTCTACCAGGAGATTCTCCAACCACACCTGGCGCCTCCCATCACTGCCCCAGGCCAGGCCCAGCACAGCCACTGGAACTCCAGCCACAGGCTCCTGGCAGGAAGGCACTCCTGCCACTAGCCTGGAGCTACTGACTGGCATGGTGACCAGACAAATCTTTACAAGCCTAAGATCTCACTGCATCTCTGCTGACACGCTGCTGTGGGTCCTTCTCATTGAGATAGAGCTGCCATCCCTGCGGGCTCGGACTCCATTCCTATCATTCTCCGCCTCCTGCCTGTCACGGCCGCAGTGGGGGACAAATGAGTGTCCCAGGCTGTGCCCTCTCAGCCCTCTGCCCAGGTGCGCCTTTGTCTCAAATGCTCCCTCCGGCCTGACAACTTCCTCATTCCTACCAGCCTCGTCTCAACCCCAATGTGACCCTCTCAGGAGGCTCCCCTGACCACCTACTTTCAAGTGAAGAGCCCGCCCCTCGCCAGACCCCTGGCCCTTCCACCGCGATTCACACGTATTATGTGCGTGTCCACTGCTCCGAGCGGGTCAGCTGCGTGGCGGCAGACCTTCTCGTGTTTGTTCACGGCTGCATGCCGGCGTCTACACCAGTGCAGGCTCAACAACATTTGCGAGTTGAGTGAAGAAATATGCCTGGAGCTCAGTGTGTTACCAAAGAGACCCGCAGGAGGGGAGGAAGCTGGAGCCATGCTGGGACCCACGCACAGGCCTTGGGAACAGGGCTGGCGGCTAACGAAGCCAGTTCCTCAGACGCACGCTCCCGGGTGAACGACCTATGCACGTCCATGCCAACACCTGCCCATGACGGGGTGGCTATGCTACCCACACATGGCTAACCTCTCCTACCAGACTCCAGAGGGGCAATTCCAAGAAAGCGCTGTTGCATTACATATAGGTAATACGGGGTGGGCAAGGAGGCTTACAGTTGTTCGTATGGAAAATAACACAATAATCACTAAACAAGAATAAACTCTGTTTTCATACTCACAACTGTAAATCTACTTTTACCCACATTGTGTATGTTTCCTCCACAGCAACTAACAAAATGCCTGTCAACAGGGGACACCAACAGCCAGCTCCCAGCCCCTCATCCACAAGGCAGAGCAGTGGTCCTGAGCTGCTCTCAGCGCCGCGGACAGAGCGCACAGGAGGCCCCGCTCACAGCCTGCGCAAGGTCGTCCAGGCCTCTCCTCTCCTCCCAGGAGCCGGCAGCACTCAGCCCTGCACGGAAGGGCTCTGCTATTTGTGGAGTCAAGTTCGCCCTCGCAGGATAACGGTGAGTCACTGCCCAGGAGATTCCAAAGAATAAGTCCAGACTCTGATGTCAAGCCGAAGAGGATTTCAATAAAGGCTGCAAACAAAACTTTCCAAAATGACGACTGTGTTCAGGGCAACACACACACAGGATTTAAAAGTCCATCATTACCTCAGACACCCCCTAAAATAGAGTGCCAGACGCCAGCCCAGACTCCGCCTTGCTCAGCTCAGCCGACAGCGAGGCCCCAGTCCCCCGTCCCTGCCCCCCTAAACCCCCCTCAGAGAGAAGAGCACAGACAAACCAGGACTCTGGTTCTGGTCCTGTGAAACCCAAGTGCTCCCATCTTCTTCTTTTCCTTTTTGAGGAACGGTCAATGCCAATAACCATCACTGAAGATGCTTTTCCTGAAAAGTTTCCAAGAAGAGAATGCTAAAACTGGACCCGTGGTGAGTCAGACCTCAACGCAGCGATCAAAGTCATCGTCACCCAAAGTGGACAACCTGATGTTCAGCGCTATCCAATAAAATGAAAATAAAACATATTCATTCAGAATTCTTGGCAAAGATTTTTAGCCTAAACATGAAGAAATAACTGTCAAATTCACAATATGCAATCCTCAGTAAGATAATTTGCCTGAGCCCTAACCGGTTTGGCTCAGTGGATAGAGTGTCAGCCTGTGGACTGAAGGGTCCCAGGTTCGATTTCCGTCAACGGCATGTACCTTGGTTGCGGGAACATCCCTAGTGGGAGGTGTGCAGGAGGCAGCTGATCGATGTTTCTAACTCTCTATCCCTCTCCCTTCCTCTCTGTAAAAAATCAATAAAATATATATGTATTTTTTAAAGATAATTTGCCTGATTTTTTAAAATTAGTTATAAAAAAACAAAGAGATGGATGACTTGTCTAAATTTCAAAAAAGAAAAGTTCTAACCAAACGCGATGTGTAACATTTAATGAGATTCTGAATTAGAAAAACAAAACAACTATAAACTACATTTTGAAACCCCTGGGGACACCTGAATATCAATGTTATCATTGTTCAGTATGATAATAGTGTTTGGTTATATAACAGTCCTTTCTTATTCTTAGGAAAGGCAGGCTGCAACACTTCAAGTTCACCTTGTTATTTTGAAATGGCTCAGCAAGGAAAGATGGGTGTGCATCTGCGAGGGAGAATGGAGAGCTAGAGACACATGTGGCAGAAGGCTGTGGGAGGGAAGATCTTAATGAGGCGAGATAAAAAGGTGCATTTCAGTGCTTTTCAAATCTCCTACAGTTTAAATATTTCCAGAATAAGAGGCTGAAGAGAAAAGACCACTGGAAATGCTAGACACTGTGTCCACTGTGGTGCATACCCAAGCAAAAAGCCTCAATAGTCCCCCTGGTCTCCAAGCCTCCAGTAGAAGAGGCAAGAAACCATGGTTAGGAATGAGGGAACTTGCCACCAATTTGTGCGCAAACAAAAAAGTTTCTAAACTGTTAAATAAAAAAGATCATAATCCTCTGGACTTGTTTTATTTGATTCTTATAGACAGGCTAAAGGGTGGTATTCTTTGAGGAGTTATTTTTAAAAGAGAGTTTTATTTTGACTACTGAAGGAGAAGAAGACAGGAAGTTGAGCTGTTTTTTTAAATGTGAAAATACTGGAGAACAGAGTAGGGGCTATGTTTTACAAAATCCCCAATATAATTCAGAATACTATAGGGAGGTCCTAGAGTAACAATTATTTTTAAATTGGCTAATGCTTTAAATCGTTAGCATTGTATTTGTACAATATTTGTCTACAATCAAATATATATATACTAGAGGCCCGGTGCACAAAAATTTGTGCACTCGGGGGGGAGGGGGGTCCCTCAGCCCTGCCTGTGCCCTCTCGCAGTCTGGGACCCCTCAGGAGATAACGACCTGCTGGCTTAGGCCTGCTCCCAGGTGGCAGAGGGCAGGCCTAATCCCTAGGCGCAGCCCCTGGTCGGGCTCAGAGCAGGGCCAATTGGGGAGTTGGGGCGCCGCCCCCTGTCATGCACAGAGCAGGGCGGATTGGGAGGTTGCGATGCCACCCTCAGTCACGCTCAGGGTAGGGCCGATTGGGGGGTTGGGGCACCAGCCCCTGTCACACTCAAGGCAGGGTCGATGGGGAGGTTGCAGCACCACCCCCTGTCACACACAGAGCAGGGCCCATCAGGGGGTTGGGGCGCCGCCTTCTATCACCCACAGAGCAGGGCCAATCAGGGGGTTGGGGCGCCGCCACTGTCACACTCAGGGCAGGGCCGATAGGGTGGTTATGGCTCTACCCCATCACACACAGAACAGGGCCCGTGGGGGGGGGGGGGGGCGGGTTGGGGCACCGCCCTCTATCACCCACAGAGCAGGGCCGATCAGGGAGTTGGGGCGCTGCCACTCACACTCAGGGCAGGGCCGATGGGGAGGTTATGGCTCTACCCCGCCACACACAGAGTAGGGCCCGTGGGGTGGGGGGGTTGGGGCACCGCACCCTGTCACACACAGAGCAGGGCCCATCAGGGGGTTGGGGTGCCGCCTTCTATCACCCACAGAGCAGGGCCGATCAGGGGGTTGGGGCGCCGCCACTGTCACACTCAGGGCAGGGCCGATAGGGTGGTTATGGCTCTACCCCATCACACACAGAACAGGGCCCGTGGGGGGGGGGCACCGCCCTCTATCACCCACAGAGCAGGGCCGATCAGGGAGTTGGGGCGCTGCCACTCACACTCAGGGCAGGGCCGATGGGGAGGTTATGGCTCCACCCCGCCACACACAGAGTAGGGCCCGTGGGGTGGGGGGGTTGGGGCACCGCACCCTGTCACAAACAGAGCCGCAGGGCAATCGGGGGTTGGGGAGCTCCCCCCTATCAGGCACAGAGCAGGGCCGATCAGGGGGTTGGGGCGCTTTCCCCTGTCAGGAACAGAGCAGGGCTGATAGGGAGGCTGTGGCCCCACCCCGTCACACACAGAGCCGCAGGGCGATCAGGGGGTTTGGGCGCTGCCCCCTGTCACGCTGATCCTGGTGCCGGGAGGCATATTACCCTTTTAATATATAGAATTGAGGCCTGTTGCATGGGTGGGGGCTGGCTGGTTTGCCCTGAAGGGTGTCCTGGATCAGGGCGGGGGTCCCCACTGGGGTGCCTGGCCAGCCTGGGTGAGGGGATGATGGCTGTTTGCAGCTGGTCACACACCATTCAGGGTGGGGGTCCCAACTGGGGTGCCTGGCCAGTCTGGGTGAGGGGCTGAGGGCTGTTTTCAGGCTGGGACTGAAGCTCCCAACCACTCCTTTTTTCTTTTTTATTCTGGGCCAGCTTTAGCTCTGAGGCTTGGCTCCAGCTCTGAGGCCTCAGCTGCTGAAAGTAGGTATCTGGTTTGTTTCAGTTCTATAATCAAAACTCTGTATCAACTCCAGCTCTGAGATCCCGGCTGACTGAAAGCAGGTTTCTGGGCTTTTGTTTAGCTTATATATTTGTTACAATGTTCAAACTGCAGGCTCAGAGGCTGGCAAGGCAGGCGGGGAACGTTGGAGTCCTCCGTCACTGAAGCAAGCAAGCCTCATGTTCAGTTTAAGCTGCCTGGCTGCCGGCCGCCATCTTGGCTGGCAGTTAATTTGCATATCGCCCTGATTAGCCAATGGGAAGGGTAGCGGTCATACGCCAATTACCATGTTTCTCTTTTATTAGATAGGATATCCTATCTAATAATAGGCTGGCGTGGCTCAGTGGTTGAGCATTGACCTATAGACCAGGAGGTCACAGTTCGGTTCCCAGTCAGGACACATGCCCAGGCTACGGACTCGACCCCCAGTATGGGGCGTGCAGGAGGTGGCAGATCAATGATTCTCTCTCATCACTACTGATGTTTCCCTTTCTCTCTCCCCCTCTCCCTTCCTCTCTGAAATCAATAAAAATAAATTAAAAAAAATTTTAAATAACAGTATTCATGAGAATACACAGTCCAAATTTAATCAAATTTATAAAAAGTGTGTTCTGATGAATGGCTCCACTACTGAGGAGGACCCAAAAGAACTTAAGCACATTAGGAAGAACATGCCGATTTCCAGACCTTGCATAGCTAGCTCATAACAGATGAAAGGAGCCCCAGCCAATCTGCCACAGTGATTAGAGTGTCAGCCCGCGGAATGAAGGGTTGGTTAAGGTCAAGGGCGCACAGGCTCAATTCGGGCCCTGGTCAGGGCGCATGCAAGAGGCAACCAGTCGATGTGACTCTCTCGCATCAATATTTCTCTCTCTCCCCCTCTGTTCCATTCTCTCTAAAAACATCAATGGAAAAAAATCCTTGGGTGAGGATTAACAAAAAAATCAAACAAACAAAGATGAAAGGAGCTAAAGCTATCACCCTCATTTCTGTAGTACAATCAATTAAGCTTTTTTCATCTAACCAAACCCAACAGTTCTCTTGCACAACTGTTCCACCTTCCAGTGGTTTTAAAACAAAACATTTCACATTCAGAACCTGGTAAATATCCAAATGACCAAGTTCATCTTTCTCCCACCCCCTATCTCTGCCATATACTAAGCCCCCGTCCAAAAAAATGTACTTAAGCTACTGTATTACTAAAAATTACTGTATTAATTTCCCACAGCTGCTACAGCAAATTATCACAAACTTGGTGGCTTAAAACAATGGAAATGTAATTCTCACAGTTTTGCAGGCTAGAGTCTAGAACCCAGATGTTGGCAGGCCTGCTGGAGTGCTGAGGAAGAGTCCCCTGGCTTCCGGTGACACCAGCACCCTTGGCCGTCCTCGACTTGTAAATGCATCTCCCAGTCTCTGCCTTTGTCCTCATGTGGTGTTCTCCCTGTTTCTCCTCTTTTGTCTGAGTGTCCTCTTACTATAAGACACTTGTCATTGGATTTAAGCTTCATTCAGATAATCCAGGATGATCTCATTTTAATATCCTTAACCTAATAACATCTACACCAACTTTTTTCCCAAATAAGGTCATATTCCCAGATTTTACAATGACATGTCTTTGGGAGCGGGGGAATCATCACTCTCTTCCTAGGATTAGTTTTATCCTCATCCTATATAATAAAAGCCTAATATTCAAATTGTCCCCGGGGCAGTCGTTCAACTGAGAGACCAGGAGTTCGACCACTCGCTATGACTTGTGCTGACCACCAAGGAGCAGCATGGAACATGGTGGGCATCAGCGACGCAGCACTGGCAGCCGGCAGCAGTGGAGGCACTGCCGCCCCGATGGGCCCTGATGAGAGCTGGACTGCAGTGGGATGGTGGAGCAGGTGAGCGGGGGTGCCAGGCCAAGGTGGGTGCAGGTGGGGGCCCAATCACCCCACTGTTTGTCCCGCAGATGGCGATCAGTGGCGGCGGCAGGGGGCGGGGCCGCCGCCAGCTCCCAGGCGCTGAGGGAGCCAGGCGGGGGGCCCAGCCCCAATCAATCACCCTGTAGGTGGGATGGTGGAACAGGTGAGGGGGCAGCACCAGGCCAAGGTGGGGTGCCAGGCGGGGCTGCGGGGCTACAAGGCTGAGGGCATGAGCTGGGGCTGCAAGGCTGGGGGCGCGAACTGGGACCCAATCTCTGCAGGCCATCCCAAGGGACCCCACCCATGCACGAATTCAGGCACTGGACCTCTAGTCACTAATAAATACTTAAATCTTAAAAGAATTTATGAAACATCATGCCTTCTTTCTAAACCTTCTTTTTATTTCACATATTAGTTATCTGGTAATTCTTTTCAATTATATATATTCTTATAAATCCTTTTTTTGTTTTAATTAATCACTGAAAAATCTTGGTATGATAGATATTAAATGTTTTTACCTACAAGAATAGCATTTGTGGGGAGAAACCAAGATGGCGGCATAGGTAAACACCGAAATTGCTGCCTCCCACAACTACTTCAAAAATACAACAAAAAGACAAAACAGACATCATCCAGAACTACAGGAAGGCTGGCTGAGTGGAAATTCTACAACTAGAAGGAAAGAGAAAAGCACATTGAGAGTCAGGAGCTGCGGGAGTAAAGTGCAAAGGTACGAAGGCTCGAGCGCGCGGAAAGGGGCTGGTACCTGAGGACGCGGCTGTCTTTTTGAATCAAGAGGGAGTCACAAGCTCCCGACTGCTCTGAACTCCAGTTCCGGGAAGTCTCTGGGGACCCAGGACTCATACGGGGAGAAACTGGACTGTCTGGCAGCGGGCAGAACTCGGAACTCCAGGGCGGCTTTCCCTCAGAGGAGCTTGCAGCAATTAAATTACTGGGACACTGAGACGCGTGGCCCCTTAGGGCAGGGCTGAGGATCTGCCATAGCTGCTTGCTCTGCCCTGTTGATTCCTTGAGACCCCGCCCCACCCAGGCTGCGGCGTATGAATGCCCTGGCCCTTTGCAACCTGAAAATTACCTAACAAATTACAGCTGGGCCAGACAGACCCAGAACTTCCAAGAGAAGGCCCAAGGCCCCACAGCAGCTTGCATTGCTTCACAGCTGGGCCTCATCAGGACACCTCCAAACTCCAAAAAAGGAAGGGGAATCTGCAGATCTTTCCGTAGCTCCTGCTGGGTAACTTCAGGCAGAGACTAAATTAGCACCTCCTTAGATCCAAGAGCCAGTGTACCCAGTGGTCAGAGTGGGACCATCCAGATTACAACTCCTCAGATCCATAAGGGACACACTCAGGGGGGGCAGACTCAGTGAGCACCAAAGCCCCACTAAAGCAAGTCTTGCCCCAGAAGGGTGTCTTCAGCACAGAAGTTCTCCCACTGCAGACACAGCTGATTCTCACTGCCAATTGGCCTGGAGGTCAATTCCTCCCAGTGATACCTACAACAATCAAGGCATAACTACAACAAGACTGTACACAAAGCCCACAAGGGGGTGCACCAAGAGTGTCCACCTCAGGTAACTGGGGAGGCTGAGCCACTGGGCCCTACAGGACACCTAGCACACAAAACCACTCTACCAACACAGGGAAGCATAAAAAAATGCGGAGACAAAGAAACAGGTCACAAATGACAGAAATGGAGGAAAGCAAACAACTGGATATAGAGTTCAAAACCACATTTATAAGGTTTTTCAAGAATTTTATGGAAACCGCCGATAAATTTAGAGAGACCCTGGAGGATATGAAAAAAGACCAACTAGAAATTAAGCATACACTGACTGAAATAAAGAATAATATACAGAGATCCAACAGCAGACAAGAGGTTCCCAAGAATCAAGTCAAAGATTTGAAATACGAAGAAACAAAAAATACCCAACTGAAGAAGCAAAAAGAAAAAAGAATCCAAAAGTATGAAGATAGTGTAAGGAGCCTCTGGGACAACTTCAAGCGTACCAACATCAGAATTATAGGGGTGCCAGAAGAAGAGAGGGGGCAAGATATTGAAAACCTATTTGAAGAAATAATGACAGAAAACTTCCCCTACCAGGTGAAAGAAATAGACTTACAAGTCCAGGAAGCGCAGAGAACCCCAAACAAAAGGAATCCAAAGAGGACCACACCAAGACACATCATAATTAAAATGCCAAGAGCAAAAGACAAAGAGAGAATCTTAAAAGCAGCAAGAGAAAAAAAGTCAGTTACCTACAAGGGAGTACCCATATGACTGTCAGCTGATTTCTCAACAGAAACCATGCAGGCCAGAAGAGAGTGGCAAGAAATATTCAAAGTGATGAATAGCAAGAACCTACAACCAAGATTACTTTATCCAGCAAAGCTATCATTCAGAATTGAAGGTCAGATAAAGAGCTTCACAGATACGAAAAAGCTAAAGGAGTTCATCACCACCAAACCAGCAATATATGAAATGCTGAAAGGTATTCTTTAAGAAGAGGAAGAAGAAAAAGGAACTCTTACCATTTGCCACAGCATGGATAGAACTGGAGAGCATTATGCTAAGTGAAATAAGCCAGTCAGAGAAGGATAAATACCACATGATCTCAATCATTTGTGGAATATAATGAACAACATAAACTGATGAACAAGGACTAATCCAGAGACGGAGAGGCATTGATTGGACTGTCGGGCCTTGTAGGGAAGGTAGGGGAGGGTGGAGGTTAAGGGGGAAAGATCAACCAAAGGACTTATATGCAAGCATAGAGGCCTAACCAATGGACACGGACAACGGGGGGGTGAGGGCATGAGCGGGGGGGGGGGGGGGGGCGTGGGGGGTAGGAGGTAACGTGGGGATAAGGACACATATGTAATATCTTAATCAATAAAAAATATATTTAAAAAAAAGAATAGCATTTGTATGGATTACTGAAGTAGAAACCTTAGTGGGCTACACACATTGATCTGAGCAGTCTTCAGTCTCAATGAGTTATGTTTTAATTTCTACCTATACAACCTATACACCCTAATCAGGATAAATACTCTTATAATGATATGGCTAATCATACAATTTTTACCTATTTAGGTACAACATGCCTGAAGTGTTCAATACTGCCATTAATTTCTTACATTATTACTATGATTTCTTCATATACTAGTAAGATATCAATGTGCACATCATCAAATGAAGTCTACTTTTTAAATTAACAACTTCACAAAATGTGAATATCTCCAAATTCTCTGCATCAGACAAAGAAACAAACATTTCAGACTTAGATTTCACTATCAACGCTAGGAAACTGCTTCGCCCGTGAGGCTCCCACAAGCAGCAGCTGTCCTTTCTGCAGCAACAGAACCAGCACGCCGCTGCCCACCCCCCAAGCTCTGTCCCGGCAGAGCCACCAGAAACCTGGCGCGTGGCGGGGCGGGGGGCGGGTGCGGGCAGCTCTCTGATCTTCCAAGAATAATGTGATGGCCAATCATCTGAAACTGAAGAAACGTTTGGAAAAGCCTGGAGAGAGCACAGGACAGACACAGCGCCACCCGCCCTCCACCCCCCCTCCCCCCCACACACACACACAGAGCAGAGAGTGCCGAGGAAGGACCGGACTGCAGAGCCACGATGGCGTTAGACGGCGTTAGACTCTCCCCCAGAATGAGGCCTTTCAGGGACGACCTTTGGGCCTTAGGCCCTTTTTTAAGAACAAATCAAGATGGGCGGGAACAATTCATACCTCCACCGGGAATAATTGCCAACTTTGTCTCAACCAGGCCCATTTTGGCAGAGGAAGCTGAAAAGGAAGGAATAAAATTAAGTAACATCCACATAATCATATTCATTGATGATGACTTTAAAAAGTCAATAAGCATGCTATAAATACAGTAATCCCCTTTACCCACAATTTCTCTGCCCATAGTTTCAGTTACCTGAAGACAAATGCTGTCCGAAAATATTAAATGGGATTGTGCAGAAATAAACAATTCCTCAGTTTTAAAACGGCATTTGTGCTGAGTGTGAGACCTCTCCATCCTGCTGCGCCCACCTGGGCTGTGACTCCTCCCGCTGCGCAGTGTCTCAGGCCGCCCATGTGCCTGCTCATCAGTCACTCAGCAGCCAGGAGGCCCTCAGAGTGAGTGCTCAAGGCACCCCCTTCTTTTACGTAGAAACAGCCCACGTGTGGGAGTAGTGATGCTCGCAGTGTGGAATGCCGGAGAAGCCACAGTGCTTCCTTTCAGTGAGGAGTGTGTGTAAAGGGAAAAACATGGTATGACACAGGGCTCAGTACCACCCAAGCTTCCAGGCTTCCCTGGGGTCTTGGAATGTAGATCCCTGGAATAAGGGAGAACAACTGTATTCTGTTTACTAATTAAATGTGTCACGAGTCCTTTTATCACTTCAGAAGGCATTTGGTTATGAAAATAAGTAACACTCTAAACTATATACAGGGTAGGGCAAAAGCAGTTTTACAACTGTATGTGAAACAGTTTATTCTGATATTATTATTTCTTTATTATGTTGCTTTCCATACGAACAACTGTAAAGCTACTTTTGCCCCACACTGTACATTAAGAGACTCAAGCATTTTCCGCTAGAAGCTGCTTGGCAGAGAGTAATTTTTGATGCCGAAAGACCAAGGTGGTAACTATTGGTACACAATGTGGCCTGACGCTGCCGAGCCACCTGAAGGCGTGGCTCCGGTCATCACCAGGAATGAGGAGAGAGGCTGTGCCGATGAGTAAGAACCCTTCAGTGGGGACAGTTCTCCAGGTCAGGCCGCTTCATGTATCCTGCCGGACACAGCACTTTTCAAGGCCAGGGGGTTTTACTCTCCTGCACTGGACAGGGTGCCTTTTCGTGTTTGTTTTAGGGCTACTTTCAAACACCCTGACTGTCCCTCTACCTGCATGTCCAAAAGCACTGGGACGCGTCCCAGATCCTAGTTCCCAGAAGCTGCATTCTTTCAGAAATGGGTTTCATGCGCCTTAGCTGCGCCACTTCATTTCAGACAAGAGAGAGATCCAAAATAAAGAGGAAAGGGGGAAGGTGTGCATGGACTAGCAACTGCAAATCCCAAGAAAGTTACCATAAAATTCTGAAAAACACAATTCACGGACTCTATGTTTACCAGGCAGCTCCACCAGAAGGAACAGTGGGAACCTGGGAGAAAAGTGAACTACTTCCTGCCTGCTTCCTCCAGTCCCTGGTCCCGGAGCCGAGGGAGCAAGGACCAGCTCTGCCATAGGTCAGGAGGCTGTAGAGGACAAGGCCAGGTGCGGTGCTCTGGCAGGCTGGCAGGCGTGAGGGCTGACACCAGACTGCCTGGTTCCGATCCCAGTTCAGTCATTGATCTGGGGCTGGTTACTCCACCTCTCCACCCGGCTTCCCCGAGCTCCACAGAGTACTCATCTCATCAGGCTGTTGTGAAGATGAAGCGAGTCACCACACGTCAAGTGCTGAGAAGGAAGCTGGGCACCAAGTCAACACTCAGCACATGGCTGGCACTAATCGTTTTCATTATTCTTTTCATAGGCACCTCATCCAATCCTCAGTAAACCCCCAGGAAGAAAGTGAAGCCCCAGGAGATGAAGTTATTATTTCTATAGCTAACGGTAACTAAGTGCATGGACTAGACACATGCCACAGATAAACTCACTCCATCTTCACAACTGCAACCGTGACTTCCCCCAATTCAGAGGAGGAAACTGGTCAAAAAGGGCAGGACCTAAGGTTCACATTCAGTTGTGTCTGACCCAGTTCCTGTTCTCCGTTCCTGCTGATGAGAGTGAACAAGAGACTATAGACAACGGTTTTCTTCACTGGAATCTGAAGCACTTCATTAAGTCCAACAGGTGATTTTTTTTTCTAAATAGTCTACTCAACAACAGGAAAAGAATAAAATATTTGGAATTTTCCGGAGACTAAGAAAAAACACGCCTCATTTTAAAAATGTTATATTAATAGGGTGATTCTCACCTGCCACTCGTATGTCACATGCTAATGCCAGTTCCAGACCACCACCTAGAGCGAGTCCGTCCAGGGCAGCGATTGTCGGCACTGGCAGGTTCGCTGCAATAGAAAGAAGGGTGTCATGCCTCTTTACTAAGTTACCTCACTGTGTAATTGATCTTAGATTTTCTCCTGTAAATATATTTTTAAATGGGCTATTGCATATAGAATTTTGTGTCCCTTTTGCCTTTAACAAAATACCATTTCCTTCATTGTTGTCCCATCATATAAATACGCAATAGTACCTTTAAATCTTCCCATATTATTGAGATACTTTCATAAATACTTTTTGTTGAATCAACAAATTCAGACAGATTTCAAGTCTAAATAATTAGTCCATGAGCCTCCATGGGCTCCCTTGTGCTGAGGACGACCCTCTCATTGGAAGAAGTAACCATCTCCTCCAACAAGACAGAAGCAGCCCGCGTGGCTCGGGGGCATCCACACACTCGCTCTGTCCTTAGTCACCAGCACAGTGCGCAGCCGCTGGGAGGTCACCGGGCCCCACCTCATGCCACCCTTCAGATGGGCGAAGCTCTGAGAAAGCTCCGGCAGCCTACCCACAAGCACGGCGGGGAACAGGTCAGCCAGTCACAGAACACACACCAGGCTCTGCTGAGTGCGGAAACAGCATGGTACTGACTGAGACCACTGTACAGTCAAATACCCAGATTTCACTCCCATAACTGAATGTGGTGTCTGACGTGGGAATGTGAGCTGGGCGACCTGGCGAGGCACAGAAAAGGAAAGCTGCTCACTTCTAGACAAGACGCCACCAGCGCCAGCACCTCAAGGGAACTGACCCCGGAATATTTTCTTCCCAAGCTTAAACCTTCGCTCATGACCCCAGAGCAAAAGACGCTGACACTTGCTACCAAGATTCATAAAAGCATTCTATTTTTCAATGCAAAGCTTCACATTTCCATAGTCAAAAATAACATAGGAAGGGTTCTGCTTCTTAGGACGTGGCGTTAAGAGGCACCATCTCAACTGTCCTCACCACAGAAGAGAGCCGTCAGCTAAGCTGTGGTGGTCATCACACTGCAATATTTAAATATAGCAACTCAACAAATAGACACCTTCAGCTTATATAATGTTATATGTCCATTATACCTCAAGTAAAAAGTAAAATAAAAGTAGGTAAAATAAAAAGGTACCATCCCTAAAAATCTCTCTCCCACAGGCATGTGAAATTCCACAGACCAAAAGGCTCTTCCCTCGAGGCCTTGAAAACATACAAATGTGCTGAAGTGCAGAGACTTCAGTCCTCAGGCTTCTTCTAGGAGCAAAGCCTGCGGAGGCTGGGAGCAGCATGCCCGGCCTGGCACAGCACGGCCCTGTCTGCACCCTCGCAGCACAGCAGGCCGTGGGGCCTGAACCCTGAACGGGCAGCTCAGAGCCCACGGGGCTCCCTCCCTGTGATGTGCTTTAGACCTCGGTGAAGAAACGAACAGAAAGACAGGTTTACAGAGTGTGAGTTTAATGAAAAAACACAACAATGTCTTGGTTCATTTATCTGACAAAAAGGAAGAAAAATCAATAAACAAATATAATGGCAACTTAATCTGAGTGGCTCCCAAGGTCATCTCCAGTCACTACAAATAAAATGGCATCACTTTGTTCCAGCTCTCACCAGACTCCTTCCCCACTACGACCTCCCCAATCTCATCTCTCCCCTCAAAACCCGCCCCTAGGCCTCGCTGTGGCCTCAGCTCGTCCACCTCTAAGCTTCTGGGCCCACTCCCACTTACCTCCCCTCACAGCTCTAGTCCCACTGCAACTCCTGATACTGTGCTTGCTCCGCTTACCAGTGACACCATGAGACTGTCCCATAACCAATGGGCATCACCTGGTCCCCAGTAAACTGAAGATCAGAGACATTCGCCTTGGAAACTCCTCCTTGAACACACTCTTCATCTGCCTGCTAGGGCCCTCCCTCGTCTTTCCTGCCTTCCCATCTCCCTCTGGTTAGGTCTCAGCCTTCCTCCCCTCTCAATAGGACTCTACCAGGAGATCTCATTCCCACCCTAACTTTTACCCCCCTATTTAAATACCAACAATGTCCCAATTTCTACCCAAACATCTCTCTAAACTGAATCTCTATGGCCACCTGCTTGTAAGACATCTCCAATGAAAAGCTTTATCGTGCTCAAACCAACTTCTTACCAATCCTTCTTCTAGTGACTATATCACATTTGGTAGCACCTCCATCCATGTTACCCAAGCAGGCACCCTGAAGTCCTCCCGGTGTCCTCCTTTCCAATGCCTTGCACCCTACTGCTCTCTGAGTCCTGTCCACCAGCTCACACATCTGTAGTCCCCCTCCCTTTCCAAAGCCAGGGTCCCGGGTACCTCATTTCTCACCAGCAGGAAGTCTCAAATTGACCTTGCTGCAATTTTCCCCTTCATATTACCTGCCAGATAATCTTCCTAAAGTGCAAACATAGTTATGCTATCCCACTATTTAAAACTGAAAACTGACCGGGCCGGTGTGACTCAGTGGTTGACTGTTGACCTATGAATGGGTCACGGTTTGATTAACGGTCAGGGCACACGCCTGGGTTGCAGGCTCCATCCCCAGCAGGGGGCATGCAGGAGGCAGCCGTCATCATTGATCTTTCTCTCTCTCCCTTCCTCTCTGAAATCAATAAAAATACATTAAAAACAAAACAAAACAAAACCTGTACAATGATGTATTCCACATTGAGGATAAAAAGGGAGAAACCTCATAGCACAGCACAGGAAGCACCTGATGAACTCAGTTCTGTCCACCTGCACAACCTCCTCTCCAAGCTCAGACACCTACTCTGTGCTTCAGCCCCAAACTACTTACAGCCCCCAGAAGGCATTTCCATCCACAGCTGTGCACAAGCCACGCTCTGCCTGGAATGCCTCGCTAGCCCCTGCTGCCTTTCGAGGCATTGCTCCTCCAAGTCCCTCCTGTCGTGCTTCCATGGCACTCTGTGCACACTTCCTCTCAGCAGCCAGCTCATGGCCATTCTGAAACAAAGGCCAGTGACGTCACACCAATGGTGGTCAGCAGGGTGCTTCTTACCACCCGGGACAAACCACAAGGTTTTTCACTGCTTCTGCTGTCTCCCTTATGCTGAACCTGGTATTCTCCCTACTTTTCTTTTTATTAATAACTTCTTTCACTTAATATTTTTAAATGGCATGAATATCAGCAGGCTACAGAGCTACGGAAAAGAAACGGCAGCATTCCTAAGCTTTCAGAGCAACAGGAGGGAAGGGCGGGTATTCTCTCCTTGCTGTGGGAAAATGCTGGCATGGGGAGTGCTAAAGGCACTCAAATAACTGTTGCAAGCTGACTCTTCTTAGAAAGAGAGATAACAAAAGTGAGTTTTAAAGGTCCCCCAAACGCAAACTCAGGCCTGAAATATGTGTACTACTAAGTTCCATTTCTGAAAATTCCAACCCATCAACACTAATAAAAGAGAAAAATGGTAATTGGCGTACGACGATACCCTTTTCATTGGCTAATCAGGGCTATATGCAAATTAACTGCCAACTAAGATTGGCAGTTAACTGCCAACAAGATGGCGGTTAATTTGCCTATGTAGGCACAATGCAGGGAGGCGAAAGGGAAAGCAGGAAGAAGCCCCCTGCCACTGACAGTGATCAGAAACCCAGGGGGGAGCTAAGAGCTGGGGGGCAGGGCAAAGGTGGCCCTGGGGCTGCCTTTGCCCTGCCCCCCAGCCATGATCGGAGAATCAGGTGGCTTTGCCGGCCTGGCCAGTGATAGCAGGAAGTAGGGGTGGAGCCAGCGATGGGAGCTGGGCACAGTCGAAGCTGGCAGTCCCGGGAGCTAGGGGCCCCTTGCCTGGGCCTAAAGCGGAGCCCACGATCGCGGGGCCGCTGCAGCTGTGGGTCCCCGCTGTCCGGGCCGAATGCCTCAGCCAGAGGCATCCTGCAGGGGCAGGGGCAGAGCCCGCGCAATCGCGGCGCCCCCCGCTGCCACTGCAGGTCCCCGCTGCCTGGGCCAGACACCTAGGCCAGAGGCGTGAGGCCTGGGCAAGGGGCCGATCCTGCGATTGGAGGGTGATGGGGGTCAACGCCTGAGGGCTCCCAGTATGTGAGAGGGGGCAGGCTGGGCTGAGGGACACTCCCCCCACACACACCCAGTGCACGAATTTTGTGCACCGGGCCCCTAGTCTAATATAATAATAGAGGAATACGCAGGTTAGCCGGGATGCCGTTAACATCACGACCAATCTACAAGGGGCAGAGAGCTACAGGAGGGCGGGGAAGAGAGCTACGAGCACACGGATTCGTGCACAGTGCTATTAGCAGTAAATAAATAGGAACAAATTGATGTGATATATATGGAAAGGGGATTTTTCTTCACATCAAATTGTGCACTGATAATAAAGACTAAGTAGAAGGGCTGAAGGAATAAATCGGCTGTAAATTACAAAAGTAATGTTCCATACCTTCCTAAGCCTTGAAGCACAACAGAAAGAACACGGGAAGTTTACAATTCTTGGTCATTTACAATGTTCTTAACACTGCAACTCAGAGGAACAAATGCCTCAAAAAGAGTTGGCAAGGCTTCACTCTCCATTTTGATAGTATTCTCAAATCAATATACTTACAAATATGACAGTTAGCCGACAGAAAGTTTAAAATCTTTATTCTAAAAAATATAGTCATTAAAAAATTTTACTGTACATAAAAAACACAAATAAAATTAGTTAAATGCCCTCCCTTCCCCATCACTGTGAAAGTTACTATAAGCTAACCTTATGCTGATAAAACAAATGATGTGGAAGGTAGCAGGTTCTACATAACTTAGAGTATGGGATTTACATGATGGAGTGATAGAAAATGAGTAGAAATAAACAAATGCAAATATGCTGATCTGGGAAGTGAGGGGGCAGGAGTGACTGAAATGAATCTTCTCATTGCTTAAGTATTCTTAATTTTGAAATCAGAGAATATAACACTTTTCCTCCACATACTTAAACTTTTGGAAGTAATAAAATTTTCAAGCTGCTGTAGGTCAGTGGTTAGAGCACTGGCCTGAGCACCTTGCAGGCTCGAATCCTGGTCAAGGGCACATACCTGGGGTGCAGGTTTGATCCTCAGCCCTGGTAGGGGTACATGCTAGAGGCAACCAAACGATGTATCTCTCTCACATTGATGTTTCTCTCTCCTCCTCTCTCTCTCTCCCGCCCCAACCTCCCACCCTCTCTAAAAATCAATGGGAAAATGTTTTTAAATTTGACAGTTAAGACCTTAAGAAATTTTCTCAAGAGAATAGAAGTTTTTAAAATTATAACTTATATGAAATACATAATACAAAATGACAAGAAATGTGGGGGTCCTTATAAAAAAAAAGGAAATTAACACACTCAAATCATTAAATAAACTACGTGGTACTTTCAAATATTAATTAACATAAATTAGCATTGTACAAATCATTAAATACATTTTTCTTCCTAAAGAATTATTTAATATTACAGCTTAGTATTCAATGAGCAATTGAATTTCAACCATTTTAAAAGATTATGAATCCTGAAATTATACATAATCCTAATATTTCTCTGATTTTCTTTCTTTTTAAAAAATTAATTAATTACAGTTGAAAGATGTTTTTCTTAGTAAATTTTTTTCAGGAAAATATGAGTCATCTCAAAATACGTTAGTTTCATAGTTAACAACTGGGTTTTATAGCTCGTATTTCTACCTGGGAGCATTTAATAATCTTAGTGAAAACTCAATAAAGCATACCGTTAGGAAGGCAGGTTATTAGTTTCAAAGAACTGAGAAATATCAAAATGGCAGTTGTATAGGAAAGAGTGAACCGAATGAAAGAGGGCCTGTCAGGAGCAAAGGCCCTCCCAAAGGCAATAGGAAGAAAGTGTGACTCAACGTTATGCAACCAACAGGATCAGATGCTATTTTTGAGTGCAGTACTAGGAAGTAAGCCAGGCATGACAAAGAAGACAATAATCCTTTGAAATGCTCCTAAAAATATAAAGCAAACAATGAAAGTTTTGCTATTTTAAAAAGAAAATAAAAGAGGTACAAGGGGAGGCTCTGTCTATTCAGGGGTTTGCAGGACACCCACGGGGAAGATAGCTGAGGCCAGAAAACCATGAATGTGGGGAAAAGGAAAGACAGGGTCTGCTTTCAACTCTGAGGTACAATACATAATGTAAGTTTTTGGATGTTTCTAAAAATATGAACAGGCTAATTGCTACAAAAAAAAAATGCTAGTGTCAGTCATGATTTTTAAATTTGGTTTTGTTTAAAGCAGTGGTCGCCAACCTTTTGGACCATACGGACCACCAGTGGTCCGAGGACCACCAGTTGGCGACCACTGGTTTAAAGAATAGTGTTCTTATACAAAACTGAAAAATCAATATTTCAAAAGAAATGCCCTTATAGTATACTGGTAGTCTAACTTTATTGGAATCATTCAAGAATAGAAACAAAATCAAGATTGGCTGAAAACTAAATGGTGATGGACAGATACTTCATTTGAACATACAATACAGTGTACAGATAATGTGCTGTAGAATTGTGAATCTGAAATCTATCATATTTTGTTAACCAGTGTCACCCAAAAAAATTCAATTTAAAAAAAGACTTAAGCTCTGTCTGGTGTGGCTCAGTTGTTTGGGTGTTGTCTTGTGCACTGAAAGGTTTGCTGGTTCAATTCCTGATCAGAGCACATGGGCTTGATCCCCAGGTGCCAGGCGTTCAGGAGGCAGCAGATTGATGTTTCACTCCCACATCAATGTTTTATTCTCACATCGATGTCTCTCTCTCTCTCTCTCTCTCTCTCTCTCTCTCTCTCTCTCTCTCTCTCTCTCTCTCTCTCTCAAAAAAAAGTCAATTAAAAAATCTTAAAAAACATTTATGTGAGAAAAACAGGGCCCAGGCTGGGGAGGAGCCTGCAACCAAGGTATGTTCCCTTGACCGGAATCGATCCTGGCACTCTTTGGTCTGACGTTCTATCCACTGAGCCGAACAGGCTAGGGCTACAGCCACTTTTTACAACATTCCTCAGATAATGAGTTTTGTCCAAACCCAGTAAAAATCCAACCAGGATGCCCTGGCTGGGTGGCTTAGTTGGTTTGAGTGTTGTCCTCTACACCTAAAGGTTGCAGGTTTGATCCCCAATCAGGCACATGTGGGAGGCAACTGATCTCTCTCACATGGATTTTCTCTGTCTTTCTTTCTCTCTCCCTTCCTCCCTCTCTAAAAATCAATGAACAGAAAAACATCAATGAGGATTAAAAATGGCAGCAAAGTGGATGCTGCACAGACATGCTCCCAGGAACAAACTGGTATTACAACTAAAATATAGAAAAACTTCCTGACTAATCAATGGAAAACTCGCAGGAAAAAACCCTGATACCCAAGGACTGAATGTGGAGACCACAAAGAGAAAGGTAGGAGGAGGGGAGGCACAAAAGGGCTGGCAGGGCACCCACAGACAGCAACTGAAGTCTTGGAGAGATACCGCAGCTGTGGGGGGTTGCCACTGAGAACTGTGGGATCTAACCCCAAACCTGGGCCCCCCAGTAGAGAGCACCAGAACTGAGAAGGGTACTCACATAAAACTGGCTGTGAAAAGCAGTGAGGTGCTGTCTGCTAGGGAGTAACAGCTGAAAATTTAGGCGCTCTCTTAAAGGGCCAACTCACTAAACTCCCTGTGGAGCCACCACATTGGGCTCCAGCAGAGGGAGGGTGAAGCAGACTAAAGTTGTGAGAGCAGAAGCCAGGACTAGGGACTCAGGGGATAGAGCTCAGAAGGCAGACACCACAACTTTCCTAGGCTGAGTCATTCCCTCATGCTGCAGAGGACATCTTTCCCACATAGACATCTGCCTCTCCTGGGGGGAAGACAGTTGACACACCCTATTGGAAAACAACTTGTCCTGAGGCCACCTAAGAGATTGAAAGTAACAATTAGCCTCCAGGCAGAAGGAGGCTAATTTCAACTGCCCCACCCTGTTGAAAAAAACCTCTCGCTACACCTGAGGACAATTGCCTGGGGAGCAATTCAAGACGGAATCCTATCAGTCTGTAGGCAGAGGCAGTCTCTGGAGGCTTTGAGTCTTTGCCTGATCTAATGAGTCAGAAACAGCCTTTAACAGTCTTGCACTAGAGATTGAGAGGTGTAGAGGCTCTACCTAATACATACTCACAAACCCAAATGGGAAATAAAGAGACAAAGAAACAAACCCCAAATGAAAGGATTAGAGAATTCTCCAGAAGAAGAGATAAATGAAGCAGAGATAAGAAATTTATCCAAATCAGAGTTCAGAATAATGATGGTAAAAATGCTCAACAGCATGAAAAAAGATAAAATAACTATGAAAAAAGAACAGTTTAAGATAAAGAATGGTGTAACACAAAAAAAGAACACACTGGAAGGAATACACAACAGATTAGGGGAAGCTGAGTTTTGAATCAGTGAATTAGAAGACAGAGTTGAAAATACCACTCAATTAGAGAGCCAAAAAGAAAAAAAACAATTAAAAGACAGGAGAACAGCTTAAGGGAGCTGTGGCACAATGTGAAACGTAACAATATTAGAATAGCAAGTGTGCAAGAAGAGGCAGAAAGGCATAGAGAAGATGTTTGAAGAAATAATGGCAGAAAACTTCCCTAACCTGGTAAAGGAAAGAGTCACATAAGAGCAGGAGGCACAGGGAACCCCAAACAAGAAGAACCCAAACAGGCCCACACCCAGACACATCATAATTAAAATGTCAAAAATTAAAGACAAAGAGATAATCTTAAAGGCAGTAAGAGAAAAGGAAACTGTTACCTACAAAGGAGTTCCCATAAGGCTGACACCTGATTTCTCACCAGAAACTCTACAGGCCAGAAGGGAATGGCATGAAGTGCTCAAGGTGATGGAAAGCAAGGATCTGAGACCAAGATTACTATATCCAGCAAGGCTGTCATTCAAAATAGAGTCAAATAAACAGCTTCCCAGACCAAAAAAAAAAAAGGCTAAAAGAGCACCTCACCACCAAGCCAGCATTACAAGAAATGCTAACATGATTGCTGTAATGAGAAGAAGAAACAGAGAGAGAAACCTAGCCTTAAAATGACAATAAATAAGTATCTATCAATAATAACCCTAAATGTAAATGGATTAAATGCTCCAATCAAAAGGCGGGTAGCTGAATGGATACAAAAACATGACCCAAATATATGCTGTCTACAAGAGACCTACCTCAAAACAAAAGACACACACAGGATGAGAGTGAAGAGATGGAAAAAAATTTTCCATACAAATGGAAAAGATAAAAAAGCTGGAGTAATATTAATATCCAACAAAATAGACTTTAAAATGAAGGCCATCACAAGAGACAAGAAAGGTCACTACATAATACTAAAGGGATCAATCCAACAAGAGGTTATAACCCTGGTAAACATATATGACCCAATATAGGAGCACCTAAATATGTAAAAAAAAACTTCTAGAGGACTTTAACAGAGAGATCAACAACAATACAGTCATAGTAGGGGACTTTACCATCCCTCTGACTTCCCTGGATAGATCTTCCAAACAAAAACTTAACAAGGAAACAGAGACTCTATAAGGACACACTGGATCAGATGGATTTAATTGACATTTATAGACCATTTCACCCCAATAGAGCAGAATATACGTTCTTCTTAAGGGAAGAAGGATCAGTCACAAAGACAGACCACATGTTAGGACACAAAACAAGTCTCTACAAGTTCAAGAAGACTGAAATCTTATTAAGTATCTTCTCAGACCACAGTGGAATGAAATTAGAAATCAACTACAGTAAAAACGCCCCAAAACATTCAAACACATGGAGGCTAAATAGTATGTTATTAAACAACCAGAGGCCTATTGCACGAAGAGATTTGTGCAATAGGCCTTCCCTTCCCCTGGCTGCTGGCACCGGTTTTCCTCCGGCACCCAGGACCCAGGCCTTCGCTCCGGACAGAGCCTTCAGTCTTTGCGGCTCTGGACGGAGCCTTCAGTCTTCACTCTGCCACTTTGCCCCTATGTATGCAAATTAACCGCCATCTTTGTTGGGTTAATTTGCATACTCTCCTGATTGGCTGGTGAGCATAGTGGAGGGGCAGTCAATTTACATGTTTGTCTATTATTAGGTAAAAATGAATGGATTACCAATGAAATCAAGAAAGAAATCAAAAGCTTCCTGGAAACAAATGAAAATGAACACACAACAACCCAAAATCTCTGGGACACTGCAAAAGCAGCCCTGAAAGGGGAGTTCATAGCTCAACAGGCATACTTCAAAAAACAAGAAAAATCAGCAATTGCCGGGAGCCGGTCCATCCTTGCTGTTTCAAGGGACCTGGCATATTTGGCATACGGTTCTTAATATGTTTGCTCACCTTCTTGGCACTGTGTTTTAACCAAAGTCACCTCTCCGAGAAAGGTTGAATCCCCAGGTAGGGATTTTCCCCTGAAGTTAGGGAGGGAATAAAACCCCTCAACTAAGTGCCAGGCGGGTAATTAATCCCTTTAACTACGAACAATCATGCTTAAACTACATAATCTTTTCTCCCTGGAATGGAGATAAGAAACGCCCTAACCTTTGTAATAGAGATTGATAGGGTTGAATCAACTGGTATAAATACAGTTGTAACAAGACAGAAACACTCAGAACTCAGAACACAGAACTAAGGACACAGGGCTTGGAAGACAGGACCAAGAGAGACAGAGCCTAGGCACAGAACCTACACAGAATGTTCTCTAGAGACAGAAGAACTTCGCTGGCGAGAGCATGCCGGAGGATCCTGGACAGGGACTGGCCTCGGAGCCTGGAGGCGGAGCCTGGCGAAAGAGCATGGCAGGGATCCTGGACTGAACCTGACTGCGGAGATTGGCAAGAGAACCTGACCAGGACCTGGCCACAGAACCTGGCTGGAGATCCGAAGCAGAACCTCTCTGGAGATCGAGACCATTCCTTCTTCACCGACTCCGTCCACACCTTTGGGGACCCCTGGACCTGCTGGGGTTGGACCCGGCAAGCAATAAACTATTTAACCCTACAACTTGAAGAACTAGAAAGAGAACAACAAGAAAAGCCCAGAGTAAGTAGAAAGAAGGAAATAATAAAGAGTAGAGCAGAAATAAATAACATAGAGACTAAAAAAACAATACAAAAAAAAAATCAATGAAACCAAGAGCTGTATCTTTGAAAGGATAAACAAAATTGATAAACCATTAGCCAGACTCATCAAGAAACAAAGAAAGAAGACCTAAATAAATAAAATCAGAAACGAAAGTGGAGAAGTAACCCCTGACACCACAGAAATACAAAGGATTGTAAGAAAATACTACGAACTACTGGTATATGCCAACAAGCTGGACAATGTGGATGAAACAGACAAGTTCCTAGAAAAATATAATCTTCTGAAACTAAATCAGGAAGAATCAAAAAAACCTGAATAGGCCAATAACAACTGATGAAAGAGAAGCAGTAATGAAAAAACTTCCACCAAACAAAAGCCCAGGTCCACGTGGCTTCACAGGGGAGTTTTATCAAACATTCAAAGAAGAATTAACATCACACTCCTTAAACTATTTCATAAAATCCAAGAGAAAGGAACACTTCCAAACTCTTTTTACGAGGCCAGCATTATCCTAATTCCAAAACCAGATAAAGACACTACAAAGAAAGAGAATTACAGGCCAATATCTCTGATGAACATAGATGCTAAAATCATCGAACAAGATATTAGCAAGTCACAACCAGCAATACATTAGAAAGATTAGACACCATGACCAAGTGGGATTTATTCCAAGGATGTAAGGCAGGTACAATATGTGTAAATCAATAAATGTGATACATCACATAAACAAATTGAAAATCAAAAATCACATGATCACATCAATAAATGCAGAAAAAACATTCAACAAAATCCAACACCCATTTTTGATAAAAACTCTCAGCAAAGTGGGAATAGAGGGAGCATATCTCAACATGATAAAGGCCATATATGACAAACCTACAGCCAATATCATACTCAATGGGCAAAAACTAAAACCATTTCCTGTAAGAACAGGAACAAGACAGGGATGCCCACTTTCACCACTCCTATTCGACATAGTACTGTAAGTGCTAGCCATAGTGATCAGACAAGAAGAAATAAAAGGCATCCAAATTGGAAAAGAAGAAGTAAAACTGTCATTATTTACAGATGACATGATATTGTATATAGAAAACCCCAAAGACTCCATTAAAAAACTACTAGGCTTAATAAATGAATTCGGCAATGTAGCAGGATACAAAATTAACACCCAGAAATCTACGGCTCTTTTATATACCAATTAGTGGCCCAGTGCACAAAATTCTTGCACATTAAAAGGGGATTAATTCGAGGAAATATTTTAATATTGCTATTTGCCCTTTCTCTATAATAGAAGTGTCACAGATTAAAGGAAATTAGTAAAATGTATATGAAAATCTTCCTCCTGTCAGAGTCTGGGGTGCACCACGGGACCCAGAGTCAAGTCTCCACCCACCCACGTGCGCCTTGAAATCACGTGGGACCCAGACCCGGCCAGCCCCACCCCACTGGGCTAGATCCAGACCCAGCCAGTCCCACCCTTGTCAAGCCCCGCCAGGTGTGAGGCGCAGCCTCAGGTCCCCTGGCCCGGCGCCAGGGCGGGGGGTGCGGCCTGAGGTCCCCCAGACCAGGCCAGGGGGAGGGGCACGCCTTGAGGTTCCCCATCAAGCCCCAGCAGGCAGGGGACGCAACCTGAGATCCCCTGTCAAACCCCACTGGGCGAGGGGGACGCAGCCTCAGGTCCCCCAGCCTGGCACCAGGAGGGGGGCGCAGTCTCAGGTCCCCCATCAAGCCCTGCCAGGAGAGGGGCACAGCCTCAGGTTCCCTCATCACGCCCCGCTGCAGCCCATGGCAATGGGAGCAGCCTGAGGTCCCCCGGCCCAGCACTGGGGTGGGGAGGAGCACCTTGAGGTCCCCCGTCAAGCCCCACTGGACCAGGGGTGCAGCCTCAGGTCCCCCAGCCTGGCACCGGGACGGGGGTTACAGCCTCAGGTTCCCTGGCCCAGTGCTGGGGCCGGGGGCATGGCCTGAGTCCCCCATCAAGCCCTACCGGACGGGGGGCACACCTTGAGGTCTCCTGTCAAGCCCTGCCAGGTGGGGGGCACAACCTCAGGTCCCTTGGCCTGGTGCCAGGGTGGGGGGGCATGTCCTGAAGTCCCCCGTCAAGCCCCGCTGGGTGGGGGGAGCAGCCTGAGGTCCCCTGGCCAGGCGCTGGGTGGGGGGGCATAGCCTGAGGTCCCCCATCAATCCCTGCCTGTTGGGGGGGCATGGCCTGAGGTCCCCTGTCCTGGCACCAGGGCAGGGGGAGCAGCCTGCGGTCCCTCTCAAGCCCCACAGGAGATGGGGGCTGAGGGGGGCACAGCCTCAGGTCCCAGCTGATTGCTCGTTAAGGCTCCTTACAGGAGCTCGGCCTCTGCTGTGGGTGCAGCCATCTTGTGTTACAGAAACCGCCCCCCCCCCCCACCGTGGGCGCCACTATCTTTGTGGCAGAGTGACAGTCAATTTGCATATCCCCTCTTTATTATATAGGACTAGAGGCCTGGTGCATGAAAATCGTGCACGGGTGGGGGGTCCCTCAGCCCGGCCTGCACCCTCTCCAATCTGGGACCCCTACACCTTTTTCTTATCTAGCTAACCTCTTCACATTTAAAAAAATTAACTGAAATACCACTTACTCTAGGAAATCCTCTTGGAACAAATCTCTTTACAATCTGTATTAAGTATTTTCATAGTATACCATTCTTTTTCTTTAGCAGCAACTTAGAGTGGATGCAATGTGCTTCTCATTCTTGCCTCTGAATTCTTTCTTGTTGCTCTTGTAATAGCAAAGCTTATCCAATTTACATTTGCACTTCAAGGGCTTATATTTCTAGTGGGCTCCCTGCTTTTTTTTTTAAGCAATAAATTTGGGTTTTGATAGTAAGCCTCACTTGTAATCAAGCCTGTAGGTCTCCCTATCTGAATATTTCTATAATACCTATCACTTTAGCATACCAAAGATTGTGTTCATTTATAGAAAATAACACTAAATGTCACCTGATCATTTGATCTTCTAGTAATATTTTATAGCAAGATGTATTCTAGTAATTTAACTATTACAAAACTGAGGCATGCAGAAATAAATCACATTGAACAATAAAGAATGTCTCAAATATCAAAGCATAGTACATTTAGGGCCCCCCTTGTTCTGTGCCTCAAATATCATAGCATTTTCCAATGTTATCTCCGATAAGGGTTTAAGCTCCAAAATTTATAGGGAACTCATATAACTTAACAAAAGATAAATAATCCAATAAAAAAAATGGGCAAAGTACCTAAATAGACACTTTTTGAAAGAGGACATAAGGCCAAGAGACATATGAAAACATGCACAAAGTCACTAATCATCCGAGAGATGCAAATCAAAACAACAATGTGGTACCATCTCACACCTGTCAGAATGGCTATCAACAAATTGACAAAGGACAACTGCTGGTGAGGATGTGGAGAAAAAGGAACCCTCGTGCACTGCTGGTGAGAATGCAGACTGGTGCAGCCACTGTGGAAAATAGTATGGAATTTCCTCAAAAAAATTAAAGATGGAACTCCCATTTGACTCAGTAATCCCACTTATAGGAATATATCCCAAGAAAACAGAAACACCAATCAGAAAGGACATATGCTCCCCTATGTTCATAGCAGCACAATTTACAATAGCTAAGATCTGGAAACAGCCTAAGTGCCCATCAGTAGATGAATGGATTAGAAAACTCTGGTATATCTACACAATGGAATACTACGCTGCTATAAAAAAGAAGGAATTCTTACCATTTGCAACAGCATGGATGGAGCTGGAGGGCATTATGCTAAGTGAAATAAGCCAGTCAGCGAAAGACAAATATCACATGATCTCACTCATTTGTGGAATATAATGAACAACATAAACTGATGAACAAAAGTAGAGCCAGAGAAAAAAATATTTTAGAATATAATAGACGTAATCCTGTTATTTGCAGATTTTTAATATTTCCTACAACTTTTGTGATATTACACTATGTTAGTACAGTTTTGGTAATATTATATCTAAAATCTTTTTTTCTTGAAATATTAATGTTTATTGCATGTAATATTATATTTAAAATTGTTTTCCTTGAAATATTAATGTTTACTGCAAGTAACATTATTATATTTAAAATAGTTTTTCTTGAAATATTGTTTATTGCATGTAACATTATTACATTTAAAATCGTTTTTCTTGAAATATTAATGTTTATTGCATGTAAATGGCTATTTTGTACCTACAATCTGGTAATAGATTTATTTTGTATATTGTAAAAAAAATTAAAAAATAAGTAAAATTTTTTTTAAAAGAATACAAAAAAAAAATAAAAATCAATGACCATATCCTCGGGTGAAGATTAAGAAAAAACTCCAACCAGGGCATAACTAATTCCACTGGAGACTCTGCTCATTTTATCTACTTGGGAGAAAGTTCCAGACAAATGAGGAAGACACCTTTAAAAAAAAAACTTAAAAAAAAAAGACTTAAATGTAAGACCCAAAACCATAAAACTCCTAGAAGAACACACAGGCAGTAAACTCTCTGGCATGGCTCTGAGTAATATATTTTCTGATATATCTCTTCAGAGAAGAAGATATATAACAAAAGAAAAAATAAACAAATAAGACTACATCAAACTAAAAGTTTTTGCACAGCAAAGGAAACCCATCAACAAAACTCAAAAACAACCCACTGACTGGGAGAATGTATTCTTCAATGATACATCCAATAAGGGGTTAATATTCACATTTTATAATGAACTCATATAATTTATAATTAACACCAACTCCCCCCCAAAAAAACAAACTAATTTAAAAATGGGCACAGGACCTCAATAGACATTTATCCAAAGAAGACATACAGATGGCCAACAGACATATACTAGTAATAAGATGCTCAACATCACTAATTATCAGAGAAAGGCTAATTAGAACCACAATAAGATATTACTTCACACCTGTCAGAATGACTATTATCAATAAATCAATAAACAACAAATGCTAGTGAGGATGTGGAGAAAAAGGAACCCTCGTGTACTGTTGGTGGGATTGTAAATTGGTGCAGTCACTATGGAAAGCTGTATGGAAGTTCCTTAAAAAATTAAAATGAGAACTACCTTATGACCCAGCAATTACGCCTCTGGGTGTAATCCAAAATACTAATTCAGAAGGATATATGTACTCCTATGTTCACTGAAGCTTATTTGCAATAGCCAAGATATGGAAGCAACCTAAGTGCCTATCAACAGAAGATTGGATAAAGAAGATGTGGTACATACATACCATGGACTATTCCTCAGCCAAAACAACAACAATGAACTCTCACCATTGCGACGATATGGATGGACCTAGAGGGTATTATGCTAAGTGAAATAAGTCAGACAGAGAACACAAACACCATATGATTTTACTTATATGTGGAACCTAAAGAACAAAATAAATGAACAAACAAAACAGAAACAGTCATGGATACAGAGAACGAACTGAGGGTAGTTAAAAAACAGTCACAGGGGCCCTGGCTGGTGTGATCAGTGGTTAGAGTGCCAACCTGTGAACTAAAGGATTAGGGGTTCGAGTCCCAGTCAAAAGCACATAACTGGTTTGCAGGTTAGATACCCTGTGTGCAGAAGGCTACCAATCAACGTGTCTCTCTCACATTGATGTTTCTCTCTCTGTCTCTCTCTCCCTTCCTTCCTCCCTCCCTTCCACTCTCTCTAAAAATCAATGGGAAGAATGTCCTTGGGTGAGGATTAAGAACAATAACAACAACAAACAGTCACAGGGATATAAAGCACACGTAGGGAATACAGGCAATAATACTGTGAGAACTATGCAGGTGCCCAGTAGGTGTAGACTTATCAGGGGATCCCTTTGTAAATTATTTAAGTGTCTAACCACTATGCTGTACACCTGAAACTAATATAAAGTAATACTGAGTGACAACTGTAATCAACAAAACTTTCTTTAAAAAGAAGTTAACTGAAAATACAATAAATTCCTAATTATCTCTAAGTTCAGTTAAAATTTTACCTTCAGCTAAATGTATTCTGCTCCACTCCCATTATCCATTTTCAAAGGAATGACAAAAGCCAAATAAAACTACCTGCCCCAAGTGGCTCAGCTCTCCGGGAGGTCCAGCCAAGCCATGGAGAAAGGAGCCCGCCTGGATGCCAACAAGCACGCCCACTTCATCTCCAAGACTGGCTGGCGGCCTGCAAGTGGGAGCACAGCTCCCGGGAGTCAGAAGAGTGACCACTGTGCGTGTGAACAGCTGCTTGATTTGTCTAAGCTTATCATTCACCTGCCTTTCTATATGGCTACTTATGCATCTAGAAAATACTAGAAAGTGCTTACTGTGTGTGCCACTATTCTCCGCACCTTACAAATACTATCCCCCCGCTCCTGCCAGCCTTATGACAGGGGAACTCTCCTGGCCTTTATTTTACAGACGGAGGGGACACTGGTTAAGTGCCTGGTACGGCCACAACTGGAGCATAGGTGGTCTGGCTTCAGGTCTTGTTCATAACCAGTGCTGCCTAAAACCAGTTCTCACCGCCAGGACCCAGAGCTCCTGAGGTAAGAGTCAGCATCGTAACCCATCCTACCATCTTCCCATCCTTCCATCCTCCCATCCACCCATCCTTCCATCCTTCCATCCTTCCCTAAGGGGCCATGGCTGCGTATCTGAGGACAGGGAGATGCTGCGTGCCCTCAGGAAGCCTGATGTGCACGCTGGCTCTGTGCCCTGCGAATTCCTGGAGACTCAGAGTGACCCCACAGCTAAGTGAGTCCAACCAGGGGCATCTCAGGAACCGGGTGCAAGGCATCAGTCAGCTGACGGGGATACTGACTTGTGTTCTCCTGGGAACTGTAGATCCACTGTCCCCAGCACAGGACTGTATAGATTATGAAAGTAGGCAAGGCCAACCCCCGAGCATCCTCTTCCTACCAAAATTTGAGATCGAGAAAGCCTCCTGGGAAAATGCAGAGAGGCCCTGGGCGAAGTGAGCTCCACAGCTCCCGCTCGCAGCCCTGTCTGGAAGGTGACGGTAAACGTACCACCTTCACGGTCACTATTGCTCGAGAGGCAGCAAAGCTCCGGCGGCACTGCAAATGCTCCTGAGCATGGCCAATGCAGTTCTTCCCATTTCTGATAAAAATCTAACACTAGAGGTAGTTTATTTTCACGTGGCAGGAAAAAATATATCATTACCTCCTGCTTCATTAGTCACAGGCTATTCAAAGTGTGAACAAGCAGCATTAGAGTCACCTGGAAAGTTGTTCAAATGTAGACTCCCAGGCCCACCCTGCCTCCTGGACCAGGATCAGCACTTTAACAAGACCCCCCAGGAGAAGGTCTGGACACCAGGAACCAGGACCTGATCACCTCCCCTCCCAGGGGGAGCGCTGACCCACCCACTGCACTGAGAGGGAGGAAAAACCGACCTGGATGGGCTCCTGTGCAAAGAAGCAAAAGTTCACACACACGTGTCTGCAGCAGCTGCATGTGCAGCTGACCAAGCTGCACCCCCCAAATGTCCCACACAACACCGTCCCACAATGAGACCCTGCTCAGCAGTAAAAGCAGCCAATACTCACACATGCTAGACATCGGTGAGCTCCAAAAAGAATACGCTGACAGAAAGATGACATACAAAATAATCCACACTGTGTTCCATTTTTAAAATTCTTAAAATGGAAACTAGTCTCTAGTGAAAGAGAGCAACTGGGCAGTTGTCTGGGGAAAGTGGGGCAGGGACAGGAGAGAGGGATTGCCAAGGGTGCGGAAGCTTCTGGAGTGATGGATATGCTCACCCCGACGGGTGATGGCCTCACCACTCAGCTACCACATGTACACGTCAGTACATACAATTCACGTATGTCAATTACACCTCAATCATGTTTTTAAAATTACATGACTTGATTAATATAAAAATGCTAAGTCCAACAAAAGAAAATATTCTCATTTCCTGATTTTTTAAAAAGTGCATATTTTTATTGATTTCAGAGAGGAAAAGAGAGAAAGAGAGATAGAAACATCAACGATGAGAGAGAATCATTGATCGGCCGCCTCCTGCATGCCCCGCACTGGGGATGGAGCCCACAACCCCAGCACGTGCCCTGACTGGGAATCAAACCACGACCTCCTGGTTCATAGGTCGACACTCAACCACTGAGCCATGCCGGCTGGGCTCATTTCCTGATCTTTTATAAATAGAGGTTGAGTGATGTAATTTAAAATTAATAAATCAAGTAATATACATATGAGTCCATTTTAACTTATAGATAAAACACTAAGAAAAAATGATGGGATCAGAGAAAGGGAAGAATCTAAAACAAGAAATAGACAATTGTGTCACTGCTCGGAGTGAGAAGTCATCAGAGCTCTCTAAGGGACAGAGGGCCAAGGACACTAGAGTATGTTATAACAATGAAGATGAACGATGGGACAGAATACAACCCTGTCCCATTACTAGAATAAGCCCACAAGCAGACAAGACGAACAGATACACACAGTACATACAAGATAATCCTATATAATAAAAGAGAAACATGTAAATTGACTGTCCCTCCACTACACTCACCAGCCAATCAGGAGTATGTATGCAAATTAACCCGATAAATATGGTGAGTTAATTTGCATACACAGGTGTCAAGCGCCCCGGGAGGCGAGGCCAGCCGCGCCAAACCACACCCGCAGGCTCCCAGGACCTTCGCCGGTGGAGAAAAGAGCGGGAGAGCAGGCGGAGAGCGGGAGGTTTGGAAGACTTGGCAGAGCAGGAGGCCGCTGGACATAGAGCAGAGTGAGAGAGGGGGTGGCTTGGGGGGCGTGGCTCCCTCTGTCACCCCAGCTTCCTCATCAGAGCTGTGGAAAGTGACAGCAGGGAGGACAAAGTCCCACCCCCACAGAATCAGCCATAATCAGCCATTGGCCAGACAGCTCTCAGTGGCCTGACAGCCAGGATTCTCATTCACCTGCATCTCAGACCGTGACAGTAGAGAGGTGGGACTATAAAGAATAACTGTTGATACAACGTAGCTCTGCAGCCGAAAGATGCCGGCGTTATCGACAGAAAACGTCTGAAGAACAACATGCATCTGATCTTGAAAGAAGGCGGCATCTGTGACAGAATGTATCTGAAGACTAGCTATTGAAAAAACGTCACTCTGATGCCAAAAAACACTGGCGTCATCAACAGAAAATGTCTAAAGACCAACGTGCCTTTGAAGTTGAAAGAAGGCGGTGCGACGACAGAATATGTCGAGAGAATAGTCATCAACAAGTACTACCAATGCTGGTAGGAACTGCCTTCTCAGCAAAAATGGACTACATGAGGATGCAATTCTCGAACATAGTTGTGGTGGAATGACTGTTCGACATGAATTTTGCCTATCACTAAATTTCTCTGATGAAAAACCATCCGATGGGAAATTTACTCGATGTTGTAGCAAAGGGAAAGTCTGTCCAAATGATAGACATTTTCCAGAATACCCAGCATATTTAAAAAGATTAATGACAAACGAAGATTCTGACAGTAAAAATTTCATGGAAAATATTCTTTCCATAAATAGTTCCTTTGCTTTTGCTTCCATGGGTGCAAATATTGCATCGCCATCAGGATATGGGCCATACTGTTTTAGAATACACGGACAAGTTTATCACCAAACTGGAACTTTACATCCTTCGGATGGTGTTTCTCGGAAGTTTGCTCAACTCTATATTTTGGATACAGCCGAAGCTACAAGTAAAAGATTAGCAATGCCAGAAAACCAGGGCTGCTCAGAAAGACTCATGATCAACATCAACAACCTCATGCATGAAATAAATGATTAACAAAATCGTACAAGATGCTACATGAGGTAGAAAAGGAAGCCCAATCTGAAGCAGCAGCAAAAGGTATTGCTCCCACAGAAGTAATAATGGCAATTAAATATGATCGTAACAGTGACCCAGGTAGATATAATTCTCCCGTGTAACCAAGGTTGCTGTCATATTCAGAAACGATGATGGAGAACCTCCTTTTGAAAGGGACTTGCTCATTCATTGTAAACCAGATCCCAATAATCCAAATGCCACTAAAATGAAACAAATCAATATCCTGTTTCCTACATTAGATGCAATGACATATCTTATTTTTTTTCCACATGGTGAAAAAGGCTGGGGAACAGATATTGCATTAAGACTCAAAGACAACAGTGTAATCAACAATAATCCTATCTAATAAAAGACAAAAAGGGTAATTAACAATACCTCCGCTACGCTTCCCATTGGCTAATCAGCGAGATATGCAAATTAACTGCCAACAAAAATGGTGGCCGGCAGCCACGCAGCTGAAGCGAGCAGGAGGCTTGCTTGCTCTAGTGATGGAGGAAGCCAAGGTTCCCCACCTGCCGCAGTCCAGCTCTGAGCTCCGTAAGCAACAGCTCCAAAAGCAACAAAGTTTCAATTATAGAAGCCAAACAAACCCCAGATACCTGCTTTCAGCCAGCCGCAGCCTCAGGGCTGGAGCGAGCAGGATGGCAATAAAGTTTCAATTATAGAAGGTAAATAAATCCCAGAATAAAAAAAAAAGAAAAAGAAAAAAAGGAGAGGCTGTGAGCTTCAGTTGCCAGCCAGCCTGAAAACGGCCCTCAGCCCCTCACCCAGACTGGCCAGGCACCCCAGTGGGGACCCCTACCCTGAAGGGGGTGTGGCCAGCCTGAAAACAGCCATTAGCCCCTCACCCAGGCTGGCCAGGCACCCAAGCGGGACCCCCACCCTGATCCGGGACATCCTTCAGGGCAAACCAGCCGGCCCCCACCCGTGCACCAGGCCTCTATCCTATATAGTAAAAGGGTAATATGCAAACTGACCCTAACAGCAGAAAGACTGGGAATGACTGGTCACTATGACACACACTGACCACCAGGGGGCAGACACTCAATGCAGGAGCTGCCCTCTGGTGGTCAGTGCACTTCCACATGGGGGAGCTCTGCTCAGCCAAAAGCCCGGCTGATGGCTGCCAATACAGCAGTGGTGGTGGGAGCCTCTCCTGCCTCCTCAGGAGCACTAAGGATGTCCGACTGCAGCTTAGGTCTGCTCCCCGCTGGCAAGTGAACATCCCCTGAGGGCTGGCGGGCTGCCAGAGGGATGTCTGATTGCCATCTTAGGCCCAATCCCCCAGGGAGCAGGCCTAAGCCAGCAGGTGGTCATCCTCCAAGGGGTCCCAGACTGCGAGAGGGCACAGGCCAGGCTGAGAGATCCCCCCCTCCAAGTACTAGATATAATGTAAGGACACGGGTCACATAAATGCAGAATTATGGATTTCATCACTCTGTGCAGGACATGTTCAATCCTATTTTAAATGCAGGAAAATTAACTCAACAGTTTATCATGGATTCATATTCAAAAATGGAGGCCAATCAGATAAATTTCATCAAAGCAAACCAATCCAAGTTGAGAGTTGAAAAATATAGTGGTTTGATGGATTATCTCAAATCTAGATCTGAAAATGACAATGTGCCGATTGGTGTCCCAGAAATATGCAGCAGCAATATCAGGATGCTATGGCAATTGTAACAAAGTATGGCAAGCCCAATTTATTCATAACCATGATATGCAACCCCAAATGGGCAGATATTGCAAACAATTTACAATGCTGGCAAAAAGTTGAAAACAGACCTGACTTGGTAGCCAGAGTTTTTAATATTAAGCTGAATGCTCTTTTAAATGATATCTGTAAATTCCATTTATTTGGCAAAGTAATAGGTAAAATCCATGTCATTGAATTTCAGATACGCGGACTGCCTCACACTCACATATTATTAATATTAGATAGTGAGTCCAAATTACGTTCCTCTAATTAATTCCCTTACAATGTGCACAAATTTCATGCACCAGGCCACTAGTTTTTTAAATGTAAAACCACCAAATCAGAAGGCATGGTAAACCACGACAGCCCTCACACCAGACACACCCACACACTGCAAGAAGCTGTCTGCGTCCAGTAAGAACAAGGCTCCAACTGGATCACAAAGCAAAACCCAACTAAGGCAGAACATTAGACAAGCATCTAACACAAAGGAAAAAATGCAATTTAAAAATTGTGAAGGATGGGTATGTTACCTCAAAGTCAAATACAAAGAAAACCTCTCATACTATGAATCCATAAGGGCGACATAGGGCTCAAAGCATTAACAGGCCAGGGACAAGGCACTTTGTGAGGCTTAGGAAAGGAGAAGCCCATCAGGAAGATGGAGCAGTGGTAAAATATCTATGCGCCAAGTAATATAGAGGCAGCATCTACAAAGCAAAAACACAACAATAAATACAAAACTACATAAATATCACAGCCATCCTCTGGCCAATACGCAGTAACCCAGAAGATAACAATAGAACACTGGCTGGTTAAAGCACACAGATGTGGACAGCATGGCGGCACATTTCCTTCCCCATCTGGTAGCTGCAGAAGCTGGTCCAACACTGAGACCAGTTCCGTGAAGTACAGGCCAGCCACCTGCTTCCAGAGGTGCTTTCTAGCAAGGCCACCTTCCCAACAACAAAGTGTCCAGTGTACACGGCTGTACAAATGTTCTCTTCTTCCCTGAAGTGCTAAATCTATACAGCATCACAAAGGTGGGTCCCACTGTCCTATAACTTTGATCCCCAAATTCATTCTATCTCAACAATTAATTATCTATCTAAATGGCTAATTTAAAGGACGGAGGGTGTTAAGGGGTAGGGGTGAAGGGATTGAGCAAAAAAGAAAAAAGAGAGAGAGAACTCGTGGACATGGACAACGGTGTGGTGATGGGGTAGAGGTGGAAGAGGGCATAGAGGAGGTAAATGGTGATGGAAATTTTTAATTTAATTACTAAAAATAAAAATGAATACAGAGGCTTGTTCTTGGCTCTGCTATCCACTCCTCCTTTCTTCTTTTGTAGGTAGGCCTGCCCTCCAGGAACTCAGGTTCTCCTCCATGTCCAGGTGAGCAGTGCGTTGTGAGTATGAAGCCGGCTCAGGCCAACCGCTGAGGGCGTGGCCGGCACAACCCAGCACAGCTGGGCTGGGCCAGTGGGCCTGATGCTGGAGATCCCAGTGAGGAAATCTCCTCCTCAACACATCTGAAACCACAACCTTCAACTTAGCAAACATCAGGGATAAGGATAGTATTTTACTTTTTTCCTACATTTTATTTTATTTTCCATTTGTTCCGAACCTCGAAGAGAGGAATTCCTATTTGAGAAGGTTCCCTCAGCTACCCTAATAACACGCACAATGGTATTTTCTACATCATTGTTTATAACAGTAAAACTAAAACTACCTACATGTCCATTAATAAAGGGCTATTACATACATTATGATATGTCCATGAAAGTAATATTAGGAAATCATCTTTTAAATGGAGGGGTAAAAAATCCACATTGCAGAAAACTATGCTCCAAATGATTACCAGAGAGAGAGAACCAAGATGGCGGCATAGGTTAACGCCGGAGTTTGCTGCTTTGAACAACTACTTCAAAAGTGAAACCAAAAAACGGAAGGGACATCACCCAGAACCACAGGAACGCTGGCTGAGTGGAAGTCCTACAACTAGGAGGAAAGAGAAACGCACACGGACACTCAGAGGAGGCGCAGTGCTGAAGTCAAATTCTGAGGTGCGGAGTGCGCGGAGCGGGCTGGTGGCGGAGGGCGAGGTTGGCGTTTTCAATCGGGAGGGAGTCGCAGACTCTGAGCTCCAGATCCGGGCGAGTCTTTAGGGACCCAGACTCAAACGGGAGAAGCGGGACTGTCTGGCTTCGGTCAGAGCGAGTGCAGCTTTCTCTCCGAGCTTTGCAGCGGGTGCTGGGACTCAGAGAGGCAGAGCCCCTGGGGACAGGACTGAGAGCCGCCATAACTGCTCTCTCCCGCCCACCCTGTTGATCCTGTGCGACCCGCCCCGCCCAAGCCCTGCACAGAGCCATTTGCCGGATAGCCTCAGGCAAAGGCTAGATTAGCACCTCCCTAGAGGACAGAAGTTCTCTCACTGCTGACACAGCTGATTCTCATAGCCACTTGGCCTGGAGGTCAAACCCTCCCTGGGATTAGCTACAACAATCAAGGTTTAACTACAAGACTGCGAACAAAGACCACTAGGGGGTGCACCAAGGAAGCATAACAAAATGTGGAGACAAAGAAACAGGACAAAATTGTCAATGGAAGATATAGAGTTCAGAACCACACTTTTAAGGTCTCTCAAGAACTGTTTAGAAGCTGCCGATAAACTTAATGAGATCTACACGAAAACTAATAAGACCCTCGATCTTATATTGGGGAACCAACTAGAAATTAAGCATACACGGACTGAAATAACGAATAGTATACAGACGCCCGACAGCAGACCAGAGGAGCGCAAGAATCAAGTCAATGATTTGAAATGCGAGGAAGCAAAAAACATCCAACCGGAAAAGCAAAATGAAAAAAGAATCCAAAAATGCGAGGATAGTGTAAGGAGCCTCTGGGACAGCTTCAAGCGTACCAACATCAGAATTATAGGGGTGCCAGAAGATGAGAGAGAGCAAGATATTGAAAACCTATTTGAAGAAATAATGACAGAAAACTTCCCCCACCTGGTGAAAGAAATGGACTTACAGGTCCAAGAAGCACGGAGAACCCCAAACAAAAGGAATCCAAAGAGGACCACACCAAGACACATCATCATTAAAATGCCAAGAGCAAAAGATAAAGAGAGAATCTTAAAAACAGCAAGAGAAAGAAACTCAGTTACCTACAAGGGAATACCCATACGACTGTCAGCTGATTTCTCAACAGAAACTTTGCAGGCCAGAAGGGAGTGGCAAGAAATATTCAAAGTGATGAATACCAAGAACCTACAACCAAGATTACTTTATCCAGCAAAGCTATCATTCAGAACTGAAGGTCAGATAAAGAGCTTCACAGATAAGGAAAAGCTAAAGGAGTTCATCACCACCAAACCAGGATTATATGAAATGCTGAAAGGTATCCTTTAAGAAGAGGAAGAGGAAGAAAAAGGTAAAGATACAAATTATGAACAACAAATATGCATCTATCAACAAGTGAATCTAAGAATCAAGTGAATAAATAATCTGATGAACAGAATGAACTGGTGATTATAATAGAATCAGGGACATAGAAAGGGAATGGACTGACTATTCTTGGGGGGGAAAGGGGTGTGGGAGATGTGGGAAGAGACTGGACAAAAATCGTGCACCTATGGATGAGGACAGTGGGTGGGGAGTGAGGGCGGAGGGTGGGGCGGGAACTGGGAGGAGGGGAGTTATGGGGGGGAAAAAAAGAGGAACAAATGTAATAATCTGAACAATAAAGATTTAATTTTAAAAAAAAAATTATTACCAGAAATAATTTTTGCAAATACAATGTTTATCACACACAGCCAAAGGATAACCAAAGAAACAAGGTATAGTACAAACCAGTAAAAAAAAGAAAATCATTAAGAAAAAGATCCATACAAAATTGAGATCCATTACCATCAAAAACTGACTCTCAAAGACATGAAAGCCAAGCAGGAAACTATAAACCATAAAAAGTGACAATTGGTTTTTTAAAGAACCAAAAATATTTTTAAATTAAATAAAAACTCAATGTTTGTGAAAAGAAAGATATAGGTGTGGTTTATAAGAAAATTAGTGAGCTGGTAGATGGCTTACGAGAGGTACAGAGAGGCAGAGGGAAACCACAGAAAAAAAAAAAGATATAAAGATATAAAGGACACAGTAAGAAGGTCATATAAGTCTAATTGGCAGAAAATAAATGAAACCACAATTCATCAAAATGATTTTAAAATAAAGCAGCAAAATACACCTGAAGAAAAAAGAAATTAATAAAAACCAGGATAGGAATTAATAAAACATTAATACCAGAGAGGGTTAACAAAGCCCAAGAAATGTTTTTGAAATGTGTAATAACACTGATAAGCCTTGGAAGACCTGATCAAAGAGAGAGAGAGAAAAAGAGGACACTTACAACCAATATCAGGAATGAAAAGAGACATCACTGTTGATGTTTCAGACGGTGAACCAATAAGAGAATATTGTGAATGACTTTATATCAATACATTTGAAAATCTGGATGACATGGATGCATTTGTAGAAAATTACAAATTTCCCACAATGAAAAAAATAGAAAACTTATTTATGTGGTAATTCTCATAAATATGTTTGTGTACAAATAAACATATGTTCATGTAAAAGCCAAGAGAAGGCCTACTAATACACGTATTAAATGAGTGTATTACCAATAATTATTTCTGTGGAAAGGAAGCAAGTGTAGGAAAAGTTTTACATTTTTACATTAAATACATATTCAGATATACCTTGTGGAATTAAAAGCTAACAAACATAAAAAAGACAAAAAAGAATTCAAGTGATTTTCTTTCTTAGTCTTTTCAAATTCTAGAATATTCCAGAGTAATATTTTAGAATGACAGAGGTTGACTCAAGCCCATTAGTCCTTCTATGTTTCCCAAAACAGTATAATTTTCACAAAACTGTCCAAAGGCATAATGGGATTAACACAATGAAAGTCAGCAAAGGAAATAAAATTCCAAAAAGGAAAGGAGACCATAGTTGCAAACAGTGAAGTATAACCCTATTCTATATCATGATTCCACAGGTGGAATGTGAACTCAAGGAAAAGATATTTGTGTCAGTCTTCCATCATTCTTGGCAAGAGGACAAAGAAAACTAAAATTAAGATCTAGTAGTTACTACTTATATAATAAAGACAACTGGAGTGTTTCGCCCATCTATCTTTCACATACCGTAATTCAGCACTTCAAATTCCGAGTTATTACATAAAATATACGCTGAATTGAATCCACTATAACTAAATTAATTACTTATTTTAAAAATCTCCTTGAGCCTTGGCCGGTGTGGCTCAGTTATCTGGGCATCCTCCTGTGCACTGAGAGGTCACTGGTTCAATTCCGGATCCCGGCACATACCAGTCTTTTGGGCTTGATTCCAGGTAGGGTGTGTGCAGGGGGCAGCGATCTTTCACTCTCACATTGATGTTTCTCCCTCCCTCTCTACCTTCCTCTCTCAAAAAAATCAATTAAAAAATCTTAAAAAAAAAAAACTCCTGCCATACCAGTTTGGCTCAGTGGATAAAATGTTGGCCTGCAGACTGAAGGGTCCCAGGTTCAATTCTAGTCAAGGGCACATGCCCAGGTCGCAGGCTCGATCCCCAGTGGGGGACGTGCAGGAGGCAGCCAATCAATGATTCTCTCCCATCATTGATATTTCTCTCTCTCTCCCTCTCCCTTCCTCTCTGAAATCAATAAAAATATAGGTTTTTAAAAATCTCCTTGGACTTCAAACAAGTGCATAACTCTCAAATTGTATTATGATAGTCATTGTGATACTCATTAAGTCTTTTCAGAATAAGCTTTATTTCAGATAAAGTAAAACAAACATAAAATATCTGAAAAAGCTTTGAGTTATATAATGGTGATAACCTATTAAACTCCAAAATCAATCAGCTCTGAATTTTTTGTGAATAAGTATGAGATGCCTCTAAATCAGCGGTTCTCAACCGGTGGGTCACGACCATCGGAAAACACAGATAGCACATCAGATATTTATATTATGATTCATAACAGTAACATAATTACAGTTATGAAGTAGCAACGAAAATAATTTTATGGTTGGGGGTCACCACCAACTGTATTAAAGGGTCGCAGCATTAAAAAGGTTGAGAACCACTGCTCTAAATCAATTGGAAAACTTGATCAAAGAGAAAGATCTTTTGTATTCATTCGTGCAAGCCCTTTTGTACTCATTACTCAAGAATGTCCAAGTGCTGAAATGGGATACTAGAAAGAGTTTACTTCTACAAGCACGCTTCTTAGATTAGCATTTCATGAATTTAACAAGTATATAATTACTAAATGCATGAAGTGACAAATACAACACTTTAAATTTAGTAAAAATTATTCATCTTCTTCATATTCAAAAATTCTGAATCTTATATCAGAGACTACAACTAAGCTTTGATAAACCAGATGTTATACTTCATAGAAAGCTATATTCTACACCTATTTTTGAGGGGAAACTTCTCAAATACCCTAATTTATAGCTTACTTATAAGAAATTATATTTATCCATAGCCAGGGTACATTTCAGATAATTAGTTTTTTCTATATGAATCTAAACCAAAAAGCCTAACAGTCAGACTAGGGTGCTTCCCAAACTTGCCAGGAAAGGAGCTGCCTCCTGCCTGCCAGCGCAGCACGCCTCCAGCAACGGCCAGGCTGCAAAGCCGTGTCCGCTCGGGAAGGTCCATCTGCGTGGCCTGCCTGCAGTCAGGTCAGACCCTCCTGCCGTAGGAGCCTCTCCTCACTGGGCTTTCAGAACTGTTTTCTCCCGGCCGCCCCGCCTGGCTGATCTTGCTCAGCCTGACCCCAGCCTTGAAGGGCTGATGCCCAGGGCCAGGCTGCTTTCCTCTGTGTGCCCAGGCTCCCACGCATCAGCATTCCGGTGACTCCCAAATGTCCAGCTCGAGCCTGGACTCCTTGCCTACATTCCAAATGTTACAGGACAGTGAAAAGCTAGGAAAGCTCCAGGGCAGGAGGAATAGGGAAACTGAGACAGGGAAGTTAAAACAAGGCCAAGCAGGGCGGGCACTGTGCAGCCAGCTTGTAACTAACAGCCATTTTCTTCCCCAGCCAAGGACCCAGCAAGTGGTTAAAAGCCTCCCTAAGGAGAGGACGCAGTCAGGGCCTGCCATGTGCCATTACTCAGCTAGAAACGAGGGCCGGGTGGGGAAACACTATCCTCACGACAGGGAGACAGAACTACCAGATGGTAGTGAGAAGACTAGAATCCACATCTTCTGCGACTTCCAAATCAAGACATTTTCAGTAAACATCTATCAAAACGATTCACAGAAATGCACATATTTTGGTAATATATAAAGTGTAACTTTACGACAACAAAATGAGTATCCTATGGCAATGTCTTTTAAAAAATATTACACTGAGCCAATGTTCTGACATAAAAACAACTTTATACTGTGAAATATCATGTAACTTCCAGCTTGAGATAAAGATGACAGATGGAAAGATCACATGGTTACCAAACATTAAAGAGCCGTCAGCTGGGCGGGCAGGAAAGGAGTGCAGTCCAGTGGCGAACCTCTGCAGGAGGGACAGGAGCTGGCTGCTCCCACACTGGGCGGGACTTTCTTTTCTTCTTGTGAGTTGTGTTGCTGTGAGCTTTATCAGTCCTACCCCTGGGAAGGAAGCCGACAAAAGCACAAGGACCGAGAAGCGCTGAGGAGAGGCTTGCCCGCAGGGTTACACAGACTTTCATTCTGCTGGACAGAACACTTTCTCGGTATTGGACCAGAGAGACAGCTTCTTCTGATGGGAAAGTGCGCCTGAGTACTGCATTTTCCATCACATGAAGGAAAGCTAACAGGAGAATTTCAAAACTTCCAAAATGAAATTATCTTCTTTGATAAAAAGTAGGATAACAAAATCTTAAGAAAAAAAGATGTTTGTTAAATAGATGAATTCTGTAATCTCTCTTTTAACATAATTACTTGTATTTCAATGCAAATACAGATCTGCATTTACATAGCTAAATTAAAGCTTTTGCAATTTTATTTCATCAGAAAAAAAATAGAAAAGGCAGCTGGAAATGCCTGGCTTTTTAAAGAATTACTGTGGAAGACCACTACAAAAATATCATCCACATCACACTAGATTCCAGTTTAAAATTCAGGTGAAAGCCTATTTTAAATATTCCTCTGGGGTTAGGTAGCAACTCTTTGAGGCCTCCACTTGAGACAATTGGCCTGCCCCCTATTTCCACCCACCGCCCCGCCCCGCCCACGGTGGTGCTTATGGGAGAAGTCTAAGAATGTTTTCGAGCTCTTCATAGACAAGACTGGCCATCAGCAGGTAACTAACACCTCTGCTGCCCGTAGTCTACATTCTACAGGGACAATGGTGTTCTCAACAGTGATGTGCCCACCCCTGAAGTTAAACTCTGAAGGCAGGTGTGCTCTTCAGCCGCTGGAGGAGGGCTGGGCAGTTAAGGAACATCAGCTGTTATCAGAGCAAGATCATTTCACATCTGTGCACCAGAGCTGACTTGCCTAAGAAATGTAAATAATCGTATTGCTTTCAACCTAGACATTCCATATTGAAAGGGGAGGAGACTGTAACAATGATTAACCTTTTACAATCTGAGAATCCACCATTTCTTTAGAAGAAAATATCTCAAAAAGAACCATATGACACTTTTTAAATATATTTTTATTGATTTCAGAGAGGAAGGGGAAGGGAGAGACAGAAACATCAATGATGAGAGAGAATCATTGATTGGCTGCCTTCTGCAAGCCCCCTACTGGCCAAAATCGAACCTAGGACCCTTCAGTCCGCAGGCCAACGCTCTATCCACTGAGCCAAACCAGCTAGGGCGACATTTTGTTTTTTAAAAAAAAGAACCAAAAACTAAATTTGGTTCTAGGATTTTGGGGTTAAGTTTTAAGAAGCAGCTTTCTAAGAAGCCAGGAACAGTAAAGAAGGAATGTAGTGACTCTGAACAAAATAGAGATCTTTTTATGAAAACAGAGATCTTCAGCTTTCAAGGGAGCCCAGTGCCTGTAAGGCTCTCTCTTTCATTAGAAACAAGCAGCAGTGAGCACACCAGTCAGAAAGAAAAGCCCATTTGCTCTTCAGACCCCAGAGGAAGACCCTCCAGTTGTGGAAAATGAAAATGTAATGGGCAAGAGCAAAATGTGGCTTCAAACAGGCAGGATACACTCTGATTTGTTCCTCTACTGATAATGCTACCATGGCCAATTTCAAGGTGTTTGTAGTTTTGACAACCAGCTCACAAAATTCCCGAGAGTGTGACCATCAACTTGGGTTCGTAGGGACAGGTGCCAGCCCTCCTGCATATGAAACCTCCTCCATGAGCCCCATTAACATCCACAAGAAACCCGTTTCCTCCCGTGGAAAACGCAAACGAACTGGGAGGCGGACTGTGTACAGAATCTGGTCTATAAACCAATTTTTGTTGGACATTCAAAGGGCTTTTTTCTCTACCTTGAAAAAAACCTTAAAATTGGAAGATATTTTCTAAAAATCTAGAATTTGGCTTCTCTTAAAAATAAGAAAAAAGAATATAAGAGAAAAAATTTTTAAGAGATAACATAAGAAATGTTTGCAGAACACAGATACATGAATCTTTTAAAAGCTAACTTAGCCCTAGCTGGTTTGGCTCAGTAGATAGAGCATCACCCTGTGGACTAAAGGATCCCAGACTTGATTCCAGTCAAGGGCACATGCCTGTGTTGCGGGCTCAATCTCGGGGTGGGGGAGGGAGGAATGGCGCAGGAAGCAGCTGACCAATGATTCTCTCTCATCATCAATGTTTCTAACTCTCTCTCCCTCTCCCTCTCCCTTCCTCTCTGAAATCAATAAAAATATTTTATTTTTAAAAAGCTAACTTAACTTGGCAAATATTAAGAATATATGTACCCCAGGTGGAATGGCTCAGTGGTTAAGCATCAACCTATGAAAACCAGGGCACCTGCCCGGGTTGCGGGCTCAATTCCCAGTGGGGGTCATGCAGGAGGCAGTCAATCAATGATTCTTTCTCATCATGGATGTTTCTATCTCTCCCTTTCTCTTTCTCTCAACATACACACACACACATATACATATACACACACACACTGAGTGGCCAGATTATTATGACCACCTGATGTTTGTAGGCAAATTAGCCATACACTGCATCGTATGGGATATGGAAGCGAAGGCCTGTTCGAACACCTTTGCTGTCTGCAGTTACCAAGATAAAACATCTCCAATTCGCACAGGAACACAAGGATTGGACAGTCGGGCATTGGAAAAGTCATGTGGTCCGATAAATCACGTTTCCAGTTGCATCATGCAGATGGCAGAGTGAGAATTTGGCAGAAACAGCATGAAAGCATGCACCCCACATGCATGAGTACAACCCTTCAAGCTGGTGGGGCAGTGTTATGATTTGGGGCATGTTTTCCTGGCATGATTTCGGCCCTTTAATTCATGTGGAACAACGTCTGAATAGCACAACATACCTAAGTATCGTTGCTGATCAAATTCATCCTATCATGTTGATGGCATATCCCAATGGAGATGGCTTCTCCCAACAAGACAATGCTCCATGCCACAGTGCTTGTATTGTGCAAGAGTGGTTTCAAGAACATGAGGAAGACTTTACCTTGCTTAGGTGGCCCCCACAATCACCAGATCTCAATCCAATTGAGCGTTTGTGGGACGAAGTTAAAAGAGCCATCAGGCAGCTGGTTCCACAACCATCAAATCTCACAGAACTGGACAGTGCTATTCATCAAGCATGGTGTCAGATTCCTCACATCACCTTTCAACATCTCGTGGAGTCAATGCCAAGAAGAATCGCCACAGTATTGAAGGCAAAAGGTAGCCCAACGAAGTACTGATGGGGTGGTCATAATAATCTGGCCACTCAGTGTGTGTGTGTGTGTGTGTGTGTGTGTGTGTGTGTGTGTGTGTGTATGTATGTATGTGTGTATCTCCAGCAGGGTGGCTCAGTTGGTTAGAGCATTGTCCCATGCACCAAAAGGGTAGAGGTACTATTCCCAGTCAGGGCACATACCTAGATTGCAGGTTTGATTCCTGGGAGGCAACTGATGGATGTTTCTCACTTCAATGTTTCTCCCTCTGTCTTTCTCTCTCTTTCTCTCTTTCCTCCTTCCTCACTCTCTAAAATCAATAAAAACATATTTTTAAAAACATATGTAGCATATACGTCTAATGCAACATAACAAACTCCCTTACAATCACCAAACTAAGAACTAAGTCAGAACTAAAATCCACTCATGTGCTTTTCACCTGTTCTTCCACCTGATTTCCAAACTCACAGGTAATCAGCAATGTGAAGTCTGTTTACCATTCGTATATTTTTTCCTGAATGTGTGTATGTGATTTCACTATACATGTACACATCTCTAAACTACATACTGCTTTTCATGCTTTTAGTTTCATAAAAAAAAAAGTTTTAATTCAGCATGTTTCAAAGACTTAGCCATGTTGTTATATGTGTCAGTTATCCATTTACTTGCAATGTTTTTTACAAAACAACTTCACAAACATATTCAAAAGTTACCTATTCTCCTGTCATTGGCACTTTGTTGTTTTGAGCTTTTTACTATTAACAACATTGCTACTGTTAAGTCTTTTTTTTATATACTGGTCGAAATTTTCTTAGGACATGTGCAAAATGCCTATAGAATAGTGTAGTTTCAAACTCCAAGTAGCAATCCATTCAAAGAAGTGATCCAATCAAAGGTCAAAATCAGAAATTTTTAAAGAATAAAATAGGATAGTATCAAAATGCAGTATACAAAGAAAGGTGATTATTTTATGAATCTTTGATACCCACCCACCTCTGGGTGTTTATTGGGCCAAACTGTAGATGTTTCTTAGTCTGAGTCTAGTAAAAACAGTCTAAAAGTCACCCCTCTCCATAAATGCTAAAAATGTGAGTGATCTAGTCTTATGGAATGACAATGTTCAACTATGTTAAGACATTTGTTTTCCTAAACAGTGACACCAATTTATATTCCCCTCAGAATTGTATGAACTTCCTGGTGATCCACTTGCTCACTAACTGTTGGTAACTCAGGCATACGAATGTTTGGCCAATCTGAAAATGAGAAACAGCATCCCACTGTGATCTCCATTTGCATTTCTATTACTAAAGATCATCTTTTACATGTTTCTTATTTCCCTTCCTCTTGTATGAAAAATATTTTTCTTTTGTGTTGTTTTATTGACTTCCAGGTTACATGTATGATTGTATGTACTGATTCACGTATGAATGTAGTGTGAATGAAAGAGGGACCACATGCTATATCTGACAAGCTCAGGGGAGGCCTGTGTGGCAGCCTTACAAACTCAGACCTAAAGTAACCACCTAGGATGGTCTGAACTTAAAACCTCCTAACTAAAAGCGAGTCATGCAGGGCAGTCCTGTCCTAGACCTGTACCTTCCTTGACAAAGGTTAGTCTTTGTTCTCTTTTTGCATCTACCATGACGTAACATACCTTTGGAATGTCAGAGTAATCCCCTTTCCCACCCCCTCAGGGCACAATCTCCCACCACAGCAGGAGACCATGGGACAACCTCATTGTCACCCTGTTCCTCAGGTTCCAAATCCAGGTGCTGTAAATGGTCACTGTCAGCTACCCTGGACCCACCAATGTAAACCAAGTGTTTGCTCTCGGGCTCACTCTTCATGCGGTCTCAGAGGGTTCCCACTTGGCTTTCTCCCAGCTCCCTGAGCTATCATCAGCAGAGTCCACGTAACCCTGTGATTCTGAAATATAAAATGAGTGGTAAAGCTGCCATTCTGCAGAGCATTTCCAAACCTGCTGAGATTTTGCTTCCAGGCAATTGTCAATTTGGTTCAAATAACTCATAAAAATTCTCTACAGGTTTACACTAGACGTTTCTTACGATGACAGTAGCGTACATGAATCCTTTGGCAGCTGTTAGTTTCAAGTATTTTTTCCCAGTTTGTGGCTTTTCTGCTTTCTTGATAGTGTCTTCAATGAACAAATTGTTCTTAATTTAAACTTAGTAGAATTTTCACGCTTTCCTTTTAAGTGCTGTATTTTGTGTTTAAGAAATTTTTCACTCCATCAAGGATATAAGTTTGTTTTACTTCATAAACAGTCAAGTCTTTGCTGCCCCTCAGCGAGTCGCAACGCACCCCTCTCCTGTGCAGTCCCTCTACTCATGTGGCTCTGTTCTGTTTTGCATTCCACTCTACAGAACCATTTCTACCCAAAAGCCAATAACACACCACCGTAGTTACTAAGTCTTGAGTGCTGATAAGACAAGCCCTGCATTTCCTTCTTCTTTGGCATGCTTGGCCGTGTGGGGCCTCTTCGTGCTCAAATTCCTTACGAAATTAACGCTGAGAACTTAAGTACAATTACACTGAGTCTGTACATTGCATCATTTGTGAAAACTAAGAGGATCAACAAATTATTAGACCTAATTAATGTCACAAGATAGCTCAATATGATACATATTTAAAAATAATCAATTGCCTTTCTTTATACCAGTAACAGACAAAGACATCAACCAAAAAGGTACTATTTATAGTAGGAACAATAGTGGATTTAGAAATATATGCCAGCTAGATGGAAAAATTATGAAATTTTATTTTAAGACATAAAAAAGAATTAAATGTCAAAAAGACAATGTGTCTCCATTTAATTCTTTTTTATGTCTTAGATTTTCCCTTAAGACAATCATACCACTTGTGAAGGACAGTGTTTTATTTCTTCTTTTTCCATCATTCCTTTATTCCTATTTCCTGCCTTTCCACAAAGCACAGCACTTTCAGAACAATGTGGAACAGAGTGAAGCTAGTGGGACTCTTGTCTTTTTCCTGACTTTAGGAGACTATTTTAATATTTTACTACTAAGAAATAGATACCTTTCATCAGGATAAGGACATTTCCTTCTATATTTCTAGTCTGCCTTAAGCTTTTTCTATGAATAGATTGGACATCTATAAAATTCTTTTTATTAATCTATTGAGAAAAACATGATTTTACTTTAATTGGCTAAAAGCACAAATTAAATTTAATATTTCAAATGGAAACCTCGCCCTCCCGCTTATATTCCTGGGAAAATCCAATGTAGTCTTTTTTAAAACCTACTGGATTTTATCTATATTCACAAGCAAGACTGGCTCTCCTCATTTATTTCTTCAATTGTTTTTGTCATGTTCATGTATGAAAGTTATACAGTCTGAAATCATAAGCTTAGAAATGAACTCTCACTCTAATGCTCTGTGGGAGAGTTAGCATCACACTGTGAAGACCTGAGCCTTACAGGCAGGTAAAATGCCTGAAATGTAAATCGCCTAACGTATAAAAACTGGCCTAGTGCTTTCTCTGTGAAAGAACTTTTAACTACTGATTCAGTTTCTTCACTATTTACATGAATATTCCAGACTGTGATCTTGAGACAGAAATTTCACATTTATTGGCCTAAAGATTTTCACAGTATTTTCAGTGGATGTCTCAAAATGCAAATGAATACTGAACCATAATATATATACTAGAGGCCCAGTACATGAATTCATGCACAGGTGGGGTCCCTAGGCCTGACCAGCAATCAGGGCCGATCAGGGCCATCTCGCCCAGTCCCTATCTGGGCTGGGCCAATTGGGGCCAGCCTAGGGGGTGTGACGGGGGAGGGACCACGGGAGGTTGGCCAGCTGGCCAGGGGGAGGGACTACAGGAGGTTGACCCTCAAAGCCACATATATTTACTATCCATTGCTTTTAGAAGTCTGCCTGCCCTAGTGCCATATATTAAACTAGAGGCCCGGTGCACAGATTCATGTACCAGTGGGGTCCCTCAGCGTGGCCTGTGGGGATCAGGCCGAAACCAGCCTGGTGCACAGATTCATCCAGGGCGTGTCTGGCCCATCTCACCCAGTCCCAATCAAGGCCGATCAGGCCCGACTGGGGCAGATCAGGGCCATCTTACCCAGTCCCAGGGCCAATCAGGGCCGACTGGCTGGGGAAGGACCACAGGAGGGCTCCAGAGCATGTCCGGCCCATCTCCTCCAGCCCCGATCAGCCGTACTCCAGCAGCAAGCTAACCTCCCAGTCAGAACGTCTGCCCCCGATGGACAGTGCACGTCATAGCGACTGGTCGAACAGTTGAACGAACAGTTGGACACTTAGCATATTGGGATTTTATTATATAGATGAGCAGATTAGATTGAGACACTCAGTTTCTACCTGCCCCTCAAAATCACACTAAACCACTACAAAGGCAACTTAAACATTTCATGTCTGTTGTAATGTTGCAATGAAAACTATCATCAAAAAATATTGAGGAACTCATGAAATTAACAAAGGTAGACAGGACCCACAACAAAAATGCTATATCTATAGTCACAGAAAAGAAAATGTCACTGCAGAAATAGTTCTTCGTTTAAAAAGCCCCAGAAAAATCCTAGTTTCAGATTAATAAAATAGAAAGAGTCTTTGAAGAAACATCAAGGTACTGTTTACAATCAGACCAGTCTTAGCCACTCCTCCTAGCACACGTGTGAAGTCAGACAGCTTTGACTGTTACTTCCAACACCAAGCTCTCTGACCAATATGGAAACCCAGGCCACACTCCCCCTCAGAAGGCTTTAACTGTGAGGTTGAAGCTGGAAGAGAAGCAGAGAAATGCCTCTGCTGACACTAACACAGGATGAAAAGAGACTGTAAGGTGACAACAACCATTCCATAAATCAAAACACATGTATTCTAAAACTTAGTGTGGTAATTGCAGGGGGGGCGGGGAGAGGTGGGTGTAGGTGAAAGAGGGCCTAGAGGGGATAAAAGGTGATAGAAAAAATAAAATAAATTTTTAAAGTAAACAAGAATAACAAAACCACACAAAACTCCAAAAGATGTCACATTCCACTAACCCTTCAATTAACAGACGATGCCCAGTGCAGCACAGAAAGAGACGGGAAGCTTACCACCTCCTGCCATGAAAGCTGTGCATAGTCTTGACCCAAGCCAGAAAAGGTAACACAGAAACCAAATCAGAAGGTCAATCTCATTTACGATTATACCAACACATATAAAACTGGATCTAGCATAATACTGCTAACCACAATGACCAGGTAGGGTTTATTCTAGTAATATAAGACCAGGGCAGCTAAATAGAAGAAAAGGAGAAATTGATAAATTGTTGGAAAAATATTAAAAGTATTCATCAAAGTCAAATAAAGATAAGGATAAACATGCTCACTTCAACATCTGAATATTATACCAAGTACCTTAGACAATGTAAAAGTATATGAAAGATATATAAGATCAAAATGTTGACAAAAGAACACCAAAATTACATTATTTATAAATAATAAGCCTTTATCTGGAAAATACAAGAAAATTAATTGAGAAATAATAATAACTAGTGCAAGTAATTAGAAGGTTGGCATCTAAGATAAGCACATAAAATTTAGTAACGTTCCTGCAGACCTACAATAACCAGACTTCAACAGAAATGGGAAGGGAAAGATCCAATTCAAAGGAATGAAATAACTTGGAATAAATCTGAGGAAGAGAAAAAAGATACAGAACCAAGGCTATATAAATAGTTATTATACAATGCTATAAAAAGGAGAAGAAGGACGTGAAAAGGCAGTTTAAGATAAAACATGACACAACATCTGGGGAAATGCAAATTAAACTGCTAATGTTTGTTTTTTAACCTTGAAAAATTTTTTAAATAGCAACATTAAATGCTGACGGGAATATGAGGAAACAGGTACTGTCATATAATTAATGGAAATATAAATGATTGCAACCTTTTAAAAATATAATCTGGCAGGATTCATTAAGATGTACAATGAACACATTATACATAGGACTGTAATTCTATATTTAGGAATACATTCTATAAATACACATATTAATGTTCTGAAAGACTTGATACAAAGATAGTCACTGCTTGTTTATAAATAACAAAAAAACATAAATATTCATTAATGAATAATGTTTATAAAGAAATAATTTTAAAATATGTATGAGACTATGCTATGGATTACTATTCAACAGTATATTAAAAAGTACTAGTAATAGCCGAAACCGGTTTGGCTCGGTGGATAGAGCGTCGGCTTGCGGACTGAAAGGTCCCAGGTTCGATTCCGGTCAAGGGCATGTACCTGGGTTGCGGGCACATCCCCAGTAGGAGATGTGCAGGAGGCAGCTGATCGATGTTCCTCTCTCATCGATGTTTCTAACTCTCTATCTCTCTCCCTTCCACTCTGTAAAAAATCAATAAAATATATTTTTTAAAAAAAGTACTAGTAATAAAGTAGATTGATATGTACTGAGATGTAAATATTACACAAAAGTCTGTAATTCTAAGGAAATAGTACAATCCTATTTATGTAAAAAACAAAAAAATTCCAAATCTATAAACACATTTGTATATGAAATTACTTAAGAATTATAGATACTTTAAGTCAAAGGTTAATGCCAAATTACTCTCTCTGTTTTGTAACAATTATCTTCATATGCCATGTCATCATACATAGGCGGCCTCTTTAATTATAAAACATTCTTCACAAATTTTCAAGTCAAACACATTACATGTTATTTTACAAAAACCAGCTTTAGGTCATGATTTTCTAATTATGTAAGTGTTTGGGCCAAATTTTATACATAAAGACAGCGTATAACTTTTTATATCTGGCATTTAAGGTCATTCAGCATGCTAAAAGGAGAATTTAATTATACTTACCAATTTCATTGATCACTGCTCTTATTTTTGAGACAAAAGGACCAACTTCACTAGGATTCATTTTGACTCTTTCCTTAAGGTCAGCACCTGCAAAATATTTTATTTACAAATATAATCTAGTTATAAACAAAATTTTAATGAAATAAATTGAAAACTTTAAATTCATATATAACACTAAAAGTAACTGAATTTATCTGTTAAAGGAACTATATTACTTAAATTTTCCTCTTAAAGAATCAGAAAGAATAATGTATTTGTTTGTTCATATATCTACTGTGTACTTAATAATGGTTCTCAAAATCTGTGATATTAGGTCCCCTAAACCTCTTAGAGGAAAAGATTTTGTTTAGGTTATATGTACCAATAGTTTATTAGAAACTAAAATTACAAATTTTTAAAATATTTATTTATTTAATAATACAAATAAACCCATTAATGTTAACACAAATAACTACAGATTGATGCCACTCCTTGGTTTTTGCAAAGATGTTGGCAGTTTTACCCACTATTGTTTTTGCCTCATCAGTGCAAATGTCAACCCAGTGAAAAGGGCACAGTATGCCTTTCTACAGAGAAAATCACTTCCTGGAAGTCTGTCTTGGTGACTACAGATCACGTCTGAGAATCATTGGCTTTCACTTATGAACAAACTGACAATATCATAATTATGAATTTATCACTCTGAAACAGAGAAAAATAAACATAAAGAATTCTTTAAGAAACCATATACGCTGTGACTCAACAAAGACATTCTTTTTAATAAAATTAAACTATTTGAGATGGGTAGGTCCCCATTTAAGTAGATAGACAAATAGAAAACATAAAATTAGAGCACAGAGGGCATACACTCAGCTACTTAGTCACTTATTGGCCCATTATAAATGAATCATGACTAGATATAATATCAAGTACCAAGCAGCTTGGTACTTGATATTCTGAGCCCACATACTTTCTATGACAGTGAGAACTGCAGTACACATACACCACACACACACACACACACACACACACACACACACACACACACAGAGTAGAGGCCCGGTGCACAAAATTCGTGCACAGGTAGGGTCCCTAGGCCTGGCTGGCAATCAGGGCCAATCGGGGCCTTCCTTCCCCTGGCTGCTGGCTGGGGCCTTCCTTCATTCCATACCGCCCCCTGGTTGTCAGCACACATCATAGCCAGTGGTCAAACTCCTGGTCGGTTGAACTCCAAGGGGACAATTTGCATATTAGCCTTTTATTATATAGAAAGATATTCACACACCCTAGAAAATCTCTCAAACACATGCCCAAGGAAATGAGAAAATAACAATTAATACAACATATGTAAAAGAGCAAAAAATTGGAAATAACCTAAAGATTGATCAAAAGGATTATTAATAAGACAGAAAAAAATATATAATGGAATGAAGAATTCTAGTGTAAATGAAGGAATTAGAGTACAAATATAGGTAGATCTATAAATGTTGAAGAATCTATAATTACACTTACTAGTATAATTATATATAGAAAAGATACACAGGATAATAACCATTTTACACAGGATGCTATTTAGGCATATAAAACATACATGGATTGATAAATACCAAATTCAAATGGTGATTTCTGGGGGGGAGAGGTGATGAGATTCAATCTGCACAAAGTGAGGACTTTAATCTCTGTAACATCATATTGCTTAATAAGTTCAGTTGAGTACCTGAACTGTTAAACGTTTGTGGATACCTAATATAGGTCTTCTAATTTTTCCATGAAGAATTAAAATTCAGCATGAAAGAAAATTGTTATTAAAGCCAAAAAATATCTAAGGTAGGATGTATTTGCTAAAAGACATAATGGTTCAACTCACTATCACTTAACATTGAGAATATGATTTTAAATTGAGAATATACAATGTTGCTCAGTGTATACTGGGGTAATACACATCCTATCTAATAAAAGAGAAACATGGTAATTGGCGTACGACCGCTACCCTTCCCACTGGCTAATCAGGGAGATATGCAAATCAACTGTCAGCCAAGATGGCGGCCGGCAGCCAGGCAGCTTGAAACTAACATGAGGCTTGCTTGCTTCAGTGACCGAGGACTCCAACGTTCCCCGCCTGCCGCTGCAAGCCTCTGAGCTGCAAGCAACTATGTAACAAACATAGAAGCTAAACAAAACCCCAGAAACCTGCCGGGCTTCAGCCAGCAGGATCCCAACATTGTAAGCAAAGGCCAGAAACCTACTTTCAGCAGCGGAGGCCTAAGAGCTGGAGCCAAGCCTCAAAGCTCAAGCTGGCCCAGAATAAAAAAAAGAAAAAAGAAAAAAAGGAGCGGTTGGGAGCTTCAGTCACCCACCAGCCTGAAAACAGCCCTCAGCTCCTCACCCAGACTGGCCAGGCACCCCAGTGGGGACCCGCACCCTGAAGGGTGTGTGACCAGCTGCAAACAGCCATCATCCCCTCACCCAGGCTGGCCAGGCACCCCAGTGGGGACCCCCACCCTGAAGGATGTGTGACCAGCTTCAAACAGCCATCATCCCCTCACCCAGGCTGGCCAGGCACCCCAGTGGGGACCCCCACCCTGATCCAGGACACCCTTCAGGGCAAACCAGCCAGCACCCACCCATGCACCAGGCCTCTACCCTATATAGTAAAAGGGTAATATGCCTCCCAGCACCGGGATCAGCGGAGCCGCGAGGCCTCCCGGCACTGGGATCAGCGTGACAGGGGGCAGCGCCCAAATCCCCTGATCGCCCTGCGGCTCTGTGTGTGACAGGGTGCGGCGCCCCAACCCGCTGATCGGCCCCGCTCTGTGTGTGACAGGGTGCGGCACCCCAACCCCCCCCCCCCACAGGCCCTGCTCTGTGTGTGACGGGGTAGAGCCATAACCTCCCCATCGGCCCTGCCCTGAGTGTGAGAGTGGCAGCACCCCAACCCCTTGATCGGCCCTGCTCTGTGGGTGATAGAGGGCGGCGCCCCAACCCCCTGATGGGCCCTGCTCTGTGCGTGACAGGGGGCTGCGCCCCAACCCCCTGATTGGCCCTGCTCTGTGCGTGACAGGGTATGGAGCCCCAACCCCCCTGATGGGCCCTGCTCTATGAGTGACAGGGGGAAATGCCCCAACCCCCTGATGGGCCCTGCTCTGTGCATGACAGGGGGTGGCGCCGCAACCTCCCCATTGACCCTGCCTTGAGTGTGACAGGGGATGGTGCCCCAACCCCCCAATCGGCCCTACCCTGAGCATGACTGAGGGTGGAATCACAACCTCCCGATCACCCTGCTCTGTGTATGACAGGGGGCGGTGCCCCAACACCCCAATCGGCCCTGCTCTGAGCCCGACCAGGGGCTGCACCTAGGGATTGAGCCTGCCCTCTGCCACCCAGGAGCAGGCCTAAGCCAGCAGGTCGTTATCTCCCGAAGGGTCCCAGACTGCGAAAGGGCACAGGCCGGGCTGAGGGACCCCCCTCCGCCCCCCCGAGTCCACAAATTTTTGTGCACAGGGCCTCTAGTCTAATCTAATAAAAGGGTAATATGCAAATTAGCTGTCACTTCACAACAAAGATGGCGGTGCCCATAGCATCCTGCGCCCGGAGCGGCAGCAGCGGAGAGCTACCAGCAGCGGTGGGCATGGCTGCCGGGTGGCCGGCTTGGATGGGCTGTACCCTGGGCTGCTGGGGTCTGCGCTGAGGCGACCGGTGGTACGGGCAACTGTGGGGCGCATCTGAGGCTGGGGCGCTGGGAGACGTTGGACTGCAGCCCAGGAGGTGAGGCGCTGGAGGACCTGGCCACCGCCTACCGGGCTCTGAAGCCGCCTCCTACAAGATGTATCCTAGCCTAGGTGTGCAGGAAGCAGGTTCGGGGAACCTCTCCCTTTGCGGCGCCCAGAGCCCAGCTCAGAGAGGTGCAGTGGAGAAAGGCTGAGTTGCTTTATTAGGAGCAGCAGACCCGCCCTAGGCTGCTTCTCCTTGGGAATCTGGAGAAGACCCACTTCCAGTCCAGAGGCCGACGTGAAGGCTGGGCATCTTTTGAAGAATGATCATTTTGCTTGGGAATATGGTCTGTCTGTAGAAGGCTGGGAAAGAACAAAATCTGTTACCAGTACTCCTCTAAACAGACACCCTCTGGAGCTGAAAGTCTCAAGAGCAAGAGCTCTCACACCCCCATCTCTGGTCCTACCAGAGTCTGAGGCGGATTTGGTGAGTAGGAGGCCACCCTGCCTGTCGTCAGTCCGAGGGAGGCATGTCTGGGAGTAGCTTCTCTGTCATTAACCATTTCATAAATTTCTCCACTTTGGTAACAAGACATTTACTTTTTATACATTCAGAAGCAGGATATTCAGGATATTTCCCACATGCTCCAATCAGTAGGATGCAGCCCCTTGCTCTGCACCAGTCACAGCTGAAAAAAGAGATGCCCATTAACTACATACCCTTCCCCCACAAACTTCAAAAAGTTGGGTTGGCTTCCTTTCCAGGGAGCTAGGACTGATTTTGGGGTCTCAGATACACTGGACCTGGTCACTGTGGAGCGATCTACCTGCTCAAACGACAGGGGCGGGATGAGACAGAGGATGTATTTGAGTTTTGTTGTTTTTCCAAAATTGCCTGTTACAAACACTTCTGCAGTAGTCCTCAATTGTACTCGAAGTACTTTATTTCCTCCATTTGTATGCATACTCCTTTCTCCAAATTTTAACAGGATGGATGGATGGACGGATAGATGATTGATAGATAGATAGATAGATAGATAGATAGATAGATAGATAGATAGATAGATAGATATAGCTAATATGCAAATTGTCCCCTTGGGAGTTTGCCCAGGAGACCGGGAGTTCGATTGCTCACTATGACATGCACTGACCACCAGGGGGCAGCGTGGAACAAAGGAAGGCCCCAGCCGGCAGCCAGAAGGCCCCGATTGGCCCTGATCGCTGGCCAGGCTTAGGGACCCTACCCGTGCATGAATTTCATGCACGGGGCCTCTAGTTGGTTAATAAAAGTAGTTAAATGTAGTGCTCTATGGGAGAGAGGAGCAGATGGAAGAGGAGGCAAGCAATGCAGAGGGGAGAGACAGGGACTCTGAATGAGTCCTGGAGGAGCCCCAGGAATGCACCCTGGAACCCACCAAGTCCTTACATGAGGTGCCCTCTAACACAGCACCTATGCTGGCTCTGTGGCACACTGCCTGCTGGGAGTCCTTACATGAGGTGCCCTCTAACACAGCACCTATGCTGGCTCTGTGGCACACTGCCTGCTGGGAGTCCTTACATGAGGTGCCCTCTAACACAGCACCTATGCTGGCTCTGTGGCACACTGCCTGCTGGGAGTCCTTACATGAGGTGCCCTCTAACACAGCACCTATGCTGGCTCTGTGGCACACTGACTGCTGGGAGACCTTACATGAGGTGCCCTCTAACACAGCACCTATGCTGGCTCTGTGGCACACAGCCTGCTGGGAGTCCTTACATGAGGTGCCCTCTAACACAGCACCTATGCTGGCTCTGTGGCACACTGCCTGCTGGGAGTCCTTACATGAGGTGCCCTCTAACACAGCACCTATGCTGGCTCTGTGGCACACTGCCTGCTGGGAGTCCTTACATGAGGTGCCCTCTAACACAGCACCTATGCTGGCTCTGTGGCACACTGCCTGCTGGGAGTCCTTACATGAGGTGCCCTCTAACACAGCACCTATGCTGGCTCTGTGGCACACTGCCTGCTGGGAGACCGCACCGGTTTGGAGGAGGCTCCTGGAGCCATGCCAGGAGCTCAGGGGTCCAGGGTTTGGTCCTGACGCCTGTGGCCCATGCACTGCCCACCAATCACAGCTCAGAGGTTTGGAAATCGCTGGTATTAACATTCAAATACATAAATATAACAAACTAAGATGCTGAAACAACTTTGGATAACTTTATTAGTCAGAAGCACCCATACTTCTAATCACATCATGACATCTGTATCCATTTGAACAATACACATAACAATCAAGCACGCTGACAATTTTAGTGAGAAATTTTGTCAGAACACAATTTACTAGAATTCAAAAGCAGAAGCAAAACTACCTTTACTTTAAAAAAAAAAAAAAAAAAAAACGCCAGTGTAGTTCAACGAAACACTCAAGTGAGAGTTCTATATACAAGAATCAATTACCAAGAATTGTTTATACTCTATTTTAGAGATTACAAAGGGAAAAATTCTTAGACTCAGTAACTTCTCATAAAATTTCACTTCAAAAAGTTTATGGTAAAAACAATCCACATGTACTTTCTACTTACTTTTAGAACACTAAAAGAGCAAAAATAGATGACTAGGGTTACATGTTTACAACCAATACAGTAATCGCACTAAAAGGACTTTTTCATAATTTCATTATAGATAATACATTAAAAATGTTACTACAAAATCATTTTGAAATAGCAGAATTATTTCATATTTTCTTTGAGTGAGTGAGTGAGTGTGTGTGTGTGTGTGTGTGTGTGTGTGTGTGTGTGTGTGTGTTTGTATAAGAAACACGATAGCCCTAGCTGGTTTGGCTCAGTGGATAGAGCGTTGGCCTGTGGACTGAAGGGTTCTGGGTTCGATTCTGGTGAAGGGCACATGCCTGGGTTGGGGGCTTGATCCCCAGTAGGGGGCATGCAAGAGGCAGCCAATCAATGATTCTCTCTCATCATTGATGTTTCTATCTCTCTTTCTAACTTCCTCTCTGAAATCAATAAAATAAAAAGAAACAAGATAAAAATTGGACAGGGCACACACTCAAGACAATCTCATGTAAACTATGTAGCCAGTGCTTCACACTGAGCTTTGATTATCAAAATGACATGCTCAGTATTCTGCAAGAAGTGCAGGCAGCCCTGGTCCCTGTGGGCTGGGGGTCCTCCAGACACTACAGGATTGCGGCTTGATTCCAGGTCAGGGCACAGGCCCTGGTTGCAGGCTTGATCCCCAGAAGGGGGCATGCAGGAGGCAACCCCCTTCTGACATGGATGTTTCTCTCTCCCTCTCCCTTCCTCTCTCTCTAAAAATCAATAAAAAAATCTTAAAAGAAAAAAAAAGTACAGGCAAAAAAAAGTATACAAGAGTGATTTCCAACCTGGAGTCATGCTTAGGGTATGGCATGGTATCTGAAAACATACACGTACAGGAAACATTGTATACAGTCATGATTACTATGATATACTTTTTTTCTGTATCTAGATATCATTGTAGTTTATAACAGAAAATTCATTCAAATACATTATTATAACCAGAGTGGTATTTTGACATTATGCATTTTCTCAATCAACATAGGACAGTGATGGCGAACCTATGACACACGCATGTCAGAGGTGACACGCTAACTCATGTTTTTGGTTGATTTTTCTTTGTTAAATGGCATTTAAATATATAAAATATCAAAAATATAAATCTTTGTTTTACTATGGTTGCAAATATCAAAAAATTTCTATATGTGACATGGCACCAGAGTTAAGTTAGGGTTTTTCAAAATGCTGACATGCTGAGCTCAAAAGGTTCGCCATCACTGACATAGGACCATTATGATGCTTAAGTGCATGAGATTTTAGAGCTTAAAAGGAAAACATATTCTAAAGCAGTAAATCACCAGAACAGTAAAGCAAGCCCTGCCCTACAAGTCAGGGGAAGTAGCTCCAGCTAAACCACCCCTTTCATCAGGTCCTTGACCTTACATGGACTCTTTAAAAAGATAGCATGTGACTTACCCAATGAGATTGTTTTATTCTAAAAACTAGTGGCCCGGTGCACAAAATTCGTGCACATTAAAAGGGAAGATACCCAGACCCAGCCGGCCCTACCCCCGCTGGGCGAGACCCAGACCCGGCTGGCCCCACCCCCATCACGTCTCCGGCTGGCGCCGGGCAGGGACACAGCATCACGTCCCCACCCACCCATGTGTGCCTCGCCACGCACAAACCCCTGCCCACCCGCACCTGCCACGCACGCAGCCTCCTGCTGATCGGTCGTTACTGCATGAGGGCATCATGAACATTAGCATATTAGCTCTTTATTATATAAGATGTTTTCTTCTCAAATGTTTGTAACAAATAATTCAGAAGCCCAGTTAATGTCACAACTTCAGTTACCAAAACCAAAAAGTATACTAATACACTTGGTGATTTTTTTCAAAATTATTTACTTTGTATGTACATTTACTTAACATAATTTCATGTAACAATTATTTTTACAGACAGAGAACAGAAGCTATCACTCCAACCAGAGTCTCACTTGCAGACAGTTCCAGCACCAGAGGCACCGTGGGCATAACACCTCATGCACAGCTCTTACAACATGCATTCTCCAAACTGCATGCAGGCTTCACATTATCACAGCAAACAGTTCCTCAACATACATATTTGTATATTCATGTGTACTGGTATGTGTATACATCTGTATAATGAAATACAAGAAGAATAAAGAATATGATAAAAATTGTTATTTTTATTAGAGGAATAATGGAGTAGAGGCAGTGTGATGACAGGGGTATTTCTCTCTTTATATACTTTTTCATACATTCTGTACAAATCTAACACATTTTGACCTATTATATTTTTTAAACTAAAATTTAATTTTAAAAATGTAAGTGAAATATGGTTATTGATTCTAAATAATAGATTTAAATGGGAAGTCAGAAATCACTCTCTCCAACCTCCAATGCATATAGGGATCAGTTTAATAGGGCTTAATTATGTTTTTCTAATATCTTAGAAAAACGATACAGAAACAATGAACCAAAGTCAAGAACCAGAGACACTATCAGTGACTAGGAGGGTGGTCTGAGACAATTCAGAGACACTGCAAAACACACCCAAAAGACTGTATTCTTCAACAATAACTAATAAATGAAGCCTAATTAAAATTAATATTTTAAATTAACAGAGACTATAAGTTTAAATTTATCTGGACTTACACTTAATCTGTACATATTAATAAAGACAGACCTACTAAACTGTTTCAAATATATGTAAGCAAAGAAAATCTTCCAAAGAAATTTGAAAAAATGGTTCTATTATACACATTGAATTAATAAATGATTTGCCCCAATTTTCCTATAATTCAAACACTGATTTTTTTTTATAAAATACAGTAACAGTTCTTATGAGTTAAAATATAGATATCTTAATCATGACAAAGTTTAAAAGCATATACAGCAAAGAAAGTGTATCTGATTAATACTTGAAAAACATATTCAAAGCTAACTTGTTAATCTAGTAAAAAGATGTGGTATATTATTAATATGTCCCCAAAAAGGCAACCTATAAAAGACATCTGTAAAATGTATTAAAGAATTAAAGCCTATTTCAAAGAATATACATAATATAGCCATGCAAAGCATATGGGCAGCAAATAAATAGGTAAGATTAAAAGAATTCTACCAATAACTACAGTGTTTTAATCACAAAACCTATTACTAACAAAAAGACAGTGTGGCAAGATAGTAAGAAGCTAGGAAGTGAAATGGGGAAAGTGGAATGGGGAAACTGAGACAAGACAATTAAACAAGGCCGAACAGTGTGGGCAGCTTGCAGCCAGCCTGTGAATCCCAAGACCTCATCCTCCCCCACCAAGGACACTTGAGAGCAAATGGTTTACACCCTCCCTCACTAGAGAACACATAGCGCAAGCCCCCCTGGCCTGGGAAAACAGAGAACAAACAGCCAATTAATGCCACTTGTTCCAGCTAAACCCAAAGACAGGTGAAGTCTGGGGGACAAATAACAAAAACCCCAAAAGCATCTGGATGGTATCACTTGAGAGAGCGATGTTAGGCAGGATAAACAGCTGCTAGGGCAGGAGGAGGGAAGGGGGAAGAGGAGTTTATCTCACCCACTGAACAAAGTCAGCAGTCTTGGGACTTGACGAGATAAAATTGCCAGATGATCTAATAAATTCCGTGAAAAGTCACAGCAACGTAAAAGGGGGACCTTGAAATCTAGTCTGACAGGTGAACCTTGAAACCTATAGGGGGAAGTATAAAACTCTTGAACCCACACCAGGCGGGACGCTCAGACTAGCTCAGTTGCCCATTTGTGCTTTATGCCAAGTGTATTCTTAATAAATTTGCTTGCTTTGTTTCCTTAAATTCACTTGCTTTGCTTCAACACTGCTTTCTATCACTTGTCTGAATTCTTTCCCACAAGCCGAGGAGGGGAGAACCTCTGACTTGGGCAGCTCTCGGGTGACAACAGTAATGTTACTATGGTCATTAACACTATTTCTGAAGTGTTGTTCTACCTTCACAGTATCATGTCACTCCTCATGGATTTACATAATAGGGCCTTCTTTAAAGGCCCCCAAACTGACCAAAGTCCTCCCAATAAGGCCCTCAGCAGCCCTCACAGGACCTGAGAACAGTGACCTCACAGCCATCTGTCATGGCACTTGACTCAGTCCCCTGGAGGAATATTCACTAGTCCTAAAGTCACAGATACAAGAATGCTATTGCCTTGGTATACATTTTCCATATTCTTTAAGGAATAAAATAGAAATACATGTGAAGCCCTTATAGAAACTATGAAGAGCCATCAGTGACTTACTATTGACTCTCCGTAGGTACACTGTGGCATTGAAGCCTTGAACAACCTACCAGGCAGATGGTGTTACTTGTGTTTGACAGATGTAAAAGCAGAAATCTGCACTGCAGAACTTCACCACCCAAGCAGCTGAGGAGTATAACTTCACTGTCTTTGATTGCCAAAGGAGTTAAAACTAACCCTTGTAGGTATGCTACATTACATCAACAGCCAAAATATAACCCATTTACATGGAATAGTCTTACATACCGTAAAATTCTGCAATAATTTTCATGTGGAAGCCACAGAGTGTGAAGCTCGGAAAACTAAGGACCCTTACGAAACTGAAGAATATCAGTTTCACAACTAAGACACCTCTAAAAAGATTCTATCTAGAAGTATTTCCCCATCTTTTCAGCATCATTCTTGGTATACACTAAATGTTCAATACTCGATTAATGAATAAAATAGTGTATGTTGTCATTCTTTCAAAAGTTTGGTTACCTCAAAAGGATTATCCCATTTATATTTTCAATGGGGAAAAAAAACTAATTCTTCAGTCAACTTCTCCCTTCATTTACTTATTAGTAAATTACAATGATACTGCATGTTATCAGCATTTTTTATCTTAATCATGTACATTGTTTACTAGTTGAAACAGATTCACTCAATTTCATGGCTTAGAAATACTCACAAATATGGAAAATAAAAAAAAAAACATAATCTTTTGGTAAGCAGTATAAATGGGAAAACAACATTTACCTTTCACTGCTGTAGCTACCAATTTTAAAATACATCCTGTGAACATAGGTAGGCACTACTACAAACACCAACCTTCAAAGCAAATGTCTATACTTAACATATTGTAGTGGGGCAGCTATTGCTAGTCAAGTAAAGTATTTTCTGAGCCACTGATAAATACAGCACACTGTTGTGGGTAAAAAATACAATTTTTCCTTCCCAGCTGATCTTTCAGAAATATTATTCATGTACTACACACAAATGACTCAAATTATTGTTTCAACTTCCAAACAAGCTCCATGTTACACAAGTGTCTAATACTGACAAAGCATCTTTTTTCTTGTAAACCAGTAAAAAAAAAGACAAAGAGGAATTATGGGTAATGGAATTCAAACCACAGAACACATTATTATAGGCTATTAGTGAGGAAAAATTAGACTGCAATTTAATTCATAATAAAATTTATTTACATACCAGCACAGAATATCCCTGGGACTTCACTCCTCACTATTACAGTCCGTACTTTCTTATCAGATTTTAAAGCATCCACAGCTTTTGAGAGCTAAATATAAACAGGGAGGATAAGAAGAAAAAGGGAGAACATTTTTCAGCTTGATGTCAACACTATAGCTTAATTTTAGAAGCAAAGAGTTTAATCTTTACACTCACCATTTTAACGAGATTTTTACTGAATGAATTTTTGGCATGAGCTCTGTTTATTCCAAGCACCACAATTCCTAGTTATGAAAAAAGCACAAGCACTTGAGTTAGTGAGTGTTCAGGGTACAGACTCCCACACACAGCTAGTTAACTGGACACTTAAGAAATCTACCACCTCCTCGAAGTGCCCCCCAAGAGCTTAGTTTTGTGTTTACTTTCTGTTTCAAGCATATATTTTAAAGAATGTGGTACTGTAACATATTTATAAAATCAATCTTCTGCTTCATATTCACTGCTTTTCTTCTGACTGATACAGAAGAGCTTTAGAACATCATGTCTCTACAATTTATCTCTTTAAGCACCACTAAGGTAATCAGCATATTTAAGTACACTTTATACCACCAAGTTAGACTAACTAGAAGGAAGGCCACGCTTACTAGTGAAAATTCTCAATTACAGCGTACTACTTACAATGCGGTTGTATCACCTTCACCTACCCACAGAACTAATGGCTAACAACAAATCCTTGTCACAGGCAAGGACAGCAGGATCAGCTTTTTGCCAGTGGTATACATACCAGATATTACCACCTCAATTACTCTTTTTGTCATACTAACTAGTTTTCATTATCTCCATCCCAAATTTCTCTCCCTCCATTGCATAAACTGAAGGCACTTCTGAAAGGGCAAGTCATCGCGGTGCCTACGTGGGCCGGCCGCAGGGCCCCATGAGGCACAGTCTGACCACACTGCTGGCGGCCTCAGGCACCGACTCCCCAGCCCACGGTGGGAGCCCGGCGCAGGCCACCCGCCCGCCACCCCAGACCGGACACATGCGGCAGCGGTAGCAGCGGTGGCGGCGGGGCGTGTGCCCTTGCCCGAGGAGATGGAGGAGGAGGCGATCGCCGGCACCCCCGGGGATGAGACGGAGGACGTGGACTTCCTGTCTGGGCTGGGACTGGTCGATCTGCTGGACCGCCGGCAACCGGACTGGCCCCTGGAGCCCGGACTCAGCTCGCGGGGGGGGGGGGGGGGGGGGGTGGCCAGGACTGCGCCCTCCATCTTGCCCTGGGTCCTCCATTTTTGGGCAGAGCCATGTGCTCGGTGGGGGCTTCTTCCCGGAGGCCCAGGCCTCTGCTGGCCACGCCCAGGATTTCTCTGGACTAACCAATGATAGTCAAGGGAAGTGCACGCCATCAATTTGACCACATCCTGTGTAACAAGACCCGACTGGCGCCTGGCCAATCGGCGGGGCCCACAGTCCCCTCCCCTGCCCTTACTATAAAACCCACAATCCCATCAGGCCTCTCTCTCGGCCACTGGGCTACCGTTGCATCGGTGAGTGTGGTCGGGGAGCCGAACTAGTTCGAAATGAAGGACTCTTTGCTTTTGCATCGGACTGACGGGCTCCCTGGGGGTCCTGGGAACCTTGAAATCTGGGCACAACAACTTCCATTTGGAAATCTAACAAGCAACTCAACCTCAATCTATAGAAACAAAGTTCATTCTATCTCCCACAAAGCCCAGCTCTCCCTCCTAACTTCCCTAGTTTTATCAGAGACCATCACCTAAATCCAGGCTCCCATTCTAACTGCTGCAGTCAGATCAATATTTCAAAAATAATTCTAAGCATATAATTTAATCCCTGCTTAAATACATTTAATTTTATCTTATTTCCAAAATGTCTGAGTTCAAAGACCTTAATTTGATATTCAAAGTTGTATATACCTGTACTCAACCCTGTCCCGAGTAAGTACAAATTTTCCTTGTATAACAGAAATGCCTTTCATCTAGTTGGGAATGGAGGTGGGTGTTAGGTCTGATCAAATACTTGATCAATACCCTATCCCCTGGGAACTGACCTTCTGACCACTTCACAAAAGACAATCCCCTTCACTTGACCACATTCCACTCACTAAGACCATTATCCTTCTCCTGTGGACATTCCCAGGATCTGGAACTGCCCAGAGAATTCTCTGCCCAGAAAATGCCCGCCTAGGAGTCCTTTAAAATCTCTGACTCCCCGCCCCTGGGTGCTGATGCCATTTTGGGGCTCAACCCATCTGCTATCCAGATGACCTCATAAATTCATAATCCCTCAATACTTAGGCCGTGCCTTCCTCCTTCGTCGACCCTAACATTTGATGCCAAAACCCGGGAGGGTTCCACAGGGAAGGGGAGCCATCATCCTGGCTTCGCTCACCCTGAGTTTGCTACTCAGAGAGCAGTAGGCAGTGGCAGCTCATCTTGGACTTGCCTCCGAATCCTACTTGGTGATTTGATCACCAGCCTCGATCAGGCCTCCCTCCCTTAAGGGCCCTCCTGAACCAGCCGAGGAGGACACCGGATCGGAACCTCCCCTTCTACACCGCTGACCCTCCATCCCACACCGGCCAGTCTTCTCTAGGTGAGTGACGTTCCACAATTTCATCTGGAGTCTTCTGTCCACTCTCTCTCACTGACTTCTCGAAGGTCTCTCTTCTCGAAAGCCCTAGCGCTAGGCCAGAAGGCTCCTCAGCCATTCAGCCCCGGGTTCTTCTGGACTGGGGACGCCCAGTCTGAGGGGTCACCCCTTGTTTCTCGTGGTGATGTGTTTAGCGTTGGGGATGCCTGCCCTAAGCAGTCACCTTTGGATTTGTGATCCGTCACTCACCCTTCCTCTCTCGTGGGCCACGCTGCACTCCCTCTGCACACTCACAGGGCAGGGCAGGCCCAAGGCCCTCATTTTCTTTTCTAACACTGTTTGGCCACAATGTGAGCTAAATAATAAGTCTCAGTGGCCTGAAAACTGCACTTTCCATCTTAACACATTGCGCGATTTAGATAATTGCTGTCACCTCAATGGAAAATGGTCAGAGATTCCCTCTGTCCAGGCCTTTTCACCTTCAGTCCCAGCCCTCTCTCTCAGTCCTGCTCTACCCGTCAGATCCTTCTCCTTCACACGAAACATCACCCCTAACACTTCTGATTCTGAATCTACTTTTGACCCAGCAGACCACCGACCGCTACCCCCTTGTGCACCTCCTCCCTCACCTACAGTAGATTCCCAAAACCTAGACCCTCCTAACCAGCAACCACCTTCTCCCTGACCCCTGCCTTCCTCAACAGCCACTTCTATTCGTGTGCAGCAGGAACTGAGGGTACTGTCTGGGTACACGTCCGATTCTCTATGTGGGACCTCGCACAGATTGAGACGTGTCTCGGGTCTTTTTCTACCAACCCCACCACCTTTACCACCTTTACTGAGTACCTGACCCAGTCCTATGACCTGACCTGGCACGATGTCTATGTCCTCCTGTCCTCCTCGCTCACCCCAGGACCATGCTGTGCCCTCCATAGACAGGACTCAGTGGCCAACCAGTTGGCGCTGATGTGGTCCCCAACTGACCTGGATGGGACTAAAGGTTCCTTCTCCAGGGCACCAGCTCCGATGCCATATAATCACCTGTCTCGTTGCCAGACTCAAAAGTCTGTCCATAAGGCGGTCAGGTATGACACAACAAAATCACTCAGGGCCCTGACGGAAACCCAGCTCTCCTCCCCCACCTCAAGGAGGCCTTAAGGAAATTTACCACCTTAGACCCCACCTCCGCAGAGGGAACCCTTCTTCTGAACACCCACTTTATAGCCCCATCAGCCCCTGACATATGCCATAAACTTCAAAAAACAGACACGGTAAACAAACATCTCAAAAAGACTTTATTAACCTGGCCTCTAAGGTCTTTAATAATGGAGACGAGGAGACCCAAATCCAACAACAAGGCGAGATCAGGCCAAGGCTGAGGCCCAGGAGGCCTTCCAGCTCCTACCTACTGCTCTCACAAACCCCAAACGAAGTGCTGGTCCTCCAACAAGGGTAGGACAGGGGTTAAGCCTCCTCCAGGCCCTGCTTCAAATGCAACAAGGAAGGACACTGGGTTTAGTCCTACTCAAACCCAAGACCCCCGCCTGGGCCCTGCCCAAGGTGCAGAAGGAAAAGCCACTGGAACTCAGGCTGTAATCTGTCCCCTCCAGTTCAGACCTCAGCCAGCCCAGCAAGACCACCCTATGGATCTGGTTTGGAGCTCCCAGACCTCCTGGGATTGGCCACCAAAGACAGAAGCTGCCCAGGCCCTGACAGGGCCGCACAGACTTACATCACCAGGGCAGAGCCTCGGGTAATGATTGTGGTGGCACATAAGCCGATCTCCTTTTTAATTGACACCTGGTGCCACTTGTTCTGCCCTCCACGAATTCACGGGAACCCTTGTTCCCTCCTCAGTCTCTATTATGGGGGTTGACAGACTAGTCTCACAGCCAGTAGCCACCTCACCTCTACACTGCATCTTACTAGACACCCCTTTATCCACCCTTTTCTCGTTCTACCTCGGTGCCCAGCCAGGGCTGCAGTGCATCCCCTCATAAAGCCCAGTTGTCCCAAACCACAGTCACCTACCTCGGTTTCACTCTCACCCCACAAAGCCGAGCCATTCCTTGGACTGTAAATGCATTATTTCCTCCATGGCTGCCCCCTCCTCTAGACAAGAAATATTCTCCTTTCTCAGGCTCACTGGGTACTTTCACCTTTGGTTCCCAACTTTAGTCTCCTCACAAAGCCCCTCTATGGTAAGTGAAGGGACCCCTCACTGAGGCCTTAGATCCCAAGGCCAGCATTCTCACCCCTTTAATGCTCTGAAAACTGCTCTCACTTCAGTATCTTCTCACCCCTCTTCCCAAAGAACAACTTTCTTTACTGCAAAACTGCAAATGCTTACGTAACAGTCCTGCTGCTATCAGAAGCTGAACTCATTATCACCCAAACCTTAGCCTGTTATCCCTAAGGAAAATGTGGCAGCTTTAAATCCAAGTGGCTGGAGGCCTGGGAACTGCAGTCCTAGAACAGGCTGCAGGGCCTGCTCCTTCCTCCCCCGCCTTTTCTCCAGCCCCATGTGCCTGTACATCATTATCCACAGTCTTCAGTAACTTAAAGACTTTGGAGCATTGCTGGGTTAAATGATAAACATCTAAATATTTTTAAATAACATAAAATACTGAAACATTGATTGTTATACAAGTTTTAAATTCGCCTGCTCTTCACTTTTAGTACAGAAGGCCTCTTGTACTTTGTTGAAGCTATATTTTCTGGAAAGTAAGAGTGTGTTTAAAATGTGTTCATAAATGTCAATCTAAGAAATGCTGGTTGTTTACTTTTTCACTAAAGCTGGTTATTTGTGAATGGGTAGGAAGATTTGTGAAAGTTGTAGAAAAGTCTGTCCAGTGACTCAGGACCTGATCCCCCTGATGTCTGAAGGGACCCCTTCTCTCCGAGTGAGCTAAAGCAGCCGCCCAGGCTCTCCTGTGGCTAAGGTCTTTAAGTTGGAGCCTAGACATTTCTTTATTTCCACTGCTCATTCACAGTCCTTGACTCTATCATTGCAAGCCTCACAGGTCTTCCTGCTTGGCATTTAGGACCCTCTCTCCCCTTTTCTAGCCTTCTTAAAGGTCATACCCTGTGAAAGAAACTGAGTCAGGAATGATCCTGTAACACAGGGAGATAACAAAGCAGACCAGGAGGCCAAGGTAGCGGCTCAGAGGAAGCCCCTGTCTCCCCAACTCTTAGCTCTACCTCATATAACACCCTAATACACTCCAGAGAACCTTAGTCCCTATTAGCTCTTGGGGCCACTCAGGAAGATCCATGGTTAAAATTTCAGGGCAAGTATATCCTTCCCCAGGGACAGGCCCGTGATATCTTTGGGGCTACTCACAATTCCCTATATATAGGATGCAGACCGCTTCTACAAATCCTAACACCCCCCACCCCCCACCCATCACATGTCCTAGCCTAGCTCCCTACTGCAAGATACCCCCAAAACCTGTTCTACTTGTTACTCAGTATCTCCCCCAGGACAGGGTACACCTCCTCCTTTCCCTACTCATCAGGCAAGGGGCCAAACCCCTGGACAAGACTGGCAGATTGACTGCACTCACTTATCCCCCATTAAGAGAACCAAGTATCTCTTAACCCTCGTAGACGCCTCCTCAGGCTGGGCAGAAGCATTGCCCACTGCGTCTGAAAGTCCTCCGAGGTCACACAGCTCCCATTCAGCTCGTCATCCCCAGATTCGGCCTCCCCACCTCACTGTAATCAGATAATGGACCTGCTTTCACATCTCAAATGACTCAACAGGTCTCCTCCACTCTAAACATCCAGTGGAACTTACATGCCCCTACTGGCCCCAATCTTCAGGCAAGGTAGAAAAAATTCCTTAATTCAGTCTCACCTAAATTAACTAAATTAACTCACAAAACTAAAGAACCTTAAACTACTCTCCTACCTCTAGCCCTTATGCACATCAAGGCAACCCCCTTCCTTAGTCCCTTTAAACTCATGTATGGAAGACCCTCTTATTAGGAAACTTCCCTTCCACAGGGACCCCTCTAGGGGCTATGTCGCCATTTTATTTTATTTTTTAAAATTATATTTGTATTGATTTCAGAGAGTAAGGAAAAGGGAAAGAGAGAAACATCAATGATGAGAGAGAATCATTGATTGGCTGCCTCCTGCACACCCCCCACTGGGGATCACAACCTGGGCATGTACCCTTGACCAGAATCAAACCCGGGACCCTTCAGTCCACAGGGGGAAGCTCTATCCACTGAGCCAAACTGGCTAGGGCACTATGTCTCTATTTTAAATCTTGTGAGACAATTACTGACAGAACATGCTGATCAGGTCCTCCCTTGACCTTTTACAGGAGACATCCCCGCTACTCCTCTACAGCCAGGGACTGGGTCCTCCTAAAGGAAATCCACTTGTTAAATAATTTACAGCCCCGATGGTAAGGCCCTTATCAGGTACTCCTAACCACCCCAACTACAGCTAAACTATCGGGGCATACCCCTTGGTTCCACCTTTCCAGATTATAACCCATCCCTGGAACACCACCATCCCATGGGACGAGATTTCCCTCTTTCTAGATCCCAAACATAGGCTTTCCCCCGATTGGGGTAATCCCAGCCCTGGAAGTGTGGCTTAGTTCTCCTTCTCATCCTATTCCAACACTCCTCTCCTACACCCACAAGGAACTTTCTCACCTTCACTCATCTCAAATGAACACTTAACTTTACCCACTGCCTCCTAAACCAGACCAATCCAACCTTAGCCAGGAACTGCTGGCTCTGCCTTTCCCTCTCCTCTTCAGCGTATGCCTCCATCCCTAACCCAACCAAGAGACGGAATCAGGCAAAAATCACTCTAGCTTATAAAAAGGAAAAGGGAACTGTATTTCTTGAAAAGCCAGACACCCTTCTAGGTAATTATCCTGCAGCCTAGGCATCAAGCCTCCTTTCATTTCCATTCTTATATTCAGTCTCTTGCTAAGGTAGCTCCTTCCTCCATCCCGGTCACAGGTCCTATCACTCTACACACCCTACTAATCGCCCAAACCCCTTTATGCTTTACAAGGTCACAGGGCAATATGGCAATAGGCCATCTCCCATCATCAGCCTGCAATACCACAGTTAATTTAGAACTACCCAATAGCCATTGGTCCGAACAGGTTAACTACCAGGTCTCCCCGGAAGCCAATGGTTATTTCCTACAGCTTGTCTGCATGATCAGGGATTCTTCTTCCTCTGTGGAGAAAACACATACATCTGCCTCCCGACCAACTGGGCAGGAACCTGTACTCTCATCTATCTCTCATCCAATGTAGATGTAGCCCCAATAATCAGTCTTTACCTATCCCAGTAACCCATCATAGCCGACACAAAAGAGCAGTCCAGATAATCCCTCTCCTCAAAATCCTCGCAATCACAGCAGGTGTCGGGACTGGCATAGGGGCCCTAACCACTGCTCTATCATATTTTGAAATCCTGTCTCAGGACCTACAAGAAAGCCTAGATGACAGTGCCAAAAATTTAGTTCAAATTCAGGATCAGACAGAATCACTAGCAGCTGTCACCTCCAAAATCTGGAGAGAACTGGACCTCCTAACTATGGAGAAAGGGTAGGTCTATGACTCTTTCTAGAGGAATGATGTTGTTTTTATGTCAATCAGTCTGGCCTGGTCAGGGATGCCATCCAAAAATTAACAGAAAGGGCCACAAAGATTAGAGATCATCAATCAAATTCATGGGACTACTGGCTAAAGAATATTAACTGGCATACCTGGCTACTTCCCTTCATAGGACCATTAGCACTCCTATTTGTCATCCTCATTTTTGGCTCAGCTATTCTGTGCCATTTTTCATCTTTCCTTCAGGACCACTCTCGCGCCTTCACTAACCAGTCTCTCGGGGAAATCATACTGCTGCAACCCCTCGCTCCAACCAGGAGGAATCTATACAACATTCCAGTCGACTACAATCAAAGTCTACCCCCTATGATCTCAATGTCCCTCCTCAGCAGGAAGTAACTACAGAAGATATGACCTTCGTCCCTATTCCATAAAACAAAAAGGCTGGAATGTTAGGTCTGATCAAATAATTGAATCAATATCCCCTACTGTTGGCAGAGCTCAAGAGATTTATCTCGGTGCTGTGGCCGATGCAATGCTGTGAGCACACTCCAGCAAACATGCTTCCTTGGCACATCAGGAAGTGGCAACACCCGCCTGACAAATCTCCAAGAGCCACCTACTCTTAGCACCGACCCTCACGCCCATTGGATAACACAGCAAGCGTGTCCCTATTGTATTGGCTGCTTACCCCTTTATATACGGCTGTACTTCCTCAATAAACTTAGATCTGTGTCTCTGAACCTGGTCTCCGGAGTCGTGCATGCAAACGCCCCAGCGCGTTGGGCTCCGTCGTCCTCACCCCCGAGGGACTCCTGTTCCACCCTACCCTGGGAACTGATCTTTAGACCACTTCACAATGGACATTCCACTTGCTAAGACCATTATCCTTCCCCTGTGGACCTTCTCAGGATCTAGACCCACCCAGAGAATTCTCTGCCCAGAAAAAGCCCACCTAAGAGTCCTTTTAAATCTGACTCCTGGTCCCTGGCCAATAGTCATGGCCCCATTGCAGGACCTGCCACTCAGGAGAAGAAGAAGAGAGCCAATGAGAGAAGAGGTCACCTCAGGCTAGATCCTATCCTTACAGTCCTGTGAAAAAAATAAGGAATTATCAGTGAAGGAGGGTTAAGTCATATAAACACACATATGCAAGCAGGGGGGAAATATAGTTTCGATATCTTTGGAGATCACACCAAAAGTGAATAGGGCTAGAAGCTTCGAGGCACAAGCTGCAGTCTAGTCAAGAGATAATAGGTCTGGCTGAGGTTAGGAGAGTTCCAAACTCTGTGGGAAGTATCTACTAAGTGTTTGGCTTCAGCAAGTGGATGAAACGAGATGACAGAACCATAAAAAACACAAAGTGGCGGGGGATAAAGTTCATGAGTTTGGTCTTGAATTAAAGTAAATGTGAAGTGCCTCTGCGACATCCAAGTTGATGTCAACTCTAAGGATGTAAGAGAGGGAAATGGCAGTCTCACTGAGTCCATCTTGTACTCGCCTGCATCGCTGCCCTGGCCTTCCGGCTAACAGCTCCTGCTTTCGACATGCTGATCATCAGCGGAATTCTGCCTGGGACTTGAGTTTTTACAAAAACAATCCTTCCCACCTTCCCTTCCCTTAACATAAAAGAAGCCTGAACGCTGTACTTTCTTAAAATTGATTTGGGATTAAAACTCTCATCTTCTGAATTGGCAACTTCTCGATTAATAAACGTTTCCTTACTTCAAACTCTGACATGAGTTTTGGCCTTTCCGAGCTCCAGGCACAGGAACTTTGTATTGCTGTGCTTCTGAGCTAAGAATGCGGGTTCTGAGATCTGCCTGCTGGGGTTGAAATCCCAGTCTGCCCCTTACTGGCTGTATGACCTTTGGCTAGTTATTTAGCCTCTCTGGTCCTCAGTGTCTTACATTGTTGAGGAAGATGCTAGTAGTTCCAAACTCTGTGGGGCTATTGTGAGGAGCAAATGATCTGGTATACACAGGGTGGGGCACAAGAAGGTTTACATTTGTGAGTACACAAAATTCTCATATTATTGTTTATTAGTTATTGCATTATTTTCCATACAAACAGCTGTAAGCTTACTAGTGCCCCAGCTGTACATATAAAGCTTACAGCATAAGTATTCAATTACTTTTGTCCTTTCTAGCAGGTAGGGACAGTAAGTGTTACCATAATGCATGCTAGATACAATACTGTTGACATTATTACTAACATGTAAAGTACCATCAAAATGCTTTTACCATGGTTAATTATAGCAGTGTTGGCCCCAGGTTTGAGGACTGATGTTTTGGGTATATCCACATCAAAGAGTTGGAAGTTAGCTCTGTAATTTAAAATGAATCATCCAGTGCCAAACAATTGTACCTTCAAATGTATCAATGGGTTACTATTACCCCAAAATGGAATGAACCTTAGTTTTCTTCAGCAGAGCCTGTCATTCTTTGTTTTGTAATTGTCCCACTTTATTTCACAATTAACAGCTTCTAAGGACGCTCAATTATCATGCATCCTCCTCATCTAACCTAGCCAAAACAGGTTTATTCAAACTTAGAAAAAATTATACATTCATATGCTAACCTTAAATCCCTGTCTTAGGTTTCCCTGCCTTTTCATAAAACATCACTGGTGAATCTGTGACAAGTTCATTACAACTTCAACCCCGCTCTACAAAGCTCACACAGCTGAAAGATGAGCACAGAGACTTAGCTGGGACTTTTTAAAAATATACATGAATATATTTGGCTTGTACAGAATTAAAATTATACACACAAAGTGAAAATCTCCTTCCCTGAACCCTCCCACTATCCTCCCCAGAGGTAGCCTCAGTAATCAGTTATGGAACCTCCCAGAAAATGTATCTGCACACAGAAACACAGAGCTGTACTACAGTTTGGGCTGTTGTTGCTATTTTACATAAATGGGGTCAGTATTTTCTGTCAGTGCTATTCTACATAACTCATTCATAAATATTTCTTTTACTTACTTAATTCAATCTTAAAGATCTTTCTAGCCGTGGCCGGTTTGGCTCAGTGGATAGAGCGTTGGGCTGCGGACTGGAGGGTCCCGGGTTCGATTCCGGTCAGGGGCATGTACCTTGGTTGCGGGCACATCCCCAGTGGGGGGTGTGCAGGAGGCGGCTGATCGATGTTTCTCTCTCATCGATGTTTCTAACTCTCTATCTCTCTCCCTTCCTCTCTGTAAAAAATCAATAAAATATATATTTAAAAAAAAAAAAGATCTTTCTATCTCCAGACATTTCTTTAAATCATAAAATTCTGTGACATGGATTTCCATTAGTCTCCTTTTGAGCATTTAAACTGTTACTAAATATTACAGTGCTGCAATAGGCATCCTTAAAGATTTCTTTTTCTATACCTGCATAAGTATTTGCCTGGCAAATATCAAGAAATGAACATTCTAGGTCTGGGAATTCTTAATTTTGCAAATAATCCCCCAAAGAGTCCCTATTTACTGCCCGGCCAAGCACCAACACCTCCGGGGCCACGTTAGGAAAATGTAAAGGAGCATCGTGGGCGCCTCCAAGGCTGGGTCCAGGGCCGGCGGGTCTGACGGTGACATAACTAAGGGCCCTTTGTACATTAAAGAACATAAAATTACATCGATACAATCAGGGACAACTGTGAACATGAGAACCTTCAGAAATTTACAAAGGTGGGAAATACTACATTTTCTCTCCAATTATGTGTATAACCTACACAAGGACACTTCCTTCCCCTCATATTTGAATTTTTATATTATCAATAATGCTGAAAAAATACACAAAATGAACCTAATATTAAGATCAATTCAAATATGTTTAAACTACCTCTACATTGTACTGAGACACAACTGTGCCAACAAATTATTCTTATATTACCCACATTAATTTATTTACAAGGATGTACAGGAAAAAGGTCACTGGAACTCAGCTTCTACAGGCCATTTAGGTGTATCTGTGGCCATTCTTGTGTCTTACTTTGGATGGAACCACCAGATTTTCTTAGACAAGATGCAAAAGATACACTGTACAAAATCTAATACATTGGGATGCAGAAAATTCCAACTCTACACACAAACACACAAGTACAAGCTTGTTGCCCTAAAATCAGGAATTCTGATAAATTGTTTCACATGGTATCCATCAAAAAAGAAAAGTTAAAGGCAGACTTAGTCTAATTACATTTACTGCATTTTCAAGTGTATTACTGATAAGAGAGAACTTCTATCTGACTTGGTGTCAATGAGAAGTGAATCTTATAATTTACTTTGTTGCCACTCTCTCCCAAGTCCCAATAGAAAATTCTGACTCAAAGTTATTTAAGTAAGGTACAGCTCATTTGCGAGAATATCATATTTGTTCCCTGACTCTCTAAAATTCATCTTGGCATAATATCCCTTTTCAATTCAGGCTACTGTCTCAGTCTCTCACCATATACAAATTAGTCTGGTCTGTTATTTTTAACCCAATATTAGGGGAGAGGGGTAGTTGGTTTTTTGTTGTTATTAGTTTTATTGATTGATTTTAGAGAGAGGGGGAAGAGGAAAAGAGAGGGGCGGAAAGTAAGAGAAAGAGAGGGAGAGGGAGATATAGATTTGCTGGTCCACTTATTCATGCATTCATTAGTTGATTCTTGTATGTGGCCTAACCAGGGATCAAACCCACAACCTGGGCATATCTGGATGATGCTCTAACCAACTGAGCTTAAGGACCCAATATTCGTTTTTATTCTATTAACTATTTATGCCATCTTTTTTGTTATTTTCCTCTACTTCTTGTGTTAAATGGCTTCTGGTCTTCTCTCTTCTCTTTAATCTTAACTTATTTGTATTTTAGTAATCATAGCAAAAAAAACTTACATACTAAAATATGTTGCTTTACCAAAAAGTACCTTCTTGTGTTTTCATTATATTTAGGCATTTTTAAAAATTACATATGAGAGTAGCTTACATTATCTGTACATTGCATTTCCGGTCAATAGAGGGGGGCTCATAAAATGTGCTATTAAGAATCACTTGTCCAGCCCTAGCCGGTTTGGCTCAGTGGATAGTGCATCGGCCTGCGGACTAAAGGGTCCCGGGTTCGATTCCCATCAAGGGCACATGCCTGGGTTACGGGCTCCATTCCCAGTAGGGGGCCTGCAGGAGGCAGACGATCAATGATTCTCTCTCATCATTGATGTTTCTATCTCTCTTTCCCTCTCCCTTCCTCTCTGAAATCAATAAAAATATATTTTAAAAAAAAAGAATCACTGGTCCATCCAACACTTAATATTATAAATCTCTGATAATACATGGGAAGATAATGTCATTTATATCAGGTTTCACCCCATTTTCTGAACTAAAGTTTAATTAACTAAGTTTAATGACCATCTGTCATTTCTTTTGTGAATTAACTGGTCTTTTTTGTTTGACTACCTACTCACAGAGTGGTCTTTTGCATTTTGACTAATTTTTTACATTACAAATATTAAGTCATTATTTATTAAGTCTTTTCCCTATCACTCACTTTTTTAATTCAACTTGTTTATGGTATTTTGTTGCACCAAAGTTTTAAATTTTATGTAGTATATCTTTGTTTTTGTAACTTTGGGGCTTAGTATCTTCCTTAAAAAAGATTTCCAATGAAAACATATGTCTACACAAAATCCTGTATCAGAATGATCAGAGAAGCATTACCCAAAATATTCAAAAGATGGAAACAACCCAATGTCCATCACCTGCTGAATGGATAAACAAAATGTGGTCTATACATGCATTTGGCAATAAAAAGAAATAAAAAACCGTTACGTGTACAACATGGATGAACCTTTAAAACATTATGCTGAGTGAAAGAAAATAGTCCCAAAGGAGCACTGTATAATTCCATTTGTCTGAAAGGCCGTGAGGAGGCAAACTGAAAGGGACGAAAGTTAATTAGTGGTTGTATAGAGCTGGCAGAGATGGAGGGATTGGGCAGTGAAAGCTAAAAAGTGTGGAGTTTCTTTTGGGGAGAACAAAAGTATTCTATAATTGATTGTGGTGAATACAGAATATTAGCAAATTTAACAAGTTTCCTTATTTTGTCAATGCCTTTAATGAGAATGCTTTAGTATTTCACCATTTAATATGTTTGCTATACATTTCCAATAGCTTTTTATCAAGTTGGGGAAATTTATTTCCACGTTCAAGTTTGTATTTTATTTTATTTTTTTTAATATATTTTATTGATTTTTTTACAGAGAGGAAGGGAGAAGGATAGAGAGTTAGAAACATCGATGAGAGAGAAACATCAATCAGCTGCCTTCTGCACACCCCGTACTGGGGATGTGCCCGCAACCAAGGTACATGCCCTTGATCGGAATCGAACCTGGGACCCTTCAGTCCGCAGGCCGACACTCTATCACTGAGCCAAACCGGTCAGGGCCAAATTTGTATTTTAAAAAGATCACTCATGTAACAGTGTAGAGAATATATTAGAAAGAAAGCAAGAATATACGAGGAACGACAAACCAACATCCCTAATGAATATAAAGGTAAAAATCCTCCAGAAGATATTAAAAAGCCAAATCAAGCAGCACATTTAAAGGTTGATACACCATAATTGGATCTATACCAATCAAATATACCACATTAACAGAAGAAAAATGTTTTTAAACCATGTGATCATCTCAACTGACAAAGGAAAATAACTAGTAATAGAAGGGACTTTCTCAACCTCATAAAAGGCATTTATAAAATGCCACAACTAACATCATACTCAATGATCAGACACTAAAGGTCTTTCCCCTAAGATACGAAACAAGATAAGGATGTCTGTTTTTACCACTTCTATTCAATATTTCACTGGAAATTCTAGCCGAGGTAATTGGGCAAAAAAGGAAAGGGAAAAGGGAAAAGGGAAAAGGGAAAGGGAAGGAAAGGGGAGGGGAGGGGAGGGGAGGAGAGGGGAGGGGAGGGGCAGGGGCAGGGGGAGGGGCAGGAAGGGAAGGGATAAGAAAGAAAGCATCCAGGTTGAGCGGGAGAGAGAAGCTACATTATTTCTAGTCACAGATGACATGATCTTATATAGAGAAAAGTCCAAAGAATCCACCAAAAACTATTGGAGCTAATAAATGAACTCAGCAAAGTTACATGATACAAGATCAATATATAAAAAGCAGCCATATTTCTAAACACTATCAACAAACACTCCAAAAATGAGATTAGGAAAACAATTCAATTTCTAATAGCATCAAAAGGAATAGAATACTTAGGAATGAACTTAATCAAGAAAGTTCAAGACTGTACACTAATAACTATAAAATATCACTTAAAGAAATTAAGACCTAAATAAGTAAAAAGGTATCCTGTGTTCATAAAAGATTTAATTGTTAAGAAGGCAATACTTCCCAAATTGATCTACACATCTCTATCAAAGCTCCAACTGCCTTTTTTGCAGAAATAAGCTGAAAGACTTATTTGGAGGATTTTATTTGGATACTTTCTGATTTCAAAACTTATTACAAAGCTACAGTTATCAAACAGTGTGATACTGGCATATGGAGAGACATATAGATCAATGAAATTGAATTAAGACTTCAAAAATAAACACTTTTAAGGTCAATTGGTTTTAGACAAAGATACCAAGACCATTCAATGGTGCAAAAATAGTCTTTTCAACAAATAGTGGTGGGACACTAGGTATTACTCACCCACCAAAGAATGGATTGGACCTTTTCCTCACACCATATATAAAATGGATGCAAGACAGAACTGTAAGAGCTACCACTATAACACTCTTAGGAGGAAACATAAGTATAAATCTTCATGATCTTGGATTAGGCAACAGTGTCTTAAATATTACAACAAAAGCAGAAGCAACAAAAGAAAAACAGATAAATCAGACCTCCTCAACATGATCTAGAAAGTGATAAAACAATCCGCAGAATAGAAAATATGTGCAAATCATATATCTGATATAGGGTTAATACACAGATTATATAAAGAATTCTTGTTACGCCGAAACCGGTTTGGCTCAGTGGATAGAGCGTCGGCCTGCGGACTGAAAGGTCCCGGGTTCGATTCCGGTCAAGGGCATGTACCTGGGTTGCGGGCATATCCCCAGTAGGAGATGTGCAGGAGGCAGCTGATCGATGTTTCTCTCTCATCGATGTTTCTAACTCTCTATCTCTCTCCCTTCCTCTCTGTAAAAAATCAATAAAGTATATTTTTTTAAAAAATTTAATAAAAAAAAAAAGAATTCTTGTTACAATAAAAAAGACAAGCAAACCAATGGAATGCTGAGCAAAATACTTAAATAGGTATTTTTCCAAGGGAAATCTACAAATGCCCAATAAGGACATGAAATGATGCTAAACATCATTTGTTATTAGAGAAATGCAAATCAAAACCACAAGGTGTCAGTTCACAACCAGTAGAATGGCTATAACAAAAAAAAAGTGGGAACAAATAGTGTTGACGAGGATGTGGAAAAACAGGTACCCCTGTAGACCGTTGAAAATGTTAAATGGTGTAGCTGCTGTGGAAAAGTTTGGTGGGTCCTCTAAAAACTGAACATAAATTTACCGTATGACCCAATGATTCTCCTCCTAACTATCTACTCAAAAGAAATGAAAACATGTGCTCAAACAAATAACTGTATACAAGTGTTCAGCAGCACTATTCATAACACCCAAAAAGTAGAAACACATAAAAAGGGAGTACCACTCAGCCACAGAAAGGAATGAAGTACTGATACATGCTATAACATAGGTAAACCCTGAAACATAAGGATGACAGAAGCAAGATACCTAAAGCCATCTATTATTTGATTCTATTTCTGTGAAAAACCTGGTACAGGCAAGTCCACAAAGACAGAAAGGAGATTCATGGTTTCTGGAAACTGGGGGGAGGGGAATGAGGAGGGATGACTAAGGGCCATGGATTTGCTTTGGAGGTAATGAAAGTAGTCTGTAATGACAGTAGTGATGGTTGTACAACATGGTGAGTAAACTAAAAACCACTGAAGTGTACACTTAAAAACTTCAGTGATAAATTTTCTGTTATATGAATTTCATCTCAATTTACAAAAAAAAAAAAAGGTATGCTGGGGGTCACCAAGCAAAAAGCTCCAGCAGAGGTGCAGAGCGAGAGCACAGGCTCTGGGCTGTGGAGTGGAGATGGGAAGACGACCGCTTCTGGAGACACTGAAGGCAGTGTCCCCGTGACTATCACAGTGGCATTACAAGCCTATCTGTGGTCCATCTACAGAGGAAGCACTGACTAAGTCATAGGAGAACAACATGTAACTCTCATAAGTTTTTATGATGTAAACTAAAAGTTACAAATGACAGAAATTGGAAGGTAGAAGATGAAAGAAATAAGATAGCAAACATTTCCTTTTCTCATCTTACATAGAAAGGAGTCCAGATACTGTCTGTAAAAATAATTGTATAGATAACACAAATAATAAAGACAGTGAACGAAATTATCATTCACAGCAAGGACTCAAGAGATGTTTAAAGTCTTTACTTTTGATGAAAGGGCCTGAAAGTGAAGGTTGGCACCCTTCCACAGTGTTTTTATTTTATTTTTAATTTTACCATATATATTAACTTTATTTGAAAATTTTTGTGAACTTCAATAATTTAACAATTATTACAACAAATCTCATCAATGCCTCTATCAATAACTGACAGATCAGCAGGCAGAAAATCAGGTAAGGGTATAGCTGAGCTGAGCAACACCAATCAATTATAACTGAAAACTAGATCTAACTGAATATAAACTACTGCAGCCAACAACAGAATACACATTCACCAACACAGATCACATTCTGGGCCAAAAATACACCTTAACAAATTTAAAACAATAAAAAATCATATTGAAGTATGCTCTTAGAAATCAGTAACAGACAGCTAGAAAATCTCAAAATACTTGGAGATTAAGTAAAGTACTTCTGAACAGCACATAGGTTAAAAAAAGAAAGAAAGAAAGAAATCTCAAGAGAAGTTTAAAATATTTTAAATACATGAAAATAAAAATACAACATCAAAATTTGTAGGTTATAGCAAAAGCAGTGCTTAGAGGAAATTTACAGCATTGATTGAATGCACATATTAAGAACCATCTACAATTGATAATCTAAGCTTCCACCTTAAGAAACTAGAACAAAAGCAAATTAAATCTAAAATAATTGAAAAAAGAAAAAATCAGCAGAAAACAATAAAACTGAAAATAGAAAATCAGTAGGAAAAGATGTAACTCAGTGGTTGAGCATGGACCAAGGAACTTGGAGATCTTGATTGATTCCCAATCAGGGGTCAGGGCACATACCCAGGTTGCAGGCTCAATCCCCAGTAGGGGGCATACAGGAGGCAGCCAATACATGATGTTTCTCTCTCATCAATGTTACTCTCTATCCCTTTCCCTTCCTCTTTCTAAAAATCAATAAAAAAAATTTTTAAAGCTAGTTCTTTAAAAAAATCAGTAAATTGATAAGCCTCTAATCAGGCAAACTATGAAAAAAAGAGAGAGAACAAATTACTAATATCAGAAATGAAAGTAGTATCATCATTACTGAATTCCATTGATGTCATATGCATAACAAAGGAATACTATAAACAACTCTATCCCACAAATTTGGTAACTTAGATGAAATGGGAGAATTCTTTGAAAGAGACAATCTACCAGAACTCACATGAGAAATAGATAAATTAAATAGGCCTATATCAATTAAAGAAACTTAATAAATAATAACTTTCCAAAACAGAAAGCATCTGATATACATAATTTTACAAGTGAACTCTACCAAAGCATTCAAAAATAAGTGATATAATTTCTCTGTAATCTCCTCCAGAAAACATAAGCAAAAAGGAGCACTTCTAACTCATTCTATGAAGCCAGCATTACACTCATACCAAAACCAGAAAAAGGCATCCCAAGTACGAAAAACTAAAAACCACTAGCTCTCATGAACAGAGATGCAAACATCCTCAACAAAATACTAGCAAATCAAATCCAGAAATGTATAAAAAGAGTTACATACCATAACCAAGTGGGATTTATTCCAGGTACACAAGACTGGTTCAATATTTGAAAACCAATTAACATAATCCATCACATCAACAGGCTAAAGAAGAAAAATTATATGATCATTTTAACAGATGCCAAAACAGCATCTGACAAAATTCAAAATGGTGAAACACTTAGACTATGAATAGGTGGAAGCTTTTTCAATCGGATAAAGGGCATCTCCAAAAACATATCCTCAGGTAAGGCTTAAGAAAATGAAAAGACAACCCACACAACAGGAGAAAACATCTGCAAATCACGTACCTGATACAAAATCTGCATCCAGAATATATAAAGAACTCTCGAAATTCAGCAATTAAAGGACAAACAAACCAATTACAAATGGGAAAGGATTTAAGACATTTCTCTAAAAAAGATACACACATGGCCCATAAGCACATGAAAAGATCCAAATCACTAACCATTAGGCAATCCAAATCAAAGTCACAATATCACTTTACAAGCACCAAATATAATAAAAAACACAATAACAAGTGTTGGTCAGACTGTGAAGAAACTGAAGCCTTCATACCTCACTAGTGGGAATGTAAATTGCTGCAGCCACTTTGGAAAAGTTCCACAGTTCCTTAAAATGTTAATCATAGAATTACCATATGATCCAGCCATTCCACTCCTAATGAAACAGATGTTCACAAAAATGTGTACATGAATGTCCTAAGCAGCCCTGTTCACTTTTCCACTAAGTAGCAACAACTCAAATGTACATCAATGATAAAAGATAAAATGTGATAGCCCTAGCTGGTTTGGCTCAGTAGATAGAGCATCTGTCTGCTGACTGAAGGGTCCCAGGTTCGATTCCCGTAAAGGGCGCATGCCCCAGTTGCCTGCTCAATCCCCAGTAGGGAGTGTGCAGGAGGCAGTCAATCAGTGATTCTCTTTCATTATTGATGTTTTTGTCTCTTTCTCCCTCTCCCTTCCTCTATGAAATAAATTTTTTAAAAAGATAAAATGTGATATATGCATACAATTAAATGTTATTCAGCCATAAAAAGAAATGAAGTACTATATAACTATAACATGGATGAACCTTGAAAACACAAGGTTAAAGAAGCCACAAAAAACCACATATGATGATTTCTTCATATGAAATGTCAGAGTAGACAAATGGGTCTTATTTGGGGCAGCAGGACTGCGACAACGGGCAGTCAAGTCATTGCTAAAGAGAACAGGGTTTCTTTTTGCACTGATAAAAATGTTCTAAATCTGGATTGTGGTGATGGTTGCACAACTCTAAATACACTAAAAGCAAGTCTCCATTTTGAATTTCATGGCATGTGAATTACATAATTAACATATATAATTATGTAATTTTATATAGCTACATATATAATTACGTAATTCACATGCCATCATAAGAAAACATGAGACCTCTGCAACAGTCCACCTGAGAGACGATGCTGGCTTGGACAAGAGCGGTACTGATAACGAAGAACATAGAGAAAAGTGGAAAGATTTCAAAGACACTCGGGAAGACGTGAGCATCTAGAGGTGAATAAGGAGGAGAAGCAGGTACCAAGAGTGACTTGCATTATGCATTTACTTGTTTGCTCTGTTTCTGCCAGGAGTTGTTCCAATAAGGTTCATAAAGATGACGTTTGAAATGGGTCACGATGGTAAGTAGAAGCATGCCAGACTGGGAGACGGTAAGGGGAAGGGCGAGGTCACTTCACTTGCATGCCAAGCAGAAAAACACAACGCGTAGCTGCCGCTGAAGGGAGAGGAGGCCCTGTGAAGGCTGCCAGCTGTGGGGACTGCAGGCAGGGGAAGCCACTAGAGGTGTTCACCTCACCAGAGTTCATTCTTGGCCTTCAGAAAAGGGAAGTCCAGCACCAGTGTAAAGAACACACTGGGAAGAATGGTCAGCTGGCTTACACAGGAGGCTGTTGCCCACGAGCAAGAGAGGCCTTTGTAAACCATGGCCCGGACTGAGCCGGCTGGACAGCGCTGCGAGCACTGGCCGCTACAGAAGCCGGTTGCACAGCTTGTGCGTCCACATCCCATTAGAAGCAGGGACAAACAGCTAGCGGACGAGGGCTGGTGGATCCGTGCTGCCCACCGCCCCAGCCTAGCGGCCGACGGGACAGGGCGCAGCCGGGCCCCTCTGACACAGAGGGCTCTGAGCTTCCTCGCGGGCTGCCCGAGAGCCATTTCGGGGTAGCCGCTCCGGGAAGCAGGGGCCCAGGGAGACCTCCACCGCAGCATCCCTGCCCTCATGTTTCCTTTGCCCCGCTTCCTGCCGGCTGCCCCGGAAGGCACAGCATACTCTTGCCCATCCCTCGAGGAAGCTGGGTCAATTGTCTTAAGAAACCATGATGTCCTAACACCTGATTGTACAGGTTATCTGAGGTAACTAAAATATCTTAATTACTAAATTGTCTTGTATGCTCCCATTTCTTTTTAATCCATCTGGATCCTAACCTATGGAATTTCCAGGCATTTTATGAAAACTCACTTTCAATTTGAGTTCGTGAAGTCCTAAGGATGAAGAACTATAGGACACAGTGCCTATGACTAACGGCACATGCACGCCTTTTGTATCGAATGTACTGTTGCTACACCTAACGGAGTGGACATTCCAGTGAGACTAAGCTAACCTTAAAGGCTTTCCAGCTGACTCCCCCAGGACCCCACCCACCAGGCCACACCACAGGCAAACCTGCCTTATTCTTCCCCAAAACAACCCACATGTTCATATTCCATGCCTTGTCTGTCTGAAATGCTAAACAAACTCCAGAGCACCTACTGGTCGCCAGCTACTGAGTGGGCAATTTACATTACCATTTAATCTTCACAGCAGCCGCACACAGGTGGGATTATGCTTCCTGTTTTATACACAAGAAAGTTGAGGCACAGAGGCGTCTGCCCAAGAACCCTCCCGACTGTCCATTCCACTGCCCGGTAAGGAACGCCAGGAGCCTGCTCCACCTGGCAAAACCCCCGCCTGACCCTCAGAATCTCCCCCTCAAAGGACCGGCCACATGCCCCCTGGGGGTCTTAGAGCCTGTGCGCGCCCCAGGCCGTCAGAGTCAGCACCGCCCGACCCTCGCCGCAGCCACCGCACTGCCAGGGGCTCGCGCTTCCGCCGGAGCGGGTCCCGGTCTCAGGGAAGTGCACGTCTAACTGCACGGCCAGTCCCGGGCCGACTGCTGTCACACCTCTCAGACCCTGAGCCTCCCCGCGGCCAGGGGCGGGGACACAGGCTCGGGGCCGCCTTCCACAGCCGCCTCCCGCGCCGAACTGAGCCGAGGCCAAGGCCTGTCTCCTCCGCAGGAGGCAACTCAAGGGCACCACCCGCACCTTCCGCACCTTCCGCGAGGGGTCCCCCGCTGAGCACGGCATCGGAGGACAAAATGTTCACACCTGCTTACCTGAGCGGGAGAGTGCCCCCAGCTAACTCCCTAAGGCAGATGGCGGGCTGTCCGGGGCAGCGTCACGGTAAAACCCTCCCGCACGCTGCAGGGCTCTCGCCGCGCCCACACTCCCCTGACCGCGCTCACAGGGAGCGAGTGTCAGCCGGCGCTGACCGCGGCCGGGCCGGGCCAGGGCGTGAGCGCTCGTCGGCCTCGGCGCGGAGGGGACCCCGACCCGGCCGCTCAGCCGACAAGGACGTCGCCCCCACACTCGACCCCGCGACCCCTTCCTAGGGGCGCCGGCCGCCAGCGCCGCCACGCACCTCGGTTCTCCTCCTCCAGGTACCGTACCCGCAGCTCGTCGTCCGTCTTCACCTCGGAGCCGTAGCCCCGCCGCAGGGGCAGCCCCCCGGCCGCGGGCGCCCGGCCCCGGGCCCAGATCGCCGACCCCAGCCGCGGGCCCGTCAAGGAGGCGGGCAGCCTCCACCGAGGGCCGAGCGGCGCACAGCTAGCGGCCACCAGTCGGACGCGGCCGGCCTGCCAGGCGCCCAGGGCCCCGGGAGCCGCCGCCGCCGCCATGTTGTCTGTTTACGGCGTGGGCCGCAGGCTGCCGCCCCACCCCCGCCGCGCGGCCTGGCCCCGCCCCCAGTCCGCTGCGCCCGGACCAATCGCCGCGCGCGCTACGCCCCGCCCCGCCCCGCGGATTCGCCCCGTCCCCCGCCCCGCCCCGCCCCGCCCCGGCCGGGTGACAGCGTTCCAGGCCCGACTTCCCCGGCCCCGGGGTAACCCCGGAGTGAAGGCGTGTCCGCGGAGACCGGGAGAAAGTGATCCTCCGCGGCTGCGGAACAGTGGGGAGCCGGTGGCGTGGGAACTCCCCGCAGGGAGCCTCCTCCCCGCGCACCTGGGCTGTGCTCTGGGCTCTGTGTTCTGTCCCCTTTGGCTCACCGTGCAGCTCTGCGTGGCAGCGGTTTACTGTTCATGCCCTGCAGAGCCGCGCTACCGGCTAACGTGCCCGTCCACGTACGCGGTGCTTACTGCGTGCAGTTCAAAATAGCAGGAGCCCTTAGCCCGCCTGCCCAAGCTGGTCAAGAGTGAGGCGCCGTCGTATAACATCAGGGGCTCCCCCAGCCAGATGCTGAGGGCGCTTAGAGCAGATGGATCCTTCCTCACCCAGAGTCGCTAAGATCGATGTCCTGTCCAGGTGCTCATCAGAGCTTAGGATTTCCTCCTCGCTACCTTTCATCAAATCCCAGCCGAGAAAGGTGTGCTTAGGAATATTGTTTGAAAAATATGCTGCTCCGAGTATACTCCCACGGCCACACAAATTTCTGCTATTGCACATTGACTACATTTTTTGGTTTTCGTGAATTTTATTTTTCAATTACAGTTTACATTCAGTGTTATTTGGTATTAGCTTCAGGTGTACAGCGCCCGCGGCGGGAATGTTGTTGAGGGCTCTGTTCATTCCATCTTCTGTAAAATGACACTTGTAAATCTCTTTTGTAGTTTGGGAAAACTTTGCTTCCTCTTGTATCTTTTGCCTTGTCTGATAATCATGTTCACTTTAACTGCTAGGAAACAATTTCACTTATAGCTTAACTATTGCAATTATTATAACTAATTACTTGTTTTAGTTGCTAATTGTTTTGATATCTTTATGTTGGCTTATCAGTAGATTGTAAATTCAAATAAAGGAGTTACAGACCACCTGACAGTGCTATTTAAATAACATAACCTCAGAAAGTACTTGCAATCAACTAGGACAACTTCAGAAAGATAATCATCGATTGTTTGGGTTATATTAGAAATCAGAGTAAGCCCTGGCCAGTTTTGCTCAGTGGATAGAGCAACAGCCTGCGGACTGAAGGGTCCCAGGTTTGATTCCAGTCAAGGGCACATGCCCAGGTTGTGGGCTGGATCCTTAGTTGGGGGCGTGCAGGAATCCGCTAATCAATGAGTCTCTCTCATCATTGATGTTTCTATCTCTCTCCCTCTCCCTTCCTCTCTGAAATCAATAAAAATATGTTTTTAAAAAAAGAAATCAGAGTAAGGACTGCCTATGGTTTTGATGGGCAGAGAGCCTGATGGGAAAACTCAGCTTAGCGACACTAGCCCCTTCCCTAACAGTTGTGAGTCTGGTCCTCACTGAAAGTAGTCATGATGATATCCTGGTGTATGAAGACAATTGATTGTTAAAATGTAATGTAATCACCATGACCATTACCATCCGTCAGGAGTGACAACAAATGGAGAATTGCCAAACATCAGGATAGACAGATGGCTTTGGATCCCACCTTCATAATTGCTTCACTTTGGGACATCCATAGATTATTTAAATAGTCCATGCTTCCATTTCTTCATTTGAAAAATTGCTAGAATGAGATCTGTTTCACCACACAAATTCTTCAACTTCAGTTTCTTCATCTGTAACATGGAAAAGATTATGCCCATGTTATAGGATTGATGAGTAAATATGTAACGCACTAGGCACCAGGAATGAGAGCAGAACAGATAATGATACGCCGTTTATCAACTGACTTCTTAGTCTGTTCCAAGCATTTAGGTATGTTATTTTATTTAATGTTTAGAAAACTTTGAAGGTATTATTACTATCCCCATTTTGCAAATGAAAACACTGAGATTAAGTTATTTATCAAACCCTGCAGCTAATAATATATCTGATATATCTGACTCCAGTTCCTCGTGTTCTTAATCACTGTTTTGCAGAGCCTCTCAATAAATGTTAAGGTGTCCAATAAAATTGAATTCCCTTCAGTTCCTTTCTACTTTTTAGTAAAGGATGTGAGCCAGGAGCAAAGAATGTGAGCCAGAAGCAATGAGTGTCCATTTGGCGGCGGTGTTTGGCGTATTCAACACTATTAGTACCACCTGCTACAGGTTTTTTGGGACCCTTGCCTCTAGCCAGCTCTCAGCTAACAGTCTTCTCAATCTGCCACACCCTTGATGTTTTCCTAATGCTTATTTCTATGTGATATTTAGTGTGTGTTTTAGGATGGCCAGCACCGAACTCCTGGAGTACAGCCTGAGTGGCAGAAGACACCCCTCCTAGAACGCAGTTCTGTGCACAGAATGCTCAGGAGGACGTAGGTGTCACTGGCAAAATAAACACTTATCAACATGTTGCCAACCACAAGCAGAGAGACAGAATAGCTCAGCAAAGACAATGAGAAGAATAAAGCAGAACTCTGGGCTTTTTGAAAAAATGAGCAAATATTTTAAAACTATCTTCCTTCCCTGGCTGGTTTGGCTCAGTGGATAGAGTATTGGCCTGTGGACTGAGGGGTCCCAGGTTCGATTCTGGTCAAGGGCATGTACCTTGGTTGTGGGCACATCCCCAGGAGGGGGTGTACAGGAGGCAGCTGATCGATGTTTCTCTCTCATTGATGTTTCTGACTCTCTGTCCTTCTCCCTTCCTCTCTGAAAAAAAATCAATAAAATATATTTTTTTTTTAAAAAAAAAAAACTATCTTGCCTGAAACAATCAAGGAGAAAGTAGTATGGTAGGGCAATGGCTGGGCCACTGTGTCCGAATTCAGGCCATCACCCGTGAATGTGAGGGAGAGACTGTGAACAGTCGGGCGCAGTTGAGATGCCTCTGCCATCTTCAACATGGGCTCCCATCTCCTGTGTCTACAGTGGCTGCTCCCTGCCACCAGCAAGACAAGAAAGACGAGGGGAGCACCCAGGCCTGTCAGGTGGAAGACCTGGAAATGGCACCTGTCCCTGTGGCTACTTCCCACACACCACAACCAGCAGCAAAAGGGGCCTAAGAATGTAACCATGTGCTGCTGATCATACACCCAGCTTCCATTTTATTGCTACATGCAAAGGGGATTCCATGTATTTAGGAACATAATCTGCCACACACACTTGACTTTTTATTTTTATATGAAATTTTGTGAATACTAAGATAAAAGCTCACAGCCCTAAAGTCTGATAAGTTTTACAAGAAATAGCTGTCCTTCCATTTGAGCTATCTGAGAATAATTGCTAATTATATCTTCATAATTGACAAATAATATAAAAGATAAGCTTATGAAACTGTGTATACAATTACAACCACATTAAATCTCTGAGGGTATACATGTATGGTGACACATAGAGACACTTGCAATCTATGTGTTCTATATTTTAAAAAACAATTTCAAAACTACATGTGCACAAAGATAATAATCAGATGATACTATCTAATCTAATAAAAGAGAAACATGGTAATTGGCGTACAACCGCTACCCTGCCCATTGGCTAATCAGGGAGATATGCAAATTAACTGTCAGCCAAGATGGCGGCCGGCAGCCAGGCAGCTTAAACTGAACATGAGGCTTGCTTGCTTCAGTGACAGAGGACTCCAACGTTCCCCGCCTACCTTGCCGGCCTCTGAGCCTGCAGTTTAAGAAACATTGTAACGAATATAGATGCTTTCAGTGAGCTGGGATCTCAGAGCTGGAGTCAGAGCTGAAGTTATACATTGTTTTGATTACCTACTTTCAGCAGCGGAGGCCTAAGAGCTGGAGCCTCAGAGCTAAAGCTGGCCCAGAATTTTTTAAAAAAAGAAAAAAAGGAGCGGTTTGGAGCTTCCGTCACCCACCAGCCTGAAAACAGCCCTCAGCCCCTCACCCAGACTAGCCAGGCACCCCAGTGGGGACCCCCACCCTGAAGGGTGTGTGACCAGCTGCAAACAGCCCTCAGCCCCTCACCCAGACTGGCCAGGCACCCCAGTGGGGACCCCAAGCCTGAAGGGTGTGTGACCAGCTGCAAACAGCCATCATCCCCTCACCCAGGCTGGCCAGGCACCCCAGTGGGGGCCCCCACGCTGATCCAGAACACCCTTCAGAGCAAACCAGCCAGCCCCACCCATGCACCAGGCCTCTATCCTATATAGTAAAAGGGTAATATGCCTCCCAGCACCGGGATCAGTGTGACAGGGGGCAGCGCCCAAACCCCCTGATCACCCTTGCGCTCTGTGTGTGACAGGGGGCGGGGCCAGAACCTCCCTATCCGCCCTGCTCTGTTTGTGACAGGGGAAGGAGCCCCAACCTCCTGATCAGCCCTGCTCTGTGCCTGATACGGGGGAGCTCCCCAACCTCTGATCGCCCTGCGGCTCTGTGTGTGACAGGGTGCGGCGCCCCAACCCCCCCCACCCACCCATGGGCCCTGCTCTGTGTGTGACGGGGTAGAGCCATAACCTCCTCATCGGCCCTGCCCTGAGTGTGAGAGTGGCGGCGCCCCAACCCCCTGATCAGCCCTGCTCTGTGGATGATAGAGGGCGGCGCCACAACCCCCACCCCTCCCATGGGCCCTGCTCTGTGTGTGATGGGGTAGAGCCATAACCTCCCCATCGGCCCTGCCCTGAGTGTGAGAGTGGTGGCATCCCAACCCCCTGATCGGCCCTGCTCTGTGGGTGATAGAGGGTGGCGCCCCAACCCCCTGACCCGCCCTGCTCTGTGTGTGACAGCGGGCGGTGCTCCAACTCCCCTATCGGCCCTACTATCTGAGTGACAGGGGGGAGCTCCTCAACCCCCTGATGGGCCCTGCTCTGTGCGTGACAGGGGGCAGCGCCCCAACCCCCTGATCAGCCCTGCTCTGTGTGTGACAGGGAGTGGCACCGCAACCTCCCCATCGACCCTGCCTTGAGTGTGACAGGGGCGGTGCCCCAACCCCCCAATCGGCCCTACCCTGAGCGTGACTGAGGGTGGCATCAACCTCTAGATCCGCCCTGCTCTGTGCATGACAGGGGGCAGCGCCCCAACTCCCCAATCGGCCCTGCTCTGAGCCCGACCAGGGGCTGCACCTAGGGATTGGGCCTGCCCTCTGCCACCCGGGAGCAGGCCTAAGCCAGCTGGGCGTTATCTCCCGAGGGGTCCCAGACTGCGAGAGGGCACAGGCAGGGCTGAGAGACCCCCCTCTCCCCCCGAGTGCACAAATTTTTGTGCACTGGGCCTCTAGTTTACACTAATAGTAGACAAATATGTAAATTGACCAGGCCTCTGTGATACCCCACAGCCAATCAGGAGGGAATATGCAAATTAGCAGGGCAAAGATGGCGGCAGCCACAGAGTCAGCTGGAGCTGGCGGGAGGCTTGGTCGCCCCCGGCAACAGAGGTAGCCAAGCTTTCCGCCCACCTGCACCGGCCACTGATGGAGGGGCCTGTTGGCAGCGGCCACGGAGCAGGCCAGAGCGAACAGGAGGCTTGGGTCGCCTGGGCTGGCTGCCGAGGGAGGGGCCTGCAAATGGCCCTCAGCCCCTCACCCAGACTGGCCACACCACCATCGGGGTGAGGGTCCCCTCTGGGGGGTGTGGCCAGCCTGAAAACAGCCCTCAACCCCTTACCCAGGCTGGCCAGGCCCTCCAGCGGGGACCTTCACCCCATGGGGGCGTGGCTGGCCTGCAAACTGCCCCAGCCCCTCAAACAGCACCATCCCCAGTGGGGACCCCCACCCTGATCCAAGACACCCTTCAGGGCAAACCAGCTGGCCCCACCCATGCACCAGGCCTCTATCTATACTAATAAAAGGGTAATATGCTAATTAGACTGGGAGACCTTCCAGGAGACCTTCCAGACATTCTTCTGGACAAAGCCATGGTGGCAGGGCCGAGGTAGAGGCGGTTAGGGGCCAAGAGGGGAGGGCAGTTGTGGGTGGTCAGGCCAAGATGGATGGCAGTTGTGGGTGGTCAGGCCGGTGGGAGTGGCCATTGGGGGCAAGAAGGCTGGCAGGGGAGGGCAGTTGGGGGTGAGCAGGCTGGCAGGCAGAGTGGTTAGGGGCAATCAGGCAGGCAGGCAGGTGAGCGGTTAGGAGCCAGCAGTCCCAGATTGCAAGAGGGATGTCCGACTGCTAGTTTAGGCCCAATCCCTAAACTGGCAGTCGGACATCCTGCATAGAATCCCAGATTTGAGAGGGTTCAGGCCAGGCTGAAGGACAACCCTCCCATGCACAAATTTCATGCACTGAGCCACTAGTGTATATATATATATATATATATATATATATATATATATATATATATATATATATTATCTGTGCAATTTAAGCAAAACACTTATGTATTAAATAGTCATTCTAAATATTTAAAACTTTAGTTCAAGGTACAAAAAATGGGCACAATTTTACTCATGCTCTATTCCCAAAATAACAATTATAACACTAGTCCCTGAATTTCTTTGGGTCTCTTTTTAATGCTTTTCTATACATTCTTTAGCAAGTGTTCTCTAAGGCTCTGTAGTGGGTTTACTTTCCAGAAGGCCTCCCTTTCCACCTACCCTGAGTACTCATCTCTGAGTGTGAATGGCAAACCCAGAAAACCACATCTCCAAGGCCTTGGAGGGTTCCATGAGCCGCACCAGAGGACCTCGTCTCCAGAGAAACATGGTGCCCTGAAGAGGCCTCTGTGACCAGACACTGCACCCCACCCCCACCAAGACTATGTAGGGCCCATTGATGGGCCCTGGCCACACCCACTGTGCCCTGACTTCCTGCACCCAGGGGCAGAGAGTAGTTGTTGCACAGATTAGGCAACCAAAGCCTTAAGTCACTGAGAGTCCCACAGCTACATGTTATGGAGCTGAGACTTACTAGTAAACACTGGACTCTGGAATCCGGGTTCTTAGTTATTACTGTGTCTATCATCTGCTTTCCACAAATGATCATCAGGGCTTCCCCCTACCTGTCCTCACCCCTGCTCCCAGATGTGGGAAATTTGATCAATCCCCTCTTATACTCTGTTCGGAAACTCTACCCTCTTCATTAGGTTCTTTGTGGTCATGATTTCCCAGAAATGGACAACCCCACTGTTGCAAATTGTATGTGTGTGTGTGTGTGTGCTTGCGCGCACGCACACACGCACACACGCACACACGCACACACGCACACACGCACACACGCACACACGCACACACGCACCAGACTCTGAAGATACATGCCATCATAGTCTGGGATGGGAAACACAGGGACATTCGGGAACAATAGTTAAAGGATATGTGGCTTCTTTGTGGGGTGATGAATATGTCCTAAAATTGATCGTGGTGATTATGGTATATATTCTTCAAAATATAATAAATTGTAGTATATATCTGAAAATATACTAAAAAACATTGGCTTTTATACATTTAAATGGGTAAATTGTATGGTATGTAAATTATATCCCATTGAAGAGGGTGGATTAGGGCTCCTTTAAGGTATGGCTGATTCTATATCTAAGAAAGAATGAAAGGTGAGTCCAGAATATCATCCCGCCAGAAAACAATGAGGTGAGAGGACACGGCCTGAAGGGAACCCACTGGCCAAATCTGAGACAATTGGAGCATCAAAAGGAATAATGCCATTAATGGGTACTAACACTTACAATTTTGTTAAGTCAATGAAAAATTAAATGAATGGGTGGCAGATGGTGGGAGCCAGTTTCTTACTGTTGGAGTGGGAGAATACGGAAAAGCCGCATGCCTGGGGACCTGGAATGGCCTGTAGGATAGGGGAATAAAGTTGGTGACATCAGTATCAACTGACGTTTGGCTCAGAGTAGACACATCTGTGATATATTAAAATGTTTAGGTAAGTTTATATACACAGCTTAGCACGCACACATATATTCCTTGCTCTTTCGGCTGAGGTGACCTAGAAGCAATGACACTCAGGTAGCAATGAGTAGGTAGTGCTCAGATCTTGGTTAGTTTCCAATACCATTCATCAGTAAAAGTGCTCCGCGGAGAAATAGCTGATTCTAGCACGGGGTCAGCATAGGAAATATGCAAGATGAGCCTGGAAGGTGTGTGAAGCCAAAAGGTAAGGAAGTGCTCAAAATGACGCCTCTTTATGAGAGTTCGTGAACCAGTTACAGAAACGCAGTGAAAGAGCTCCTAATGGCGACATAGGGAACACGTTGAACAGTAACTAAATATATAGTGTAGGACAAGCATGTCAAACTCGCGGTCCGCAGCCCACAACAAATGTTTTTGTGGCCCAGCCAATATAACGGTATGTAAGAACATTTTAATAAAAAGTTTGTAACTTAATTTTTACAATATCCTTTTACACATAATTATTAATAACGAACTACAACGTTCGCTAATGACTGATTACTATAATCGTGTTGCATTCATTTCCCTTACGCGCCTTACACGCAGGCGCACCATTTCTCTCCACTAATACTAGCAGCGAATATTTTAGCAGCCGATGGCCATGTCATCAGTCTTGGACTGACTTGTTTGATGTGCGCAACAGGAAATATTTCGCTTTGGGAGAACCAGAAAAATAGGTTTATTTGCATCACGCTTATTAATCTGTGCAGTTATTCAGTGTCTGGTAAGTTAATGTTCAAGAAAAAGTAATAATTTTTATTAAAATGTTCTATTATTTTACGTTAACGATGACCCATTTATTTCAGCCCTTTGTAATCAGCAAGTCTTTATCAAAATAAACCTGTTTCTATGAAAATGGAAGCTTTTGTTTTTTTTGCAACCCACATCAACGTAAACCTTGTTTATTTGGCCCATATTAGCCTTTGAGTTTGACATGCTTGGTGTAGGATTATAACCTGAAGTGAAGAAAAATATCCAAAAATCCAGACTTGTATAAATAACTTAATAAGTAAGCAAGAGGAAGGAGACAAAGCTCCCGAGTAGGATCCTAAATAATGTCTGTGGATGCTGCTCTCACGGAGGGGAACGCAGCCCTCCACGGCTGCAGGCAGGGGGTTCCTTCCGCAGAGCACAGTGTGGAAAGGGGGAGAGAAGGACGAGTTTTAGTGGAGAAACCTGACAGACACCACTCAGCCAGGTGATCAGGTCAGAGCCACAGGGTAAGCCATGTTGATAGTGTGGACCCTTGAAATGACGTGATGAGAATGACACTTTCTCTCTGTGGACTTCCTCCCAGAAGCCCATAACCACAGGTAATCGTGATAAAAATACAGACAAACCCAACTGAGGGGCATTCTAAAACGCCTGCCTCATACTTCTCAGAACTGGGAGGCCACCAAACACAAGTCTGAGAGTCTGTCCCAGCCGCGAGGCGCCAAGAACACATGACGACTACACGCCATGGGGGATTCTGCAACAGAAAATGGACATTAGGTGAACATTAAGGGAATCCAAACAAAATATGGATTTTAGTTAATAATAACGTGGCACTATAGGCTCATTAGTTGTAACAAATGTGCCACGCTAATGGGCGGTGTTAATGATACGGGTGGGGAAATACAGTGTGACTGGAAAGATACGGTTTTAGCCCCTTCTGTAGGGTGGTAGGGTTCTTGTGTCTTGTCCCTGGGACAGTTTTCCAGTGGGTAGGATTTTTACTGTGTCCTCTAAATCAGTAATGGAGCCTAAAGGGGGTATATTATCCGCTCAGGGAGCCATAGCAAATACCACAGACAGGCTAGGAGTCCAAGATCAAGGTGTGGGCCGGTTTGGTCTCTCCTGAGACTTCTCCGTGGCTAGCAGACAGTACCTTCTCACGGGGCCCTCTCACCGCCTTTCCTCGGTGTGCATCCTTCCTCGGCGTATCAGCCTCTTCTAAGGATACCAGTTCTGTTGGTTAGAGCCCCATGTTTATTATGTCATCCATTTCAATTACCTCTTCAAAGCCCTATATCCAAAGACAGTTCCAATAGGGCTTAGGGCTTCAACATAGGAATTTGGGGAGACCCCCTGAGTTCATGACAGGTTCTTCGTCCTCAGTTCCCTGTAACCACTCTGCTGAACCTCCCAAACTTCAGACGCTGCCTGCTTCGGGTGAGGCTGTAGTCCTGCGCAAGCTGGTTTGGGAGCTGAGCTGGTGGCTTCCTCTGGGAGTGCCAGTGTCCTTTCCTGCACTTGCTCTGAGGTGAGGGGAGGTGTGAGCTTTTGACACTGTCGATCAAAAGCGAGTAAGCTACGGAGTCCTATGCAAGGTATTTTGTCACAACCTCCCACCTCCTCCTCACGTTATTTTGGTGCTGACAGGTCAGGGTCACCCTTGCCTCTTCCTGGGGAAAGGGGCTGTAAGGCGAGCAACATTCAGAGCGCTGTGCTGGGCCCCAGCGGGTGCCCCGGCCTCGGTGAGCGAAGCCACCAAGCTGCTCAGAGCCACGTGTCTCCTGCGAGACGCAGATGTTTTCACCCTCAGAAAACGGTCCTGAGTCACGTTTGTTCTTGTTATTTTCATTTTACGCGTGATATCTGAATACAGACTTATTGTAAGAAGTGATCACGCCAAATACAGATTTGTAGTAACCAAGTCGTGCCTGACATACTATGTGTGTGTTTTACCTTCCACTCTCATGAGATTAGCTTATTGAAAGAAAGGATCGGTATACGCTATTTTATAATGTCTCACTTTATAACTTTCAAGCATTTATGTTTCCTCATCTGTAATGTGGGAGAAGAGCCGCCTTTCTGGTTGTAGAGAGCACAGGCGGGAACGTGCGCCGGGACCGGAACCGCAGCAGCCAGCGCTGCCTTCATTTGGTGGGCTTTTTCTTCGCCCACAAGGACCTTGTCGCAGGACCAATGTGCAGGGCGGGGCTACTGAAGTGCTTTCGAAGGACAGAAAGGCTCCTTGCCCCGGGGTCCCTGCTCTCGTGCTTCGGTCATTATGCCGGACCATCCCTTAGCTTCCAGGGGCTGTGCCTCAGAATCAAATGCACTGGTTTAAATCCTGTTATTATCTCCGGAACTGTAACATGTAACTGTGTGTGGCGGGAGGGAGACTCACTTCTACACACTTCAGCTGCGCTGTTAGGATTAGGAAACATTGACCATCACACCTGCCTCGCAAAACTCCTGGGGAGGACTATATGGGTACACCTGTGCTGTGCTTAGCACTGAGTATGTTCGATAAATATCAGTTATGATGATGGAGACCCTGGCTGCCCTTGTTACAGCCACGTCATGGAATAGGAATATGTTGTTAGTGAGTAACTTTAGTGAATTACTTTTCCAAATTATGGAATCACAGACACCTGGCCCGGGAGGGCCTGGGCTGAGGAGCCACACCCGCAGAGCACAGAGCTCGGGCTGCGTTGTCAGAGGGCACGCCCTGGACGTGGGCCACTGGTTGCGTGGGGGTCAGGGAGGACTTGAACGGGTGGGCAGATGCCACAAGCAAACCACACTTTCGTCTTAATTTTTAGCTACAGCCAATCCTGCTGCTCGTCAGGGTTTCGTTGTGGAAGGAGGACTTTCTAGGGAGTTATCACTGCTCTGTCCATGTCAGAAAGTGAAGTATGCTTTCAAATGTTACAGACAAAGGACAGATACTTAAAGTGTGTCTCTCCGAGACAGCAAATAGTTGAGCTTTGCTTTTTAAAGTTAATTTAAATTTTGAAATTGTAAGGTCAGTTTATTAAGTTTAATGATGAAAGCTATCAGAAGAATATTCTTCTGAGAATTATTTTTTCTTAAAAAAACAAAAACAAAACAAAGGAAACTCAAGACCCTCAAATAGCACAGACGCTGCGGGCAGTCCGGCCTCTGCAGTGGAGGGCCCCTGCGTGGTCCCGGTCAGTCCGGCCCGCAGGGCTGCAGCTGGGCCACCCTCAGCACCTCGCTCTGCTCCATGCATCACCTGGAACAGTCTCAGACCCCCAGTGTGTCAGCGCCCTCCCAGAACTGGACAGATGCGCCAAGGTTATGGTCTGTTCCCAGTAGCTGTTCCCACACGATTTATTTTTTCTTGCTTGTTCATCTTTCACTTGTTTCTTTTTAATTTCCAAGAGTTCTGCATCAAACCTGGCCTCCCAACTTAAGCAATTCTCAGTTGTAACAGGAGCGCCATGAAATAATTGCATTTCAGCTTCTGCTGCTGCTTCTGTCTCCTCATTTTGATTGATCGCCTATTTCACTTAACTTTTCCCGCACAGCTGTCACCAAAGTCAAGAGTGTCAGCATCCCAAGGCTTTCTTCTGCCTGCGATGCCTGAGACATCATTGTCCTCTGGATTTTCCTAGGAGACTCTACACTAACTAGAGGCCCGGTGCACAAAATTCGTGCGCTGGTAGGGTCCCTAGTGGCTGCTGGCTGCTGGCCGGGTACCCCCTCCCTTCCTCAGGCCTCCTGCTGCAGCCACCGTCGCCACCAGTCAGGCCTCCCTCCCTTCCCCCAGCTGGCCCCACGCCCTGGTTGAACTCCCAGACAAACTCCTGGTCGAGGGGACAATTTGCATACTACCCTTTTATTATATAGGATAAAAGGGTAATATGCTAATTAGACTGGACATCCTTCCGGACAAAGCCATGATGGCGGGGGCCTAGGCAGAGGTGGTTAGGGGCAATCAGGCTGGCAGGGGGGAGCAGTTAGGGGCAATCAGGCCCACAGGGGAGCAGTTAGAGGGTGATCAGGTGGGCAGGCAGAGGCAGTTAGGGGCGATCAGGCAGGCAGTCAGGTGAGCAGTTAGGAGCCAGCAGTCTTGGATTGTGAGTCAGACATCCCCCGAGGGGGTACCGGATTGGAGAGGGTGCAGGCTGGGCTGAGGGACCACCCCACCCCCATGCACCATTTTCATGCACTGGGCCTCTAGTCCTATCTAATAAAAGAGAAACATGGTAATTAGCCGTACATCTGCTACCCTTCCCATTGGCTAATCAGGGCGATATGCAAATTAACTGCCAACTAAGATGGCGGTTAACAGCCAACAAAGGCACACTGCTGGGAGGGGAAAGGGAAAGGACGGAAGAAGCCCCCTGCCACTGACGGTGATCGGAAACCCAGGGGGGAGCTAAGAGCTGGGGGCAGGGCAAAGGCGGCAGGGCAAAGGCGGCCTTTGCCCTTCCCCCCAGCCATGATCAGAGAACCCGGCACCTTTGCCACCCAGCCAGTGATAGCAGGAAGCAGGGGTGGAGCCGGCAATGGGAGCTGGGCAGGGGCGGAGCCGGTGATCAGGGGGAGAGGGGGGTTCCCTGTCCAGGCCTGAATCCTGGGCCAGAGGCATCAGGCCTGGGCGGAGGGCAGAGCCAGTGATCAGGGGGAAATGAGGGTCCCCTGCCCAGGCCTGACACCTCTGGCAGAGGCATCAGGCCTGGGCAAGGGGCCGATCCTGCGATTGGAGGGTGATGGGGGTCAACGTCTTTGGCCGAGGCGTCAGGCCTGGGTGGGGGGTGGAGCCATCAATCGGAAGGGTGTGCGGGTCCCCTGTTCAGGCCTGATACCTGGGCCAGAGGCATCAGGCCTAGGCGGGGGGGTGGAGCCAGCTATGGGAGGGAGATGGGGCATCTGGCGGAGGCATCAGGCCTGGGCAAGGGGCCAATCTGGCAGTCGGAGGGTGATGGGGGTCGACACCTCTGGCCAAGGCGTCAGGCCTGGGCAAGGGTGGAGCCCGTGATCGGGGGAGATGGGGTTCCCCTGCCCAGGCTTGAAGCCTGGGCCAGAGGCATCAAGCCTGGGGTGGGGGTGGGTGGGGTGCCAAGCCAAAGATTGGTGTGAACTACAGAGGAAACACCTTTTCTGACCTCTCATTGGCTAAGCTCCCTGTATGCCACTGGTAATATTCTTAGTAACTTGGGTAATAACAATCCAAAAAGGTGATCTAGGGTTTTTCACCACACTCCTGGTGAAAAAAACGAAGGTCCGCTGCTGGAGGGCTAAGAAATGTCATATCCTGCCCTAGCCGGTTTGGCTCAGTGGATAATGCCTTGGCCTGCCCACCGCAGGGTCTGGGTTCAATTTTGACCAAGGGCATGTACCTAGGTTGCAGGCTCCTCCCTGGCCGGGGCCCAGGTCAGGGCTCATGCAGGAGACAACCAATCAAAGTGTTCCTCTCACTTTGATGTTTCTCTCTGTCTTTCCCTTTCTCTTTCACATTCTCTAAAAATCAATGGAAACATATCCTCAGGTGAGGATAAAAAAATAATAAAGTAATTATTATTATATGAAAGACACATCTTGAAAATGCCTAAAGAAAGTTGTTATTTTTTCATGGTGAAGGGACTGGAGTCCGTGTTGATGAAAAAACCTTGCTGGCTGTGGTGACTGGCAGTGGCTGCAGCAGCGGGGTGATGGAGCTGGTGCCTTCCCCTGATCAGCCCAGTCACCTCCCACAAAGGGAGGCCAGACTGCGGCTTAGGCCCACTCCCCAAGGGGAGCAGGGAGCGGGCCTAAGCTGTCAATAGGACATCCCCTGAGGGCTCCCAGTATGTGAGAGGGGGCAGGCTGAGCTGAGGGACACTACCCCCCCCCCAGTGCACGAATTTTGTGCACCAGGCCCCTAGTCTATAATAATAAAAGGGTAATATGCCAATTAGACCTGATGTCTTTTGGACATCCTTCCTGGCCAAGCCAGGGCTGGAGGGAAGCCAGCCCGGGTCCCAGGTGCCTGCCAGTGGAGCCAGAGGAGGGAAACCCAAGTCCCTGGTGCCAGAGGGAAGCCCATGCTGGCAGCCAGGGGAAGGAAGGCCTACTCTTGCATGAATTTTTGTGCATTGAACCTCTAGTATTTCATAAGGGGCTTCATCTAAAGCATATTTTTATATGCTTTTCATATTTTTATAGCATTTTCATTCTCAAAGCAAAGTTTCTTTCATGCAGGCCACAAAATGTTTTCAGATAATGAAAAGTTTGCCAACCTGCAGTGAGGGATGGAAATATTCCATTTTGGCCTGGAGCCAAAAAAACCAGTGCGTGGCTTTGATCCCCACCACCCGCAGCCAAGTTCCTGTGCAGGTCGCCCAGCCAGCACGGAGCTGTCTGCAGGTCTTCGTGAGGTGCTGAATGTATCAGTAACCCAGGAAGTGAGGCAGACATTGCTATAGGGGTGTCCTGTCACAGAACGGCAGATGTGGTAGTAGATGTGCTAGAAGACTCCTGACTGCGAGTCCGGGAATCAGCAGGGGTGGGACCTCCCGTGGCCCACGTGTTTGTGGTGGTGACAGTGTGAGTGGCTGCCACTCAGGAGGCTGACGCAGAGCGCCCACCACAGAGGAGCCTCTGACTTTTTCTAAGAAAAGGTAGTGGTTGTAGTTCAGGAGAAAGGGGAGACAACGTCCAGGTTTTCCTGGAAATAATAAATTATCACACTGAAAGAGAACGAGGAGAAAACCCAAGAACATCATGCATATCCAACCGCTTACTTTTCAAGCAACAGCAATGTCCCCTGCCAGTGGACCGGGCTGGACTGCAGAGCCCTGGGGAGGGAGCAGGTCTAGAGCTCCCAGAGGGCCGGCCGTCCGGGCACCGCCATCTCAGAGCCGCCCTGCCCCGGGATCTTCTGCCGGCGGAGTCAAAAGGCATTTTCAGCCCCAAAGAAAAAGCTGACTTCATGTCAGAACATGTATTTTACAATTTTTACTTTTGGAACACGTGTTTTTACCAGCACAGCACTGGGGCGCTGCCACGCAGACGTTCGTTAGGGGAGACGGGATGGAGCAGTGCCCGGCTGGTGCCTCGATGATGCCGCTGACAACGCCTGTGGCTGCCATGCGTGTGCTCGGACCCACGCCAGCCACTGCCGGGCTGTGGGGTCCAGGAGAACCGCGTGTACATCTCGCTGCCATGGAATCTAACGGTCGGCTGCAATGCCTGACACGAATTAGATGCTCAAAAATATGTGTTCTTCTTGTTGAACAAATAAAAACAAGGTCTTTATCTTTACCAGGAAATCACTCAGAACTAGGACCAACCCCTGCCCCCATTATTACTTAATTTTAGAAGTAGCTCCAGGCCCAACATTTGGCTCTTAAATTAGAATTGCAGAGTAGGTGGTGCAAATGTGTTAGTATTGGAGTAATTCTCAAACAAGTCATTGGCGTGTCCTTCTTTAGTTATATTTGCCTGAACGCTGCATTTTTCAGTGGGGTCCATGAACAACATTCAATGTTAAAGGAATCCTGTGGGTCTCGTTTAAATAAACTGAAAGCCACCAGCATAGGCAAACTTCCCATTTTAAGGTATTTTCCTGTTAAAAGATTACTAGGGATTTAATTTTTAATTTTAACATCACTTATTTTAATACCTATCAGCATGTCTGACAAACTTAAATTCTATGACCAGTGAGTTCTTCTGAAAGGAATTTGGTGCTAATTCAATAATGTGACCTTCTGCGGTCAGGTTGAGCTGCTCAGAAAGTTCTGTGAGACCTTTGTTGCTAGAAAATGCCTCAACCCAACCACCTGAGCTGGCCATCGCGCGTGCGTGCAGAGCCCGGCTCCCGGCCAGGCACAGGCCCCCTGAGCTGCAGGAAGCAGAACTCCACTGACGCCATTAATATTATCACTGTTTCCCCTTTCAAGTATCGGGGGAGTTTGTAAAATTAACGGGCAGCTCACAGGTAATGATGGTTCTCAGCCCTAGTGGAACATTAGCATTACCTACACAGCACAAGGCACATATCAATGGAGTCAGCTTTTTCTAGCTACAACGAGTCCTGGAAACGCTAATTTTGTCCCTTAAGAAGTCTATTTTGTGTCTGGTACCATTTTAGAGGGTGCCCCCATTTTTTGCACTTGTAGAAAACAGCAGTTATTCTTTAATTAGTTAAATATACTGCATATGTATATATTTTTGTGCCTTAAAATATTTTGTGTAAAGAATGATAATCTGCCCTAGCCGATGGCTCAGTGGTTAGAGCATCCGCCCACAGACTGAAGGGTTGCAGGTTTGATTCTGGTTAAAGGCACATAACCCAATTGTGGACTCCATCCCCGGCCCAGGTCAGGAGCGGGCGGGAAGCAACCAATTGATGTGCCTCTCGGTCACATCAAGGTTTCTCTTTCTGTGTCTCTCCCCTCCCTTCCACTTTCTCTAAAAATCCATGTAAAAAATATCCTCGGGTGAGGATTAACAATCTATATGATAAAAGGCCAGTGGCTGTAACGCCATAATGACCAAACGACCGGTCACCAGGAGGTGCATGGAGCACCTCTCGGGCCCTCCCGCCACCCTCATTCTCCCTATCCTTCCTACCCCCTACCCCCCTTACCTCCCACCCCCGGGTGCCAGCAGCGTCAGTGGAGCGTTGCGGGGCTCCGGCAGCATCAGTGAAGCATCGCGGGGTGCCAGCAGCGTCTGCGGAGTGTGCAAGACGTAGGGCAGCAGACACGGCCCTGATGGCAGGCTAGGCCCAGGGAACTCTACACGAGCATGATTTCATCATGAGCTGGGCCTCTAGTAAAAAAATAAAATAAAAACTATTTTTAAAAAAGAATGATGATTTATCTGACCCACAAACCCAACAGAGGAAATATGGAAAGTTTAAAATAATGAGGTTAGGTAAAAGGTACATATATCTATTTCTGAACCCAGAATTGTCACACTAATGTAAGTTGTCCAAGGATAAATGTAAGGTAGGAATATTACTCGTGCCGCATTTAATAGTTTTAGCTCTGCATGTACCAACCATGTTCTAGAGCTAATTCACTTCCATTCAATAGCATTGACTTTGTGAAGCTTTCCCTGGCATTTTGGTTCCTCTAGTTATGGAGCTGGTTAGTTATTGCCACGGGTCTTTTGGGAGAGTAGGGCCTAGTTTTGTTTTTTTTGTGTTTTTTTGGTCCTCACTGTCTTAAATTGGTGTTTCTTACAGCTGTGTAGGCCAGATGAGTCCGAGGAATTCCCTGCCCTCGCCCCGCTTGGGGAAGAAGGGGCAGGAGCCCCTCCAGGTGCGCCACCACACCCCGCCCGCCTGCCCTTGGGTCGGCTGTCCAGGGTGACTCCGTGACGTCCTTGCGTGAGCAGGCGTTACTGGAGAGAGGCCCGGGCACTGCGCAGCGGGCACGGCAAGTGCCAAGCCCGCGTGTGCGGCCACGCGCACCGACAGGCCTCCCGTACTCTGTGCCTCTGCCGTGTCTGGCTCAGTCCATCTCCTCCATCACGCATTTCTCCCTTGACAGCGACAGGCTTCCTTCAGCAGATCCTGTTAAAACGGCCTCAGTGCTTGAAGGCATGTGTCCTTGCTCAGCCCTTGTCATCAAGGACTTTGTCCAGAGTGCCCTAAGGTTTCTGGAACCCAATTTGCTATTTCTATGGGATAATGTTTCCTTGTCTGATTAGGGCACTTACTTTCTGAGTTACTTTGCCCATTACTTCCTGTTCTCGGGCCCCAATATCTTCTTTAAGGTGTGAATTGGGCCATATCCCACCATTGTTTGGAAATGGGAAGTTTAGCTACATTTCTCTACCTTATTGCCATCAGCTTCTCAGTTTATAGTCTGCCAGTTCGCAGTCCACGTAGGGATAGCTTGTGGAATTGCTGTGAAATCAGCACGTATTGTTGACGACGTCTTCGACATAGCTTGTAACTGAGCAGCCTCAGTGCCTTCCCGCCTCTGCTGGGGGCCTTGTAGTGGCGGGGGGGGGGGGGTGCGGGGGGGCTTCCAGGCAATCCCGCCGGTCGGTTGTGTTTTTGTCCTCTGGCGCTTTCTAAATCTGTGCAGCAAACAGCACAGGACTTCATCAGTAAGCCAGGCCCGGAGGCCCACGGCTTCCCCTCCACGTTCCCCACCCCCAAGCTTGACAGAGGCCAGTGGCCTCTTCAGGGACCTGGCAGCTGTTCCCAGGTCGGCCAGCCGGCCACGTGGGGTGGCTCTTCGTGTTATGGGAGTAGAGAGCGGGCCCCTGAGTCCGCACTGATTCTGCCTAGTGTCCAATATTGCCGCTGTTTGTTGAAATGTCCATGTGTACACTGTCAGGGTGTGCGCGTGTGTGTGTGTGCGTGAGTGTGTGTACACTGTCAGGGTGTGTGCGTGCGTGTGTGTGTACACTGTCAGGGTGTGTGCGTGCACGCGTGTGTGTACACTGTCAGGGTGTGTGTGCATGTGTGTACACTGTCAGGGTGTGTGTGCACGTGTGTGTACACTGTCAGGGTGTGTGTGTGTGTGTGTACACTGTCAGGGTGTGTGTGCGTGTGTACACTGTCAGGGTGTGCGCGTGTGTATGTGTGCGTGAGTGTGTGTACACTGTCAGGGTGTGTGCGTGCGTGTGTGTGTGTACACTGTCAGGGTGTGTGTGCGTCTGTGTATACACTGTCAGGGTGTGTGTGTGTGTGTGTACACTGTCAGGGTGTGTGTGCGTGTGTGTACACTGTCAGGGTGTGTGTGCACGTGTGTGTACACTGTCAGGAGGTGTGTGTGAGCGTGCGTGTACACTGTCAGGGTGTGTGTGTGTGCGTGCGTGTACTCTGTCAGGGTGTGTGCATGTGCGTGTGTGTACACTGTCAGGGTGTGTGTGTGTGTGTGTACACTGTCAGGAGGTGTGTGTGCGTGTGTACACTGTCAGGGTGTGTGTACGTGTGTGTGTGTACACTGTCAGGGTGTGTGTGCGTGTGTGTACACTGTCAGGGTATGTGCGTGCGCGTGTGTGTACACTGTCAGGGTATATGCGCGCGCGTGTGTGTACACTGTCAGGGTATATGTGTGTGTGTACACTGTCAGGGTGTGTGTACGTGTGTGTGTACACTGTCAGGGTGTGTGTGCGCGTGTGTACACTGTCAGGTTATGTGCGTGCGCGTGTGTGTACACTGTCAGGGTATGTGCACGCGTGTGTGTGTACACTGTCAGGGTATATGTGTGTGTGTACACTGTCAGGGTGTGTGTGCGTGTGTGCGTGTGTGTACACTGTCAGGGTGTGTGTGCGTGTGTGCGTGTGTGTACACTGTCAGGGTATATGTGTGTGTACACCGTCAGGGTGTGTGTGTGTGTGTGTGAAACTGGTGTCTATTAGACTCAGCCTGGGAGGTCCTACGTGCCCCAGCGCTGGAGTGTGCCGCTGGCTGTGTGCGGTCTTCCTGTTGGAGGGAGAGCCATTGCTATTATTCTTCCGTTAGAACACCTGGCGCGAACCCCTGCGGCTGCTGCTGTGTGGAAGCTATTCCTCCGGGTGTTTGCATTTCCCCCTCAGCAGCCACTTCCCATATTTTTTCTTCCAGGAACGTAAGAGGTGACAGAGGATATGCTTTTTATTTATGATTCATCCACAGAATTTCCCAAGAAAGAGAGAGCGCACACCTATCGGAATGATTGAGCACTGACACACCCAGTGCTGGCGAGGATACAAGAAGCTAAACCCTCAAACGCTGGGGTGCGGAATGGGGCAATTTCTCAGAGTTAAACATGCGCTGCCCTTATGACCCTAAAAAATAAAAAAGTTCTTTTCACAAAAACGTGCACAGGTTTTACCTGTAATCGCCCCCGAATGGAAACAACCCGCGTGCCACTCACTGAGTTCTGCTCAGCAACGCCAAGGAGCGCGCAGCTGGAGTCGCCCTCCAGGTGGCGGGGAGTGAGAGAGGCCCGGCTGACTCCGTTATAAGACATTCTTGCAAAGACAAAACTAGTGACGGATTGGCTCGGAGCAGGGTTTCCTCCCTATACAATTCATTATGTTTTTAGGTTTGATGAGGTCTTTATTTATTTAAGCCCGACCTGGTAAGCGCATTGTGTGATGAGCGGCAGGCCATGACAGTACCGCCAGGGTTTGCAGAAGCTGTTCTGCTTGGCTCTATGCTCCTGTGGGCATTGCAGGCAGCGGCTGGAGATGGGGGTCAGCCCTGCAGATCCGCTCCCAGAGGCGGGCAGTGGCTGCTTCAGCTGGATCTCTGCCAGGCATTGCTGCTGGTCCACAGCAGCCCCAGCTCCACGACCCTGGCGCCAGCTCCTCTGGCTTTGCCGAGAAGTACAGCCCCAACCTCCCACCAACCTATGCTGAACCCTTAGTAATAAATTGTGTTGCTTTAAAAGCCACTAGGATTGTTTGTCACTAAAGTATAACGCAACCTTTCCTGACTGACACAGTTAGCAAGTATTCAACGTAGGTGATGGGTTTCTTAGCCTCTCCACTTTTCCGAACTTCCCAGTGTCAAGGATGAGGCGGCAGGCGGATGCACTCACTGTCTTCTCAGCAGCTTTCCTGCCTGAAACCCAGCGGAGAGCTGGGCAGCTATTGTTTCAAATTACACTTTCTGTGACAGAGGTCATCCGCCTGACCGAGGCCTTCCCCAAAACAAAACACCCTTGCCATTTCCATATGAAGGTAAGAATTCCTGTATAACTCAGTTCAGTAAGTCTTTATTAAAATAATAAAACATCATGAAAATGTTCTAAATATATGCATTCAGATTTTAATAAAAATTGCTACCATTTATTCTGTGCATTTGCCATTTATTCAGAAAACAGACTTGGGAAGATGAAATAAATTCCCCGAGGACATACAGTAACAGTGACAAAGTGAGGGCCACCAGGTCTGCATTTGGGGGCCAGGCTGCTGGTTTGGCCCCTGGTGCCCTCCCATGAGGGGCCGTCATTCTCAGGTGGCCCCCTGCCCTCATGTGTGGGGCTGTAACTCCAGAATGCCCATTCCTGCCTAATTGTGCAAAATATGGTTGTGATCATAACAGCACCAACCTTGATGCACTTATTATGCCAGATACTTTGCTAAAAATTTAACACACGTCTGCCTGCAATTCGTGAATTGTTCCGTGTTGAGCCTCTAACATTTGATAAAGTAACCTGAGGAAATTAAACGGGAAACGTTTGCCCGGGCCCCTGCAGCTAGTGAGGGCCAGGCCTGCGCTCCCGCCTCCGTCCGGCAGCACCTGCATGCGGGTCCAGAGGCCACTGTCTCCTCCTGGGGCTGTGCGTGCGGGTCCCGGGCCGCTGTCCGCTCGTGTCGGCTCACTCCCCTGACGGTGCCGCTCTGTACCCCATTACCCACACTTCTCTTCAGCGACTGACCGGAACGTAGAGTTAAGCCATACAATTTGCCTTTGAAATATTTCGACCATAAAGTGTTATGGCCCCTATTGTTTTTAAATCAATTTAAAAAAAAAAACAACAACTTAGTTTGACTTTTTAATTATATGGATGTTTAGAGACTCTTTTTCTTAATTTTTTTTCCTGAACATTTTTAAATTCACAGAAAGTTAAAAGAAGGATACAGCAAACACCTGCATATTTGTTCTATGAGTAAGCTGCAGGTGTCATGACATTCACCCCTCAACGTCAGGAGTGAGGAGGGCCTCCGTGAGGGACTGCATGGCACTGGCTTTGCTCACTGGTGCTAGCAGGTAGGTCAGAGCTAATTAATTTCAAAGCCACACGTAGCACTTGGTTATCCTCCTGGGTCTCTTTCCATCTAGAACAGTGGCTGTGCGGAGGCGCGGGCCAGTGCCCTGTGGACGCGGGGCTCCGGGTGCGGCTCCTCGGGGCCAGGCTGTGCCGACAGCAGTGCCACCTTGCGCTGCCACCCGCAAACCCCTTTTGCTTCTGAATCGGAGGCGCCTGGACGCAGGCTGCCCGCTCTGGGTGCTGCTGTTTGCCCACTTAGCTGTTCATCCCAAGCCTGCTTCACATCGCAAGCCCATGTCGGTCAGCATCGCCCAGGCTGTTGGGTCTCTGGAGGCTTTCATGCAATGTTGTGCAGTACTCACTGTGTTCATCGATCTAGTCTACTGCTGATGGATATTTGGGATATTTCCAGTTTTTAGCAATTATGAATAATGTTGCTGTGAACATTCATGTACAGGTGGACGTGTGTCTGTGTTTCTATGGGGGATGTACCTAGGAGCCACATTGCTGGGTTATAAGATTTGCATATGTCAGCCTCTGATCAAGATAATGGAATAGGTAAACCTCCTCCCATGACCACATCAAAATTACAACTAAACTACCGAACAACCACCGCTGAGAACCTCTGAAATCTAGCTGCACAGAAATCCTATAACCAAGGATATAGCGAAGAAGCCACTTTGAAACTGGTAAGAGGGGCAGAGACACAGACCTGCTGGTAAAAAAGCGGGGAGCTATCTCAGCTGCAGAGGTCCCCTGAGAAGCAAGGGTCCCAGCCCCACACTGGGCTCCCCAGCCCAGGTTTCCAGTGCTGGGAAGTGAAGTCCCCATAATTTCTGGCTGTGGAAACCAGTGGGGATTGTAGCTAAGACAGAGGCTGCTGGGGTTCCAGGTAGTTCCTCTTAAAGGGCCCACACATGGACTTACTCAGACTCACTGAGCTCAGCGCTGGAAAGCAGCTTGGAAGGAACCAGAGACAACAGGGAAGAACTGAATTGTCTGTCTGGCTTCAGGGCGAGAACTAACTGAAAGGGCAGCCTTCTCCCAGACAGAAGTGCTGGCAGAGGTCATTGTTCCTTTGCTGAGCCCCCCCATGCGCTCTCCCCCCCCCCCCATTCATCCTGTAGGTCAGCGGTTCTCAACCTGTGGGTCGCAACCCCTTTGGCAGTCGAACAACCCTTTCACAGACCATCCTGCATATCAGATATTTACATTACGATTCATAACAGTAGCAACATTACCGTTATGAAGTAGCAATGAAAATAATTTTATGGTTGGGTCACAACATGAGGAACTGTATTTAAAGGGCCAGGAGGTTGAGAACCACTGTTGTAGGTGAAGGCAGACACCATATCTGAGGTTCCGTAGTCCTGGCTAACACAGTTTGCCCAGTCCTGGTGATCCCCTGAGACCCTGCCCTACCCATCCTGCAGGCCCACCCAAGCCCCTTCCAGTGGCTTTTCCATACAAATGGCCTGTTTTGGTTCATGCTACAGACTTTCCTAAAATCTCTCAGTTTCATAAACACCAAAATAGCAGTAGCTGGCCTAAAGCGTCCCATACCTCTTGCTAAGTGACTCCAAGCTTAGTGCTAGCACCAGCTGGCCTCAGTTTGCAGCTTAGCTTCTCCCAGGCACCTCTGAGCTCAGCACAAGTGGCAACGATCTGCAGATCACTTTGTGGCTTTGTGTTTTTTTAATTGTTTTCAGAGAAGAAGAGAGAAAGAGATAGAAACATCAATAATGAGGGAGAATCATTGATTGGCTGCCTCCTGCATACCCCCTACTGGGGATTGAGCCGGCAACCCTGGCATGTGCCCTTGACCGGAATTGAACCCGGACCCTTCAGTCCACAGGCTGATGCTCTATCCACTGAGCCAAACCAGCTAGGGCTGCAGATCACTTGTAGCTCATATCAAGTAGACCTGGGCAGGGGACAGGCAGCAGCTGACCTTGGCCTGCACCTCCAAAAGGCCCAAGAAACAACACCTTGGTGGTCAGCTTCAGACTACACCAGAGCCCCATTCAACCACCCCCACAGATGACACATTCCAAGGGCAAACTGAGCACTCACCAGAGCCCCACTAACGCGAATCCTACTGCTTAGGGTCAGCCCCTGCACAACAAGTCCTCCGGTGGAGTCACAGCCGTCCAACCAGCCTGCGGGCCAATCCCTCCTACTGATGTGCCAACAGCAATCAAGGCTCAACTACAACAGGAGGCACACCACCCACACAAGGGTCAGTCCTGGAGCACCCAGTTCAAGTGACCAGAGAAACCAGCCCGCTACATAAGGCCACTCTACCAAGACTGAGAAATGAAGCAGCTCTGCCTAATACATAGACACAAACACGGGGAAGAAGCCAAAATAAGGGGGAAACATGTCCCAAATGAAAGAATAGATAAAACTCCAGGAAAAGAACTCAACAAAATGTAGACTGGCAATCTACTAGGTGCAGATTTCAAAACACTGGTTATAAGAATGCTCAACGAACTCAGTGAGAGCCTCAACAGCAATATAGGAACTATAAAAATGGAGATAGAAAACATTTTTAAAAATTAGTCAGAAATGTAAACCATAACAACTGAAACGAAGAATACATTAGAGCAGTGGTTCTCAACCCGCTGGCCCTTTAAATACAGTTCCTCATGTTGTGACCCAACCATGAAATTATTTTCATTGCTACTTCATAACTGTAATGTTGCTACTGTTATGAATTGTAATGTAAATACCTGATATGCACGGTGGTCTTAGGTGACACCTGTGAAAGGGTCGTTCGACCGCCAAAGGGGTTGCAACCCACAGGTTGAGAACCGCTGCTTTAGAGGAAATCAACAGTAGAGTAGATGCAGCAGAAGGCTGAGTCAACAATTTGGAAACGAGGTAGTAGAAAACACCCAATCAGAACAGCAAAAAGAAAAAAGAATCCCAAAAAAAGGATAGCCCAGGCCAGGTGACTCTGTTGATTGGAGCGTCATCCCGTACACACCAAATGGTTGCAAGTTCGATTTCTGGTCAGGGCACATACCTAGGTTGTGGGCTCAATCCCTGGTTGGGCGTATATGGGAGGCAACCAATCAATGTGTCTCTCTCACATTGATGTTTCTCTCTGTCTCTCCCCTTACTTCCACGCTCTCTAAAAATCAAAGGGAAAATATCCTCAGGTGAGATTAACAACAACAACAACAACAACAACAAACCCCAAAACTGATTTGGCTGTAAGCGGTGGGCACATGATCCAATGTACAGATCATGTATCACAGAAATGTACACCTGAAATCTATATGATCTTATTAATCAACTAGAGTCCTGGTGCATGATTTGTGAGAGGGGGGATCCCCTAAGTCCAGCCTGCACCCTCTCCAATCCAGGACCACTCAGAGGATGTCCGACTGCCAGTTTAGGCCCGATCCCCGGGATTGGGTTTAAACCGGTGGTCGGACATCCCTCTCACAATTTGGGACTGCTGGCTCCTAACTGCTCACCTGCCTGCCTGCCTGATCACCTCTAACTGCCCGCCATATCAGCCTGGTCGCCTCCAACTACACCCCCCCCTCACCGGCCTGTTCGCCCCGAACTGCCCCCCTGCTGGCCTGGTCACCCCACTCAGCCTGCTGTTCAGTTGTTTGGTCGTCCCTCACTAGCCCCCCTGCTGGCCTGGTCACCCCACACAGCCTGTGTTTGATCATCTGTCTGGTTTTTTTGGTCATGACAGTCCCTGGCTTTTTATATATTAGGATGTTACCCCAATATATTTGATTAAAAAAAAACAGAAAGAAAGAAAACCTATTTGAAGAAATGACAGAAAATTTCCCTGGCTCAGGAAATAGACAAGCCCAGAAGTACAGAGTTCCAAATGTGATGAATCCAATAAGGCCCACACTAAGTTTCTCAACAGAAACTTTGCAGACCAGAAGGGACTGGCAGGAAATATTCAAAGTGATGAAGAGCAAGAACCTACAACCAAGATTACTCTACCCAGCAAGGCTATCTTTAGACAAGATAAAGCTAAAGAACTTAATGAACAAATGAACATCAAAACAGTTTTACAAGAAATGTTAAAGGGACTTCTTTAAAAAGAAGAAAATATCAAAAATATGAATAATAAAATGGCAATAAGTACATATCTCTCAATAATTACTTCAAATGTAAATTAATTAAGTGCTCCAGTTAAAAGACAGAGTGACTGAATGGATAAGAAAACAAGACCTTACATATGCTGTATACAAGAGACTCACTTCAGATTTAAAAACATACACAGACTGAAAGTGAAGATATTTCATGAAAATGGGGGGGGAAAGCTGGAGTAGCAATACTTATACCAGAAAAAATAGACTTTAAAATAAGAAACAAAGAAGGACCCAGTAATTCCATATCTGGGCATTTATCTGAAAAACACAAAAACAAGATAGAATTCAAAAAACATATGCATCCATGTGTTCCTTGCAGCATGATTTACAACAGCCAGTGTATGGAAGCAACCTAGCTGTCCATCAACAGACGAATGGGTAATGAAGATGTAATAGCTATTGATAATCAACTATTACTCAGCCATAAAGAAAGAATGAAATCTTGCCAACTGCAATGACAAAGATGGAACTAGAGCAGTGATGGTGAGCCTATGACACACGTGTCAGAGGTGACACGCAAACTCATTTTTTTTGGTTGATTTTTCTTTGTTAAATGGCATTTAAGTATATAAAATAAATATCAAAATATAAATCTTTGTTTTACTATGGTTGCAAATATCAAAAAATTTCTATATGTGACACGGCACCAGAGTTAAGTTAGGGTTTTCAAAATGCTGACATGCCGAGCTCAAAAGGTTCACCATCACTGAACTAGAGAGTACTGTGTTGCGTAAAATAAGTCAGACAGAGAAAGTCAAATGTTATATGATTCCATTTGTATGTGGAATCTAAAACAAAACAATGAAACAAACAAAACAGAAAAAAAATCATATATACAGAAAACAGTTTCACAGTTGCCAGAGGGGATGGGAGTTAGGTGACTGGATGAAAAGGTAAAGGAATAAAGGAGTATAAATTGGTAGTAAAAAGGTAGTCATGAAGATGTAAAGTATATAATAGGGGATATAGTCAATAATACTGTAATAACTATGTGTGGTGTTGCATACTAGATTTATCAGAGTGGTCATTTAGAAAGTTATATAAATATCTAATCACTGTGGTATACACCTGAAACTAATATAATATTGTATGTAAATTATAATTGAAAAATAAAAAATTATTTTAAAAATACTTCCATATGTCATCTTTCATAGATACTGACAATTTATTGCACCAATTTATATTCCTACCAACAACATATAAAAGTTCCACTTGTTCCATATCTTTGTCAATACTTGGTATTTTCAACCTTTTCATTTTGTGGGTGTATAGTGGTTCTCAGTGTAGTTTTAATTTGGATTTCCCTGATAACTAAGAATGTTGAGCACTTTTTCATATGCTTATTAGTCAATTGGATATTCTCTATGGTGAAATTTGCATTTTTCTTATATATTCATAGTAGTTTTAAATATATTCTGCTTATGACTCACTTGTTGATTATATGCATGATAGAGATCTTCTCTCAGTCTATGGATTGACAGTTCATTTACCTAACAATGTATTCAGATCAACAGAAGTTCCTAGTTCAAATGTCATATAATTTCTGGGGAACTCTTCCTGTAGAAGGTTTCTTGACCCTCCTAGTTGGCCTGGTAGCCTCATGCAACTCTATTTAATGTTAGAGAAGAGTATTTGTGATCACTTTTCTTTTTATCAGGAATACAGACCTTCCTCGGAAGTCATAGCCAACTTTCTTACATTTTAATGACAAATCAGGCCACATCTTGACCCCTAGCTGCAAGGGAGTCTAGAAAAGTGGACATCTCTTTTGTTCCTGCCTCTGTATTTTGAGGATGAAAAGGGGAAGGGGCGCTGGAAGTAGCTGTTAGGTGGCCTAACAGAAAGGAACTGAACGAGGCTTCCTGCTGTTACCAGCAAGTGGGAGGCACGCTGTTTGCCCCTCCTCCCCCACTGAAATGTGTTGATTATATGTAATGTTGAGCTGTTAAGTGTAATTCTACTGAAATCACATCATGAAACTTGAGATTTTATTATGGGTTTTTGATAAAAGAGAAGTGGATGTGAAAATATCTCCATATGGAATCCCCATATGTACATATGTTTTAATGTAAGTTTTCATGTACAGGCATTTTTAATATCATAAAAATACATGCTGAACCACTTAATGCTGGTCATCTTAGGAGGATCAGACTTGAGGAGGGCTGCTTTAAAATTTTCCTTTTATATGTCTAAACTCCATTTCCTTTGTATTTTTACCAGAGGCCCAGTGCACGGATTCATGCACCAGTGGGGTCCCTCGGCCTGGCCTGCACCCTCTCACAATCTGGGACCCCTCGGGGGATGTCGGATAGCAGGTTTTGACCTGATCCCCGCAGGCTGGATCCAGACAGGAGGGAGCACGACTCTGCATTGAGTGTCTGTTCCCTGGTGGTCAGTGTGTGTCATAGCGACCAGCTGACTGGTCATCCAGTTGCTCAGGCTTTTATATATAGAGATAATTTGAAAAATATTGTAACAATCTCTTTATCTATTTGAGTCACGGAGTCAAATCCCATTTACCAGGGATGAAATCCCTTGGCTCATCATCATTAGTTTAACAATACCGGCATTCCTAAAATGACCTACTGTGGAAAAAGGCTCGAAACCTATACAATTGGCTGGATTTGTGGAGTGGACAAACCCTGCAGGAGGTGCCTTTAGCTTGCATAAAATGTCACCAAATACTTCCTACACAAAGTTAAATAAGTCACTTATGGGCTGAATTGTGTCCCCTCAAAATGCACATGGTAATGTCTTAACTTCTGGCACCTCGGAGTGTGACTCTATTTGACGGTAGGGTCTTCATAGAGGTTATTAGGCTGGCCCCAACCCAATCTGGCTGATGCCCTGAACAGAAGATGAGGTTAGGAGGCAGATGCACAGAGGGACGGCCATGTGAGGACGAGAGAGAGGCCTCAGGAGAAATCAACCCTGCCCACCCCTTGATCGCAGACTTCCACTCCAGGGCTGTGAGACAATCAATTTCTATTGTTTAAGCCACTCAGTCTGTGGAACTTTGTTATGGCATCCTTAGCCAACTAATACAGTCACCCAATACTCATATATGGCATATCTTCATTCTTTATGGAGGTATAATGGACAAACTAGCAGTATATTGTAAGTATACAATGTGATGCTTTGATATAGGTATACATTGTATAAGGATTCCTATCTCTTAGTTATATAACACATTCATCCATCGCCTCACGGTTACCCCTTTTTCATGTGTGTGAGAACCCTTCAGTTCTACTCTCTTAGCAAATTTCATTTACACAATAGAGTATTATCAACTTTACATTAGACCCTCAGACCTTATTCATCTTAGAGCTGAAAGTCTGTATGCTATTACCAGCCTCTCCCCGTGTCCCCACCCGTAGGCCCGGCAACGGCCACTCTACCCTCTCTGCTCCTGTGAGCTCAGCGTCAGCGTGTCTTCATTCTGATGGGGTGTTAAAAGAGGAGAACTGCCTCATATTTACATCCAGCCATTTGTTTCAGCTTTCAACTTTTAAAAGTTCTTCTATAATTCTTCTCTTTTTACCATTAGGATAACCACGTGAGGTAAATCTGGTAGTCTTACCTTACGAATATGGAAATCGAGGCACAAAGGGATCAAGTGACTCAACCCAAGTTACATAAAGTGAGGGACAAACAAGACCACATTTGGTCATCTTAGGAGGCTCAGGCTTGAGGAGGGGAAGCTTTAAATCTTCCTTTTACACTTCCATGCTATACTTGTATATTTTCATCATTTGAAGAATTATAAAAATGTTATTGGTCTCCTGAACCTGACCATGTCAACCCATCAAATGGCGTATCTAATGATAACTATCTCACTTGGTGCTCATTTCCAAATATGTCAACGCCATTCAGCAATTACATGGCGTGTGCCCATCTCTCCTAGGGCTGGGAGAGTGATGGAGGGAGCACGGCGTCTGCTTGTGGAGCGCGCAGTCTGGGTGTGTGGATGGACACCTGAACAAGCTGTTTTATTCAGCGTGAAAAGTCCTGTGGTAACAGCGAGCTGCGCAGTGTAGACACGCCGCTGAGGGAGGACGGCGCCGGGTGGCGGGATGGAGCGGGGCCTGAGGGAAGGGAAGGAGCCTGTCAAGCAGAGACCAGGGCTGCGGCAGGAGCTTCTCACGCGGGTCCGGAGGGTGCGAGGTGGAGACAGCTCAGTGGCTAGAGAATGATGTGTGTGTGTGTTGGGGGGGGGGAAGATTGAGGAGGGGGATGGTTTTAAAGAGCCTTCCATGCATGTGAGAGAGTTTGGCCTTTCCCCCATATATCAGAGGTTCCCAGATTTTGGCATTTCTTTTATCGCCAAAAAGTTAATAGAAAGCTGACATAAGATTATTGAATTTTTTTTTAGGTAGTAAAAAAACACACTACTATCTTCTGCATGTTAACATTAACTTATAAAAGCAACAACACCAAAAATGTAGGAGAGTCATAATTTTCTGCTAAAAAAGTTGAATACATTTAGCTTTATGAAAAACAGCATATTCTCCATTTTTCACTAATTTCATCAAGACAGAGCTGGGAGCCCTTCTATACATCATACTTCTTAAACTGTAATGACAATATGCGACTCGCCTAAGGATCTTATTACAATGCAGATTCCAATTCTGGGTAGGGCCTAGATTTTATGGTGCTAGAAATTTCTAGATCAGGTTCTTGCTGCTGGAGTCTAAACCAAAGTTTAGTTTACATAGTAAGAAATCAGAAGATTGATTTGCTAGCATTTGTATTTTAAAGAATTAACCAGGAAGCCATGTGCAAAATTGGTTGCAAATGAATTGCTACTGCAGTCAACCACACAACACAAATTCTGCAGATCTTCGTCCTGTGGGTTGCGGCAGATGACTTTAACTTCACTTTTTCTGATCCTCTGACGCATGGCAGCAATTACTCAAATGGCAAGGGGACCTCACAGGTTCACAAGAAAGTCATTCTTTAAATTTACTCTGTGTATCTCCTTCTGACTCAACACTCAGTCTTATTACAGAAACGGAATGTTTGTGGAATTCTTATAAGTTCTATGTTTCAAGAACAGAATATCTACTGCCCAAAATAAAATGACTTGAAAATAGTGTCAGTCAAACCAGCACTGGCAGATCTGTATCAGCTTTCCTCCCGGACGAGGGAAGGCCGAGTTCCCCTCTGGCAACAGCTTGTTCCAGGGGAGGCTCCTGAGAAGTCACCCCCAAAGCAGATGCTCTTGAACAGTAGTTCTCAACCCTCTGGCCCTTTAAATACAGTTCCTCATGTTGTGACCCAACCATAACATTATTTTCGTTGCTACTTCATAACTGTCATGTTGCTACTGTTATGAATCATAATGTAAAAATCTGATATGCCAGATGGTCTTAGGCGACCCCTGTGAAAGGGTTGTTCGGCCGCCAAAGGGGTCGCGACCCACAGGTTGAGAACCGCTGCTCTTGAAGCTTCTGTTACCATCACAGACAAGCTGTTCTCATTTTATAGAAAAACAAATATGTAATAATGACTTATCACCCTCACCATAATGGCTTCACAGGGATTGACTAGTAAACATTCATAAAGGGGATGAAAAGTTTAAAAACGTGCTGTTTAAAATAATTGCTATTTTTATTACATCGGAAGCCTAAGTCATAGGGAGCAACAGCAGATGAGTCTTACAAATCCCAGGAAGGCTGCTGGAACCCAGGACAGAAAGCGGCAAAACGGACCAGCGAGGGCCAGGCGTCACTTGAAAGAAGCTCTGCGTTCAGAGGTGGAGCTCCTTCCGGGATGGGGGATGGCCGGGTGACCCACAGAACCCCTGCGGCGACTGCTCCCACAAAGCCTGTTTGCACACCAGCCCCGGAGGACTCGCAGCGTTAAAGGGGTCTTACATTCTCTAGCCTTGTCTGCAGGGGTATCCAGTCCCCTGATTCCTGCCGGCCAAGGCCCCTCAGTAGCCCCTTCCTCGCTGGCTGCCTCCGACCACCAGAGAACTCAGGCAGGCTCCTGCCTCGTTGGCTCTCTTTGTAACAGGTCAGTCTTGGGCACCTTATGAGCAAATCCAGCTTCAATTCCAAAATGCAGTGTAGGTGTTACACACAGTTCAAAGCTGGAAAATATCAATGAGGCTATCGTACCTACTAAAATCTAGGCTGGTGAAAGAAGTAGGGGGGGAATAAATAGGGATGTGTGTATCTCTTTAAAATTCAGAAACATCTATGAGCATTGGACTGAGGTCCTAAAATACACCTTAGAAAACACACACAAATACCAGTAATTAATTTGTCAAGTATCTGAGCTCTCTCTGAGCCCCTCACATGAGCAGCCATTAAGTGGGGTCATAAAGCCCAGTGCACTTACAAGATTATCCTCGGTGATGCAGGGAGAATATTGAAATCTCCTTTTATATTTATTTGTCCAAAAATAAGATACATTAAGCTTTATGAATATTTAATGCTTTAATTTAGTACATGCATTCTCTCTCTCTCTCTCTCTCTCTCTCTCTCTCTCTCTCTTTCTTTCTCTCTCCTTGGATTGATGGATGGAAGGATAGATAAATGTACTCAATATTTTTTACAGCTAATATTGTGGGATAAAAAAACCAAAGTTGGAAATCTCTGGTCTAAAATATTAGGACATCCCTAGCCGGTTTGGCTCAGTGGATAGAGCATCGGCCTGTGGACCAAAGGGTCCCGGGTGCAATTCTGATTAAGGGCACGTAACTCAGTTGCAGACATGTGCAGGAGGCAAACAATTGGTGTGTTTCTCTCACATCGATATTTCTCTTTGCCTTTCACTCTCTTTAAAAAAATCAATGGAAAAATATCCTCAGGTGAGGATTGAAAAAAAAATCTTCATTAAAAATAAATCTATACTAATAAAAGCCTAGGTGGTCCTCGCACCCTCGCGCGTGACATCATCACAAGGTGGCCGCCACAGGATGGCCACGTGCACAGCAGAGGTGGGGCCCAGTGGCTGCTCTGTGCTGTGAGGTCTGGGGGTCCCGCAGCTCCATACGGGGCAGAGGAGGCCAGTCCCGGTGTCTCCGCTGCCGCCTTGCACAGAGGAGGCAGGTCCTGGCGGAGGAGGCGGGTCGTGGCAGGGGAGGGCAGCTGTGGGGATCAGGCCGGCAGGGGAGCGGTTAGGGGGCGATCAGGCTGGCAGGCAGAAGGAGCTTGGGGCAATCAGGCATTCAGGCAGGTGAGCAGTTAGGAGCTAGTGGTCCTGGATTGTGAGAGGGATGTCTGACTGCCGGTTTAGGCCTGATCCCACAGTCGGACATCCCCCGGGGGGTCCCAGATTGGAGAGGGTGCAGGCGGGGCTGAGGGACCACCCTTCCCTTACCCCCCACGGCCGGAAGCCTCCTCAGGGGACCTGGGCTCCAGGGAGCAGGGCCGCACAGCGGCACCACGTGGCGGCTTCGCTGCTGGAACGGGACCTGCCCGCTCCGGTTCACAGGCGGGCGCAGCAGGGAGAGGGCACTACAGCCCAGCGGCGCGCAGCAATGTGTGGCGGTTCCCAGGGAACCGGCCGGCACCCCTCAGAGTTGCCGCCCACAGTTTGGAATTCAGAGGGAGAGGAGCTAAGCCTGCAAAATGAGCATCGACAACAGGCCGAGGCCTTGAATTCCAAGCAAGGGAGCTGCCGCGGTCACTTGTTAGCAGAGGGTCCGCTGGCTGCGGGCTGCGGGGAGCCGTCAGCGCGGGGTATGGCGGTGGGGGGAGAGCTGGGCGCGCGCCGCTCAGCAGCCCAAACCAGCGGTTCTCAACCTGTGGGTCGCGACCCCTGAAAATACACCCTGCATATCAGATATTTACATGACGATTCATAACAGTAGCAACATTACAGTTATGAAGTAGCAACGAAAATAACTTTATGGTTGGGGGTCACCACACCATGAGGAGCTGTATTTAAAGGGCCGCGGCATTAGGAAGGTTGAGAACCTCTGGAACCAATGGGACCAAGCACTGACTGTGGCTTTTCGTTTCTGAGTTCAGCCTTGACAAGCGCTGCTGGTTCCGCTGCAGGACAGAGTGCACTGTGGGGGGCGGAGGGGCGAGCATGGCTTCTGAAGCTGCTGCCGGCTCTCCCACCCGCCAGGCCTGGGAGTGTGGGCAGATGTGATGGTTCATTTTATGTATCAACCTGCCTGGCTGCAGGGCACCCTGATTAAACACGGTTCAGGGTGTCTGTGAGGGTGTTTCCAAGGAGGTAACCCTGGAATCAGCAGACTGCATCTCACCGCAGCCCCTCCTGCCCTGCCTGGGGTCACACCCTCGCACCCCGGTTCTCAGGCCTCAGGCTCGCACTGCCTGGCGGACGGCTGGGCTCTCCTGGGTCTGCAGCTGGCAGACAGAGGAGCAATTCCCCAGGAGGAATCTGGCCTCCCTCACTCTAGGACAGTGGTTCTCAACCTTCCTAATGCCGTGACCCTTTAATACAGTTCCTCATGTTGTGGTGACCCCCAATTTCATTGTTACAAATTGAACATAATTAAAGCATAGTGGTTAACCACAAAAACAATATGTAATTATATATGTGTTTTTCCGATGGTCTTAGGCGACCCCTGTGAAAGGGTCGTTTGACCCCCAAAGGGGTCACGACCCACAGGTTGAGAACCGCTGCTCTAGGGAGACGGATGGATAGGTACACAGGTGTAGGCATACCCAAAGCAATGTGGGTATCCTCCTACGGTGCAGGTTCCGTTTCTCTGAAGAACCCCAACACTGCAGGGCCCCCTCACGTTTCCACGAGGAGCTGTGCGAAGGGCCACTGCTGGGACCCAGGAAGGGCTCCAAGGGCACAGATGGCATTCGTGGCGCCGTGAAAAGCCAGAGGCCGGCGCATCCATGCCGTGTGCTCACTGCAGTCCTGCCTAGGGGTGGCGGCCGAGGAAAGCCCGGTGCTGCCCACCAGTGCCCGGTGCTGCCCACCAGTGCCTGCTGGAGCTTTGAGGGCGCAAGGCACACGGAGCTCTTGCCACAGCACACTCACACTCATGAAGGACCCGCCGGTAAAATCCTTATTTTGCTTTCATCATGGGTACATGTCTCCATATTTTTAAGGCAGAGTTCAATCTCTGGTACTCTACTCATGCACTTAGGTGTCAGAGAACTTGGCAAAATGTTAGGCTGTGATAAAAAAGTAAGCCCTAGTGACGGCTGCAGTTTCCGTCTGCGCAGCCACTGCTCAGCCCCGGGGGTTGCTCCCACCAGCGGCTAAACCGCACTTCTCGGCATCGCAGCGCCTCCTGGCCTGAGGCTAATTTACTTTCGAACTCAGTGGCCACAAACCGTGATGCTTCCTTCCTTCCTTCCGGCTTCACTGCAGGCTCGGGGGTCCCTCCTCCCGGGAAAACGAGTTGTCTGGGTGTTTTGCAAGAGTTGGGCCTAATTTGCGTATTTGAAGGGAATGAAGTAGAAAGTGCAGACAATTATTTTGATTTTAGAAGAAGACATTAGTCTACAGTATCAAAAAATCTCAGATTTCTGTCCCTTGAATTATCTAAATAGTTATCCCAGTTCTGTTTGACAGTGATGCCATATGATCTTAGATGCCATTTGGCATGCAACTCCAAATCGAAGGGCAAGAAATCATTCACTGTGACATTTCTCATACCTTGTGGAAGACCAGGAAGGGTTCATGGCAATCCACCTTCTCCTACCCCCTGCTGAGGGCCAGAAAGTGCTGGTGTGCGGGGCCAAGGAGAGCCTTCCCGCTAAACTTCCTGCCCCCATTTGTCATGTCACATGGTCAGTGGCTTTCACGTTTTCGGAGGGAAAAGATGCAATCTGGTGGCTGCCTGCCTCGGTGGTCCTAGTCCAGAATGTGGGAGCCCCGTTGCTGACCGGTGAGCACAGAGGCAGCACAGGTGCCCCTGAAGGCAGGCAGGTGGGTGGCAGGTGCCCCCGAAGGCAGGCAGGTGGGTGGCAGGTGCCCCCGAAGGCAGGCAGGTGGGTGGCAGGTGCCCCCGAAGGCAGGCAGGAGGGTGGCAGTTGCCCCCGAAGGCAGGCAGGAGGGTGGCAGGTGCCCCCGAAGGCAGGCAGGAGGGTGGCAGGTGCCCCCGAAGGCAGGCAGGAGGGTGGCAGGTGCCCCCGAAGGCAGGCAGGAGGGTGGCAGGTGCCCCCGAAGGCAGGCAGGAGGGTGGCCTGCTCCCCTCTGTCCAGCAATCTGTCTCAACTGGGGCCCAGCACATGCTGTCTGTGTCTAAGCACCAGTGGGCAGGCTGGTGTGCGGCCGCAGCCCTGAGTTCCAGGCATCCTGACAAAGGAGGACTCACGACTGCCCCTGACGTCCTCTCCCCGACTGCACCCCCAGGGCCCGTCCCACACACCAGCGCCCTCCAGCCCCAGGCTGCCCTCCAGCCCCACGCTGCCCCTCCTCCCTCCAGAAGCCCCTCGTTTCTCCTGGGCTGGTCTCGGGCTCTCCCTACCCCCACACCACCTCCTCTTCTCTCCTCTGGGGACCTGGGTGCGTGTGGGGCCAGGACCAGCCGACAGAGTGGTGAGTCCAGGCCTCAAGGGCGAGTGAAAGTTGGTGGCTCCACGTGCACTTGGGGACCTTTCCGACCTTGTGACAAGTTGGTCTGTCACTCTCAGCCCCAGCCGGGCCACAGGGCGGCTCAGGGGGCAGGGAGCTCAGCAACCCCGCCCTTCGTCAGGGGAGGGGGGCTCACACTGCCCTCCAAGCTGCCCAGGGACCTGGGAGCACCGCACGGCTCCCCCTGCTCCGACCAGGCTGCCATCTCTGCTGTGTGTCCTTCCACGGTGTCCTTCCCGCCTGGCCTTCCCAAATCTCTCTCTTCCCTGCCCCGGCTCTCCTGCCTGCAGATGTGAGGCCGCCTGGAGCCAGCCCTTCCACTCCTCCAGCTGCGGCCACAGGTCCATTCCTACAGCTGCTCCTATGGCTCCATGTTAAGGCTGGATTCAAGGTCCTTTGCAAGTGGTTCTCCATTTCCTCTTGAAGTTCTTTCTGGCCAATCCGCTAAATAAATTCATTCTCCGGATGCAGAGGGCCTTTCCTGAGTCCCCAGGGCTGACCCTGCTCTCAGCCCTGCAGCCCAGGCCACTCCCACGGCATCCTCAGCGCCCCCGGCTGGGCAGGCAGTCCGAGCCCCTTCCACGGGCACCCTCCCCATGCGCCCTGCCCCCGGCAATGTCTGCGGCTGCACCGCTTCAGTGTTCTGGTCTTTTTCTCACAAGCAAATTCAAAAGTCTTCAAAAGGTGACACTGTTTCTCTTCACTGTTTCCACAGCAGGCAGCACAAGGCTGGGCACACACAGGCAATCGCTATACGTGTCGTGGTGAGCAGGCCTCCGGACCCCCAGGTCCACCAGGGATCCCTGGGCCTCAGTGGCCTGCTGGCCAGGTCCGCCCTCTCCTGCGCCCCCCTCTACCCGCCACCCCTCCAGCTCTGCAAGCCCCCTGCCCTCGGCTTTGCCGTCACCGGCCGGGACTGGCTCCCAGAGGGGCTGCCTCGCTCCCCAGACAGAGTCCCGCAGACCCACAGAGATCCGCTCGCAGATGGGAGTCCAGCAGGACCAGGACAGCGGGAGGCGGAAAGGGAAGAAATGGTTTTGCTCCTATTCAGCAGGGCCCCCCTTGTCTTTCCTCCCTCCCCTCTTCTTGCCAAAAGTAGCCCCCAGCTCCCACCCTGAGAGCCCAACCGCCCCCCACCCCTGCCTCTCACTCTCCCAGCAAAGCAGCCTCCCTCCTCTGGGTGCTGAGTCATGGGCAGGGTTTCCCTGTGAGCTCAGGAGCACAGCCGAGTCATTTTTTCAAAAAGGAAGTTCCCTCTCTCAGGGAAGACCTGGCACGGCTGTTAGAATAAGGTCTTTAACCACGTTACACTGACACCTCTGCCTGCGTCAGGTGGCTCACTCGGAGGTCTGCTGCTCACCTCCCTGTAACCTGGGATCCTCCAGGCCGTGTCCCTCAGGGCCCGTGTCCCTCCAGCCCGTGTCCCTCCAGGCCATGTCCCTCCAGACCCCCCACCAGGCCCGTGTCCCTCCAGGCCGGGTCCCTTCAGGCCTGTGTCCCTCCAGGCCATGTCCCTCCAGGCCGTGTCCCTCCAGGCCTGTGTCCCTCCAGGCCATGTCCCTCCAGGCCGTGTCCCTCCAGGCCGTGTCCCTCCAGGCCTGTGTCCCTCCAGGCCGTGTCCCTCCAGGCCATGTCCCTCCAGGCCTGTGTCCCTCCAGGCCGTGTCCCTCCAGGCTGTGTCCCTCCAGGCCTGTGTCCCTCCAGGCCATGTCCCTCCAGGCCGGGTCCCTTCAGGCCTGTGTCCCTCCAGGCCATGTCCCTCCAGGCCTGTGTCCCTCCAGGCCATGTCCCTCCAGGCCGTGTCCCTCCAGACTGTGTCCCTCCAGGCCCGTGTCCCTCCAGCCCGTGTCCCTCCAGCCCGTGTCCCTCCAGGCCTGTGTCCCTCCAGGCTGTGTCCCTCCAGCCTGTGTCCCTCCAGGCTGTGTCCCTCCAGGCTGTGTCCCTCCAGCCCGTGTCCCTCCAGGCTGTGTCCCTCCAGGCCTGTGTCCCTCCAGGCCATGTCCCTCCAGGCCGTGTCCCTCCAGACTGTGTCCCTCCAGGCCCGTGTCCCTCCAGCCTGTGTCCCTCCAGGCCGGGTCCCTCCAGGCTGGGTCCCTCCAGGCCATGTCCCTCCAGCCTGTGTCCCTCCAGGCTGGGTCCCTCCAGGCCGGGTCCCTCCAGACTGTGTCCCTCCAGGCCCGTGTCCCTCCAGCCTGTGTCCCTCCAGGCTGTGTCCCTCCAGGCTGTGTCCTTCCAGGCCCGTGTCCCTCCAGCCCGTGTCCCTCCAGGCTGGGTCCCTCCAGGGCAGGTTCATGCACCTGGGCCTTCACAGAGCTAGTCCCCCCCTTCAGAGCCTCGGACTTTCTTCAGCACTTTCCCTAAAGTCACCTTCTCCTTCTGCGTGGACAGCACTGACTCACCAGAGGCCAAGCCGCAGTCATAGCCGCCCAGGGTACTCCGCTCACCGCTCTGTGCAGTCCTCTTGGTCTGCACGGCATGGCCAGTGTGCAGACTGCCACCTCCTGAGCGGGAGGCCCTCACACTGTAGCCTGTCACCTCCTAACTCGCCCGCCCTCCCTCCGTGCCAGGACGGCCCTCAGCTCCATCAGCCCTGCTCGGTCCACCTCAGGCCCTGGGCTCGGTCTCAGGGCTCCGTGCGCACGCCGCCGTCGCCACACCTGCCAACGCAGTGGCCTCCCGTGACGACCTCAGTTCACATTCTAGACTGCAGTCCATTCTGAATGTCCTTTCCTCTCCCCATCCTCGCTGTTATCCTGAATATCCCACAATCTCACATTCTTGGCAAGTTTTTCTCCTTTCAATGTTTCTGGGGCTCACAGACAGGGGGCCACTGTGCAAGTCGTTCCAAAAACCAAGTGGGGCCCCACTGATTCTCATTTTTGAGGGAAAGTGTCTGGGTTTAAAAAATGAGTTGAAGGGTGTGACGGAGTTCAGCAGCAAGGGACTGAGTCTCAGGAGAGGTAATGTGTGAACGCCAAGTGAACGGAGACAGGCGTGGCTGTTCTCTTTGGCGAGTATTTGTGCCTTGAAGATAACAAATAGAGTTCTTAGGAAGTAGGCAGTAGGAAATAGGTGTTCAGAGAGCAGTTTCACTGAGTCCCAGAGAGAAGGCCTCTCCCACAGACACGTCCTGCGACGCCCCTTCCCCCGAGGCCTGCCCTCGGCCGTCGCAGGGCCCGGGGCCAGGGGCACTCTGCAGCGGGCAGCCTTTTCCGGCTCCCGGGCCTGGCTTCTGGCTGCCACGGGAGCTTTGGCGAGTTAACCTCTCGGTCTCAATGTTCTCCTTTATCGAATGGGCACAGCAGCGAAAATAACAAGGAGACACTGTGGCCACAGGAGGGTGTGCTGCCGGGGGGCTGCGTGGGGATGCCTGCTGCACTCCACAGGGGCCAGGGCTGAGCCGCAGGCCTGCCTCTGTGAGCCCACACGCACACCCTCTGCTCCCGCTCGCCTGTGCAGGGCAGTGGAGAGAAGCGCACCGTTTCTGCCACAATGTCCCACGGCTGACCCGTGGCCGCCCGCCCGCCTCCGTGCCCCGTGGGGGGTCCCTGGAGGCAGCAGCTTTGCCGGCCGCGGTGCCCCCGCCGGACAGCACCTTCTGGGAGTGTTTGACTTCTGCTGCTCCGGCCTCTGCTGCTCGCCTGAGTGCAGCGACAGGTTCATTCGGCTGTAAACCATCCTACATCGTCTATGAGCTTGAGAGCAGAGGGGGAGGCACAGCGTTGCTCAGCTCACACCATGACAGAAGGACTGGGGAGAGGATTGCTAGTTTATGCCATCCTTTTATTTATTTACTTTTCTAATGTTTGTTTGTTTATTTCAGAGAGGAAGGAGAGGGAGAGATAGACACATCAATGATGAGAGAGAACCATTCATCAGCTGCCTCCTGCACGCCCACACTACGGATCGAGCCCACATCCTGGGCATGTGCCCTGATTGGGAATAAAACCTTGACCTTCTGGTTCACAGGCCGACGCTCGATCACTGAGCCATGCTGACTGGACATCCATTGATTTTTAAGGTGTGACGTTTTGAACATCATCCCAACCATCTCTTAGATCCTTGAAATCATAGGAAAACTGACTAAGGCGAGGGCATCAGGGGGCACGCTCACTAGGCAGCGCTCCCAGCAGCTGCTCAGAAGGCGCCTTCCGGGCTGCGGCCACACTGCCCGCCACCCTCCTCCCACAGAGCTCGGCCCTGCCGTTCGGCCAGTCCGCCTGTCCTTCCCCCCTCCCAGGACCTCAGAGAAGAAGGGTCATCCCTCTTAGGGAAATTTATCAAGTTTTCGTAACACGTCCTCTTTCACAGGGTGCCTTGAGCGCCGGCTGCTGCGCCTCTGGGCCGCAGGCAGGACACGGCCTTCATGTCTGGACGCTGTCTGTGTTGCCATGGCCAACGTGCCCCTGGGCGGTGGTGCGCAAGCTGCAGGGAACTGAAGCCCTCCGTATGCCTAGTTATCTTACTGTTTTTCCCCAACTGTGAACCTAGCCAGCCTTTAAATTTTTAAAATTTAATACATTTCCTTTATCAAGGGAGATAAACTCCCCCCCCCCCAAATACCAAAACACCAAACATGTAAAAACCCAGGGTGCTAGAAATACAAATCAATTCATTCAACTTCAAGCTCCCCAGACACTGGTCACAAGGCCTCGTGAGGTGCCTGTGAGCACGAAGTCAGGGAGAGGGGCCAGGAGCGAGGCCACGGCAACGAGTGGGAAAGGCCCTCCTAGGCCCCTAGTGGTCACCCTCACTCCTTCCCCGTGACAGTGCAGACCTACCCGGCCCTGGCCTTTGACCCCCACCCACCCCTGGCCAGGGCTTCGAAGGCCAGTGGTTCTACCCTCTCCTGCTCCATCCTCACTTGTTCAGGCTCCCAGCCCACTCTCCTCCTCCTCCACGCTCTTCTCCATGATGGTAGCAGGTGGGGTACGGTACCGGCCGCGGGAGGCTGGGGCCAGGGGCGGCAGGGTGAAGGCGGGAGAAGAGCTGTCCAAGCGCCCTGTCTTCATGGGACCTGAACGGTACAAGCAGCGCCTCTCTTGTGCCCACGCGGGTCTGAGGACGAGCTCTGCAGGCCGGAGCAGCCCTCCTGGAGGCTGCAGGTGGGAGACAGGGTGGGCTCGCTGGCAGCGCCGGGTGGGCTGACTGGGGGAGATGGCAGCGGCGGCAGCTTCTTCCAGTGGGCCAGGCTGCCGCTCAGCACAGGCACGCGGGTGCCGTCCGGGTGCCGTCCGGGTGCCGGCCGCCGAGCCGGCCCAGGCACTCACGCTGCTCCGTGCCCTGGGAATCTGCGGCGGACGCGGCGATGCTGCTGGCTGTCCTGGCGAGAGCCGAGAGCGGGACCTGCGCATCTGTGCGAGCAGAAGGCTGTGCGGTGGGCTCGGCTCCATGGAGGGCTTTGGTGGGGGCCGGGGGGTCTAGGAGGGTCCAGCAGCAGCTTCCGCTCCTCGGTCCTGGTCCGAGTCCTGTAGCAGCACCCCATGGCAGGCTGCGTGTGCAGGGACCTACATTTTTTTCATTTAACATAGAAACCTAACTTTACACTGTATCCCCATTATAGCTCATGTTGTTAGTCATTCCATCCATTCCAGACGGTTAAATGCTTTTGGGTTCTGATTCCCATCCAATATCTAAGCCCCCCTGTGCTTAGCAACATTGGCAAGAGATGGGTTTGCCTCTGGGCCCCACCCAGTCACTAATAAAATACTGACGAGGGAAGGCCGAGGCCAAGGCCAGGAACTCATTTCTCTAAGAGCCAGGAGATTTCTGAGAGAAAAGTGGTCATTGGGGCCAGGAGGACAAAGTGGATGGCACATGTGTGGCTGGCCCTGCCTTTCCGTCAAAGGACTACTTTCTAAAACATGAAAGTGCAGGAAGTTTAACATAAAAACCAGGCTTTTACGCGAGTGGAGCCGTGCCCACACTGCAGACCCTTCAAACGAAGCGCTACACCTGGCTCTTCGGAAGGGCCCCCTGAGGGACAGGTGGCCGTGAGGGCTGGCCGCTGCGCACTGCTCTGTGACGCCTCAAGTCCCTTGACCGAGGAGCTTGGAGGAGAGAGGTCGGTGGGGAAGAGACAGTTCTGAGGGCGGAGCTATGGACGCCGCTGTGCCTGACCAACAGCACCCACACCCGCGGCGCCGGCGCCAGAGGCTGCCGGACAACACGCAGCCTGTGCCTGACACCCCGACAAATCACCATGATGGTCGGTCTTCTCGTCCACTTACTCAGGAGGCTTTCTTCTGGCCTTGTGCATTATAAAGAGTTCTGAACTAGGACTAGTATTTATATTCATTGACAAATCATAAAAAACACGTCATTACGTAGACTCAGACCGTGTATGCTGAAATGTGATAACTGATATGTTCTTTGAAATTTTGGAAACTAAATAAAAACAATCTCATTAGGTTACTTCCCTAGATGACTACTCTAGAACTGTTAAGATTTACAATAACATTTAAAAAATGACTTCATCCCTAGTCTTTATTCACCCTTTTAAAAAACCTCTAATTAATAAAGTGGGTCAGTGACTCAACTATTCACACCCATGTGTCATACTTAAAGAGAGATGACTAAAGACAAGCAGATGCCAAAAATATTGGATTTTTTTCTAGTTAAAAAAATATGAAGAAAACTTAGCTTTAAAGAAAAACAGATAATGGGGAGCAAACTGCCAAGCAGTCTCAAATGCAACAAAACTCACGGTTACTTTCCCCCTCTTTGATGTTCATTTATACCCGGGGCCAAATTAGGAGAAAAACAAATTATTTGCTGAACTTACACTTCAGTTTTCCCTTACTCAGGGGGAAAAGCACCCCTAAATAAGTAAAATGCAGAATACTTAATATCTAAATGGTTTTTCTTTACCCCCAAATCAAGTGCAGCCGAGCAGAAATTCTGTGTTTGTCACCAATCCTTTATTGAAACTGGTAACTTCCACACTTTCTAATAGAACAAAAAAAATAATGTTCAGTATATACAGTCTTTTCATGGACTATTTGACTATACACAAGGCAGGGTGATAACACAATCTAATCTTCATAATAATTTGTGCAGAAAAAGAGACCTGACAGACAACGTGTGAACAGTACAGTGAAATGACATCACAGGTCCAGTGAAACGCAGCCTGACACAAAACGCACGCATGGCGGCCAGGGACGCCTCCCCGGGAGAGGCTGGTCAGTAGTAATTCACCCCGAGTCGGACGCAGAGATCTGGTGTGTGGCTATAAGTCTCTTCAGCGAGACCACCTCTGCAGATAGGTTTGCTATGCCCTGCTTCAAAAACAAGTTCTCCGGGTCGGACACTTTGTAGCCATTGTCTTTCATTTCAGCAACTCCAGCCTGGAAACTGTTCTGAGTTTTGCCCGTAAGTTCTTTCTGATGCCAGTGTTCCGACCGGAGAGACCAGTCTTGGATGTTAGTCACTTGCACTGAAAAAGGAGTGAGGGGGGGATGGCCCGCACTTGGGGCACTGAGCTTCTCCAGTCCGAAATGCCTCTTGGCCGTCGTGCCAACGGCCGAGGGAAGTTTGTGAGTGGCCTCAAAGTCAGTGTCGAGCGCCTCTACTTTGATCTGCATGGCTTTGGCTTTAATGCGGAGCTTGTGTGGCAAAGCAGAGGAGTTCGCTTCCGGGACTTTCACCACCGTGGCATGTCCATGCTGCAGCTCGAGGGGCGAGTGCATCGGGCCTTTGGGAACCTGCTGCTCATCTTCTCCGTCCGAGGACTTTCCCACGGCACCATCATCGGTTTCCGACGTTCTCGGGGAGTTGCTGGAGGACCGGCTGGCCGGCAGGAGAGGCGGGGAGTGTGAGTAGGCAGGGAAAGAGCTGCCCACGTAGTTCTGATACACGGCCGCCCGGTAGGCGCCGGGGTCGTCCCGGGGCTCCCGGGCATAGCCCTCCAGTTCCACCGGCTCCTGCTTGATGGCCTGCAGCTTGCCGGCAGGACTCGGGCAGCCGCTCCGGCTGCGCGCGGCGCCCTCCCGCGCCGGCTCCAGGGAGCCCTCGGCGGCCTCGGCCCGCGCGCCCGGCGGCGAGTGCCGGATGACCGAGATGCAGCTGCTGGCCGCCGGCTCGTCCGCGAAGGCCCCGCCGGGCGCCGCGGCCGGGTAGTCTTGGAAGTAGACGGCCGCGGAATTCCTGAGCTTCTGGATCTCTTGGGCATATGCCGTGGAGCTAATTAAACCAAACTTCAATTTTAGGGAAAGCAGCTCAGCTTTCAGAGTGGCGTTTTCTTCTCCCAGTGCAATCAGTTTGTTCTCCAGCACCAGGTCATTCAGCCGGCGCTTCTCCCGGGACCTCTTGGCAGCTTCGTTATTCTTCCGCCTTTTCTCCCAATACATGGCGTCTTTCTTTTCATCGGGGATGAACTCCCGCTTCCGCCGGCACGCGGAGGACTTGCCTTTCCCCACACTCCCTTCGCCCAGAAGCAGCTCCTCTCCCGTGGACAAGTCCTCGGAGACGTCAGTTAAGGCCGAACTGAGCACCATCACCTTGTCCGCGCTGCAGCCGGGGTCCAGCGAGGCCTGCTCCTTCTTGACGGCCTGCATCTTCCTCAGCTGCATGGGAGGCGCGCCCTCGCGGTGCCGCCGTCCCGGCGCTCTCAAATGCTGTCCGCCCGCGCGTCAACATCCATCCATGTCCCTCCTCCTGTCCGCCTGCCCTGCCCGGACAGCCTCCGCTCTCCCGCGAGTGGAGGGGGGTCTTCGAGGTGACCTGCAACACAGGGAAGAAACAGTTATCCATTTGGTGACTGTTTACCAGCAATTATGGACAGGGACTGTGCCAAGCACTTAGGGCATACAGGTCCGAACAAGACGCCGTTTTCCTTCAGAGTCTGCATTCTTAAAAGGGAAGTGCCCCAGTTCCGAGACTGTAAGGTTGTCAAGGACAAATCCCCAAGGAGGCCTGGGGGGAGCACTCAGTGCGAGGTGCCCCGGAGTGAGAGAACACCCCGAGGATGCGGGGATGCGGGGGTGTGGGGTTGCGGGGATGCGGGGGTGTGGAGGATGCCGGGGTGTGGAGGATGGGAGGATGGGGGGATGTGGAGGATGGATGTGGGGGTGTGGAGGATGCGGGGGTGTGGAGGATGGATGTGGGGGTGTGGAGGATGCGGGGGTGTGGAGGATGGGAGGATGCGGGGATGTGGAGGATGGGAGGATGCGGGGATGTGGAGGATGGATGTGGGGGTGTGGAGGATGGGAGGATGCGGGGGTGTGGAGGATGGATGTGGGGGTGTGGAGGATGCGGGGGTGTGGAGGATGGGAGGATGCGGGGATGTGGAGGATGGGAGGATGCGGGGATGTGGAGGATGGGAGGATGCGGGGATGTGGAGGATGGGAGGATGCGGGGATGTGGAGGATGGGAGGATGCGGGGATGTGGAGGATGGGAGGATGCGGGGATGTGGAGGATGGATGTGGGGGTGTGGAGGATGGGAGGATGCGGGGGTGTGGAGGATGGGAGGATGCGGGGATGTGGAGGATGCCGGGGTGTGGAGGATGGGAGGATGCGGGGATGTGGAGGATGGATGTGGGGGTGTGGAGGATGCGGGGGTGTGGAGGATGGGAGGATGCGGGGATGTGGAGGATGGATGTGGGGGTGTGGAGGATGGGAGGATGCGGGGATGTGGAGGATGCCGGGGTGTGGAGGATGGGAGGATGCGGGGATGTGGAGGATGGATGTGGGGGTGTGGAGGATGGGAGGATGTAGGGGTGTGGAGGATGGGAGGATGTGGGGGTGTGGAGGATGGGAGGATGGGGGGATGTGGAGGATGGGAGGATGCGGGGATGTGGAGGATGGGAGGATGCGGGGATGTGGAGGATGGATGTGGGGGTGTGGAGGATGGGAGGATGCGGGGATGCGGGGATGTGGGGGTGTGGAGGATGGGAGGATGCGGGGATGCGGGGATGCGGGGGTGTGGAGGATGGGGGGATGCGGGGATGCGGGGGTGTGGAGGATGGGAGGATGTGGGGGTGTGGAGGATGGATGTGGGGGTGTGGAGGATGGATGTGGGGGTGTGGAGGATGGATGTGGGGGTGTGGAGGATGTGGGGGTGTGGAGGATGGGAGGATGTGGGGGTGTGGAGGATGGGAGGATGTGGGGGTGTGGAGGATGGATGTGGGGGTGTGGAAGATGGATGTGGGGGTGTGGAGGATGGATGTGGGGGTGTGGAGGATGCGGGGGTGTGGAGGATGGGAGGAAGGTTGTTCCAGGAGCAGGAAAGGTGGGGTGGGGTGGGCATGTGGGGATGGCACTTCGCAGGAAGGAATTGGCGGCACCTCTGCTTGGTAGTTTTACAGCCCTTGCACATTGTGGTGTTTAGAAAATGTGACATAACATTTATATCACTGAGAAGCAAGCAAGCCAACCTCTTAAGAGTAACTTTTCCAAGTAAATTCCTTTATTATCATAAACAAGTCCTATCATTATATGGAATAAAATTCAAATGGAGCTAAATTCTTATTTCCCCTAAACTAAATAAAATCACACAAACAACCTACTTGTAGTTGTTTTAGTCTGACTCTTACATGGACACACACCTGTCTCTCCCCCGCCTGCCAGGCGCACAGCACACGCAGTGCCAAGCAGCTCCTCCGACGCTCCCGCGCTGTGAGCTGGGCAAGTGCCTTTCTCTGGTTCCTTCTAACTGATTTATCAAACATCCACTGAAGAGTGAAGCACCCCAAGTGCTTTTTCTAGTCCTGAAAATTCTGTCAAAATAGGTTTCATTTATGTAGTAGCTTTGGACTAAAATAAATCGTGACTAATCAGAGGTGTGTTTTTTCTTTTAAGTACAGTAGGATTCTTGAAACTTAAGATTATGTTAGGCCTTGGCCCGACAGCTCAGTGGTGAGAGCATCGTCCTGATATGCCAAGGTTGTGGGTTCGATCCCCTGTCAGGGCACATGTAAGTGGCAACCAATGAATGCATGAATAAGTGGAACAACACATCTGATGTTTCTTTCCCTCACTCTTTCCTGCCCTCTCCCTCTCCCCCCCCTTTTCCCATCTCTCAAATCAATAAAAATAAAAATAAAAATTTTAAACTGGAAGAATGTAATTATGAAAAGAATTTCTTTTCACTTTACTAATTACTTTCAAACAAAATATAAAAACTCAAAAACAAAACCATCAATTAGCTTCCCCTTGCACTGATGAAATATTTACAACCTGAATCTGACTTGCCATGAGATAATAAACCCATTTAGGCTCCATAACGGGCTTTTGGTGGTGGTTTCTGGATCTGTGATTCCAGACAGGTTTCTCCACCTTATTTTCCAGATAACCCTCCTAAAGGAGACGCAGGCCCGCCGGCTGCCCGCATCCCCCCGGCCACCCTGGTGAGGGGCCTGTTTCTGCTCAGAGCCGCCCCTTCTCTGCTGTGCATAGCTTTCTGATGACTAATGAGATGAAGCTTAATTTCATCAGCTGGAAAAGCCTGCCACCTTCCTGTGTCGTTTCCAGAAGCAATAGAAGGAATGATGCAATAATTTCAGGATCATAAAAATAAGGTTTAATGCCACATTCTTGTGTATCAAATTGAGCCAACACGAAAACAGTGAACTGCGCCTTAGCGCAATTTGGGATTAATACCAAGTTTCTGAAAACCCAACTTTAATGGAGGATGAGGGCGAGGCGCCGCGGCAGCAGTGAGGGCGCGGAGAGGGCCTTTCTGGTTACACTTTAGTGGCACGGCACCATTCCCACTGGGTTCTGTCTTCTGACACAGAAACGCGCTTTCCCCCTGCGTGGAATGGTTTCTTTCCTCTAAGGATCTGTATTCCCTAATCCAGGTAAAGTCCCCTAGAGTCCTGGCCGAGGCAGAGAGAAAGCAGCCCTACTCCCATTTACCGAAAATACCCCGCTTGTCTCAAAATCTCGTAACCCCTTTCTTCCCAGGGTCTGCGTGCTGCCCGTCGCTTTACCATCACCACGCGCTGTGGGGCATCCGCACCTGCAGAAACCTGTGTCTTCTGAGGGAGTCCCTTCCTCGCGCACTGCACTGCGCGTGCTCGAATGGGGGCTCTTCCCACCAGCAGCTGCCTCTGTGACTCCACCGCGAATCACCACAGACTGCCCTGGGGTACTCTCTCTAACATCATCTTCCAAATAGCCGTGCGGTGAGAGAAGCGGGCACCAGCAGCGTGAGACAGTCGCTGGCCGCGCGTGCCCAGCAGCAGGGCTCACGTGCAGTCCTAAACGGGCTCCGTAACTTTCCACCACGGACCCATACGAGAGCAATGTTGCCACAGGCTAACGACGTGCGTGAGAGCGGAGCTTCCACGGCATCTCATCAATATAATAACGCGGGATAAGACGTTATTGGAGGACCTGCTGCACTGCGAAGCCCAATGAACATACTTGTATCCTAGCAACAAACTGAACATATTAGCTGTTCAACATTTCATTGAGAGCAACTCATTTGCCTTATATAGGAGAGTTTTGTAACCAATAAACTTTTCTGATTTTTTTTTAAATATTTTGTAAATTCTAAAAAGAAAAGTTCTACTTCTTAGCAGAGAGCTTCTCTTATTCATTCATTGATTTATTCAACACATGTCCCTGCTGTGCACTGAGCCAGCCCAGGGCATATGAAGGGCAGGGGGAAAAAACGAACTCCCAGGTGTCCAGGACTCCCGGTCTTTGGTGGGAGACAGAGAGTGGGATTGTGAGGTGTGAGACCAAAGGGGCCGGTGCACTTCCCACACTGCTGCTCGCTGCACTGCTTTTGCCTTGGTACGATGATAAAAACAAAGACCATCATCACGGCTCCACTTACTGACACTAATGTGCAGCAGCCACTGTGGCTGGCCTGTTGTTACTCCATCACCCCACAATAACCATTTCCTGGTGAGAACACGGAGGTGCCGAGAAGTTCAGGGACTTGCCTAGGGTCACACAGCCAGGTAAGTGGCAGAACGCAGCCCCACCTGGCCCGACTCCAATCCCATTCCCCCGGCAGCGCCCTCTCCTAACCTGGCAGGGGCGGTGGGGTGTATATTCTGCAGTGCACCTCATTCACACGCGGCTCCTCTGTGTCACCCTCATTCCTCAGTGATACACACCCATGTGCCGACTCACATGGGGACAGTATGGCAATGCTAGATGCCGCCAGAACTCCTTTCAGGCCACAGAGGCACCCCCTGGAACTTTCCTCCAGCTTCCTCAGAGTTGCTTTCCACCGAAGGTATTTAATGAATTGAGAAAACACTAAGTTTTCCTATCTCCGCTAAAATATTCACCTCTTGGAAACTTTATTCATGCTAAAATAAATAGAGGAAAAGAAAATCGCAGCTTTGGCACTGTATCCCTTCTCAGCCTGGGGTGGAGTGGGCGCGAAACCACAGGAGGCGAGTGGCTGTCCAGGAGCACCGGGCAGCCGAAGCCGGAGACGGGCCGGGCGCCTCGGCAGTCGCTCAGCACGAGCTCAGCCTGGGCGGGCGCAGAGGCCGGTTAGTGCCCTGAAGACATCGGTGTGCATGCTCGCCAATGGCTTCATCTCAAACCAAGGCTGCCCCGGTGATGAATGTGCCCGCCACTCGCCTCGGCCTCCTGTCCTCAGACCACCACGGACATTGTGTGCATCAGCCATCGCTCTAGTTTCCTTTGTGGTGAGTAACTGACACTAAATGCCAACTCTGTGATGTGGGTGTGTTCAGCATGACTAGCTTCATTACACCCATTAGGTAATGTGGCTGCTTCTTAAAAACAAATAAAAAGAGAAATTGAAGAGCAGGCGTCATCACGCCCGAATGGACATTTTTCCCATGTCCAGTGTGGACGTGCTGCGGCTAGTGGGTGCGTTCCCAGAGCACGTGGCACTATTTCCACAGGCAGGAGTTCTCGTTCATAAGCCGGGAGTTTTAAAGTCTATTTAACACAAGTGACCAGAATATTGCTTTCAATTAAGATTAAAATGTGGCTTAGAAAATTCCTCTAAAAGAATGAAACTTTACGATATCAATTCTAGGCCAAGTTCTTCCTGGAGGAGGAGCGCCCTCATCACTGACGTCGCGTGAACGGAGGCCTGTCTCTTCCCGGCCTCCCATCCGCCCGCCCGAGAAGCGACCGCGACATTTCACACTCTTTGCGGAGCAAGAAAAGAAGCAGCATTTTGTTTCAAGTACCTGAAATCTTACTAATAGTTTAGACACTAAAAGCTATTATAGGAAAATTTTGTTATTAATTCTCTCTAAAGGAGAAGGCTTATTGCAAATTGTTCCTTTTATATATTTTTATTTTAAAATCTGTCAATAAAAGAGGAAATACTATTTCATATGCCCAATGACATAGAAACATTTTTATAGAACTATCTCATCTCTCCTCTCCTCTCTCGAATGCGCTGTTTATTCCCTGAGAGGTATAGTACAGACATCATTAACAGCAAAAAAGGCCTTTATGTGCCACTGTAAGTCATCTCCCCAGTAAGCAGAGAGTTGCTTGTTTTGGAGATAAGTGCCATTTAAGTGAAAGGGGAAAAAAGTTAATCAATTCACGGCTCTTTAAACTATTAATACTAGTAAAAGATTAACCCACATTTTCTTCCTGTGTGTACAATCCATGGCATGACTGTTTCAATAACATGCTTTACTTCTTTTCCTGGATAAAAATGAAAGCCAGTGTTTAAAAGCAGAGATTAAGCAGGAAAAAACACACATGTCCAATCAAGGGTGGAGTGGGGGGACAAAAACTCAGGAAACACTGAAGTTGCAAGAAAGAGGATTTCTAATCAGTCAGAAAAATAAAAGGCTTTTTAAATTAAAAAGAGAAAACTATGTTAAACCTCTCCAAGTGCCAATGAAGCGCCTCCCATTAACAATATAATTCTGTCTGCAGTAACACAGACTTGAACATTAAACCAGAGAGAAATGTGTGTTTACTGAGAGATGAACACACTCATCAACAGGCACGCACACTTCGCTAAAGCCTAGCCCGTCACCGCAACAACTGGCCCAGTTTCCTATTTGGGCGCGTCCATAAATACTGTGTCAAAACCACTGATCGAGTTTATGACGAGTGAAAGTTCCTTGCTCCTCATCCTCCACAAAGGACGACTTGAAAATGCCATTTAAACTTAAATAAATGATAAAACTGCATTTCATTACAGCAGGGAAATAACTGAAGGAACTGAAATAAAACAGCATAATGGCATTTTTTTTAAATAAAAGAAGCCAGTGTTTGTAACCTAGCACATGAGAATATTCTGAAGGCCGCACAGAGCTGCGCAGAGGCTAATACAGCTGCGGGGCATTAGAAATCCGGACAAAACCACCCTCCCTCAGATGGAGGCAACTGAGGGGTGGGGACGGAACAGCAGTGCACTTGCTAAAAATCTGCAGTCATTTCAAAATGGGGATCTTTTTCCTGACACTTTCAGAAAAATAATTTATCAGTCTAAGCCAGCCGTGGGCAAACTGTGGCCCGCGGGCCGGATCCGGCCCATTTGAAATGAATAAAACTATTGAAAAAAAAGACCGTACCCTTTTATGTAATGATGTTTACTTTGAATTTATATTAGTTCACACAAACACTCCATCCATGCTTTTGTTCCGGCCCTCCGGTCCAGTTTAAGAACCCATTGTGGCCCTCGAGTCAAAAAGTTTGCCCACCCCTGGTCTAAGCTCAACTCTTAAGGGACACCACCAATCACAAGGTAATCCACTTACAGGACAGTCTGCGGGGTAAGTACACAGCAAGTCATGAGGGCAAAACTGGTGTGGGCAAAAGGGTGGGTGGGAGGGCTCTGGGAGGGAAAGTTCTGGCATGTTTGTGATTGTATTGAAGAAGCATTCCAGTTCTCCTCAGTTTGACTGTTTGATTGCTTCTTTTAAATTTCATTTTCTTTTTTTAAATGTTTTTATTAACTTCAGAGAGAGGGAGAGAGAGAGAGAGAGAGAGAGAGAGAGAGAGAGAGAGAGAGAGAGAGAGGAAGAGAGAGAGAGAGAAACATCAATGATGAGAGAATCACCTACTGGCTGACTCCTGCATGCCCCGTCCTGGGGATAGAACCCACAACCTGGGCATGTGCCTGATGGGAACAAACCAGTGAGCTCCTGGTTCATAGGTCACACTCAACCACTGAGCCACACGGGCCAGGCTAATTTCACTTTCTTTCTCAGTTTGCAGATGACTCCAAATGTCATTTGCTTTACTATGTGCCTTAGGAGCAGGGCAAGTTTTTTATAAATGTTTATTTTGAGTGTTTATTGGGAGTCTGCTTAGTTGCAGGTTAAGGTCTCTGGAAAGTTAGTTAATAAAAGACACCGTGTTCTGATAACTAAAAAGGCTTATATATATTCTGATTCCAATGAAGCTGCACAAATCATTACGAAAGGCTTCTAGCAAATCCTTACTAAACTTTCTTATCATGAAACAAGCTCATGCACTCTGATTCAAACCATATGAGAACAGCATTTTCTTTTTATACTACAGGAAAGTTATTTGCAGAGAAATCTGAGAGATAATAGGGAGTGGTGGTAATATAAATTCATTTTGAAACTGAAAATCTCTTATGTAATGTCTGTGATCAAAGGTCAACATCTTTCGACATTCTCGTATGAGTCCGATTTGGATAAAAATCAACTCCAGTATAATTTAGAAAAATAACAGGATATCAAACAATGTGTTAACCCTACGAAACACAGGTCTACCTTACAAAAACAAGAGAAAAATATTAAAGGAAACTTCAATTACATTGTTTCTGTCACATTTTGAACTGAATCCCAAGTGTGCTCTCATTCCTCAATACGAATTAAAAATAAACAACTTTTAACAGCACCGATGCCATGTGGATGACAATGGAAATAGTGAAGTATGTGTGATTTTAGTCGGGCAAAAATAAAGGCCAGGCAACATGACCGCACCTTTTCCACTGCGTGCGCAATCAGTCACGTCTGGGAACTGGCTCCCGGACCGGGCAAGGTCAGCTCGAAATATCCACTCAGCTGGTGAGTCAGGCGCATTGCTCAACCGGGGAGGGCTCTAACAAAGGGTTTGAACTTGCAGGTTGTTGCATCACAGTCATGTTATAATTGCACTTTGCAAAGATAAGCCTTTAACACAGAAAAGGAAATTGCTTCAAAAATTACAATGAGCTTGTACTCACACTCGGGGAAGAGCTGGGGGGGGGGGGTGCTGCCAGCAGGCCTCTCCACACCCGTTGCAGGCTGCTAATTCATCTGTGTGCCTCCACTTCCTGATCTAGGAAGCGGGCTGGCCATAGAACACTCAGCACAGTGCGCAGTGCGGGCACATGCAGGCTGGTGCTGAGGGGCTGTCAGCTTCTGACCTCAGTTCTGAGGAGTGGGCGGTGCCAAGGCACCCATGAGGAGGGTGAGTCCAGGCCTTGCTAGCCCCTCTGGCTCTCAGTGAGAACCTGCCTGTGTCAGGGATTTAGGCTTCAGCCTTTGGGTCTCCTCCCTCCCTCCCAGACCCAGGCCACAGAATTTTAGAGGCAGACTCTCAGGCCAAGGCAACTGCCAGGGAGGTCAGGAGACTGGAGAGCGGAGCCGTGGCACTTTTAACACCATTGCTGCCCCCACGCACACCCTCGGATCTGGGGCAGTTCCCCAAACACCAGCCCGTGACTGGGGGGCTGAAGTCCTGCCATCCTGCCAAGAATCCCCCTCAAGCGCAGTCACCACTGGACGCGAGGGCAGGGTTTTGAGAAAAAGGTTAATCATGATTAGAACAAAAATTGTTCCCAGAAGGATCTCTAACTACATAGGCGCAGCACAAGCTTCAGTCCTTGCTGTGATCGCAGAGACTCGGCAGGGAAGAAGGAAAAATAGCCCGGTTCCTGGTCAATAACAGCACAGGAAGCACCTACTGAGCTCGCTCCCTCAGTTCACCCCCAGCCATAGAAGGAAGGGCCAGCGAGCTCCAGCCCGGCCTCGGGGCCTCGGGGCCTCGCTCTTGCCCACCCAGGGCCTGTGCGCTTCACACTTGACCGGCGGCCTGGGAGTCGGCAGAGCCTCGCATCGCCCACCTCCCCGCCAGCCCCGGAGCCCGTCCCCGACGTGTCCGCCCCGACGTGTCCGCGGGATGAGAGCTCCTCTGACATAGGAGGCGCGTGGGGCTTTGGCTTTGTTTCACCGTGTCTGGATTTAGGAGAATCCGTCCTCTCCTCCAGCCTCTGGCCGCATGAACGAATGGGCTAAAACATACATCGACCCAACTAGCCACTCCAGCGGGGACCCTGCAACCACCATCGGGGCTGGGGAGCCCCCACCCCCATCTCTGTGGCGTGTTGGCACCTGGAGGTTTTCTTAGGTCTTTTTCACATTCCGCGAACCCAGAGCGCTCGACTCGGAAACACAACGAAGCCTCCGGGAACAAAGGTGTCCGCGGAGGTCCGTGCGGCAGGCAAGCGGCAGGCAAGCGGCAGGCCCTCCCGGAGCGGCCCCCTCCGCGCGGCCTCGCCCGGGTCCCTCCACCCCCCGCCGGCCCTCCCTCGGCCCAGGGCCCCTCGCGCACCCGCACTCCCGGCCGGCGGTGCCCCCGCGCCCGCTGCGCCGCGCCCACCCGGGCCCGCCCCCCCAGTGGGCGGCGCAGCGGGGCCTCGCAGCGCCCGGACCCCGCGCCAGAACAAAGGAATGCGGGGACCCCGCGAGCGGGAGCGCGGGCCGCCGAGCACAAGCGCCGCCCAGGGCGCTCGGGGTACCACCCCCACGCGGCCAGACCCCACGGGTCCGCAGGAGGGAGGGTCGCGCTCGAAGGTCGCCAGCGGAAGGTGACGCTACGCGGCCCCCTGCAGGCCAGCTCCAGCCGCAAAGTAGGTCGGGGTCTGACCCCGGGGCGAGCAATATTAGCTTCTAGTATTTGGGGTGATATAATTTGTTCCAGTGGTGAAGCTTTATAATACACTCCCAAAAACCACCCCACGACGCGGCACTTTTAATTATTTAAATGTTAGGAAAATCTGACATATACACACCATCATACACATATATTACACATTAAGAGTTCAGGAAGAAACATAAAATCTGGGTACATTATAGTATGTTCATCTCTCCTCGCATAAACAAAAGTAGGTTATCCAGGCAAAAATACAACCTACTAATTTATATGTGTTTCCCATGTATCTGATCTGATCTGGAGAACAAATACGATGTGAAATAAGCAATTGGGGATCAGTCGCTGCTATTTACAAAGCCAAGCCGAGGCTGACACTGGCCCTGCCTGCCTCCACAGGAACGGCACTTCCCTGAGCTGTCCTCTAGAAAGATACAGAGAGTCAGAATCCAGCAAATCACCGGGCTCTGGGAAATGTCTTCCTAAAAATACAGTCTTATCAAAGCTCTCCGAAGGCGTGGAGTTAAAACTACAGCAAATGGCCTTGAGCACGGATTTGCACACAGCCCTGGAGAAACACCAGAAATAGCACTGGGAGGCCGCAATTGTTAAAATCTGATCGGACTAAATTTAGAAGAATGCACATTTCATGTAGGGAAAGACATACATAGGGCAGCATAAGCAAACTCAATGCTTACCCGGTTGTCTGTTTTCCTGTGTAATCTATCCCTTAAAAAAATGTTACAGTGGCATTTAAAGTCTGAGATTGTCCTACTTTCTTTGTAACAAGATTATAAAATCATGTAATTAGCTCCCTCTTCCTATGCTCACTGCCAGCAAATTCAGCCGTTACATAATGCAACATTTCCAGGAAACTGATGTGATCTGTCACGTCGTGTCTGAGAAAAAGCAACAATAAGGTGAGGAAAGGGCTGATCGTAAGGAATGCATGAAAATTAGGCGGGGGGGGGGGCGGGGGGGGGAGGTAAACGTCACAAGGGCTCATTCCAGATTTACAAATAATAGCTCAGATACTACCAGGAGCGAACCCTGTCGTATCTGAGATCAGAATTCAACCCGAGGAAGTCTTCCTTTCATGTTTTGTAGGAATGTTTTAAAATGAACCTTTTTATTGGGGACGTACTATAGATGTGAATAACGACCTAATACTCAACGCTGCGCTAACGTTCCCAGATCATCGCACACGTACGCGCAGTCCCAGATGAGCCGTAATCCTCGCCAATCTCTCGCCGTGGGCAGATTATGCAATGTGTGCAAGGACAAACCACAACCTCCCGAAGCGCGGGTGCCACACGCTGACGACAAACGCGGAGGAAAACGTCTGTGCTCACACCGCCCGGACAAAAACAAACGCGGCGCAGGCATTCTCCGAGTGCCGTCACTGTTCACGCCACCGATCCTTTCTCAACAAGAAAATCCAGACTATTTCCCATTACTCAGCCGCCCCCCCCCAACCCCCCGCCCCCCCTCCCCGCCGCCAGCGCCGCAGAAAGCAGGAGAAAGGAGAGAGCGTTGCCCTTCCCGCTCGAGATGTCTCAGCCTCGGCTACTTCTCCGCTTCGCTCTACCAAAACATCAATTTTCCCGAAATCAGGAGACATTATGCAACAGCGGCGGGGAGGGGGTGGGGGTGGGGACCTCGAACCAGCCCGGTCTACGTGCCGGCGCGAGGGCGCTGCAATCAAAGCAGCCACCTTAAGGTGGCGAGTCCCCTCTCCCGACAAGGCAGCAAAAGTTTATGTAACGAATGCCCCGCGCACACTTGCCGCCGCCGGCCAGCCCCGCGCACAGCCCGGTCCCCGCCCGGCTGCCGGCGCCCGCGCGCCCCGGGAGCGGGCGGGGAGCCCGGAGCCGGGCCGGGTCGGCAGTGGGCGGAGCGCTTACCGTGTTCCTGCTCTCGGGCCGGCGAGCAGGGCGGCGGGGAGAAGGAACGGGGGCCGGGAGCGGGCCCGGCGGCGCTTGGGCTCGGGCTGGGGCCGGGCTCCCGGGCGGAGGCGAGGGCGCGGCTCGGGAGGCGGGTGGCGCGCGGGTCCGCGGGCGCCGTGGCCGCGCCGGGAGATGTGTGTTAGTAGGTCAGTTCCGAGCGCCGCGCTACGTCGCCGCCCGCCAGCCCCACCGTGACGGGCGACCGGGCCCCAATCGCCGCGCCCGCACCCGCCCCCCGCCCGCCGCCAATGGCCGCGGCCGGCGGGGGCGGGCTCTGGCGGCCACGCCCCCTCCCACTCCCCCTCCGGGCGGCGCCACCGGCACCCCGCGCCCCTCCTCCTCCACGGCCTCCGCCGCCGCCCCAGTGCTGGGAGGACCCCGCTCCCGGGTTGCGCAACCGCCAGATCTGCCGCCGGGAACGGGCGAGCCCCGGAAGGGGCCCGAGACCCCCACCCTCCGCGTCCCCCCAGCCCCGCCGCTTCCTTTCCTGTCCCGGCCGCCGCGGCCCCTCGATGGCCCCTGCGACCCCGGCTCCCAGCCGAAGCCCTTTCTGTCTCCCCGAGCGCGCCACCGGCCAGGCTACCTGTTGCCGGCCGAGCACCAGGCCGCGGGCTGCGGCGCCCCGGCCGTGGCCGAGCTCCGTGCGCCTTTCCCCGCGCGCTCGCGGGAGGACCCCCACCTCCTTGAGGTGGGCGACTGGGGAGACAAGGCGGAGGTGGGGTGGGGGGCGCTGGCGAGCTGCGAACCCTCGCGGGGGGCAGGCGGGGGCCGGGGCCGGGCGGCCGGTCCGAGCCCCGCGGGGCTGCGTAGGCAGCGATTACGCGGCCCAGCGCCTCTCCCCGGGGAGAGAAGCGCGACGCGCAAACACCGCCCCTGCACATTAGGGCGCCGGTGCCGGCCTCGGAGGCGCTGCGTCAGAGGCCTGGCGAAGGAGGGCCCCGGCCCCAGCCCCGGCCCCGCTGGTGCTCCGGCTGCTGCGCCCGCTGCCCAGGCTGCGGCGCCGGGCACGCCGCGCGGGGTCTTTGCTGCTGATCCTGGAGCTGGTCGTTCGTTAGTGTCCTCTCTGCCCTCATTGAACGCTGTCACCGTCACCTCCAAATTCCCGGCTCCGTAAGAGACTTAAAGAAATGGGAGAAGGAAACCTCGCGGCGGGGTCTTAGTCTTCGCTGGAGCTGCCCCGGCACGTGGCGTTCCAGGGGGGAGAGGGACTGCTGGAGGCCGGCCGCCCGTGCGGGGAGCCACGTTCCTGGCAGGCGTTCCCAATAGGGAACGTGCAGGCGGAGAGGTCTGCCTGCCCTGCTTGGGCTGTGGGGGAGCAAGGCTGAATTCCTCCCGTGACTTTCCACTTCTTCCTCCTCGTGATAAAAATACACTTAAAAAGAAAAGAAACATTTGAAGCAAACGCCAAAGAGAAGAGTAGTGAACCTCCAGCGGCTGTGACCCGCGGCCGTCGCTGGCAGAAAGGCTGCTGCGCTCAGTCTGTCTCCTTTTCCCTCCCCCATTCTCACGAGCACCCAGAGTGACGCCCAAATGTTTTCATGTTTCAGTTGCGTTTTTTGGAAAGACTCACATTTCAAACTGTCCTCCAAGGGCAGTGCTGTGGTTCAGAACACAGATCGCCACAGTTCACGGCGGCCTGTCTCCCAGCAGGGCCTGGCAGGTAGGCAATGTGAGCTTCACGGCTTCCCAAACCCACCTTCCAGGGAGTTGCTGGGCAGTTCAAGACGCACATCCGTGTATGGCTTTTGGGTCGGTTCCCCTCTATTAGGCATTTATCCCAAAGACTTGACTACCTTGATGAAAATGAATCCATAATTTGGTGTCTCATATTCGCTTTTCTCATTTTTACTAATAATTTTTCTTTCCCCCCAAGCGATTACAATGCCCATGATAGCTAAGGGCTCCAGGGTTAGGACGGCAGCCTGTTCCTGGAGCCCAGTGCCCCATCCGCACCCCCGCACCCCAGACGTGTTCCACATTGTTCTGCACTTTGAGCAATTCCATAGCATTCCAAATTCACTGTAGAATGAGTAGTAAATGGCCTTATACAGGACAACTTAAAATTCAAGAATTGTAAACAACATGCTTGGAGTGGATCCGGAGAGTGACAGTAGGGGAACCCTCTGAACCTGGAACCTGCAGTGCATGCTGAAGCTGCGAACTGAAAGCCGCTTGGCTTGGGGTTTTCTGATTTTGCGTGCATGCTATTGTGCATCATTTCTTACTCCCGTCTTCCTTGGAGAGCAGATGAGGTCTAAGATATCTGTGACACCAGCTTAGAAAATAACTCTTTAGCTCCTCCTGGTGATTAGGAATCCACTCAGCAATGCCCTGGAGGCTCCCTCCCTCCCCGTTACCCAGGAGGCAATGCAGCTACTGTAGTATCTTATTCTAAAACCCTCACAAAAGAGGTGCTTCAGATCAACTCGAAGAAGTGGCGCATAGAACCGAAGACAGTGGAGCCCTGGCTGGTGTGGCTCAGTGGATAGAGTCGCCTGCGATTCCGGTCAAGGGCATGTACCTTGGTTGCAGGCTCCTCCCCAGCCCCGGAGGCAACCAACAGATGTGGTTCTCTCACGGCAATGTTTCTCTCTGTCTTTCCCTCTCTCTTCCACTCTCTCTAAAATCAATGGGAAAATATCCTCGGTGAGGATTAACAAAACAACACAAAACCCTAAGACACTGGAAACCGTTCCTCGGCTCGGGGAGGCTTCCAGAAAGCCGTCAGCATGTGCCTGACTGCAGAGCTGGGCCAGCAGCAGGTGGAGGAAAGGAGTGTGAAGTGGAAATGTCTCCCTCTCAGTCCCTCTCAGCCCCTCCCCGTCCCTCTCAGTCCCTCTCAGTGCTGGGAGAGGAGGGGGGGGGGCGGGGGGGGGAAGGGAGGTGGGGGAGGGACTGTTGAGAACTACCAGCAGAAGACATCATTTAACCATGTTTGGCCTCATCTTATTACAATACACATGCTCTCTGCCTAAGCAAATGCACCAGCTATAACTCGAGAGCAGAATGGCGGGGCACGTGGTGGCTCCTCCTGAGACGGCCCGCCCCTGCCCTGTACGGGGTCTAAACACCTGCCGGACCAGACCGTGGACCCGGCTCTCCCGGGCCTCCCGGCGGGCCAGCTGCCAGGCGGTTCCCGGGGAAGGCCCCCGGGGGGAGAGCTCCTCAGCTCTCATAGATGCTGCAGGGTGGACACAGTGACGGGGCTCAAGGCTCCAGTTTTTCAGAAGCAAGTTGACGTGTTAATTTTTTCGGTAAAATGTCCTGATTTTTCAGTTTGACAAGCGTCATTAAGAAAGAAAAGCCCCACGTGCTGTGGCCCCTGTGCGTGCACCCTGCCGCAGGAGGACAGGATCGCCTGCTGCCTGGCTCCCAAGGGTCCTCGGTGTTCTGCCAGGACCCCTGGTTTGGGGGAATTGCTTTATTTCTAACAATTTGGGGGCTCGCCCAGGATTCTGGTTGTCGCTACAGGCGGGCACTTGTACCCTCCCCTGAGGAGGTGCGCCCCGCTGCCAAGCTGCAGCGGCCTCTGAGGAGTGGCAGCCATCACCCCTGGGCGACCTCGAGCTCGGGACCGAGAGTCAGCCGGCAACGCAGGAAGGGCCGAGCAAGCAAGACCCGCGGCCACCAGGTTAGAAGGCCTCCTGCCCAAGGCCCTCCTTGACTTTCCGGCTCATCGCCATCGTCCAGGAGACTACGTTCTAATCAAGACCTGGAAGGGAAACAAGTTGGAACCCTCCTGGGAAGGACCCCACCTTGTCCTGCTCACCCCGAGGCTGCTGTTCAGACTGCAGAGCGAGGCTGGACCCATCACTCACGGGTTAAGGGCGGACCACCAGCCTCTCTGGGTGGGGACACCTCAACTTGGACGGCCAGACCAGGACATGGCCCCTTGAAATTAATGCTAAAGAAACTGGGAAAAATCTAATCAAAGTTCTGCTGCTCCAGCAGACCAGGCATTGCAGGCAGTGCCTGAGCTGGGGCGCAGCCTCTCCCCTTCTCTCTCACCCCCCCTCCTTCACCCCTTCTTCCTCACCCCCCTCTCCCACCTGGGGGGCTCTGAAACATGTCTTTCAATGAGTGGGATTTGCTCCTGAAGCAGCTGCGGGAGAGGGACCCTCCACACTCCGCCTGGCTCTCCTGCTGAGACCCTAGCACTTTGGGTTGTGTGGCCCCTGTAAGAGCTCAGATGGGACGGAGGGCTCCAGAGGAGGGTGAGGATCCATCACACCGCCTCAACCTCCACCCAGCGACCTCTGGCACCCCCAGTGCGGCCCTTAGCCTGCAGAACATAGACACCCACAAACTGGTTCGATTCCCCCTAAACTCCAAACACACCCGACTCATGAGCCACGTAACTGCTGCGGGCAGAAGGTGGTGTGATTTCAGCCTCAGGCACGATGCTCTCCAGCCCCAGCACCGTCAGAAACGGACTAGACAGGAGGCCTGCCCTGCAGACACCAGATCCGGAGCTGTGGCTGCTGTTCAGAAGGGAAGAGGCAGTCCTGCTTGCAGCTGGCAGCCAATTGCTCTGAGTTGGGGCAGCAGCGAGGTGGGGAGGCAGCCAGCAGCCGCACCCACCACTGTGCTGGGCTCCAAGGCCTCCTCAGGCTCTTTTCCTCTTTTTCACAAAGAATCTGTCCCTGAGGCCTGCCTGTGCACCCTGCATCCACCTGTCCAGGCTGCCCCCCCTCAAGGGCCACGCCCTGAGCTGGCCCAAGACCTATGGCCCAAGCAGAAGTCAGCAGCGGCCCTCAGCTGGCCTGCACCTCAGGCCTCGCTCCGTCTGGCCTCTCCACTCAGCATCTTGGGGGCCTCCTACCGTGCACCTTTGCTCCTGGAGGTCCCGCCCGAGGCCGCAGGGCTTCTGTGATCCCCAGAATGAAGCTCAACCTCAAAGACCCCAAAGCTTCACTCCCAACCTTACATCTCCCTTCTTGTCCTGCCTGGCACACGGTCACCTGCAGCTGCCGCTCTCTGCCCCGGAAGGACTTCATCCCCCTAGCCCATCTCACCTGCCCACGCGCCTTCTCACTGAGCCACGTGTTCCTCCTCCTCTTTCTAGACGTGGTTTAACGCCACCGCCTCCCACCAGCGGTGGCAGCTGCTTCAGGGACCACTCCTGCCCGGCGGGTCCGTGGCTTCTCTGCAACTGGCACTGTTTCCGGAGCTCCCGGTGGGGCACAGGCTCAGTTAGCGCCTGCAGGACACGGGTCAGCCATGAGCGGCTGTTAGAGCTTGGAAATGGCTTCTCCACAGCGCTGCCCACCCACTGGATTCCAGTTTGCAACAAATGAGGTAGAAATTGAGAGTGTTTAGAAGCCTTTCTAAAAATTTGACTGAGTACTTGATGCCTGATCAACCCAATAATACAAATGTTGGGCTTGTAGAAAGAAAAGCCCCTGGCTCACCCAGCTGGAGGCGGAGGAACCGTGCCCTGGGACGGAGGGATTCTGTGGGGATGCCCAGAAGGGAGCATGCGCCTGGGAGGCAGGCTCTCTACCTGGCAGCCCAGACGGCCAGCTGCCCTATCTGTTCTAGACACTGGCTCCTGAATCGCACTGTAGGAAACCCCAGAGGACTGCGGTGCTTCCCCGGCAGCATCTCCCGTGCCCCGGGCCATCGTCCTTCCTCCACACTACGCTTCCTGAGGAGCTTGTGTCCTTTGTAAAGCAACGTTACAAATAGAAGGTAAAACAATGTCTAGGAGCCCATAGGCTCTGGTCTCGCTTCGCTCCCGGGCCCAGGCTTTGGAATGTGGCAGGACCGCAGGAGTCTGCCGCGCCTTCGCTGTTCCATTTATGCTGGTGTTTGGGCTCTGACTCCTGAGGCATCGAGTGTTTAGGCCAGGGGTCCTCAAACTTTTTAAACAGGGGGCCAGTTCACTGTCCCTCAGACCGTTGGAGGGCCGGACTATAGCTTAAAAAAAAACTATGAACAAATTCCTATGCACACTGCACATATCTTATTTTGAAGTAAAAAAACAAAACGGGAACAAATACAATATTTGTGTTTGGATGTGGCCCGCGGGCCGTAGTTTGAGGACCCCTGGTTTAGGCAGAAACTCCCTGGAGTGGCACTTTCTTTTTCTCGGTGCTTTGCTTTGTTTCTACACTTTGTGCCACTTCTAGTCCCCAGCTAGCTCCTCTCCTTCCTGCGCCTTCTCCTTTCACTCTGCTGTTGACCTTTATGTGCCTACACGAGTTTCTCTTTATTCCATTCTTTCTTACTTTTGTCCTGTGGCCTTCCCGTTATCCAATCCTCATTACTCCTTTGGATTCTAGCCTCTACCAAACGTCCAGCCCTCTCCCCTCTTGCCCTGTTTATCCCAGTCACGGCCTAGACATCGTGAGTGTGAAATTCCCACTCTGTTCTCCCCCCTCAGCCGCGCAGAGCCGCAGGGCTCCGTCAGCACGAGTGCCATCAGCATGTTTGACCTTATTCCTCAAGAACTAGTCTTCGTGGGAAAGAGGAGATGGTCAAATAACACTCCCCACGATGGACGCTCAGGCTGTAAAGGATGGAGGCCGAATGTTGCCCATTAAACGGCTCTCGCTCAAGCGAAGGAAGAAATGAGGTCTCCACACCACTGACTGCGTGCTCTCCCCCGACAAGAGCAGCTGGTGGTCTGAGAGATTTCATAATATTCCCAAAAGACCCAAGAAAGACCAGAAGAAGGTGATTGTGTAAAAGAAGAGAAAATATTGCAAGCTCACCTTTACAAAAACTGAAACTACTTTAAATTTAGCCGCCACAGGTAGCACACATTTTAGTTAGCATTTTTGTTCACTCAGGTTACATAGTATATGTGAGCAAAGACACAGAATAAAGAAACTAATAAAAAAGGCAGGTGAAAACGGGGAAATACACTAAAAATGGTCAAGACGTGGGGAGCAGCTAATTGTGTTCATTGCAAAACCTCCAACGATGGAGCAAGCACGGTGGCAGCAGTTGGCTGGTCACAGTGTGTGAAATATAAAATTGTGAAATGTGTTCTCACAAAAGTCATTTTGTTAAGAGTACGAGATGACATGTTCATATTGGGATGCTGCTCCCGTCACTGAGGCAAACCTTAGCTAAACATTTCTGCAAAGTCACCCATGGGCAGCGAGCGTGCTGGGCAGAGCCTGGCCGCACTGGGGGCCGGGTGCTGGTGCCTTCCTGGCCTCAGCTTCTCAAGGGAGTCATTCGTGCTCTGCACCCGCCCCCACCACTGAGACCTGACAGTTGAACCAGATCTGGGTGGCTCTGGGGACTCTCCAACATGGCAGGGCGCCCAGCGCCCACGGGGACCTGCGGCTCCGGGCTGAGGCAGGCTCACCCAGCCTCTGGCCCAACGGTCACGCGCCCCAGGGGCCGCTGTGCCGTGCCGTGCACACGGACAGGCTTGGAGGCGCGTTTTCTGTAGCCGTGGCTCGTTTCAGCAAGAGATGCAAGGAGTGATACCAGCTTGGCAAAGGCGCTCAGCAGCCCGGAAGTCGGTGCTTGACCACATTGCGAGCCTTCTGCGAAACCTCAGTGAACAGACGGAGCAGCTCCGCAGGGCGCGGAGGGTGTGGGCTCGCCCTGGGCTGTGGCCTGAGCGTCCGAGCAGTGAGCAGTGCCGCGCGGGTGGCTGCCAGGCTGACGGGCCGTGAGTGGCCGCCCCCCCCCCCATCCCCTGGCGGCCCGGGGAGAGGCAGCGGAGCCCGTGGCGGGAGAGGCGGTGGCAGGCCCGCCAGCCAGCCCGCTGCTCAGGAGCTGGAGCTAGGTGCTTCCTCTAACTGCTCTCGCCTGCGTTCGCCCTCCGGCAACTACGGACAATAAAAATGTCTGTTTCAGCAAGTCCTTCTGAGGATGAACTGAGCTCAGCTCTCCTGACGGCTTAGGAGAGGGCCGCTAGGAGACAGTGATACGTTAGGTGTTATTATTGCTGCCAGCCCCACCCTTCGGCGTCAGGGAGACCGACGTGTGTGTGCATGCACACGTGTGTGTGACTGTGTCACACGTGTGTCCCTGTAACTGAATATGGACAATGAATTCGGTTACACGGCACCTCGTCTAATCAGTTAAGCCAGCGAGTGTCTGCCGCTACAAGAGCGTAGCCGGGGTGGGTGGCGGACACGTCATGAGTTCTCTCAGCCACTGAGCATCATGAGCTAGGGCAGTGGTCGGCAAACTGCGGCTCGCGAGCCACATGCGGCTCTTTGGCCCCTTGAGTGTGGCTCTTCCACAAAATACCACGTGCAGGCGCGCATGTACAGTGTGATTGAAACTTCGTGGCCCATGCGCAGAAGTCGGTGTTTTGTGGAAGAGCCACACTCAAGGGGCCACAGAGCCGCATGTGGCTCGCGAGCCGCAGTTTGCCGACCACTGAGCTAGGGCCTTCCTGAGGAGCTGGCGAGGCCAGTGCCTGCCCTGGGCTGTGAGCTCCTTCATTCCCTCCCTCACTTAACGGAACGCGGGTGCTGCCCAGGGCCAGGCGCCAACGCACTGGGGGCGGGGGGGGGCGAGAAGCCGGCTTAACTGCCACGCAGAAGCCAGGTGAGGGAGGGCCCTCGCCCACGGAGGGGAAGGGAGACGCTTCCTGAAGGAGGGGGAACGTGACCGGCTGTGAAAGACCAGTGGCTGTTCCACAGGCAGGCGAGACGATGTGGGATGAAGGTTGGGCCAACAAAGGCACAGAGGCCAGAGGCCGGAGGTCGGAGGTGAGGGCCGCGAGGAGCCGCCGGCCCAGGCAGGAGCTGGCCGGACGGCCGGACGGCCTGGGTGAGTGGCCGGAGGCCGCCAGGCACCGCTGCAGGCGAGGCGGGAGCGGCCACCCCAGCCTGGCCTGTGGGCTCCCCAGCAGGAGCGTGGCTGGCGGGGCGCACGGCCTGCAGCAGTGACACGCTGTTTTAAAGGCGTTTTCACGCAACATGTCACACACGGAGAGTTAGTGTGGGGAAGAGGTGCAAGGCCTGGACTCCGCCTTGGGCTGGGTCCCGTGCGTCTCTCCACGTGACAGACAACCCTGGGAACCCCACGGAAGCCCCTGTGCCTCAGTTTCCTCATCTGGAAAACAGGGGGCCTGGTGCGGCGGCCGAGGACCTGCGGAGGCGCGCACAGCATCGCTGCTTCGCCCGCACCCGTGGGGCCCGTCCGGGGGGTTGGACCCCTTTCAAGAACCCTCAGCTCCGGGGAAGTACCCCAGTTCTGGGCACCTTCCCAGGGACACGTATCCGGAGGGATGCGGAAGCTTGGGGCGGTGTCCCTCTTTGGGGTACCGCCTGCCTGCCCTGGAGGCTGGCGCCTGGACTCACCGCGCAGTTGGCAGGCATTTTAAGGCATTTCACCCACACGCCATCACACGAAGGAAGGGGCGGGGTGTTGGGACCAAGAATCAGACCAGGCGCCGCATTGGCCGGTCGGTCGGGGCTCAGAGGGTCCGGGCCCTTGCCGGGCGCAGCGCAGCTGGGGACCGTCCAGCACGGACCGGACCACCGGACCTGACGTTACCAAGGCGTGTCGCCTCCAGGCCCACTTGACCCTTTGGCTCCCTGCCCTCTGCGGGCGGCTCCCAGTGCAGGGCGCCTGCAAGCCCGCGGCCCGGGACAGGACTTTCAGCTGATGTGCGTGAGAGAACCACTCCCTGACCAGCAGCCCCCACCCTCACCCCCGCCCCGCCCCGCCCCAGCCCTGGTGGCGGCTGCAGGGCCCAGGGCGCGCTCCCGCCGGTGCCCGGGAGTGGAGGCCCGCGGCCACGGCGCCCCCGCGTGGCTGCAGGCGGGAGCTGCGGGCGGCTGGAGGCGGGGCGCTGGGCTGTGCCCCTCCTCCGCCCCTGCCCTCCGCCCCTGCCCTCCGCCCCTGCCCTCCGCCCGCACCCGCAGCCCTAGGATCCTGCCTCCCAGGAAAGCCAGACACATGGACTTCACTCAGGCGCCAACTTCCAGGAATCCCAGGCCCAGGCAGCCCGGTTCTTCTTCCTCCCGGAACCCAAGAAGAGGTAAATAAAGAAAATCCTAAAAATGGGTTTCCTGACAATGTACGCCCGCTGAAGGCAGCAACAGAGAACAGCTATCTAAATCGTGCGGAGAAACAAAGGCCCCCTTCTCTCCTCTCAGAAGGATGAGCACCACTCCTGGCGGAAGTCATCCTGGTCTTACAGCAACTGCTCTTAGGGGGGTGTGGCTCCAGGTGTGTGGGGCAGGGGCAGGAGACACCCGGTGTGTGGGGCAGGGGCAGGGGCAGGAGACACCGGGTGTGGGGGGCAGGGGCAGGAGACACCAGGTGTGTGGGGCAGGGGCAGGGGCAGGAGACACCGGGTGTGTGGGGCAGGGGCAGGGGCAGGAGACACCGGGTGTGTGGGGCAGGGGCAGGGGCAGGAGACACCGGGTGTGGGGGGCAGGGGCAGGGGCAAGAGACACCGGGTGTGTGGGGCAGGGGCAGGGGCGGGAGACACCGGGTGTGTGGGGCAGGGGCGGGAGACACTGGGTGTGGGGGGCAGGGGCAGGAGAAACCGGGTGTGTGGGGCAGGGGCGGGAGACACCGGGTGTGGGGGGCAGGGGCAGGAGACACTGGGTGTGTGGGGCAGGGGCAGGAGACACCGGGTGTGTGGGGCAGGGCAGGGGCGGGAGACACCAGGTGTGGGGGGCAGGGGCAGGAGACACTGGGTGTGTGGGGCAGGGGCAGGAGACACCGGGTGTGTGGGGCAGGGCAGGGGCGGGAGACACCGGGTGTGTGGGGCAGGGGCAGGGGCGGGAGACACCGGGTGTGTGGGGCAGGGGCAGGGGCGGGAGACACCGGGTGTGTGGGGCAGGGGCAGGAGACACCGGGTGTGTGGGGCAGGGGCAGGGGCGGGAGACACCGGGTGTGTGGGGCAGGGGCAGGAGACACCGGGTGTGGGGGGCAGGGGCAGGAGACACCGGGTGTGGGGGGCAGGGGCAGGAGACACCGGGTGTGTGGGGCAGGGGCAGGAGACACCGGGTGTGTGGGGCAGGGGCAGGGGCGGAAGACACCGGGTGTGTGGGGCAGGGCAGGGGCGGGAGACACCGGGTGTGAGGGGCAGGGCAGGGGCAGGAGACACCGGGTGTGTGGGGCAGGGGCGGGAGACACCGGGGGTGTGGGGCAGGGGTGGGGGCGGGAGACACCGGGTGTGTGGGGCAGGTGCGGGGGCGGGAGACACCGGGTGTGTGGGGCAGGGGCGGGAGACACCGGGTGTGGGGGGCAGGGGCAGGGGCAAGAGACACTAGGTGTGTGGGGCAGGGCAGGGGCGGGAGAAACCGGGTGTGTGGGGCAGGGGCGGGAGACACCGGGTGTGGGGGGCAGGGGCAGGAGACACCGGGTGTGGGGGGCAGGGGCAGGGGCATGAGACACCGGGTGTGTGGGGCAGGGGCAGGAGACACCGGGTGTGTGGGGCAGGGGCGGGAGACACTGGGTGTGGGGGGCAGGGGCAGGAGAAACCCGGTGTGTGGGGCAGGGGCGGGAGACACCGGGTGTGGGGGGCAGGGGCGGGAGACACTGGGTGTGGGGGGCAGGGGCAGGAGACACCGGGTGTGTGGGGCAGGGGCAGGGGCGGGAGACACCGGGTGTGTGGGGCAGGGGCAGGGGCGGGAGACAACGGGTGTGTGGGGCAGGAAAAGGGGTGGGATACAACGGGTGTGGGGGGCAGGGGCAGGAGACACCGGGTGTGTGGGGCAGGGGCAGGAGACACCGGGTGTGTGGGGCAGGGGCGGGAGACACCGGGGGTGTGGGGCAGGGAACGGGCAGGAGACACCGGGTGTGTGGGGCAGGGCAGGGGCGGGAGACACCGGGTGTGTGGGGCAGGGAACGGGCAGGAGACACCGGGTGTGTGGGGCAGGGCAGGGGTGGGAGACACCGGGTGTGTGGGGCAGGGCAGGGGCGGGAGACACCGGGTGTGTGGGGCAGGGGCGGGGGTGGGAGACACCGGTTGTGTGGGGCAGGGGCAGGGGCGGGAGACACCGGGTGTGTGGGGCAGGGGCAGGGGCGGGAGACAACGGGTGTGTGGGGCAGGAAATGGGGTGGGATACAACGGGTGTGGGGGGCAGGGGCAGGAGACACCGGGTGTTTGGGGCAGGGGCAGGAGACACCGGGTGTGTGGGGCAGGGGCGGGAGACACCGGGGGTGTGGGGCAGGGAACGGGCAGGAGACACCGGGTGTGTGGGGCAGGGCAGGGGCGGGAGACACCGGGTGTGTGGGGCAGGGAACGGGCAGGAGACACCGGGTGTGTGGGGCAGGGCAGGGGTGGGAGACACCGGGTGTGTGGGGCAGGGCAGGGGCGGGAGACACCGGGTGTGGGGGGCAGGGGCGGGGGCGGGAGACACCGGGTGTGTGGGGCAGGTGCGGGGGCGGGAGACACCGGGTGTGTGGGGCAGGGGCAGGAGACACCGGGTGTGTGGGGCAGGGGCAGGGGCAAGAGACACTGGGTGTGTGGGGCAGGGGCAGGAGACGCCGGGTGTGCGGGCAGGGGCGGGAGACACTGGGTGTGTGGGGCAGGGCAGGGGCGGGAGAAACCGGGTGTGTGGGGCAGGGGTGGGAGACACCGGGTGTGTGGGGCAGGGCAGGGGCGGGAGACACCGGGTGTGGGGGGCAGGGCAGGGGTGGGAGACACCGGGTGTGTGGGGCAGGGCAGGGGCGGGAGACACCGGGTGTGGGGGGCAGGGGCGGGGGCGGGAGACACCGGGTGTGTGGGGCAGGGGCAGGAGACACCGGGTGTGGGGGGCAGGGGCAGGGGCAAGAGACACTGGGTGTGTGGGGCAGGGGCAGGAGACACCGGGTGTGTGGGGCAGGTGCGGGGGCGGGAGACACCGGGTGTGTGGGGCAGGGGCGGGGGTGGGAGACACCGGGTGTGTGGGGCAGGTGCGGGGGCGGGAGACACCGGGTGTGTGGGGCAGGGGCAGGAGACACCGGGTGTGGGGGGCAGGGGCAGGGGCAAGAGACACTGGGTGTGTGGGGCAGGGGCGGGAGACACCGGGTGTGTGGGGCAGGTGCGGGGGCGGGAGACGCCGGGTGTGCGGGCAGGGGCGGGAGACACTGGGTGTGGGGGGCAGGGGCGGGAGAAACCAGGTGTGTGGGGCAGGGGCGGGAGACACTGGGTGTGGGGGGCAGGGGCGGGAGACACCGGGTGTGGGGGGCAGGGGCGGGAAACACCGGGTGTGTGGGGCAGGGGCAGGGACGGGAGACACCGGGTGTGTGGGGCAGGGGCAGGGGCGGGAGACACCGGGTGTGTGGGGCAGGGCAGGGGCAGGAGACACCGGGTGTGTGGGGCAGGTGCGGGGGCGGGAGACACCGGGTGTGTGGGGCAGGGGCGGGGGCAGGAGACACCGGGTGTGTGGGGCAGGGCAGGGGCGGGAGACACCGGGTGTGTGGGGCAGGGCAGGGGCAGGAGACACCGGGTGTGTGGGGCAGGGGCGGGGGCAGGAGACACCGGGTGTGTGGGGCAGGTGCGGGGGCGGGAGATACCGGGTGTGTGGGGCAGGGGCGGGGGCAGGAGACACCGGGTGTGTGGGGCAGGTGCGGGGGCGGGAGACACCGGGTGTGTGGGGCAGGGGCAGGAGACACCGGGTGTGGGGGGCAGGGGCAGGGGCAAGAGACACTGGGTGTGTGGGGCAGGGGCAGGAGACACCGGGTGTGTGGGGCAGGTGCGGGGGCGGGAGACACCGGGTGTGTGGGGCAGGGGCGGGGGTGGGAGACACCGGGTGTGTGGGGCAGGTGCGGGGGCGGGAGACGCCGGGTGTGCGGGCAGGGGCGGGAGACACTGGGTGTGGGGGGCAGGGGCGGGAGAAACCAGGTGTGTGGGGCAGGGGCGGGAGACACTGGGTGTGGGGGGCAGGGGCGGGAGACACCGGGTGTGTGGGGCAGGGGCGGGAAACACCGGGTGTGTGGGGCAGGGGCAGGGACGGGAGACACCGGGTGTGTGGGGCAGGGGCAGGGGCGGGAGACACCGGGTGTGTGGGGCAGGGGCAGGAGACACCGGGTGTGTGGGGCAGGGGCGGGAGACACTGGTTCTGGGGGGCAGGGGCAGGAGACACCGGGTGTGTGGGGCAGGGGCGGGAGACCCCGGGTGTGTGGGGCAGGGCAGGGGCAGGAGACACCGGGTGTGTGGGGCAGGGCAGGGGCAGGAGACACCGGGTGTGTGGGGCAGGGGCGGGGGCAGGATGCACCTGGTGTGTGGGGCAGGGGCAGGGGCAGGGGCAGGAGACACCGGGTGTGTGGGGCAGGGGCAGGAGACACCGGGGGTGTGGGGCAGGGCAGGGGCGGGAGACACCGGGGGTGTGGGGCAGGGCAGGGGCAGGAGACACCGGGTGTGTGGGGCAGGGGCAGGAGACACCGGGTGTGTGGGGCAGGGCAGGGGCGGGAGACACCGGGGGTGTGGGGCAGGGGCAGGAGACACCGGGGGTGTGGGGCAGGGCAGGGGCAGGAGACACCCGGTGTGTGGGGCAGGGGCGGGAGACACCGGGTGTGGGGGGCAGGGGCAGGAGACACCGGGTTTGGGGGGCAGGGGCGGGAGACACCGGGGGTGTGGGGCAGGGCAGGGGAGGGAACCCTCACTCTTTTTCAGGTATAATACGCATTTGTAACTTTACTGGAGACATGTCAGAACCACTGGTTTCTGTGTGCGATGAAAGGAAAACATTTTAAAATGTAGACTAGAAAGAAGACTCTCCAGTTACTGAAAAATGTGTATTTTCACTAGTGAACACTGAAGAGTTTTCTTTTCAGAACGAGTGTAATCATTCACTTGAAGTGAAACAATAAGCCTTCACATTTAAATAGGAAAATAGACGATGATATCTGTTATTATCTGATACCAGCATGAACAATGAGACAGAAAACATTTCTCTGTTCCAAGGAAGATATGACTCCAAAGGTCGCTACCTAGAACAGGTGGGAAACGAAAGCACCCAGAATTCGCAGAGAATTTAGTCATGTCGCTGAACAGGATGCCAGCGTTCGACACAGCGGCTCCCCCATCGGGAGGTCTTTCCCTGCTTTCCGGTTCTCACCGCCCACGGCCCACGGCCCACGGCCCACGGCCCACCGCCCACCGCCCACGGCCCACGGCCCACGGCCCACCGCCCACCGCCCACCGCCCACGGCCCACGGCCCACCGCCCACGGCCCACCGCCCACCGACAACCGCCCACGGCCCACCGCCCACCGCCCACCGCCCACTGCCTACTGCCCACCGCCGTGACCGTGGCAAGTGGCCGGCCCTCCCGGTGCCACACTTGGGTTGAGAGCCTGTTGCCCACAGGGGTTTGGGGGAGGCTAGCGTGATACCTGATCCTAAATACCGAATCCTCAACTCATCCGCCTCCTTAGCCTTCACTGCGGTGGGATTTGCAAGTGTCACAGCCTGTCTCAGACTGTCTCAGAGGCGGGTGATGTTTGACACAGGTCTGGCCAAAGATTTGGCAGAGGCCGCAGGTGAGCCCGGTTTTCCTGCCCTAAGAATGGGCGCAATGCTGGACTCTAGCTCCCATCCCACCAGGAGGGGGAAGTCAAGGTCACGCCTGTCCCCTGTGTCGCGGCTTCTTGGCGTGAGAACAGCAAACCCAGATTTGTTTAAGCTGCTGTTGACCTACAGACTGTCTGGTATCTAAATAATATGCAAAGCATAACAACATTTCTGGTGCCTACAAAGTGCTTAATAAGTGTTATTGTATTTTAAAATATCATACTTCAATATATTTAAAATATAATTGGGAAAAGTGTCATATTTACAATTTTAAAAATTATTAAATAATGAATACTATAGCCAACAAAAAGTGCAAGCTGATTTTTGTAAAATATACTATTGCACATAACAAAAAATCAATATTGCAAAGATGATAATATCCCCAAAATATAAGTGAAAAAAATCAAATATTGCAAAAATGATAATATCCCCAAATTAACCAATAAGTATAATCCCATTTAATCAAAATTTCAATGGATATTTTGAAGAACTTATTGATTCTCACTTTCAATTGGAAGAATAAATATTCCAAAATAACAAAATTGACTTTGAAAGAGAAGAATAAATGTGGTGAACTTATATAATTTATTCAAACAGATATTAGATATTAAAACAAGGTGGCATTATTGAAGATAAGTCGATCAATGAAATGGAACTGAAATTCTAGAAATAGTTACGCATAAATGTAAGATCATATCATAAATAGTCACATGTGGCTTAAGGACAGGGGTCAGTTCTGAGACCTGGGTTGTTGCACAATTTCATCCATATGTGAACATCGCAGAGCGCCCGCACACAAGCCTTGGTGCAGCCACTCATCACCGGGGTTCCATGGTAGCCTACTCCACACCTAGGCTCCACGGGGCAGCTACTCAACACCTCGGCTCCAGGGGGCAGCTACTCCACACCTAGGCTCCAGGGGGCAGCTACTCCACACCTCGGCTCCAGGGGGCAGCTACTCCACACCTAGGCTCCAGGGTGCAGCTACTCCACACCTAGGCTCCAGGGTGCAGCTACTCCACACCTAGGCTCCACGGGGCAGCTACTCCACACCTAGGCTCCAGGGTGCAGCTACTCCACACCTAGGTCCCAGGGTGCAGCTACTCCACACCTAGGCTCCAGGGTGCAGCTACTCCACACCTAGGCTCCACGGGGCAGCTACTCCACACCTAGGCTCCAGGGTGCAGCTACTCCACACCTAGGCTCCAGGGTGCAGCTACTCCACACCTAGGTTCCAGGGTGCAGCTACTCCACACCTAGGTTCCAGGGTGCAGCTACTCCACACCTAGGCTCCAGGGTGCAGCTACTCCACACCTAGGCTCCACGGGGCAGCTACTCCACACCTAGGCTCCAGGGTGCAGCTACTCCACACCTCGGCTCCACGGGGCAGCTACTCCACACCTAGGCTCCAGGGTGCAGCTACTCCACACCTAGGCTCCAGGGTTCAGCTACTCCACACCTCGGCTCCAGGGTGCAGCTACTCCACACCTAGGCTCCACGGGGCAGCTACTCCACACCTAGGCTCCAGGGTGCAGCTACTCCACACCTAGGCTCCACGGGGCAGCTACTCCACACCTAGGCTCCAGGGTGCAGCCTACTCCACACCTAGGCTCCAGGGTGCAGCTACTCCACACCTAGGCTCCAGGGTGCAGCTACTCCACACCTCGGCTCCAGGGTGCAGCTACTCCACACCTAGGCTCCACGGGGCAGCTACTCCACACCTAGGCTCCAGGGTGCAGCTACTCCACACCTAGGCTCCAGGGTGCAGCTACTCCACACCTAGGCTCCAGGGTGCAGCTACTCCACACCTAGGCTCCAGGGTGCAGCTACTCCACACCTAGGCTCCAGTGTACAGCTACTCCACACCTAGGCTCCAGGGTGCAGCTACTCCACACCTCGGCTCCAGGGTGCAGCTACTCCACACCTAGGCTCCACGGGGCAGCTACTCCACACCTAGGCTCCAGGGTGCAGCTACTCCACACCTAGGCTCCAGGGTGCAGCTACTCCACACCTAGGCTCCAGGGTGCAGCTACTCCACACCTAGGCTCCACGGGGCAGCTACTCCACACCTAGGCTCCAGGGTGCAGCTACTCCACACCTAGGCTCCAGGGTGCAGCTACTCCACACCTAGGCTCCAGGGTGCAGCTACTCCACACCTAGGCTCCAGGGTGCAGCTACTCCACACCTAGGCTCCAGTGTACAGCTACTCCACACCTAGGTTCCAGGGTGCAGCTACTCCACACCTCGGCTCCAGGGTGCAGCTACTCCACACCTAGGCTCCAGGGTGCAGCTACTCCACACCTAGGCTCCACGGGGCAGCTACTCCACACCTAGGCTCCACGGGGCAGCTACTCCACACCTAGGCTCCAGGGTGCAGCTACTCCACACCTCGGCTCCACGGGGCAGCTACTCCACACCTAGGCTCCAGGGTGCAGCTACTCCACACCTAGGCTCCAGGGTTCAGCTACTCCACACCTCGGCTCCAGGGTGCAGCTACTCCACACCTCGGCTCCACGGGGCAGCTACTCCACACGTAGGCTCCAGGGTGCAGCTACTCCACACCTAGGCTCCACGGGGCAGCTACTCCACACCTAGGCTCCAGGGTGCAGCCTACTCCACACCTAGGCTCCACGGGGCAGCTACTCCACACCTAGGCTCCAGGGTGCAGCTACTCCACACCTAGGCTCCAGGGTGCAGCTACTCCACACCTCGGCTCCAGGGTGCAGCTACTCCACACCTAGGCTCCACGGGGCAGCTACTCCACACCTAGGCTCCAGGGTGCAGCTACTCCACACCTAGGCTCCAGGGTGCAGCTACTCCACACCTAGGCTCCAGGGTGCAGCTACTCCACACCTAGGCTCCAGGGTGCAGCTACTCCACACCTCGGCTCCAGGGTGCAGCTACTCCACACCTAGGCTCCACGGGGCAGCTACTCCACACCTAGGCTCCACGGGGCAGCTACTCCACACCTCGGCTCCACGGGGCAGCTACTCCACACCTAGGCTCCAGGGTGCAGCTACTCCACACCTAGGTTCCAGGGTGCAGCTACTCCACACCTAGGCTCCACGGGGCAGCTACTCCACACCTAGGCTCCACGGGGCAGCTACTCCACACCTAGGCTCCAGGGTGCAGCTACTCCACACCTAGGCTCCAGGGTGCAGCTACTCCACACCTAGGCTCCAGGGTGCAGCTACTCCACACCTAGGCTCCAGGGTGCAGCTACTCCACACCTAGGCTCCACGGGGCAGCTACTCCACACCTAGGCTCCAGGGTGCAGCTACTCCACACCTAGGCTCCAGGGTGCAGCTACTCCACACCTAGGCTCCAGGGTGCAGCCTACTCCACACCTAGGCTCCACGGGGCAGCTACTCCACACCTAGGCTCCAGGGTGCAGCTACTCCACACCTAGGCTCCAGGGTGCAGCTACTCCACACCTCGGCTCCAGGGTGCAGCTACTCCACACCTAGGCTCCACGGGGCAGCTACTCCACACCTAGGCTCCAGGGTGCAGCTACTCCACACCTAGGCTCCAGGGTGCAGCTACTCCACACCTAGGCTCCAGGGTGCAGCTACTCCACACCTAGGCTCCAGGGTGCAGCTACTCCACACCTCGGCTCCAGGGTGCAGCTACTCCACACCTAGGCTCCACGGGGCAGCTACTCCACACCTAGGCTCCACGGGGCAGCTACTCCACACCTCGGCTCCACGGGGCAGCTACTCCACACCTAGGCTCCAGGGTGCAGCTACTCCACACCTAGGTTCCAGGGTGCAGCTACTCCACACCTAGGCTCCACGGGGCAGCTACTCCACACCTAGGCTCCAGGGTGCAGCTACTCCACACCTAGGCTCCAGGGTGCAGCTACTCCACACCTAGGTTCCAGGGTGCAGCTACTCCACACCTAGGTTCCAGGGTGCAGCTACTCCACACCTTGGCTCCACGGGGCAGCTACTCCACACCTAGGCTCCAGGGTGCAGCTACTCCACACCTAGGCTCCAGGGTGCAGCTACTCCACACCTAGGTTCCAGGGTGCAGCTACTCCACACCTAGGCTCCAGGGTGCAGCTACTCCACACCTAGGCTTCAGGGTGCAGCTACTCCACACCTAGGTTCCAGGGTGCAGCTACTCCACACCTAGGCTCCAGGGTGCAGCCTGCTCCACACCTGTTCTCCACGGGCAGCCTGTTGCTCCTGGCTATCTGCTTGCACAGCATGTATCTGCCCTGAATACTGTAGGCAACTGGAACACAATGGTAAGCCCCTGTGTCTAATCATATCTACTAGTAAAAATAGAGAAGACGCAGTAAAAATATGGTGTAAAAGATTTCAAAAAGTGCTACACCTGTTAGTGTAGAGGCCACTCACCAGGAGTGGGGCCTGGGGGACTGCAGTGACTCTGGGTGATGGTGAGTGAACGAGAGGGCTAGGACATCACTGCTCACCACTGCGGACCTACGAACACTGCACACTCAGCCTGCAGTAAGTTTATAAACAGCACAAGATTAAACAAGCACAAGAGAAAACAATGCAATCAAGAGACGCAGTGGACACGCGGGGTGAGGCTGCCGCGGTGGGTGGCAGACTATTTTTATAAGGAAAGAATACGCTGGAAACAAAAGCATGGTGAATACCGACCAGCGCACATGCGTGTTGTCACTACCAGGTGGCAGTGCTGCCCTTTCGCAGGCCCAGGGCCACAGACACGGGAGTGTGTGCGGCGGGGGCGAGGGTGCCGGAGACGCAGGAGGCGACGGGATGGTCAGCTCCGTCATCCTCTTAGGGACCATGGCTGACTGAGACGCGGAACTCAGAGGCATCTGGGTCAGGGCCGCGTGCAGGACAGCAGGTGACTCACCTCGGGGATGGGGAGCCTCCCGGGGCCCCCGGGGCTCAGCGGGGACGGAATGTGCCGGGGCTCACACAGACTTTGCCGCTGATGAGGCTCTGCCAGCGACCAGACGCACTGCCTTTGCAGCTGCCTCTCACACTTAGGAAAACCGCCAGGTGTCCGAGCTGGGAATAGCGGTCGCCTTCAGAAGCTGTCCCTGTCGCGTACTTTCTTGATTCCCAGAAAGTTCTCCGATGGGCACCGGAGCCAGGTGCAAGGAAGCCCCCCGCTTTCTGAGTTCCCTGCCGACAGCACCGGGCAGGAGCGGGGCGCGGCACGGAGGCCTCGGGGCCATGCTGAGTGCAGCGAGCTGAGCAGCAGGCGAAGGCAGTGTCCACTGATCTCACTCACACGTGGGATCGAATGAACAAAATCGGACCAGAGACAGAAACACGGAACAGACTGTGGACTCTCAGAGGGAAGGCAGGGTGGGTGGGTGGGAAGAGATCAACCATGTACGCATAACCCATGGACACGGACAACAGGGTGCTGAAGGCCTGGGGGGGTGGGGGCGCGGGCGGGCTAGAAGGGGTCCATGGGGGAAAACGGGCACATATGTAATACTTTCAACAATGAAGATTAAACACACACACACACACACACACACACACACACACACACACACACACAATAAACTGACAAACAAAATAGAACCAGAGGCTCGGGCACAGGGACAGACTGTAGGCTGTCAGAGGGAGCGGAAGGGGGACTGGATGGAAGAGGGTGGAGGGATCAGCCGCAGAACACATGTGCGTGACCCACGGACGCAGACAGCAGTGTGGTGCGGCTTGGAGGAAGGGGCCGGGCTGGCGGAGGTGGGCGGGATGGAGACGGGAACGGTGTCGGCAGTAAGATAAAGTAAAGGAAGACCCCTGGGAAGATGACTCGCTTCTGCCTCCAGAATCTCTCACGAGTGCCTCTAACCCAGGGACGGCGAGCCTTTTGAGCTCGGCGCGTCAGCATTTTGAAAAACCCTAACTTAACTCTGGTGCCGTGTCACATATAGATATTTTTTGATATTTGCAACCACAGTAAAACAAAGACTTACATTTTTGATATTTATTTTATATATTTAAATGCCATTTAACGAAAAATCAACCAAAAAAATGAGTTCGCGTGTCACCTCTGAGACGCGTGTCATAGGTTCGCCATCACTGGTCTAAACAATAGAACACCATTTGCTTCCGGAACCCCAGCTTTCCAGTCTCCCCGAAGAGAAGCCGGATAAAATGGAAGTTGAGGAAACGGGTCCGAAGCACCTGCTCAGAATGGGAGAGTGCCTCGTGGTGGGGTCACCGCACCGCGTTCCGAAAGCACAGGCATTCCCACAGGACGGAGAGGTGCCAGCGATGAAATTACACGTAAAGTTACTAAAACAAAGTATTGGGGAATAGGTCTCTACTCTTGGGATTACGGAATAACATGAAACCCAGAGGCTTTAAAAGAAAACATATACATAATTAATTAAGTAAAAATCAGACAGCTTTTGTTTGATAAAGGACACCCCCAAACGATGTTAAAATACGAAAGGTTGGGGTAAAATATTTATAATTTTTATTCTAGATAAAGGGTTGAGTTCTCATAAACCCAAGGGGAAGAAAGGTCAACATCCAATATTGAAATAGACAAAGAATATGAATAACTAATTTTAAAAAATCAAATGTAAATAGCTTTGAAGAACATGGAAACATGAGTAGCTTAATAAAGAAGGAAATACGGTGAAAATGAACATTTTAAAACTTATTTGTTGACAATGAAACGGGATGATTGCACTTGCTGTTGGCAGGGGTGTGAGGGAGACGGGCTGCAAATGGATGCCAACTTCAGGAGAATTTTGGAGAATGTATCAAAAGCTGAAATGCCCTCACTTTTTCACCTGCAAGTACACTTTCTAGAATTTGCCTCACAGAGCTAGCAATACACTTCTCAGAGTCTATCCCACAGAAATAATCACGTAAGTGAGCAGAGGTACTTGCCATAAAGCTATTGGCTGTGCCACTTTTTGTAAGAGAGAATATTAGAAACAACATACCAGTGGGTCAATTTATATAATAAAAGGCGAATATGCAAATAAACTGAACAGCCGAACAACCGGTCGATATGATGCGCACTGACCACCAGGGGGCAGATGCTCAATGCAGGAGCTGCCTCCAGGTGGTCAGTGTGCACCCACAGTGTGCACCCTATTCAGCCAGAAGCCAGGCTCATGGCTGGCAAGTGCAGCGGTGGTAGCGGGAACCTCTCCTGCATCCGCTGCAGCACTAAGGACCCCTCAGAGGACATCCCCCAAGGGGTCCCAGAGGGTGCAGGCTGGGCTGAGGGATCCCCCCCCCCCAGTGCACAAATGTCATGCACCGGGCCTCTAGTAGTTAAATAAAGGATGACACATCCATACAGTGGGGTACTAGGCAGCCAGTGAGAAGAAGTACACTTTGCATATTGATGTTGAAACCTGGCAGTAACATGGTAAGTCAAGAGTAGCTCTATATGGTCACATGGTCTCACCTGTGTCTAAAGGCAGAAATGGGCATCATCCACGCAGAAAACCAGAAAGATGTGCCCAGCACTGAGGGTGTCCACCTCTGGCCCACGGAGTGGGGGGCAGGGTGTGGGGAACTTGCACTTTTTTACTAAATGTACTTCTTCAAGGTTTAAACAAAAGGCTTGTATTTTTAAAAACGGAGATCTGTAAGCATGTATGCCCCACTTCAGCCAATGGATATATAAGCCTGGCATCAGGGTGACTAACTCCTGTCCCAAACTTAAAACCAGAGGAGCTTGGAGCCCACGTGACAGCTGCAGACCCAGCTCGCACCTGCTGGCCCAAGTGTAACTGGAAGGCTTGCGTTATTTCCTGAGGCCCCGGTTCTGAGAGGTAGAACCGGAATCAAGAAAGCATTTTGAAGTTGCGTTGCACCTTCCTCCAGGGCGGCGGCGGCCACCACGGGAAGATTCGCGCTCTTTGCCGAGGTTGCTATGTCTGCAAGACCAGTGCCAGCCAGGCAACCTTGCGGGAGAGGGGGGCTGTGTGATTTCTCCCCTGATTAGCACCTGCAGTTACGGCCTCGGGCACTTGTCTGCCTCTGGCCTGCCAGGTCTGCACACTATGTTTTTGCTTAAACCTAGTCACCTTATCTTAGTCTGTTGCTTGCCCGTGCAAGCTGTCGTAATTGGTTAATTGCTGTAATTTCCTGAGTACAATCATAGATGTTACTTCGCTTTAAACTTTCCTTTGAAACTTGTACTTGAACCAATTTTTTCAATCCAGCCTCATTTATAAGTCTATTCTTTGATTGTCTCTCACAAATGAGTCAGTACCCAATATTTATTTGTTTGAAATCTCACGTATTTTAAATTTGTCGAGTGGTTGACCCTGTATGTGAAGACAGGCCAGCAGAGTGTGTGATGGAGAGCAGGCACCTGGGCCAGCCGTGTGGCCTCGGGCAAACCACGTGTCCTCTCTGGGCCGCAGTCGCCTCCCATGGCAGTTCTAGGTGAATGCATGATAGCCGAAGTGAAACGAGAGCGCGGTCCGTTTGGCTCGTCCTCTGATCCCTAAAGCACCTGCACATCAGAGCTCCATTCATTCAGCAGGTTGGCCTGGCGGTGGCTCCAGGAAGACCTGCCCTTCGCTTTGGTGAGGGCCCTGCCTGCAGCCTCGCTGAGCGGTTCCGGGCGGTCAGCACACAGCCAGCCTGGCTTCCAAGCCCTCGCTCCATCTCAGTGGCCACCAACCCGTGCAGGTTCTGGCAGGCTCCATCAGCTAACTATAGAATTCCTTGTCCCTTTTCTCATTTTCCACCTTACCCTGGGAGCTCCTCCACCAGCCAGGCTCCACGTGCCCTTGACATGAATCCAAATCCAAGTCCAGCTCACAGCTCTCTCCGATGGACAAAACTGGGATCTTAACAATGCCTATTGGCCACATCCATCTGGATGGCTCCACAGCAGTGCATACGCAGCAGGCTCAAATCCCCTCCTTGTCGCCCCAGCGTGACCTGCAGTGACTTCTGGGTGACCAGCTCAGACAGTGGCCGCCGTCTGCCTTGCTGCATGGGCCCCAAGTCCAGCCCCTTCCTCACTCCCCTCTCGCATCTCCTGCTGTGCAAGTGAGAGCTCTCAGTCGCCAGCCAGAGGAACCAACTCCGGTTAATCTGCGTAGAAGAATTTCACAGATGATTCTACAGCAAGACTCGCAGAGCCTACGGCAAGACTGGGAAGCATCAGGGCACCCTCACAGCCGACAGCCAGAAGCAGTGCCTGCCAGCCAGCAGGGCGGCCGGAGCTGGGCACAGACCCTTCTGCTGGCACCACCAGCACGTCTGGTCCTGGGCCATGGACACTGCTGCTGAGGCCACAGCAGACACCACTGCTGCCCCTTCACCGTCACCGTCACCTTCACCAGCGTGGAGCCTGCGTGGTGCCTGCTTGTCTTTATGGCCAGTTCACAGCCGGGAAGAGGGGTGGGTGGAAACCAGTGTGTGACTGACAGAGCGCAGGTCACACGCAAGCCTGCGCCTCGAGGTGAGTTGGAAGTGAGTGTCTGGCATTTTTGGCTTCAGGAGTGGGAGCAGGGACAGACCCCCCAAATACAGGGAGGGGTTCAGATGCCAGGCGGTCGGAAAGAGTGGGCCGTGTCTGCGCCCCACCCTTCAGCTGCTGGAGAGGCCCTCTTCCTTCAAAACCGCCCCGCCCGCTCCTCCTGTCCCCAGGCCCTATCCTTCCCGGCCTGCCACTCAAATCCAGCGGCTCTACATCTTCCGATAACATGCTCACCCTCCGGATTTTGTAACCTAAGGACCAAATGGAGCTCCCGCATGCCCTTTGTAAGGTGGAGAGAGAAGACTACAAAAGAGAACCATTTCGCCATATATGTACTAGTAAGTCAAGTCACGGTGTGGTACACTTTAACTGCATACAGTGCCAATATACGTTCCCTCAACACAACTGAAGGAGAACGCTCTGCTTAATGGTTTAAAACAACATTATGTCAAACAATTTTATTTTATTTAAGGAAGAAAGCACAGGGACTTCTCTGGTTATTTCTCTGTAACCTTAGTTCCCATAAGCAAATCGAGTAAGCAGTTCCTCACTCCTTCCTCCCGTGTCCTCGTCGTCCTCAGCCACCCTTTACCTGTGGGCTGAAGCAGACAATCTTCCTGGCAGATCTGAGCCATAGGCCCTGCCTTTACCGACGGGCAGTGATAGTCACCTTTGGAAAAGGGTGGTCGGAGCCCCAGGGCATCCCGGGGAACCCGTGTCCATCGAACTCTCCGCCATATTCCCAGGGCGACACTGTCCTCATTGTCCCCCGGTAATCAAGATTAGCACTACCTCTAACGGCATCACTCACTACCCGCTCACCGAGGGTCATGCGGAACCTAAATGCCAGGTGGCAGTCTTAACCGGAAGGCAGTTTTCTTAGAACCCAGGCATGCAGCTGCCATACGACCCAGCAGGACTCGTCCTGGGCATTCCCCGCGGTGACCAGCTCTGCAAACCGATGTTCTTCACAGCGGGGGCTACTCCTCAGAAATGAAAAGGAAGGACGGATCTACACAACAATCTGGAGCAAGCGTGTCAAACTCACGGCCCGCTGGCCGCATGCGGCCCACAACAAATGTTTTTGCGGCCCGGCCAATATAATGGCATGCAAGAAATGATTTAATAAAAATTCTGTAACTTAATTTTATAATATCCTGTTATACATAATTATTAATAACAAACTACAACGTTCCCTAATGACTGGTTACTAGAATTGTGTTGCATTCATTTCCCTTACGCACCTTACGCGCAGGCGCACCATTTCTCTCCACTAACACTAGCAGCAAACATTTTAGCAGCCGATGGCCACGTCATTAGTCTTGGACTGACTTGTTTGATGTGCGCAACAGGAAATACTTCGCTTTCAGAGAACAAGAAAAATAGGTTTATTTGCGTCACGCTTATTAATTTGTGCAGTTATTCAGTATCTGGTAAGTTAATGTTCAAGAGAAAATATTAATTTTTATTAAAATGTCCTATTATTTTATGTGAACGATGACTCATTTATTTCAGTCCTTTGTATTCAGCAAGTCTCTATCAAAATAAACCTACATTTCTATGAAAATTGAAACTTTTACTTTTTTGCGGCCCACATACACTTATATCTTGTTTATCTGGCCTGTATTAGCCTTTGAGTTTGACATGCTTGATCTGGAGGAATCTCCAGAACAAATTATATTGTGTCCAAAAAGCCAATTTCAAAAGGTAATATACTGAATGATTCCATTTATCCTTGAAATGACAGAATTACAGAAATGGTTGCCGGGGCTGAGGGAGGGGATGGGGCGGGAGAGAACTGATGGGGCTATAAGAGCAGCGCGCGGGACCCCCGCGGAAATGGGAATCCTACCGGGTCACGCCATCTGCTGGCCGTGCTATTACACTGTGGCCTTACCAGTTACTACCACGGGAGAAAGAGGATATCATCTGTATTTTTCATTACAACTCCATGCAAATCAACAATTGTCTTGAAAATACAAAGTTTAATTAAAGAAATAGATGACTGCAGACAATTAGAAGGTGTGTTGACATGGAATTAAGGGAATTCCATCTGATGGCTTCAATCATCTTGCTGAGAGGAAGTGACAGAGGTCCGAGAAGGGCAAAGAACACCTGAAACCATGATCAGAGCAATAGCGACGCTCAGAGAACCACTCAGGACCGGGCAGCGCCAGGGCCTCGCCTTACACCACTGTCCCGCCCCCTCCCGGCATTCAGGCCTCAGCCTCACTGTCTCCCCGGAGAAGTTTCACCATCTGAGCTAAAGGGGAGGCCTTCCTTTTTCATTTTCCCCGACAGCCCTGTTCTCCCCCCCAGAATCTCTCACGAGGTGAAATTCTATGTTCACTCGCTTCCTGTCATGTGCCCCCCTGGGCCGCGCACTCTGGAGAGCACGCCTCCTGTTCGCGCTGTGCCTGGCGCAGACCCCTGCTCGTCTCCGGAGCTCCCTTCCCACACGTTTACCTCCGCTGAGCCTCTTGCGCTCGCCAGCAGCTCCTTCCACACGCACGTTAGGGAGCTTCTGTGAAGGACCCTTGTAAACAGCAAAAACGGGACTAGATCCTTGCTTTGCCACAAAACCCATTTCACAGATTAAAAATAAAGACATCCATGTGTCCGCTGGAGGCATCTCTCCTGGGTGTATGTCCTCCGGGCACCCAGACCAGGGTTGTGAGGCCTGGGCTAAACGCTGCTCCACACCTGGCTGACAGAATAAAACTCACACACATGGCCCCTGGAAATGCAGAAACACCCACTCCGCCGGCCTAAGACCGTCCTGCCCGCCACTGCTCAGGGAGCAGGAAAACGAAGGCTGGAAGGGAGCCGGTAGCCATGCCCTCCACCCCCACCCCCCCACCCCACCCACACACACACCCGGCCCCAGGTCCCCTTTAATCCATCTGCCACTAGGGGCGGAATCAATTTCAGTCACTGCTGCTGGCCAAGGGCTCCCAGTGCTGGTGACGAGCCCGCCATGTTCGTGTGTGTGTGCGCGCGTGTGTGCATGCGCGCACAGGCGGGAGGCTTGACGGAGCCGTCTTCATGCCCTTTGCTCTCTTCTCTGACAGTGTCGGTCAGTTTCTTCGGCGAGTCTTCAGTGAGTCCTTTATTCCACGTGCCCACAGCTGATAATCGAATCATGCTTTGCCTACCCAGGTCAGAGCTCCTGTCCTAAGACTAGCTTAATTTTTACTTCCGTTACATATTGTCCAAAAAATCCACCTCATATTTTACTTAACTTCCTGAGGATCTAGGTTAGGACCAGTTTTTATATACCATATTTTTCCGTGTATAAGACGCCCCCTACTGTTCCAACCCAAAATTAAGAAATCAGTATTTTAAACATAAAGCAGAACACATTTTATTTAGTAATTACCGCAGGTAATGTTCACATACCAGTACTACATTATGCAGCATGTCACTTTATCCAGCCTCGGTTGCATCACTGCTCTCTTCATCACTGTTAGTTCCAGGCACATCACTTTCTCCAACTTCTACTGTGTCACTGCTGTCTTCTGAGTCACTGTCTATATATGTGAGATCATCCTCATAAACTGGTGGCATTTTCTGAGCTAACCTGTTCGTGTTCTCATGGCCAACCCTTCTCTCCTCGTGAAACTGAAGCACCACTTTGCCTTTCCTGTAAAACCAACAATGTTCATTTCGCTGGCAAACCTTCTTGCCTGACCTTGAATAGCGTGGGTGACACACACAAGCCCCCCTGGCGCTGCTCCGTAATCCAAGTCTTCAGCCTCCGCTCCACGTTTGCCCATTTTGCTGGCTTTCCTCTTAAGGCTTCTTCTCTTTTGGCATCTTAAGAAGTTGTTCTTCCTGTTTTCTCCACGGTCTGATCCTACACTCAGCGGGAGAAGGTCCAAATTGTCTCTCTGCAGCTCTCTTTCCATGGTCTTTTGCATAGCTGATTACATTCTGTTTGAATTTTTCAGAGTAAGCCAATCGCTTACCAGTATTTATCTGTTTATTTTTTGACATCTTTATGGGCTCAGAACACTCAGGTCCCTGTTGCATCTGCACAATCTCCACCTCCACCTCCCATTATGGCATCAGCTGACGTCAGTAACAATAAGACTCGTGATTGGAGGAAGCCTGTTTGACAAGGTGTGAGCAGCTACGCATCCACATCCAAGGGGCTCCCTCCTCCACGGACTTTCATGTAAAAGACACCCTTCAATTTTCAGTCTAACAATTTTAGAAAAATACACGGAAAAATACGGTAATTCAGGGTATTTTGTTGCAGGTATCAGATACCAGTTCTGGCAAATGTAAGTAAAATGGTCATTTATTTTCAAAATACTAGGCAGTTCACAGAACTTATAGGAGTGTTGGAAAATCAGTTTGGAGGGCATGAAGCCTGAAGCCACTCCCCAAATCCGACTGTAGGAATAGTCCCGGGAAGGCCCTGCTCACTCTCCTGCAGGATGAGAGCCCACAGCTTGCTTCTCTGGTGCTGCCCCCAGGACTGCTGGCTCCTAACCACTCACCTGCCCGCCTGATCACCCCTAACCACTTGCCTGCCTGCCTGCCTGCCTGATCGGCCCTAACTGTTTGCCTGCCTGCCTCATCACCCCTAACTGCTCGCCTGCCTGCCTGATCACCCCTAACCACTTGCCTGCCTGCCTGCCTGATCGCCCCTAACTGCCTCTGCCACAGCCCCTGCCACCGTGGCTTCATCCGGAAAGACTTCTGGAATAACATCCAGAAGGTCATTTGGCTGTCTGCTCTAATTAGCATATTACACTTTTATTATTATAGATTGGTCTGAAATTTTTTTTGCTTATGATATCTTTATCTGGTTTGGAATCAGGATAATGCTGACTACATGAATGAGTTAGGAAGTGTCCCTTCATCTTTTTTTGAAGCATTTGAGGAGAATGGATGTCAATTCTCCTTTAAATGTTTAGTAGAATTCACCAGTGAAGCAATATGGTCCTAGACTTCTCTTTTTTGGAAGGTATTTGATTACTGATTCAATCTCTACTTATTGTGGGTCTGTTTTATATTTTCTATTTCCTTTTAAGTCAGTTTAGGTAATTTGTGTGTTTCTAAGTATTTGTCCATTTCATCTGTATTATCCAGTTTGTTGGCATACAATTGTTCAGACTTCTCTTATTATTCTTTTTATTTCTGTATGGTTAGTAGTAATGTTTGCATTTCCATTTCTGATTTTACTTATTTGCATTTTCTCTCTATTTTCTTTGTCAGTCTAGCTCAGGGGTGGGCAAACCTTTTGACTCGAGGGCCACAGTGGGTTCTTAAACTGGAGCAGAGGGCCGGAACAAAAGCATGGATGGAGTGTTTGTGTGAACTAATATAAATTCAAAGTAAACATCATTACATAAAAGGGTACGGTCTTTTTTTTCAATAGTTTTATTCATTTCAAACGGGCCGTAGTTTGCCCACGGCTGGTCTAGCTAAATTTTCTCAATTTTGTTAGTCTTTTCAAAGAACCAACTTTTGGTTTCATTGATTTTCTCTATTGTTTTGTATTTTCTATTTTCTTTATCTCTGTTGTAATCTCTATTATTTCCCTTCTTCTGTTACCATTGAGTTTAGTTTGCCCTCTTTTTTATTTTCTGTTTCCTCAAGGTATAAAGTAGGTTATTGACTTAAGATCTTTCTTATTTTTTAATCTAGGTGTTTACAATTATAAATTTTCCTTTGATCTCTGCCCTTCATGCATCCCATAATATTGGTATGTTGTGTTTTTATTTTTAACTAGAGGCCTGCTGCAAGAAGAGATTCGTGCAATAGGCCTTCCCTTCCCCTGGCTGCCGGCACTGGTTTTCCTTGGCCACCCGGGACCCAGGCCTTCACTCCAGCCGGAGCCTTCAGTCTTCGCTCCGCCGCTTCCTGCCTACATATGCAAACTAACCACCATCTTTGTTGGGTTAATTTGCATACTCTCCTGACTGGCTAGTGAACGTAGCGGAGGGATGGTCAATTTACATGTTTGTCTATTATTAGGTAAGATTGCCTCCTAATTTCTCTTGTGATCCCTTCTTTGACCCATTGATTGTAAAAGTGTGTGTGTTGCTTAATTTCCACATACTTAAGAATTTTCCAATTTTTCTTTTCATTGATTTCTAGTGTCATTCCATTGAGGTAACAGAAGATATCTTGTATGATTTCAATTTTTAAAAATTTATGGACACTTGTTAGTGTCATATGGTGTATCTTGGAGAATATTACATGTGCACTTGAGAAGAATATGCATCCTTTTTTTGTTGGGTAGAGTATTCTGTGTATGTCTGTTAGATTGATTTGGTTTAAAGCAGCGGTTCTCAACCTGTGGGTCACGACCCCTTTGGGGGTCAAACGAACCTTTCACAGGGGTTGCCTAAGACCATCGGAAAACACATATATAATTACATATTGTTTTTGTGATTGATCACTGTGCTTTAATTATGTTCAATTTGTACCAATGAAATTGGGGTCACCACAACATGAGGAACTGTATTAAAGGGTTGTGGCATTAGGAAGGTTGAGAACCACTGGTTTAAAGTATTGTTGAAGGCCTCTGTAATTTTATTGACCTCCTGTCTAATATTGTATCCATTATTGCAACTGGAGATTGAAGTCTCTAAATATTATTGTAAAATTGTCTCTGTATCTCTTCAGTTCTGTCAGTACATAGATCTCTTGACTCCGTCCTCCTGGTCACTAACCTTTTCCTGTTCTACTGTAATGGCTCCTAACTGGCTTCAACCTTACTCTGATTAAACCTGTTCTCCACACAGCAGAGACATCAAGAACTCATCTCAACACTTCCCACCCAAAAGCCATTTTCTCTAGCTGTCCATTGTACTCATGAAAAGTTCAGATTCTTTCCTATGATTTCAACATAACCTGGCTTTGACTCCTATCTCTAATTTTATCTTCTGATTACCTTCCATTTTTTTGTCTTTTATTTTATTTCTTAAATATTTTTTTATTGATTTTAGAGAGAGTGGAAGGGAGAGGGATAGAGAGATAAAAACATGGACGAGAAAGAAACATTAATCTGCTGCCTGCTGCATGCCTCTTACTGGGGATCGAGCCCACAACCCAGGTATGTGCCCTGTCGGGGAATCAAACAGTGATCTGAGCAACTCCAGCTGGATGGACTACCCTCCCTTTTGTTCCTGGTTCCAGATATATTGAATGTTTCATGTTTGCAATTGTACCATCCTTCTCTCACCTCCTAGCCTTTGCTTTAATTTTTTATGCTGCCTAGAACTGCCTCTCATTCTGCTCCTCTACCTCTTCACATACATAATTCCTATTGATTTTTTTAACTGTCAGGTAAGCTATCAAATCCTCTAACTTCAGAAACAAACTCTTACTTTCTTATACAAAATTGTCTTTTTTTTTTTAATAGAGGGAGTTCCACCCTTCCATGTGTTTTGACACAACTCTTAATACTCCACATTGGAATTAACTTTTGTCCTATTGGTCTCCACCACTAGTTCTTCTAGCCTTAGGCCTAGCACATAACAGCTCTGTTGGAAGAGGCAAGCCTCAATTGGCCTGAGTACCTCTGCATGTTCCTATGGGTATGCCCAGAATACAAGGGCTTGGCCATTCTTTATCTGGGCCACTTTTCAGAGCTGTGTTTGCAGTGAGTAATTCTGAGGGATGAGGCAATGTCTCCTCCAGACAAAGAGCAGGCCTCTGCCTCTCTGTAACAGTGATGACTCTCCCATGCTCGGCGTGCTCCCGGCCTATAACGCAACGCATTGCACACAGGCGTGTCCGTCAGGACCCTCTGCGCTGGCCCTGTGGGCTGGGGGGGCGGGGGGCAGGAACTTACGGTCACTTGCTGCTTTTGCCGTCAGCATTAGAGCCCTTTGTCTCTGACCCAGGAATCTTGTGTCTTCCGCTCGTGTCCAAGGCCGGCTCACAGGAGAACTTGTTGGCTGGCAGAGTGAAATCTGAGACCCTCCACAGTTCTTCACACGCTCAGGGTTCCTCATTGGTTACAGGAACAGGAGCTAGAATTAATACCTGTGTGAGTTTGTTAGGGCTGCCTTAACAAAGTGCTATGGGCTAGGTGGCTTTAAAACAAAAATTTATGTTTCCCACAATTCTGAAGGCTAGACATCTGAGAACAGGTGTTGTCAAGTTCGGTTTCTTCTGAGGGCGGTGAGGGGCTCTGCTCCAGGCCTCTCTCCTGGCCTGACTTTGGCTGTCTTCTCCCTGCGTTTTCACATTGTCTTCCCTTTGTACGCGGCTGTGTCCAATTTTTTTTCTTATAAGGACACAGCCATATTGCATCAGGGCCCATCTGACGACCTCACTGTAACCTAATGACCTCGGCAAAGGCATATTTCCAAATAAAATACATTCTGAGGAACCGGGGGTTAGGACTTGGCCATGTGAATTCAGGGAGGAACACAGTTCTGCCCACAACAGCACCATAAGCAAAAGCAGGGTGCAAGCATCTATCAGGTTACAGCACAGCCCCTGGTGTTACATGCAGTGAACTATCAGCAAATAGTTTACAAACAATACTAAAGCAGCCATTCATGACACAGACTAGTCTGCATTTTTTTCTGAAATGAAAACGTAAGAATAGAGTTCATTTTGTACTGGGGGAGATTGTCTAATCAAGAGAACTGACATAATTAAAGCATTAGAAACAGTTACAAAATGAAGACAGTCTATATTGACTTAAGAATTGTCTTTTTAGCTTATAGTATCTCATTTCTTGTTTTGTTTATTTTGTGGAATTAAACATTAGCTTTCAATGTTAAAAAGGAATTTCAAGTGAAATGAGCCTTGAGGAATGTAATTTAAAAATAGAACTGAAATAACTCATAATTTATGTTCTCTGAGTACAAGCAAATAAGACAGAATTGAAATGAAATTTCTGCTCCAAGGCAATCATCTCTTAGGAAGTCTTTTTATTCCAAAAGCACTTGCCTTTTTTTTTTTTTTTTTTTGCTTGTTTATTTATAAAAAATGGGGTCTTGCCCAAATGGTGTGGCTCAGAGGTTGAGTGTTGACCTATGAACCAAGAGGCCACGGTTTGATTCCAGTCAGGGGCACATGCCTGGGTTGTGAGCTTGATCCCCAGTAGGGGACGTGCAGGAGGCAGCCAATCAATGATACCCTCTCATCATTGATGTTTCAATCTCTCCCTCTCCCTTCCTCTCTGAAAAAAAGAAGTCTAAAAAAATGGGGTCTTTGTCTCTAAATAAATACTACAGTAAACCACAGAGTCTTGATTATTTAAAAGATTCATACATTTTCTTACAAATTGGCCATAATTTGATTACCCTCAAAATAATCATCAAATTTTACTTTTTAACAACTTTCATAATGAACATCAGAATTCCTCTCAAAAAATGGAGCTTATTTTTCTATTCCATTCAGTCAGTCAACACACATTCATTTAATGTCTATCATGTAGAAAATGTTATACTAATTGCTGGCGGACGCAGTGGTGAACATGGCATATATGTTTTTCTATGGAAGTGCTGTCACTTCTCTGATTTTTATTTATGTTTTTATATCAGTATGGACCCATGGATACTCATTCTATTCTACCCAATACTATTATTATTATTTCATGGCTTAAATGGCTCCAGCTTGGGCCACTCGAATCTCCTTCAGTTTGGCTCCAGGGTCCTTTGCTAAGCTTAATCTCTTAAAAACACATTTCAGGACGCATTTCCACCCCTCATCTTCCAGAGGCTGCGCTAGTGCGTCATTTTACACAATCTTCTCTGGGCTTTGAAAAAACAGACTTGTTGATTTTTAAAAATATTTTTGAGGTAAAATTGAATAATTGACATTTAACAATTTCACTTATTTAAACTGTACAAGTTGACACATCTCGACATATGTCTGCACCTGTCACACCATCAGCACATTCAAGAGGATAAGCACACACGTCAGCCCTGAAGGCTCCCGGTGCCCCATCTACCCTCAGCCCAGGCCCGGAGTCACCACTGCTCCCCGCTCTGTCCCTGCAGATTCATTCACGTCTAAAATTTATATAAAGGCCATCACAGGCTTTCTCTTGCTTCCTCTCATCAGTATAAGCATTTTGAGACCTAGCCATGTTGTTGTGGGTACCAATAGCCGTTCCTCCTTGCTGCGGAGTAGTGCCGCCGCGTGGATGTACCACAGTGCGCTAATCCAGCACCTGCAGGGGGTCGCGGGCTGTTCCTTGTTTGGGGTTATTACAAAGCCATTATGGACATTCTTACAGGTTTGTGTGCGAATGGAAAGACGTTGGTAAGCGTGGTGGAAAGGCTGACAGGTTGGGTTTTATATACTTCTTATTCAATGAACATTTCGAAAAGCAATATATTTCCATGCAGGCTGTTTGAGACGTAATCCCAAGAGCGGGAGTGAGGGATCCGTGTGAGGGAAAGATGGTAAAGTCAATATAAGGTGCTTTATTGAGGTTGCCACTTTGGGCGGGGGGAGCTTCATTCTTTTGGGGGGAGCTTGATTCTAATGGACACCTCAGGGAACCAGAATTGTCCACTTGAAGGATGAGAGGTGGGAAGGCCTACTCCCTACTGTGCAAGGGTTTTCTCTGGAGGAGTTACTCACTGCTTCTGAGCCAGGCACGTGCCGGAGCCAGCGAGCACCACGCAGCTCTGTAGTGATCAAATAAGGGAGTGGAAATGAGCAGCTGGCTCATTATGCATGGCATATGGCATGCGTGCATTGGGCACCCTCTAAAAAGCACCACAAATCCAAAAATACTATTTTATTTATATCCTGAAAACTGCAAAAATATCTCACCCATCCTAACCATATGGATAATATGGAAGATTCAGAATAGGAGTTAAACATTACATTGCAACCCAGTCTCTTCTGTGTGACCCTGAGAACAAGGAATAAACTGCCTTCATCATTTTCCTGCCTGGAGACGTCCACATCCCATCCCGCCAGGCTGTGACCTGCACCATGTTTGCAGTGTCTCATGCATCTTGGGTGGACACTTGTTCTTGGCCACTGATTTGTGGAAGGCAGCCTGAGGTTGTTATAGAAGAGAACTTGTTAAGCTATGTCATGTTTGGAAAACTCAAAGACATTAATTGGCCTTGTCAGTTCCAACTGTTACACAGAAAAACAAATACACACTCTTCGAAAAATGAGGTTAAGTTTGACCTTTTAAGCTTTTTTTAAAACTAAAAAATGAAATATGGGTAAAAATTCAAAAGATTATAAAATCAAAAGCAGAAAGTAATAAAACTGAGGGCAAAATCAAGTTGATAATTAAAAATCAATAGATAATTTTGCTGGTTTCTTGTGGCTCTCATGAGAAATCACCACAGACTTGGTGACTTACAACAGACATGTTCTCTCACGTTTGGAGGATGGAAGTCTGGAATCGGTGTAGGTGGGGCTCCCTCCCCCCGGGGCTGTAGGGAGGGCCCTGCCTGCCCCCTCCAGCTTCCGGTGACTGTGGCAATCCTCAGTTCCTTCGCGTGTGGCCACATCCCTCCACCGTCTGCCTCCACCTTCACATCACCTTCTCCTCTTCTATCTCGTCACCCTCTGCCTTTCCCTTATAAGGACTTCTCGTTAGGGTTATGGTCCACTCTGTGACGTCCACACCATGACAAAATTGCCTAACGATGCATTTCTCAGAACGTATCTCCATTATTAAGTGGTGTAGGACTATAAATTTATGCAAGGGATGTAGAATGTTTCAAAAATAGAAAAATACCTGTCAATGTTTTCAATGCAGTAAAATATTAAAAGTCAAAATTTATATTATCAATTTGACACTTATTTATGATAAAAATCAGCATAGTTTAAAAAACCCAGTAAACTACCTAAACCTATAAATAAAAATTTACAGCAGATGTTAGAAGCTGATTAAAGTCTGAAAATGAAGAATAGCCTGTTACTATTCTTACTCAATCCTATGCTGGAGATTTTAGTCACTATAAAAACGAACAAAAAGTGGTGTAGACATCCAAGAAGGAATAAATAACAACAGGAGTTGCAGATGACATGACTTCTATCTAAAAAATCTAACAGCATCAACTGACAGACTATTAGTTTCAATCAGGTAATTCAGTCAGATTGACAGACTGGATTATAAAAATCCATAGTCTTCCAATTGGCAGTACCAATTACAGAGCTGTAATAGAAAAATTTATAGATAACAACAGCAACATTTTAATATCTGTTAGAATAAATCCAATATCATAAGTGGAAGATCTACACAGAGAAATCTATACTGGATGAGTTAGAAAAAATTTTAATAAACAGGGAAATATTCCCAAACTTCATTTTTAATTTTAAGAAATAACAATAAAAATCTCAACTAATTTTTTTTTGTGGGAATTAACTATTTGATTTTAGAATCCATATAGAACCATAAAAGTACATGAATCCCCAAGATGTTAAAAAGAAAGAAGGGACTTCTATACAGATATAAAAATATTACACATTTTCTGTGTAAACCACACGTTGTTTGTGGTCTACCAATACCCCTTGTCCCCTCTTGTGTACTAACACAAGCCTGGATTTACTTGGGGAGGCAAAATTTCCCATTTCCTAGGTTCCTTGCTCTTGAAGTGACCCTATGACATAGTTTTGGCCAATTAGATTTAAGTAAACTTTCCCATGTGAGATTTTTGGGAGAAGTATAGTTTTCCTGACAAAGAGAGACATATTCCAGTTGGATATAGCTTTTTTCTTTGCCTTATCCCCCTTTGCTCTGAAGCCATCTGCGACCATGGGGCGAAAGCCATAGGCTACATGAGGCAGTGCTGGAAGCAAGAAGCATCCTGGGTCCCAGCTGCCATCTTGGACTTGCCATGCCTGACCCAGATTGCCCAGGTCTTGTTACATGAGAATGAAAAACTCCAGTTAAGCAACTGTTATCAGGGTTCTGTAACATGTAGCCAAATATAATTCTACCTGATGTTAGGTATCTTATGAAAGCAGGGTACTATTGATAAAGACAGAGGGAAAAGCAATCAATCTATTGAACAGAATGCAAAACCCTAAATTAGACCCATGGAAGTTTTGGACTTTGAATAAAATAGTTATAAATTACATGTCAAGTAAGTTAAGAATGGGCTAGTAAATAAATTATAATTAAAGTTGAGATGTTTGCCTCACACACGTGGAGAAGAGCAGAGATCGGGAGAGGCGGGTGACTGTCCCACGTTTACTCGTGTGGCTGAGTGTCAGGATCAAGAGCTCTGCATTTCAGGCTCAAAAGTGAGTCACATGGCCACCCTCAGCTGTGCAGGAAGATGGACAGGCTGCTGCTGAGCACTGCTAGCCCAGGGCTGCAGGAGCCTCTGGTACCAGCGCAGCATGTCTTTCTCTGGGTTGGCTATGGTGACCGTGCTGGCTGGCCTCATAGGATGAGTTAGGAAGTATGCCCTCTGCTTCTATTTTATGGAAAAGATTGGTATTGTTCTATTCTTTAGATGTTTGGTGGAATTTACCAGTGATGCTATCTAGACCTAGTACTTTCTTTTCTGGGAAGATTATAAGTTATTTAAATTCTTTAATAGAAAAAGGGCTATGTATGTATCTGTTTCTTCTGTCCTGAGTTTTGGCAGTTTGTATCTTTTGAAATTGACCTACTTTATCTGTTATCAAATTGTGGACATAGAGTTGTTTACAATATTTCTTTGCTATCCATTTAATACCGATGAGATTATTAATGTCCCCTATTTTATTTATAATATTGATAATTTATGTCTTCTCTCTTTTCTCTTGTTGCGTTAAATTGTTTATCAATTTTTTTCAAAGACTCAGCTTCTGGTTTAATCAATTTTCTCTACAGTTTTCTTGTTTTCAATCTCAAGTTCTTGTCTAATTTTTATTATTTCTTTTATTCAACTTGCCTTAGACTTAAATTGTTCTTCTTTCTTTAGTTTTATGATGTGGAGCTCTGGTTATTGGTTTTAGATCTTTCTACTTTTCTAATATACTAGTATGCATTTAATGCTATGAATTCCTCTTTAAACTCTGCTTTTGCTGCACCCCACAAAATTTGAAGTTGTAATTTCACTTATTTCATTAAATATTTTAAAATTTGCTTTTGAGGAGTCTTCTAGAAATGTGTTGTTTAATTTCAAAATATCTGGAGATTTTCCAGCTATCTTTTTTTTTGTTTGTTTATTGCTTTAACTCCAATATGGTCTGGGAATAGCCCAGAATGTATTCTACCTTTTAAAAAAAAAATCCTCACCTAAGTGCTTATTGATTTTAGAGAGAGAGGAAGGAAGGGAGGGAGGGAGAGGGAGAGAGAGAGAGAGAGAGAGAGAGAGGAACACTGATGTGAGAGAGAACGAGAGAACGTCAATGGGTTGCCTTCCATACACCTGGCCGGATCTAACCCACAAACTTTTGGTATGTGGACGATGTTCCAACCAACTGAGCCATATGGGCCAGGATAACTGTGTTCTATCGTGGTGAACATTTCATGTGAGCTTGGGTGGACTAATTTATAAAGGGAAATTAGACCCGCTTGATTAACAGTGCTGCTCTGATCATCTACCAACCACTGAAAAAGGAGTGCTGACGTCTCCAATTCCAAAGGGAGAGGCAGCCCTTTCTTCTTCCCATTCTTCAGTCTCTGCCTCATGTATTCAGGCGCTGTTGCTCAATTGCATGCACATTTAAGATTATGCAATTTTGGAGAATTGACCCTTGATGATTATGTCATGCTTCTCTTTGTTCCTGATAATCTGTCTGAGTTGTTTGAAATTCATAAAACTACCCTGGCTTCCTTTTGATCAGTGTTAACATGGTATGTATTTCTGCATCCTTTACTTTTTAATCCCTCTGTGTCTTTACATTAAAGTGGGTTTCTTATAAACAATATTGAGTTTTCTTGTGTGTGTGTGTTTTTTCTTCTCTGCCAATTTCTGTCTTTAATTGGTGTACTTAGACCAATTAAAGTGCTTTATGATATAATTAGATTAGTATCTATCATTTAGTTTTGCTGCACTTGCTACATTCTTTTTTTAATACCCCACCCCACCAGCACCGTTTTCTGCCCTCTGGTTTTTAATTAAACACTTTAGATGATTCTACTTTCTCTCCTCTCTTATCAAATCGATTGTAACTCTTAAAAAATTTTATGGTGGCCCTAGAATTAACAATCTACATTTTTAACTAATCTAAATCCACTGTAAATAACACGGCACCGCCTCCTGGGTAGTGCTGGTACCTCAGAGCGGTCCCTTTGGCTGCCACTCCTCCCTATGACGCTCACTTATTCATATGCTTTAACAACCAATGCACTCTTACCGTTACAACTGCAAACAGTTATCTTTTAGATCAATAAGGAATGATAATGTACACAATATCTTTCCATCTTTCATGCCTTCTCTGATGTGCTTCCATTCTGTATATGGATTCAGGCCTTCTGGCCTATGTCATTTTCTTCTGCCTGGAGAACGTCTTATAATATTTTTTGCAGGGCCAGTGGTGAATTTTCTCATTGTTCTTGTCCGACAAAGTCTTTTTTCTGCTTCAAATTTGAAGGCTATTTTTGCTGGACATAACATTCTAGGTTGGTCGGGGTTTTTTCTTTTGCCATTTAGAATATTTCACCACTTGCATTCTGGCTGGCATGGATGCTGACAAGAAGATTGTTACCTTCTATCAGGCAATTCTTGTTCTTGCTCTTCTACAGATAGATGCACTTTTCCTCAGGATTCTCTCATGATTTTCTCTTTGTCTTTAGTTTCCTCCATTTGAATAAGATGTGCCTCGGTGTGTTTTTATTGTTATTTATCCTGGTTTGTGTCCTCAAAGTTTGTTTTTTTGTTGTTGTTTTTAATCTGTGGACTGGTGTGTAACATTAATCCGGAAAAGTTCTTGGCCATCATTACTTCAAATATTTGTGCTCCGTGCTCTCTCTCTTCCCCTTTTGACATTTCAAATACACATTTATTACACCTTTCCGCATTGTCCCAAAGGTCTTTAATATTCTGGATTTTTTCTTCTCTTTTCTTGTCACTTTGTGAAGTTTCAGTTGGCCCGTCTTCAGTCTCCATAATTCACTCAAAGGTATGGAGGAGGCTTCAAAGGCATTCTTCATTTATGCTAGATTATTTTCTGTTACTACACTCCATCTTGAACCTGTCTTACAGTTACATCTCTTTGCTTGCATAATCCACTTGCTCATATATGCTGTCTACTTTTTCCATCACAGCCCTTAATATATTAATCATAGTCTTTTAAAATCCCTGTCTAATACTTTTATCTTCTATGTCACATCTGACTCTGGTTCTGCTGTTTGCTTTGTCTCCTCATCATGTGTTTTTCTCTTCTTTTAGCATGCCTTTTAACTTTTTGTTGAAAACATGACGTATTATGTTGCATTGGGTGATAGAAATGGCAGTAAATAGGCTTTAGTGTGAAGATTTTTGTTGATGTGACTAGGAGTTGAGCTGTGTCTAATGTTGTAGTGACTGTGGGTGCCAGACACTTAAAATTCCTATAGTGGCCTTGCTTTTTATCACCATTTTGTTTTTTTATCACCATCAAAGTACTGTGGGCTTTCCTAAGTACTCCTCCTCAGGGAGAGTCTACTTGGCACAGCTCTTCCACTTATTACACTGGAGTCCTGTTGGTGTGGCTGTAGGAGTGTGTGCGCATTCTGTAATTGTGTGTAAGTCTCAGGCTTTTAGTTGGCCTGTGTCGTTGTGCTGTGACCTTCAGAAATGCTTCTCCCACAGCGAGATATTGTTTCTCTGCTTGTTCCCTACCCTGGCTGCCATGTTCTCATCCTATTTCCTTGAAACCCTGACTCTTCTTAACTATAGTTTCACCTGATTTTTCCTGTCAAGAGACAGGAAGGCTGGAGGGGCTGGGTGTGGAAGGAAAGAAGGGCCCCTCCCTCAGTGGGCTCTGGCAGTCTTTCCCCCTAGAAAGACTCTGGCCATATTTTGTATTGATTACTCCTTTCCCCTGCTCTAGTTATGAGATCTTTCTCCATTCTTCACTGTGAGAAACCATTAGGATTCCCGAAGGGAAAGCACATGAAACAATGGGGTGCCCCTGAGACTACAGCCCCAAGGCATGTCTCATGCTTAGACCAGCTCACACTCAGCCAATGCCTCTCATCAAAATTATCCTGTGGGTCTTCCTACCTGCTTACGGCTCCACCAGCTCCTGCTCCAGGTGAGCAGATATTGGCTGTGACTCTCTAGCTGTGTTTATTTCCAGATGTAGGAGCGGCAATTTACCCTGCATCTTCAGGTCTCTGAGCCCCAGAAAAACTATTGGTTTTCCAGTTGTCCATCTTTTTCTTGTTATGAGGATGGGAGTGCTGACTTCCATACTCTTTATATGTCAGAGCTGAAATTGGAGGTCTTCATAATAAATGTACATGGATTATTATTTTTTAACTTTTCATCATGGAAATTTAAAGACACTTTTAAAAGTAGAGAGAAAAACATGATGCCCCGCCTAGCTTCCCTGAAGAGCTTCCTCAAGTCTTGCGGAGCTCTGGCCCACCAGCCCATCCCAAAGCCAACACCACGAACAAACCAAGCTTACATATATATTGTTGTGAAATAAAAGCCAGCTTTAGCCATGATCCATGTACATGGTTCACCCAAGAGCATTCTGAAATAACCCTGCACATATTACAAGTTTGTGTGTAAATGTTTTATCATGTATTTCTAGATGATACCATCATCAAACATAAAAGTTACATTCAGTCAGAGTTCATATGTCCTACTCATCTTAGAATGTGTTTGGGGTTTTGTTAACAGCTTTCTGAATTGGAATTCAAATACATAAATATGCTGGGATGGGTTGCTATGGCTCCTACGTTCCTTTTCATCTAAGAGTCCTCCTCCAATGCTGGTTTCTCCTCACACTTCTTTGTTGAATAATTTGGGTAATTTGTCTTATAGAATCTCCCACAGTCAACATTTTACGGATAATATCTCTGTTCCCTCTATTTCCTGTAAATTGGTAGTTGGGGCATGAGCTTTGATCAGATGAAGGTTCTATGTGAGCAGATAAGATAACTGCATAACTGCTGCCGTAGGTCTCTATCGGGGGTACATGGTACTGGGTTCTCTCTTTCTTTATTGTTTAAAGTATTACATGTCTCCTTTTCCCCGATTGACCCCACCACCACCACCACTCCCGCCCCCTAGGACAAGCCCCCACCGCCCCAGTGTCCCTGTCCATTGGTTATACTAATATGCATGCATACGAGTCCTTTGGTTGATCTCTTACTCCCCCCCCCCACCTCCCCTGCCTTCTCTCTGAGGTTGACAGTCTATTCAGTATTTCTTTGTCTCTGGATCTATTTTTGCTCATAAGTCTATGTTGGTAATTATATCCCACATATGAGTGAGAGCATGTGATGTTTCTTTCTCTGACTGGCTTATTTCGCTTAGCATAATGCTCTCCAGCTCCATCCATGCCGTTGCAAATGGTAAAAGTTCCTTCTTTTTTACAGCAGCGGAGTAGTCCATCGTGTAGGTGTACCAGAGTTGGGTTCTCTCTCTTTTTATGCTGTTTATTGCCCTAATCCATGACTTCATTTGGGACTGATTGCAAAATACAATTTTCTAATTCCCACACCTTCCTCATTTCCTAGCTGGAATATTTCTAGATATAGAAACGTTCCCTCATCAGATTAGGATTGGATCCCTGGTGATTGGTAGATGCCCTTCACTTCTGTACTGAAGCCAGACGGGCTCAGGGGGTGTGGCCTGGGAGAACCAGAGGAGACTATACTCTCCTATTTACTCTTTTCTTTTCTTAAGAGAAGCTAATCTATGCTACTGACACACAGTCCTCCAGAATTCCCACAGGGAATGCTTTAATACTTTAAAACAAGCAAAAATGGCAAAATATTAAAGTGTGTTAGAATTGGATACCAGATACATGGGTATTTACAATATTATTCTCTATAATTTTCTGAATTTTAAACCAGATTATAACAAAATGTTTAAAAACTATAAGAAAATATGCTTATGACCTTGAGGTAGTGAAAGCTACATAAATAACTTCATAAACCTATGAGACTAACAGTACAGATATAAATACTAGTAAGTCAAAGATAGAACAGAAGAAAATTAAAGAAGAAAAGCAAATGGTGAGCAAACATGTGAATGGATTATCTACCAATCTCACTTGTATTGAGATAGTACAAAATTAAGTAAGCATAAGATATAAAATGTAATCCCTCTTTCATTTATTTTTATACTTTGTTGTTTAGTAATGGAAGTATTTGGGGTCTAGAATTTTCCACTGAGTGCAACTTAGTCAAATCCCATGGGTTTTGACATATACATTAAAAAATTTTATTGCTTTTAAGTGTTGGGCACTTCTGATTTTGAATACCTCTTTGGGACAAAATTTGTTTATTGTATAACCAAAGGTTAAGCAATTTTTGATGTGTGGGTTTTTCTGATTGTTAATTTTCTTTTATTTCTCCCGGATGCATTTTGGTTTGAAAACATTTTTGTTCTACTTTTATTAACATTTATTTTATGCTGAATGTACTGCTGGGTGATAAGTTTTTGTTCCTTCGGTTTCTTCTGGAGCGTCTTTGTGTAGTGTGCAGCCTCCTCTTCCGGCTTAGGAGCCGCCTGCCCTTTTCCAGTGGGATCCTCCCCTGTGGCCGGACAGCTCGTGTGGGGCCATCCGCCAGGAGCTCTGTAAGCTCTACCCTGTACCTTGGGGGCTTTGTTCACCTGGACGTGCTCAGTGACCAGAGAATCGACATCTAAACCCGCAAGTCCAGCATTGCTCTCTGCATTGTAAGCACCAGCAACCATTCAGCACTCCTTTTGGGCCACCGACCCTGTGCCCAGCTCCCTGTCTGGCCCGAGCACACCTACCAACCCCACCATTGTAACGATGGAACGGCACCCACTGCTTCTGTAAAGTGACAGCCTCAGATACCTGGTGGCTTTTCGGACAGGCATACCCTTGATGGCCTGGGAAGTTTCATGAGTGTTCTTAAAGTGAACACAAAGATTTGAGCCTCTTCATTTGCATGATTTGTGGGGTTTTCTGGATCAAGTGAATCACAAAGCATTTTCAGAGGTCAGCTCTGGCCAATTACAGGAAAAGCTGGTCTGAAAATATTATCTGAACTACTTCTACTTCACAGAATTTTTTCTGAAGTTTCATTTGAACATCATATATGCTATCGGTAAATATTTCAAGAACAGTCCAAAATAAGCTGTGTTTTCTTTTCTCCCGGCATAGTGTTCATTATCAATCTGTTAGATTGACCTTCTCAGTGTGTCAGTTAGATTCTCTATGTCACTTTTCTTTTTTTAAAATATGTTTTTATTATTGCTTTCAGAGAGGAAGGGAGAGGGAGAGAGAGATAGAAACATCAATGATGAGAGAGAATCATTGATCAGCTGCCTCCTGTACACCCCCTACTGGGGATCGAGCCGGCAACCCAGGCACGTGCCCTGACTGGGAATCGAATCATGACCTCCTGGTTCATAGGTTGAAGCTCAACCACTGAGCCATGCCAGCTGGGCTATGTCACTTTTCTTTTCAAGTGTTGCCTGTGCCTCAAACCCCTTGGAGAGCATGCTCAGGCCGACTCCTCAGCCCCACGCCAGAGTTGCTGAATGGAAGCCTCTGGAGGGGTGGTTTGCGAAGCAGCCCCGAGGACCCTGGCACACTCTGCAGTTCGAAACCATTTCAGGTGCTGCACTCCGACTTCGTTTCCTCCACTTGGTCTGCCAGGCGCTGGCGGGCGGCTGTCTCCTGTCGCCACTGGATTTCCACGTGGCTCTGTTTTCCTCGTTTTGCTCTATGAACTCTGAAGCTGGATTATGTGACCTGGACGTTGACGAGGACGCTGCGTGTGCTGTGCCCCGGTTGCTGCTGTTTTGTAATTTCAGATGTGCTGTGCTGTTTTGTCTTTGTTTTTATATGTAGCTTTCAGATGGGTTTTATTCAACTATGAATCATTTTTCCTTATTTGTTACAGGAAACTTCAGGTAAATTTGCCCTTAACCCTTCACCGCAGTGTTCTTTTTGCCTTCTATGCTTCTCTTTGTTTCCTGCTAGGTGGCTTCTATTTTTGAGTGTCGGTATTTCCTTTTGATAATTTGGAAGGCCTATAGTCAATTTTGCTTTCCTACGCCCAGCCTCACAACTTTCAATAAATTACTTAAACCTTTATAATTACAGACGTTAATAATGTCTATTCATTCTTTGCAATGAAACAAGCGCTTTGCCACCTCATCACGTCTGTGTTTGATGTCATTTCCTTCCTGTGGCTGCTCGTGTCTGCTAGTGCATGTCCTGAGAGGAGCCCGGCAGGCGTCCGTGCCCACGGCTCCTGTCTGCAGCAGCACCTCCAACCTGATGCGCCACAACCAAGTTCTGTTCTGGCCTCCACAGCGCCTTCTTCCAGAGTCTTCCACGTTCCCGTGAAGAGATCGCTCCCCTGCATGTTAAAGCCGAAAGCTGCAGCAGCACCCTGATTTCTCCTCCCTCCTTGCCCAGGAAATTCAGCCCGACATTGCTCCTCCAAATGTATTTGAATTCATTCGTTTCTCTCCCTGCCACCTCAACTACCTGAGTTTAGGTGAGAATCAGCGAGAAGTTAAGAACTCATCAAGCCCCTGCTCACCGTAGCTGCTCAGTGCTCCCTTCCCCGCGCTCACCTCGCTGCTCGCAGGTAAGGTGGCCACTCTCACAGGTGGGCCCCGGGGGCACGGGGAGCCCAGGAGCTGCCCCCGCCCCTCCCCTCCCCCCCCTCAGAAGGTGGCATCCTGGCTGTCCACTCAGACAGCCCCGTCCTGCTTCTTGACCTCCTCCTGCGAGGAGCCAGGGAAGTGGCCTTGGGGCTCCCCTGGAACCACCCCCCCCCCCATAGCCCTGGGCTTGCTCAGCTACCCGCTGTCACACTGGACACTGAGGGCTGCGGGCGGCATGGCTCGGTGTGGAGCGCTGGGACCTAAGCCAGGCTGCTGGCCCTAATCCCCGCTCCGCCGCGGGAAGCGGTGGAACGCGGAGCAGGTTTGCTTACGGTTTCTGTGTGTCTGCTCCCTCATCCGGAAACGGGGCGCATATCGCACCTCCCACCATGGCTGTGGGCTCACAGGAGCGCACATTCAGAAGGCGCCAGCCCAGCCCACTGTGCGGAGTGAGCACCAGGCTAGGGAAACAGAGTGTGTGTCCGCGTGCATCCGTGCGTGCGTGTGCATGTGTGTGTGTGTGTGCATGTGCGTTCATGTGCATGTGCGCGCGCATGTGTGTGCATGTGCGTGTGTGCATATGTGTGTGCATGTATGTGTGTGCGTGTGCATATGCGCACATGCGTGCGTGTATGCTTGTGTGTGTGTGTGTGCGCGCGCGCACACACACGCGTGGTAAGGGCAGTGGAGGACACAGCACGGGGGAGGAGGGGAGTGGGAGAGCGGGGCTCTTAGGGCCGTGAGCTCCCCGTGTGGCGCTCTGATGGGGCGTGCGTGACACTGCGTTTGGAAAGACCCGCAGGCCTGTAACACGGCCAGCCTCGTGTCACACAGACGGGAGCAAACGGAAACGTCTCAGTACTGGCTCCTCCACGGCAGCAGATGCACCCACGGATGCAAGGTGCTCCCGTCAGGGAGTGCAGTGTGAGGCGGTCCATGGGGAACTCTACTTTCTGCACAATTTTTTGTAAACGTAAAATTGCTCTAAAAATTTACTAACATACATTTTTTAAAAGCATATAAGGACTCCACCCCATCTCCAAATCAAAGAAAGAATGGCAGGCGCTGGCAGGCGGTAACCGCCTACGGCCTGCGACGCACTTTCTGTTTATCCGGGTAATCCAGCAATAATGAGTAGGTGTGGCTCTCAGAAGCGCTGAAACCAAAGGATGACACATTGTGTGTGGAGCTCAGAGCCAGCGCGTCTGAGTGAGTCTGTCTGCGGGCCTGTAAGAGGAACACCTGACTCCAGCTGCCTCCATCTCACTCAGTCACAATCTCCGCTGGTTTCTTTTCTTTTAATTATTGGTTTGTTTGTTTATTTTAGAGAGGGGTGAGAGGGAGGGAGGGAGGTTCGTTGCTCTACCTATTTATGCATTCGTTCTTTGATTCCTGATCTTGGCATATCCGGACAATGCTCTAACCAACTGAACCACCCGGCCAGGGCCCACTGGTTTTATGGGGACTTCTCTTCCTGGCACTGGAACCCTACGCTGGGACCCCTCACTCCTTGGTGGGGGGGACCTCTGCAGCCAAGATATTGTACCGGGAAACCCCAGCTGGGTTGGGCTGCCCGTCGCTGTGTCCAATAACGAAGGCAGGGTTGAGCCATATCAGGCGTTTATTGAGAAGGCCGGCCAGCCAAGAAGACAGGGTGCTTACAAGCATCAAATCCTGCCTCCCAGCAGGTGCAGGGGTCAGGATAATAAAGGGGGAGGGTAGGGGGAGGCTGGGAACGGAATGCAGCTGCATGCCGCCCTGGAGGTCCGCAGACGATGAGAGGATGTTGATGGGATGATGTTTTGACTCCCGGTGGGTTGGTCTGACCCTGCTTATCGGTTCTGCTTGCTGGGTTCACAGCTGAGTCATCTCCTCAATCGCTCCGCACAGGCCTTGGAAAGGACACTTAAGAAAAACTTACCCCCCTATTCACATATGAGAAACTTGCCCCCCTATTCACATAAGTATGTGTTTTCTAAGATTTAAAATAACATGACTACTTTTCAGGTTAATTCAGGTGCTCTATCTATCAGATTATAAGTCCCCCCATCAGTGTCCATCCCACCCGTGGGTGGGACCAGCCGTTTCACATCTTCATCCCTCTCACCAGCCTGCACCTGGCTTCTTCTGTATGTCCGTAGTTGTAGGTCCTCTGTTCAGCCGGATTTCAGGTGGTTCCGAATGATGGTTATTCTGTGGTTTGCTGGTGACTGTTATGTGGGTGGGAGGATTCAAGTACCACTTTGCCTACTCCACCGTCCTCACTGGCAGCCTCTGTCCACTTCAAATGTCCAAACTGCTCCTTAGCGGCGTGCCCTCTGGTGCTCATCTGGAGCGGCTGGCAGGTCCTGCTTTTATACCACCCCCCACCCCCCACCCCCACCCCTCACCCCCACCCCCTCTCCCCTTCACTGACGGTGCTCAGCCTCGTCTCTCTGTTCCCTGACTGGGGCCGCTGGGTTCCACCCCGAGAGGAGCCTTTGCTGCGGACATCGACCACTTTGCCAGGTCTTCTCAGGGGCTCCCTTTTCCTTTGAAATCCTGCCTCTTGTTAGCTGTTGCGTAACACTTCCTGCCAGGGAAGCTGCTGTTTAGATGAGGCATCCCTGACGCTTGCCTTGTCCAACAGGCTTTCCCCCTTTCTGCAGAGAGGAGCGCGAGGGCTGCGGGGAGCATCGGAAGGATGGGGTCATTGCCCCTCTAGGGAAGCCACGTCCGTTCCGACTTGGCCCTAAACGTTCTGTCGTGGTCTGCGACTGCTCTGCGATAGAGCTTCTCAAACTCTGTGGTTATCAAACGGTGTTATGATTGACAGAGACTTAAACAGACTCCAATAAGGCATGCAGGTTCCTTTAACTGCAAAAGACAGTCACTGTCCACCTAGAACAGGGAGCCCATGGGTGGCCCTCAAGCTCTTCTGAAGGCACCCAGCTGGGTGGGGAGGAGTTCATCAGGTGCCTCGGGACGCTGCCCTTGGCATTCTCTGGGCTGGTTCCATCCACTTGGGCCTTCCTACTCTACTGGAGCCTGACTATGAACTTGCCTGGTCCCTGGGTGCAAAAGACCTTAAGACCCCCCCCCCCCCCAGTCCTGATTTCCTCCCAAGTCACGGCATTTCCCAGGTGCACCCCCCCACTCCCACCTAGGGGGCTGCGGGCCCTTCGGAAACCCGTTCTTCAGTCCCATCAGAGAGGCTAAATGTTCTGGCAGAGTCAACTCAGCGGGGCTGGGTTTTCTTTCTTTTAAAAGTATTTCTTGCATCTGAGACAGAACACATAACAGATGCTCACCCCTCCTACTACAATAGCTACCTGAACTGAATGTATGCCGGCTGAATGCATAAATAGGTAGAACAACTGAATGTATGTTCAATTAAAGAAGAAGAAAATGCATCAATTTAACCAGTAGCCCTGCCCTAGCTGGTTTTGCTCAGTGGATAGTGCATCAGCCTGCAGACTGAAGGGTCCCAGGTTCGGTTCTGGTCTGGTCAAGGGCACATCCCCAGGTTGTGGATTCAATCCCCAGTAGGGGGTGTGCAGGAGGCACTCATCAATGATTCTCTCTCATCATCAATGTTTCTATCTTCCTCTCTGAAATCAATAAAAATATATTTAAGATAAATAAATAAGTAAACCAGTAGTCCTTACACTTTTGGGTCCCAAGATCCCTTTATGACCTTAAAAAGAATTGAGGACCCCAACGTCTTTTTGTTTATTACTTGTTTACTGATATTTACTGCACTAGAAATTCAACGTGAGCTTTAAATATTTATTAATTCATTAAAATAACAATAATAAGTCCATTAGATATTAACATAAATGACATATTTTAAGCAAAAATCCCCAAACGAAACAAATTGTGAGTAGAGTGGAGTGTTTTCCCGTCGTGGTGAGTCTTTGTCACGTCAGCTTAGCAGGTGGGTGGCGGGATCTTTTCCCCCTGCACTGAGCCTGCTGTGATATCCCTGGTGTGTGGCCTCTGGAAACCTGTTCTCACGCTCATGAAAAGACGGGCCTGGAAAAGGCACAGGCCAGCTCAGCATGATAGTGGAAAGATTTGACTTTCCCACCTGGGACCTGTGAGTACACTCTGAGAAGTACTGAGTTAAACAGATCAAGGGTTTTCCTTAAAATCTGTACTAATAAAAGAGTAATATGCTAATTAGACAGGGAGACCTTCCGGAGACCTTCCAGACATCCTTCTGAACAAAGCCGGGCTCTTGGCTGGCCTGCAAACCACCCCCAAAAGTCCCTCAGCCCCTTGCCCAGGTCAGCCACGCCCCCCAGCGGGGACCCTCACCTGGATGGGGGCATGGCAAGCCTGCAAACCGCCCAGTCCCTTGCCCAGGCCGCCCCAACCCCCAAGGGGACCCCCACCCTGATCCGGAACCCCCTTCAGGGCAAACCAGCTGCCCCCCCCCCCGCCATGCACCAGGCCTCTATCTATACTAGTAAAAGGGTAATATGCTATTTAGACCGGGAGACCTTCCAGATGTCCTTCCAGACAAAGCCATGGTGGCGGGGCCGAGGCAGAGGCGGTTAGGAGCAATCAGGCCAGAAGGGGAGGGCAGTTGGGGGCGAGCAGGCTGGCGGGGGGGGGCAGTTAGGGGCAAGCAGGCTGGCAGGGGGGCAGTTGGGGGCGAGCAGGCCAGCAGGGGGGCAGTTGGGGGCAAGCAGGCTGGCAGGGGGACAGTTGGGGGCAAGCAGGCTGGCAGGGGGCAGTTGCGGGTGAGCAGGCTGGCAGGGGGGCAGTTGGGGGTGAGTAGGCTAGTGGGGGGGCAGTTGGGGGCAAGAAGGCCAGCAGACAGAGTGGTTAGGGGCAATCAGGCAGACAGGCAGGTGAGTGGTTAGGAGCCAGTGGTCCCAGATTTCAAGAGGGATGTCCAACTGCCAGTTTAAGCTCAATCCCACAGGAATTGGGCCTAAAGCAGCAATTGGACATCCCCTGAGAGGTCCCAGATTGGAGAGGGTGCAGGCTGGGCTGAAGGACACCCCCCCCCCCACTGAGCACAAATTTCGTGCACCGGGCCACTAGTAAAGCAATAATAGTGGTAGGATCTGCCCCTCTTTCACCCCCTCCCGCCTGGCACTAATTCAAAACCCACATGGGAGGGGGCCTCTTCCTCGGCACACCAGATGTGGTGCGTGCCTTTGCACACTCTCGAAAATGCATGCCCTTTCCTGAACACACTCCCCAAATCCCAGGGGCCTAGATCTCTGCTTCTTCTGATTTTCAAGCCATTGCCACCACAAAGTCACTGCTGCTTATTTCCTTTGGGGCAGCCTCCCTCTTTCCCGCCCCCCCAATGGCGCACACACACACACACACACACACACACACACACACACACACGGCCCGCTGTGGTGGCATCTTGGCTTTCTGACAACAGTGTCCCAGACTCAGCTCCCTCCACGACAGACTCGCTGCCTCCCTGCTGCCGCACAGTGGGGAGAGAGGAGAGGAGCGTTTCCTGTTTCCCTTGACAAGAGCGTCCAAGCTCAGGGGACAGCAGAGAGCAGAGCGGTTACTTAATTTCCAAAGGTGAAAAGTTTAAGCTGACATTGCCAATGCGGCTGGTTTTCAGCCTTGCTTTCACGAGGAAGCTCATCAGTCGCATTTGTTCCTTCCCCGCGAGCTCCGACACTCCATTGTTCATTACACCAAATACATCCAGATTATGATGAGGCCCCGCGTTTAAGTCTTTGTTTTCTTTTACCAGTTGTGATCTTTGGTTCAAGCGCCCTGGAATGAAGTCTACAGGTGCAAACATCTTCCTCACCACCGGCACTCATTAATAGAGAAAGAAATCTCAATTGCCCCTCAAGGGAACATGCTGGGATGTGCTACCACGGCAGAGCTGAGTGTTGCAGCAGAGGTGGTGAGCACAAAGCTTTACTGTCCAGCTGTCTATGAGAGGTTCGCTGACCTCTAAACCCCTCTTTGTGCGCACGCATATCCAGCCGTACGGGCACCGCTGAAAACTGTTTGGCCGCATTGAATTGCCTTCGCACCTTCGTTGTCAATCAGCTGATTGCATGTCGGGTTGTGTCTACACTCGCCTCTCCCCTGTTGATCTGTGCATCTGTTAGAGACTCAAGACCACAGAATCTTAATTACTGCAGCTTTAGAGGACATTGGGAAATGGAAGTGAATCCTCCAAGTTTGTTCTTCTTTTTCAAAATTATTTTGGCTGTCCTGGGGCATTTCCATATCCATATAATTTTTTAAAATATATTTTATTGATTTTTTACAGAGAGGAAGGGAGAGGGATAGAGAGTTAGAAACATCGATGAGAGAGAAACATCGATCAGCTGCCTCCTGCACACCTTCTACTGGGGATGTGCCCACAACCAAGGTACATGCCCTTGACCTGAATCAAACCTAGGACGTTTCAGTCCGCCGGCTGGAGCTCTATCCACTGAGCCAAACCGGTTAGGGCTCCATATAATTTTTAGGATCCACTTGTCAATTTCTGCAAAAAGCCTGCCGGTACTTTGATAGATATTGCATTGAAGTTACAGCCCCACTGGGGGAAACAGCTTCCTTAGCAAACTTGTCTTCCATTTGTGGACATGAAATAGCTCTCCTCCATTCACTTAGTTCAGTGGTCGGCAAACTGCGGCTCACGAGCCGCATGCGGCTCTTTGGACCCTTGAGTGTGGCTCTCCCCCACCCCAACCCCACCCCCGCTCTCGTGTGGGTGCTGTGGCCAGGCAGGCGGGGCGTGATCCCCGGGGAATTCCATCCCAGGACCCACTTTGGGGTTCACTTTGGTCCAAGATGGGGGTCCTGGGTGAGCAGACCCTGAGAAGGAAGTGCAGGTGGAGGCGAGGGCAGGACTGGGAGGAGGCGGCCCTGCAGGGGCCCTGGCGCTGGGACGGCCTGCAGAGCAGCCTGAGCTGAAGCGAGGGGTCAGCCCGGTGTCCCCCCTCCCCGTATTCGTCAGTGAACGCGGCCTGCCCTGCAAAGAGGTGTGACCTTGGGCAGGCGGTTTCTTCAGCTGAGTTGGTCCCCAGGGCGTGCGGCTGTGCTGTCTTCCAGGCGCCGGCCGGGGAACCAGCTGTTGTGAGGCTGCGGTTTCAGGCAGCAGCTCGGGGCAGCATATTGGAGTGAGGGCTTTGCTAGGGTGCGAGGACGTCCTGGAACTGCACACACGGAGCCTGGACCCAGAGAACAGGTCCCTCCAGGGGGAGGGAGAGGGCTTTGGGCGGCAAGGGACCTGCGCGCATTTGCGATGGCCCTGGCCGGAGGGAACAGTGCAGACGAAGTTCAAAGCGAAGAGCAAGGAGAGCGGCGAGCATGTTGTAAAACTGAAGGAACAGTGAGTTCCTTCATCACAGTGCCTCATGGTGACAGTGAGTGTGCAGCACGAACAGCAGTAAGAATGGGCGGGGAGACGGAGCTGCGTTTAAGGTCTCACTCGGCGGGGGCGACGGCTAGGAACCGTTGATTCCAGAGCTGGGCGTCCAGAACACATTTTGTCATGTTTACAGTAACCGTTAAGCCATTAAAAGAACAGAAAAGAAAAAAAGAGTGTGGAACAGGTGGACAACAGACAAACACATCACAAACATAAGGGTGCAGAAGGGTTGAGTAAAGGATGAACCAAGAAATAACAGCTGGCCGCTGAACAACACAGAAACCTTGGTATAGCTATGCTAACAATGCCAGACAAAATACGCTTTGAGGGGAAAAGCACTCATAGAAGTAATGAGAGTCTCTGTGTAATGATAAATTATCAATTCACCTGGACAACTTGGCCTCAAAATTGGTAAAGCAAATATTGATTGAAGGACAAACACCCACAATCAGAATGGGAGGCTTTAACATGACGAGTAGTAACCGAAAGGCCCAGAAGGAGAGTGTTTGATCCATATGATGTTGGAAAGCAGGCCTGTGCGGCACATGGCCCTGTCCTCAGCCACGGACTCACTCTTCTCTGATGAGCCACCGTGGCGATTGCGGGATTGTGTTCCACACTTACTGAGAAACTTTCTTCTATTTAATTATCTTGCTTTTATGCATTTGCAAAAAGGAAAATATGAGAGAAATAAATTGAACACGTCAGAATTCTTTCTTTGGAATCTATTGGATATTCCTGCTTTTCCGTGTAGTACAGCCCTCCTGCCCCCAGGAGGCTGGGCCAGCGTCCCCGGCCGCCAGTGTCCACAGGGATGCCTTCTTCAGACGGCAGCTTCTCACCTTGTGCACTGCCTAATCTTCCCATTTTTAATTTGCATTTCAATGTTGTAAGGGTTCTTTTTCAAGTGAGCTTCACAACCCAGAACAAAGACACCAGATCAACACTCTCCTGTCCCGTCGCTTGACAATAATGATGGCATGAAAATGGATGGATATCTGGGAACAGGCGAACTTCTGCGTCAATGGTGAGCAAGTTTTTAACGTGTGAGCAGCACAGAGCTCCATTCCTCTGGAAATAACCTCCAACTCAGAATGCTTCCCACTAATAAGTCAATATATTGTTCTTAAAAAGGAAAGTTTGGTCACCAGGAAAGACCGAAAAAAATGATTCCTCTCCCCTCAAATAACAATGTAGCATATATAGACTTCCACTTGTCTCCCTACAGCACAGGGCGTCTGGGGCTGAAGCCTTTCACCCGGGAATGTCCGCTCCTGTAACGTGACTGCTGCTGGCTCAGAGGTGCCATCCCTGCACGTCCTTCCCTAACGCTTCCCACTGAGAGGCCTGGGAAAAGCACTCATAGAAGTAATGAGAGTCTCTGTATAATGATAAATTATCAATTTCCACACAAACGCATGGGACACACTCACACACGCGTACTCCCAGAAAGGACCCTTTCTGTGGGGTGGGTAAGCTGTGAGGCTTGTTGTGGAGGTGTGTACAGGGTTCATAGGCGCTGGGAAACACCAGCCACCCACTCCTTTCCTCCAAAGCCTGAAATCCAATTGCAACCAGGGGCCTCCACGTCCCCGGCACCAGGCTGCGCTGCGGGGCGGCGAGCGGAGATGAAGTCCTCCCACCTGGTGCTCCGGGGGAGGACAATGAGATCACCCAGCCAGCCTGACGCCCTGGGAAGGAAGCAATGTGCTCCGCCTGGGGCACCCGGGCCGAACCTCAGCGCACATCAGGGTCCGGAAACCCGCTGGCACCGACCGAGTGAGCTGTCTCACATGCGCATCCAGAGCCGGGCGCCTTTTGCTGCTGGGCGACCAACGGCCAAACTCCTGGGCCGCTCGTGCAAGGCCTGCCTGTCCCTCTCCTGGGGCAGGACCTTCACTGCTCTGGGCAGTTTAACACTAGAGCGTCTTTGTCATTACGCTTTGCAAACTCTGGAGTACTTGGAACAATCTAAGCGGGAAGTTCCTGCTGCTGTTTTAGAATTCATCCATCAACCTGGAATTATTTCTTTTGAAAATACTGGCATGGTCTTGACGCTAACGTAGGAGATGCCCAGAGGCTCGCGGTGTCAGTGAGGCTGGCCTCCAGCAGGAGTGGCTGGTGCCCGTGCAGAGGGTAATTCCTGCCCAATGCCAGGGCTGGGGGAGCTTGACGCCAAATGGCTTTCAGGGCCAGGCAGAGGCGGCACCGCGGCAGCGCTGCCAGATCCAGTTCCAGTGCCAAAGTGAACCTGGAGCCAGGAGGTGAGCGTGAGGTGGAGGCGGAGCGAAGCCCCTGCCGCCAGCTCCCAGCCCGGTCATGTTCTCCTGGGAGCCGGCTCCAGCAGCACAGTGGCTTTCACCTGGCCTGCCGCCTGAGGCGCCACCTCTCCGGTACCCCCTCCCCCACGCCGACCCCTTTTCTACTGCCAGCACCCCACCCGGCCCGCCCCGTCTCCCTCCTGCCTGGGCAGCCCCAGGACGTGTTTTCATTTGTGAGCAGACACCTAGGACTCAGATTGCTCTGATATGTGGTGAATTCACATTATATTTGCAAAGGAGCTGTGCTACGTTTTCAAATGTGGCTTCATTAGTTACATTTCTACCGACAGGCAAAGGCCTCAGAAGTTCACGTCTTCATGAACCATGTTATTGGTTCTCACTTCAAGCCTGGGAAGCACTATCGAACAGCGGTGTTGATTGTCATTTCCCTAGTGCTCAGTGGTGCTGAGCATCTCATATCTACCTCGTATTTTTCTTTTCTTTCTTCTTCTTCTTTTTTACAGCCACTGCCTTCAAGTCCCCCTGCTGGGCCTCCCGCCACTGCTACAGTCCAGGTTTGGTGGGTGTCCCAGGGCCTCAGGAAGAGGAAGATTGGGTTCAGAGAGCATGTTCTGCACCCCAAGACCATTAGGCACAGACTAGGGTCCTGGCCACTCACCTACCCAGAATCCAGAGCCCAGCCACCAAGACCTGCCTCTGCCAGGCGCCACCTGTTGGCTGAGCTCAGGGGCAGTGCAGGCTGGCTCCGGGGCGGAGAGGCCTGGCATGGGTGGGGAGGGGCGGGAGACCACTATCTTGCAACTCGGGTCACCGCTCCCATACACCGGCCCAGCTCCAAGGGCGCTAGTACGGCCTGAAGCATTCTTTGTCCGGTGGTTGTCAGAAGCCCGAGTGAGCTGCTAACGAAGGTAAGGAAGTCGCACCAGCATCGCCTGTGTCAACGGGGAGGAGGGGCTGCTGCCAGGCTCCAACCGAGTCCTGGTTCCAGGCGGAGCGGTGTCTGCTGAGGCTTCGGAAGACTCGGTCTGGTCCTGGTGTTCGATGAAGTGGTGACTGAGGGAAGTGCCTGCTCGGAGGAAAGTCCTGGACAGGCCTGGGAAACCATGGGAGCCCCGAGGCCGCCGTGCCTGTAACAGGCAGATTCCACAGGACAATTTTATCTGGGGGTCCCCCATGTTCCGTTGGCCTCATATGGCCCATTCCGTGGTCTCTTCAAGGAGTGAGTTTTCTGAACAGTTTTCTGTGCTGTGTAGAGAACACAGGCTGAGTGTGATTGCAGCCAAAGCTTGATGTTCACGCGAGTGGTCCGGGTGATACCACAGGCCTCTTGTTCTCATCACTTTAAAAGCACAGGATGCATATGAGATGCTCAGCATCACTGACCATTAGGGAAAGGCAGATCCAAGCTGCAGGGAGGTGCTCCTTACAGACTGCAATGGCTGGGGGTGAACGTGGGTGCTAATGACAGTTGTTCATGAAAATGTGAAAATATAAGTGCCCTTATACATAGTTGGAACAATTTTAACCAATGAATCCAGATTAAAATCTTTTTTTTAAATATATTTTATTGATTTTTTACAGAGAAGAAGGGAGAGAGATAGAGAGTTAGAAACATCGATGAGAGAGAAACATCGATCAGCTGCCTCCTGCACATCTCCCACTGGGGATGTGCCCGCAACCCAGGTACATGCCCTTGACCAGAATCGAACCTGGGACCTTTCAGTCCGCAGGCCGACGCTCTATCCACTGAGCCAAACCGGTTTCGGCCAGATTAAAATCTTAAGACACTTCCTTTAAAAATCTAAGGTAAATTTACAATATATCTCAGCAATTCCAGTCTTAGGTTTCTACTCAAGAAATGAAAACACAAAAAATAAAGAAGCTTTCACACAACTGCCCTTAGCATATGCAGAAATGCTTTGTTTAGTTCTGCATCAAGGTGATGCTGACCTCCCCAAATGCAAGAATTCCCTCTTCCTCCAGGAAGCACCCTAGCTGTGCCTTCCCCTCAGGCAGAAGGAGAATCTCTTTCGTGCTTCTTCAGCGAAGTTCTGCAGAAGATAACTCTTCTCTCTAAAATGTCATTTTTATTTTTGAAGGATGACCGTCCTATCAGTCAAGGTTTAACCAGAGAAACAGAGCCAGTCCTTTCAGAAGCTTCCCTCCTTCCTGGTCCTCATCAACAGGAGGAGATTGAGAGTGAAGGGACCCCCATCAGCAGAGGAGGTTATGCCTAACTTAGTGATGCTCAGTCTTCCCACATCCCCACATCCAAAAAATCAATTCACTTCAGTGTTTTCTCCGAGATTTCTGTTCCTTTGTATTCATTACTAAGTTGTTCCTCACTCCTGGGTTGGTCTCTGGGGATGCTAGCCTCGGCCTCCCAAAGTTAGTCCTCATTTTAAATATTCTGTTAGTGTAGCTTGCTCTCCTTCTAAGCCATCCTGGCTAGTCTAACAGTCTAGCAAACATACAATAAACCTTTATCACTTACACAGGGTTTCAGACCTGGACGCAATGTGAAATCTTAACCAGATAATGCTTACCAGTTTTGCCTACTGAATTATTGAAATGAGGAGAGGTAAAAAGTATGATGCCATATTGTTATATTCATAAAGAATCCTAGAAAGGGGGGCCCTAAAGGTTTGAAAAACAAATTGGGGTATAAATTCCCTCATAGTACAGTACTCAGAGGCCAAGGTCCTCCCAGGTGAAATACCTGGCCATCTCATTTCTTAGCATGGTATTCAGTGCAAGGTGGGGAGCACCACCTTTGGATACAAAAGTCAATAATAAACCCAGAACTTCCTTTCAATATATAGGTTCCACATCCTTACAAAAGAATTCTCATAAACTTTCTTACATGAGCCCCAAACTCTTCCTTTAACAGAAGAAGGGGTGTCATTTCTTTGATTTGAAAAGATCCATAACTTTCTCTTTTCCCATGGAAGGCTGCAAAGCAAGAAACAGCTGCCCATTGGACTTGGCAATCTTTTTTGGATATGACACCAAAAGCAAAGGCAATGAAAGTAAAAATAAATCAGTGGGGATAACCAAGACAGAAAGTGGAGACTGCATAGAGACTGGTAGCAAGGGCAGAGGCACAAAAGGGCTGGCTGGGCTCACACAGGCAGCAGCTGAAGTTCAGGAGGGATATCTCAGCCGTGGGGGGATGCAACTGAGACCTCTGAGGTATAATCCCCAAGCTGCCCTTCCAGAAGAGAGCATTATATCTGAGAAAGGTACCCACATAACATCTGGTTGTGAAAAACAACAGGATTACTGTCTACCAGGGAAAGATGGCTGGAAATGCAGGCACCCTCTTAAAGGGCCAACACAACATTTTGAATGCAGCCACTCATTTTGGGCTCTGGCAGAAGAAGGGAAGAGTGGACTGGAGCTGTGTGAGCAGAAGCCAGGGTTGGGAGCCCTGGGTTCAGAGCTCAGAAGGCAGATACCCCAGTTTCCTGTACTGAGTCATTCCCTCATGCTGCAGAGGTCATCTTTCTCAGGCAGACCTTTGCTATCCTGCCATTTTTGCCTGGGGAGAAGACAAGTGACCCACACTATTGGAAAACCCCTTGCCCTACCCTGTGGAGTTTCTGAGGCTCATTAAGAGACTGAGAATAACAATTAGCCTCCAGGCAGAAACAATTGTTCACCCTGTTGGAGAACCTCTCACCCACCTGTAGACAATTGCTTGAGGACAATCAGACTGAATCCAATCAGTCTGCAGGTAGAGGCAGTTCTCTAGAGGTTTTGAGTCTTTGCCTGGTCTAATTAGTCAGACAACAGTTTGGATCCCCACCACAGACACTAACCGAGACTGCACAGCAACGCAAAAGCTAGTGGGACCCCAAGCACCTACAGCTGACACCTGCAGGACCAGCTCCATGGGGGAAGGAAGTAAGCTCAGAACAGGGTCAACCAAGGTGTGAGACTCAAGGCAGATCCTCTCTCTGGGCTAAGGAGACCCTGACCACTGGACAGCTGGCAGGAAGACATTGGGGTTGAACCTCATTGGCAGCTAGTTGGAAGGGAGATCCCTCCCACAAACCAGCCATCAACAATCAACTCCCAATTACAACAGGAGATTCCAAACAATGCACACTAGGGGCATTCCTAGAGCATCCAGCTCAGGTGAACAAAGAGACTACCCCACTGGACCCCTCAAGACACTTTCTACATAAGGCTATGCCACAAAGACTGGGCGGCATAGCAGTTCTATCTAATACATAGAAGCAAATACAAAGAAACAACTAAAATGGGGAGACAAAGAAACAACCCCAAGTGAGAGAAAACTAGAAATCTCCAGAAAAAGAACAAAATGAGATGGAGGCAAGCAACCCATCAGACCTAGAGTTCAAAGCAATGGTTATAAAGATGCTTAAGAAACTTAGTGCAAAGTAAAACAGCAGAAAAGGGAAATACGGGCCATTAACAAGAACCAGAGAGAAATGAAGAATGATATATCTGACATGAAGAACACACTGGAAGAGTTTAAAAGTAGATTGGATGGAGGAGATCCCATCATGGTGGTCAGCAGGACAGCAATGAGGGAGAAAGTGTGAGTGAGTAAAGGAGAGAGAGGGGAGTGTGTGGACATGTGTTGTGTGTGGGGGGGTGAGTGAGGGACAGTTAGATCATGCAGGAGTCTTGGAGACTGGTGGATAGGGCTCTCCTGGAAGGGGAGCCTCTGCTACCGCCACAGGCACTACCAGGCCTGCACAGCACATTGTGGAGCGCATGACATCTTGAAGGGGGGAGCAGTGGAGGCCAGAAGCACAGCCACACCAACAACCAGACTGCCCTCGGACACCACCTGGAACCCACGCAGTGAGCCGCTGGCCAGCTACCCCTGCAGTGAGTGGTCCCCTACCTCACTGCCAGCTCCCAGACATCCATAGTGATGGCTAGCCAGAGATACCTCCCACATTGCACCTCCCTGCCTGGGCTCCACACCTGGACCCTGCATGGCCAGAACCCACACTTCAGGACCCTGCACACCCTAACCCCCGTGCCCGGAAACCACACACCCAGACCCCATGCTGTGAGTGCAAGCCAGAAGGACCCCCCACCTCTCCCTGCTCAGGCTCCAGGACCATACTGAGGGGTGTAAGCCAGGGACACCCATCCTGGCGCCCCACCCAGTCCCCGAGACCATGCTAATGGGAGAGGCAGAGGGTCTTATGGTGCCATGATGTTGCGGGCACTGGGACCGTGCAGTGAATTGCATGCCCGAGGGCTCTGGGACCTCATAGGGAGTCACACACCATAGGAAGTGTGCACATGCCCCATCAACCCTGAGCACCTGCAGCAGACAATTGAAGAACCAGATCTGTGAGGGAAAGGGATACAACTCAAAGCAGAGACAATGAAGTCATGAGACTCAAGGCAGATGCAGCTTCTGGGCTAAGGAGACCTGGACCATTGGACTGTGAGGGGCTTCAACTTCTCAGATCTCAAGCAGGTTGCTCAGGACCAGAAAGTGACAGCAACTCACACTACATAGAAACAAATACAGAGACAGCAAAAATGGGGAGACCAAAAAACAATCCCCAAAGGAAAGAAAAGGAGGAATTGCCAGAAAAGGAAATAAATGAAATGGAGCAAGTAATTTGTCAGAGAAAGAATTTAGAGTAATGATGGTAAGGATGCTCAGGTGTCTGGATGAGAAATTCACCAACGTGTAAAAATCAAGAGGAAATGAAGAATGATAAAGCTGCAATAAAGAGCACAATGGAAGGTTTCAACAGTAGACTAGAAGAAGCTGAGGACTGATTCAGCAAATTAGAAGACGGGAGAAATAAAAACCCAATCTGAACAGCAATTGGAAAAAAATTAAAAAGCAGGAGGAGAGTTTAAGGGAGTTTTGGGACAACATGAAATGAAGCAACATCTGCATAATAGGGGTTCCAGAAGGAGTAGAAGCTGAGCAATGAATAGAAAACCTAGTTGAAGAAATAATGACAGGAAACTTGCCTGACCTAGGGGGTAAAAAGTCACAGAAGCACAGAGAGTCCCAAATAAGATGAACCCAAAAAGACCCACACCAAGACATGTTGTAATTACAATGGCAAATGTTCACGACAAAAAAAGACTCTTAAGGGCTGCAAGAGAGAGACAGGAAGTTACCTACAAGGGATCTCCCATTAGACTATCAAATGATTTCTCAGTAGAAACATAGCAGGCCAGAAGGGAATGGAATGAAATATAAAAAATAATAAAAAGCAAGGAACTAGATCTAAGAATACTCTATCCAGCAAGGCTATCACTCAAAACTGAAGGTGAAATCAGGAGCTTCACAGACAAAACAGGCTAAGGGAGTTTATTACAACCAAATCAGCAATGCAAGGAATCCTAAAGGGACTTGTGTAAGAAGTAGTAATAGAAAGAGAAGGAGAAACACAGACATAAAGGATAAAAATGGCAACAAACAAAACCTATCTGCACTAATAAAAGACAAAGATGCTAATTGACTGTACCATTGCTATGCCCAAAGCCACGCCCACCAGCCAATCAGAGCAACTATATGCAAATTAACCCAACCAAGATAGCGGCTGGCAGCCACAGAGCTGGAGCAAGCAGGAGGCTTGGTTGGTCAGGCAATGGAGGAAGCCAAGCTTCCTGCCAGCCCTGAGCTGGCTGTGGCCTCCATTAAAGGCAACAAAGTTTCAATTATTGAAGATAAACAAATCCCAGATACCTGCTTCCAACCAGCCTCCACTGGGAGCTTGGGTGGCTGGAGGTTGTGGCCAGCCTGCAAACAGCCATCAGCCCCTCACCCAGGCTAGCCAGGCACCCCAGTGGGGACCCACACCCTGAAGGGACTGTAGCCAGCCTGCAAACAGCCATCAGCCCCTCACCCAGGCTGGCCACACCCTCATGGAGTGAGGGTCCCCTCTGGGGGGCTCTGCCAGCCTGAAAATGGCCCTCAGCCCCTCACCCAGACTGGCCAGGCACCCTAGCAGGACCCCCCACCCTGAAGGGGCTGGGGCCAGCCTGCAAACAGCCCTCAGCCCCTCACCCAGGATGGCCAGGCACCCCAGTGGGAACCCCCACACTATAGGGGCTGTGGCCAGACTGCAAACAGCCATCAGCCCCTCACCCAGGCTGGCCAGGCACCCCAGGGGGACCTCTACCCTGAAGGGACTGTGATCAGCCTGCAAACAGTCATCAGCCACTCACCCAAGCTGGCCAGGCACTCCTATATAATAAAAGGGTAATATGCAAATTGACCCTAACAGCAGAACCACTGGGAATGACTAGTCACTATGACACACACTGACCACCAGGGGGAAGATGCTCAATGCAGGAACTGCCCTCTGGTGCTCAGTGTGCTCCCACAGGGGGAGCTCTGCTCAGCCACAAGCCAGGCTGATGGCTGCCAGTACAGCAGTGGTGGTGGGAGCCTCTCCCACCTCCTCAGCAGCACTAAGGTTGTCAAACTGCAGCTTAGGCCTGCTCCCTGGCTGCAAGTGGACATCCCCTGAGGGCTCCCGGGCTGCCAGAGGGATGTCTGACTGCCAGCTTAGGCCCAATTCCCCAGGGAGCGGGCCTAAGCCAGCAGGTGGTCATCCCCTGAGAGGTCCCAGACTGTGAGAGGGCACAAGCCGGACTGAGGGACCCCCTCAAGTGCACAAATTTTTGTGCACCAGGCCTCTAGTCAATAATAACCTTAAATATAAATGGATTAAATGCCCCAATCAAAAGATACAAGGTGTCTGAATAAGAAAACATGACCCATGTATTTGCTATATACAAGAGACCCACCTCAGAACAAAGGACTCACACAGATTGAAAGTGAATGGATGGAAAATAATTTTTCAGGCAAATAGAAATGGAAAGAAAAAAAAAGCTGGGTTAGCAATACTTATATCTGACAAAAAAGACCTCAAAGTAAAGGCCATAACAAGAGGTAAGGAAGGCCACTTCATAATACTAAAGAAATTGATACAATAAGAGGATATAACTCTAATAAACATATGTACCCAATACAGGAGCACCCAAATACATAAAAATACTTTTGGAAGATATCAAGGGAGAGATCAACAGCAACACAATCATAGTAGGGGACTTTAATACCCATTGACATCACTGGATAAATCTTCTAGACAAAAAGACCAACAAAGAAACAGCTATCCTAAGCGACTCACTAGATCAGATGGAATTAACTGACATCTTTAGAACATTTTACCCCAAAGCTACGGAATATAGATTCTTCTCAAGTGCACATGGAACATTTTCAAAGATAGACCACACATTAGGACACAGGCTAAATCTGTACAAATTCAAGAAAATTGAAATCATATCAAACATCTTCTCAATTCACAATGACATAAAATTACAAATCAACTACAGTAAAAACAATCAAACACTTGAAGGCTAAACAGCATGCTGTTAAACAATGAATGGTTACCAAAGAGATTGAAGAAGAAATAAAAATACATCCTGGAAACAAATGACAATGAAAACACAACAATACAAAATCTATGGGACACAGTGAAAGCAGTCCTGGGAGGGAAGTCCATAGGACTATAGGCCTACCTCAAAAAGAATAAGAAAAACTAGTAGTAAGTTATCTAACCCTACAACTTAAAGGATTAGAAAGAGAGTAACAAGAAAAGCCCAGAGTAAGTAGAAGGAAGGAAATAGTAAAGATCAGAGCAGAAATAAATGACATAGACACCAGAAAAAAAACACACACAAAAGATCAATACAACCAAGAACTGGTTCTTTGAAAAGATAAATAAGATTGATGAACCGTCCTAGCCGGTTTGGCTCAGTGGATAGAGCGTCGGCCTTCGAATTGAAAGGTCCCAGGTTCGATTCTGGTTAAGGTCACATGCCCGGGGTGTGGGCTTGATCCCCAGTAGGGGACTTACAGGAGGCAGCAAATCCATAATTCTCTCTCATTGTGGATGTTTCTGTCTCTCCCTCCCTCTTCTTTTCTCTAAAATTAATAAAATTATATTTTAAAAAAAGATTGATGAACCTATAGCCAGGCTCAACAAGAAGCAAAGAGAGAAGACCCAAATTAAAAAGAAATCAGAAATGAAAGAGGTAAAGTAACTACCCCCCGCCCCCCCCCCCACACACACACACAGAAATACAAAGGATTGTAAAAAAAAAAAAAAAATACCATGAACAACTCTATTCCCACAAACTGGACATCCTAGATGAAATTAACATATTCCTAGAAAAATGCAATCTTCCAAAACTCAATCAGGAAGAATCAGAAAACCTGAATATGCTGATAACTACTGATGAAATTGAAGCAATAATAAAAAAATAAAAATAAAATAAAAAAAACTTCCAGCAAAGAAAATCCCTGGTCCAGATGGCTTCACAGGGAGTTTTACCAAACATTCAAAGAAGAACTAAAACCTATCCCCCCACCCACCAACTATTCCAAAAATATTCAAGAGGAAGGAACACTTCCAAGCACTTTCTATGAATCCAGCATCATCCTAATCCCAAAACCAGATGAAGACACTACAAAGAAAGAGAATTAAAAAAGCTGGGTTAGCAGTACTTATATCTGACAATTAGGCCAATATTCCTAATGAACAAAGACGCTAAAACCCTCAACAAAATATTATCAAATCGCATCCAGCAATACATTAAAAAGATCATACATCATGACCAAGTAGGATTCATTCCAAGGATGCAAGTGTAGTACAATATTCGCAAATCAATAATATGACACATCACATAAACAAATTGAAAGATAAAAATCACACAATCGTATCAATTGATGCAGAAGACACATTCTACAAAAATCAAACACACATCTATATATATAAAAGCCTAAGCGACCATTATGCTTGGACAACCAGAACTGGATGACCAGCTGGTAGCTATGATGTGCATTGACCACCAGAGGGCAGACACTCCATGCAGGAGCTGCCCCCTGGAGGTCAGTGTGCTCCCACAGCCAACCTTCTGCAGCCGGCCAACTTCCCCTCCACCAGCCAACCTCCCCTCGGCTGGCCCCGATCTAGGACTCGGTGAGACGTCCCAATCAGCCCTGATCGCCAGCCAGGCTGAGGGACCCCACCGGTGCACAAATTTGTGCACTGGGCCTCTAGTTTTTTATAAAAAACTCTAAGCAAAGTGGGAATAAAGGGATCATACCTCAACATAATAAAAGCTTTATATGACAAACCTAAAGCCATCATCATGCTCAATAGGAAAATACTAAAAACATTTTCTCTTAGAAGAGGAACAAAACAGGGTGCCCACTTTCACCACTCCTGTTTGACATAGTACTGGAAGTGCTAGCCATAGTGATTCAGACAAGAAGAAGAAATAAAAGGCATCAAATTGGAAAAGAAGTAAAACTGTCATTATTCACAGATGACATGATATTGTACATATAAAAACCCTAAACATTCCATCAAAAAACTACGAGGTTTAATAAATGAATTTGACAATGTAGCAGAATACAAAATCAACACCCAGAAATCTATGTTATTTTTATACACCAATAATGAACTCACTGAAAGAGAAACTTAAAAAAACACAATCCCATTTACCATTGCAACAAAAAAATTAAGAGACCTAGAAATAAACTTAACTAAGGAGGTAAAAGACCTGTACTCAGAAAACTACAGGACATTGCAAAAAGAGATAGAAGATATAAACAAGTGGAATAACATACCATGTTCAAGGATTGGTAGAATCAATATCATTAAAATGTTCAAACTACCCAAATCAATCTATAGATTCAATGCAATCCCCATTAAATACTAATGGAATATTTCACAGACCTAGAACAAACTCTCCAAAAATTTATATGGAATTTTTAAAAGACCCTGCATAGCCGCAGCAATCCTAAGAAAGAAGAACAAAGTTGGAGGCATCGCAATACCATATATCAAGTTATAATACAAAGCCACTGTTCTCAGAGCAGCCTGGTATTGGCACAAGAACAGACATATGGACCAATGAAACAGAACAGAGAACCCAGAAATTGACCCAAGCCATTATGCTCAATTAATATTTGCCAAAGGAGGCGAGAACATACAATGGAGTCAAGACAGTCTCTCCAATAAATGGTGTTAGGGAAATTAGACAGATACATGCAAAAAACATGAAACTAGATCACCAACTTACACCATACACAAAAATAAGCTCAAAATGGATAAAAGACAAATGTTAGATGGGAAGCCATAAAAATCTTAGAAGAATCCATAGGCAGCAAAATATCACACATATCTTATAGCAATATGTTTACCAATACATCTCCTAGGACAATGAAAATATGGAGAAAATAAATACATGGGACTACATCAAAATAAAAAAACTTCTGCACAGCAAAAGAAACCATCAACAAAATAACAAGAGAGCCCACTGCATGGGAGAACATATTTGCTAATGTTACCTCTGATAAGGGTTTAATTTTCAAAATTTATAGGAAATTCATGCAACTTAACAAAATGAAGATAAACAATCCAATCAAAAAATGTGCAAAGGACCTAAATAAACACTTTTCGAAAGTGAATATACAGAAGGCCAAGAGGCATATGAAAAAATGTTCAAAGTCTCCTGTCATTCGGGAGATTCAAATCAAAACAAAAATGAGGTACCACCTCACACCTGTCAGACTGGCTATCATCAACAAATCAACAAAGGACAAGTGCTGGTGAGGATGTGGAGAAAAGGGAAACATACACTGCTGGTGGGAATGCAGACTGGTGCAGCCACTGTGGATTACAGCATGGCGTTTCCTCAAAAAATTAAAAATGGAACTCCCATCTGACCCAGAAATCCTACTTGTAGAAATATATCCCAAGAAATCAGAAACACCAATCAGAAAAAATATATGTAACCTTATGTTCATAGCAGCGCAATTTACAATAGCTAAGATTTGGAAACAGCCTAAGTGCCCATCAGCATATGAGTGGATTAAAAAATAGTGGTACATTTATGGTACATTTACACAATGGAATACTACGCTGCTGTAAAAAAGAAACAACTCTTACCATTTGCAACAGCATGGTTGGACCTGGAAAGCATTATGCTAAGCCAGTGGTTCTCAACCTTCTGGCCCTTTAAATATAGTTCCTCATGTTGTGACCCAACCATAAAATTATTTTCGTTGCTACTTCATAAGTGTAATGTTGCTACTGTTATGAATTGTAATGTAAATATCTGATATGCAGGATGGTCTTAGGCGACCCCTGTGAAAGGGTCATTCGACCACCAAAGGGGCTGTGACCCACAGGTTGAGAACCGCTGTTAAGCAAAATAAGCCAGTCAGAGAAAGGTAACTATCACATGATCTCACTCATTTGTGGAATATAATGAACAACATAAACTGATGAATAAAAATAGATCCAGAGACATAGAAACATCAAACAGACCATCAAACCTCAGAGGGAAGGCATAGGAGGATGGGTGGAGGTGGGGGGTTAAGAGATCAACCAAAGAACTTATATGCATATAAGCATATCCAATAGACACAGACAATAGTGGGGGTGAATGCCTGAGCTGGGGCATGGGAACGTGCTGGGACAGGACAATGGGGTAAAGGGAGACATATGTAATACTTGCGCCAATAAAGAATTTTAAAAAATAAATAATATAATAAAACCCAATTGTAATAGTTGTTTACAACTATTACTATTTTTTTTAAGTAGATTGGATGAAGCAGAGGACCAAATCAGTGATGTGGAAGACATGGTAGAAATAAATACCCAATTAGTGCAGCAAATAGAAAAAAGAATTAAAAAGCAGGAAGATACCTTAAGGGACAACATGAAACATAACAGAATCCACATTACAGAAATACCATAAGGAGAAGAAGATGAGAAAGGAACAGAGAACCTGCTTAAAAAAAAATAATGACAGAAAACTTCCCTAACCTGGTGAAGGAAAATGTCACAAGTTCAGGAGGCACAGAGAGTCCCAATTACGATGAACCCAAAGAGACCTCAAGCTAGACATATCATAATTAAAATAGCAAACGTTAAAGACAAAGGAAGAATCTTAAAGGGAGAGAGAGAGAGAGAGAGAGAGAGAGAGAGAGAGAGAGAGAGAGAATGAATTAAATACAAAGAAGTTTCCATTAGAATGTAAGCTGACTTCTCAAGAGAAACACTTCAGGCCAGAAGGTAGTGGCATGAAGTACTCAAAGTAATGAAAAGCAAGGATCTAAATCCAAGACTACTGTATCCAGAAAGGCTATCATTTAAAACTGAAGGTGAGCCTGGCGGCATTGTTCAGTGGTTGAGCATTGACCTATGAATCAGGAGGTCATGCTTTCATTCCTGGTCAGGCACATGCCCGGGTTACAGGCTCGATCCCCAGTGTGGAGTGTGCAGGAGGCAGCTGATCAATGATTCTCTCTCATCGTTAATGTTCCTATCTCTCTCTCCCTCTTCCTTCCTCTCTGAAATAAATAAAAATATTTTAAAATGAAATAAAATAAAATTGAAGGTGAAATTAAAGCCTTCCAGGCAAAAAAAAAAAAAAAAAAGTTAAAGGAGTACACTACCACCAAACCAGCAATGCAAGAAATGTTAAAGCAGTCCTGAGAGGGAAGTTCATAGCACTACAGGCCTGCCTCAAAAAAAAAAATTATAATAAACTCTTTAACCCTACAACTAAATGAATTAGAAAGGAACAGCAAGAAAAGCCCAGAGGAAGTGGAAGGAAGGAAATAATAAAGATCAGAGCAGAAATAAATGACATAGAGGCTAAAAAAAAAATAAAATCAGCACAAAAGATCAATAAATCCAAGAGCTGGTTCTTTGAAAAGATAAACAAGATTGATGAACCCCTAGCCAGACGCATCAAGAAACAAAAAGAGAGGACTCAAATAAATAAAATCAGAAATGAAAGAAGCTGCCCTAACCTATTTGGCTCAGTGGATAGAGCGTCAGCCTGTGGACTGAAGGATCCCAGGTTCGATTCCGGTCAAGGGCATGTACCTTGGTTGCGGGCACATCCCCAGTAGGACATGTGCAGGAGGCAGCTGATCGATTTTTCTCTCTCATCGATGTTTCTAACTCTATCCCTCTCCCATCCTCTGTAAAAAAATCAATAAAATACATTTTTTAAAAAAGAAATGAAAGAAGCAATATAACAATGAACACTACAGAAATACAAAGAATTGCAATAAAATACTATGAACAACTACCTGGACAACCTGGGTGAAATGGACAAATTCCTGGGAACACACAATCTTCCAAAGCTTAATCAGGAAGAATCAGAAAACGTGAGTAAACCAATAAACAACAGATGGAATTGAAGCAGTAATTTAAAAACTTCCAGTAAACAAAAGTCTGGGACTGGATGGATTTACAGGTGAATTTTACCAAACTTTTAAAGAAGAACTAACAAACTATTCTCCTCAACTATTCCAAAAATCTCAAGAGGATGGAACACTTTCAAGTTCTTTGTATGAAGCCAGAATTATTCTAATTCCACAACCAGATAAAAACACTACAAAGAAATGAAATTATAGGCCAACATCCTTAATGAGCATAGATGCTAAAATCCTGAACAAAATATTAGCAAATTTGGTTCAGCAATATATTAAAAAGATCATGCACCATGATCAAATGGGATTTATTTAAGGGATGCAAGGTTGACACAATATTTGCAAATCAATAAATGTGATACATCACATAGACAAATTGAAAGATAAAAACCACATGATCATATCAATAGATGCAAGAAAAGCATTCAACAAAATCCAGCATCCTTTTTTGAAGTTCACTGCCCAGAGCTGACTGCGTAATAGTTACCAGCGCTATGTTGTTGCTGGGATTGAAAATCCCCCTATAGGCCAGACCCTGTTAACTACCAGGGACTGATCAGGTTATCTTAATCCTTGATCTCGTTCAGGGTGGAATCTGGGTGTGGCTGTGCTCCTTGCCTGGGGGCTGGGGGGAGGAGACTCACTCTCAGGAGCGGGTGGCTGCCCCAGTCCTGGCCTCAGGGGTGTCTCAGCACTCAATTCACTACCACCTCTCCCGGCTCCCCCTCTTTCCCCAGTCTCTCCCCAGATTCCACTCCTCAGCACACTCTCCCTCTCTTCAGCACAGGTGAGTGTCTGTATCCGAAATGTCCCATGAACAGGATTCAGTGTAAACAAACAAACAAATGCCGGCCGCGGAAACGGGGAAGGCTTGGTTTCTGTAAGCTTCTTCTCTTACCGGGACTGCATGGTCAGGTCAGCTCTTCAGGCTGCCCCCTTTAGGCTCAGTCCTCCGTGATCACAGAACCCAGCTCTCAATTTCCCTGGCGGCGCCAGGAATCCCGCGGTTCTCCTTTCCCCTGTCAGGGGCTGTGCCTGTCCCAAGGGACGCGGCTGTCTGCCACGCGGTCTCCCTCCGACTCTCTGGGCTCAGAGGTCAGGCAAACTTTCCTGCCCAAATCCCTGGGTTTTTTTTACCTTTCCAGGGGAGTTCTGCTCTTCCCGGCTGCAAACCCTCTCACCAGCTGAGCAATTTCGCCAATTCGGTGTGAGTGTTACTAGCTTCAGCTTCCATTTGCTCCGGGACACGACCTGGGACACGTCTGCCTATATCGCCGCCATCTTGGTTCTCCCAGCATCCTTTTTTGATAAAAATTCTCAGTAAAGTGGGAATAGAGGGATCACACTTCAACATAATAAAGGCCATATGTGACAACCTATAGCCAACATAATACTAAATGGCAAAAGTGAAAAGTGTTTCTCCTAAGAACAGGAGCAAGACAAGGATGTCTGCTTTCACCATGCTCATTCAACATAGCACTGGAAGTTCCAGCCACAGTGATCAGACAAAAAGAAGATATAAAAGGCATCCAAATTGGAAAGGAGGAAATAAAACTGTCATTATTCCCAGATGACATGATATTATACATAGAAAACTCTAAAGACTCCACCAGGAAACTACTAGACTTAATAAATGAATTCGGCCAGGTGGCAGGATAGAAAATCAACATTTACAAACTTATGGCATTTTTATACACCAATAATGAAGTCTCAGAAAGAGAAACTAAAAAAGTAATCCCGTTTACTATTGCAACAACAACAAAAAGAAGATACCTAGGAATAAATGTAACCAAGGTGGTAAAAGACCTGTACTCAGAAAACTCTAGGACATTGAAAAAAGAAATAGAGGAAGACATAAACAAGTGGAAGAATATACCATGTTCATGATTGGAATAATTAAAATGTCTATACTACCCAAAGCAATCTACAGATTCAGTGCAATCCCTATGAAAATATCAATGGTATACTTCATAGAACTAGAACAAATACTCCAAAAATTTATATGGAACCATAAAAGACCCTGAATAGCAGCAGCAATCTAGAGAAAGAAGAATGAAGTAGGAGGAATCATAATACCAGATAAACTATACTACAAAGCCATTATAACCAAAACAGCCTGGTACTGGCACAAGATCAGGTATATAGACTAATGAATTAGAACAGAGATCCCAGAAATGGACCCACACCATTAAGGACAATTAATATTTGACAAAGGAGGCAAGAGCATACTATGGAGTAGACAGTCTTTTCAACAAATGGTGCTGGGAAAACTGGACAGACACATGCAAAAAGATGAAACTAGCCCACCAACTTACACCATATACAAGAATAAACTCAATAAACACTTAAATGTAAGCCATGAAACCATAAAAATCTTAGAGGAGAACATAGACAGTAAAATCTCAGACATCTCAGGTAGCAATATGTTTACAGATACATCTCCTAGGGTAAAGGAAACTAAGGAGAAAATAAACAAATGGGACTACATCAAAATTAAAAGCTTCTGCACAGCAAAAGAAACCAGCATCAAATTGAAAAGGGAACCCACTAAATGGGAGAACATATTTGCCAATGATACATACGATAAGGGGTTAATATCCAAAATATATAAAGTACTCATACAACTCAAGAAAATTAAGAAAAACAATCCAATGAAAAAATGGGCAGAACACCTGAATAGACATTTCTCCAAAAAGGACATACAAATGGCCGAGAGACATACGAAAAAATGCTCGAAGTCACTAATCATCAGAGAAATGCAAATCAAAACCAGAACTGAATATCACCTCACACCTGTCAGAATGCCTATCCTCAAGAAATCAACAAACAAGAGCTGATGAGGATGTGGGGAAAAGGGAACCCTAGTGCACTGCTGGTGGGAATGCAGACTGGTGCAGCCACTATGCAAAACAGTATGAAATTTCCTCTAAAACTTAAAAATAGAACTTCCATTTGACCCAGTGATCCTACTTCTGCGAATATATCCTAAAACCCCAAAAACACCAATCAGAAAGAATGTATGCACCCCTATGTTCATAGCAGTGTTATTTATAATAGCTAAGATATGGAAAACAGCCCAAGTGCCCATCAGTGGATGAGTGGATAAAAAAAACTGTGGGACATTTACACCATGGAATACTATGCAGCAGTAAAAGAGAGGGATCTCTTACCCTTTGGTACAGCATGGATGGACCTGGAAAATATCATGCTAAGTGAAATAAGCCAAACTGAGAAAGCCAAATATCACATGATCTCACTTATTTGTGGAATCTACTTGACAAAATAAATTGACCAACAAAATAAGACCTGAAGCAGGGAGGCATGGGACAGACCAACATACCTTGATGTGGAGTTGTGAGATAAACCAAAGAACTTACAAACTCATATTCATAGCCTATGGGCACGGGCAGTAAGGTAGTGAGAACTTCTAGGGAGATGGGTAGGACTGGGAGGAGGAGGGAAACATGGGTGAAATTGGAGATATCTGTAATACTATCAACAATAAAAATATATTTAAAATGAAATAAAAACACAAGTGGGACCACATTAAACCATAAGCTTCCACGTTGCAAAGGAAACCATCAACAAAGTGAAAAGGCAGCCTATGGAATAGGAGAAAATATTTGCAAACCATATACCTGGTAAGGGGCTAATAAATAAAACATAAAAGGAACTCATAACTCAATAGCAAAAACACACAAAAACCACCCACACAAATAATTCAATTAAAAAATAGATGAGTCCAGAATAGACATTTTTCCAAAGAAGCCTTTCCCATGGCTAACAGATACATGAAAAGATACTCACCATCACTAATCATCAGGGCAGTGTAAATCAAACCACAATGAGACATCACCTCACACCTGTTAACGTGGGTACCATCAAATAGACTAGAGGTCACAAGTGCTGGTGAGAATGTTAGCGAGAATGGAAAGCAAATGGAGGTTCCTTGAAGAGACAAAAATAGAACTCCCCTATGATCCATCACACCTACCCCTGGGTATATATTCTAAGGGTCGACCATGAGAAAGAAGGAAAACCTGCCATTTGAAGTAACATAGATAAACCTGGGTGGCATTACGAAATAAGCCAGACAGAGAGAGATGAATAACATGGGACTTCAAAAAAAAAAAAAAAAAAAAAAGGTCAAACTCATAGAAATAGAGTAGAATAGTGGCTGCCAGGGTGGGTGTGGGGGAAATGAGGAGATGTTGCTCAAAGGTTACAAATTTTCAATTATAAGATGAATAAGTTTGGGATATAATACACAACATGGCAACTATCCTATCTAATAAAAGAGTAATATGCAAATTAACCATCACTCTGACACAAAGATTGGGGCGCCCATAGCCACAAGATGGCGATGCCCAGTCCTCTCAGCCCCGCCAGAGTCCTCCAGTCCTGGGGGGGCGGCCGCTGAGAGCAGGGCCTGCTTGGCTGTTGCTGGGGTGACCCGGGAACAGCCAAGCGGGCCCTGCAAACAGCAGAGAACTACAAGGAGCAGGCCTAAGTCATCAGTAGGACATCCCCTGAGGGGTCCCAGATTGGACAGGGTGCAGGTCAGGCTGAGGGACCCCCTTCTCCCCCCCGAACATGAATTTCATGAACCGGGCCTCTAGTCCTATATAATAAAGAGCTAATATGCAAATGGTCATCATGCCCCAGGCCATAACACTGCAATGGCTCAGATACTCAATACTGGAGAGAGAGAAATGGGGACCAGCCAGGCACAAATGAGCTCACGAGAGAGGAATGGGGACCAGCCAGGCTATGTCCCGGGAGAGGGACAAGCCGCCTGCTCCATGGTCCCAGGTGCCAGCAGCTGTGCCTGCACCTGTGGCCTGGGAGAGGGACAAGCTGCATGCCCCATGGTCCCAGGCACTGGCAGCTGCGCCTGTGCCTACAGCCCGAGAGAGGGACAAACTGCATGCCCCGCAGTCCTGGGTGCCAGCAGCTGGGGCTGTGGCCCGGGAGAGGGATAAACCACCCACCCCATGGTCCCAGGTGCCAGCAGCTGTATCTGCACCTGCGGCCCAGGAGAGGGACAAGCCACCTGCCCCATGGTTCCAGGCACCAGCAGCTGTGTCTGCACCTGCAGCCCAGGAGAGGGACAAGCCACCTGCCCCATGGTTCCAGGCACCAGCAGCTGTGTCTGCACCTGCAGCCCAGGAGAGGGACAAGCCGCCCACTCCATGGTCCGGGGCGCCAGTGGCTGCACCTGCTCCTGTGGCCTGGGAGAGGGACAAGCCACCTGCCCTGCAGTCTTGGGCGCTAGCGGCTGTGCCTGCACCGGCAGCCTGGGTTCTGGGTGCCTGCAGCCGGCCAGAGGAGGGAATCCTTGGTCCCAGGTGCAGGGCGAGGCAGAGGTGGTTAGGGGTGATCAGGCCAGCAGGGGAGCAGTTAGGGGCGATCAGGCCAGTAGGGAGCAGTTAGGGGTGATCAGGCAGGCAGATGTGGTTAAAGGCAATCAGGCAGGCAGACAGTGGGGTCAGGGGTGATCAGGCAGGCAGGTGAGCAGTTAGGAGCCAGAGGTCCCGGATTGCAAGAGGCAGTTGGACATCCCCTGAGGGATCCTGGATTGAAGAGGGTGCAGGCTGGCCTGAGGGCCCCCCCATGCACAAATTTCATGCACCGAGCCTCTTGTCCTATCTAATAAGGCAGGAATATGCAAATTGACCGTCACTTCATCACAAAGATGACGGCACACATAGCCATAAGATGGCTGTGCCCAGTCCAATCAGCCCCACCAGGGGAACGGCAGGCAGGCAACGCAGCTGGACCCGCCCCCAGGAGTCCTCCAGTCCTTTCAGTCCCATCGGCGGCGAGCTGGCAAGCGGGCCCTGCAGAGAGCAGACAGCAGGGCCTGTTTGCAGGTCTCCACGACGACCGGGTGAGCAGGCAAGCAGCCCCGAAGAGAGCAGACAGCAGGGCCTGCTTGCAGGTCTCCCTGGTGACTGGGTGAGCAGGAAAGCAGCCCCACAGACAGCAGACAGCAGGGCCTGTTTGCGGGTTGCTGGGTCGCCACGGTGACCGGATGAGCCCACAAGCAGCCCCGAAGAGAGCAGACAGCAGGGCCCGCTTGCAGGTCACTGTGGCGACCGGGCGAGCAGGCTAGTGGGCCCTGCAGAGAGCAGACAGCAGGGCCTGTTTGCCTGTCACCATGGCATTGAGCAGGCAGGCCCTGCAGAGACCAGAGAACCATGGGGAGCGGGCCTAAACAATCAGTAGGACATCCCCTGAGGGCTCCCAGATTGGAGAGGGTGCAGGTTGGGCTGAGGAAGCCTTCCCCCCATACACCAATTTCGTGTACTGGGCGTCTAGTCTATATATATAAAAGCCTAAGCAACCGTTCAACTGTTCGACTATTTGACCGGTAGCTATGATGCGCACTGACCACCAGGAGGCAGACGCTCAATGAACAGGCATGGAAATGTGGAACAGACTGATGAATCTCAGAGGTAAGGGAGAGAGGGGAGGGTGGGAAGAGATTAACCAAAGATCTTATATGCATACTAGAGGCTCAGTGCACGAATTTGTGTGCCAGTGGGGTCCCTTAGCCTGGCCTGTGGGGATCAGGCCGTACCGGCCCAGTGCACGGATTAGTAGTTAATAATACAGAGGTACATTTTAATAGAACTCAAAGAAAAAATATCATGTCTTAGAATATCATGAAAGAAAATTGGCAGTGTCATAGGGATAGAAATATTTGGATACTATGTTTTTCCTATTTTAATTCTCCTTTAGCACAATTTTAAAAAAACGGATAGGTACATATTAATGAATAACTTCATTATGTTTGTGTATGTGTGCACTGGAAAATGCTTTTAATAAATTATGTTGTATTCATGTGTTTTTAAATAAGCAACATTAAACATCATCTAGCCGAAACCGGTTTAGCTCAGTGGATAGAGCGTTGGCTTGTGGACTGAAAGGTCCCAGGTTTGATTCCGGTCAAGGGCATGTACCTGGGTTGCGGGCACATCCCCAGTGGGAGATGTGCAGGAGGCGGCTGATCGATGTTTCTCTCTCATCGATGTTTCTAACTCTCTATCTCTCTCCCTTCCTCTCTGTAAAAAATCAATAAAATATATTAAAAAAATAAAAAAATAAACATCATCTAGTGCAGTGCTCATAAACTGTGGCTCGGCAAATCGTGGCTCGGGAGCCACACGTGGCTCTTTGGCCCCTTGAGTGTGGTTCTTCCACAAAATACCGACTTCTGCTCATGGGCCACGAAGTTTCAATCCCACTGTATGAGCGCGCCCGCACGTGGTATTTTGTGGAAGAGCCACACTCAAGGGGCCAAAGAGCCGCATGTGGCTCGCGAGTCGCAATTTGCCGACCATGGATCCTAGTGCAACCTACTTATTGGTATTTAGTATAATAAAATGTAAATGTAGAGAAGACAAGATGTTTCCTCAGTTCCTAGAATACAGTTTTCCATCGTGGGAATTATTTCCCCAGTTTTAGCAAATGGGGACTTTTTCCCTCTTGAAGCTGGACCTTTGACTCTGCACAAGTGATTGCTAGTCGTCCACGCGCCTGCTTGTTCTGAGATCCATAAAGAAGGTGCGGCAAACGTGGCCCGCCCTGCAGCGGAGCAGGCTGGACACGGGTGACCACTCTCCGAACTATTTCTAGATTGTCCCTTTGACTACTTAGATCAGTGGTTCTCAACCTCCCTAATGCTGCGACCCTTTAATACAGTTCCTCATGTTGTGGTGACCCCCAATTTCATTGTTAGAAATTGAACATAATTAAAGCATAGTGATTAATCACAAAAACAATATGTAATTATATCTGTGTTTTCCGATGGTCTTAGGCCCCTGTGAAAGGGTCATTCGACCCCCAAAGGGGTCGTGACCCGCAGGTTGAGAACCACACAGCTTCAACAGAAAATGTCACCGTGAAGCCCTCCCCTCCCCCACAAGCCCCTCTCCCTGGAGAGGCAGAGAATACAAGGTTAGTAACAGAACGCTTAGAAGGCTCCCACTGGGCCCTGCCTGCTACTCACCAGCAAGGAATGTGGTTGGGCTTCTCTGGCCAAGGCTAGTCTGAAAGGTTTTTCATAAACCACCAACTGCATTACATCAACGCAGCATCTTAAATCCCATGGTGATTTTCCTAAACATAACCAGCTTGCTGGCTTCAAGCATATAATCCCTTCTTGTCCTTGCAAAAAGTTCTCTAAATGTTTATATCCCTGCAGGGCCATGCTAAAATGCCCAGTTAGCTAACATCGAATAAGTACGAAGGGGAAAAGTATTGCATCACCTGCCAAGAAACAAAGCTGGGATGAAAAATACAGCCACCAAGCTGAGCTGTCAGGATGCCTGCCTGCCTGAAGCCTGCCATAGGAAGCAGCCCACAGCCTCTGTCTTGGCCGTTTCTTGGATGTTGGGGCAGAGGGGGTGGAGGAGATGGGGCCTGGAATGGCAGTGGTTGGACACGGGAAGAAAGCAGGAAAGAGCCTCAGAGCCCCATTTCTCCTTGCCAAACGCCGTGTGATAAGGATGCCCAGGCCTGAAACTCCAGACTGACTGAGAAGTCAGAGCCGCTCAGGGAAAGGGAAGGGCTCATACAACTGAAGTGTACGGGTCAGGGAATCATGTCATGAGTCTCGCTCAGCACGAGATACATCTCCTTCGCACGCTGGCAAGTGGGGCTTGGTCACCCTCTGAAGAAGCAGTTTGGGGTAATGGTTGTTGGAAGCCCCGGGAAAGAGCACAGAAAGGAAGGAGGTGCTGCCGGTCTTAGGCAGGAGTCCTCTCCAGGCCTCCCCTTTCCTCAAAGGCTGTTCCCATGTGACCCACTCCCCCAGGGGACCGCCCCCAGGACTCTCCCTCCCCGCCCCCGCCCCAGCCTCGCTTCTGAGTCCAGATGGAAACATCTAGCTGCTCCGGGCATCCCCACAGGGGGCTCCTCCGGCCCCACAGTGACCACGTCCACGTCAAGTCCTCTCTCCCCCTGCTGCTGCCGCGGGCGCCCAGAGCTCACCCCTCAGAGCCCAGGGGCTCCTCTGTGCTGAGGCTCAGGCTCCTGCCCATGACCTCTGCCTCGGGCTGGAGGTCACCACTCGGAACCGCGGAGGACACTGCGTGGCACCCCTCTGCCCGCTCAGCGCCGTCTGCCCAGCAAGGGGGGCTCCTGGGCGAACATCGCCCAGAGGCTGGGCAAGTGTTGCACCTGCCACGGGGAGGAGGCGCAGCAGCGAAATAGAAGGAGGCATGATGAGGCGTGCCCGTGCCCGAGGGAAATGCTCCTGAGCCTAACCCGACCCCCCGGCGCGTGGGCACAGCCGAGCTCCCTGCCTGTGCCTCCACGCGCAGCGCCTCTGGCCGGACGCCCCGGCTCCTGGTCCGTCCTCCCTCCGCTGGGAGCTCCCGGTTTCCCTCCAAGCACCTCGGGCTGCCTCTGCACGCGTCATTTTTCCTGGGCTCCTTCGGCATCAGCCAGGCCCTCGGGCGGTTCCAACCCTCGTCGGAGTCTCCAGCACCCCGTCCCCACTCGGGGGTTCGGGGGGTGGGGGGACAGCAGGCCCGGCAGGCGCGCCCTCCGCCTCCCAGCCCGCCGGGTCCCGTCCACACGGGCTGCGCGGGGCTCGCACACCCTCCCTGGCAGATGGTGCGGGGAGAATGCGCTGTCCAGGCCGGGCCAGGCCTCCTCGGCTGCGGCCAGTGTGCGGTTTGGCTGAGGCGGCGCCGTTTCCCAGCCTCCGCCCTCCCGTCCACGAAGCGGGTGATGGAAGCGCCCTGTCCTGCTTGGTGAGAACAGCGTCCGGATGGGCGTTTCCGGGAGGGTCAGCAGTCACATCCAGAAGGGGTGTGAACAGGACAGACATAAGAAGAAAGCCAGGGCCGGGCTCTGCTCCTGTCCTCCTTGCACCGCGGGGGGCGCCGCCAGGTGCCAGGAGCGGGCGAGGTGGGGCGCAGAGCTCCCTGCAGCCTGACCCGCGGGGAGAGGCTGGCGCGGCCCCCGGGCCACCTGTGCGCCGGGAGGGCATGACCCACACCAGCCCGACGCCAGCAGCGCCTTCCCACACGGGCCTGGGGAGGGAGGTCCGTCCTCAGCCCAGCGGGGTGCCGTCCAGGCGCCAGGGCCGCCCACAGAGCCCGCGCCCAGCGCTCCGGACAGCAAACGGCAGGAACCGCCGCGGCAGCCAGGCCTGCAGCCTCGCGGGAAACTGAGTCAGGATGACACCGCCCGTGCTGCAGCCTGACTCGGAAATGAACGTTCATTGTCCTCAGGCCTCTGTGGGGAAAGGAGGCGCCAAGGCCGAAGGGGCTGAAGCGGGTGGGTTGGCAAGCTCCTCTCAGGCCCAGGAGAGGCCGGTCCGCGCTGGCGCCCTGGCCGCCCTGCAGGCTCCTACAGGCGGCTGCGCTGCGACCCCGCGCCTGGCAGAGCCAGCCCGCCCTCCCTGGGCTGCCTTCACCGCCATGTGTTCGGGGCGGGCACGAGTGAACGCGGGTTATTGCTGGTGGGAAGACCAGAAAAGTAAAGGTTGTGCTTTACTCACGGCATCACAGCAGGAGGCACCCGAGTCATTTGTCCCAGTATCGCTGATGTCAACTGTGACTGATGGCCTCGTTCCGGTGGCGCCTGCCAGGCTTCTGCGAAGCGACTGTTTTCTCTGTCATCGGTAAGCGTTTGGTGAGGCAAGGCGTTCGGACCACATGAGTATCCTCCGCCCCAGCAAACCCTCATGCGGGACTGGTTCTATCACCAGCCACGGTTGTCTGAACCCATCATTACCATGGGCGTTGCCAAAAGGTAATGTTCTCTTTAATGTATTCTCTAAATCCAAACTGAGGGGCGTTTTACAAAGTAACGGGCTTGTACTCCTCAAAAACACCAGCCTCTGAAAAACCGGGCTACGGGCACAGAGGCGCCAGCAAACGCCCCGTGGGGCTTGTTACATGCCCTTCGCCCCCTTCACTCCGGGGGCACGCTCGGGACACTTCGTAAAATTTGAGTGCGCTCTGCAGATTCAGTGCTATGACTGTATCAATGCTATTTTCTGATTTTGATCATTGTACTTGCGTTATGTTCTTGTGTGTAGGAATCACACATCAAAACATTTAGGAATAAAAAGGATTATGGCTACAACTTTCTCTCAAATGGCTCAAATAATACTAATATGTGTCTGTCCTGAATGATAAGACAAATGTAGTGGAATGCTAACATTTGGGAATTTGGGTAAGGATATATGGGAGTTTTTGTACTGTTCTTGCAATTGTTGTGCACATCTGAAGTGATTTCAAAATGAAAAACAGTAAGTGTCCTATGAGCCTGAGCTGACGTGTGCTGGGCGGCGAGGGCGGCGGGGAGCTGCACCCTCTGGCGAAGACGCTGGCGCTCTTGTTTGGGGGCCGTTCTAAGGCTGAGCACAGCGTTCTCCATCCCCCGGGCAGACACAGGCCCTGCTCAGCAGCAGCTTCTCCGTATGCTGTTTGTGGAGGGGACACATTTGAGTCAAATCAACAAACGTTGGTGTCCTAGAGGAGTTACTCACAGCCCACTCGTTTGCCTCTCAATTCCAATCTGGGGCATGACATTGTCACTGTCACATAGTCCGCTCTCTATCCAGTTTCCTGAAATAGATCAGCCCAGAGCCGGCAGCTTCCAGGGGCCTCCGGTCCCGCACGGCAACGACAATAAAGGTCCTCAGCCACTAAGCCCCACAATGAGTGACAAGCACACCACGCAGTGAGTCTCCCGCTGCTCCCGAACAACGGGTCCCCACGGAGCCACCAGAGCCTAGCTCTGCGCCCCAGGCCCACGCTGCCGATGTGACTTCAGCTGGCGAAGGGAAGAGAAGCGGCCCCAAAATAGATCTTTAAAAGCCCCCATCGTCCTCAGTGACAGCACAGTTTGCTCTGCCGTTTTAGCCTCTTGTCAGAGAGCCCTCTGAACCAGCGGTCTATTTTGAGCACAAAGTCAAGACTTCTGTGGCCTCAGCCAGAGACACTCAGAGGGAGCGCTGCTGAGCCAGCTCGCTGCCCGAGGCTGCGCACCCGAAGTCCTCCCGGGTGAGTGGAAAGGTTCTCCCATAACAGCTGTTCTTGGCCGTCTATCCCTTTCCCACTCTGTCCACTTAGCATTCCATTAGAGAGAATGTAAAGTTGAGTGCATGCCAAGAAAATGAAATGCTCCACAAACATTAATAGCTTTTCTTTATTAATAGCTTGCCCAGAGTCAGCTATCTCCAGAGGGTCGCAGCCTCTCTCCCTGCGATGTCCGTTTTCTCTTTCCCTGTTTTTCATTTTCCCCGCCTTGTTCCGGATACACAGGGCATTGACATGGGAGGCAGCCACTTGTAAAACCCGTCCTGGGCTCCCGTCTAGTGATACGGGGCTCAGCCAGCACAGTGTTGAGCTCCTGCCATGTGGGGCCTTTACATAGTGGTACGCCTCCGCCATCCCATTTAACCCTCAGCACAAATCCACAGGACACGTTATTACTCCCCATATTTCAGATGATAAAATAGATGCTCAAAGAGAATAAATAACATGTCCGGAGACGGATGGGCAGTGCAGGAGGTTTCAGTTTGTCTAGAGAGCTCTAGTGTTTCCCCTCTGCTACACTCTGATGGTAGTAGAAGGATACCAAGACCTCCTTTATTTGCCTGTTGAAGGCCCCAAATTCTCTGACCACGTTGGTTTCAGAGGCTAGGTAAGAACGCATTACATTTAGCACCTCTTCCACGTGTAGTCGCCTCCTTGGTAGCCCTGTACAGTAAGAAGGTGCACATATCTCTATTTCACTCCAGCTGCGCCTGGGGCTCTCCAGCAGGCAGAGCTGGGCAGGTTGCTGTCTGCGCCCCAGGCTACCATTTTTAACCAGTCCTTTGACTCTCTGTGAATTATGGGACAGAAGATGTCCCCACCTGTCGAGGAACCTCAAAGTCTGCCCTGGGTACGGCTACTCTTCATGGCAGGGACATCTTTTTCTTATTAATTTTAAGAGTCTTTGTTTATTGTGGATATTGGCTCTTTATTTGTCGAATATACTTCCTTGTTAATCATTTGTCCTTTGGCTTTGTTTTGGTATTGTTTTGCCATGTAATTTTTTTGCATGAATAAGTGTCATCAGTATTTCTTGTGTTGTTTACAAAAATGTTTAATTACAACATCAAAAGGACAATAATTAGAAAAGATTATGATGATATATCCAAGGGTGTACCAATTGTAATCTCTATTTACCATTAAAAATTGAAAAAACTGAACCTTCAAATATTCGAGGTATAATTTAGTTACGGTGCTGTGCATGTTTGACATTTTTATCGTTTTCTTCATTTTTGTTGTTTTTCTGCTGGAATTGCCAATATTGCTTCAGTTCTGTGTTAGACTTGCAAGTGCAGAAGTTTTAATTAGACATGGACTGAAGCACCTCTGCGTTGGCCTGAAGCACCAACGACCAATTTTAACACCATTTCTTCAGGAAAGTGAACTCAAATGGAAAGGAACAAACTTGGAAGCCAAGCTTCGGAATGTGTAGGCTGAGGCTGCCTCTGCCCTTTCCTTTAGCTGGGAGACCAGAGACACAAAACAAATAGGCCAGCACTGCGACCCAGTCTGCCAGCTTCTGGTTTGGCCCTGGCGGGGGTTGGGGGGTATAAGATGGGGGGTTCCTCTTTTGGCTGCCTGATAGTAGCCGCATTTGGAGGCTCCTCTCCGTTTCCAGACGTCTGCCAGGGATCAGCACCATTTCATTACCTGGGATAATGCCAAAGTGTTTAGTTTATCATTTAATCAAAACATGTTCACAGTTCCACTCAGAAAGCAAAAATTGGGTTAATCATTTTCTGCATAAAGTCAAATCACGGAATGCTTTCAACCATGAAATGAAATTTAATTAAATGTTGGAATGACACATATTTCCCATGAACAGACGTTCTTAAAAAATGGTTAAATGATGTGCAAAAGAAATTGGCTTTACATACAGAAAATACTGAGTGGTGACTTAATAACTGTTTCCCAGGACCTTGAGGGCATGTGACCCATTGGTAGCTTGCTCATCAGAGGAGCTAGTTGCTCCATGAAGATGCCTGAGATGAGCTTCTCAGACTTGGCCACTGAAATACCTTCAGTGACAGGAAGCGGGGAGCAGGTGGGCGGGCGCCAGCTGCACCCAAGCCCTTCCCCCCTGCTCTGCTTCTTCTTCTTGACCTCACGGTACACCGGTACCATCTCCTAAAAATGCCTTCACAAACGGGGGTCCTCCAGGGCGGTGCGCTGTCTGCGTTGTGCCTTCAGAAGCTCCTAGGGCAGCGGTTCTCAACCTGTGGGCCGCGACCCCTTTGGGGGTCGAACGACCCTTTCACAGGGGTCGCCTAAGACATCAGAAAACTCTTATATAATTACATGTTGTTTTTGTGATTAATCACTATGCTTTAATTATGTTCAATTTGTAACCATGAAATTGGGGGTCACCACAACATGAGGAACTGTAGTAAAGGGTCGCGGCATTAGGAAGGTTGAGAACCGCTGTCCTAGGGTCACTGAGCAGGCACTGCGGGGCGTGCCTGGCTCTGGGGAGGAGAAGGCCTCAGGGGGATGGAAAAGTGAACCCCACCCAGCACAGAGCTACTCAAAGGAGTCGACTGTCACTTGAGACTGAGGGACGCTTGGAAGGCTGACGTAGACCATCAGGCTCCGGAAAGGATCTATCCCAAGGGACAGGGATGTCTCTCAGGTCTGCACTCAGCTATAAAGAGCTGTGTAGAAGCTTCGGGACACATCTGGCTAGGAAGCCAAACAGGTTGGGGTCAAAATCAATAAGCTTGAGAATGGTAAGACGCTGGGACCTCTAGTGTTTTCTTCTAAATAGCTTCATTAGGTTCCATTCTACACCCTACAGTTCAACACCCTGCAGTTCACCGGCTGACAGTGTACAGCTCAGTGCTTTCTTGGTATATTGACAGGGTTGCACAATCACCACCACAATGTAATCTAATCGAAAGGGAATATTTTCATGCTCCCCAAAGAAGCCATGCACCCATTAACAGTCTCTCCTCATCCCCCTTCCTGCCCAAAGTAACCACTGTTCTACTTTCTGCCTGTGCAAATTTGCTTTTCTCGGTAAAAGTATACATGGAGTCATGCAATATGGCAACTTTTGTGACTGACTTTTTTCACTCAGCATGTTCAAGGCTCATCTGTGTTGTAGCAGGTATCGGCACTTCATTTTTTCAATGGCCAAAAGCATTTCGATATGGCTGTACTGAATTTTGTTACCCATCTGCCAGCTGGTGGGTACGGGTTGTTTCCACTTTTTGGCTGTCATAAATAATGCTACTGTGACATTCATGTACACATTTTTGCATAGACCTGGGCCCATGGTCGGCAAACCGCGGCTCACGAGCCACATGCGGCTCTTTGGCCCCTTGAGTGTGGCTCTTTCACAAAATGTCACGTGCGGGCGCGCACATACAGTGCGATTGAAACTTCGTGGCCCATGCGCAGAAGTCGGTATTTTGTGGAAGAGCCAGTATTTTGTCTAGGCTATCAATTTTCTTAGGTATAAATCTAGGAGTAGAATTGCTGGGTTATATAGTTAACATTTATGTAACAGCTATACAGTTTTCTACAGTAACTTCACCATTTTACGTACCATCGGCAATATAGAAGGTTCCAGTTCCTCTATGTGCTTGCCAGCCCTCACTCTTCTCTCTCTCTTTTAAAAATTTTTTTTTAAAATATATACTTATTGATTTCATAGAGGAAGGGAGAGGGAGAGAGAGATAGAAACATCAATAATGAGAGAGAATCATTGATCGGCTGCCTCCTGCACTCCCCCTACTGGGGCTTGAGCCCGTAACCCAGGCATGTGCCCTGACTGGAAATCGAACTCGGGACCCTTCAGTCCACAGGCTGACACTCTATCCACTGAGCCAAACAAGCCAGGGCTCTTTTCTCTTTCTGATGCGAGCCCTTCCAGTGGCTGTGGAGCAGTGTCTCACTGGCTTTGGTCTGCATTTCCAGTAACTAATGAGGTGAACAGCAATCTTATGCTTATTGGCCGCTTGTATATCTTCTTTGGAGAACTATCTACTTAAGCCATTTGCCCATTTTTAAGTCACATTAGTTGTCTTTTTAATATTGATTTGTGTTTTTTTATGTATTGTGGATAAAAGTTCCTTATCAGATATATAATTTACAAATATGTTTTCCCATTCTGTGGATTATGCTTTTATTTTCTTCTTTTTTTTTACAAAAAAAAAAGTTTTTATTGATTTTAGAGAGAGGAGGGGAGAGGGAGAGATAGAAACATTATTGATGAGAGAGAATCATCTCTGGGCTGCCTCCTGAGCACTGCCACTGGGGACAGAGCCCCAAGCCTGGGCACGTGCCCTGATGGGGAGTCAAACCGTGACCTCCCCGTTCATGGGTTGGTGGTCAATCGCTGATCCACACCGGCTCGGCTGTTTTTACTTCTTTGATAGTATCACCTGCAACATAAAATTTTTTATTTTTGATTTCGTTCAGTTTAGCTCATTTTTCTTTTGTTTCTTATCATTTCTTGTCATATCTAGAAATCATTGCTTAACCAAGGTAGCCAGCCCTCAGCATGAATTTTTAAGGTTATTTATTCGCACGATGCTTCTCTGTGGAGACAGGAGTAAACGAGTCAAAGAGGTTTCTTCTGTTTCAGCAGTTCTACTCGCCTACGAAAGGAGCAGCTCACCGAGCCTGGGAGCCGCGGTCGGCCGTAGTTGTTCTCGGTGATGCTGAGCCAGGGTTTCTCCTGCTTCCACTCGCGGCGCTCAGCCTCCAGCGCTGGGCTCTTCTGAGACACAGACGCACGGTGGGAATGCAGATCGCTGGTGTTTGATGCGGCTCTCCCCTGTTGCTTTCAACGGCCCCGGGAACTTTATTAATCTGGAGTCATCTTTCCAAGGACCCAAAGCGGAGGCACTCTCTCAGCCTCTCAGTAAGCCCCGCCGCCTCCCCGGCCCTCCCGACCTGCCCTGTCCACAGGACAAGATCAAGGTCCCCTAGAAGGACTCCTTCCTTATTGTAATGTCACCTTGTTTGAACAATGACATCATTTGAACAGCTTAGTCTTACAAATTGTGCCACATCCCATGTTCGTTTCATTAGAAAGCTGCCGTCTGTGTGCACAACGTGAAAGGAGAGGACGGCCAGAGTGGCTGTGGCTGGGACGCCCCAGGCCGCTCACTGACAAGGGCCAGGAGAGGGCGCGCAGTGGGGCTGTGGCCAGTGAGTCATGAACACACTGAGGCAGTTGGATTTAAAATGTTTAAATCATGTGCTTTATTATACTAACAAATTCCACCCCCTCTCCTACAATCCAGGGGCACCACCCCAAGGTGAGTCTACATAAACCCCCAGCCAGATCCTGGGTCCCTGGGCAGGTCCCTGTTCCGTGGAGGGAGGGAGAGTGCAGGGGAAGAGAGGGGGGGAAAAGAATAAAAGAAAAAAGAAAAAAAGGAGAGGCTGGGAGTTTCAGTCACCCGCCAGAGTGAAAACGGCCCTCAGCCCCTCACCCAGACTGGCCAGGCACCCCAGTGGGGAACCACACCCTGAAGGGGGTGCGGGCAGCCTAAAAACAGCCATCAGCCCGTCATTCAGGGTGGCCAGGCACCCAAGCAGGACCTCCATCCTGATCCAGGACACCCTTCAGGGCAAACCAGCAGGCCCCCACCCATGCACCAGGCCTCTATCCTATACTACAGGCAGGGCGGGACAGCGCAAGCTGCCATCCGGGCCCCATGTGCAGCCCTGGGCAGCGGGGCATAAGCCCTGCCCCCAGCCGGGACCCCTATGTGCCACCTGAGCCCCCAGCCGGGTCCCCCATGCCGCCTAAGCCCCGCACTGCTAAGCCCCGCCCCCAGCCAGGACCCTATGACTATTGGAGAGCAGGAAAGTGCCTCTGAGCCCTGGGTCGCTGTGGTGATCCGGCTATCAGTAAGTAGAAAAGTGCAGCCTGTAGACAGCCCCCAGTTGCACCTGATCAGGGAGCAGGAAAGCCCGGCCTGCCGGCAGCCCCCAGCTGGGCCTGCTCCCCCGTCGCCATGGCGATCCTGGAGCAGGAAAGCCCGGCCTTGCAAGCAGCACCCCTATCCTGGCCATAGCTCAAGGGAGAGTACAACATGCAGTGGAGGCCAGGAGCCTGAGAGATCAACACAGAGGGGCTCCTGCTCCAAGCCTCCATGGTGTGGCTGGGGGCAGGCCCCCAGCAGAGAGAGAGAGAGAGACACACACACACACACACACACACACACACACACACACAGTGCCTGCTCTGAGCCTCCAATGTGGCTGGGGGCAGACCCCCAGTGGGGACACACACACACACACACACACACACACACACACACACATGGGACGCCTGCTCTGAGCCTCTGCTGCCAGACTGTGGCCATCAGTAGGACATCCACTGAGGGCTCCCAGACTGTGAAAGGGGCTGAGGGAACCCCCACCCCCCAGTGCACAAATTTCATACACCAGGCCTCTAGTATCAAATAAATTTCTTAATCATTTATTTTTATATTGATCTTTTTTTCATTGATTTTTAATCTGTTCTAAATTACTTCCTTTTTTCTATTTACTATTCCTTGATTTCCTGTTCCTTTGTGCGTTATTTGATGAGGAAGCTTAAATTATTTTTCATAAGAACTTTCTTCCTTTCAAATATGAGCTTAAAACTATCAATTTTCCTGTAAGCACTGTTCTATTGCATCCTATGCATTTTTATATGTTGTGCTTCCATTATCATTCAATTTATGACATTTTAAATTTTGTTTGCTATTTCTTCTTTGATCCAATCATTATTTAAAAGATGTCATTTGTTTCCAAATATTTGATAATTTCCCATATCTATTTGTCTTGTTGATTGCTAATTTAATTTTAATTGGTCATAGAACAAACTTTATATTACTTTAATCCTTTTAATGAGTGATAGTTGTGTGGTAAGCTAAAAACTGTTCCCCCAATAGACATCCATGTCCCAATCTGTGAAACATAAACTAGTAGTAATAAATGTAACCTCACATGGAAATAGAATCTCCATAGATGTGATTAAATTAAGGACCTTGAGATTATCCTGAACAATGCAGTCACCTGCACCCTCCTCAAGCAGGGCAGAGTGAGATTACACACACGCAGGGTGGGGGTGTGAGATGCAGGCAGAGACGCAAGTGGCGAGGCCACCAGCCAAGGAATGCCGGCAGCCACCGGGAGCTGGGAGTTGCAAGGAAGGGATTCTGTGGAGCTTCTGGGGGAGCGTGCATTTTTTTATATGGACCTATTTGTTTCCATGAATCTAAAACTCCATTTCAGACCAGGAATGCAGGTTTCAGACTTCTGGACTCCAGGGCTGTGAGAGAATAAAACTTCTGTTGCTTTAGGTTATGGTATTTGTGATAATTTTTTACAAACTAATAAAACTTGTTTTTTGGCTTAGCATAAGATAAATCTTACAGAATGCTTCACCTCGTCTTGGAAAGAATGAGCCGTTCTGCTGTTTGGGGGTGAATGCTTTAAACGTGCCAATTAGGTCAGGCTGGTCTATTGTATTGTTAAAGCCTTCTATATCTGTCTTGATTTTATTGAAACCTTCAAGTATAATTATTGAATTGTTTATTTCTCCTCCCAGTTCTATCAGTCAGCTCTTGCTTCTTGTATTTGGGAAACCTGTTAGATGCATTTACACTTATAGTTGTATCATTATGATATTTTTACCCTTTTCTCTGTGATAGTTCTTATTTTAAAATCGATTTTGTCTGATATAAGGATAGCCAATCCAGTCCTCCTGGGCTGCTGTCTGTGTGGTGCATATTGTGTCTCTTTGTATGTGCACCTGTTTGCTTCCATGAATCAAAAGCATGTCTCCTATAGAAGCTTCTAGAGGGTCTTGCTGTCTTGTCTGGCACACTCTGCGGAAGATGTTCCGGGGCAGAAAGAGGTCTCAGGCCCAGCGGTTTCTCATACCTAGTAGAGATGTTTCCTGCATCTCCGCGTGTTTCCGGCCCACATATGTAAACAAGATTGAAGACACAGGCTACAACAGCGTGTCTAAGGTACAGCTTATCAAAGTCCCAGAAGGAAATGAGAGAAGCAATTTGGGGGAATTTCCTAAAATAGTTGAATCTATGGTCTACAGAATCAAGAAATATAATATATACCCAATAAAAATGAATTAAAAAAGAAACATATACTTAGATATTTTGCAGGGAGGTCGTAGAATCCCAAAGTCAAAGGGAAGATGTTGAGAGCAGCTAAGAGAAAAACAGAGCCCCTGTGAACCAGCAATAATGACATTGACAGAAGATATAGCCACTTCTGGGCAGTGAAAATGAAAATTAAAAGACAGTGAAATTACATTTGATAGAAAATTATTGTCAATCTAGAAGTGAGAACCTATCAAAAGAATTGTTCAGAAGGAAGGCAACATAAAGGGCTGCGAGTCAGTCTGACTGGCCGGCCCCGCATGGCCTCCCCCAGGGAACTTGTCATTAGCAGCGGCCTCTGCCTCTTGTTGGCAGGCAGCTCGGTTTCACTGGCATTGGTGCCTCAGCGGGTGCAGAGGAACGTGTCAGGTCGAGCCCATCACGTCGCTGCAGTGCCCCACGCCTCCCACATGGACCCACACGCTCACCTGTCACACACCTGGGGTATCTACTGGTGGTTCCAGCCGCCTGCCCCACCTGGAAGGGCTGCCAATGGGTCCTGAGAGGAACAGACATGCACTCTGGACCGGGCTTGGCTTACCCTGTGTGGATGCGAATACTCAGAGTCCTGAACGAACCTGAACAGAAGACCCGGCACTCATTTGGACAGCTGACCATCGCTTCTTCAGACCAAGGGACTCACTTTTCAGCCCACAATGTCCACCAATGGGCAGAGAGCCTCCTCGGAGTGGTAGTGTGACAGAGAATCGGACAGGCAATGAAACGTCGCTGTGCAAAGCAGGGGCGTGAGAGCAGGAGAGCTGGCTTACACACCTCATGAGTGTGCGCTCACACTCACCACGAGGGTAAAGAAGCATGACTAATACCGTTGTAATCAGCTGGTTATTAGTAATCGAAAGAAGCAAAGGGAAGACCAGACATTATAAGCACGCAATCTGGGCAGCTTCACCAGAAGCTGTAACTTCACTCCCCCAGGAACACCAGCCCACTCCCTGCAGAGTCACGGGTGGGGTGTGGGGGGCGGTATCCAACAAAGGGGTCTAGGGAAGGTGTTTGCCTGTCAGTCAAGCCTGGGGAACCAGGGATTAGCCAGAATGGGTGGAGCCAATGCAGGCCCCTGAAAAATTTGGAATACATAATCCCTTAAACACAGGAATTGGCTCTCTTGGCTCTTGGCTCTTGGGGCTCCTGTACCTGCTTTCTTGTAGTCATCCATCTGGCCCACAGCCATGCAGACCCCACACACAATGGACTGATGGGCTGCAGCTGGGAATACAAGCTGAGCTAGCCTGATGCCCGGCTGGAAAGTGCAAATATGGAACGGGAATTTGGGACCCTGGCTCTGATGTTAGCCCTGCGAAAGGCAAAGGGGGCCCTCTTCCCTGGCAGGACTGAGGGAAAGGAAACCTGGAAAACTCAGGGGTTTGAGTCCACAGAAATAAGGCTTTCTACCACCTCTCATCCTCCCAGGAGAGTTTCAAAGTTCTTTTTCTTGGGTTATTGCAAGAAACCCATCCCCCGTGAGCAGCAGCTGGGGGCAAGGACCTCTCCTCCGTTGACATCCCCACCCAATAGATTCCTCTTGTTTTTCTCATGGATCTGGGGAAGGAGGGTGAGGAAGGTACTGCCATTTTTTCTTCCCACATCACCTCCGTTTTCCTGACCAGGGCTGCAACTATAGGCTGGAGTTGGGAGTAATCCCTAACAGAAACGGCCACTGTGCTTTGGAGCTTTATGTCACAGTACTGATGGCCGTTATGGGAAGGATGTGTCTACCTAATCTGGCAAATGGGGCAACAGTGAAGGCAGCTATCTTGCCCGGTGGTGAAGATAGCCCGCTGGTTCTGCACTGGTTAGACTGTGGTGCTGCCTGCAGTCTGGCCCGGCTCAGCGGCAGACCTCCCAGGCCTCCACAGGGGGACATAGTGGGAATAAATGGAGAGAAGGAGAAACAATAGCTGAGGGTGAGGACATCAACAAGTGACGGATGTCACAGGGAAATCCTTTATTACATTGACACCTGGGAAAAGATGCAGAGAAGAGATTCTGTTGTCTCTTGGCTCCATATTACCAGATGCCGGACCAGGTGGGGCCATGTATTGCTGAGTCCACTCCTGCATTTGGAACCTGACCTGACCTGAGTGGTCTTCACTGGGAGGCATTCTCATAGACATGGTGATGGGCTGGGGAGTTGTTAATGATGACATAAGATCCTAGTAATTCACTGCTGTCTTTTGACTTTTTTTCACATGACCAAAATATATTTCTCCTATATAATTGGTCTTTGTCCAAGGTTCCTGGCTCACCACCCCAAATTCCTTGGGATTTCCTAAGTGCTGAGAGTGACAACGGCGTCTTCTGTTATGTTAATGGACTTAGGAAAGCACCTAAGAATGGGGGCTATTTGCCAATGGAGCCAACCATAGGAGTAGAGGGTTGGAATTTTCAGTCCCATGTCCTGTTCTCCATGAGAGGAGAGGGGCTAGAGGTTGATGTAGTCAGTCACGCCCAATAACAAAGCCTTTGTAGAAACCAAAGAACAAGGTTGGAGAGCTTCCCCACTGCTGAACGCATGGAGATCTGGGGAGAGTATTGCTGTCTGAGAGAGAACCCTTCTCCACACCTTGCCCTATGCATCTCTTCATTGGGCTGGTCCTGAGTTATATCCTTTTATAATAAACTGGAGATCCATTAAGTAAAATGTTTATCTGAGTTCTGGGAGCCATTCTAGCAAATTAATCTTGCCTGAAGAGGAGGTGGTGTGGGTGCTGGGTTATAGCCTGTCAGTCAGTAACGCAGACAACAACCTGGACTTGTGACTGGTGTCTGAAGGGTCCAGGCTTGTGGAAGTGAACCCTTAACCTGAGGAGTCTGACGCTGTCTCCAGGGAGGTTCTGTCAGAACGGAGTTCAATTGCAGCATACCCTGCTGGTGTCTGAGAGTTGTTTGGTATTGCATGAGACGTGCCCCCCTCCCCTACCCCATCCGCACCCCCACACACACACAGAACCTGGGATCAGGAGCCTAATTTATTGTATAACCATGTAAGGGAAAGCAAAGAAGGCCTTCTGTGTTGTTTTATTAGGTTTGAGGTTATCTTTTTTAAAAATATATATTTATTGATTTCAGAGAGAAAGGGAGAGGGAGAGATAGAAACATCAGTGATGAGAGAAAACCATTGATCGGCTGCCTCCTGCATGCCCCCTATGGGGATCGAGCCCGAAACCTGGGCACGTGCCCTTGGCTGGAATTGAACCCAGGACCCTTCAGTCTACAGGCTGATGCTCTATCCACTGAGCCAGATCAGCTAGGGCTGAGATTATCTTTATTGATATACACAGATATTAGTGTACAATTTGCTGAATTTTTAACAAATGCATAAACCATGAGATACCACACACTTGAAGACATAAGCCTTTCCATTATTTTGTAATTGAACCTGGGTTTGGCTGCCTGCTACAACAAACGCCAAACTCTTGAGACAGGTGCTGGTGAAAAAAGCAAGAGGCTTATTGGAGTGCCGGCATCTTGGGAAGATGGGGGGCTTTTCCCTGTCCTCAAAAACCCAGCTCAACAATGTCAGTGCAGGCAGAGGCTTGCATGAGAAGGAAGAGGAAATGCAGAACAAAGGGGGGTTGGGCTGGGAAGAGGGAGTACGGGAAAGGGAGAGGGCCAAGGGAGTGGAATCTGCTCTCTGAACTTCCTCCCCATGTCCTCTCTTCAGACAGGAATCTAGATTTACTGTGTATTTTCACGGCAGGCACGGAGCAGCCCTTTCTCCCCCAAAACAGACTTCTCTGAGCTGAAAAGAAGTCTAGGTAAGAAACAAAACACAGGGCTTTATTTGAGCATGTGGGTTACTTGTGTGGATTACTGACTTACAGGTGCTCTTTTGTGTCTGGCTCTCTCTTATGTTTTTGAGATCCATACACATGGCTGCACGTCCCATAGTGTGCTGGGCTGCACATCTGGTGCTTTGGCCAGACGGGTTGCGCTGTGCTGTCTGTTCCTAAAACACATAGATAGGAAGGTACTGACATCAGGCCAGGCCTTGAGATATCGTCTCATGGCCCCTTCCCAGCATGCTGTACTCTGTTCCTAGAACACATAGATAGGAAGGTAGTCACTGTAATAATGCTGTACTGTGTCGGGAACTAAGGTTTTGTAACTTTGTGGTTTTTGCAAATAAAAATGCTGTAACTCCTGTAGTCTGCACTGCAGTTCAGCCTCTGCTACGGCGGGGTGCTGTAACTGTAGTCAGCTGGCCAGCTTAATAAAGGCTCTTAAATTTAAATTCTGAGTCGGGGGAGAACCAAGATGGCGGCATAGGTTAACGCCGGAGTTTGCTGCTTTGAACAACTACTTCAAAAGTGAAACTAAAACACGGAACGGACATCACCCAGAACCACAGGAACGCTGGCTGAGTGGAAGTCCTACAACTAGGAGGAAAGAGAAACGGATACGGACACTCAGAGGAGGCGCAGTGCTGAAGTCAAATTCTGAGGTGCGGAGTGCGCGGAGCGGGCTGGTGGCGGAGGGCGCGGTTGTTGTTTTCAATCGGGAGGGAGTCGCAGACTCTGAGCTCCAGATACAGGCGAGTCTTTAGGGACCCAGGCTCAAACGGGAGAAGCGGACTGTCTGGCTTCGGTCAGAGCGAGTGCAGCTTTCTCTCCGAGCTTCGCAGCGGGTGCTGGGACTCAGAGAGGCAGAGCCCCTGGGGACAGGACTGAGAGCCGCCATAACTGCTCTCTCTGGCCCACCCTGTTGATCCTGTGCGACCCGCCCTGCCCAAGCCCAGCGCAGAACCATTTGCCGGATAGCCTCAGGCAAAGGCTAGATTAGCACCTCCCTAGAGGACAGAAGTTCTCTCACTGCTGACACAGCTGATTCTCATAGCCACTTGGCCTGGAGGTCAAACCCTCCCTGGAATTAGCTACAACAATCAAGATTTAACTCTAAGACTGCGAACAAAGACCACTAGGGGGTGCACCAAAGAAGCATAACAAAATGCGGAGACAAAGAAACAGGACAAAATTGTCAATGGAAGAAATAGAGTTCAGAACCACACTTTTAAGGTCTCTCAAGAACTGTTTAGAAGCTGCCGATAGACTTAATGAGATCTACACGAAAACTAATAAGACCCTCGATCTTATATTGGGGAACCAACTAGAAATTAAGCACACACGGTCTGAAATAACGAATATTAAACAGATGCCCGACAGCAGACCAGAGGAGCGCAAGAATCAAGTCAATGATTTGAATTGCGAGGAAGCAAAAAACATCCAACGGGAAAAGCAAAATGAAAAAAGAATCCAAAAATGCGAGGATAGTGTAAGGAGCCTCTGGGACAGCTTCAAGCGTACCAACATCAGAATTATAGGGGTGCCAGAAGATGAGAGAGAGCAAGATATTGAAAACCTATTTGAAGAAATAATGACAGAAAACTTCCCCCACCTGGTGAAAGAAATGGACTTACAGGTCCAAGAAGCGCGGAGAACCCCAAACAAAAGGAATCCAAAGAGGACCACACCAAGACACATCATAATTAAAATGCCAAGAGCAAAAGATAAAGAGAGAATCTTAAAAACAGCAAGAGAAAGTAACTCAGTTACCTACAAGGGAATACCCATACGACTGTCAGCTGATTTCTCAACAGAAACTTTGCAGGCCAGAAGGGAGTGGCAAGAAATATTCAAAGTGATGAATACCAAGAACCTACAACCAAGATTACTTTATCCAGCAAAGCTATCATTCAGAATTGAAGATCAGATAAAGAGCTTCACAGATAAGGAAAAGCTAAAGGAGTTCATCACCACCAAACCAGGATTATATGAAATGCTGAAAGGTATCCTTTAAGAAGAGGAAGAGGAAGAAAAAGGTAAAGATACAAATTATGAACAACAAATATGCATCTATCAACAAGTGAATCTAAGAATCAAGTGAATAAATAATCTGATGAACAGAATGAACTGTTGATTATAATAGAATCAGGGACATAGAAAGGGAATGGACTGACTATTCTTGGGGGGGAAAGGGGTGTGGGAGATGTGGGAAGAGACTGGACAAATATCGTGCACCTATGGATGAGGACAGTGGGTGGGGAGTGAGGGCGGAGGGTGGGGCGGGAACTGGGAGGAGGGGAGTTATGGGGGGGAAAAAAAAGGAACAAATGTAATAATCTGAACAATAAAGATTTAATTTAAAAAAAATAAATAAATAAATAAATTCTGAGTCGGTGGTCTATCTCGCTGAGTGAACCCATAACAATAGTTTATTCTTTTTTTAATTGGGTAAGTAGTATTCCATTGCATGATTATACCAGTTTCTCTATGTAATCTGTTTTTACGCTTTGTAAGGGCAAGTGTGTTCTGATTTTGCCTGTAATCAGAGGCTTTTCTTGGGTTTCAATGGAAAGCCTAAGGTGTTCACTAAACCCATAAATGAGGTAGGACTCGAACCCTGAGCTCTGCTTCAGCTGCGGCAAAGAAAGGCCCTCTGCCTTCCAGCAGTGCCTCCCGCTCCCCTGGCAGCTCACCTGCCTGTGTGATCCTGATCCAGGTCAGGGATTGGGGGGCATTTACTCCTGTGCCTGCCCATTGCCAGCTGTTCTGACACCCGCTTGATGAGTCCTCCAACACCAAAACAGTAAGACCGCAGGTCTCTGCCTGCACGCTGGCAACCCGCCAGGTGGACTAGGGAGTGGGATGCGGGGCATGTAAGTATTGATCCCACCCACTGCAGGTGGATTGCTTCAAGGTTGAAATTACTCCAGGTTTTTTTTTTTTCTCTCCTGCCTTCAAACAGTTGCATTTTCTGTTGTTTCTAGGGTTTATAATTGCAATCTTCAAGATGGTTAACTACTATTATTGGAAACGGAATTCTTAGGGGTGATTTTTACCTGCTGAAGAGAAGTGTTGTATTTTAAAGTCTCCAGCAAGAAACTTCAGAACATTTATAGAAACCTTTTATACAAACCGAAGTGTTGTGGACCTGAGGGTGCACCACCCAGTCCCCACAGGAGACCATCGAGAGCGGAGAAGTCGCCTGCAGGCCCAGGAGAGGGGCCTGACCCTGACCGGCTCCGCCCACACCGTGACCTCACACTTCCAGCCTTCAGACCTCTGAGCCAATGCATTCCTGCTGGGTAAGCCCCAGCCTGTGGCGCTTGGCTATGGCAGCCCGAGCTGCCTGAGACAGTGGAAGACTTGTGTGGGTGAGGAAACTGTTCACATGGGGCAGGAAGAGGAAGTGTGATGGGAGAAGGGCTACTTACAGTGAATTGGTCAAATGCATTAAGGATAATGGAACAAACCCCACAGTTTTCTATTGGAATGAGAAATATAAGAGCAAATCCATGCTTTCCAATAGAGAGATGATAGGTGGATAGATTAGGGAGATAAACAGGTAGATGATCATAAGCAAATAGAGACACAGAACTATACAGACAGGTAAATGAGTGCGTACAAACTCCTCAGCTCTCATGACGGAAGAGCCTGGAGCAGCAGCACCCCAGCGTCAGCGCATCTAGCGCCTGGGTTGTGGCAGCTACACGCCCCCCCCCCCCCCCCCCGCAAGAGAGGCCTGAGGTTCTTGGGGGAATGGCCGACTCCCTTGCGAGAGCAGGGAAAGGACAAGATGAGCCTGGAACAGCCTCACATCAGAAAATGATGAGGAAACAAAGACTGATGCAAGTTTAGCAAAGCCCACAGCGGCCAGCTTAAAGGGGCTCTCAGTGACCAGATTTAAGACTAATTTGGTCATCAAAATAAATACTGATAATAGCAGACTACATAACCCACTGAAGAAAAGAGGAAATCTGTGTTCATAGGGATAGAACAAGTCAATAAATAAATTGGATGTTGAGGAACAGGATCTCCCATAGTTCCAAAGTACTTCCTCCCAAGATATTTATAAATTACAAGGGGGGGGGGGTATTTATAGCAAAAAATGTGGCAGACTCCAGCGTAATCAAGAGATTCAAAAGAATTATAAGTAATGGGTCAAATCAAAATTATGTGCCACCTGCTAGTATATAGCATTACTTCTGCGGTATTGTTGCCAAAAATGCAAGACTGAAAGAGATGAAAAAATGCCTGACAAATCCAAACGGAGGGACGGAGCTTGCATGCAATCTTCAGCAGTTTCAAGGTCATGAAAATCAAGGGAAGAGGAACGGCTCAGACTGAAGACTAAAGAGCCAGGACAACGAGCTGTGACACATACACTTTGCTATAAAAGGCATTATAGCCCTGGCTGGTTTGGCTCAGTGGATAGAGTGTCGGCCTGCAGACCAAAGGGTCCCGGGTTCAATTCTGGTCAAGTGCACATACCTTGGTTCCAGGCTCCTCCCAGCCAGGGCCCTGGTCCGGGCACATCCAGGAGGCAACCAATCAATGTGTTTCTCTCACATCGATGTTTCTCTCTGTCTTTTCCTCTGTCTTCCACTCTCCTTAAAAATCAACGAAAATATCCTCGTTTGAGGATTAACAAACAAACAACAAAAAAGACATTACTTGGACAACTGGTGAAGCTTCCATTGGCCTGTGGCTTAGAGGCTTGTAAGGTATCAATGTTAACTTCCGGGTTCGATGGCTGTGTTGCAGTTCTGTCAAATATCCCTGTTTAGGGAAATACGCGCTACAGCGTCTGGGGGTGATGGGCGTCGGGTCAGCGGTGTATTCCCCATGGCTCAGGGAATAGAAACAATTTCTTGTATTGTACTTACAACTCTGTACGTTTGAGATTGTTTAAACGTTTTAATGAAGTGATTACATTTCCTTTACCCAGTATGACAAAGGCATCCACTAATCTTACTGTCCGTCAGCAAGTCAGAACAGAGCCAGAGCCGCTGCTGGAATAGAGAGAGCCCGGGGTAAAAACCTCCTGCGTAAGTTAGACCTTATTAACTACACAAGTGAAAAGGCAAAGAGAGATCTAAGGTGTCACAAAGGAACTTGTCCAGTCCTCGGGCTGGGAACAAGGGGACAGATTGGAATTATTAAATTATCAAACTCTGGGCCTCCACTGGGAGGATCAGAAAGCAGGGGTTGGGGTGACGACTCCATAACTGGGCTCAGAACCACCTGGAGACAAAACCACGACCAGGCCTAGCGGTGGACACGCAGCCGCCGGCGTGTCCCTGGGGCTGTCCGTCTGCATCGCCACACCGGCCTCTCCATGTGGCCCAGGCTTCCTCCGGCACGGGGCGTGGCCTTCTTACGTGGCAGCTCCGAGCTCCAAGGGGACCGGGTAGGAATGATGTCACCCTTGCACCAAACCTCAGGGCAGGGGCGCAGACAGCCCCTCGGAGGGAGGAGTGTCAAGGTCACCTTGCAGTTTGGAAAAGGCAGCCTGCCCAGAAGGGAAGGTGCCAGAGTTGCCTGGAGGACACTCAGATCTCAAATCACTGGACTGAGATGTTAAAACAGGGCACCGGACACAACAGATAAGCAAACCAAAGTCAGGGTCCAGACTCAGATCCAGATTTCCAAAAGAGCTGGTTCAGAGCCCGTTTTAAAACTCTGAGCCCTCCCTCTCCTTCAGGGAGGCCGCGAGACGGGAGAAAGACTCAATGAGCAGAACCTGAGCGAGCCCTGGAGCGGCTGAGGGGCTGCCCCAGGGCGTCTGTGGGGGGCGGGTGTGGGGCCTGGGCGCCCCTGCAGGGCCCTCCCCAGGGAAACCGGGCAGGCCTGCGGCTGCCAGCGGCGGGGTGGAGGAGAGGCAAGAGCCGCTGTGTCTGAGAACAGTGGGTGGGGCGGCTCGGGGGGGCATGGTCCCCCAGCGGACAGGGAATCCCAAGTTAGAATATCGACTGTGGCATTGTCCGCTGTGCATGAAAGAACCTGCCTGGAGGGCCGTGGGCCCCAAGAGCAGGCCGTGTGCGATGAGCGGTTGGAGACCGGCTGGGTGGGCTGCGGCTGCCAAGGTCTGCTCCCCTCGGGGGGAACCAGGGATGCGGGGCCTGGGGGAGCCGTGTCCCTCCGCCCCGCAGGAGCGGGAGCGCCAGGTGTGCACCGCGGGGCCAGTGGCAGCACTTCAAGTGCAAAGCCGGACAGACCCCGTCACCTCTAACGCCCTCAGCCCCCCCCCCCCAACCTCACCCCCCAGCCTGCGGGAGCCGCTGGGGTGGCAGGTGTCTGGGCGAGTGAGAAAACGGGGACCAGGGTGCCCTCCCCGTCCGCCTGCACGTCCGGTCCCGGGCTTAGCGCGGTCTTGGAAAGGACATTCTCACTTTCAGGATGAGATGGGAGTGGGTGGGAGTCGGGGAGCTGCCCCAGCCTCCCCAGGGCAGGGCGAGGCTACCCCACAAAACAGCCCGCGGAGGGCAGAGGGCGGAGGGCGGAGGGCGGCCCAGGTGCAGCTTGTCCGCTGGGTCACAGCCAGGGGCTCCCCTCTGCGGGTCATGGGGCCGCAGCCCGAGGGGCACGGAGGGTTCCATCGTGGCCCCGTGGGCGGCCGCTGGGACAGGAGACAGAGGCTGCTTCTGGAAAGAGGACGAGAGAAGAGGTGAGGCAGTTAGCAAGGCCGGCAGCTCGGACTCCCGCAGCCTCTGCCCCGGAGGCCGGAGCAGCTCCGCGCTGAGCAGGCCTTTGGAGAGACCCCTGCCCCGTGAGAGCGCCCCCCCGCCCCCAGGTTCCCAGCCACAGCGCTGCCGGCGGAAGGAATCCTGGCCCGGCCTCTGGGTTCCTAACTGCAGGTCCAGGTGGACTCAAGAGTTTGCACTTCGGAACCTCCAGGCCGAGGCGGGACCCACTTGGAGAATCCCGGTGTGAAGGCGGTGCCTCGAGGGTGGTGCCGGGGACGGGTGCCTGTCTCTGCCTGTGAGCCTCCCGTCCGTCCACATCGCAGCCTCGGCTTCACGTGGACACTGGCGGTCAGCCCACCGCGCTGCTGCTCCCATCAGCTGCCGCATCCCCAGCAGCCCCTCCCACCTCTCACCCAGCAGCCCCTCCCACCTCTCACCCAGCAGCCCCTCCCACCTCACACCCCAGCAGCTCCTCCCACCTCTCACCCCGCAGCCCCTCCCACCTCTCACCCAGCAGCCCCTCCCACCTCTCACCCAGCAGCCCCTCCCACCTCTCACCCCGCAGCCCCTCCCACCTCTCACCCAGCAGCCCCTCCCACCTCACACCCCAGCAGCCCCTCCCACCTCTCACCCAGCAGCCCCTCCCACCTCTCACCCAGCAGCCCCTCCCACCTCACACCCCAGCAGCTCCTCCCACCTCTCACCCCGCAGCCCCTCCCACCTCTCACCCAGCAGCCCCTCCCACCTCTCACCCAGCAGCCCCTCCCACCTCTCACCCCGCAGCCCCTCCCACCTCTCACCCCGCAGCCCCTCCCACCTCTCACCCCGCAGCCCCTCCCACCTCTCACCCAGCAGCCCCTCCCACCTCTCACCCAGCAGCCCCTCCCACCTCTCACCCTGCAGCCCCTCCCACCTCTCACCCCGCAGCCTCTCCCACCTCTCACCCCGCAGCCCCTCCCACCTCTCACCCCGCAGCCCCTCCCACCTCTCACCCAGCAGCCCCTCCCACCTCTCACCCCAGCAGCCCCTCCCACCTCTCACCCAGCAGCCCCTCCCACCTCTCACCCAGCAGCCCCTCCCACCTCTCACCCAGCAGCCCCTCCCACCTCTCACCCAGCAGCCCCTCCCACCTCTCACCCAGCAGCCCCTCCCACCTCTCACCCAGCAGCCCCTCCCACCTCTCACCCAGCAGCCCCTCCCACCTCTCACCCAGCAGCCCCTCCCACCTCTCACCCAGCAGCCCCTCCACCTCTCACCCCAGCAGCTCCTCCCACCTCTCACCCAGCAGCCCCTCCCACCTCTCACCCCAGCAGCCCCTCCCACCTCTCACCCAGCAGCCCCTCCCACCTCTCACCCCAGCAGCTCCTCCCACCTCTCACCCAGCAGCCCCTCCCACCTCTCACCCAGCAGCCCCTCCCACCTCTCACCCAGCAGCCCCTCCCACCTCTCACCCAGCAGCCCCTCCCACCTCTCACCCCAGCGTCCCTCCCACCTCTCACCCCAGCAGCCCCTCCCACCTCTCACCCCAGCAGCCCCTCCCCCCTCTCACCCCAGCAGCCCCTCCCACCTCTCACCCAGCAGCCCCTCCCCCCTCTCACCCAGCAGCTCCTCCCACCTCTCACCCAGCAGCCCCTCCCACCTCTGCGCTTGCGGGTGGAGCGCGCCGGTGCGGAACTGGCTTCGCTCGTGTTTCCCCGCCAAAAGCCACCTCCTCGGACCGCTCAGGAGAGTGCCTGCCGGGGCGATGCCATGACCGCGTGTTCACAGCAGGACATTCCCGAGGTGGCGGAGCTGTAAGGCTGCGGACCAGGCACAGGCCCGGCTCCCAGGAGCTCACAGTCCCCTCCGCCTGCAGGCCTCATGGGGCCCGGCCCGCTGTTCAGGTTGGGAGCCCAGAGCCAAGCTCTCTGCCCCGAGGCGCTCACGTGGGCAGCGGGTGTCAGCGCCTGCGGAGGGAGCTGGGGTTCCGGGCCACAGGGCCCCCCAGCCCGCAAACAGCGCCTAGTGCGCGAGACAGAGGCAGGCCGGGCGGCCCACAGCTGGGTCACGGCCCCCCGCCCCCGGGCGCCGCCTTACACCCCCACCCCCACCCCCACCCTACACCCACCCCCACCCCCACCCTCACCCTCACCTCCACCCCCACCCCCACCCCCGCTACCGCAGGATGAGCATATGAGCCAGTGGGGATCATTCCAGATGACGAGCTGCCCGGAGGTGATGGCGGAACAGCAGAACAACAAAGCTCAGGAGGATTTCGAAACGTCAGCAGCTTCAGGGCCTCGCAAGGCTGATGCCAGGCCTGCCAGCTCTGAGCCGTGCCCGGTGCCCAGAGAGCGAGGCCCAGGCCCTGGGGGCAGATACGGATCTCCCCGCCCAGCAGGAGCCGGGCTGCCCAGTCAGGAGGAAATTAATGAGCAATAAGGCGCCAGGCCCGCAGGCAGCTGGAGAGCCGTCTCCTCTCCGCCTGCCAGGCTCCCCCAGCGCCCCCTCTCCCCCCCCAGCCAGGCTGCGTGGCACCCATCCCGCCCCTTCTCGCGGAGGGACTCCTGAGGGTGCAGGTGCCCCTCCCCCAGAGGGTGTGCCACGGCAGCAGTTTTCAAACCTCCGACCGTGCCAATGGCAGGAGGTGAGGGTGCTCTACAAGCTCATTCCTGGCTTTTCACACCTGCAGGTTCGCGGAGAGCACCGCCTGGGGGAGGCCCGCACGTCGCCCCCGAGAGCGCGTGTGCTGCGGGCCAGTCGCAAACCTGGAGAAAGGCGCTCGGAGCCACTGGCTCAGGCACACGAGGCGGAAGGGCACCGTCCTCCGTACACGATGCCCTTGCCAGGAAGTGTTTCCAGTTAGCGCTCTGACGCGGCCCCTCCGGTCCCTGGACCACCAAAGCCACTGTCGCCGGTCACCAACCCTCCGAATTGACCCCTGGGAGAAGCAGGGGCCTAAGAGGAGAGGAAAGAGCAAGGAGGTGGGTAAGTGGGTGAGCAGGGACCGCACAGTAACACCACCAGCTCCCAGGCCCCGCCCTGCTGATCCGCCCCGGGATCGTGTAGACTGCCAGCTGCCCACTGCCACCCGAGGGAGCTTCATCCTTGGTCTGGTTTCGCCGAGGTGGGCTTCTCTCATTCAGATGCGAGGTTCTTGCAGATGCCCCACACAAACAAGTTCCCAGGGCAGCCAGTGCGTCCCTCTCGGTGTGAGGGCGCCTAGATGACCTAGTCCCTGTGCGTTCATGCATGGTCATGTGTGACCTAGTCCCTGTGTGTTCATGCATGTTCATGTGTGACCTAGTTCCTGTGCATTCATGCATGGTCACGCATTCGTGCATGGTCATATGTGATCTAGTCTCTGCGTTCATGCATGTTCATGTGTGATCTAGTTCCTGTGCATTCGTGCATGGTCATGTGTGACCTAGTCTCTGTGCGTTCATGCATGGCCATGTGTGACCTAGTTCCTGTGCGTTCATGCATGGTCATGTGTGACCTAGTCCCTGCGCGTTCATGCATGGTCACGTGTGACCTAGTTCCTGTGCGTTCGTGCATGGTCATGTGTGATCTAGTCTCTGCGTTCATGCATGTTCATGTGTGATCTAGTCTCTGTGCGTTCATGCATGTTCATGTGCAGCAATGAGCATCGTTTGGCTCCAGGAAGACTATGAAATGTCTTCGTCAACGAACAGAAAGCGGTGTGCAGCTCTGCCGCGTGTGTGCACTCTTCGTTAACACACGTTAAGCAAGGACCTGCCTCAACCGTGTAACTTGGAGCAAACAGCTCTGTGACCCTTAGAGAACAGCTGAGGTTCACCTGTCTACGGAAATCAGGGGCAGGACAGAAAGGCTCCGGGCACAGGGAGGGCTCCACACCGATCAAAGGGCCGGATTCCTGCGCCACCTTGTGGGACGAAGCCTGCATAACAGCCACTCGGCCCGCAGTAAAGAGGGCGGAAGAGCAGGGTGTAGAAAACTAAACGGGTCTGAGGGAAACGCGCCGTCATCTGTCCCGCGCCTTCGGACTTCGGCGCCTGTCCCTCAGCACCAGCTGTGAACCTGTGCACCCGGCACTGCTTCTCCGGGGGCCGGCGTCTTCTCCGAACGGCTGAGAACCAGTCTCTCCGCCCCGTTTGAACCACTGTCCTCGGAGACCAGCCTTAGAAGTTTCTCATCTGTTAACGATGCATTCGGGAAACAGAAAAACCCTTACCCAGCATTGTATGGGGACGGCTGTATCGTTCATTATTTTGATAGGACAGTTTCTGAGTATTCTAGCCAGCCCCACAGGACAATTTTTAGATTTTCCAACAGAAAAAAACACACCTCTAAATTAGAGAGATGCTTTAATAGTTGAATTGCACAAACTACTGAATATCTCATCCCCAAACTTTAGACAAGTATACTGATTAGATGCTGTCACATGCTGCTTATTATGTTTACATGTAGATGTGTGATATATATTAATATATCACTTGTTATTTCTTATATATTACTGGATTGGGCAAACTTTATCCTAAGGGGAAGACAGTCTCTTAGGCTTGCAGGACGCCCCCGTGTGGCCGCTCCCCGGTCCCTGCACCAGCAGAAGCACGGGAATTGTGTGAACGAATGAGTTCAAAAGGAATTTGTTCATAGTTTTTTTTTTAAAACTATAGTCCGGCCCTCCTACGTCTGAGGAACAGTGAACTGGCCCCCTGTTTAAAAAGTTTGAGGACCCCTGGTTTACAAAGACGACTGGCCGCGCATGGGAGTAGTTGGCAGTCCCTGCGCTATCACATCACATGTCACTCTTCGTTGTGCGCTGTATGCTACAGAATGTGGTAAATATTAGGAATCGTTCATGTTTGTGGCTGAATGACCCAGAAATGGCACAGTAGCCCCTCCTTGTTCATGGTTTCCACGTCCACGGTTCACCTTTGATTACCTGCCATCAACTGAAGCCACCACTAGTCAATGGAAAATTCCAGACATAAGCAATTCATAAGGTTTAACGTGTGCGCCGTTCTGAGTGCCAGGAGGAAGTCTTGCATTGCCGGCTCGGCCTCTCAGGACGCGAGTCACCTCTGTCCAGCGGCTCGCTCTGCGTTCACTTCCCGCCCACTGAACACTTGGTAGCCAACTCGGTTATCAGATCAGCTTCTTGGTGTCACAGTGCTTGAGTTCAAGTCGCCTTTATCTCACTTAGCAATGGCCGCAAGCGCGAGAGTAGGCTAAACTGTAGCAGGTGTGTGTGCACGGGCAGAAACGCGTCATACAGGGCTGGGGACTACCCATGGTTCAGGCACCCCTGAGGGTCTTTGACCGCCGGGACCGGAATTCACTCCACGTGCCCAGGGACTCCCAGGAGGCGCGTGACATGGTGAAGACAGTAACCGGGATAAAGTACCTCCGTGAAATGCTCCAACATGAACCTTGAATTTAAATATATTTTAGAATAAATGTTGAAGCTTTCGTTAAATCTGTGTCACTCGTCTTAGAAAGCAGCAGACACTTTGTCCTGGGAGAGCCACGACCTTTCCTGGGACCCGCTGGGGCAGGAGCCGCGGGCGCAGGAGCCGCTGGGGCAGGAGCCGCGGGGGCAGGAGCCGCTGGGGTAGGAGCCGCGGGCGCAGGAGCCGCTGGGGTAGGAGCCGCGCGGGCAGGAGCCGCGGGCACAGGAGCCGTGGGGGCAGGAGCCGCTGGCGCAGGAGCCCCGGGGGCAGGAGCCGCGGGCGCAGGAGCCCCGGGGGCAGGAGCCGCGGGCGCAGGAGCCGCGGGGGCAGGAGCCGCGGGGGCAGGAGCCGCTGGCTCGGTGCGAGTCCCAAACACGCTTCCAGCAGCGCCTCTTCCATCGGGTTTCTCAGCAGCAAAGGTAAGTGCTTCGCTGAACCCCAGGTGCAGCCCAGCTCAGGGGGTGTTGCCCTCTACACCTTTGCTGGGGCTCCTGGGATGGCTTCCTTGATTCTGAGCTGCGTTTTCACGTGAGGAGTCCCCGTGCTTTCCTGTCCTCTGAGGCCCCGGGACGGAGCGGGAGGCTGGGAGCCGGTGGGTCTGCAGTGGGTCCTCCCGGCCTTCATTGAGGAGCTGCAATTCCCGGAGAAACGGGACCAGGGCTCGACCGCCTGGCCCTCCTTTAGCACCGACCCTGCCCCCACGTGCGCATGTCCGAGCGGTAACAGGCCGCCACAGGTAAGCTCATGGCCGTGTGAACACAGAGGGAATAAGAAAACATTAAAAAACTCAGAATAAGAAAGATGGTGGGAAATCTTTTCAATGGAATTCAGCCTAACGAGTGACCAAAAGGTTTGACAAAGGTGAGCCTCCTGACGACAGGACAGCAGCCCCTGTCCCTGCAGGACGAGGAGTGCCGTCCAGTCCGAGGAAGGAGTGGCAGGGGCATGTGAAGTCTTGCGCTTGGAGGGAACTTGCAGCCCAACGCCAAGCTGAGGGGTGAGGAGAGGGTGGCACTGCGGCGGGCAGTGGGCGTGCTCCCTGAGGGAGCCCTTCTGTAGGCCCCAGGGATCCAGAAGCTTCTCATCCCAGGGGAGGATGGTGATGCCCACCTCCCGCCAAGCAGAGGGCATGGGGAAGCCCACTTCTCAGAGAGTAAGTGTGGGGTCCAGAGGCCACCAAACCAGGAGCCAAAACAAAGTGAAAGGATCGAAGGTAGTGCGACACCCATGGAGCAGGTGGAGGCGGGGACAGGGTGACCGCCCCGTCCAGTAGCACCTGCTGGTCATCCTTTGCGATGTCCCATCCTCCAGGGCCTGTGCAGGGTCCCCTTTGTTCCCCTTTGAGGGTCAGGGCCAATCCAGAGCGTCACGGCTGGTGGCAGGAAGCACCTTGTAGAGGACTTACTGGGGCACGTCTCAAGCGAAGCAACTAGATTGTGAGGGTCTGAAACCCTTGTCACTGGTTGGGGGGCACACGGAACTGGGGTGTGGCCTGTACAGAGGAGCTCAGAGGAGGCCTGTGGGCACAGGGGGTGGTCTTTACGTCCGTGCAGAGCTGTCCTGCTTTATGAGTTACCAGCAGAAGCCACACACATGTGCTATTGCAAATAAAGACTTTCCAGCCAATGAGTGGTGAATGAGGGAAAACAATTTCAGCTCAGGCAGTGCCTGTTGGAAGCCGGTGCCCGTCCTAGCTCATGGCTGAGATGAGATCTTGAGCAAGTCACTTGCAGCCCCCGTCACACTGTGTCCGGGCCCGGGAACCTATTCCTAGGGTGGCTCACAGCTCTCAGGACACAGTCGCACAGGTATGGTGTGGCTATGGAATCATAGGGGCGGCACCGGATAACATTTGAGTTCTCTTTCAATCCCCAGACTCTATGAGTCATGAGACAATGAAAAATAAAGCTGTGGTCCCGTGAGTAGAATTACAGACATTCTAAGACATCAGAAGTGAAAGGCCATGGCCTGCCCTCCCAGCTGCTCGCCACACAGGATACGTGTCCCTCGGCGCGGCCACTCCTCGCAGGAAGAGGATCCACCGCCCTTTCAGACTTTAGCTTACGTTTGCCTGAGATGGGAGGTTGAAAATCACTGCGCTAGGCTAGGGGTACATTGTGTGCAGAGGCCCTCACTGGGCTGATTGGAGAGGAAGTTGGAGGGCTCCTTTCCCCAGAGCCCTTCGCAGTGGCACGGGGGAAGGTTTTCCAAGTGCAGTGCCACCGGCTGACCTGCGTCCGCTGCCCACTGCCCTCCATTCCCTGCGCGGAGTCCTGCCTGCTAGCACCTCAGAAGGGACTGAACGTGGGGACAGGGTCTTTACTGGGGTAATTAAGTGAAATGAGATCATATGGGTGACCCTAATCTAATAGGACTGGTGTCCTTATAGGAAGAGGAAATTAGAACACAATAGAGAAGATGGCTGTCCACAAGCTCAGGAGAGAGGCCTGGGAGAAACCAGCCCTGCCACCCCTGCCACCCCCCCCCCCCACACACACACACACACACGGGAAGGGCATGTCCGGGGGCCCAGGGCCCTTCTGTGGCGCTCAGCGATGCAGCCCAACAGCTACCACCTGGAGAAAGAAGGACAAGCTCTCTGCTATGAACCTAATCGCTAGACAAAGAACACAGTGCACAGCAGTCACTGTGGCTCAGAGCTGAGACAGACTTGAGTGGCGGTGGTACTTTCCTGGGTTCCCATGGAGACGGTCATCACTGCTATTAAAGAAGGAACAACAGGCCAAAATGAAGTCACTGAGCTAAGCCACGTCACCAAACCAAAGCTCAGCAACTAACCGGATCACAGTTTCTGCCTGTCCCAAGAGTGGAAATTTAAACCAATCAGCCTGGAATTTCTTGATCAATACTGTTGGGGATTTGCATGATAAAACCCCTGCCATTCCCTCCCCATCTCCCCCCTTTGCTGGGGGCCAACCCCAGCAGGTCCAGGGGTCCCCAAAGGTGTGGACGGAGTCAGCGAAGAAGGAATGACACAGAGACAGCGTTCAGTTGATCAGCAGCCTATCCAGGATCTCTAGCCAAGTTCTGGTCAGGATCTCCAGCGAAGTTCTGGTTAGGATCTCCAGCCGGGTTCTGTGTCCATGTTCTAGTGCTAGGTTCTCCAGCCAGGTTCTCCAGGTTCTCCAGCCAGGTTCTGTGTCCATGTTCCCTCGCTAGGTTCTCCAGCCAGGTTCTGTCCAGGATCTTTTGCCATGTTCTCTCGCTAGGTTCTGTCTCTAGGTTCTGTGTCCTGTTGTCTTGTTACATCTGTATTTATACCAGTTGATTCCAGTCCTATCAATCTCTATTCCAAAGGTTAGGGCGTTTCTTATCCCCATTCCAGGGAGTAAAGATTTAAGCATGATTGTTCGTAGTTGCAGTGATTAACTACCCGCCTGGCACTTAGTTAAGGGGTTTTATCCCTTCCCTAACTTCAGGGAAAAATCCCTACCTGGGGAAACAACCTTTCTCGGAGAGGTGACCTTGGTTAAAACACATAGCAAACATATTAAGAACAGTATGCTATATACGCCATGTCCCTTGAAACATATGCTGTGCAGATGTTTCTTTCCTGCAGTGACTGTGTCAAGCAGCAAGGATGGACTGGCTTCCGGCACCCCTTCTCTACCCACCCCCCAAACATGACAAGGCCTGAAATAACCCTTTCTTTTCTTTTGCTAATAATCCCGGCACGTGGGCCTGTAAACCTTCAGCTCTGGCAGCCCCGGGACCCTTCGGGCTGCTGGACCGGATGCCGCCTGACTCATGAGTGGCCATAAAGCCAGGAGATCTTCACACTCACTCTGTCGGATGTTGTTTTAACACTGCCACCCGCTCGGCCCCTCCTGGCACGAGTGTGACCAGGTCACTCCTGTGCTGAAAAAGCCCCAGGGGCCCTTCCCAATGCTGAGGGGGACCCCGAGCTCTGGCCCTGGGTCCCCAGGCTTGTCGTCTGGGTGCTGCACGGCCATGCTCGTCTTCTTTCAGGTCCTCCAGGGCCTTGGCCTGCCTGGACGCTGCCCGGCCAGCCCTCCGCCTGCAGCAGGCGTCCCCACTCTGTCTGGTTAGCCCTGTTCCTTCTGCAGAGCCCAGTGCCCCCCAGACCCCAAAGCTCCCTCCGGCATGCACCCCCCACTCCTGTGCTTGCTGGTGACTGTTCCCCTGCGAGGCTCAAGCTCCAGAAAAGGAGTTCCTGGGTGTGGTTGTATAACCAGAAGCCCAGGGTCCGGGCTGCCTGTCTCCACTTGAGCCAATTCAGCAGAGGCAGGGCTGGATCATATATGAGCGTTTGTTCCAATCCTGCCGGCTGTGCAGGAGAGCAGCAGGTCAGCCACAGACATCTGCTCTGCACCCCCATAAGCAGGCTGCTTATATTGGGTAGAAGGGCAAAGGTTACGTGAAAAAGTAGGAACTCCAGGATAGCCATTACAGGTTACAAGTCATGCGGGCTTGCGGGCTTGTGGGGGGAGGTCTCACAGGGCAGGTGCCCCGGGACCAGATTACAGGTGACGGGGAGGGTTGTAAAGAGCAGGTGCCTCCCGGACTAGATTGTTTCGGCCATGAGGCTGTAATCTGTCCATAATGACATGCAGTTCTCAGAAGGAGGACGGACCGCATTCCCATGTGACTCCCATGTCCCAGGCGCACACTCTCAGCCAGGTGAGAACGCGCTTTCTCTCATCAGAACAGAGCCATCACGGTTAATAGAGCAGGATTAAGATTTTTTATCATTATAACTAGTTTCCAATATTCTACTTCTGTCCCTAACAGTTGCTGCATTCTCAGCATCCAGTAGAGTCGCCTGGGTCATTGTTAAATAGACAACTACGAAATACTTGATGAGTAATTTAAAAAACAGTCTACAAATCTCTGTGTGCTTCCAAAGAGCAGCAGCATACAGGGCCTGAACAATTCTACTCTATTTGTGCTGCCCGCTCTTGAGTTTCAATAGGTCATTTCCTCTTACGTCCCGACAAGCACACAGGGGGGAATGAGGCCTATTGTCCTCTGGCTACATTATTAAAGGTTGTCTTAAATTGTAATCTATCACTATTGATTGAGCACATTTTAAATACAAACTAAATATTGGGGACAGAGCCCTTGTCTTCCATCTGCTGGGTAAAGGGTGGGTGTTGCCGCCCATCATGCATCTCTGAGACAAAAGTACCTGGAGAGGCTCATGAGAAAGGAGCCTTCGCTAAAGCACCAAGTCCGGGAAGGAAACGCAGCGCCAGGAGGTGAGATGTGCCCGGAGAAGTCATTCTGCGAAAGGGCCACAAGCTCACTGGGACTTGTCAGTACCTGAGTGAGGAGTGATCTGCAGCCTCATGTGACACTGACTGCAAACCAGAGCAACACGCCAGGCCCAGGGACGTGAAGAAGGGTCCATGCCCAGAGCCTTTAACTTCACACCTAACGAGTTAACACACATTCTTCATCACGCAACTGAAAACTTGTGGTTTTACTGCAGCTAAAATCAGTGTAATGTAATTCGTAGCGCCTGTCTCATTGTTTGATGATGGACTCCATTAGCTCTGGCAAGCACATGCATGGAACGGGGAAGAGACTCGTCTCCTGAGGAATCCCTACACTGACGGACTGCAGTGTGTGAGGCCAGAGAGGGTGTGGCTAGCATCGCCTTCCGGCAGCCCACCCTCCCAAATCGGATGAATTAGGACAAGTAGTCACTCCCCACTTAGCTTTGTCTCTGGCTTTTTCCTCTCCTTGCCATGGAGCCCTGCAGAAACCAAGTTCAGGTGCGTTTATCCTATCCCATTTAGTTGAATCCCATTTTGTCTGCTATTTTCTGGGATTGATTCTTTTAAACGTCATAAAGTTATTTACAACAGCAGGGACCTCTGTGACACGCTCCACATCTCGTGTCCCCACCATCCTCCTCACCGTGTGGTCCCTCAAAGGCCCCCTCGCCCACCTTCCTGCTGCCCCATTGCTCCCCACCCACCTTCCTCCCACACGGGAGGAATCTGGCCATAGGGTGGGGGTATCTGTGCCATGGGGCCGGGGGTCCCGTGGTCCCTTCGATTGTACTGTCCAAGGCGAGGTTTTGCTTCGTTGCACCACTGCTAGTGGCTCACTCTTGTTGGTGCTACAAAGGAAACGAGCAATGACAACACAAGTCCCCAAGGAGGCCTTTGCCGCCTTCTGTGTTTTCTGTGCCGGATGTGGGGCGAGGCCAGGCCAGGGCCCGTGGGAGCAGCCTCGGGTGTGGAATCTGAACCAGGAGCTGCCCAGCCTGCCTTTCTGTAGAGCACGTTTCTCTCTGGATCTGCTGCCTATTGTGTGGGAGCCGAATAGCAGCGCCGCCCTCATGAGGCTCTGATGAGGTGAGTGAGCAGAAGTCGGTCATTTCAAGTCACAGAGTCAGCACTCTGTAGTGCAAATTCCTGTCCCTGGTTACCTTCGCTCACCAGGAAAATTCCAGATTTGTAGAAAGCCTAGTTTCCTCCCAGTGATCTACATCGAAGTTTCTAAATCACTGTTAGAAACGAAACATGCCAGCACTTCCCTTCACACTAAATCATTTGCAGAGGATATATCAGCCATAATGGGACAACTCTAAGAAATAAATTCTCCAAGAGCCAAGGATGCTGGGAATAAATACAGGGGCCTTTCTAAGGAGAAGAGCAAAGCTAACAGTGGCAAGTCTTCTGGCGCTATCTACAGCCCACGAGGGCAGCCCCAGGCGACAAGAGAACACAAATCCCTGTGGGGGAAGTGGTCTGTGTAGACAGAGAGAACTTCCAAGCAGCCAGGGAAAGAAGGAAGTGACCTACAACAAAAACCCATCGGAATTTCTTCCAACTTCTCAGCAGAAACGCTACCAGCCAGAAGAGAGTGGAACCAAATACTCAAACGTCCGAAAGAGAGGACTTATCAGCCATGAATAATATATCCAGCAAAACTATCCTTTAAATATGAAGGAGAAAATAAAGACATTCCCAGACATACATAAGCTGAGGGATTTTATCACCAGAAAACCTCCATTGCAGGAAATTCTCAAGGGAGTTATTCTACCTGAAACAAAAAACATAAGGTCACAACACTACAAGTAAGATAACCAAAAAAATTACAGCATAAACAGGGATAATTTGTGAGGAATAAGTTCTCCAAGAGCCAAGGAGTAGTGGGTGTGCAGGAGGCAGCCAATCAATAATTCTCTCTCATCATTAATGTTTCTCTCTCTTCCTCTCCCTTCCTCTCTGAAATCAATAAAATTATATATTTTTAAAAATGGGGATAATTTGATAATTTGTGATAACAAAAACACACAAGGGGAAGGGGAAAGGTCTGAACTGGCAAAGGAAGATGATCAGATGCACTCAAAAGGGAAAAACCTACAGTATATATGCAACTTCATTCTTCATAAGCCTAATGGTAACCACACACAAAATTCCTCAAACTAGGACATATAGCTTAAAAAACGAGGAAACGGGAAAGATGTATGGAACACCACCAAACAAAAAACAACAGACAGAAACATAAAGGAAAATAACAATGGAGGCACAAAGCCACCAGGGAACAAAAGATAAAATGGCTATAGGAAAGCCTCATACATCAATAATTACCCTAAATGTATATGGTCTGAATTCACCAATAAAGAGGCACAGAGTAGCAGAGTGGATCATAAAACAAAACCCAACCATATTCTGCCTACAAGAGACACATCTAAGCTGCAAAGACAAAGGTAGATTCAACGTAAAAGGGTGGAATATGATTCTCCAAGCAAATAACATCCACAGAAAAGCAGGTGTAGCCATACTTATATCTGACAAAATAGATTTCAAGATAACGAAAATAATAAGAGACAAATATGGACACTTTGTAATGATAAAGGGGACACTACATCAAGAAAACATAAGGCTTCTTAATATACATGCACCCAACCAGGAAGCACCAAAATATACAAAACAGCTACTCACAGAACTAAAAGGAGAAACAGATCAAAACACAGTCATAGTTGGAGACCTTAATACTCCATTGAGAGCTCTATGAGGGCAATTTAACTCTGATACCAAAACCTGGCCAAGATAACACACAAAAAAGAAAACTACAGACCAAGATCTGATGAGTACAGATGCAAAAATCCTAAACAAAATACTAGCAAACCGAATACAACAGTGCATCCAAAAAATTATACATCACAATCAAGTGAGGATCATTCCAGGGGCACAAGGATGGTTCAACATACACAAATCAATCAATGTACTACACCACATTAATAATAATAAAAAAAGAATAAAAATCATGAACTTATCAATAGATGCAGATAAAGCAGTTGATAAGATGCAACATCCAGTTATGATTAAAACAATAAAATAGGAATAGAAGGACAGTACCTCAACATAATAAAGGCCTATGTGACAAACCATAAATCCTCAGCTAATATCTTGCTTAATGGTGAAAAACTGATCTTCCCTCTAAGATCAGGAACCAGACGAGGATGTACACTCTCACCACTCTTATTCCACACAGTGCTGGAAGTCCTAGCCAGAGCAATGAGGCAAGAGAAAGAAATAAAAGGCATCCAAAAGGAAGGAAGAAGTCAAACTCACTTTTTGCGGATGACATGATTCTGTATATAGAAAATCTGAAAGACTCCACCAAAAAATTATTAGAAACAATAAACAAATACAGTCAAGTTGCAGGATACAAAATCAATGTGCACAAATCCATTGCCTTCCTGTATATACTAACAATAAAACTTCAGAAAAAGAAATGAAGAAAAAAAAACCCACAACAATTCTTTTTGCAATTGCAACCAAAAGAATAAAATACCTAGGAATAAACTTAACAAAGAATGTGAAAGACCTATATACTGAAAATTACAAAGCATTACTAGAAGTGATTGAAAAAGATAACAAAACGGAAAAATATCCAATGTTCATGGACTGGAAGAATCAACATAGTTAAAATGGGTCATATTGCCCAAAGCAATATACAGATTTAATTCAATCCCCATCAAAATCCCAATGTCATTTTTTTTAAAAGAAATAGAATGAGAAATCATCAGATTTGTAAGAAACCACTAAAGACACCAAATAGCCAAAGCAATCCTGAGAAAAAAGAATGAAGCTGGAGGTATCCTGCTACATGACTACAAAATATACTACAGAGCTACAATCATCAAAGCAGCATGGTATTGGCAGAGAAACAGGCACACAGATCAATGGAACAGAATAAAGAGCCCAGCTATAAAACCACATGTATATGGACAGATAATTTTCGACAAAAGTGTCAGAAACACACAGTAAAGTAAAGACAGTCTCTTCAATAGATGGTGCTGGGAAAACTAGAAAGCCACCTGCAAATGAATGAAACTGGATCACAGTTTGTCTCCAGGTACAAAAATTAATTCAAAATGGATCAAAGACCTAAATATAAGACCCAAAACAATAAGTTACATAGGTGCCAAGCTTATGGACCTGGGTCACAGAGAACATTTTATGAACTTGACCCCAAAGGCAAGGGAAGTAAAGGCAATAATAAATGAATGGGACTATATCAAACTCAAAAGCTTCTGCACAACAAAACAAACTGACAACAAAACAAAGAGGCAGCCAACCAGATGGGAGATAATATTTGCAAATAGTAGCCCCAACAAAGGCTTAATTTCCAAAATATATAAAGAACTCATAAAACTCAACAGCAAACAAACAACCCACCCAATCAAAAAGTAGGTGGAGGACTGGAAATACACCTCTCCCAAGAAAACATACGAACAGCCAATAGATGTATGAAAAGATGTTCACCCTCACTGGCCGTTAGGGAAATGCAAATCAAAACCACAGTGAGATACCCCCTCACACCTGTTGGGGTGCCCATTACCAACATGACAAGCAACAACAAGTGTTGGAGGTTGTGGGGAAAAGGGAACCCTCGTTCACTGCTGGGGGGAATGTGGATGGTACAACCACTATGGAAAGCAGTCTGGTGATTCCTCAAAAAATTAAGAACAGAGCTACCACAGGACTCCGCAATCTCACTCCTGTGTATATACCAGAAAAACTCTAAATCATGTATTCACAAGGATATAAGCACTTCTATGTTCACTGCAGCATTATTCACAGTGGTCAGGACATGAAAACAACCGAAGTGTCCCATGATAGAGGGCTGGGTAAAGAAGATGTGGTACATATACACGATGGAATACTGCTCAGCCAGAAGGAAGGATGAAATAGCGCCATTTGCAACAACATGGATGGGCCCTGAGAACATTATGCTAAGTGAACTAAGTCAGTCAGAAAAAGCTAAAAACCATATGATTTCACTCAGATGTGGGATATAAAACTGAAACTCATGAACACAAACAGCAGTGGGGTGGTTGCCAGAGGGAAGGGGGTGGGGAGAAGGGCCTCCTCATACAGGGTGACAGGAGAAGATCTGACTGTGGGCGGTGGGCACACAGGACACTGTGTGATGGCGACCCTTTTGAGCTCGGCGAGTCAGCATTTTGAAAAACCCTAACGTAACTCTCGTGCCATGTCACATACAGAATTTTTTTGATATTTGCAACCATAGTAAAACAAAGACTGATATTTTTGATATTTATTTTATATATTTAAATGCCATTTAACAAAGAAAAATCAACCAAAAAAATGAGTTCGCGTGTCACCTCTGACACGCATGTCATAGGTTCGCCATCACTGCACTATCCAGATCTTGTAACACAGAACCCACACCTGAAACCTTTATGATCATGTTGACCAATGTCACCCCCAATCAATTTAATAAATAAATAAATAAATTTTAAAAGAGAACGTTAGTCTTTTTACTAAAAATGTATATGGCTGATGGATAGCTAGGTAGACGGATGTTTGGGTGGGAGGATGGACCAACGGGAATATATGTCTGCATAGCTGTGCATGCGTTTTTAAGTGTTTTCAGGGAGAAGGCCTGGCCTTGCCCGGCCACTCACTCTCTGCCCGACCTTGGGCAATCACTAAACTTTCAGAAACTCAGTTTCCCTGCTTGTGAAACGAGACTGACATCACTTGCCTAACAAGCTATTTTAATGATCCAGGGAGAGGACGTATATAAACGCTTGCCCAAGCCCGAGACCAAGAATGACGGCAACAACAACAAAAAAAATGATACCAATTGTGTTTCATTTACCCATTTACTCAACAGACACGCACTGAGGCAGCTGAGTGCCGCCCGCGCAGGAGGCTGGGGGACAGCAGAGCTGGCCAGGCCCGCGGGTCCCCCGCCAGCTGTCAGCCCGTGCCGGCTCTGCGAGCACAGGAAGCAGAGGCAGGGAAAGGGGGGAAGCCGTGGGTCACAGAATCACTCTCAAGCGTGCAGCCCAGCTCACGTGGGGAAGCACAAGCCCGGGGGAACTGGTGGGACATCCCAACCAGCACACGCAGTAGCCCGGGGAGCGCTGGCAGAGACCACCTGGAAGGCAATGCACTCGCTTCTGTGGCTGCACGGCAGTCACCGATCGCCACCAGCAGCCAAGACAGCACGCGGCCGCAGCTTCTCCAGGCAAGTGCAGGCTCTGAGCTGGGCCGGGGCTGTCAGAGGCAGATCGGGATGCTCCCTCGGGCTGCTGGCAGAGTCTGTCCCCTGGCACTAGGATTCCTGGCAGCTGGTTCTTCAAAGCCCGCAAGGAGAGACACCGCAGCAAGGCCCCAGCCAAAGCCTCACACACGTGCAAGGGCGCCGCGGGCCGCAGGGAAGGGCCTCTATGGACGCGGCACGTGGAGGGTGCGGGGCACTTAGGGCTGTAACCGCAGTTGTCCTCGCGTCTCATTGCCAACATATAAAAGGTGAAAAAGGAAAAGTAGCAATTTCAGTTCTCAAGTGCATGTTATTTCAGAAAACAAGACTAACCAAAGCTGTGCCACAATCTCACCAGGCGAGCCCCATGGTGCTCTGGAGACTAGGGACCCTGCTCCACACACCAGGCTGCAACGCTAACCCGCAAACCTCGCGGCTGCATTAGGAAATGCTAGGGAGCTGGAAAAGAAAAGGGAGGGGAGGGGAGGGGAGGGAGGACACACAAGCAGGACGGGTGGTGCAATACCTGAAGACTTATATTACTATAGCTTAGATATTAAGAAAAAAAAATCTCATTTTGCAGACGAACTGCTTATCAACCAACTGTTTGCTGATTGCTTGCCTAGGAGGTGACCGCCGAGTGCCCCCTGCCCTTGAGGCAGAGAAACGGGCCCTGGTTTCATGGTCTTAGCCCCGGAGAGTGCAACGAAAGGCTGGCCAGGCTGGCCGGCCCTGCTGAGCTCTCCTCCCAGATGCGTGAGGTGGGTGAGTCAGGGTTACTGATGTGATGCAAGACGTAACTTCTCAACCTGCCGCAACATATTTGCATAGGTGAGCAGCATAAAACTCCCAAATGGAATCTTAAATATATAGTTCTATGATTTAAAAAAATATATATGTGTGTGTATATATATACACACACATATATATATATATACTAGGGGCCCGGTGCACAAAATTCGTGCACTGGGTGTGTGTGTGGGGGGGAGTGTCCCTCAGCCCAGCCTGCCCCCTCTCACATACTGGGAGTCCTCTGGCAGAGGCGTCAGGCCTGGGCAGGGGACCCTCATTTCCCCCCATCACTGGTTCTGCCCCCAGCCCAGGCCTGATGCCTCGGCCAGAGGCGTAGACCCCCATCACCCTCCGATCGCCTGATCGGCCCCTTGCCCAGGCCTGATGCCTTGGCCAGAGGAGTTGACCCTCATCACCCTCCGATCACCAATCACCGGATCGGCGCCTTGACCAGGCCTGAGGCCTCTGGCAGAGGTGTCAGGCCTGGGCAGGGGACCCCCACCTCCCCGTGGTTGCAGGCTCCGCCCCTGCCCAGGCCTAACACCTCTAGCTGAGGCGTCCGGCCCGGGCAGCGGGGGCCCGCAGCTGCAGCGGCCCCGCGATCGTGGGCTTCACTTTAGGCCCAGGCAAGGGACCCCTAGCTCCTGGGACTGCCAGCTTCCACCGTGCCCAGCTCCCATCGCTGGCTCCACCCCTACTTCCTGCTATCACTGGCCAGGGCGGCAAAGGCGCCTGATTCTCCCCCCTGGGTTTCCGATCACTGTCAGTGGCAGGGGGCTTCTTCCTGCTTTCCCTTTCGCCTCCCTGCATTGTGCCTACATATGCAAATTAGCCGCCATCTTGTTGGCAGTTAACTGCCAATCTTAGTTGGCAGTTAATTTGCATATAGCCCTGATTAGCCAATGAAAAGGGTATCGTCGTACGCCAATTACCATTTTTCTCTTTTATTAGATAGGATATCTTATTGATTTCAGAGAGGAAGGGAAGGGAGAGGGAGAAAGAGACAGACCCATCAATGAGGAGAGAGAATCATTGATCGACTGCTTCCTGCATGCCCCCTACTGGGGATCTAGCCTGCAACCCGGCATGTGCCCTGACCAGGGATCAAACCGTGACCTCCTGGTTCATAGGTCGACACTCAACCACTGAGCCACGCCGGCGGACTCTATGATCTTAAATAAGCATTTGTTTTTAAAATGTGTGTAGCAAATCAACCACTGGAGAAAACAGTCTGGAAACAGACTTTTCCCGGTGTCATACATACATGTATGTTACCCATGCATAGAACAGTGTGTTTCACTGGGAGAGAGCCCTCCACTCCTAATGAACAGTGATGGGCAACTGGCTCTCCTAAGGAAAAAGCTAGCACAGTTATTTTCCTCCCTCATACCACACACACATGTATTATCAATGGATTAAAGACCTAAATGTGAAAAGCAAACAAAAATTTTTGGAAGAAAATATAGGCAGCTACTATGGGACATCTGGCTAGGGAAGGAATTGTTGAATAGGTATTAAGTCTGATTAATGATGTTAAAAATAAATGGTTTTGTAAGACAGATATAAATAAAGTTAAATATCAAGCAATATATTAGAAAAGATAGTTTTAATTCATCTGGCCAACTGAGGATTAACATTAAGAACATATAAAAATTCCTATAGAACAATTAGAAAATGAAGAGCTACTCAGCAGATTCAGGCCAAAATAGGATGACTCAATTCATGGGTGAAAACACAGACGGTCAAGAAATACGAAAAGGTGGGCACTCGCTCTAGCAATCAGAAAAGTGCAAATTAAAACCAAATTAGAAATGTGATGGAGGCACCAGCCAGGACATCAGGGCTGGCGAAAGTTACGGTTACATCACCAGAGCGGAGCGCTGCTGTTAGGGGCTTTCTTCGTGTCGATGCTCAAATAGTGCAGTGTGTTCTCAAAGGAAAGGGACAAGATGGGGAGACACGAGTCAGGGGTCAGCAAGAGCGAGCAGCCCTGACCCCGCGTCCTTCCCGGGCCCCGGGGCGGCTTTCCTCCTGGGCGGAACCGGCACCGGGGGTGTCTGAGAAAGCCAGCGTCCAACCCGGAACCTGGGCCCATGAAGGTGCAGCCCCTCCTGCTGGGAGACGGGAGGCTTTGATCCACCCAACTCACCCGAGGCACGGCGAGTCGTCCGCGAAGGGCCGTAACCAAGGGGACATGCCCATTCACAGCCGAAGCAGGTCCATCTGCCCATCGTGCGGAGAATGGACCAGAAGACCAGGAGGATGGGACACAGTGTGGAGGCTGCTGTCACCTGGTGAGAGCGACCACGGTCTGCACGGGAGGGCGGCAGGACTGTGGGACGTGGGCAGTTCCTAGCAGAAGACACACGACCGAATGACTTACCAAGACCTGGAGAAGGCGGGGAAGCAGGGGTCAGAGACCGCGCCGAGCACTGCGCTCACGTGGTGGGCCTCCCTGCGATGGGAAACCCGGCGGAGAACGAGTCAGGGGGGATGGTGATGGCTTCCGGGGAGATGTGAGGGTCGCTGGGTCCGTGGCCCTTCAGGCGGACGTAGCCAGGGGATACGTGAGCCCGGACGTTAAAAGGTGGATCCCAGCCTAACAGCGTCACCAGGCACCTCTGCATTCGGGGCTTTCAGCTCTGTCTTCACACAGTTGATTCAACCTCAGTGGCTTCCATGGTGACGGCTGCGGGGGCTCCACATGCTGCTGACACACCCAGGAAGGCGGTGAGATGGAGACCCTCCAGCAGTTCCGACACGTGCCTGTCCCTGACCGACTCCAACGGGAGGCTGCCCAGGACAGCCGCTCTGCTCCTGCAGCCCAGGCGGAGCCGGCGTCTCCAGGCCCACGTGGATTCTCAACCGAAACTCAGGGATACTGGGAAGGAGAGGTGGGGAATGGATGCTGAGGGGCGACCAACAGGGTGGGAAACAGGCTCAGGAAAGCTGGGGGGCAAGCTCTGACCTCTTTCTCTCCCTTCCTCGGAGGGAGGCCAGCAGAGCAGGGAGCTGTGGGCTGTGCGGCCACAGGTGTGGCCAGGGTCTGCAGGGGAGCAGGCGAGTGCGGGCGGCTGCCCAGGCCCACAGCACAGGGGTCCTGTCTGGCCTGGAGACCCGGAGCCCAAACCAGGCGCACACGGTCCACTGAGAGCTCAGCCAAGACCAGCCACCACCCTGGGAGAGTCACCTCTAAGCAGCCGCCGAGTCCCGAGGGCATCTGCGGGCGGCTCACCCGGCTGGGCAGGGGCTGCCTGAGCTGCCCTGCTCCCACCTCCGCTGTGGGGAGGGGCTGCTCCGCCCCGGGCAGGTGGGGATATCTGAGTGGTTCTCTCCTGTGGCCACAGTCCGCTGGCCGCTACCCAATGAGATAAACACGCACGTCTGCCGTCCACCACACACAGGCTCACGGTTGCGTAAGAGACTCTGACAGCGTTTCCTGATAGTGACGTGCTGAGTCCCGAGACAGAGGAGGGAAGCCAGGAGCGGCCACCACGGGGTCCCACCGCGGAGGGAGGCGGTCGGCACCGCAGACGGGCTGGCGTGCGCCCCTGGGCGGCGTGAAAGGGCGGCGAGAAAGTTGCCCACACGCTGGTCCGTTCCCAAGGAGCTGCACCCGAAGCGTGAAAGGACTTGGCAGAGGACATACGTGGTCTTCAACGCTCAGCACATGGACGGAAGGTAGGACGGTCTCTGTGCAGGTCTCCCATAGACGACCAAGCAAACGGAATATCTCAGAACATAAAGCAAAGACACAGACGGAACAGTGAGGAGGAAGAGAGGAGGCTTGGAGGGCAGGCGGAAGGAGACGGACATGTGACAAAAAAGCGACTTGAAAAGAAAAAGGGAGCATGGAGACTACGTAACCAAGCCAACAGGACACTCCCCGACCTGAATGCGGAATCGGACCAGCAAACGGGCAGGGCTGAGTCTGCTCGGTGACATCATGCGAAAGCTTTTAAAGACACGCACCCAGAGTTATGGGTCGAATTGTGTTCCCTCCACATTGAAGGCCAAAGTCCTACCTCCCAGAACTTCGGGATGAGACTGCGTTAGAGACAGGCTTGCTGCGATGGAATGAGCGGATGTGGACACGGAGCTGGTGGCCCCTCTAGTAGACTGTCCTCTTCAGAAGGGGAGTGTGGGCGCAGAGACAGACGTGAATCGGCGGAGACGATGTGAGGACACAGGAGAAGCCGCTGCCCACAGCCGAGGGGAGAGCCTGGCGCGGGCCCTCCCATCACGGTCCTTTGGAGGCACCAGCCCGCCGGCGCCCTGGGCGCAGACTTCAGCCTCCAGACTGGGAGGCAGTGTGTGCGGTCGAGTGCGTCTGTGCTTTGTCATGGCAGCCGGAGCAGCCAACTCACTCAGCTGGAGCCTGGTGAATAGAAGAGGAAAGAAAAAGTCTTAGAAGAATACAGACAGGAAAATAGATTATTAACAGAACAAGAGGATTATAGGGGCCTCGAACCTCTTGTCTCCATGGACACGAGACTTTGTGAAGGATCACATCTGCTCATTGCTCTCTCTTCAGTTGCCCTTCCAATTTGCTCCTGAGCCCTCTGCCTCTCTCGTCAAGACCTGCAGTGGCGCCCCCGCTCCCCCAAAGTCCACACAGAGAGGGGGCGGCTGAGCCCAAGCACCCTCCTCCCCCTCCGTGAGCCGATCAGGGGTGCCCCATGGCTACTCTCACGCCTGTTTGTAACCCACACTGGCCTCCCTTGGTGCTCCCTCTCCAGCCACGGGTCGGACTGCCATGTCTGTGTGGACGGCTCCCGAGTGGACATTTCCAGCTCGACCTTCCCCTGGACTCCAAGCTTGAGCAGCCAGCGGGCGTGGGTGACACCCTTGGCTGAACATCCGTCAGGCATCTCTCTGCCCTGGGTTTCCTGGACACAGAGTGGGAGGCAGGTGGGGAGACAGGGAGAAGGACAGCAAGTGTGAGCGAGGGAGTGACTGAGCTGGCACTGTTGTCGCCAGAGACCGCGGGACCTCGGGAGATCTGTCCGCAGGGAAGAAAGGAAACCACGGACCCGCCAGCTCCCAGCTCCCCGGGCTGTGACTGCAGAGCCAGCGCGGCCGGCAGCCCAGCACCTCGGGGCCGGCGGCGAGGAGGTGCCCGGGAGAGCACCCAGCGGCACCAGGGCTGAGTGTGCGCCCCCCCCCCCCCCCCCATGGAACCGAAGGACCAGGCCAGGACCGGGCCTGAGCACAGGAAGCCAGGGGGCTGCTGTCCAGGGAGATCGGTGCCGACAGCCTTCACCATAAATGGCCAAGTTGGGGTCCTCCCATCGCAACCTGCCCCACCAGCACCTCCTGTACCCGCTCCCCCAGCCCCTCAGAACCCCGTGCTGGCCCCAGTGGGCACAGTGGGTTTGCGGCACCACCAGGCTCCTCCTCTCGCTGCCGCCTCTCCCGTCTGTCGGCCTTCGCGTCCTCCAAACCCGCCGTTGTGTCTGCGCTTTCGAAGCCTCAGGCACTTGGACTTCAGGTGGATAACAGGTCACGGTCCTGCCCCAGCGCGGCACCTGCGCGGCCCCCTCCCCAGCGGCAGGGGGCGCCCAGGGTGGCAGCCCCCCGGGGGCGCTCCGGCCGGTGCCGGGAGGGGTGAGCGTGGAGGTGGGACAGGGCTCCCTCTCAGTCCTTCCACATGAGCGTAAAGATGGTTTAAAATCACACCCAAGTGCAGGAAATGCGCTGGTCTCTGAAGAGTTTGTGATTGGTAAGTGCTAGCATCTGTGGTTAGGAACCTTAGGAGGGTTCTGGATGTTTTTCTTAAAGAGCATTCCTAGTTCGCCCCAGCTGCTGTGGCCCAGTGGCTGAGCGTCCACCCATGAACCAGGAGGCCACGGTCAGGGCACATGCCTGGGTTTCCCGGGCGGCCCCCAGCAGGGGGCGTGCAGGAGGCGGCTGGTCCATGTTCCTCTCTCTCCCTCTGCCTTCTTCTCTCTAAACATCCATACAAACATATCTTTAAAAATTCCCCCAGAGACAGCTTTAAAAATTAGAGCAGTTAAATGTCTAAAACTGCATTTAAACCTGGGCGCTTTAAAAATAAGATTTTGGTTTTCCCGGGGAGCACCTCATGTTTGTGATACTTGGGCCTTCCGGGGGGCAGGTTGCTCTCTGGCCCCCCCCTCCGCCCCCCGCTGGGCTGTGCTCTGCTCTCAGCTCCCGGAGGGTCAGGCCTGCACCCGGAAGGCGGGGCCCGCTGAGCTCTGTCACATGGGGCATAAGATGCAAAACCGTAAAGCGCAACAGCAACGGAGGCGCCGAGGCCACTTTCAGAATAACCTTCCGACTCCGGAAAGAAGCTTCCCCGCGGAGGTAACAAAATCATGAAGTTCATTTTCTCTACCGAGTGAGTTTCCTGTCAAATGAACACCACGTAACTGATGGACAGGAAATAAACGGGCCACATCTCGGGGGGCAGGGGCGGGCCTTTTTCCTGGGGACCCGCCCTGCGCAGACCCTGCTCTGGGGGCCACAGCCTCCGGGCGGAACCAGGGAGCCGGCCACCTGGGAGGAGTGCCCGCCCCCCACTTCGGACCCCCCAGCACCGCCCGGGCTCAGCTGCAGGAGGCCCTCCCCACCCACTCCACGGCACCCGGGGGTGGGAGCAGGCCTGGCCGCTGCACTCCTGTCCCCGCCCCCAAGGCTGCCACACGGCTCAGTGCCCGCTTCCCTAAACTAGCGCTGGGCGCGGAGTCCTCCGGCCTCAGTTTCCCCTGCGGCGGTGGGAACAGACGCCCCTTCCCCCCGCGGTTCTGTGGGGAGTGAGGTTTCTCGGTGAGAAGCTCAGCTCCTGGGAAAGGTGGCACAGGTCTGAGCCTGAGCCAGGCCAGCCCTCACCTGGGGGAGGGAAAGGAAAAAATCTTAGAGAAACACCTGGTTTAACCTAAGTGTAGCTTAGTGTCTCCACAAGAGGAAATTACAGGCCTGATGGGTGTTCTGCGAGCAGTTTATACAGGTGAGCTTAACAAAACAGCCAGCACGCCAAATATGTCTATTCATTTCTGTTGCCAAACAAAGAGGAAAACAGCACAGTTGGGACTTTCGCGAGGAGAGGGAGCCGTGGGTCGGCTCCTGAGAGCAATCCTGGCTTTGGTGTGTGGCGCGGAGATGTCCGGGCTCAGACCGGCGTTGCGGGCTCCCCAGTCACCCTCGGCCACAGACCCCTCTGCTCCTGCGAAAGGCTCTCCAGGTCCCGATGGACCGGGAGCAGTGGGATCCTGGCCGCAGTGAGTCTGATGTCCTCACTGGTGAGACACTGGTCAGGGGACACTGGTCACTCGCCTCTGCTGTCAGGAGATGATGCCGCCCTTAGTCCCATGAGATTAGGTCAGAGGAGAGAGCCTGGGACGTGTCTGCTTAGGGGTCTTATCGCGCGACTTTGCTGTCCCTATGGGCTGGGTTCTGGAAATGGGGCCGAGACAGCCCACGTGGGGGGCCGACTGCTCCTGCTCCTGATCTGCCTTGAGGAGGACGGGGAGGGTGGGTTCTGCTCCGCCCTGCGCCCATCCGCTGTACCCACACCCATAGCTGCCCTCGGCTGGCCTTGAGTTCCGATCCATCTTTACGTTGCCCCTCTGCGCAGGGAGGGGAGGGCCTCTGGCTGTGTTGGGACAGAGTCACTAAGGGGTAGTCTCTGCCGGAGTGCCCGCCCGACAGGCCCCTCTGTCCTATACACACCTGCTTTCTGCTTTTGAATCAGACGGAGGCTGATGCGGAGGTGCCCCTGGCTTGGGGAGGTCACCCTGAGAGTCTCAGCGTTCAGAGTCAGAGCCGGTAGCCTAGGCTTACGTCTGAAATCCTGCAGACCATGACCACGCTCAGGCCGCGAAGCCGGTGTGGCACGCAGGATGCTGACCTAATGTCCCCGGGGACCCTGTCCGTGGCCGCAGGCGGGCTCCGCCCTCAGGGTCCTAACTCAGCCAGCGCTGTGCCCTCGTCACCGTGTTTCCTGCTTAGTCCCCGTCCTCTGAGGAAGTGGGACGGTGCTCCCCTCTGCTCCCCAGGAATCCGGCCCGCAGTGCGGCTAAGACTCTCTGTTGAAAGGCCGTATGAACAAATTAAACATTCATAGAACTTGGCCGCAACCTCAGCCACTCCATCTAAGTGATGTTTCCCCTGACACCCTTAGACGTGGGTGTCCAGTTAAATCAACACGAACGTGGTGAGTCCGGGGAGTCCGGGGAGGCCCCGAGCCACCCGCGCTGCTGGGGAGGTCAGTGGTGGAAGGCCCCCCGCGACTGCGCACAGCCCGCAGCTCTCCCAGCACCCCCCCCCCGGAGGACTGGCGCGCCCGCTCTGCTCGGAGGGAGACCCAGGCGGACTCCAGGCGCGGCTCCTGCTCCTCAGACCCAGGGAGACGAGGGGAGCCCTGGGGTGGCCCCCTGGAGAGAAGGAAGGGCTTTCCTGGGGCCCAGAACTAACTCCTCGTTGTGGGGGGGGGCCCAGGGGGGACTGGGAACCAGGTGTGGCTCGGCGTGGGAGGGCCGAACGGGGCCGGAACGGGGGGGGGGCACTTGCACCCTAAGACCCTCTCTCAGACGAACTTCACGCCAGTCTGCAGCCTCCCCGAGGCTCCTGCAGCCTCCATGGACGGTTTTAAATCTCTTTCTGGGTGACTTTCTCATTAAACCCTTAACACTGCAGCCTGGGAAAGACAACGAGCAGGACAAATTGTGCACAAATAATACTGAGGAGGTCGGGGACGCTGCCCGTCACGCACCCGCGGTGCACACAGGGCGTGGCGAGGGCTCCCAGCTGCCCCCTGCCCTCCAGCTCCGCCCTCACACCCGCAGGGCCCACGGCCCACGGCCCCCTGAGCGAGCGAGGCAGGAACCATTTGTGCAGGTCACCACGTAGGTGGAGTGGAGCCAACGCGCCAGGAAACCAGGAAGATCCATCGAAGCCAAAACAGTTGTACTTGGGGGGCGGGTATGGGGCGGGGAGCAGAGGGGCAGAGGGTCTTCCCGCCAAACCTCAGGACTACGGGTGCTCCCTGCGCAGCAACCACGCAGAGGCGACGGCTCGGTGAGCGTGAGCACTGCCGAGGAGGCTCCCGTCCTCGGTGCAGGTCTAGCAGCCGAAGCCCAGGCCTTCTCTACCTAAACCCAGCCCGACCCGGCCGGGAACCCCCCCCCCCCTGCCCCGTGGCTGGGACACGAGAGCACAGGGGCTGAGGGCAGCGGGCCTGGCCCGGGAAGGCCGCACTGAAGTGCATTTACTTCGCCACAACCTTCTGAAAGCTCCACCTCAGAAACGGTATTAAACGTTTCCGCACACCCACCAACACTGCCGGGTTTGTTTCAGCCTCGCTGTGCCATCGCGCTGTCCGGGGCCGCCGGCGCGAACCTGCATGTTTGAAGTGCGTCCCAGTGGTTCCCGGTCGAGACCACGAGGCTTCCCTGACTTGGTGGGAAGCTGTCGGGCACGAGTGTTCAGTCAAACCCCTCACCTCAGTCCGAGGAGCCGGCCGTGGCTCCCACGGCCCCGCAGTGCTGCCCGTCGGAGGGGAGGCAGGCGTCGGGGCCTCGGCCGCCTCACGGCCTGGAACGAGGGCCAAGCGCTGTGCCAACGGCCCTCTTGAGGGCTGACCAGGGCAGGTGGGCTCTGGGTGCCCCGAGGGGTCAGTCCGAGTGCCCACATCAGCTCTAAGCTGGTTGCTCTGCAGCCTCCCAGCAGTTACTTTGCTCAGAGGCTCCCATCTCCCATCCCCCCCCCTCCCCCCCCCGCATCTGGGTTTCACATTTAGAACGAGTGCTAAGGAACAAATGCTGTATTGAACCCAAATATCCCCACCTTAAAACCCGCCCTGCTCCGCCAGCATCCCTCCCCACGCATCCCTTAGTCTCCGACAGCTCTGCTGGGGCCTGCGCTGGGGGTGGGGAGTAGGGGAGGTGGGGGAGGCTGCGGCAGAGGGAGAGGGGTGCCCACCTGGGGCCGGCTGCCCTGACGTGCCCATGGCGAGTGCTGAAGGGCTGTCTCCCATTTTTAATCTCAGGTCCCAACCGCACCGTTAAGCCACCAGGTGGACCGCACCAGAGATCAGCTCCTCTCCCAGGTGAGTGGGAATGGGAAGCGGCTGCATCCGACCCGGCGCCTCCCGACAGCTGGGCCGCACCTGCCAGGAGGGGCCGGGGCCCGCCCAGCAGGGAAAGGCCAGGCCTGGCTGGAGGACCCTGTTGCATCACCTGTGTGGGCTGTATCCCCAGCAGCACGCTGCTCACCGAAGCCGTGGGTGGGGGTGCAGGACACGCCCCAGATGCTGGGCCGTGGGGACCAGGCAATGCTGTGCTCCGTGCAGTCAGCGGGCCTGACCACAGCATCAGCACCCTCTGGGCATCTGTTCAGAAGGCACTTTCCTAGCCCCACCCCGTGGCCTGGGCGCAGGGAAGGTACTGCTGCTGGCTCCAGACCCACTGCACCAACAGGAAGCAAATCCCTCCCAAGCCCGCCGGGCCCTCCGTGGGATCCACTCCAGCAACAGAGAAACCCGCAGGCCGAGCGGGGCGGCAGGGGCCTTTGCCTGCTGGCAGCAGCTTCCCCAGGCCTCCCCGGGGTGGCTGCCACCAGCCCTGGCTGGAAGCCCTGGAGCCACTGACCCCAGGTGACCCCGGCCCAGGCGCACTCGGCTCAGCTGACCGCCCTGGCGGTGGTGAAGGAGGCCCGTCCCCCATGGCCTCATGCCCCAGGGCCCTGGTGAGAACCAGGCTCCAGGTCTAAAAAGGGGTTCTGGGACCTCAGGAGGGAATAAGTTTAAAACCAAAGACCTACTTCAGGTCACCAAGGAATTCACCCCCAAAACCTTCACAGAGAAAGCAACAGAACTTGTTTCCATCATTTATTTACCAACATACGTCCACATTCACATGAATTCGAGGTTGCAGACTAGCCCCCCGAGGCTGCAAAGGGCTCAGCCCACGTTGCCACTGGTGGGCATCCCCCTCCCAGCACTACCAGCTGCCTGACATCCTCACAGCCTGCAGGGCCGGAAGCATGGCTGTCCTTCACTGGCTACACCGGTGTGGAGTCACAGGCGGCGCTGTGCCAGCCCGCGGTGCCTGCTGGCCTGGCTACACCAGCTGTGCCAGTCCGCAGTGCCTGCAGGCCTGGCTACACCAGCTGTGCCAGTCCGCGGTGCCTGCTGGCCTGGCTACACCAGCTGTGCCAGTCCGCGGTGCCTGCTGGCCTGGCTACACCAGCTGTGCCAGTCCGCGGTGCCTGCTGGCCTGGCTACACCAGCTGTGCCAGTCCGCGGTGCCTGCAGGCCTTCTCACAGGAGCTCTGAAATGAACGGACCTCTCACATCGCTACAGACAGCAGCCAAGTACAATCAGGTGGCATCCCAGGTGGGCCAGGTAAACAGTTCTATTACTAACTCATTTTACGGTCAAAATACTGCAATGAAAATAGCCTGCAAAACCCACATAAATCACACTGAAGGTCTGTACAGGGTCCCGAGGACACAAACAGCACGGTGCTCTCACAACATGGCTTCCTCCGGGCCGGCACCACTTCCCCGGAAAGCCAGGACAGCGGGCGCGCACACACACACACAAGGCAACTAAAACCACTTCACAAAATACAACATCGCGTTGGTTTTTTTAAGGCACGTTGTGTTTTAAAATGGGACTCCGGTTCCAGAAGCCTTGCTCACCAGGCCTGGCGGGGGGGCAGCGCCCTGTTCCCGCCACTCTGGGGGCTGAAGGGGCTAAAGCTGGCGGGCAGCGGCGAGAAAGCAGCTCCTCCATCCGCCACCAGCCGGCTGCCTGGCCAGGCCTGTCGCGAAGTTTTGCAACATTGGATCCACATGCAACAAGGTGGGCAGGCGCCACCCATTCCCTTCAAAGCACGGGCAATGCCCGCGACCCCTCCTCGGGGAAATGCAGACGACCTGGCGTCACCGTTCGCCCGGCGCCACAGGCTCAAAGCCCAAGGATGGCCACAGCGCAGCTCTGGGCGGAGCGCGCGGCGGAGTGACTTCACCTGGCGGGGCGCCAACCAGCCCGGGCGGGGCGCTGGGGGCTCACTTCTCGAGTGGCTGAAGTTTCCCACGAGCGAGCCCCGCAGTCCTGACCCTCAGGCTTCCAGCTGGGCCTCGGCCTCCTCCACCTGCAGAGGGTCACTGTCCCCCAGCAGCTCGGTCTCCGGGACGGAGCCGTCCTCCTCCTCCGCGGCCTCGGGCACGGGGCTCTGGGCGCCGTCCTCAGGGCCGTCCCGCGCGTCCTCCGCGCCCTCTGCCAGCAGCGCCGCGCGCTCGGCCACCGACGTGTTGGAAGGCGCGGTGGTCACATACCCGGTGCTGGTGGAGCCGCTGCCGCTGTGGTGCGAGCCGGGCTTGGGCACCATTTGGGCAGGCACCTGCTGCGGGGCCATCTGCAGGGGGATCTGGACGGGGTAGAAGTTGGGCAGGTAGGCCCCGTAGGCCGGCACGGGCTGGTAGCCATTGACGGGGATGTAGAGCTGCGGAGGGGGTCCCAGGGGCCGGATGGGGCCCTTCACGGGGATGAACTGCGGCTGCGGGAAGGGCGGAGCCTTGGGCTTGGGGACCCCGTAGCGGGCGTTGCTGACGCTGACGGGGCTAGTGCTCAGCGAGCTGGTCTGCGTGGCGTTGCTGGCGCCCGAGGTCTGCGCGGAGCTGGTGTAGGCGGACAGGCCGCCCCAGGCGCGGAGCCGGCTGTGGATGTCCTTGAAGCGCGGCCGCCGGCCAGGGAACTCGCTCCAGCACTCAACCATCAGGGCGTACACCCAGGCGGGGCAGTCGTCGGGGCAGGGCAGCAGCTGCCGGCCGCGCACCAGCTCCACCACGTCCTGGTTGGAGTGCCCGCAGTAGGGCTGCAGGCCGTAGCTGAACACCTCCCACAGGACCACACCGTAGGCCCAGATGTCCGAGTCCACGGAGAACTTGCCGTACAGGATGGCCTCGGGCGACATCCAGCGCACCGGCAGCAGCGCGCTGCCCAGCAGCTGGTAGTAGTCGGCCGAGTACACCTCGCGGAACAGCCCCAGGTCCGAGATCTTCACGCTCAGCTTGTCGTCCACGAGCACGTTGCGGGTGGCCAGGTCCTTGTGCACCACGTGGTGGCTGGACAGGTACTCCATGCCGGCCGCGATCTGCGCCACCACGTGCACGAAGTCGGGCGGCTCCAGGGCCGACTTCACCGTGCGGTCGTCGTCCGTGCTGCCCACGTCGGAGTGCGGCGAGCGCATGACCAGGAACTCGTGGAGGTCGCCCTGCGGGCAGTAGCTGAAGACCATGCTGAGCGGCTGGCCCTGGGTCACCACGCCCAGCAGGCAGACGAGGTTGGGGTGCTGCAGGCGCGCACGCAGCAAGGCCTCGTGCCGGAACTCCTCCCGCAGCGGCCCCTCCGCCTTGTCCTTCAGCGTTTTGATGGCCACGGCCTGGGCGGGCTCCCCCGGCGCGGGGCCCAGCAGGCGGCCTCGGTACGCCTTCCCGAAGCGGTCCTCCCCGAGCTCCTCCATGAACCTCACGGAGGACAGGCTGATCTCCTTGAGCTTGGCCTGCGGGAAGAGAAGCCGGTGAGACGTTCCTGCCACTGCAACCCGAGGGAAGAGGGGAGTTCTGGGGGCTGGGGGGCACCTGCTTGCCTGCCTGCTCCTGGCTCCCTGCACTGCTCTCTGCTCTTAAGCACGCCCTCCTGGCACAAGCTGCCTGAAACCTTCCACGGATCCTCATCAGGCTGCAAATGGTGCCCCAAGAGCCGCTGAGCACCAGGCAGCGGTTCGTGCACACCTGTTCGCTGCGCGCTAACCAAGCCGAGCGCAGGCATCCGTCACCCGGGGAGACCTGGCTCTCTCTCCAGCCCCAGGTGGGCAGTGACCTCTGCACTTTCAGAGCCCGCCCGGCTGCTCTCCTGGTGCTGCCTCTCAATTAGGTAATTTTCCACGGACGCACCACGTGAGTGAAATCCATGCGAACCTGCACCTCAGCTTCTAGGGTTCTCGCCCTTCTGTGTCTGGCCCCCATCCTTCTGGGAGCTTCCCTGGCCCCAAGGGACTCCATGTCCCCCTTGCGGTCCAGCCACCCACTCCTGCCCTGAACACTACATGGCCCCTGGAAACAGAGCGGAAGGAGCCCCTCCCCTTCAGAGTCCGCGGCCCCCCAAGGCGGAGCGGCCAAGCACCAGGGAGAGACTGGCACTGCTTTTGGTCCTCACCATCCTGACCCCCTGGGGTGGGGGCTGTCCCCACTTCCTCTACAAGACTGTTGGCTCCAGCCCTGACCGGTTTGGCTCAGTGGATAGAGTGTCGGCCTGCGGACTCAAGGGTCCCAGGTTCGATTCTGGTCAAGGGCATGTACCTTGGTTGCGGGCACATCCCCAGTAGGGAGTGTGCAGGAGGCAGCTGATCGATGTTTCTAACTCTCTATCCCTCTCCCTTCCTCTCTGTAAAAAATCAATAAAATATATTTAAAAAAAAAAAAAAAAGACTGTTGGTGCCATCCTTCGCTGAAAATCACACGCAACCAAGCAAACCAACCACACCCCAACTGAGCGGGAAGCAGGCCCAGCCCCTTAAAAATGCCATTTTGACCTCAGGTGGTGGGGCCCTGCCAAGCCTTCTGGTGCTCGGTGGGCACAGCGGAAGCTCTCGTGTGAGGGCGGCTCAGTGGGCTCGGGCCGAGGGCACAGCCCGCTGCCAGGACGGGAGTTCCAACGCCCACTACGCATTCTCCGAGGCCACCAACGTGCTGGCATGTTTCAGAGAAGAAACAACAGAATGAAAGGCAGTGGAAGAGGTAAGTGTGGAGCGTGGAGCACGGCAAGAAAGCCGGCGGCAGGCAGAGGGGCGGGGAGACCTGCTTGTGCGGGCCCATGAGGGGCAGCTCCACATCCTGGCTGGGCGACGCCATCAGCTGCCGGCGCGGGGGCGCAGCGGCCGACGCCTTCTGCTTGTTGCGGCACATGCAGACCAGGAAGAAGAGGCAGGCGACCACCAGGGGGATGGCGATGCTGGGCACCAGGATGTACAGGATGCCCATCCTGCTGCCGTCCTGGGGGCCTGTGGGCGGCAAGGCATCCGTGAGCTTCCGAAAACATCGCCTTTAACAGCCCCTCCCACCTCCAACCGCAACATTCAAGCACATGAGGGTATCGGGTCAGCTGCACGAAGGACAAATTACAGCCCAGCCTGAAAAGCAAGGGCGATGCACGCTACACTGCGGAATGGGCCCTGAGCCACCCCTGGGAGCAATGGGAATGCGGGCACCGGCAGGTGGCTCCCAGTCCCGCCCCCGCTTTTCCTGTGCACCCCCCTGGAGACAGCTGCGGCCAGGTTCATGTTCATGAACCCATGTCCTTAGTGAAGGAAGCTCAGGACTGGGATTAGAAATGACCTGTTCTTCATCCCGTACACTAGGAGGGGCCACATGTTTTAATATCAGTATGTTCTCTTAGGACAATGACTAGAAGAGCATTTAAGTGGCACCGACCAACCAGGGACCCAGGCAGCAGGGGCACAGAATCCGGAAGCGCCATCCTGCAGGGCCAGGAGGGGAGCAGCACTCTGCCCCCCTGCAGGGCCAGGAGGGGAGCAGCACTCTGCGCCCCCCCCGCCCCCCGGCACGGCCAGGAGCAGAGGCCCTAGAGTTCGCACATGGGCGCAGTGCCTGTGACGAGTGGACAATGAGCTCTCCACCTGAAAGGTGACAAGCGGTTTCTGGCCAACACAGTCTCTGGAGGAGCTAACCCACCTCTACCGCCACTACAGTCACACAGCCGTGTCCCAGGCCCGGCCTGGCCTCCGGGCTCCCAAATGAAGTAAGGCCACACGGGCCGCTCCGGGCCTCCGGGGGCAGGTGGTCCAGAAGCCCTGGGCAGTGCAACCCAGTTTTCATCACCAGGGCTCGGGGAGCACCCACAGCCCCAGGCCGCCGCCAGAGGTGCGAGCCCGCCCAAACCGAGCATGGCATTTATCTTATCGTTGTCTTTTTAGAATTACACTCAGCCGATGTGGCTCACTGGTTAGAGTGCCGGCCCACAGGCTGCGGGATCTCAGGTTTGAGCCTGGTCAGGGGCACGTGCCTCAGAGGCAGGCTCGACCCCTGGTCCCAGTCGGTGTGTGCAGGAGGCAGCCAATCCCTGCCCCCGTCTACTCTCCTTAAAGATCAATGGGGACAATATCCTCGGGAGAGGATTAACAAAATAAACAGACAAAATCACAACCAGCCGTGCGTGTGAACAGCTGTGCTAGTCCTAACAGCCCACGTCACCAAAGGCTACGCCACGGCCAAGAGGTTGCTGTCCCCGACTTTAAGTTGAACATGGAATAACAATATTCAACTATTTTTATACATAGAAGCGTCCGTTTCATAAAATAGAAGTTTGAGTTCATAGAGTCACATCGTCCGCATCCCGCTTGTGGTTTTGTGGCAGAAAAATGGACCTGGCGCTGCTCTCAGGACAGACAGCTCCGGGCGCCCCCTGGTGGCCATGCATTAGCCTGTGTACCACCAACCCCTACAGGCAAACAACTTGTCTGCTGCTTATTCAGCCATTACAAGTAATTCTGTAACAAATATCCTGGCATTTCTGCCCTCTAGCTACAAATATTTCTGCAATATAAGATCCCTGCGATTGCTGGGTCAAAGAACATGCATTTTTTTCCTTTATGTTTTGATTTTGTTGTAACTACAAAAGTAATAACTACTCATTATAAAAACGTTTTATATTTTAATGTATCTGTAAGTCATGGGAAATCACTGCTAAAAGTTTGATGAGCATCTTCCCCAAACTTCACCCTGAAATATAGGGCTTATGTGCATGTGCATGCATGCACACACACACACACGCATACATGCATACACACACGCGCACACATGCATGCATGCGCGCACACACGCATACATGCATGCACACACACGCACACATGCATGCATGCACACACACACACATGCACTCACACACACACAGAGCTTTCTTTCTTTTTGTTTTTCTGAAAACAGAAAGGGAAGAGAAAGGAGGTAAGAGGGGGGAGGGACAGAACACAGCTAATGGCCTGCAACTTGCTCCTGCTCCTGAACCAATCATGCACATCCTTGCAGGACACTCAGACCCTGTAGCCCTCACAGCATAGCTGTGCGGTAATCTAACTGACATCTCCACGCCTGACGTTTACTCCGCAGTGAACATGCTGCTGAAGATGTGCTGAGCGGCCAAGCGGTGGGCGAGCCAGGTCTGGACCCGCAGCGCAGTATGCAGGCTGGAGGCAGGCCCCGCCATCGCTGCAGGCTGGAGGCAGGCCAGCCTCACCGCTGCTGGCAGAGGCTCCTGGGCGGCTGGTGAGCCTCGGTGTGCTTCACGCATTGCCTCTCGATCAGTCTTCTCCTGGTGATTTCCCTCCAACCCTCTACTCCAGGCTCCAAGATGGAAAACCCAGGAGCAGCCCAATCTCAGGGATCCAACCGAGTGGAGCTGGTGGGAGTAAATGTTGGAATACAGGGTAATAATGTTTGCAGAGTTTGCAACCGTTAACGCCAAGGTCTTCTCCTTTTCATAATCCAGCAGAGAAATTGCAGGGCCAATGGGTAAGAGATATAGGTTCTAATTTTCTCTCATTCTGCTGAGCTGTGTGGGAGCTGGGGAGGCCAGGCAGGGCCCGGTCAGACCCCGGCGAGGAGCTGCCTCCCGGGCCCCAGCTAACACTGGGAAATGCCACGTAATAATGTTGATGGAGAAGCAAGATGCAAACTGAATGTCCCAGGACCATGCACAGGAAAAGGGCTGACAGGAGCCAAATGCAAACAGTGAGGAAATTAGGGGTGATTTGCGCATGACTCTTCAGACTTTTCTATGATGTAAAATGTGCTATAATGACCAGCTATTACTTTTATAACCAGCAACCGTTTTACATAAAACAAGCGATCGTGGCCATGGAGGGGGCGGTGACAGCACTAGCCCCTGGGCCAGGGCAAACCAAGTGCGCGCCACAGAGAGAACCTACTGCAGGGGGGCACGTCGCACAGCTCCATGGGCACGTTCTTATTCTTCGTGAAGCACCAGGGGCCTTCCATCTGCCCTCCGGGGTTCCGGCAGTAGGCGTGCCCCCCGCCGAGCTCCGGGAAGTCCGCACTGCTCAGGTGGTGGCTGTGGGGGTGCTGCAGAGCCCACGGCTGGCACTGGTGCCCTGACTTGGTGGTGCTCGCCGTCCCTCGGTAGTCCGTGCCCGAGCCGTTGTAGCACTGATGGTCTGAGAGGGGAGAGAGGTCAGGAGCCGATTGAGAGCAGCAGCCCCGCTCGGGGAGAGCACCTCAGGCTTTAGGACCGAGCCAGTCTGCCTGCAGGCACTCAAACTGGGGTCTCCAAGGACCAGAGGCTTGTATATTAAAAATAATTTAACAAAGCCCCAAATTCACTAATTCAGCTGGGGTGCACCAGGGGGAAGGAACGTTGCCAGAAGTGATCCCATGACCCTGGAACCAACTTTGGGGCCCACACCCGGCACCCCCGCTCCAGCATGAGCTCAGCCAGCCTCGTGTCTCCGGCTCTGGAAGCAAAGCCAAACTGCAGGAGAGGGGCTGCCAGCTGGCCATCCTCAGACCCCTCACCAGGGAGCACGGGCTCAGCTCGCCTGGGGTGGGGGAGACCCCCTCTCCCAGCCCGGCCTGGGGTTAGGAGTTACTATTCGCATGTAACAGGTGGAAGGATGTTTCAGCAACTTGTCCGACGTTGCACCGAGTAAGCCCGGCAGCCAGGATTGGGGAGCCCAGCAGGCCGGCGAGCAGGCTCCGGGGTCAGGAGCCCCGCCCCCTCGGGGAGCCCGGGCCTGAGGAAGGAACCAGCCTCGACCCTGGTGCCCTGCGGCCGGCCGGCAGGCAGATCACTCCGCCGCGCGCCGCCGGGAACGGCGTCTGAGGCTCGGGGAGGTGACTTACTGGTGTCCCCAGGACAGGCAGGGCCAGCGCGGCGTGGCCTGGGCTGCCCGGTACCCTGCTCTGGAGCCCTCCCGCAGGCCCTACGGGAAGGAGGGGCCCCGGGCCGGGACTCACAGCGGCCCAGCCGCTCGGCTGGGATGCCGATGCGCATGCAGTCGGCGGCGGCGGGGCTGTCGGGCATGGGCAGCGCCTCGCACTTGGGCAGCTGCAGCCGCATGAGGATGAGCGGGTTGGAGCGCGCGATGGTGTACTCCTGGCGGCACAGGTCGCTCTCCAGCACCTCGCACTCGTCGCGGCACAGCTCGCGCGGCTTGGGCGCCCGTGACCGCGCGTCGCACAGCGGGAACACAAAGTGGCAGAAGGACGGAATGGCAAACTGGGAGCACTGGTCCGACAGGTGCGTGGAGGTGCCGATCATGGTGAAGGCGGCTGCGGAAGCAGGAGGCCGTCAGGGGGTGTCCCTGCCCTGCGCGCCGGTGCCCCTCCACCCTGCCCGCCGGCGCCCGCCCCATCTTCACTCCCCAAGGCTCTCACAGGGGCTGGGCCCGGGGAACACCGAGCCGCCCTGAATTGAACCAGACAGAAGGTTCTAGGCTACACTTACAAGCAGCAAAAGTAGAACAAAAAAGAAGGGAAACTAGGCCAGGACCCCATCCAGCTGGCGCTGCTTCGTGACAGGAAGCGGCCACTGCGGACCCAGGGCCACGTCCTTGGGCCCTGCTAGAACCTGGGCTCTGCGAGTGGAGTGCCGGCCGCGCCATGAGGCCTGGGGGGGGGGGGGGGGGCGGCTTCTACTAGGAGAGGCTGGGGGGGAGGTGTCAGGGCCAGGCCTCTCTCCCAGCATCCAGCCCGCGGGCAAGATCACAGCAGCGGGGGAGGCCTTCGTGGGACCGAGGGGAGCGAGCCCTATACCAGTCAGCAGCCCTGGGCAATGCAGCGCAGGAGGGGGCGCCGGAGCAGCAGAGGAAGGGGATGCCTCGGGCAGGGGTGCTGGCAGCGAGGGGAGGCGTGGCAGAGGGTGGGCTTGCACAGGGCGAGGTCTGTGAGGAGGAGGAGCAGAGGAAGGGGATGCCTCGGGCAGGGGTGCTGGCAGCGAGGGGAGGCGTGGCAGAGGGCGGGCTTGCACAGGGCGAGGTCTGTGAGGAGGAGGAGCAGAGGAAGGGGATGCCTCGGGCAGGGGGGCTGGCAGCGAGGGGAGGCGTGGCAGAGGGCGGGCTTGCACAGGGCGAGGTCTGTGAGGAGGAGGAGCAGAGGAAGGGGATGCCTCGGGCAGGGGGGCTGGCAGCGAGGGGAGGCGTGGCAGAGGGCGGGCTTGCACAGGGCGAGGTCTGTGAGGAGGAGCAGCAGAGGAAGGGGATGCCTCGGGCAGGGGGGCTGGCAGCGAGGGGAGGCGTGGCAGAGGGCGGGCTTGCACAGGGCGAGGTCTGTGAGGAGGAGGAGCAGAGGAAGGGGATGCCTCGGGCAGGGGGGCTGGCAGCGAGGGGAGGCGTGGCAGAGGGCGGGCTTGCACAGGGCGAGGTCTGTGAGGAGGAGGAGCAGAGGAAGGGGATGCCTCGGGCAGGGGGGCTGGCAGCGAGGGGAGGCGTGGCAGAGGGCGGGCTTGCACAGGGCGGGGTCTGTGAGGAGGAGGAGCAGAGAAGCAGCCCTCGAAGGAGGTCTGCAGGTTTGCTTTTTAGGGGCAAGACATGCCAGGATGGAGTGACGGGGCCGAAGCAGTCCAGGGGAAGAACTTGACGCCTGGCACGGAGGAACGGGGGCTGGAGGGGAGGCTGCCACACTCGGGGCCCAAAGGCAGGCACCAGCCAGAAGTCCACCCACCTTGACCTGCAAAGGACCTGCCTTAAGGACCTGACCTTGGACAGCAAGAGAGAGAGGCCCCCTTCCCTACACACCCCGCGGGGCTGTGGGAATTTAGTCCCTGGGCTGCCCCAGCTCCACCCACTTGTAGTGCCCCGTTTGCCCAGCAGGCAGCGCTGCTGGCCCGTTACCCCAGAGAGGGACCAGGCACCAGGGCAGGCTCCGGGCCAGAGTGCTGGGCCCTGCCCAGGTATTTACTGTGGGAAAGCCCGTCATGCAGCCCCTTCCTGGGCCCGTGTCAGGTGGTTTGTGGAGACCCCACGGGGAATGAAAGCCCACACGGAGCCTGTAAAACAGCAAGTGAAGAACAGCCCAGGGTTGAGGCAACAGCTGTGTCCACGCAGGGCACTGGCTCCTGCCAGACCCTGTGCGCTGTGCGGTGACGCCGCCCTCCGCCCTCCTGGTCACTTCTGGCCGATGTGACAGTTAGGAACAGAGACTGGCCAAGAGCCAGGTGTGCACAGCTCAGCCGCATCCTGCGGAGCTGGTGCTGCCTGGAGGGCGGCTGCCCGAGAAAGCAAACCTGGCATTCTCTCGGGGTGAGAGGCCATAGGCTGTCCTGGCTGACTCTTGTAGGATCTTCCCTCCCCCCGCCCCCAGGCATCTCAAGTGAGGGCTCATTTCTGAAAGTGTGGTTCCAGGTGCTGGGACATCGAACAACTCCGGTCCTGGCTATTCTCACCCGCGCCCTGCACGCACCCGGAAGGTTCCTTGGAGCCCACTCGTGGGGAGCCCCAGTCCCGGGACTGGTTCTGTGGGGCACGCTCTCCAGACAAGCACCACGCTGAGTGCTGCCGGGGCAGGCGGGCTAGAGCGCCCTCCAATTTACCCTTCCATAAACCCACACATCCGGAGAACCCTCGTCCTAAACCTTTACCTAAAGCTGCTATATGGCAGGTCAGTCTGACTAGATGGCCGTGCTGCTTAATTCTTTAAATGATTCCTGAAGAAATAACCGAGGGGCCTGGAGTCAGTGTTTGCCAACCAGTGGACTGTAAAATTAACTCTGGAGTCGGGGCTGGCATTTCAAAAAAGAATTAGAACAGAGGGTGTCAGGGTGCTGGGTTCATATAAAGGGTGTGATCAACTTTTTCCTTTTTTGAATGTTTTATTGACTTTTAGATAGAGAAGGGAGAGGGAGAGAGAGAGAAACATTGATGAGAGAGAAACACTGATTGGTTGCCTCCTGTATGCTCCCTATTGGGGATCGAGCCTGCAAGCTGGGCATGTGCCCTGACTGGGAATCGAAGGGGTGACCTCTGGGTGCCTGGGTCGATGCTCCACCACTGAGCCACACCGGCAGGGGCCCAACTTTTAATGAAATAAAACTGAAGGGAAAATTCTCTAAGTGCACTGCTTTTATAAGGGTGACTGCTGTCTCCTGTAACACATTTCGACTCCGAAATACATGTGTGCGCACGCTAAGTCGAGGCAAAGCATACCTCTTACTGTGTGTTGTGGTCAAAGGTTGAGACGTGCTGCTTTAAATGGCATAGAAACTTCTCCAATGAGAGACAGCAAGGTTTTCAAACCACTGGACCAAGATGGCGCCGCCAAGGACGCTGCAGGTCCCACCCTGGCCCTGTCCTCGGGGGGCTCTGGGACGACGGGCCAGGCAGACCCTTCTGTGACCATGACCTTAGACCCTACAGGCTGAGGGTAAAGGCAAGGCCAGAGTTGGCCTAAGTGTGGAGGGCATTTCAATGGCACCTGCGTGGGTTTCTGCCTGAGAGCTCATGACAGAGCGAGGCAGTGAGGCCGGGACGGCAGGACTCCCCGCCCCCCACCCCCAGCGGGTGTTAGAAACCCACTCTCCGCCGCCCACACGCACTAGCTCAGACACACTCGCGGGAGGAGCATTTCAGGGCAAACACGCCGGCCACTGCTTCTAAAAAGGCCCCTTTCTGTGGCAGGAGCCATGGAGCCGCCGGGCTGGCAGGGACAGGCTGTCCTACCTGTGATCCGGTTCTCGATCTCCCCCTGCATCTGCAGCGAGTCCACATAGATGGTCCGGTTCCCGATGAAGCGCGCGCAGGCGATGCCCCGGTACGGCTGGCAGAACCCGTCCTCGTGGTCGTCGTCTCTGGGCAAACACACCGCTGGTAAGCGCACCGGAAGCTGCCGGCGCCCCCGAGAACTTTCCCTTTTAAAGCTGGCATCTTAGGGTGCAGCCATCTTCTTCCTTGCAATTACCCAAATGAATGGAGAGCTCACGGCCACACAAACCCCGCTCCGAGGTTCACAGCCACTTCGCCCAGAACGCTAAGCCGCGGGAGCCTCCGAGATGCCCTTCCGCAGGCCCAGCCGCACAGCGGCTATTACCCAGCGACAAAGACATGGCCTGGCGGCCCTTACATGCGTATGGCAAAGTGAACGCAGCCACTCTGAAAAGGCTGCGTCCTGGATGCTTCCAACTACAGAAGATTCTGGAAAAGGCGAAACCACGGAGACAGTAAAACCCAGTGGTTGCCAGGGACGCAGAGGCAGAGCACAGGGAATGTTAAGACAGTGCAGTGAGTCTGTATGACACTGTAATGGTGGGCAAACCCCCACAGCACAGAAAGCCAGTCTAGACTATGCACCCAGTGTACATCAGTGAGTGTGCCAGACCCAGTCAGGAACACTGCATCCGCTCTCAGCGATGCGGACAGTGAGTGTGCCAGACCCAGTCAGGAACACTGCATCCGCTCTCAGCGACGGGGACAGTGAGTGTGCCAGACCCAGTCAGGAACACTGCATCGGCTCTCAGCGATGGGAACAGTGAGTGTGCCAGACCCAGTCAGGAACAGTGCATCGGCTCTCAGCGATGGGAACAGTGAGTGTGCCAGACCCAGTCAGGAACACTGCATCCGCTCTCAGCGATGCGGACAGTGAGTGTGCCAGACCCAGTCAGGAACACTGCATCCGCTCTCAGCGATGCGGACAGTGAGTGTGCCAGACCCAGTCAGGAACACTGCATCGGCTCTCAGCGACGGGGACAGTGAGTGTGCCAGACCCAGTCAGGAACACTGCATCCGCTCTCAGCGATGCGGACAGTGAGTGTGCCAGACCCAGTCAGGAACACTGCATCGGCTCTCAGCGACGGGGACAGTGAGTGTGCCAGACCCAGTCAGGAACACTGCATCCGCTCTCAGCGATGCGGACAGTGAGTGTGCCAGACCCAGTCAGGAACACTGCATCGGCTCTCAGCGACGGGGACAGTGAGTGTGCCAGACCCAGTCAGGAACACTGCATCCGCTCTCAGCAATGGGGACAGTGAGTGTGCCAGACCCAGTCAGGAACACTGCATCCGCTCTCAGCGACGGGGACAGTGAGTGTGCCAGACCCAGTCAGGAACACTGCATCCGCTCTCAGCGATGCGGACAGTGAGTGTGCCAGACCCAGTCAGGAACACTGCATCGGCTCTCAGCGATGCGGACACGAGGCAGGACGTCACTAATGGGGGAACCGGGTGTGCGGATGAGGGGCCACATGAGAATACTCTGTACTGTATGTTCAACTTTTCTGCAAACCTAAAACTTCTCGAAAAAATAAAGTCTATTAACTTGATTAAAACCGCGCATCTTTAAGGGGGGCAGGGTGCACGGAGTGTGAATTGGAATCTGAGAGGGAACATGTCCATGTCCACGTCCAAATAGAGACAGCTCCACTCGAACACGTTTCATCCGAGAGCGGTGTGCATGCCCTGCCCAGACACGGACACGCGGCCCCACAGGCTGTGAGGACGATGCTGGTGGGAAGCTCCTCTACCCTTCGCTGCAGAGAGGAAACTGGGAAACGGAGGGAGCCATGGGGGACTGCAAGAAGCTTGGCCCTCACTGCGTTTTCTCCGGGAGGTGACGCACAGCCTTGTCCCTGCTGTGTGGACAGCAGGCATGTGTCTAAATGGGGGGACAGAAAGGGAAACTCCCAAAGCCCCCTCCCCCGCCGTCGGGCCTTCCGAACCCGGCTAGTCTTAAGTTGTTCTCTGTGGAACGACCGTGCAGCTTGCCCCAGCTGACGAGGTCGCACCGAGGGCACCGACGCGGTGAACGGCGTCCTCGGATGCTCAAGGAGCCAGGGACGCAGGCACAGCCCACACAGGGGCGGCCGCTGCTGCGAGGGAAGGAGCGGGGCTGGGGCCCGAGGGCAAGCTTCCCCCAAGGGCTCAGGCCTGTCCCTCCGTTGCTTGATTTCAAGCAAAGCTGCCACTTGCCCCTCAGGGTAACAACACCTGTCACTGCAGCCCACACTGACGTCAACGGCCCCATGGAACCCGTGCTGTGTCCACCTTAACCTGCGGGCTCTCTCAGGGTGGAGCTGGACGCTTGTAGCAGTGGAGACAGGGAGGGACGGGCACCTTTTCCCAGGGCCTCTGCCCCAGTGACTCTCCCTTCTGCTGTCTTCTCTGTCCATGAAGAAAATACTCCAAAGAAAACTATCTGGAGCCAAACATCACCGAGGTCAGGAGATTCTGGGTCAACTAGAGGCAGGAGCCGCCGTCCAGCTCACGGCCATCACTGCTGTGGGCCAAGGGTTCCTGAACTACAGCTCACACAGGCAAGCGCGTGTGCTAACACACCCACCCAGAGCCGCACGGCCAGGCACACCCACACAGGGCCGCCAACTCTGCCGGCGGTGCGCTAGGCATGGGTGTGCGGGTTGGGTGCAGGGCACATGCCTGCTCTACCGGGAAAATCCTGAAGAGGTTCGTCACCTACACCCAGGGTACGGGATTCCATCCAGTCAGTCCCATGGGGCATCCCAGGAAGACTGACAACCTCTGCTTCAAGACTCAAGGAATGGAAACCTATTCCCTCACTGTGGGCCCCTCCCTGGGTGGGCCCCTCCCTGTGTGGGCTCCTCCCTGGATTGGCCCCTCCCTGGGTGGGCTCCTCCCTGGTGGGCTCCTCCCTGGGTGGGCTCCTCCCTGGGTGGGCCCCTCCCTGGGTGGGCCCCTCCCTGGGTGGGCTCCTCCCTGGGTGGGCTCCTCCCTGGTGGGCTCCTCCCTTGGTGGGCTCCTCCCTGGGTGGGCCGCTCCCTGGGTGGGCTCCTCCCTGGATTGGCTCCTCCCTTGGTGGGCTCCTCCCTGGGTGGGCCGCTCCCTGGGTGGGCTCCTCCCTGGATTGGCCCCTCCCTGGGTGGGCTCCTCCCTGGGTGGGCCCCTCCCTGGGTGGGCTCCTCCCTGGGTGGGCTCCTCCCTGGTGGGCTCCTCCCTGGATTGGCCCCTCCCTGGGTGGGCCCCTCCCTGGGTGGGCTCCTCCCTGGTGGGCCCCTCCCTGGGTGGGCACCTGCTGCTCAGGTGCCCCAGGATGGAAAGAGCAAAGGGGGGCAGGGCAGACAGGCTGAAAAGGGGCTCACGGCTGGTCCACAGCTTACTCATCCAAGCGGGCTTCCAATCTGAGTTTTACAAAATGTCCAAAACATAAAGAATAGTTGGAAAATGAGATCCTTCAGGTAATTAAATTTTAAGAAAACAAGTGGGAATTACTTGACATTTCCACATGGAATTATGCTTTCTCTTTACCGGGCGCATCTGGGAACTCTGGGAGGTGAGAGCTGAAGAGCATCTGTGAGACCAGTCCCTCGGGAGCCACAGAAAAGCTCTGGGCAGAGCGCCATCGATCAATCCGTCAGCCGCAGGGGACACGCTCACCCACTCCAGAACAAGCTACGAGATCAGGTCTGGAAATCTACACGCCCGAGGCACTGACCCAGGGTCTACTGACAGGTGAGGAGGAAACGCACACATCAGTTCATAGTCACGGAGGAGGAAAGCCACCAGGTGGTGCAGGACACAGCCACAGGAGAGGAGGGTGCCGGACAGAGGCAAGGCCATCGTGTGTGACAGGATGTCCTTCAGGAGGGACGAGGACACGGCGGGCTGACTGCCAACCGTCTCCCCAGCTTGTGTTAAACAATAAAAGTTAGTTTCAAGAAAAGCTTAGAAAATTCATGGATATCAATAATGAATGACCCTTAAAGGAAAGTAAGGCTCCTTTGAGGTTGAAAAGTACTCAGTGTCAAAATTCAGATGTAGTTACACATTGTGGCGGAAGTTAACATTCCCCACTCATTGTTTTTGTTAAAAGTGGTAAAACCATTTCATAATCGTTGTTCTTATGAAAGGGTATGTCTAAGGTAGATGAATGACAAGAGGAAGCCATAGTTCAGATGAGTTGGAGGGTGTGGGTGTGGGTGAGGGTGAGGGTGTGGGTATGGGTGAGGGTGAGGGTGTGGGTATGGGTGTGGGTGTGGGTGTGGGTGTGGGTGTGGGAGAGGAGGCACAGCAAAAGCACAGAGAATAAACGGAAATAAATCACGTTGACCAAGTCTGAAGCTAAACTCCATCAGCTGCAGGCGACCTGACAGTAATCTAATAGGCTGCTATAGCAAAACACTCTTCAGAGGAAGGTGAAATCTAGAGTATAAACCACAATGTCCTGTATACGAGAAGAAATTACCAGACACATGAAAAAACAGCAAAATGTAACCCATGGCCAAGAGAAATCAACCCAAAGATGACGGAGATGGCAGGCTCGCAGACCAGACTGCAAGGAACTGCAAGTGTGGAAAACAATGCGTGGGTAAAGGTAAGAGTTGTGGGGAGATGGAAACTGTGAAAGAAGCAAAGGCAAGAAATGAAAAACATCTCCAATAAAGCATGGTGTTAACAACAGAGTGGAGAAGGCAGAAAAAAAGCAGTAGCTTGACAGGTCAACAGACAATTCCCAAACTGGAACTAAGAGACAGAAGGATTTACAGAAAATGAGCAGAGCCCGGTGAGCTGTGGGAAACACAGGGGTCTAACCTCTGCGCAGGCCAACCCCAGCGAGAGAGGAGAGGTGCGAGCAAGCAGGAAAACAGCGTGCAGAAATAATGGCCACACGTCTCTCCAAATCGGATTAAAACAGTGACACACTGGCCAAGGAATGCCAGTGAAAAGCAAGCAAGATACGTACAGAGAAAACCACACTGACTCACATCACAGCCGACTTGCTGAAACAGGATAAATGGAAACAGGGGACTTGACAAATGGTGCAACAGTGAAAACAGAAGACCAGGGAATGACAGCTGCCCTGCACTCGCAGAGAAAACACACACCGTGAGCTGGAATTCCATCATCAGCACAAACACCTTTCAAAGACAGGGTCTCACCAAAAAGACGTACACGTGAACGCAACTCACACTGGAGCCGACACATAAGCAAGGACGGACAGAACTAGGGGACAACTCGGAAACACCCACAATGACAGCCGGGAATTTCAACACTTGCCTCTCAGCAATGAATTCAATTAGGGGAAAAACTAGTGAAGAGTCAATGGGGGAAACAGTCCCCACCCCGGGAGCGACAGGAGGTTTGCAGGACAGCACACCAACGGGCACAACCATTTCAGTGCAGCGGCACCCGCACCCAGAAGGACCAGTGCTCACACTCACCCAGAAAGGCCACTGCTCACACTCACCCAGAAAGGCCACTGCTCACACTCACCCAGAAAGGCCACTGCTCACACTCACCCAGAAAGGCCACTGCTTACCCTCTCCCAGAAGGATCACTGCTCACACTCACCCAGAAAGGACTACTGCTCACACTCACCCAGAAAGGCCACTGCTCACACTCACCCAGAAAGGCCACTGCTTACCCTCTCCCAGAAGGATCACTGCTCACACTCACCCAGAAAGGACCACTGCTCACACTCACCCAGAAAGGCCACTGCTCACACTCACCCAGAAAGGACCACTGCTCACGCTCACCCAGAAAGGCCACTGCTCACACTCACCCAGAAAGGCCACTGCTCACACTCACCCAGAAAGGCCACTGCTCACACTCACCCAGAAAGGACCACTGCTCACACTCACCCAGAAAGGCCACTGCTTACACTCACTAAGGACCACTGCTCACACTCACCCAGAAAGGCCACTGCTTACACTCACTAAGGACCACTGCTCACACTCACTCAGAAAGGACCACATGCTCACATTCACCCAGAAGGCCACCGTTCACGCTCACCCAGTAAGGACCACTGCTCACACGCACCCAGAAAGGACCACTGCTCACATGCACCCAGAAGGACCACGCGCTCACACGCACCCAGAAAGGCGACTGTTCACACTCACCCAAAAATGCCATGTGCTCACGCTCACCCAGAAAGGCCACTGTTCACGCTCACCCGGAATGGCCACTGCTCATGCCCACCACAGAGTAATAAGTTGAAAAGAACTAAAGCCATAAAATCTCTGATCACACAGAAGTTAATTAGAAATCAATAACAAAATATATTTAGAAACTTTCCAAATATTTGGACATTATATAGCATATTCTAGATAAACTTTTCAGATCAAAAAAGAAAATACAAGGAAAATTAAGTATAATTTTAAATGGAATGTGAAAATATAAATTATAAAAAATAAAAACTTGATAGCTTGCAGCTAAAACAGTAATTAGAGATGAATTTATAGCTGTTAATACTTAATAGCTGTAAATACTTAAATTAGATAAGGTTTTACACCTTAAGAAAATTAAACCTGAATTATAAGAAAATGTTAATGATGAAAGCAGAAATCAATAAAAGTAGAAAACAACAGAAAAATCAATAAAACCAAAAGATGGTTTTTAAAAAAACCTAACAATATTGCTAACACCTAGAAAAACTGATTGAGGAAAAGAGAAAACACACACATTACCCACGTCAGGAATGCACAGGGGACATCACCAAAGATCCTGACAGACAGTAAAAGGCAGTAAGTATTATGAACTTATAAGGTAATAAGTATATGAACACAGATCCAACAACTTAGAAAAAATGACAAATTCCTTGAAAAACACACACATCAAAATTAGTGCCAACAGAAATAAAAACTCAGAATAGCCCTATATCTCTTACTCGAAGTTGAAATCAAAAATCTTCCCACAATTAAAACTCTAGCTCCAAATAACAAACTGGTGAATTCTGTCAAACATTTTAGGAAGAAACATCAGCAATTTTACACAAATTCATTCAGAAAATAGAAGAGTAAGGGACACCTCCTACTTCATCTCACGAGGCCCGCATCACCTGGATAAAAATACTTGACAAGAATGTGCTAAGGACGCTGCAGACCAATATGCCTCCCGATCAAACAGCCATGAGGCCACAGAACAGCGTGAACTGCACTCCGCAAAGTAAGACATTCCAGAGCTGGTGCTTCGACCTTTAAAAACCAGCCCTGCCCGCTCCGAGACAGAGCCACATGCATCCCACCTGACCTGAGACTAAGGCGGCCGGGGGGTCCTGTGCTGGGGGGAGGGACCCACACAGCACGGCGGGGCGACGGAAGAGCTCGGAGAAGTGGCCGCTCGGAGACACAGCCGAATCTGAAGCTGCGGGTCTGGGGGATAGAGCGCTGACCTCGGGGGCACCCAGCGGAGCACGAAGGGGCAGAGGAGTGTGATGGACCCAACATACTCTCCCGGTTAATTACAGATGTGCGCTGAGGACATAAATCAAATGGGGGAAAATATAAAGACTGGTAAAGCTGGGTAAAGAGCATAGTGGGGCTACTTATTACTATTTTTGCAATTTTTCTGCAGGTTTGAAATGATTTAAAATCAAAAGTTAAACAGCATCTCAGAAGGCGCTTTTGTAGAAACTGACATGCTGATTCTAATAATGACATACAAACGCAAATATAATAGAACTAGCGGCCCGGTGCACAAAATTGTGCACATTAAAAGGGAATTAATTCGAGGAAATATTTTAATATTGCTATTTGCCCTTTCTCTATAACAGAAGTGTCAGAGATGAAAGAAATTAGTAAAATGTATATGAAATCTCCCTCCTGTCAGAGTCTGGGGCGCGCCATGGAACCCAGAGTCAAGTCCCTGCCCATCCGTGCGCACCTCAAAATCACAGGAGACCCAGACCCAGCCAGCCCAAGCCCCATCAAGCCCCGCAAGGCAGGGGGCATGGCCTCAGGTCCCCCAGCCCCGGCAAGAGGGCGCGAGGGCGCGAGGGCACGAGGGCACGAGGGCATGGCAACCATTTGCATATTAGCCCTTTATTATATAGGATAGCCAAAGCAATTCTGAAAGAGAACAAGAATGATGGAGGATTCACACACCTGACTGTAACACTCACTATAATGTTACAATGACCCAGGCGGACAGGCACCGAGGCCCTCAAGGCGGACAGGACCGGTCCGGACCTGGCAACGGAGACTCGGGGACCTGAACACCGGCGTGGAGAATGCTGAGCCTTGGAATTACTCAGTTTGTGAAGTAAAAAAAGAAGAGGGCTCAGAACTCAGCCCCAAGGAAGATTCCTGTTTCCCAGAGTTCGATAGTGAACATAACTTTTAGTTGTGCAGAAGCACCGTGGGACCCACGGCTGGCCCAGACAACACCTCAGGCAGCAGGGCCTGATGGCCAGGCTTCAGGGAGCACCTGCCCTGCACCACCCCACCCACACCCACACCCACACCCACACCCACACCCGCACCCACACCCACCTCCAGGCCACCAGGCTGCCACCCGGGTGCATGGGCTCTGTAATTGTGAAAAGGAACCACTCTCTGGAAGAGCAGAGGATGAAACCCACACGTGAAATAGGAAACGACCCCGGGCATTGCGCACCGGCCTGGGTGAGCTATGATCCCCGTCTCTGAACCACGTCTGTGGGGAACAGCCTCTCTTAAAGCTTCTGTTCTCCATACACACACCCCCGCCCCCCACCCCCAGGGGGCGGAAGGAAACAACTTTTAAATGGTGGAAGCTCCCTGAGCCTTTGAGGATTTCCACCCCCCACATCTCCCAGCACACGCAGGGATGTCCCGCAAGAGCCGTGTCCACGGGGCCGTGGGGCGGAGGGCAGCGGTGGAGGGGCCGTGGGGCGGCGGCAGCGGGTGGAGGGGCAGCGGTGGAGGGGCAGCGGGTGGAGGGGCAGCGGTGGAGGGGCAGCGGTGGAGGGGCAGCGGTGGAGGGGCCGTGGGGCAGCGGCAGCGGGTGGAGGGGCAGCGGTGGAGGGGCAGCGGTGGAGGGGCAGCGGTGGAGGGGCCGTGGGGCAGCGGCAGCGGGTGGAGGGGCAGCGGGTGGAGGGGCAGCGGTGGAGGGGCAGCGGGTGGAGGGGCAGCGGGTGGAGGGGCAGCGGGTGGAGGGGCAGCGGTGGAGGGGCAGCGGTGGAGGGGCAGCGGGTGGAGGGGCAGCGGGTGGAGGGGCAGCGGTGGAGGGGCAGCGGTGGAGGGGCAGCGGGTGGAGGGGCAGCGGTGGAGGGGCAGCGGGTGGAGGGGCAGCGGGTGGAGGGGCAGCGGTGGAGGGGCAGCGGTGGAGGGGCAGCGGGTGGAGGGGCAGCGGTGGAGGGGCCGTGGGGCAGCGGCAGCGGGTGGAGGGGCAGCGGGTGGAGGGGCAGCGGTGGAGGGGCAGCGGGTGGAGGGGCAGCGGTGGAGGGGCAGCGGTGGAGGGGCAGCGGTGGAGGGGCAGCGGGTGGAGGGGCAGCGGGTGGAGGGGCAGCGGGTAGAGGGGCAGCGGGTGGAGGGGCAGCGGGTGGAGGGGCAGCGGGTGGAGGGGCAGCGGGTAGAGGGGCAGCGGGTGGAGGGGCAGCGGGTGGAGGGGCAGCGGTGGAGGGGCAGCGGGTAGAGGGGCAGCGGGTGGAGGGGCAGCGGTGGAGGGGCAGCGGTGGAGGGGCAGCGGGTAGAGGGGCAGCGGTGGAGGGGCAGCGGTGGAGGGGCAGCGGTGGAGGGGCAGCGGGTGGAGGGGCAGCGGTGGAGGGGCAGCGGTGGAGGGGCAGCGGTGGAGGGCTGAGCCACCCGGCCTCTCCAGTCCGAGTTCAGAGCCCACAGGCGGGAGCCCCACCTGAGGACTGTACATAGGACAGCCCGCCACCTGCTCGCTGTCCCACCTCCCCTAGGCCCGTGGCCGCCGGACGTCTCCTCAGGAAACTGCCCGCGGGGAGGCCCGGCCAGGCCCGCCCCAAGATCCCAGGAGGCAGCAGAGAGCTGGGAGCGGGTCTGTGTCCAGCCACTGTTTTCCTTTCTGTCTCCATCTGGCAACTTCCAGAGACATCACAGAGGCGCGGTCAGTCCACGGAGGCAGTCAAGGGGAGAGAAACCTGGGCCGCAGGAAGCCGGCTGCCCCGTGTGCTCGGCTACAAGCGCACCTGCCAGCAGCTAGCGGTCACGCGGTTACCGCAGGAACAGCCCCTGCCCCAGGGGAGTCTGTCTGGAGCTGTAAAGCCACTTAGCCACGGGACGCCACCATGCAACACAGCTGGTATGCCAGGAGGAAAAACACTGCCACACCACCCCACCTGACAAAGGAAATGCAAAGGCCCAGCGTCCGTGCAGCTCCAATGAGACAGACGGGGACAGAGCTCGGGGGAACAGTGCCAGGCAGCGGCCCAGGCGACTCAGAGAGCCACACGGCAACAGGCAGCTGCACCAGTCAGCGCCGCCCTCCCAATACCAGAGACGGGCGACCACCAGGCTCCGAGTCTCACATTCCTGGCAGCTGAGAAGCTCAACATCAAACTGCTCATCTACCCAGTTCCCAACTCTCAGATGGCCTCCTTCCTGCTGCGTCTTCCCGGGGCAGAGAGAGCAGGACCCAGCATTATGCGGGGAAGCGGGGGACTGGGCCGACCCTTATGCTCAGGAGGGGGAGAGAGAGAGAGAAAGAGATCAGGGCCCACCCTTAGGACCCCCTCCTTAAGGCCCTCACTACAAGACAGTCCCACAGTGGGGAGAGGGGAACTTAATTCTTCAAAATACGAATTTGGTGGGAAACGCCACCCACAGTAGCAGTGAGACATTCCGCACACAGTGTGCGGCGAGGCGCACACACGCTCTGTCAGGACCCTGGGCTGCGGCCCGGCAGGGGCCTGCTGGTGGAGTGAGTCCTGAAGCAGACCTGCAGGGCCAGGAAGCTCCCGTACCACAGAGGCCACGGTCACTCACTGACCCCCTTGTGGCCACTTACTCGGTGGTGCCCGAGGGCCAGCCGTCAATCTGGAGAGCAGCCCAGACCCGCGCTTACACAAGTATGAAATCCCTTCCAGAGGAAATTATGTAACAATTATTTAGAATGTCCTAGAGGACATTCTAAAACTCCTGCAAATCAATAAGGAAAAGACAGATATCCTAATGAAATATGAACAAAATACAGGCCATTCTGGTTATTTGTGGTGGTTATCCTATATAATAAAGTCTAATATGCAAATCAACCATCAGTCAGACATCCCCGAGGGCTCTGGGACTGCGAGAGGGTACAGGACGGGCTGAGGGGACCGCCCCCCCCCCCCCCGTGCATGAATTTCGTGCACTGGGCCTCTGGTCTTCTATAAAGAAGCTGTAAACACTGAATTAGCAAATACTGAGCCATGGCTCCCAGTGGATAAACAGACAGTTTACTGCAAGTGGTCCCGACGTCTCATCAGCCATCACATCCCCTGTGTCTGTGGCTTCTGCTGTGTCACTGACGCTGCACTCACGGCCAGCGGAGCTGGGCCTGGGCCCGAGGCGGCTCATGACAGCGCCCTCCAGCAGCAGCCTCGGCCTCTCGCCCAGGAGCAGGGCTGCGCTTCCGCACCCGCTGGGGCCATTTCAACCGCAAAACCACCATCAACAGCCTAACGCGAGGCAGACCTCCAGCAAGAAGGCCCGCCTCCGCGGGCACCCCGCTGGGCCGAGCGCTCTGCACACGCCCTACGTGACCGTGACCGTGACCGTGACCGTGAAAACAGCCGAGCACGGGCTTGGGGCTGCAAAGACACTGTAGCGAAGTAACAGAATTTGCAGGCATGAAATCCTCAAACAAGGAGGGTAAACTCTATGTGCATGGGCAATTCAATGGATATTAAACCAACAAAAACATGTTCTTCACCACTTACTGGTCAAATCTAATGCAAAACTACTCTAAGTCACTACTGGACACCTGAGTCACTGGCAGCATTTGAAGTTCTGGGAAACACGGGTGAGGACAGTGCTCTGCTGGGGGCTAGGGGCAACCTGGTCGCAGCGGGGGTGCCGCCGGCAGTCCCAGTCCCAGGGCTCCGACCCCCGAGGTCTCTCGCCCACGGGACAAGGAGGCGCCGGCAGATGCCAGTGAGCAGACTCCCTCACTCGCAGGCGCAGATGCCGGGGCGGGGCGGGCTCCCAGTGCAGTGAGTGCTGTGCACACATCTGTGAACACGACAACAGCCTGCCTGTAGCAACTGACCTTCCAGATTGGAAATCCTCCTTACCAGCTTCCAAAATATGAACTTATGGGCTACTTATAAGATACCCACATAAAACGGATGCCAAGAGGCTGGGGGCAGTGGAACAGGAAGAGGAAGAGAAGTCTGCCGCAAATGCAAACGAAGAGAAAGCCGGTGGCAGTGTCACTCTGGCAAACTAAACTCCAGGGGAGAAGCGTTCATAGGGACTTCCAGACAAACACGGCCAAAGCCACGCAGCCTCGGGCCTACGGGCCTGACGCACATGCAGGCCCCTTTAAAACGGACAGCTGGTGGGAACTGGCAAGGCCAGAACGGGCATGACGGCTTTCACACATTTCCAGGTATCTGTAACCCACGTGACAAAGAAAACAGCCGGTTTTAGTAACACACTTCACACACGTGATCTGCTATGTAAATCAAGGTATGTGTGGCCACCACCAGGAAACAGTTATTTGTTGAAACAACAGGACATGTTCACAAAAATTGAACATATCTAATTGGTCACAAAGAACACCTTTAACGAATTATCAAAAGTAAAATACACCCCAAGTTCACTGATATAATTCAACAGGAACAGGAAACTGAGAGCCTGTGTCCCTGGGCCCAGGGGGATGCAGCCAAAGTGGCATTCAGAGGAAGCGCCACCATGTCAATTGGTTTTTTTTGAAATTAAAAATGACTGATAAAAGTAATTTTTTAGAAGTCAGTAACATAAAGAGTTAAAACTTACAAAACAGTGTAGGAATCTTAAGTATTCCAGGAATCACACACACCGGACGGACTCAGTTACAAAGACTGACCAGACCAACTACTGGTGAGTGCGTGCAGCCCCCGAAAGCTCTCCCCGCCACTGGGAGTGCAAAGGGCACGCCCCCTCGAAGGAGGGCGTATCTCTTACAGCACAGCATGCACAGACCCTGCACGCCAGCACTTCTGCCCCGAGGCACTTCCCTAGCAGAACACCGTGTGAGAAGTCCATCACGTTCATGCCAGCGGGAGTGGGTGCCCCGCGGGCCCAGCGTCCCCCAGCACTGTCCGGCGGGACACAGTGCCCTGCTGACACACACAGCCCGATGCTTCTTGAAGGCCATGCCCTGTGCAGGAAGCCAGGCTTGCGTGGCTCTGTGCTGTGGCTGTGTGTCTATGAAGTCCTAAAACACAGAACTGTCCACGGCAGAATGCCACCAGAACGGTGGCTGGCAGGGGAGGAGGGGCGTGGACTAGGAGGTCACCTGACCTCCCAGGGATGGGACTCTCTGGGCCCGGCCAGGGTTGGATTGCAGAGGTTTCTGCATTGGTTGGACCTTGTTAATGGAATACTTAAGACTTGCGCATGTCATTGCCTGTAGGTTAACTCACAAATGAAACAAGAATGTTCAGATATGGAACTCGTTAATGGCTTCCTTGCTGAAAAGTTCCAGGGAGTGCACAGGTATCTGCACCTTGTGAGGTGCATAAAGACAGCCTGCTGGCTGGAGACGGCGGGAAGAAGCAGGAACGCTGGCAGGGGAAGTACCGTAAACGCCAGGGTCCAGGTGGTAGGTTCCGGACTGGATGATCCCTATAGAACGCTTTCTACTTTTCCATTTGTTTGAAAATTTTCAAAATGAATGTTAGAGAGAAAAGGTCATTTTAAAGCATGAAAGAAGTGGTCCTTGACAATTCAATTAAATATTAATTTTTCCCAAATTTATCTAAAAATTCATTGCATTTCCAATCAAAACACTATCAGAATATTTCAAGGAAATTAGGATGTTCCTTAATAAGACACATGAAAACCCTTATAATTATCGACAAATAACAGAAAATTTAAATTTCTATGTTATCAAGAAGTAGATGAATAATTATTAAAAATCACCAAGAGACAATGTAAGGGCAACAGGCAAGGACTATGAAGAGACACTGCCAGAGGCAGGGGGAGCCTGGGGGTGTGACGCCGAGCACTCAGGGTGACAGGGTGACAGGTGGACAGCACTCAGAGGGACAGCGTGACGGAAGGGAGCGGGCAGACAGACGTGGGGCTACACTGGGGACAAGGAGACGCGGGTCCTCTCAGGTGCGGCAGGAAAGCGACTTGTGCACACGTGTGCCCTCCAGGCTCTGCTCTTCAGAGTCCCTGAGAGAGACTGTCCATGTTCCAGGGCACAAGGCCTCGGGGCTAATGAGGGCGTGGACATGCAGAATGTCCAGTGCAGAGGCGGGCGCCCCGTGGGTGTGGCCAGGGGGATTTAAAATGTACTGACAGCTAACTATCCTACCACTCATGCAAAAGAGGGAGCAAGTGGTGCTGTGTCTCTTGGGTCCACATGTATACCCAGGGCAGAGAGGCCGCGTCTACACACCCACCTGGCCACAGGGCCTGGGCACAGGCCCGAGGGCCAGGACTGATGAACTGTCACTCTGCCAGAACTGCCCGAATTATTTGGACAAATGTGTTGATTTGATCCATAATTTAAAATGAGAAGAAAATAAGTGTAAAAATATTGAATTTTTATATGAAACTTATGTAAATGCATTTGATATTTATACATTTATTGAATTACATTATAATTACATATAAGTCATATTTGTATACTCCATAACAGCGGTCGCCAGCCGGTGGTCCGTGGGGTCCGAAAGGTGGGGGACTGCTGCTCTACAATATGTTGTTATATACTTATTATGTAAATTAACTAATGATACAAATAAAGAAAAGAAAAACTCGTTCGAAATGACATATCTTTTCTAAAGCCTCATAGATGTTCCCTTTGTGCAACTTCTTTCCTCACGACGCACATGCGTGATGAAGGAGCAAGGCGTGGGCAGGGCCCTGAGCGCAGCCCCTCCCCCTGGGCGCAGCCCCTCCCCCGGCTGCTCTCCGCCAGGGCACCTGCCGTGCTGGGAGCCTCACCAAGCCCACTGCTGGGCCAACGCTCCTGCGGCACCAGGGGGCAGGGACACACAGCGTGTCCCCTCAGAACACTGCGGTGCAGCCGTGCCCTCCTGTGTCGGGGCGGCAACGAGGAACCCCCCGCTGCAACCTCACACAGGCCTGCGAGCCATCCTTAGGCCACGCTGCGAACATGGGGTCCAGAGGGGCCCCACGGTGCACGCGTGGAAAGGCGGTCCCGGGAAAGCCTGAGCGCACGCCCGTGCAGACCTGGCGAGGCTCTGAGCCGGGGCTGTGCCGGGAAGCGGGCCGGGCGGCCTCTGGCTGGGCGGTGCTGGGTTTCAGGGGGAACGGCCTCCCTGGTTCCAAACGCGTTTGAAGGCCAGGCTGGTGCCCACGGCCGGCCCTGTGTGGATGCTCCACCAGGCGCGTGGGGGCCACGGAGATGAAAGGAACTGGCAATCTCTGTTTTTATGGCATTTTTCCTAACACCAACTGGAACAGGCCATGGTTTCCCAGCCCACAGCAAACGCATGGCCATCCTCGAGTGACGTCCAGCCAACCTCCAGCAAATTCCGTAAAAACATGTGCTTGCTGGATTTAAACCTGGATTCTTACATAACAGAGCCTCAGAGAACGAGAGAATGGTTTCAGGAAAACAGATACTTACTGAAAATTATGGTTTGGGCTGTGTGTGGGACCTAAAAAGGAAAAACGGGCATGTTATTAATGCTTCATGACTTGGAACCAAACTTCTTTCCAACCCCGCATCGGTGAAGGCGCAGCAGCGCAGGGCGCCCGTGGGGAGCTGCCTCAGCCGGGCCCTGGCCCCTGGAGGCTGTGCCCGGAGCGGGGAGCCGCACCCCGGAGGGCGCTCTCTGTTGGACATGTTTTTATGTGGTTTTGTTGTTGAGGGTATTTTTTCCATTGATTTTTTTCAGAGAGAGTGGAAGGGAGGGGGAGAGACAGAGAGAGATAAATATCGTTGTGAGAGAGACACAGCCACTGACTGCCTCCCGCGTCGGGGCTGGGATGGAGCCTGGCACTCAGGTCCCTGCCCTTAACTGGGGATTGAACCCAAGGCCCTTTCGTGTGAGGGCGGACGTTCTAACCGCTGGTCCACACTGGCCAGGGCTTTTGGACCTATTTTTGTAGTTTTCACCGTCTTGCTCTTTCTCTCTCCGCATCTAACCTTGATTCACAAGACCCATTTTCCTAATCGGTGACAGAGAGTTTGGGGCATTCCAGGGACCTTCTCAAAAGGGGGATGCGAGGGGGACACCCTCCTTCCAGCCATGTACCTCGCACAGAGTTCAGAGCTATCTTCACGCTGGCTCCCCCACCCCTGCCGGGCCAGGGGTCTGTGGGCTGGTAGGTGCCAGGCCTGTGGGGGCTCGGGCTGTGTGGGGGCCTCCCGCAGGGTGACTCTGTGGCCTGCGACCTGCGCACTAACCCGGGACTATGTCCTGCGTCCAGCGTGTCCACCGTGTCCCTCCCTTTTCCTACTAGAGCGAGGGGCAGGGCACGCTGGCCTGGCACGCTGGCCACTGTCCCGCTGCCGGGGTGTGTGCTGTTTCCAGCTGCCAGTGACTCTCCCCCGGTGGTTGTGAAGCGTCCTCGCTGCAAAGTAGGCCCAGCCTGTCCCCACTCACCGAGCCGCACGAACAGGACGCCGGTGGCAGTGATGGTCTTCATCCCATTGGTGGCCACGCACTGGTAGTAGCCGGTGTCTGTCGTGTCCAGGTCCTGGATGCGGAGCCGAGAGCCGTACTCCGTCTTGCGGATGATGACGCGCCGCGGCTCCTGCACCACCGGGGCGTCGTTCTTCAGCCACCGCAGGCTGGGCGGCGGGTGGCCGGCCACCTTGCAGTGCAGAGTCGCCGTCTGGCCCTGGACGATGGTGATGTTGTTCACCGGCTCCAGGAAGTTCAGAAAGTAACCTGCCAAGGAGTGTCACACAGGAGCCGGCTCAGATGGCTTCAGTGCCGGCCGCCCGCGCCCCGCCCACAGCCCTGGGCCCCGGCGCGCCCCGCGGGAACCGTCCCGGAACGTTGCCTAGAACACGGGCGCGGGACCAGAGCCACGGCTGGGACGGAGCCTGCGGCCCGAGCACGCGTCACCCAACCACGCGGGACCAGAGCCACGGCTGGGACGGAGCCTGCGGCCCGAGCACGCGTCACCCAACCACGCGGGACCAGAGCCATGGCTGGGACGGAGCCTGCGGCCCGAGCACGCGTCACCCGACCACGCAGGGCCTTGTCTGAGGGGCTCTGCTTGGAGGCGCCCGGCTAGCGCCCACTGCTGAGCCCGCGACGCGCGCCCGGAGGAAGCTGGGCTGGCTCCGGGGATTTCTCCACGGGCCTCGCAGCCTCTCCCAGGACAGCACTCAGCACCATTACAGAGGGCTGAGCATCTTCAACGGTGAAATGACCAACAAAATGTGGAGTTTCAGGACTCCAGGCCCCGGGGCCTGGTTAGCGGGAGCGGACAGGCCGGCAGTGCTGCCCCTCCAACCCCCGCTGGCCGCGTGCAGCTGCTACTCGGGTCTCCGCTCCGCATGCCTGTGAGCGACAAGACGTGCCTGAGTGTGGACGTGGGGTTACAAATGCTCTCCAGGCAGGAGGTGAACACCTAATATGAACCACATCTCATCTCACTAACTTCCGATGCACATTCGCGCTCAGAAAGCCCATCCCTCCTCTCGCCACCCAAAGTCGCCCTCAGAGCAGCCAGCCACCGGCCAGGCAGGCAGCACGCCAGGGTGAGTGCGCCGACGGCTCTGGCCACCAGCCCAGCTTTGGGGGGAGGGGGGCAGGAAGAAGCCGTCCAGGTCAAACCCTCCAGGGAAGTGCCCAGAACACAGATGGGGGTGGGGGGGCAGCTGGAAACACTGCCCTAAGCTCAGCGGCAACACAGGCCCTGAGGAGCCAGAGGGGAGTGTGTGCAGGGCAGGTGAGGTGTGCAGGGTGGTATGTTTGGGGGTGTACACGTGGTGGTGTGTGTGCATGCGTGCATGTGTGTGTATTGTGTGTGTATGCGTGCTTGTGTGTGTGTATGTGCGCGCGCGCACGTGTGTGGTGTAGGTCGAGGGCTGGGGATTATTCTCTCTTAAGATAAACCCACACACAGCCCTGGCCGGGGCTCAGTTGCTTGGAGCCCTGTCCCTCACACTGAAGGGCCTCGGGCTCCATTCTGGATGTGGGCACACATGGGAGGAACCGATTGATATTTCTATCTCTCTGCCTTCCTCTCTCTCTAAAATCAATAAAAACATATCCTCAAGTGGGAATTAACAAAACACACACACATGCTAAAATTCCATTCACATAAAACCCCCACAAGATTAGAGAGACAAGACATCAATCATCAGGGGATGGACGCATTTCAGACAAAGCTGAGATAACAGCGCAATCTGAAAATGACTGTAAAACGTGTTCATGTTCTGAATCTTTTGGCTTGATTTCTGGCTGGCCCCTAATTCTTTTTTAAAAATAAAGTGGAAAGATGGCATGTCTCTGTTATTCCTGATTTGACTGGACAGACAATGATGGCATTCCTAGTGGGCTCTCGGGTACATTTCACAGGGTGTGACAGCCCCTCTCACGCTGAGGGGGTGGGGGCTGAGGGGGAGGTAGCTGAGGGGGCGGAAGGTTGTGAATTTCAAGTCAAAAGGACGGCTTCCCTTCACAAGGGAGACTGGAGGTATCTGTCTGGAGAGGTGTCACTCATTCACACTGGTTATTATGTATGATTATTATCTATAAGAATAAAAGCGTAATATGCTAATTAGACTGGACATCCTTCCGAATGTCCTTCCAGATGACCTTTCGGATGAAGTCAGGGCTGTGAAGGCCGAGGTAAGCCGCTGGCAGCTGCGAGGACCGAGGCTCTGGCATGAATTTCGTGCACCGGGCCTCTAGTCTATATATAAAAGGCTAATATGCCAAGTGTCCCCTCACGAGTTTGACCGGGAGTTGGATCACTCGCTATGATGTGTGCTGACCATCAGGGGGCGGCGCGGAACAAAGGCAGGCCCTGGCCGGCAGCCAGAAAACCCCGATTGGCCCTGATTGCCGGCCAAGCCTAGGGACCCTACCCATGCATGAATTTCGTGCACCGAGCCTCCAGTTGTTAACAAATATCCTTAGGTTCTGCCTTGATTCCTTCCTAGCCAGCCCACTTCTCATGCACTGAATTAAGCGTCGAAGAGAATCCTATGGATGACACAGAGCAGGAAGGTAACTGAAATGTCAATGACAACCCCCTGAAGAGACCTTCCACGCCCGCGGTGACACTGGATGGACGCTCTTCATTAGCCCAAGTGCCCCTGCCACTCTGCAAGCCTGCATCTTGACACGAAGTCCACTCAATCGGACAGTCTGTGCCATTGTCAGTGCAGCCTGTGCCATTGCTGGAGCAGCCTGTGCCGTTGCTGGAGCAGCCTGGGCCGTTGCCGGTTCAGCCTGGGCCGCCCGACAGAGGATGTGAACACAGGTTTCACTGGGTCTGGCCAGAGCCACCTTAGTCAGAGGGTTTCACACGAAGCACTTCAAGGTGTTTAATATTAAGGTCTCTGTAACACTGAATGCCCACGAGGGAATATAGAAAAGTCGGCAGGTTGTAATTTAAAACAGCAAATGACATGGTCAAGTCACAACAATCTCTCCTTCGGCATTCCGCTTAGATTTGATTCTCACCCGCACATGGGACAAGCCAGGGCTACTGAACGGTACGCACGCTTCAGGCAACGACAGGTGTGGGGGTGTCCCGAGCCGCAGGCCCAGGGGTCCTGAGGGCCAGGCACGTGGGCTCTGCCAACTGTCATCTCACCCGGGGGCCGGCCCAGACCCCCCCCCCCAGCTGGGCATCTCCATGGATCAGTTAAATCCCTTGAAAACCGTAGAAGGGCTCTTCCTCGATGTGGGAGAAACATGAGTCTGGGAGGGAGGCAGGCTGGTGGCAGAGGACGAGGAGGAGGTTCCTCCTGCACATGAGCCTGGGAGGCCCCGACTGTCTGTCCGATCCCAGAGCAGCCCCCCGCGACTTCTCCAGTCCCCTCTGTCCCCACGCTGCCTCCTCTGACCCGGGGCTGCCACGTGGACAACTGTGTACATAGGCTCCTCTCCGAGGCGCATGCTTGGGCACGGCGGCCGGTGCCAGCCCCTACCGACCGGGGCAGCCATGCTGCAGCCCCAGCAGGCTCGGCTCAGAGAGGCCAGCGCCTCCCCACGGAGGCTGCAGCAGGAGCAGCTGCACAGACGTGCTGGAGGCAAGCCCCTGGCAGGGCGACTTCACCGTCACAGGCTCTTTGGCCTGCACGTGTGTGGACCCGCAGGGGCAGGGGCAGGGGAGGGGCAGGGGCAGATGAGCGGCTGCAGGGCTGGGGCCGGGTTAGGCAGCGACTCCTGATGGGAACGGGTCTCCCTTTGATAAACAGGTGGGAACCAGAGAGGGTGATGTCTGTGGCCATTACCAACGCCCTGGCCGGGCAATGCCGTCTGGGGAGGATGGCCAAGGTGAGGCCGGGACTACAGGGGCCGGTCCTCCGGCAAACGAGGGGCCGCGCTGAAAGCCTCCTTCCCGGAGAGCCTGCCGCCCTCAGCTTCCCAGCCGGGCCAGGCAGCCCCCGTTTCCTCCTAACCGAGCCGAGGCCCCTTCTGAGGCCCCTTCCCCTCTCAACTAGAGGGACACTCGCCGAAGCCGCGCCATCCTCGGTTCCGGCACGAAGGAGGATCCGGAGAACTCGCTGCCCCGGGCCCTCAGCACCCTCTCCCCGCACTGTCTGACCCAGCGGGCTCGCCTCTGACGCGCACGGAGTCACCTGGGAGCCACAGGAAGGACCCGCCTGCGCAGGTCCCCTAGGTCCTTGCGGCCTGGGAGGCAGGTCCCACTCCAGTCCAGCCCTTGGTCCAGAAGGCCGCCCCCCCCCACCCTCCCTCCCCCCCCCCCCCACCCCGCTTCAGTCACTTCAGCCAGCTTCCTAGTCCTCAGCAACTGTCCTTGCCACTGGCCGAACCGGTTTTATTTCTATTTCCATACAAGTGGCTTAAGGCTTACAAGAAAACTACCGGATGTCTACATATTGTACTAATTTCTTCTTATCACTGTAACGAATTAGCACAAACTTAGTAGCATAAAGCGACACCGATTTATCTCACAGTCTGGAGGCCAGAGTCCTCCGGTCAGGCCAGGCGGCAGGGCTGCTGCCCCTTGGGGCGCCGGGAGGTCTCCCCCCGGCCGGGCCTCCGCCTTTCCTGCGTCGCTCCAGCCTCGGCTTCTCCCCTCCGGCCAGTGACTGACCCCTGCCACCCTGAGCGGGGCCTCTGGGATGACACCGAGCCCGCCTGCACCATGCAGGATCGTCTCCCATCCCAAACCTTCCGCTAACCCCATCGCTTAACCATCTGAGAAGTCCGTGTCGGGCAGGTGACACACAGGTTCTGGGGACCAGGACGCCAGCCTCTGGGAGCCCGTCCCTCTGTCCGGCGTGCACGTCCCTTTATCCTGTCGCTTCACTGAACTACCCGATGGGCTGTAATTGCTTCTTAGGTCACTGTCTTGGGCTTCTGAGGTCGGCATCTTCTTCAAATAACAATCACATAGCCAACGGTTTTGTTCAATAGCAATTCTTTTACATTTAACGATTTAACGCTGAAACATTGCAACTTGCAAATATACAAAAAATACAGATATTGGTATAACAGTACCCATGTACACAATATCAAGATTTTATGCAAATGTTTTACCATATTTGACTTCCAACACTTAAAGAAATAAAACATTCCATAATGCAACTAACACCACTTCCCTTACTTCTCCCTCCCTCTCCAGAGAGCAGCACACACTATTCCAATCATGGCTGAATTACTTTATGTTTTTAAAACTTTCCCCTGAAAGAACATCTTTGCTAGTTGCTTTTTTCACTCAGTCACCTTTGGATTTATCTATGTTGATGTAGTTCACTTATTTTAATTACCAGAGGCCCGATGCACGAAGTTCGTGCGAGAGTAGGCCTTCCTTCTCCCCGCTGCCAGCACCGGCTTCCCTCTGGCACCCGGGACCCAGGCTTCCCTCTGGCCACTGGCAAGCACCAGGGACCAGGGCTTCCCTCGCAGCCCCAGCTTCGTCTGGAAGGTTGTCCGGAAGGATGTCCGGTCTAATTAGCATATTACGCTTTTATTATTTTTTTTAATATATTTTATTGATTTTTTACAGAGAGGAAGGGAGAGAGATAGAGAGTCAGAAACATCGATGAGAGAGAAACATCGATCAGCTGCCTCCTGCACATCTCCTACTGGGGATGTGCCCGCAACCCAAGTACATGCCCTTGACCGAAATCGAACCCGGGACCTTTCAGTCCGCAGGCCGACGCTCTATCCACTGAGCCAAACCAGTTTCGGCGCTTTTATTATTATAGACTGTATAATAGTCCCCCGTACACCAACCACAATTTCTTTATCCATTTTCCAACCGAGGCGCAGCGAGCTGTTTGCACTCTTGCTGGCATGAGCCTGTGTGTCTGAGGGCTCCTCTGCCGGCTCTGGGAGTGGCTCCTCCGCACGGCGGCCGGCATAGCCTGGGCGGCGGTGCCTGGTGCCACTCACATCTGCCGAGCCCGGTGTGGCAGCCGCTCCTGTAGGGCCCACGTTGGACTGATGGCTCGGTGCAGGCGTTCTGTATACACCCCGTAAGATGAAGCTGGTCAACTGCGTTGTTCCAATTTTTAATATGATTTTCTATTCGTTTCAATGAGATCCATGTCAACTGCTTGTGTATCTACCAACAGGCTGTGAGACTCGTGCAAAGCTGAGTTGCTGGTGCAATAACTTCAGGTTTATGACTTCATCTGGTGCTGATATCACCGTTAAGGCTTTTGTCTAAAGGACTATCTTGTCTGATGTTAATGTAGTACTTTGGCTTAACCCAGGACTACTCTTCATTTTTAATTTTTAAATCCTGTTTATGATTATACATAACACGTGAATTTTACAAAACAACATAAACTTTAACATAGTTTATGAGTCTATGTGTGAATCGATCAGTTTCTTAAGTGATGAGTTTTGCTTTCGATGTGTTTATTTTGCCTCTTGATTCTTCTTTCCTGTTTTCTATTGTTACAGCTTCGAGCTTCTGCTTCCCATGGTCATTGTTACTGATGACTTTCACTATCAGAGCCACTGGGACTCGCTGACCGGTGACCAGTCCTCTCCTTGTCAACACCGCCTGGCTCCTTCCTCAGTGCCCCTGGCTCTCCTGGTCCCGCCCCTCCTTGGGGCGGGGGGGGGGGGGAGGAGGGGAGGGCACGAGGCTGGAACACGGTGTGGGTGTAAATGCTGCGCCTCTCACCCTGGAGCAGCGCCCAGCTGGGCAGGCACCCGCGGCCGCACGCTGCTGTCCTGGTCCCGCACTTCCCGCTGCCTTGCGGGGCGCTGACCTCCTCCTTCTGTAAGGGCCACTTTCCATGTCTCCCTTTTCTCTCTGCCGTTTCAGGGTGCGCTGCGATTTACTTTCCTTTAGCCTCCTCGGGCCTCAGTGCCGTCGCTGCCATCCCCACGTCTGCTCTGTGCCTTCCGTCAACAGCATACAGTTCTCTACCAGCATCTCAGGAAGTGCTGCTTCTCCTCTCTCCGTGATTCCCTGTTGAAATCTCTACACACACGCTGGGCCTCCTCCTGGCTCCTCGTCCCATCGCCCCTCTGTGTTCCCTTCTTGGTCTAGCTGGGCACCACCTGCTGCGAGGCCCCTGTCCACGGGCCTCTGGTTCCTTCCCAGGCCACCTGCGTTTCTCCCTTGGTTTTTAATCCTCCGGCCTCCTGTTCCTGACCTCCGCACACGGACCCCCGACCTGCAGACACGACTGAGCAGCCCAGAGGAGCCAGGCCTGGTGGCTGAGAACCGGCCTCTGTGGGTGCGGCCAGCACTCCATGGGGTCGGAGAGAGCGAAGTCTCCCCCTTTAATCACCCCAGAGGGTCCCTTCCTCCCAGCAGAGGACGGGTAAGAACTGCGGCTGCTGAGTTCTGCCTCTGCCCCAGGCCACTGCTGCTCACCCCAGGCAGTGGGTGAGCCCCGGACAGAGACACACCAGAGGGGGGGGACGGAGGCCTGCCCAAGGACCACTCCTGCTCCCCGCAGATCAGCGCCCACCGACTCTTCGCCCGCTGACCGCCCACTCACTCGCCAGCTGGCCAGGTTACTCACGTGTGAGGTCTGAGGGGCACGGAAGCCTCATCTACGAGAAGCAAGGGCCCCGGGTTTTACTTAATCGGTGGCAACGAAACACACAACCTGCGTGGAAGGGTGGTGACTGGAGACCCTGAGCCACAGGAGGCCACAGAGCTGCTCCCCCTGGGCATGACCAGGTCAACCCACCGTGGGGTGTGGGTCTGGTGGTCTGCACAGGGCCGGTCACATGAAGGAGAGGACGCTGCTTAAAGGAGAGCAGCAGGGGCAGGAGGAGAGGGTGTGAGACAAGAAGGGGATCAGAGGATGAGAAACAGAGCCCTGAGGTGTAGAGACGTGCCAAACCCTCCCGCACGTGGGGAGGGCACTGGGCGAGCCAGCCGTGTGCTGGGTGCAGTTCTGGTCCTGGAACTGTGAGTGGGACCTTGTTGGAAACAGGGTCATTGCAGTTGCCATGAAGTTGAAATGAAGTCATATGGGGCCCTGCTCCAATAGCTGGTGTCCTGTAGGAAGGACACGTGGGCCCAGGCACACAGAGAAGAGGCCAGGTGACAAAAGACAGAGGGGAGGGGTGCTGCCCAGCCAGGCGGCAGGGGTGGCCAGCCACAGGGAGAGGCCGGGCAGCTCCTCCGGGAGCTACAGGGGAGCAGCCCTGGGCGTGGGCGCCCAGCCTCGGACACTGGGTCTGTGGGGCTTCGCTCTGGCAGGACTGAGCAGGGAAGGAGACTGCCCCAGGCTCAGGGTGACACTCACAGCCTCACAAAGGGGCAGGGACATCGCGCCCCACCCCCGGTAGCTGCCATGAGACAAGCAACATGAATAGGCCGCGCAGCACCGTGCACCGCGAGCTGAGAATGCCTGCCTGCCGTCACTTCAGCAGGTACCAGCGGCGGCAGTGGCTGCCAGGTGCCACAGCGCTCTCCCGGCTGCAGCTTTGGTAGCAGGAGCTACGTGGGGGGAGAGGGGGCACTTGGGAAGATGAGCTGGAGAGGAAGGCCCGGCGGTGGGCCCAGCAGGTGCGGCCCCACGCGGCGTCCAGGCCCCGTCCGCGACCTCAGTGCTGCGCACACTTTGAAACCAGCCCGTGGGTTGACGCTTTCTCCCAGCGCCGTTCCCTCTGTCCACCTCGGAGAGCCCCAGGGCCTGCAAATCCACAGCCAGCAGGTCGGGGCGCTGGACCAACGGCCTTCCCCTCCAGAGTGGCACAGCCGGAGCCGAGCCCACGGGAGGCCTGGCCCAGGAGGTGGGGGAGGCTTGGGGCCTCTGCACGCTCTGCCGGCTGCACCACGCAGGGGACACGCAGCTGGGAGGCGCAGGGCCAGGCTCCAGCTCCGCCGGGCCACGTTCCCATCACAGAACTAATGCCGCGTCTGCAGTTAGGGTGCTGGTCTCAGTTTTACCCCATCAGCCGCGGAGACCCTCATCTATACCAATCTCCTCTCTCTCTCTCTCTCTCTCTCTCTCACACACACACACACACACACACTTCCATAATAAACCAGATATGCACCCAACACGTATGCTAATCGACCCACATCCTACATGAACGGGGAACCGGCTCTCAGGAGGCAGAGGACAGGCTTCGTTTCCATGCCAACACGGTGACCTCTGCGGTCGCTGCTTTCTCTGTCCATTCAGTTGCCCTGAGGTCACCTGGAGCTGCAGCCGCCCTCCGCCAGGGGACGGCGCCCTCCCTCCAAGTCAGCACGAGGGTCAGCGAGCGGGCATGTGCAGGCTGCGGGCGGACAGCACCCGCGGCCTCTAAGCAGCGACCCCCACCACCAGCACACCTGTGCCGCGTCCACCAAACCCGTGGGAACAAATGAGTAAACGGTTTCCAGGCCAAATGCACGCTTTTGTAATAACAATAAAATACTGTATCTAATGTAACAAAACTGCTGCGAAGTGCCCGGCCCGTTAGCACAGCCCCGCAGCTCGGCGTCGCACGCCTGCCACGCCCGCGCCCTGCGAGGTAGGTCAGGTCTCTCTCAGAACCCACCGCACGTGCACGCCAGGGGCTCAATCCTGGCCCAGTGCATCTGAGCACAAATGCCCCTTCCACTGGGCACCAGCTCCTAGCCCCCAATCTGCTCGGCAGGCGGCACCCTCGCCGCCTGCACTTCACAGAGGCCCGCCGGCAACGGCACTGGAGGAAGCAGCGGCTCATTTCATCCATTCGGCCGGCATTACTTTAATCTATGATTTAAGCCAGGCAGCACCCTCCCAGCAGCTCTGTCAGCAGGAAAGCGCAGGGATCGGTGCCTGGCACCGCCTGCAGCCCGTCACTGGGGGTGCAGGGGAGGTAGGACCCCAGGAGGAGGCTCCCAAAGAACCAGAGAACTGCTGCCCAGGAAAGCATGGGCCCCTGGGGCTCTGGGGCTGCTGAGGCAGCCATGTCTAGAAAGTGACGGACATACAGGCAGCGACCACCATTGCAATGACAACAAATGGCAGTGTCCAGCCACTGCTCGCTGGGCGAGCGCTGTCCCTGGGCCCTCTCATCCCTCCAATGGCAGGGTGACATGGGGCCCAAGCAGTGCCCTGGCCACAGCAGGAGGGCGAGGCCACCATCCAGTCCAGGTCTGCCGTCCTGCCACCCCGGCTCAGGCCGCTGCCCTCGCACGCCGCTGCCCCAGGCTGCCCCCGGGCCAGGCCGGCCTGCTCAGGCCCGTGGCTTCCTCTGGTCCAGGAAGTCCTCACTTAACGGCCGGGATGACATCTGCGGCTTTAAGCGAGACAACGTACAATGAGACCGATTTTACCATCGGTTCCTGTGGCCCCTCATCAGCTATAAGGAGCGACGCTGTCCAGGACACACAGCCTCCCGGCCGCCGAGCCTCTGCTTGCTGTTTCTGTGCGTGGGCACGTCCAGGCTCCCAACCTCTGCCGGGAAGCCCCCGCAGAACTGCCCGAACACATGCGGGCAGCCAGACGGAGGACAGCACGGCTCAGCTACCCTAAAGCGGCCAGGGGCCGCCTGAGCTCGGCTCTGATGAGCGATGCTTGCAGCTGAGGGCGGATGAGGACGTACGTGTCCCTGAGCGCTCAGCCCAGTCCTCTGCCCCGTCAGCGTGCTCCTCCATCCAGCTGCGCCTCTCCGGGTAAGAGACAGCGGTGGCCGGCGGTGCTCCCACCCACTCCTGGCTCCTCCCTGCCCTGCCCCTGCCCCAGCCCAGGCGCACAGGCAGGCCCACGCTCTGGGGGCAGCATGCTCTCCCAAGGGGATGGGAGAGGCTACAGAATGACTAGAGGGATTTTAGCCCTTCACCGACGCCTGTCCACTCTCTCCACCCGGCCCACTCCCTCCTGCCTGCTCCTCCACTTCCCCACCACTTCCCCCAGAGCCGCCTGCAGCTTCAGTGTAAACCAGGCCCGCAATCCCGCCAGGACCCTTCCACGGGGTGAGGGGGCCACATCCCACAGGATCTGTCCACGGGGCGAGGGGGGCCCACATCCCACCAGGACCCGTCCACAGGGTGAGGGGGGCCCACATCCCACCAGGACCCGTCCACAGGGTGAGGGGGGCCCACATCCCACCAGGACCCGTCCACGGGGCGAGGGGGGCCCACATCCCACCAGGACCTGTCCACGGGAAGATGGGAGGGGACAGGGTGGGGGGCGGGAGGCAAGAGCGGGGCAGAACTCTCTCCTGCGTCTGAGGAGCTGTGTGCGCTCGCTCTCCGGGAGCTGCCTGCAGACCTCTCTGTGACGATGGAACGTTCCGGGTCTGGGCTGCCATCACCATCACCTCAGCCACACGTGGCCACTGGGCTCTATAACGCAGCAGGTAGGACCGAGGAGCTGGGCTCGTCGCCTCATTAATTTGCATGCGTGGCTGGTGGGCCGTGCTGGGCCCCTGGGCCTCAGCCCACCCAGCCCAGGACCCCACCTCACTCAGCTGCCCGGGGCACTGAGACCTCGTGGCCTCAGACCTGGCAGGGCCCAGCACTGGCCTCGGGCACACCCCTCCCATCATCTCCTAGCAAAGGTCACCTCAGTCAACCTCTGTCCCCACGCCAAGATGCCCCCCCTCCTTCCACTCAGCGACCTCATCCCTCCCTGGGCTCCTCCCCACACCCCCTAATTGCAGGCCTGACAGTTTCCCAGGACGCCAGCTCCCAGCCCCGCCCCCAGGCAGAGCCCACCCGTGCCTTCATCGCGGGTGCCACACAGGGCCCAGCACAGACGGGCGGTCAGCAGACGGGCGAGGGCGAGGGCTGTCTGACCTGGCCTGCGGCTTCGTCAGCCTCTGAGAAACAGCTCCAGAACCCAAGCCCCAAGAATGGCCTCTCTTCCGAAGAGCCCTTCGCGAGGCCAGCGCCCACACAGGCTCCCGAGCGCGGCCTCGGCCCCGTGGGGACACGTCTCTGCCCTGACAGACGCCTCCCACGGGCAGCCGGGCTGCCTTCCAGCGAGCCAGGTCACCATGACCCCGAGACGACTGGGAGGGGTCAGGGAAAGGGCCACTCCCGTCCTGAGGACCCTCGCTGCCTCACAGGGAACCCCATCACGGAGCCTCAGCCACCCTCAACTTACACAACTGACCTCTAAGCGAACGGGCGCTCACCCAGGCACCCGGGGGAAGGGGGCGCAGCATCCGGTGACCGACACCCGCAGCCCTGTAGCCGAGGCACCCTCCGGACCCCGGGCTGAGGCAGCCACCGCTGCTCACTCCCCAGACGACCAGCCTCAGGCACAGACCCTCAGGGAAGGGGGCCCTGAAGCAATGATGGATTCTGGGCTTCAAACCACAAGGCCAGGCAGACAGAAAGGGGCTGTTCTGATAGTAACTGTTATAAACAACATGTGTCCCCAAATTCAAATGCCGGAGGTGGGCCTTTGGGGAGTGACCACATTAGACAGGTCCTGAGGGCGGGGCCCGAGGGCCGAGTGTCCTCACAGGAAGAGGGACACGGCCCCTCTGCAGGCTTTCAGCCTCCGGAGCTGTGAGGACCCCTTCCCCTTGGCTGAGCCACGCGCGTGCGGGGTTTGGTGATGGCAGCCCAGCCGACGGAGGCCATGATCTGAGGTGACATGGTGGCTGTGGGTGAAGAAGAAAAGTCGCAGGAAGTACGTTCTGCTGACTCTAAGTCTCAGATGCCTACAGAGGGCACCAGGTGAGAGGGAGGCCGACACCTCAGGGAAGGCAGCATCCACAAGACAAAGGACCAACAAGACAAAGCGCGGCTCCGCCCGGCTGATCCCGGGGAGAGGAGGCCCCGGCTGACCCCGGGGAGAGGAGGCCCCGGCTGGCCCCGGGGAGACCAGGCCCCGGCTGACCCCGGGGAGAGGAGGCCCCGGCTGGCCCCGGGGAGAGGAGGCTCTGGCTGGCCCCGGGGAGACCAGGCCCCGGCTGGCCCCGGGGAGACCAGGCCCCGGCTGGCCCCGGGGAGACCAGGCCCCGGCTGGCCCCGGGGAGACCAGGCCCCGGCTGGCCCCGGGGAGACCAGGCCCCGGCTGGCCCCGGGGAGACCAGGCTCCGGCTGGCCCCGGGGAGACCAGGCCCCGGCTGGCCCCGGGGAGAGGAGGCTCTGGCTGACCCCGGGGAGAGGAGGCCCCGGCTGGCCCCGGGGAGACCAGGCTCTGGCTGGCCCCGGGGAGAAGAGCGGTGCCCGGCGGAGACCCCCTCCACTCTGGACAGTCACATTGAGAGTAACCCCAGGAGATGGACGGCCACCTGTCAGCAGGAGATGCAGTGGCCAAGCCAGGAGTCCACCTGCCCTACGGCCCTCCCTGCAGTGGTCACCCGCCTAACCCTGCCGTCACCTCTCACCAGCCCCCACCTCCCCACAGTGCAGTGTATGGAGAAAGCTAGGGAGGTAGGCGTGCCACCACGCCCCCCATGGGCAGTGCCACCCCCGGGGCCCCGGCCACCAGTGCGGCAGCAAGCCTTGAGTAAAGAAGGCACCACTCTGGAAGCACCGCCCCCGGCCTGCATACAGGAGCACTTCCCAGGTTACCTTTCGGCGTGGGAACAGGGCTGCCGTGTCCATCCAGTTGGCCGGAAGGGTCGTTGGGGTCAGGCACCTCCGAATCCCCTGCACAAGAGAGCACAGCACAGGGTGAACGCGCCTTCCCAGCAGATCGTCCTGCTCCCGCAAAACTGCCCCCGGGTACAGAGCGCCTGGAGGGAGAGGCAGGGGCACTGCCAGGGGGCTTCTGTGGGGTCGGGTTGGATGCATCCGGACGTGGGCCTTTCCCTGATCCAAGCGGACGGGGCACCCTGGGAGGCGGGAAGTCAATCTCGGGGGCCAGAGTCAGCAGGTCGCCCCCAGGCCCAGGCCCTGGCAGTTCTGAACAGTCAGACTGAAGCGTTTCTTCACCAGCTCACCCTCCTGGCCCCCAGGCCCATCTGCAGCCAGCGGCCAAGGACAGGTCTGCCCACAACGGGCAGATCGTTACTGCAACCTTTACCCCCACCCCAGAGCCTGTGAGAGAGGCAGCACCCACCCCACTCACAGACAGCGCGGGCGAAAGCAGAGCTGGTCTGCTCCGCTGGGAGCGCAGCAGGACGACGGAGGAAAGGTGGTCGGGTGAGCATGGCACCCTAGAAGCCAGGTGGGCCCCCACAGACCCTACCCTTTATTCCAACCCAGTCCCTTTCTCTTCTGCTTCTACTTTTAGGCTTTTGCCTGGGAGTGGGCTTTGCCTGGGCCCCACCCTGGGGGGTGGGAGGGTGTGAAGTCAGGGGTGATTCTGACAGAAGAGCTCCTGGCGGGACTAGGTTTATGCACCAAGCCTGCGGAAGACGCGGACACACACCGGGCACTGCCCTGCAGCTCAGAAAGGAAGGCCACGCTGGCCCCTGCCACCACATGGCGCACCCAGGACATGGTGCCGGGGGATACGCCACGTCAAAAGGACACACAGGGTCTCGCTTCTACGAGGAATTGGAAGAAGTCGAGCTCACACAGAAGGACGTGGAAGGGCGGTGAGCGGCGGCTAGGCGAGGGGCTCGTGGGTAACGGGCAGTTTGTTTTGCAAGATGAAAGGCTGCAGAAACGGATGATGGTGATGGCTGCACAACAGTGTGAACGTACTTAATGCCACCGAACTGTACACCTCAACATGGTGACAGTGGGCGCTAGAGTGTGAGACTCGGTTGGGTGGAGTGTCATCGCAGAGGGCTCGACCCCCAGTCTGGGCACGGGTGGGAGGTGGGAGGTGGCTGACCGATGTTTCTCTCTCACATCGATGTTTTTCTCTCTCAAGTCAAGTTTTTAATTTTTTGTTGTTGATTTGAGAGAGGAAGGGAGTGGGAGAGAGAGAAACATTAACCATGAGAGAGAAGCATGGATCGGCTGCCTCCTGCACACCCCCTACTGGAGATGGAGCCCGCAACCCAGGCATGTGCCCTGACCGGAATAGAACCATGACCTCCTGGTTCATAGGTCAACGCTCAACCACTGGGCCACACTGGCTGGGCTCAAATCAATTCTTTTAAAAAATGCTTAAAATGGTCAATTTTATGTTATGTGTACTTATCACAATTTTTAAAGTGTACCGAAGAAGTTTATAATTCAATATTAGGTCACCCCACTTGTCTCTCCTACAAGAGAAACAGCACTAACAGATACCCCGGACGTTTCACACCCCTCTTACGACGAGACCGGCTCGAAGCGCCGAGGTGGGAAAGGAAGCACACGTGGTTTTCGACGGAATCAGGCAGCAAGTTCTTCCAATCAGTGGCTCAGCTCCCCCAGCGTGGCTGCCCTTCACTGCAGGGCGCAGGGTCAGGCCGACCGCGCACCCTGCGGGCTCCGCAGTCACAGGACGCCCGAGGGAGAAGCCGTGCGGGAGGAGCCACGCGGGAGGAGCCGCTGCCACAGGCCTGCTGCGCCTCTGCCACGCGGCTCCCCGCAGCCACGGGGACCCATGGCTTTCACGTCCCTTTGGGGAGTTCCTTGTCACTACCACTGCCAGTCCGAACTGGCCACATGCCGGACGCCACTCTCCCAGGCCACCTTTCACCAAACGATCCCGACTCGCCCTTCGGAAGGGACATCTTTAGTCTCGGAAACCGCCCCACACAGCACGGCTCCCTGTGGCAAGGCCACCGGGCTCCCGGGTCTGCCGGGGCTGCCAACGCAGGGGCGCCTCCTCGGGAGGCCAGCGGCCCGCTGGGAGCCTGGACAGAAGCCGCGGCCACAGGGCAGAGGCAGGAGCCCTGTGCAATGCAAGGCCGTCCACGGGCTTTGCTAAAGAACGGAAGGCTTCGGTTTGGTCTGGAGTTTTAGATGGCATGTCACACGTGCCATCACTCAGCACTGTTTAAATGTAGAGAGACCGCAGGAAATCAAACACACTTGTACTATATACACACATCTGAAAGAGGCATAAAAATTATTAACTGCTCAGAAATTGACAAATGGTGTGAAACAGTGGAATAAATATACACCCGGAAGAAAAATAAGCACCATTAGCCAATTCCACGTGGAAAAGATCCCGTCTTCCAGGGCAGCGTGCGGTTGGAAGCGAACGTATGCCTTCACGCACGGAGTTGGGGCGGGACAACCACACTCCCGTGCGAGGAGCCAGGTGTCACCCCACCCCCACCCGGGCGTGCAGTCCCCAGGGCATCAGGAATGTGAAGACTCTCTTTGAATCGGTTGTGCTACTCAGGACAGATGTTGGATTTTCTGCTTCTTTGAGCCCCGAGCATTATCCTGGGTAGAGTGGGGTGGATATCTGCGTAAAACGATGTCCTCTGTATTCTTGGAAAAGCAGATAAAGTTTCAAATAGCCCACGAGGCTGATCCCGGAGCCCGTGCCCGCATTCCCCAGGCTGGGGCCTAGGCGTGCAAGCGTAAGGACGAGGCCCAGGGCACGTCCTCTGCACGGCAAGGATGTGAATAAATTCAGGATGTCCCGTCCCAGGGACGTTTCCACAGAACCAGGCCCCGCTCTCGCTCCTCACTGAGAAATGAGGACACCACTTATATTCTGAAATTTAAGTGTCATTCTCTTACTCTATAAAATTTAGACACAAAATGGTTGCCCTCATTCAGACAGGCGGCTCCTGCCCGGCCAGCGTGGCTCAGTGGTAGAGCCGACCTATGAACCAGGAGGTCATAATTCGATTCCCGGTCAGAGCACATGCCTGGGTTGCAGGCTCGATTCCCAGTGTGGGCCATGCAAGAGGCAGCCAAGCAATGATTCTCTCTCATCATTGATGTTTCTATCTCTCTCTCCCTCTCCCTTCCTCTCTGAAATCAATAAAAATACATTAATAATAATAATTTTAAAAGACATGCGCCTCCTGAAAGCTGGGAACAGAACGTCTGGTGGGCCTGGGGGACAGGACAAGGGAGGCCAGGGCCCCGAAGATCCCAGCAGGCTGCTCCTGGCCCGAGCAGAAAGGGTAGGAACAAAACCCAAAGGCAAAATAAACACAAGACAACAGCAGAAACTGCCACATCATCAAACGCCATTATTAGTTATCTGGAAAATTACTGAGGTGATTTAAGCCCCTTCTCTTACTTTATTCTTAAAACATCTCTGCAATGAACAAGCACCAAATGGTCAATGACATAATTCATATACCATAGAACTCGCCATTTCGAATTCCATAACCAGTGGCTGCTAGTATACCCACAAGGCTGTGCAACCTCCTCCGCTATGTGGCTCTGGAATGTTCCATCGCCGTCAAAAGAAGCCTCAAACCCATCCCCACCTCCCACAGGCCTGCAACAGCTGACCTGCTCTCTATCTCTACAGACGTATCTGCCGTGGACATTTAATGTAGATGAAACCATGGAGCCTTTTGAGCAAACATCAACTTTATTATTAGATTTTAAAATTTCATGTTGGTATTAGCGGCAAATAATATAGAATGAAGTCTAGTGAGAAGCAGGCTCTCCTGAGTGAGCAAAGGAAGCCTGCTGGTGTCCCCGCAGCAGGTGCGGCTGCCCGGAGGCACCGGGTGTGGAGGAAGAATGAGATGCTGAAGGGTGTGGGAGAGAGAGCCTGGGGGGTGGGGAGGCCTGGACTTGGGGCGTGGAGGGTTAGGGAAGGGTCGCAGCAGCACTGGGGCCGGTGTCACCCACTTTCTCCCCAACTACACATTCCTCTGCCCCCCTGGGCTGGCCGAGGGCCTCTCCCCGCCTTCTCCCCGAGGCCTGCGAGCAAGCACTGCACCTGGCTGAGCCGGCCTGGGTCGGGGGCTGGCCTGAGTGCTCTGGGCAGACTGGATGTAGGGACACCTAGAGGGAGGAGTCTGAGGAGACCGTGCACCTCCTGGGGACCAAACTCCGCTCCTGAAGACAGGACACGCCTGTGAGCAGACCGCATGCCCTTCATGTTAGTAAAGCCTGAAAGGCGTGCTCCTGCCGTCGGAGACAGGCGCCGTCCGCGACAGGTGCCGTCCGCGACACGCGCCTGCCTTTTCTCCCCGGGACGGGTGGGTTCCACCGTGAACCCGCAGGGAGACAAGGCAAAGCTGAGGTCCAGTGGGACCCATGTGAGTGACCCCGGGCGCCTCGCCACCACATGGCAGCGCTGTGTCCTGGGACAGAAAGGACGGGTCACGTCTAAGGAAACAGCGTGGACCTCAGTGAAGAGACCATCGGCGACCGACTCACACGGGTCTAAGGCCAGGGGACACGCATGGCAGGGGTGCGGGCATCCTCTGTGTGCTCGCCACTTCCTGTGAAGCTAACCCGAGTCTAAGCTCGCTGAGAGCAGTTACACATCCATCACTCGGCGCCAGCCCTGACCGAGGGTCACGGGCAGAGGCGCGTTGCCGCGAAGAGCCCGTCCCCACACCCCCATCACACCCCCTCCTCCCCCCGCAGCCACGGAGGCGGCCAGCCCCGCCAGAGCGGACGCTGCGCGAGCACAGCAGACTCCGGACCGCACCTGGGGACCCTCCCGCGAGCCGTCGCGGACAGGAAACGAGGCCCCTGAGAGCTGGGTTTCGAGCTGAATGGACGCTGGTCATCGCGGCGGGGCTGTCAGCTCTCAACCTGGGACGGAGGGCGTCTCCATGGCAGCACCTGCCACTGTCCTGTCCTGGGGGCGAGCAGGGGTGGCTCCAGAGCACCTGCGGAGAGGAGCCCCGGGGAGCCAGCTCCGCACAGGCCCCAGGACGCGCCAATCTGGTAGGCAGACCGGCCCCAAGCCACTCCTCCGGCCCCTGGCTCCCAGCAGCGCCTCTAATGGGCCTGACTGCAGGACAATGAGGTGGGCAGCGCCTGCTCGGCCTCCAGGCTCCCCGAAGGAAAACGCCGGCTCTCGGAGGGCAGAGACACTGGGGAGCAGAGTGGACTGAAGAAGCCCGGCCCACGCCTGGGGTGTGAGTCCATGGTGGCTTTGACTGTTTCTTTAAAATGTTTGTCTGAACACAGACCTTTCATCCACTAATCTCTCCCTGTTGATCCGAACCTGGACACCTGGGGCTTACTGAGATGCGTCCCTGGCAGACTTGAACAGTTTCAAAGCAGTCTCCTTTGCATTAGTGAGGGTTTCCTTTTCCCCAGCGCCTGGCTCCCGCACGTGTCTGTCCTTCTAAAGGTGGAATTTCCGGACCGGAGAGAATAGCAGTGTCAGGGCAGGAGCAGACGGCAGCCGGAGGCAGGGGGACCTCAGGCAGCACCCCACCCCACGGGCAACGCCCCACCCCACGGGCAATGCCCCACGGGAAACGCCCCCATCCCACGGGAAACACCCCACGGGAAACGCCCCCATCCCATGGGAAACGCCCCACGGGAAACGGTTGCGCACTTCAGAGCAAGCACTGGGCTGAGCAACAGTCAAATCAAAACCAGCAGCGCTGGAGAGGCAGTGCTGGGGGGACCTGACCGCTGGAAGGAGCACAGCAAAGCCCTCCACGTGAGGCCATCGGCCTGGGAACGGGGCCAGAGAAAGTATGTCAGCTGTGCGGAGACGGATGGTTTTCTGGGACCGTGCTTATGAAAACACTACGCCATGTGTCTCAATGGCCAGCTAGGAAACCACACAGCCTTCAAGGTGAGCTGCCAGGACCTAATCGGTAGTAGTCTTAACAGTCTGTAACAACTTTATTTCATTACTAGGGGCCCAGTGTACGAATTCATGCACCTAGAAAGGCCCTGTGGGCCTCGAGGCTGTGGTAGGCACAGTGGCGGGTCTCAGCCCATCCTACCCACCCCCACCCGGCCCCTCCTGCCAGAGGCCCCGGTCTCCTGTCTGGCAGCAGCCCGCTCCCACACGCTGAAGGCACGGAGCGACTGGGGTCGGTGCCAGGAGCAGGTTGGCCCCAATCACCCCTCAGGAGCAGGGGGAGGTGGAGAAGCCCTGAGGGGCGACTGGTGCTGGCGCCGGGCACCGGTAGAGGATGTGAGCTGTGGCTCCAGTGCCAGCAGTGGGTGCAAGCAGGGCTGGCACTGGCAGCAGGTGCGAGCGCCAGGTGGGACTGCGATACGGGCAGGGACAGAGACACACGCGGGAGCAAAGAATTTTCAGTAACCACCAGAGGCTTGCCCAATGACAGCGACCGACAGACACCCCGCCTTGGTCTGGCACCCCCACTCACCTGCTCCACCATCCCACCGTGGCTGACGCCTGCCATGTTCCCCGCACGCCCCCTGGTGGTCAGCACAAGTGATAGTGACCAGGTGTTCCGAGGTTTAGTCTATTTGCATATTAGCCTTTTATTACATAGGATTATATAGGATTTCTAACTCTGAGTAGAGGAAGTGTTGGGCCCTGGTCCCGCAGTCCTCGAAGGGCTGGCTACTCTGCTCTGGAAACGCAGTGAAGTCCGACACCCTGGGGACCCAGGGAGGCCTGTCACTCACCAAGTTCCCCGGCGCTCAGATTCCACATCTGCAGCGAAATGACCAAACCCGCAAAAGAGCCCGTGCTCAGGCCTGAGTCCCCCCAGTGCTGCCTTCACACCTCCCTCCCTCTCCTCAGCCTCCACCCAGCGAAGGCCCAGCCTCAGGGCCACTGCGATACTTGGTGGGAGGGAGAGCGAGGCTGTCCACAACCCCCCTTTGCCAGCCGACACCCCCTGCAGCTGTGGGAGGACCCTGCAGAGCGGAGGGGCACCCCCCCACACACAGGTGGCTGGGAAGGCGAGGCCCAGCCCCTCACGAGTGACTCACGCTCTGGGGCTGCTTTCGCGGACGTGCCCGAAAAACCGCAGGAAAAGAGCCAGCAAGATGCTGTGTGAGTGCTGCAGGCCCGTGGGTGCGCGGAGACCCCTGAGCGTCAGTTACTCCCCCTGGCCTAGGGCCTCCGGAAGGCTTTTCGTTAACGGTAGGAAGGAAAACGACATCTTTTCCAGCCCTTTTAGAAGATTTAAACCGCACTGCCCCGCGGGAACATGAAGTCCTTTTATCTGCTTAAGGGAAGAGTTGTAAAGCCAGCGCTGTGGCCGGAGGGGCGGGGCGCCGAGGTCTAGGCACTCTCAGCCCGGGGGGGGGGGGGGGGGGGGGGGGGGGCCTGGGTGTTTGAAATCGGATTTGTTGGAGGTGATGACCTTGGCGTCATGAAACAATTGGGGGTAAATGGCGACTCTAAGCAAAGGTGTGTCTGCTCTTTGAGAGGAGTTTCTGTGCGAGTCTGCGGCGGCGACAGCCACAGGCCGCGGCCTGGGCGCTGAGGCGGCAGGTCCAGGCGGCAGGTCCAGGCTGCGCGAGATCGCAGGGAGGCCTCCCGTGTCCCACGTGGCCCGGCCTCCGGTGCCTGTGTCTAACCGCTTCTTATAAGGACACCCGCCAGCTGGAGGAGGCCCGTGACTCGGTGCTGATCACTGGGGAGACTCTCTCCAAATAAGGCCCCACAGGAGGCCCTGGGGCTGAGACCTCACAGGTCTATTTTGGGAGGCACAGTCCAGCCGTGACAGGCAGGGCTATTATCTCAGAGCTTCTTTATAATGAATGCTGATGTGAAAGCAACTTTTGCACCAGGTGGTTAGACTGACAGAGACCAGGAAGCCTCAGTGGGAAAGAACAGGCAGGATCTGGACCCGGCAAAGGCGCCGCCAGCACCTGCTAAGAGCTCCAGCACCGACCCCTCCTCCTGTCCTGAGGCTGGCCCCACGGCTGCCCGCAAACAGGCATCACGGGCACTGCTGTCCTCCAGCCCCACCTGCCCAAGGCGGCCAGCAGCAGCGACGGCACCGGGTCAGGCCCGCCCTCCAGGCCAGCACGCCTTTCTCACAGCACCCGCAGCCCTGTCCCTCGTGCCGCCGCCCCCCCCCCCGGCACCCCACGCCCCTGGGGAGCAGCACGGCAGGCCTGGGAGCCAGGACGGTTGGTAGCCGTCTGCCGGGCCATTTTTGGTAATGATGCTGTCTGCACTTCACAGCGCTTCTCCTTTTACGCACATCGCCTCCCCACCCTTCACTCAGTGCCCACGCCGTGAGTCTCCCTGGAGTGTCTCCGCAGCCCTGGCCCCAGGAATGCTGATGAGCCTGGAGCTGGGCTTGCAAAGCGTTCCCCTGGTTTCTGTACCTGCACCCTTGATGGCCAGGCTTCAAACGGCACAGCCAAATGGCCACCACTCCCACACGGACCATCCAGCCGGATCACTCAGATCCGAGGACCTGCTCACGTCCCTGCCTGTGCGTCTGGCAGACACAGCCAATGCCCCTCACGGGGGCACCTGCCCCCCACAGCAGCCCCGCGTGCCGCCTCCCTGGCTGCACCTTTCCTCACCCTCACCCCCACATCCAGCCCGCCCTGTGCTCTACTCCACGACGCGCCGGGGTCCGGGCTCCGCCAGGCAGCCGCCAGTGAACCCCCAGAGGGCTTCAAACACTGTCGCTGGGACGGACCGCAGGGGTGAGTCCAAAGGCAGAGAGAACCAGACTCAGGGCGCCTGTGCTGTCTGCCCCCCTAACATCAGACTCCACAGCAGCAGACATCTGAGGCGGCGGCCCGGCCTGCTGACCTCTGCGGAGCCGGCCAGGACGGAGAGGGGCTGCCGGCCTGGCCTGGCGATGCCCCGCTCGCAGCTGACCGCACGTCTCCTGCTTCCATCTCTCCAGTAACGCTCCCTCATGGGCACGGCTGCCCCGACTTCCCCCGACTTCCCGCCGGGAGCCGTGCGAACACCTCCCTCACACAGTGCACAGCCCAGCCAATGACTTGTTTGTTGTTCTGTCTCCCCTTCCTGGGATCAGGTCTGTGCCCTTCACTGTTCTATCCCCAGCACCTGGGGCACCTGGTAGTTTGGCCAGTTTGGTGAATGAAGGAATGAACGAATGCCCCTGAGACACGCCAGTGAGCCAGGACGGGTGGAACAGGGAAACGGAGGCAGAGAGCTGAACACACTGAAGCAATTTACACAGATACACGGGTCCCCACCCCACAGATAACATCTGGGCTTCGGTTGCACTTCAGCTCCAGGCCCAGAAAAGCAGCAAAACCAGGTGGGCGACACCAGGACCAGCTGCGATGACTAACAACCCCGGCCCTGGCACTGACCCATCAGGGGGGACCACGGCCCTGGAGGAGCCCACCTGGAAGGCTGTCGAATATTCTGCTGGAACCCTCCCCTGACACCTCCCCTAAGGCTCCCCTGTGAGACAAAGGACCCCGAGCATTTGTCTCCTCTAGGAGCAGCCCCCGAAATTCCCTCCCTCACCTTCCCCCACAGGCAGGCACCTCCTAAACCCTAAGGGACCTCACGAGGCTTGCAACCTGGGGAGCAATGGGCACGGCAGCCCGGCCTGGCTCTCCTGTTGCTGCCTCTATGCTAAGCCCTTTCTTGTTTTACTGTCCCAGCTTTAATAAACGTTCCCGCATGGTCACCTGGACTCCTGTTGTGACATCTTTCCCACACACTACCGGCCGGCCCCAGGCAGACCCGCAGGGGCCAGGGGCCCTGGCCGGTCACGCTCCTGTGCTGCACACTTCACGGCGGGGTCCCCGCCTGCATCCCGCTCAGCGCCCCACCTGTGCCGCACAGGGGTCCAGGCGCATGCTGCCCAGCGCAGGGCACATTGCTGGCAGAGGCCCAGGGGACCTGCTCCCCCTAACACAACAGCGGCACAGACGAGACAACGGAAGCCCACCACTTCCGACTTCGGAGAATGAACTAGAGCCACAGAACAAACAAAAACATCATCCACCCAAGGCTATGCACGCACCCAGAAAGCTCGCACACACACAGAAGGTTCGCACACACACAGAAGGCTCTGCATGCACCCAGAAGGCTCGCACGCACCCAGAAGGCTCGCACACACACAGAAGGCTCGCACACACACAGAATGCTCTGCATGCACCCAGAAGGCTCGCACGCACACAGAAGGCTCGCACGCACACAGAAGGCTCGCACGCACACAGAAGGCTCTGCATGCACCCAGAAGGCTCACACACACAGAGAAGGCTCTGCACACACACACAAGGCTCTGCACACACACAGAAGGCTCGCACACACACACAAGGCTCACACACACAGAAGGCTCGCACACACACACAAGGCTCTGCACACACACAGAAGGCTCGCACACACACACAAGGCTCACACACACACAGAAGGCTCTGCACACACCCAGAAGGCTCGCACGCACACAGAAGGCTCTGCACACACCCAGAAGGCTCGCACACACACAGAAGGCTCTGCACACACCCAGAAGGCTCGCACACACACAGAAGGCTCTGCACACACCCAGAAGGCTCGCACACACACAGAAGGCTCTGCACGCACCCAGAAGGCTCGCACACACACAGAAGGCTCTGCACGCACCCAGAAGGCTCGCACACACACAGAAGGCTCGCACACACCCAGAAGGCTCGCACACACACAGAAGCTTGCACGCACCCATAGAAGGCTCGCACACACCCAGAAGGCTCGCACGCACCCAGAAGGCTCTGCACACACCCAGAAGGCTCGCACACACCCAGAAGGCTCTGCACACACCCAGAAGGCTCGCACACACACAGAAGGCTCGCACACACACAGAAGGCTCGCACACACACAGAAGGCTCTGCACACACATCATGCACCGCAGTAAGACACGGGGTGGGACAGCAACTGCGGCCGGGCCTCCCCTGCAGCCAGCCAGCCGATCTGCTGCTTTGCAGCTCCGCTCAAAGTGCCCTCACGCCCTGGCTGGGTGGCTCTGTGGGTCAGAGCGCAGTCCCCTGCATGGAAAGGTGGCAGGTTCGATTCCCATAGCACGTATCTGGGTTGCAGGTTCAATCCCCGGTGGGGGCAATCGGGAGGCCACCAATCGATGTTTCTTCCTCACATTGATCTCTGTCTAAAACCATTTAAAAAAACGTATCCTGGGGAGGATTAAAAAAGAAAAGAAAAATTGCTGTTGCACAGTCAGTATTTCGTCTAGGATTGCAGCAGCCTGAGACATCTCGAGCTCGGACCCAGAGCTGTGCTGTGTGGCTGTGGAAAGGTGGCAGGTGGAGGCTGACCCTGGGCATTACCAAAACAGCAACAGCTACTGGCAACACCTCGCCGCCAGGTGCCGTGACTACACCTGCAGCCGCAAGAGCCTGACCCAAAATGGAAAAGGAAATCTGGGAGAAGCAGAAGACCACAGGGCTTCCAAAGCTCTGACGTGCTCCCAGGGTCAAAAAGGGGGTGCTGCCCCAACCGGTTTGGCTCAGTGGATAGAGCATCGGCCTGCAGACTGAAGGGTCCCAAGTTCGATTCCAGTCAAGGGCATGTGCCTTGGTTGCGGGCACATCCCCAGTAGGGGGTGTGTTGGAGGCAACTGATCAATGTTTCTCTCTCATCGATGTGTCTAACTCTCTATCGCTCTCCCTTCCTCTCTGTAAAAAAATGCACACACCCAGAAGGCTCGCACACACCCAGAAGGCTCTGCACGCACCCAGACAGCTCTGCACGCACCCAGAAGGCTCTACACGCACCCAGGGAAGGCCAGAAGGCTATGCACGCACCAGAGGGTTCTGCACGCACCCAGAAGGCTCGCACACACCCAGAAGGCTCTGCACGCACCCAGAAGGCTCTGCACGCACCCAGAAGGCTCTTCACACACTCAGAAGGCTCTGCACGCACCCAGACAGCTCTGCACGCACCCAGGGAAGGCCAGAAGGCTATGCACGCACCAGAGGGTTCTGCACGCACCCAGAAGGCTCCACAGCCACGCAGCACAACTCTGGGTCCGAACTCTGCACACACCAGGTACCCATCTGTCACCACGCATAGTTCTATCTCTGACCCTCCTCCCTGTGCTGTCCATCACAATCCCGTGACCAATGCTGTTACTGGACAATTGTACTCCTGCACTCCTCCCCATTCCCACCTGTTCTCCCACTCCTCTCCTCTCGCCACCCTCAGTCTGTTCTCAAGGCAGAGTCTATACCAAGCATGTCAAACTCGCAGCCCACAGCAAATATTTTTGTGGCCCAGCCAATGTAACGTTATGTAAGAAGCATTTTAATAAACATTTCATAACTTAATTTTTACAATATTCTGTTATGCATAATCCTACACAATAAAAGAGTAATATGCAAATCGACCGAACTGCAGAACTACCGTTGGCAGGGGGGTGGGGCAGGCGAGCAGGTGGTGCCAGGCCAGCCAAGGCACATGCCAGTGGGCAGAGGGAGGGGACGGTGATGGGGGGTGGTGGTGACCAGCAGCAGCAGAGGGACGATGTGGGGGGCAATCGGGAGGAGGCGGGGGGCAGGACCGGCCAGCACCAGCCCCTAATCAGCCCACCCGATCGCCTCCCGAAGAGGGAGGTCACCGGTGGTGGCGGCAGGGGTGGGACTGGCTGGTCACTGGCTGGCTCTGCCCCCTGATCAGTCCAGCCGGTCGCCTCCCGCAGAGGGAGGCCAGACTGCGGCTTAGGACCACTCCCTAAAAGCAAGGGTGGGAATATTTTTTTTATTTATTTTAATTTTTATTGAATTCACTAAAATGGGGTGACGCTGGTTAATAAAATGATATGGGCTTCAAACATACCCATATAACTGGTTTCAACAAAACATCATGTGTACATACCATTGTGCATTCGCCACTCAAAGCCAAGTCTCCTTCCACCACTATTTATCCCGTCGCCCTCCTCTCGCTCCTCCCGCCCCGTCCCGCGGTAATCACCTCTGCTGTCTGTGTGGAGGAGCCTGTGTGTTCTTTTCTGTGCTTAATCCCTTCACCGTCTCGCCGAGCCCTCGATCCCCTCCCCTCTGACAGCTGTCAGCCTGTTCCATGTTTCCATGTCTCTGGGTCTATTTTGTTCGCCCGTTTATTTTGTTCATTGGATTCCACATATGAGTGAGGAGATCATGTGATACCTGTCTTTCTCTGACTGGCTTATTTCTCTTAGCATGATACTCCCCAGGTCCCTCCACGCTGTCTCAAAGGGTAAGCGATCCTGCTTTGTTACAGCTGCATAGTATTCCATGGTGTAGATGCACCACAGCTTTTTACTCACTCAGCTACTGATGGGCACTCGGGCTGTTCCCAGGTCTTAGCTATTGTAAGTAACATCACAGTGAACATAGGGGTGCATAAATGCTTTCGAATTAGTGTTTCGGGTTTCTTCAGATATAGTCCCAGAAGTGGAATCCTTGGGTTATAAGGCAGTTCCATTTTTTACTTTCTGAGGAAACTCCATACTGTCTCCTTTCAAAGCAAAGAATTTATTAGGATTAAGTTAGCAATCACATCACCAGACACTACTTATTTCCTGTGTCCCTGTAAAAAAACAACATTTTTCAATACATTGTTTTACCCAATTGAGACTCTTAAACGCATAAACCATGATTGTTTGGAGGCTTTTCTTTGAGGCTTTTTTATTTCACAGCCAGAAGCCCTAAACTAATCCATCACGGAGCGATGTCACGGCCGTCACATAGCCGCCCGCCTTTCCCGGGGGCCGCAGGAGTGCGCCCAGCCTGGTTTCTACAGCATCCGCCCTAATACACAGTGGCGCCTGGGACCCTCTCTCCTCATTACCACGAAAGCACACAAAATGTATGCGCACAAGGGAGCTCAGAAAATACACACACACGTGCTCCCCTGACCCAGGGGTCCCGCAAGCCATCCTTGAGGCTTCAGGCCTTCCGCGATCCTCAACAGTGGGACTGGGAGGAAACCGTGCCCGAATGGAGGTAACAATGGCACCCACGTCCCTGTCCAGGGAGGGGCTGACGTGCCCAGGGTCTCTGTCCTCTCCATGACAATGTAGCGAGATGACTCTTCCCTCAAACCCTCTCCCGACACAGCACTCAGAGGGAACCTGCCATTTCTCCCCGCGTATCTGAGTGGGGCCAGGGGCCTTCGGACGAGGGAGCCGGCAGGAGAGAGAGGCCACCAGCCAGGGAGAACCCTCTTGGCTCATCCGCAGGCACTTTCCATGAGCAAAACCTGTCCGGAGACCCGCCCGTCAAGGAAGTCAAAGGATCAATTTCTCTCTCCCCCCTCCCCTCTCGCACTCTAATTCTGTAGTTTCCCCTTTCATCTGGGCATCTGTATGTGGGGCTGACGGAGCTGCAAGGGACTCTCTTCTGTCTCCTGTTCCGTTCTCTTTCCAGCCTCCCAGGGCATCTTCCTTCGCCCGGGCGTTCGCGATGGGGAGGGAGGGCGCTGTCCCAGGAGGCGAGGCGTGTGCAGTGCCGGGGCCTGTGCTGAGGGTCTGAGTGGGCGGGGCACCGGCGTCTGGCGGATGGAGGGCAGGGCCGCGGCGAGACCCTTCCGTGTCCCACCAGGAACCCTCAGGCCTCGCACCTACCCTGCGGGGTTAGGAAACCGTGGCCTCCGGTCCTTCCATTTTCCTGCGTGTCCCTCGTTTCCAGTCAGCGAGCCTGAGAGGTGAAATGAAATTCAGATATGCTCTTGTCCAGACACTGACTCCTTGCTCATCCTTCTCCCAATTTCAGACCCAGACACGGGGTCCCCAAAGGTGAGCTGAAGAAGCCCCACCTTTACAGCCACCGGACGCCCGCCACGCCCTGCCCTGCACCTGCCAGCCTCGCCGGGAAGAGAAGGCATCGTGACCGCCGTCTCCTTAACTGCAAAAGGCACCGAGGAGGCCTCGTCCGGTGCAGGTGCCGGCTCTGCGGGTCGCGGGCCGGCCCTTTTCCCAGCTCCCTGTGCCCTGTGACCCCGGGCCTGTCTGGAGGGAGCGTGAGAAAGAAGGACCAAGGATGTCCCGGGCGGTTTTACCAGGGAACTCGAGTCCAGGGCTGCTGAGGTCCGTCCCAAACCCCGGAGCCACCTCGCAGGGCACACGTAGGCGAGGTGGGCGCCCCGTCCTGAATGGCAAGCGCAGGGACTGAGCAGACCGCCCTGACGGTGGCGGAAAGCAGGGTCCTTCGGTTTAATCGAAGGTGAAGCGGATGAGCCTGGGCCGTGGCCGCCGTTCCCGCACAAGGGCCCACGGTGTGTCTCAGGCCATGGGCAGCCCGCGATGCGAAGGTTACCGGCATTAAAACTGAGCTGGTTCTCCCAGCAGACACCACCCCCACCAGGCTGACCACACGAGCCAGGCCAGGCGAGGAGGGACGGGACGGCTGTGCACGCAGGCGGTGGCTCAGCGGGGCCCTGCCAAACGCCGCGCAGGACAACCACCCGCATCCTCCAAGGCACACAGTGTGACCAACAGTCCACCTCTAGGGACTGTACCCTGCGGAGTCAGTCCCACACAGGCGAAGTGGTAAGTGCACACAATTACTCACTCAAGCCTGGGTCTCTGGTTTTGTTTGCATTTTCACCGACTTTTGTCTTTTACTCTACAGATCATGTTTTAACACGTGAATAGATTCATGTCACCAAGCCACAGTCAATATACGAATGGTTTCACCCAAACACCTCTTCTAGGCTCTCTCGCCCTCTATGGCCCCCTCCCTCCACCACTGTAGCCGTGTCTCCTGGAGAAGAATGGGATCCCACAGAATGAACAGGGAGGGATGCAGCGGCCGCCAGCAGGACTTTCCCGTGTGAGGCGCCCTCTGTACAGGAAGGGAGCCACTCCGTGTCACACAGACGGCCCGGCCCCCAGGAGTCTGCACGGCGACCCTGCCACTTTCTCACTCTCCTGGCCCTGGCCCACCCCTTTCCTCTGTCTCACCCCTTCTCCAAAGGGCAATCCCTTTGCCTCTACGGTCTCTGAGGCCCAGGCCCGGCCACGTCTCTGGGTTTTCACTTATTTGTGTAAAGGCTTTATGTGCATGAAATGCCCACACGAGTAAGATCTGTTTGCCTCTCTCCTCTGCAGCCGCCTTCCGTCGGTCGGAGGCCCGGCCCCAGCACGGAGCCAGGAGGGCAGAGGACGTTCTCCTCCCTGCTTCACTCTGACACTGGCTCCTTTCTCTCGGCCTCTGAAAGTCGTCCAGTTTGGTGCCTGCAGAAATATTTCATTCCTCTCTTTGTGCAAAACAGTGTTCCATGGTATGAATGAATAACCAGTTTGTTTACTATCCCTTCACTGAAGGACATTTGCGCTATTTCGAGTTTTCGGCAATTCCAAGAAAGCTGCTTCAGAGCGCGGCGGATGGTTCTGTGCAAACCTCAGTGTCCATTCTCTGGCCAGCGGCCAGGAGCACCACGTCCACTCGGAGGCAGTGTCTGGACCACCGCTCACCCTGCAACAGGCACACACACCGAAGCGGCTCGTGAGGTACAGGTTCCGACTGTGGGGCGAGGCCGGGGGCTCTGCATCCCTCACCAGGAACACGGTGCTGCCGGCAGGCGGGCCACGCCCAGGGCACCCTTTCAGGTCGGGGTGAGCGGGGTGAAGGCTGTCGGCCGTCACCAGGGCCTTTGCCTGGTCACGAGAAACCTCTCCTGCTGTGGAAGGTGCCCGCCCACCGGGGCCGGGCAGGCAGTTTGGTGTGAGACCCCTGCTGAGTCTCCACTGTGGGCAGAAGAAATGCCTTCCAGCGGCCCAGGACGTCAGGGCTGCACGTCGTCCTCTGCCCACCGACACCTGCAGGGCTCACTGGGCAAAGAAAGAGGGGAGAAGAGCCGGGCGGAGGGAAGCCTCGCGGAACTGGCATTACATAGTGCCCGCGCCCCCTCTGCCCTCGGGGAATGAACTAAATCCAGCCGGCGTGAGCACCAGGCGCCAGGAGAGGGGAGGAACGGGAGGTTTCCTGGCCCCGAGGGAGCACCAGGCCTTGACTCCAGGAAGAAGTGCAGGAGCCTCGCGGGGTCACACAGGCATGTTCCCTCCTGCAGAGTCCAAGGGACTGAGCCCCACACGGGCATAGAACAGAAACAGACGTTTCTCCAAAGAGGGTGCACAAATGGCCAACAAGCACATGGAAAGGTGACTGATCGCTAGACACATGCAAGCCAAACCCGTGACGACATCCCACTTCACGTGCATTAACAGAAAGCACGCAGAGGCTGGAGCCTTGGGACCTGCAGGTGGGTGTGCTGTCAGCAGCTGGGAAGACGGGGTGAAGAGCGATGCGTACAACCCATGTTGACGGCAGCAGCATTACCAACAGCCCAAAGGCAGAAGCAACCCAGGTGTTCATCAATGGGTGAATGAATTAATAAAATGTGGTAAATATAAACAATGGACTATTATTCAGTCTTTTAAAAAACTCTGGCCCAGCTGGTTTGGCTCAGTGGATAGAGGGTCGGCCTGCGGGCTGAAAGGTCCCAGGTTCAATTCCGGTCAAGGGCACAGGCTCAGGTGGCAGGGCGATCCCCAGTAGAGGGCATTGCAGGAGGCAGCCAATCCATGATTCTCTCTCATTGTTGATGTTTCTATCTCCCTCATCCTCTCCCTTCCTCTCTGAAATCAATAGAAATATATATTAAAAAAATTCTGGCACATGCTGCAACATGGATGAACTTGAGGACATTATGCGAAGTGAAATCAGCCAGTCACAGAGAGACAGACATTATGTGACTATCTGATTCACATGAGGAACCTAGAGTAGTCAAATCCACGGAAACAGAGTGCGGTGCCGGCTGAGGGGCAGCGGGGAGTTGTTCACTGGGCATGAGTTTAAGTTTTGCAAAATGAAAACTTCTGGAGAGCAATGTGAGTCTACTTAACACTACTGAGCCATGCATGTAGAAGTGATCAAGATGCTAAATCTTACGCGTGTTTTTAACCACAATTTAAAAACAAACTCATGCAAGCTAGCTGAGAATAAAGAGGGCCCCGGCAGGCGGGAGTCGGGACGCCCCGGTGCAAGGCTCCCAGCAGAGATGCCCACAATTCCTGCAGGGCTGGGCCTCGCCCTGGCGGCAGACGCACACCCTTAGCCTCGGCCCTGCACACACTTCCCACGCGCAAGTTAAGGGAGGCAACCAATCTCTCTCTCTCTCTCTCTCTCTCTCTCTCTCTCTCTCTCTCTGTCTCTCCCCTCCCAACCCCAGCCTTCCTCTCTCTCTCTAAAAATCAATAAAGAAAACATATCCTTGGGAGAGGATATTTAAACAAAACAAAATTTCTTTAGTAGCCTCCCTCTATTTTAATTACCTAGATTACTCGAAAGCTTCATTTGAATTATCCAGCCCTATTATCACGTGTGCCCCAGGAAGATTCCTTTTTCTTTTCTGTATGATTTAAAAGTTTACACCAAGATGCTCTGCAGGAATAAGGCACGCGCCCCTCACCCGCTGCCTCCTCACAGGAGAGCTCACTTACCCAAAGCCCCTGCCGTCACTGCTGACCAGCGCGTATCTATGACCTCCCGGGACCGAACGGCGCTGGTCCTCGCAGCCCAGGACTGCGGAGTCCCTCTGGCTTCAGCATCCCTTGTACCATGTCACGCGTCCTCTGGACACCCACGCTCGGCCCCCAGGAGTCACAGGGCCGCTTGGCACTTAGCCACCACTCCCCAGGCACCATGTTTTGGGGAAGGTGAGCAACCCGAGACTCCGGCATCCAACATTAACCCCCCACCTGGAGCCCAGCCACATGGGCCCCTGGTGGTTAGCTCAGAGCTGGAGCTGCTGGAAGGCCGCTTCTCCACCCCCCACCTTCCATCTAAGTCAGTGCCTCCCTCTCCCTCCCCGTGCCTGGATGACACGCTCCACGGCAGCCAGAGCAGGCGGCTCACATCACACGCTCCCGCCACGAGAACTAAAAATCCAAAAGGTGGCACTTGCAAGCAAAGGGGGCGGCAGAGGGAGAAACGCCAGTGTGCCCTGGTGCCTTCAGGGAGAAGCACTCATGAGCACACGGATGTGCACACACACAAAGATGTACACGCACACGCCTTCATGATGCCTCCACAGGAGCCCTAGGTCACATGAAGAAAGAGTCCATCAAAGTTTCAACTGGACTGCATCCCGTCACCCACATCCTGACCTGAAGGACCAAGGCGCCTGCCCGCAGCTGGCCTGCCTCCTGAGGGACGAGCGCGGAGCAGAGGAGCCCAGCACCCAGGACGGGCCTGAGGAAGGGGAGCCCGTGGAGTTCAGCATGAGGTTCAGCTTGTTTTGTAGTAAAAAGTGAAATTTCAAACAAAGAATCTCAGGGGTAGAACCAGCTGCTCTGTGGCTGCTGGGCGTGGAAAGCCAGGAAAGGGTTATGAACAAAAACAGGTTTGGAGAGGGAAAAGGGCAGATCCCACATTGGGCCTGGGGCCGGGGGCAGGGTGGGGGGAGGGAGAAGGGGGTGATGAGATCTCTAAAAATTATGAGAACGTGGCAGGTCGTTTGCTAACGAGCGGCTGATTCGCAGAGGGCAGCTGGGTGCCTGCTGCCCCTGGCGGGTGTCCTAGTCCTCCCAGGCCCCTGCTCACGCCAGCGAGCCCTATGACACGGGTCTGTTGTCCCAAACCTGTTGGTGCCAGCTGTAATGTCACTGTGCACTCTAGTTATTAGGTAGTGGGACCTGTGATGCCACAGGTGCGGACAAGAAAGGGACTGCTAGAAACAATGAGCTGAGCCCTGGCGGTGAGGCTCAGCTGGTGGACAGCTGTCCTGTGCACCGGAAGGTCATCGGCTCCCTTCCCGGTCAGGTCAGGGCACGTGCCCAGGCTGCGGCTCTATCCCCAGTAGGGGGCATGCAGGAGACGGCCAATCCATGTTTTGCTTCCATATCAATGTTTCTATCTCTCTCCCTCTCCCTTCCTGGCTCTCTAAAATCAATAAAAACGTATTTTAAAAATAAGCTAAACATTCGCTTTAGGAAGAAAAATAAAAGTGTGTAGCTTAAATATAATTTGCTACCTATGCACATGCCAGCGCTAGGAAACACCGGGGCAGTGAAAATCTGTTAGGACGCCTCACCTTCGCGTGCCCAGGAAAACTCGGGAACTGGAGCTCACGGGCAGTGCACGCAGGAGCTGGTGCCAGCAGCAAGCCCTCGCAGCTAAATCAGCAGGACCGCACGGCACTCGGGCAACGAAACGTGGGGCGTGTGCGACTCTTCCAGGCTCCCCGACTCGGCCTGCTGTTCCCACTGACAGCGCCCCTCGCCCGCCTCGGCCACAGCTGCGCAGCGCCGGCTGCTTCTCCCGGCCGGCGGCGAACACGCTCAGCATTTACCCTACGGCACAGTCAGTGCTTCGCACGCCGAGGCCGGGAAGACGAGCAGCTGCCCCGGGCCATGCAGAGGTCTCCCAGGAAGGAGCCGGCTCCACTGAGCGCTCAGGCTCGGGCCCGGGAGCCGCTCGCCGGCACAGAAGCCCCCGACTTCCACGGAACTCTTCCGACGGTCACAACACCGACAGCAGAGACAGTGTAAGGGACAGACACATTCGTCATAGAAACATTTTTTAAGTAATTTTCTTTAAAAACTCGAAACTTCTGCTCACGCCCAACACCTGAAGTCAGACCCCCAAATCCCTCCCAAGCACTGGTCAGGGCCTCACCCTCTGCACCCAGCTCGAGGCCTGACCTGTGCAGCTTAAAACCCCAAAATGCAAGCACCTGTCTCCTACCTGAGAGGGAAACCATCAGAACAGAACATGGGTAAGAGCTGGGCCACGATGCTCAGGGGGCAGGCGCAGAGAAGAACCCACACTCTGCTCTCCCCAGGAGGGGGCTGCGGCCTGGGCCGGGCTGGGCAGTGCTGCCGCGTGGGGAGGACCCTGCAGACATCCGCAAGGCATCCCAGGAGACGGCCCCCTCACTGCCCAGAATGAAACCCCTGGCTGGGCGTGGAGGGAATCCGGGGGACACTTGCCAGGTTCACAGAAGATACCAGTAGATGTGCTGACAAATGAGACACGTTTTCTTCCCTGAAGATACTAGTACAAAAAGTGTGAACAGCTTTGAGGACATCTAACTGTCTCGCTGGGAGTCAGTCACGTGGAAGCGTCAGGTGTCTGCCCTTCATCATGTCCAAGGTCAAAGCAGACCCCACCACTGGGAAGAGCTGGTCTTGGCCCCAGGGACTCTCCAGTCACTGGAATCAGAATCCCGTGCTGAGCTGTATGCAGACGTGCCAGGCTCCCCAGAGGATCCAATGGCAGCACCCCCGCTGCGGGAGGGGGAGGACAAGGAGAGGGAAGAGAGCCATGAAGGAGGAGAGCAGGCTGCCTCATGGCTGTGTGCAGCTAAACTAAGAGGGTGGGTCCTGGGCCAAAACCAAACTCCCGCAGGCCAGCACTCACCAGGGTGGTTCACTCTCAGCCACCACTGCCGTGGCAGCCCCTCGTGGTGGTCTCCTGGCAGCCAAGGCCGGCACCAGCGCTCTCTCGGCCAATGCCAACCTTCATCGGAACGGAATGCTATCACCAGGAATCGGTTTTACCACGTCCCCGGCCCAGTAAGTGTCTGCGGACAGCTGTAACTGATGAGTGCCTCTCAGACACACCATTGGTGGCCATTTGGTAAAACTGATAATATGCACCAAGAGCTAAAACGCCAGCCACTCCGTGCTATGAGCTCCTAGCAGCACTCGGCCACCAAGACAGCTGGTGTGACCTTTGAAGTGGCCAAGTGCAAGACAGGCAGAAGACGACCCCGCAGCCACACCAGGCACGGCAGCTCTGGCTGAGCCGTGCACGCTGCCCGAGGCTGCCTCGCGAACCCGGACGGACACAGTGGTTTCCTGAAGCTCAGGAGTGTAGGCGCCTGCCTCTCTGGGTCGCGTTCATAACCCTCCTGTTTCATGGTGACAACCAAGCTCCTTCTAAAGCAGGAATGTAAAGGGCGTGTGCCACACACACGCAGCAGCCACCAAATGCCTGCTTCTGTCAAGACCGAGGGCCTGCTGGAGTGCAGGTGCGGTGTGCATGATGCGTAAGCCATGTTTTCACAGGGCTCATCACCTGTGATGGTCACACACCCGCAGGAGGAGCCGGCACACACCAGCCGATCCCGAAGCCCCCCGGCCGTGAGCTCCAGCTGGAGGGATGCCCTGTTCTCTGCCCGGCACGCAGAGGCATGCCCGGTTCCAGGCCACGTCTCCTGGCAGCTGCGGGCACTCCACCAGGGCTGCAGTGTGGGCCCACCCAGGAGGTGGGAGCCCATCACGTGGCCTCCTGAGCCCACGGACGGGTAACACAAAGGTAGTTCTACCTCAACAGGGAGCTACCAGGGCTGCCCCGCACCCCACAAGCCTGTGTACCTGGGTCCGAGGCAGCCTGGAAAGCAGGGCCACAGGGCCTCTGCCGGCAGCTCCGCCTGGGAGGGGGTGCAGGGCTGGGGCGCCCGGGAAAGCCAGGCGCTGCCTGACCAGTTGTCTGCCATGTGGGTCACAGGGGGGGGCTGAGCCCTTCCGAGGACGGGCCTTGGGGTGACCCCTTCTCCTGCGAGGACGAGGCCGGAGGGGAGACTGGCGGGCTGGGCAGAGCGGGAGCCCCACGCCCTGCCACTCTGCGAGGGACAGGGTACCAGTGATGGGAGGGGCGGAGAAGCCCCCCGCAGGCTTGCCGCCACCAACCAGCATGCGGACAGAACGGCCTGCACGGCTCTGCTTTCTCAGGCTGGCGTCTGCGATGGGCTCAACTGTGTCCCCCCAAATCCATGTGTGGAAAGCCTCCCCCCCCCCCGTACCTCAGAATGTGACTGCACTGGAGACAGGATGTTTAAGAAGGTAATCAGGCAAAATGAGGTCACTAGGAGGCCTACTCCCATCCGACCGGTGCCCTTGTAAGAGGAGGTGAGGACACAGACACGCAGGGACCATGTGAGGACACGGGGAGAGCCTGGGGCAACCAGCACCGTGCACACCGTGATCTCAGACAATAAAGGTCTCGTTTAAGCTGCCCTGCCCGTGGCATAGTAACAGCAAGTGCATACGGTACCTTTTGTTGTTGTTAATCCTCACCCAAGGATATTTTTTCCATTGATTTTTAGAGAAAGTGGAAGGGGCGGGAGACAGGCATGATTAGTTTCCTCCCGCACACTCCCCCCTCCCCCCCCCCCCCCGCCGCCCCACAACAGGGCGAAGCAAACCTGCCCCGAGACTGAAAATTGAACCTGAGGCCCTTCACTATGACCACTGAGCAACACCAGCCAGGGCTGAATACAGTATCTTTTAAAAAGAGCAGTGGCTTTGTGCAAACAGCATGCAGGTGCAGGCAGAGGCCACTGCACTGGCCCCAGGCGGCCCTGGCGCCTCCCAGCCCTGCTTCGTGCTGCTGCCATTCTCTCCTGGCTGTTACTCCTGGAACAATTTACAGGTCATGGTTCGATTCCCCATCAGGGCACATGCCCGGGTTGCAGGCTTGATCCCCAGAAGGGGGTGTGCAGGAGGCAGCCGATCAATGATTCTCTCTCATCTTCGATGTTTCTATCTCTCTCTCCCTCTCTCTCCCTCTCTCTCCCTCTCCCTTTCTCTCTGAAATAATAAAAAATATATATACACTAGAGGTCCGGTGTAGGAATCCTGGCCTGTGGACATCCCCCGAGGGGTCCCGGATTGTGGCCAGGCTGAGGGACCCCCCTGATGCACGGTCGGGGCTAGGGAGGCACCGTGGGAGGGCTCCAGGGCATGTCCAGCCTGCCTCACCCAGCCCCTATTGGCCAGACCTCAGCACAAGCTGATCTTCCGGTCAGAGCTTCTGCCCCCTGGTGGTCAGTGCACATCACAGTGACCGGTCGAAAAGTTGAACGAACGGTCAGACACTTAGTATATTAGGCTTTTATTATATAGGATTTTTTTTAAGAGAGAGGCCTGGACTGGACGATGGGGGAGGGGTGCTGGGCTGACCCTGAGCTTCCTGAAAACCCACCGCTCTGGAAGCTGTCACTCCTTCCTTGTTCTTCTTAAAAGTCAGCCAGCCTCTTGGTGAGTCTGCAGTCTGCCACACGTCTCCACACCAAGCCCTCCGGCTCCTCCTTGGGAGGGGAACCCGGACAGGAAATGGACTCTGAGGCCCGGCAGGTCGTACATGTCTGAGGTCTGGTTAGAATCCCCCGTGTCCTCCAAGCAACAATTAAGAGTCAGGGGGGTCGATAGTCGGAAAGACAGCAGACAGCATGGACACTGCACCGTGAGAGGTGGGTGTGGAGCATGTCCCGGTGGGTAGCATACTCGCCCCACAGCCAGGGCAGAGGGCGCAGGTCCCAAGCTGACACTTGAGGCCCATCTCCAAACGACACCAGATTCCAGCGCTTGGAAACGAGGCACTGTGACACCTCAAGTTCAAGGAGAAAACAGCAGGTGCGCCCGGCCCAGAAGATTTGTTTTCCCAGTCGTCGTGTAAAGGGGAAGATGACACATGGATGTGGGGGGGGCCAGGGCGGCCTGCCTGCGCACCCTCTGTCTGCCCAGGGCAGGCCGGCACACAACGGAACTCTGCAGGCCAGCTGTGGCCTCAAGTTCTTCTCATCGTTGTTGTTTTTTTCACAATAATTTAGCTCCTTTTTTCTTCATACAAGTAACGCATGTTGTAAAGTAAATGAACTCTGACACCCAGCATGGAAACACATTTCTGTGCTCCAATTAAATAGCCAAATAAGTCCAATAAATAAATCAATCCTGACAATGCAAATAAAATCGATTTCTATGAGAATATATGCACGTATCTACCTAAGATAGTCTTAGAATATCTCCCTGTGCGCACACCTCGCCTTGTCTGTGGACATTTTCATTCCAAATAATGTGGTGACCACCAGCCTGGTGGGCATCCTGCCACACTCTCCCCCAGGCGTCCAGACACGGACAGAGCTCCTCGCCACACGGGGCAGCGGCGGGGCAGTGGGTGCCAGGGCTGCTGGCTGCTCCCCGGAGCTATGCATCTCTTCCTCCCATGCTGTTCTGTTGGTACAAGCACAGAGACAATGTAGTACAAACGTCCTTATGACGCGGCGATTAATCGTTAATGGACTGTGAATGAAGGGGCCACCTTCTCAGCAAGTCGTCTTTCTAGAACAGACAAACGCTCGCTGAGAGCTCTCGGGCAGCAGCCGGTGCTAACTCCGCCCTGCTCCAGCTGAGGCCTCCCGGAGGTAATCACTCCTTTTTATTTCCTGTTTCTGATGTCTTCACATGTGGGCCCTGCTGACCCTGGAGAGGCTGCCCCCCAGTATGCAAACCAGCATGGCTGTCACACCATCCTCCCCCTCCCCCCACAACCGGGGCAGCCAGCCCCCACCTGCTCACCTGGCCTCTCCACGGATCCCCAGGGAACCACAGAAAGGCCCTGCCCACTCCTCCTGCCTGCGCCCGCCTGCTTCCTCCTGCGGCCTGAGTGCCGCCTCCAGCTGGCAGGGTCTGTGAGGATAAACACGTCTTTGTCCAGGACAGCCCTTGCAGGTCTGTGTGTTTAGCGGCTGCCGGGAGGGGGCGCAGCAGGGGCCTCCGGGCCCTGGGCCACGGCCGCGCTCCCTCTACTGGACTTCATTTCCACTGACATCTACACAGTCCTCTCGTTCCCTGTGTGGCATCGGTACTCGGCGTCTCTCTCCGGAAGTGCCTGGAAGAAAGGCCATTTCCCAGGGAGGTCATCGTGGAGTTAACCTGTGAATTCAACTTGCAGTGACTGTGAAACCCGACACAAATGTTACTTCCAAACATCAGGCAAGACGAGCACCTCTGATGGTCGGGCACGCACACGTGTGTGGCCCCTCACGCGCACACGTGTGGCCGTCTCCCACCCTGGGCCGTCTCCAGCAGGCCTCGGACCAGAGCACCCGTATCCCTGCACAGCCCTGCGGCCGGCCTCACTGCTGCCCGGGAAAGAAAGCACTTTGATTTTCTAGGCCTTCGGCTAGCCCCCGGCTTGGCCAAAAATACAAAGAGCGGCCTGGACCCGTCCCCACGCCTGCCCTGGCCGCCAGGGCGCTGAGCCGCGGCCCTTCTCCTGCGCTCTGAGTGCGGGCCTCGCTACCGGGCCAGCCAGCACGGGGCTCTCTCCCCCGTGTCCTCGTGTCTACCTGCTGCTGAATTCGCCTTCACCAGTGCCTTTGTGGTTTGCCTTGAATTACTTTTTCGGTCCTAGGAAAAGAACCACTAACCACGGCAGCTCCCACAGGAAGTGCACGCACGCACGCCCCTGCCGGCGCGCTCCTTACCTGGCCCTTAGACTTCGGGCAAAAATCATTTTCTTCTGGCAGCGGCTGCCCCCTCCAGACCAATCACAGGGAGGAGGCGGGACCGAGCCGCCCCTGGCACAGCGCCGTGTGCACACACGGACGTCAGCTCTCGGCAGCTGACTGCACTCACACCCTCTCTCCACGGGGCCTCCACGTTCCAGCTGCTGCTGTTTTCGCTTAACCTAAACTTTCACTCCACAGAACTCGTCCTTGTCCAAACGTCTTTATGCTCTCGGTAATGGAGGGGCTCGCTGTTTACGCCGGTTGTTTAAACAGTCACCGGATTGTTCAGGGTTGGCAAGTCTGGGCGGGCGGGTCTGCCGTCTGTGGAGCACCGCGCAGAGCCCACACGCTCAACGGAGCCAGTCAATGGACAGAGGGGAAATTATGATGTGAGAAAGGGTCTTTGTGAATTGTAAACAGGCCTCCACTGTGGGCCTGCCTTCTGGATCCTGGAGTAACCACACGGCAACGGGATGTCAGAAACACCCAGCCACACAGACTCAGCCTCCTGCCTGCAGCCCAGAGGGGCCCGGACGCCTCCACCCCCACCCCGCTGCACGGCACCCTCAGTACAAAGTCAGGATCCATTCTAGAACGTTCTCTGAATAGGCCTGACCCCCCTTCACCTTCCCTCACAGCCGTGCCGCCCTCAGGAAAGAGCACTGGCGACCAGGAGCGTGAGGCGCCCCCAGCCCCAGCTCAGAGGAGGCCTGGGACTCGGGGAACAGCCGGGTCCCCAGCGACGCAGTGAGGAAGCCAGCGAGCTGAGGGCCTGCAGGGCAGGCGAGTGCTCGAGGGTCAGCTGTGTTGTATTTTCCTTCCACTCGGAGAAGGAACTGAGCGCAGGGCCAGCCTGTCCACACCCGCTCGCGCCTGGGCCCAGCCTGCGCGGCCGGCCCCTGGGGGCGGGCGCCCGGGGGCGGGGCAGCACAGTCATGCTTTGATGCCAGTCACCTTCCCGGGTCTCCCTCAGTGACGGCAGAGAAGCCAAGGAGACGTGATTTCTGAATATGTAAGAAAAACACGGCAACTTAAGCCAGCGCTTTCCAACCTTTTCCACCTCATGGCACACACAAACTAATTGCTGAAATTCTGCAGCACACCAAGAAATATACTTTTTGTCAATCTGACAAAAAAAAAATTAGGTATAATTTTTATTCATTCACACTGAACGGTTATTGTGTTGGCTGTTGTCATTTTTATTTGACCATCTAAGGCAGGGGTGGGGGACCATTTTTCTGCCCAGGGCCATTTGGATATTTATAACATCATTTAAGGCCCATACAAATGATCAATTTAAAAATTAGCCTGCTATACTTGGTCAAACATTTAATTAACTCTCCCCTAATGCCCGACAGGACCAGACCAAATGATTTCGCAGGCCTGGTGTGTCCCCAGGGCCGACGTTCCCCAGCCCTGGACGTTCCCCAGCCCTGGGCTAAGGGGAAGAGGTCAGTGCCCTGACTCAATAGTCAGGTGTCATGTGTGTTAAACATTCTTGAGGCCACCGGTTGAAAACCGCTGCTCTAAGCAATACTCCTACAGCAGGCCAGCTGCAGGGTGCCACACTCTGGACCCACGAAAAAGAGTGAGCGCCTCCGTCAGCATCCCCACTCCTTCCCTGTCAGGTCAGAGTAGCAGATTCCTCCTCCTCCCACGGACCTTCACAACAATGAAAAGATAACGGAGCTCCAGGCACAGGAAACGGGCGTTTACTGAGTAATGCACACCTGTGGCATGGCCGTAAAATTAGTACGTGGACTTTGGAATTTAAAGTGCAAAACAAAGAAAACTGAGCTCAGACCCCGCCCCCGTTGGTCTGAGTACTCATGGGCCTCCTTCCCTCATGAGCCAGGCTGACACCCTCCACTCCCCCGTCACTCAAAGTGCCTGGTGTGTCTGCTCACAACCGGGTGCAGACAAATGGCAACCGTCCTAGGTCAGGACCAGTGAACGTAAGCAGTTTAAGTCTTCTAGGAAATTGCAATGGTCTGTTATGTAATGAGTTTAAGAAAAAGTTCATGGCCCTAACTGGTTTGGCTCAGTGGATAGAGCGTCGACCTGAGGACTGAAAGGGCACATCCCCAGTAGGAGGTGTGCAGGAGGCAGCTGATCGATGTTTCTCTCTCATCGATGTTTCTAACTCTCTATCCCTCTCCCTTCCTCTCTGTAACAAAGTCAATAAAATATATTTAAGAAAAAAAAAGTTCATGGTTATATAGATTTTGTTTCAAGAAGGAAATCCAATAATATTAAATACCCTTTTCCATAATAAATAATATGCATTACATTTTAAACTCTCTACATCTCCCAATATGCCGTAGTACAAATTCGTGGCATACATAAATGATTTCTCTCTGATGAGCGGTCATTAGTGATCAGTATAGCTCCCTCTCACTAGCAAAGAAGCCCAGGCATTTTCATTCAGAATAGAAGTTATCACCTGGTTTGAAAAATAAACTTGAAGGCAATGAGAACATGGGTCAGAAAAGGTGCTTAAAAGAGAACATTAAATATTTACTGGTAACACGAGTGCATTTTGCTTGGGACTGAAGCATTAAATCCAGCTCCTGTGGCTTTTGACAGGCTCACAGAGAATGACAGGATTTTCACTAATCCTCAAATCAACTGTGTAAATACTGTTCTTAGCTCAGAATCTGCCTGCTGACTCTCGAGGGTATTCCTGACTGAGAAGTGACAGCGCCCAGCTGTCAGCCTCCAGGAACTGATGGGCTCCCTCTAAGTTGCAGGCAAACAAAACGTACTGAGGGGAGGCCAGAGAAGCCGACCGAACCACGGCGACAAGAGCAGCCCTGGGGCCCTTTTCAACTGACTGGAGGAAATCGTCAAATCCTTCGGGATGTCCAGGTGTCTGGGAGACGGGTATGTTTCAAAAACCCAACGACAACGCAAAAACCACCACCGCCAATGGGAGGAGGCTGTTCTTAACCTGCCTCCCATGCCATGATCTGAGAATGTTCATGGGTCACAGCCCCTGAGATGGGGCCGTTGGGGGAGCTGCCCGAGACTTAGAAAACCTTCCCGGGGTGGTGAGAGCCCACTCTGTCCCACCCTCGCTCTGCTGTCCCCTGCCTCCCGGCAGCCAGGCAGGCAGGAGTCGCTGCCCCAGCACAGGGCCCGGAGCCAGTTCCTTCCGCTCCTCACCTCCCAGCGTGGCCTCCACCCAGGTCTCTGCTTCCACACTCAGCCACCTGAACCTGTGTGCACACAGCCAGAGGGGTCTCTTCGAGAGACAAACCCCATGATGGCGCTCCCTTGCTAACCCCCCAAGGAGCACCCACCCACTTCCACTAAAGGCCACAGCCTCGCCGCCCCCTGCGAAGGCGGCCGCACTCTGGCGTGACTCACCTTTCAGAGCGGCCACCTGACGCCCGGACTCGCTCCTGCTGCGACAGAGGTGCTCGTGCTTCCTCGGCCGTCTCCCAGCGGAAGCCTCCCCCCCCCGCCCAGCAGGCCTTCTGTGCCCCCCAACGCCGGCCCTACACCCCGTGCCCCATCTCTCCACCACACCCCTCACGCTGTCTGCCCTGCCGTTACTTCTGTCCGCAATCCCCTCGTTTATTTTCTAGTTGTTTGTCCCCACTCTCCGCCAGGATTGGTGGGTCCTATGTACTTCCAGGGAAATGGCGTGGCAGTCTGTGGAGGATTTCACCACGGGAGGAGGCCGCGGGCTCGGGGCAGAGGGCAGTGACCGTCCCTTACCGGGTGTTACTGGTTTTGAGCCCAACTTCAAAATGAAAAGACACAGGAGTGGGATTTGAAAGTACTTATAACTATTCACTAGCAAACTGTACTATTGTGAATTGATATTATCTTAACTCTTCTAAAAATGGGACAGTATTTTAACCGACCACCACTGCTTTGGGTTACACTGCAGCCACGGTCACCTCTGGAGGAGATGGAGGCCTGTGGGAGCGCTGGGGGCTCTGGCTGGGCTCGCCTGCCTCCCGGCTGCCCTCCCTCCGCTTCAAACACCATGGGCAACACTCCCGGAAACTCAGCGCTGGCCAACCCCGGCCTCAGTCTCTCCCGCAGTGGGGGCAGGCCTCAGTGGTGTGTCCCCACCTCCCCAAACTCGCCCAGCGGTGAGCGGCCTCCTACGGTGCCCGAGGCCTTCCTGGGGTGCGGAGGTCACAGCGCCGCCCAGACCTGCAGGGCTCAGCCACCCCCGAGCGAGGCCGAGTCAGAAGCGGCGCAACTGTGGCCGCAGCGAGCGTGGGCTCACTTGGGGAAAGACTGCCTGATGCAAGGAGCCAGAAGAGGGGTTCCCGTCCTGACAGCTATCACCCCACCTTTCTAGGCCTGGCAGCCGCCAGCGGGGCCCCAGGAAGGGGCCTCCCCCGGATCCAGGCGGCCTGCGGCCAGCTGGTATCCATGGGAACGAAGAGAAGTCAAGGCTGGGTTTAACGACCATGATGAAGATTTACTTAGGGAGTAAACGCTGAAGGAAACCACCCCGGGGATGTGAACGGGAGGAGGGGGAGAAAGCCGGGGAGGGAGGGCGGCTGTCTCAGGGTGTCAGCTTTTGTCCAGACCTATCCCAGACGACCTTAAAATCATGGGGGGCGGGGGGCTTGGGCGCTGGTCCACGGTGCCGTTTACCAAGCATTTCCTCCTCTCGGGGCCAGGGCTGTGATCACATGAGCCTTTGCTTTTCTAAACTCCATGTCTGTCTTTGTAGTTTCTGCCAAACTAAATCAGTTCAGCGTGTGGAACCTAAAGACCCAGGACTCCCTCGCGCAGTCTCCAGTCTCCGAGCCTGACTTCTTCCCTAGCCAGCACGCGCGCAGGCTCACGCGCCCTGCGCCCGCCCTGCGATCAGCCCTCTAATTATCAGATCTGTGTCACACAACTGCGAATTACGGGGGCCTGCGCCGGCAGACCGCTCTTCTTGGATAAGCACAGCCAAGTATCTTTCTTTCACTCAAGTCGGCAGAAAAGCTCCCGGGGCACTCGCACCTCTGGGGCTACCTCCGACCGGGCCCCACTTCCTCCACCCGCCACACCCACAGCCCCCACACGGAGCCCCCTGCCTGGCACCAGGTGCACTGTCCACAGAGCCTCCCGGTGGAGGGGGAAGAGGGTGTTGCAAGGCCCCCCTGCAGAGCCCCCCTCTCTGTAGAAAGGATGGGAAGGACGGCCTGAGCAGTTACAGTCTAACCCTCTGTGGACAAAAGGGCCACGTGCTAACCTGAAGCTCAGGGGAGGCCTGGGTGGCGGGCTTGGAACTCTAAGACCTGAAGTGACCGACCGCAAAGGATGGTCTGAAATTAAACTTTAACTAAAAGCAGTGATGGTGGGTCGTGGCCTCCCAGGCCGGTATCTCCCCTGACAAGGTCAATCTTTACCTTAACAAAGCTTATTGTCTTCGGCATCTGTGATAGCAGATGCTTGAAATGTCAGGGTAACGTGTAACTTCCCTTTCTTCCGGACCCCTCAGGGCACAACCAAATGCCCTGGGCCCAGGACAGAGACAAATTCCTTCATTGTTACTGTTATCCTATTAATCGTTGTCTGTTAACTATCCTGCACCCACCAAAGCAAAAGAACTATGTCTACCATTTTACTCTTTATCCAATCCCAGGAGTTTCCTGCTATACTTTCACCCACCTCTCCAATCTGTCACCCATGGATTTCATGTAACCCACCTACGTCTCCCCTTTGTAATGTATAAAAACAGGTGAAAGGCTGCCATTCTCCGGAGCACTATCCCAATCCCGTGAGATTCTGCTTCCTGGCAATTGTCGACAGTTTGGCTCAAATACACTCACAAAAATTCTTTACAGGTTTGAATGTTTTTGCATTAACACCTTTTATAGAAAGAGAAAGCCAAGAGTTAAAGGCAAAGAGAGAATCTTAAAAGCAGGAAGAGAAAAGCAGTTAGCTACCTACAAGGGAGTGCCTGTATGACTATCAGCTGATTTCTCAGCAGAAACTCTGCAGATCAGAAGAAAGTGGCAAGAAATATTCAAAGTGATGAATAGCAAGGACCTACAACCAAGATTACTCTACCCAGCAAGGCTATCATTTAGAATTAAGGGTCAGATAAAGAGCTTCACAGACAAGAAAAAGCTAAAGGAGTCCATCACCACCATACCAGTATTCCATGAAATGTTGAAAGCTAGAGATTAACCAAAGATCTTATATGCATACTAATGGCCTGGTGCACAAAATTCATGCGGGGGGGGGGGGGGTTCCCTCTCAGCCTGGCCTGCACCCTTTCCAATTTGGGACCCCACAGGGATCGGGCCTAAACCAGCAGTCGGACATCCCTCTCGCAATCCAGGACTGCTGGCTCCTAACTGCTCACCTGCCTGCCTACCTGATTGCCCCTAACTACTCTGCCTACCGGCCTGCTTGCCCCCAACTGCCCCCCCACTGGCCTGATCACCCCCAACTGACCCCCACTGATGGCCTGCTCACCCCCAACTGGCCCCCCCTGCCGGCCTGCTCACCTCCAACTGCCCCCCTGCCAGCCTGATCACCCCCAACAGCCCATCCCACTGACCTGATCACTCACAACTGCCCACCCCTCTTGGCCCCTAACTGTCTCTACCTCGACCCTGCCACCATGGCTTTGTCCAGAAGAACGTCTGGAAGGTCTCCCAGTCTAATTAGAATATTACCCTTTTATTAGTATAGATAGAGGCCTGGTGCACGGGTGGGGACTGGCTGGTTTGCCCTGAAGGGTGTCCCTTGGGGGGGTGGGGCAGCCTGGGCGAGGGGCCTGTGGTGGTTTGCAGGCCGGCCACACTCCCATTGGGGTGGGGGCCCCCACTGGGGACGGTGCCAGCCTGGGTGAGGGGCTGGGACAGTTTGCAGGCCAGCCACGCCCCCATGGAGTGAGGGTCGCCGCTGGGGGGTGACTGGCCACCCTGGGTGAGGGGCTGAGGGCCGTTTTTAGGCTGGCCACACCCCCTTCAGAGTGGGGGTCCCCGCTGGGGTACCTGGCTAGCCTGAGTGAGGGGCTGATGGCTGTTTGCAGGCTGACCACGCCCCCCAGCGGGGACCCTCACCCCATGGGGGTGTGGCCAGTCTGGGTAAGGGGCTAGGGCCGTTTTCAAGCTGGCCACGCCCCCCAGCAGGGACACTCACCCCAATGGTGGCGTGGCCAGCCTGGGTGGGGGGCTGAGGGCCGTTTGCAGGCCCCTCCCTTGGAGGCCAGCCCTGGCGACCCAAGCCTCCCGTGTGCTCAGGCTGGTTCTATGGCCACCACCCACAGGCCCCTCCTTCAGTGACTGGCCAGGGCAGGCAGGAAGCTCGGCTTCCTCAGTCGCCAGGGGTGACCCAAGCCTCCCACCCGCTCCAGCTGGCTCTGAGGCCGTTACCATCTTTGTCCCGCTAATTTGCATATTCCCTCCTGATTGGCTGTGGGGCATCATGGAGGTACAGTCCATTTACATATTTGTCTATTATTAGTGTAGACTAGGGGCCCAGTGCACAAATTCGTGCACCTTGAAAGGAACTATAGGCCGCGAGGCTGTGGTGGGCACAGGGGCAGGTCTCAGTCCATCCTCTGCAACCCTGCCTGGCCCCTCCTGCCGCGGCCCCCAGTCCCGTCTGCCGGAAGCCCCACTCCCGCTGCTGCCGCTCCCACACCAGCAGCAGGTACAAGTGGGGCCAGTGCTGGCAGAATGTGCGAGCCCTGGCGGAACCATGGTGCACAAGAGCAAAGAATTTTCAGTAACCACCAGAGGCTCACCCTGATGACAGTGACCAGCGCCCTGCCTTGGTCTGGTGCCCCCGCTCACCTGCTCCACAATCCTGCTGTGACTGATGCCCACCATGTTTCACACTCTGCCACCTGCTGCCAACGCCGGCCATGTTCTGCGCATGCCCCCCTGGTGGTCAGCACATGTCATAGTGACCAACTGTTCGGTTGTTCTGTTGTTCCGCGGTTCAGTCTATTTGCATATTAGAGTTTTATATATAGAAATATGCATTACCTATGGACACAGACAATAGGGTGATGAAGGCCTGGGATGGGGCAGGAACTGGGTGGAGAAGGGCACAGGGAGGTAAAAGGAGGGCATCTGTCATACTCTCAACAATAAAGGTTTTAAAAATAAAAATTTAATGTACTAGTAGCACTACCAAAAAGAGAGAGAGAGAGAGAAAGAACAGGGCAGAACTTAGCTGCACGGCCCCATGGATTTTGATATTCATGTTCTGAAACCGAACCCCAATGTGATGGTGCTAGGAAGTCATGAACGAGACAGTGCCCTTATAAAAGAGGCCCCGAGAGCCTGGCCTGGGCTCCACTGTGACCCTCACATGTCACAACGGCAGGCACCTCAATTCCAACTGCTGCGCCAGCCACCAGTAGGGGACACCTGGGTGCGCCTCTAGAGCTGCCTGAGCCCCGGTTTCTTCATGGGAAAGGCAGGGGAGGAACGAGAGCAGAGGAGCGCCTGTGCACTGCAGCCGGCGGGAATGGAACAAGGCCAATGCCTCAGCCCCACGGAGACCAGGGAAGTCAGAACCTCTAGGCCTGGGGCTGAAAGGACAGGAGAAGACAAGAGTGCTCCTTGCAGAGGGGGCCACGCTGGGCAACAGAAGCGGTTACCATGGTCCCTGCCATCTCGGGCTCTGTCCTCTCGCCTTTTGTTTCCCCAGGTAGAGCCACAGGCAAGGCTGCCTCCATCCGGCCAGCACAGGCCACCTGCATGGGCCACCTGGGAAGGCTGAAGCTGCCTGCCTGAGGGCACCGGTCTTGCATGTGTTTGCGTTTCCCTCGGGTTTTGGCACAAATGCTCCAGGATTCCAAACTGCCTCTAGCTCTCCTGCGTCAGCCCACTCCTTCCCTCGGATAGAGCTGCCGCTGCTGTCGCTAGAGCCTTCGAGGCTCTGCAGTCCTGGGCTCCAGCTCCTGGCCCCAGCAATGCCCGTCACCCTCTGGGCAGCAGCAGCGAGTTTAGGGAAGGCGTCTGGAGCAGCGAGATGACTTGCAGGAGGGTGTGAAAGGGAAAGGAAGACCTTGTGTGACCAGGTCCGGACTACAGATGAGCTCCTCAGAGCTGCCAAAGGTACCGAAAGCTGAGGCTCGGGGCACGGTACCCTGAAGAGGGAGCAGTGCGGGCCCAGTGCTGCACAATCTAAGTGAACAGGTGGGATCACGTCCCCCAAAACTCATGTGCTGAAGCCCTAATCCCTCGCACAGCAGAATGTGGCCTCACTGAGAGAGGGGCCTTTACAGAGGTCATCGAGCTACAATGAGGTCCCTAAGCTAGGCTAGTCCAGTGTGACCAGGAGGAGCTTGCAGACAGACACCCAGAGGTACGGCAGTGTGAGGCACGGGGAGACCGCCATCTGCAAGCCAAGGAGGGGGCTCAGGGAACCCAAACCTGCCGTCCGTGACCTCAGCCCCCTAGCCTCCAGACACCGGCAGCCGCTGTTGTCGAGGCTGGCCAGCCTGCACCTGTGACAGCGGCCCGAGCTGACCACACAGTGTGTGCCCAGCACTCACACTGCCTGTCAGCGTTGCCCAGTGTCCTCTTCAGTTAAGATACACTTCCCTCCACCACAGCCACCACTCTGCTCAACCCCTTCCACACACACTGCACCCCCCGCTCGGGGACAGCGCAGCCGGCTGCGACCCCACGTGCGCCCTCTGGTCTCAGCTCCTGTTCCCCTCCCCCGACCAGTGGCTGGAGACAGGTCAGGTGCCCACTCCACTCACACAGACACGGCCAACGGCCTGGGTATGCACTCGGCCCCCCACTCCCTCAAGCACCAGCTTGGCACAGACATTCATGCCTGAACATACACCCCTTCTCTGGGGGCCCCTTCCACCCGACCTCAGGGAGCAGCCTCCCTGGGCACCGGGGCCCCAAGGAGCCCAGGCCCGGCCCCGCCCCGGCCCCGCCCCCAGCCCGCGATGAAGGCGCTCAGAGCCTTGTTTGCAGGCAGAGGCAGACGGACCTGGTCCAGGACTCAGAAAACAAAGTCTCCTTCAAGCTTCAGTCCCCAGGAGGTTGAGGGCAGGCGGGGCTCAGCAGGCCCCCGGCACCCAGAGCGGGACTGGGGGCTGCGCTGGCTGCCCGTGAGGTCCTATTAGGGAATTATGTGATCTGACTTTCACCAAGTTCTAACGAAGGGAAATACATTGTGGCTTAACGCAAATCTATCTAGGAAATGGCTAAGAAAACAGGTGCACTGTAAAAGCAACAGAGGAGAAAATAAACACGGTATACAACAGGAAGACCAAAGCGAGCAAACGAAACCAGCATGGACTGGACTGGATGCTCCTGTGAGCAAGGCCAGGGCTGGTGCTTCTCCAACATCCCCTGACCCCAAAGTCCAAGGCGGGGCATGGTGATGCTCGGACGCCTATTGCCACCCTCAGGGCAGAGCTAGTCCGAGGTCCTCAGAGACCACATGTCCCCATCAAAAGCTGCCCGCCCCAGCCCCATGTGCCACTGTCTCCCTCCACCAGGGAGCGTGGTCCCAGGAGCTCTCGGGCGTGACCCACAGGGAGGCCTGGGCACTGCCAAGCAGCGGGGCGGCAGGACCTCAGGGGCCCTTCCAGACCCAGAAACTCCAGCCGCCTGCAGGGAAAGCCAGACCTAGTAACTGATTCTTCACAAGCGAACAACACAGTGGCAAAAAAACTCCAGGTCACATTAAACACTTTGCTGATATGAATCGCCTTCCAAAGGTGAAATACTGCCAGGACCGCCATTCCACGGCCACTGACGGTCTTCTAAGGTTTCCTTAAACCAGCGGTCGCCAACCTTTAGACCTCACGGACCACCAGTGGCCACACCGAGGCCGAGTCAAAAATGTGACAGTCAAGGGCAAGCCTGGCCGACCCTCTGAGGCCACACAAAGGACAGGGCAGCAGGCTTCTCCACGGGACAGCAGCCACCTGCCCACACCCCAGGACAGGGAGACCCGTGCTGCCTGGGCCTGTCCAGAGCTGTCCACTTGCGTGTTCTAAGGTCACGGGCAGTGGCACCTGCTCTGAGGTGCTCCTGGGACAGCTGGCCCAGCCGAGCGAGGCCCACAGGGTCAGGATGGAACTCAAGATGGCTCGGGGCCAGCCCCGCTTCCGTGAGGGAGGCGGGAGGTATGCAGAGCTCACGAAAACAGAAGCGGGCTTAAGGGGGCCCCGGGAAGGGTCCCGGGAGGGGCCAGCACACGCTGCAGAGAGGTTCGGTGATCGCCTAAAGACAACGGGCCAGTGACTGCCACGCTGTGACTCCCTGGGAGGGGCGTCGTCCGAGGAGTATGAATACCCACTGAACTCACTAGAAATGATAAGCAAAATGGACAAATTCTTTCTAGCTGTGAGCTCCTAATGGGGGGAAGGGAGGGGTGCTCTCCTTCTCTCAGAAATGTGTTTCATTAGGGAAACATGATTTGAAATTGGTTGAAAAACGTGAAGTCAGATGGTCCCTGAACCCAGAGTCTCGGGTCCCTGCTCGCCAGGCTTCGTTCCGGTGACGTAAAACCAGTGCTTCCTGATGCCCAGGAGAGAATGGGCCTGGACCACGAGGGGATGGGAGGAGGCAGCTCTAAAACCCCACCATGAAACAGAACCCCACCTGGGAAGCGGGGACGCCCGAAGGCAGAGAGGATCGGGACACTTGGCTGCAGAAATGACCCGATTAGCGTATCATCAGCATACAGCCTGCCGGGCAGTCACTCACTCATTCCCACAGTGAAGTAGAACTGGGACTATGTGGACAAAGTCACAATTTTTTAAAACATATTTTTCCTGGGGCTGACCCCGGAGGGGCTGAGACAATGCGCACCCAGTACCCCAGCGCACAGGCGCCCACCGCTAGTCCTGCCCGCCCCCAGTCCTGCTCCCGCCCCCACCCCCGGGGTCCTGCCCCCCAGGATCCTGGGGAAACGTCTCACTGCTGGTCTGAGACGGGCGCTCGCCATGCCAGACAGCCAGGAATGGCCCACACCGGGAGTGCCAGTCAGAAGCACACAGGTGCCGGCCTGAAGCGCTCCAGTGACTGAATGGTCAGGAGGAATATACGCACTCTTGTTGAAATTTTCCATGACTGTTTTGCATAAATGTGGCTGAATGTCGATGAGGCTCATTGTCATCTTGATGGCTTGGTTAATCGACAAAATTGTCGCATTTGGGGTTCAGAAAATCCACGAGTGATTGTTGAGAAACAAACGCATCCACAACGCGTCACTGTTTGGTGCGGATTTGGGGCTGAAGGCACGATCGGACCATGCTTCTTCGAAAATGCGGCTGCTCAGGCAGTAACAAAAGAGTGCGCCTGTGCCAGCAAAGCCGTGGAGGCCATTTACCCGATATGCTATTCCATACATAACCCTATACTGTATACTTTATGAATCAATAAAAAATTTACAATTTTTAATTATAAACCTGTGTTTTCTATCAAAATTACTTTTTGCGTGAATTTTGGGACACCCTTTATCTCTCTCTCTCTCTCTCTCTCTCTCCCTTCCTCTCTGAAGTCAAAAAAGTATATTTTTTAAAAATGACTTTAAGCACTTACGATACATTGAGGGTTTTTTTTAAATCATCATTTTAATGGCTCTCAAAAATTGGGATAAGGAGACTCTTTGCTGTAGAAATGACTAGATTAGTATATCGTCAGTATACAGCCTGCCAGGCAGGAAGTGACTCAGGCACAAGTGTGCAAAGTGTGCAGCACAGACTGCTCGGCCGCCAGGTTGGAGACAACGTGCAGAGGTGAGCAGGCAGTCTCCACATGCAGTCCATGCATCACCCCTGCGGGTGGGACCAGCATCGCCCCTGCGGGTGGGAACAGCATCGCCCCTGTAGGTGGGACCAGCATCGCCCCCGCGGGTGGGACCAGCATCGCCCCCGCGGGTGGGAACAGCATCGCCCCCGCGGGTGGGAACAGCATCGCCCTGCGGGTGGGACCAGCATCGCCCCCGTAGGTGGGAACAGCATCGCCCCCGTAGGTGGGAACAGCATCGCCCCCGCGGGTGGGAACAGCATCGCCCTGCAGGTGGGAACAGCATCGCCCTGCGGGTGGGACCACTGCCCTCCACGTGGCAGGCCAGGCCAGAGTGCACAGCTCCCGCTATCCATGCTCGGCCACCACAGGTCCAGCGTCCTGCCTACGGGCAAGCCCAGGGGACAGAGGAACCGGCAGGGCCCCTGGAGGAGGAGCCGCAGCTGCAGAGAGGACACTGTAGAGACTCGCCAGCCTGCGCTCTCTGAGCCCGGATGTCAGAGGTGAGAAAGCGTGCCGGAGGGGTGTGGTTCTGGGTTTAGGAGACCAAATTATTATAAAAAACCAAAGCAATGAGCAGAGCAGGACTGGATCCGTTTTGAGGAGCAGAAAGGAACAGAACACTCTGGGGCGACCTGCAGAAGAGTGAACACCCGACACAGGTCCGCTAGGCGCAGGACTGCTGCCCTGTCCTCCGTGACGGCACGGCCAGCTGCCTGTGAAGGTCAGGGCTCTAGGACGTGGGCTGTTTTGCAAAAGGCCCTGGGGCTGAGACGCTGGAGACAGGGGCTAAGAGTTCATTAAGGGAGCTCACACGAGGCAGTGCTGGCGCAGCTGAGTGCACGCTGTCCCAGGTCCAGGCCAGGCGCCGGGGGGCTCAGGGCGGTGCTGGGGCAGGACGGCCCGGAGAGGGTCAGACAATCTCGGGGGCGGGTGGGGGGGTGGGGGGTAGGACGCAGCCTGCGTTCTGGCCCAGATCTAGGGGGACCTGTCACACAAGGGTCCAGGTCCATCATGAACAGTCTCCCCTCCACATGGATGCTCAAGTATGAGGTGGGAGAAATAGCATGATGTCAACAGCTTGTGTTAAACAATTCCCCAAATGGTTTTATAAAATGGGGAGAAAGAATAAGCATGGCTTAACATTAAGGACTGCTGAAGCTGGGTGGAGAGTTCGGGGGTGTCTGCTGTACTATCTCCCAACATTTTGACATACTCCAACTTTCATAACCAAAAGACAAGGGAAATAAGAGGCCCCCTTGCAGGGTGGCGCTGGGCCAGGGTGACCGCAGTGGGGTTCCCAGGGGATCCAGGTGTGCAACACCCCAGAGCTCCTAGCATCCGGAAGCTGGGACTCAGGGGGCGCTGCCGCCCACTGCCCTCAAGGGCTCGGGAAGCTTAGTGGGCAGTCTAGGGGCTGAGGTGAGGTCTGACCACCTGCAGACTCCCCCACACACTCCCCTCCCTGAGCTCCAGCGGGAAGACGCCCGGCCACTGCAGACCAGGAGGGCCTCTCAGCGAGGCCTCTGGCCAGCGTGCGCAGGCCGTCCCTCTTCGGGACTCAGTGCATTCGGGACATCTACTTATGAGACATTCACCCAAACCACAGCAGGAAGAGGGGGCGACTGAACGCGGCAGAATCGCCCTGGCACCGCCCTGCAGGGAGGACGCTCTGGCAGGCACACTGGGGGCCAGCAGTGCTGAGGCAGCCGTCCCAGGCCTTGTATGTGGCTCCCCAGTTTCCTTGACAAGAAACAGGGGGTCAGGCGCCACACACACACACACACACACGCCCCTGGCCATGTGTGTGCAATTAGGAAGCAGCCCACTTGGCAGGAGGGAAGGGCCTGGCAAGGCCTCCTGTCAGCTACTCTCTTCTCTGCCAAAGCAGGGCCCCCTCAACCCAGGGACCAGCACTGCCCACGCTGCCCAGAGGGCTCCCCAGCCCTCGGGCCTCCAGGAAACGAAGGGAACAGGGAGGTCCCCGAGTCAGACAGGCCGCATGGCTGAGCCCTGGCCCTGCATGTTTCCGGGTGGCCTGCTGGAAGCCAGTGACAAACGTCTTGCAGACAGCGGGCACTCAGCAAAGCACACACGTCCGCTCCCAGCCTGGCAGCAAGTCCTAATCCACAGAAGCTCTGAAAGGGCCCGTGCCGTGTGGCCGGGAGCCGTCGGTGAGCGAACGACTGCTGACCGGCAGGGACGTCCAGCCCCACTCGGCACTCGCCCCCAGGGCGGGGTCGGAGGCAGGGCTGCGGGCCAGGCCAGCCGGGCCTCCGGCAGGTCCCGCTCACATTAACTGCCTCTGACCGCTCTGGGTGAGGCGCTAAGGCTCGGGAGACCCCCGCGGCCCTGGGGGAGACCTGGGAGGCCACTGCCCAGACTATGCAGAAAGACGTCCAGGGAATAGCCGCCGAGACCTGAGGCCGGGGGAGAAGGCGCTTTGAGGAAACATCCCAACTCCCATCCTGTGGCGAGGCCCCTGAAATGGGGGCACCGATCTCAGGTCCCATTTTATACATCGCAGGCCTGCGACTGGCTCTGCAGGGGCTGTGAGAGGAGAGGACCGACGGGGCAAAGCTCAGAGGGACCCTCAGGTCACCAGGGCCACCAGGTGCTGCCCTGGACGTTAGAGGGGAAGGAAGAGCAGTCCTTGTTTTACAAGTGCCCAGAGGACAGGCACCGGGCACCACAGCGGGCACAGAGCCCTCCGGGTCCTCTCCCCACAGCCGCTACCTGGTGGGAAAATGGGAAGGTGCCCAGGTGGTTCTGGCCTCAGGTTGCCGGGGAAATAAAGACCGCTTTTCCGGGAGGACACGCTGGTGTTGTGGCTGGAGACGTCTTGTGGTTTTGCTCTTATGGGTTCGAATCCCAGCTCAGCCCAGAAGCAGCTGGTCAATGCTGACACTCCCCGCCATCGTGAAGGGCGACACGGCATCTCCCTTCCCAGGATGAAATGCACGGAGCGGACCAGAGCGTTCCACCCACTGACATTGTTACTGTAGCTCTATACCTACCTGTCCCCATACACACTCTGCTCCGGGCCCCATTTCTTATTTCATGGAATTTTTAATGTTGACATACCTACATTTTTATCTGCATTAGAACTAAAGAGTTTCTAAAACATAAAATCTAACATATTGTGATTATATTCCACGACCTGCAATTGCACAGAATGACTTGCTGGACAGAAACTGGTAATCCATGGGTAAGTAAATAATCTATTCTATATATATATATACATATTAGCTATATATATATATATATATGTGTGTGTGTGTGTGTGTGTATGTATATATATATATAGCTAATATGCAAAGTGTCCCCACAGGAGTTCAACTGGGAGACCAGAGTTCTATCACTCGCTATAATGTGCACTGACCACCAGGGGGCGGCACGGAATGAAGGAAGGCCCTGGCTGGCAGCCGGCAGCCAGGGTAGGGAGGCCCCGGCCAGCAGCCAGAAGGCCCCAATCGGCCCTGATCGCTGGCCAGACCTAGGGACCCTACCTGTGCACAAATTTCATGCACCAGGCCTCTAGTATGTTATAAATGTGAAAAATCAACAATTACTGTGTTTACATTAAGTTTTGAGAAGGAGAGGACTATGGGGGTTTCTTTCTCAACTTCGTTCTGATTACTAAAATAAGTCAGCTTTTATAGAAAATTTGGAAAGAACTGAAAAGCATAATGTAAGAACAACAAAAAATCACCTGTCATACTTTGACCCAGAAAAAAAACTATTAAAATTTGGGTGCACTTCTTTCTGACTTCCCAAACTATATCCTCCACATGCTGACACAAACACTTCTTGTTACAAGGGTAGAGTCATTTCTTAAATTGAGCTTTATTCTTGCATAATTATTAATATTACAGTGCCCATTCCTCCCTGGACTGCATACCCTATAGGAAGAGAAGTGTCTTCAGAGTGCACACGGCTCCAGGTCCGGGCACAGCGGCACTGTGTCCCCACTGAATAGAGAGGTGAGCATTCCATTGTGAAGTTTTCCCGTATCATTATAGGTAATATGAAGATTTTGCTGTATCATTCTTTGAAAATGTGATTTGTAAATGTCTATAAAATACTTCTCTATGTAGCTTACCTAGTTTACTAACTATACTCTTACTACCAAACACTCATACTGTTTCCTATGGGTAACCGCACCAAATAAAGCTATGATCAACATTCCTGTCAATCTTTATTTCTCTCCGCATATTCTCAGATGATTCTTAGAAGTGAAAGTGGAGTAAAAAATTGGCCCAACTCACACATCTACCAGCAGTATATAAGAATATAATTTTTTAAATCTTTGCCATTAGATAACCAATAAATCATCTACCCTTCTTAAAATTAATTTCTACTTCTGGATTTTGAAGGATTCTAAGGACTTCTTAAATGTCTGTACTGCCCATTAGTATTCTCCTTCCAGGATTTACTCATGTCTCTGCCTATTCTGTTAGTAGTCATAGTTTGGGCTTGTAGCATATTGTTTTAGCCTTTGCAGCTTTATAATATATTTTAAAACATAGTAAAGATCTCCTTTTACTGCTTTTCATACTAACATTTTTTCAGCCGTTTAGCCATTTCTTTATTCTTCCAGCCAGGTCAGAGGGTGACGTCCAGCCTTGCCCGGAAGCCCCACTGGGTTGTGCATTCAGATTATTTTCAAGTTTGCTACAATGGGAAGAACTGACATCTTTAAAACATTTATTCTTCCAGAATATGAATAAATGATTGTCCTTCTTTAAAATTTCATCATTCTCACATGCTTTCAGACCCTTTGGCAGCTTTTTTAGGTCATTTCAATAGGACCTAACATTTTTACTGGTATGGTGGTGGGTGCATCTGGATTTTCCCTCCACACAGCTTCTGATTATTAGTGATAGAACAGAAAGCTTTTCAAATATACTTTATCTATATATATAAAAGGCTAATATGCAAAGTGTCCCCTTGGGAGCTCGACCAGGAGACCAGGAGTTGGATCTCTTGCTATGACGTGCGCTGACCACCAGCGGGTGGCATGGAACAAAGGAAGGCCCCGGCCGGCCAGGCCTAGGGACCCTACTGGTGCACGAATTTCATGCACTGGGCCTCTAGTACAAATATAATAATGAATTCAAAACTAATTCTAAAAGTGGTTTGTCTGTTTTCTTGGGATTTTAACGTACAAAGTCTCGTAAAATAATAACTGCATCTTAAATAGCTATTAAAACTCACCTGATTTCTGCTTCATGTCTTTTTTTAAAGTATATTTTTATTGATTTCAGAGAGGAAGGGAGAGGAAGAGAGATAGAAACATCACTAATGAGAGAGAATCATTGATCAGCTGCCTTCTGCATGCCCCCTACTAGGGATCAAGCCTGCAACCCAGGTTTGTGCCCTGACCTGGAATCGAACTGTGACCTCCTGGTTCATGGGTCGATGCTCAACCCCTGAGCCACAATGGCTGGGCTGCTTCATGTCTTAATGCACTGGCAAGTCCTGCAGAACAACGCCATGTCAGGCTTTTTTAACTGGCCTTGATGTTAATGGGAATATCTAGGTTATGATACTAATGTTCATTTCTAGTTTGGCATAGATATTAACATTATAAAAAGCTATCCTTCCATCTCTAGTTTCCTATGTGTTTTTTAAATGAGAAATATGCTATCAATTTTCTTAAAAGCCTTTTGGGCATTTCATAACCTCCCTACACATACTGACTAAATGATCACAGACATCAGGAAGTAAACACAGCTGGGCGTGCAGGAGAACTCCACCGGTGGCCTCCAGACCAGCTGACATACACACTAACCGCCACCAGCCAGCGCCCACCTCTAAGTAAATGACACTGCACTGAAGTCCAGAAGATGGCGGCATAGGTTAACGCCGGAGTTTGCTGCTTTGAACAACTACTTCAAAAGTGAAACCAAAAAACGGAAGGGACATCACCCAGAACCACAGGAACGCTGGCTGAGTGGAAGTCCTACAACTAGGAGGAAAGAGAAACGCATACGGACACTCAGAGGAGGCGCAGTGCTGAAGTCAAATTCTGAGGTGCGGAGTGCGCGGAGCGGGCTGGCGGCGGAGGGCGCGGTTGTTGTTTTCAATCGGGAGGGAGTCGCAGACTCTGAGCACCAGATCCGGGCGAGTCTTTAGGGACCCAGACTCAAACGGCAGAAGCAGGACTGTCTGGCTTCGGTCAGAGCGAGTGCAGCTTTCTCTCCGAGCTTTGCAGCGGGTGCTGGGACTCAGAGAGGCAGAGCCCCTGGGGACAGGACTGAGAGCCGCCATAACTGCTCTCTCCGGCCCACCCTGTTGATCCTGTGCGACCCGCCCCGCCCAAGCCCTGCACAGAGCCATTTGCCGGATAGCCTCAGGCAAAGGCATTTGCCGGATAGCCTCAGGCAAAGGCTAGATTAGCACCGCCCTAGAGGACAGAAGTTCTCTCACTGCTGACACAGCTGATTCTCATAGCCACTTGGCCTGGAGGTCAAACCCTCCCTGGAATTAGCTACAACAATCAAGATTTATCTATAAGACTGCGAACAAAGACCACTAGGGGGTGCACCAAGGAAGCATAACAAAATGCAGAGACAAAGAAACAGGACAAAATTGTCAATGGAAGAAATAGAGTTCAGAACCACACTTTTAAGGTCTCTCAAGAACTGTTTAGAAGCTGCCGATAAACTTAATGAGATCTACACGAAAACTAATAAGACCCTCGATCTTATATTGGGGAACCAACTAGAAATTAAGCACACACAGACTGAAATAACGAATATTATACAGACGCCTGACAGCAGACCAGAGGAGCGCAAGAATCAAGTCAATGATTTGAAATGCGAGGAAGCAAAAAACATCCAACCGGAAAAGCAAAATGAAAAAAGAATCCAAAAATGCGAGGATAGTGTAAGGAGCCTCTGGGACAGCTTCAAGCGTACCAACATCAGAATTATAGGGGTGCCAGAAGATGAGAGAGACCAAGATATTGAAAACCTATTTGAAGAAATAATGACAGAAAACTTCCCCCACCTGGTGAAAGAAATGGACTTACAGGTCCAAGAAGCTCGGAGAACCCCAAACAAAAGGAATCCAAAGAGGACCACACCAAGACACATCATAATTAAAATGCCAAGAGCAAAAGATAAAGAGAGAATCTTAAAAACAGCAAGAGAAAGAAACTCAGTTACCTACAAGGGAATACCCATACGACTGTCAGCTGATTTCTCAACAGAAACTTTGCAGGCCAGAAGGGAGTGGCAAGAAATATTCAAAGTGATGAATACCAAGAACCTACAACCAAGATTACTTTATCCAGCAAAGCTATCATTCAGAATTGAAGGTCAGATAAAGAGCTTCACAGATAAGGAAAAGCTAAAGGAGTTCATCACCACCAAACCAGGATTATATGAAATGCTGAAAGGTATCCTTTAAGAAGAGGAAGAGGAAGAAAAAGGTAAAGATACAAATTATGAACAACAAATATGCATCTATCAACAAGTGAATCTAAGAATCAAGTGAATAAATAATCTGATGAACAGAATGAACTGTTGATTATAATAGAATCAGGGACATAGAAAGGGAATGGACTGACTATTCTTGGGGGGGAAAGGGGTGTGGGAGATGTGGGAAGAGACTGGACAAAAATCGTGCACCTATGGATGAGGACAGTGGGTGGGGAGTGAGGGCGGAGTGTGGGGCGGGAACTGGGAGGAGGGGAGTTATGGGGGGAAAAAAAGAGGAACAAATGTAATAATCTGAACAATAAAGATTTAATTTAAAAAAAAAAAAGAAAGAAAACTGTGGTACATCTACACAATGGAATACTATGCTGCTGTAAAAAAGAAGGAATTCTTACCACTTGCAACAGCATGGATGGAACTGGAGAGCATTATGCTAAGTGAAATAAGCCAGTCAATGAAAGAAAAATACCACATGATCTCACTCATTTATGGATAATAAAGACCATTATAAACTGATGAACAAAAATAGATACAGAGGCAGAGCAGCATCGAACAGACTGTCAAACTACAGCCGGAAGGCTGGGGAGGGTTGGGGGGCAGAAGGGGGGATAAGAGATCAACTGAAGGACTTGTATGCATGCATATAAGCATAACCAATGGACACAAGATACTGGGGGGTAGGGGAGGCCAGGGGAATGTCAAGGGGGTGGGGAGACATATGTAAGACTCTTTGTAATACTTTAAGCAATAAAACAAAATTTAAAAAAAAAAAATGACACTGCACTGCAGGCACCTCCCAGAATCGCAGTCCGAGTGAGACGAGGGAGGTAACACTAGGCCGTTCTGGTCGGTGCAGACCATGTGTGCATGCACGCACGCACACAGCAGGCAGCGAGCTCCAGCGTCACCTGCGAGCGCTCCCACCGAGCGGGAGGGGAGAGAAATGCCCAGTCATTACAGCCCGGAGCGACGGCTGAAGGGAAGCCAGGTGGCACGCAGGTCAGCTGACATCTCCTTACCAATGCGACTAATGGAAGCCCACCACACAACGAGGGAAATGATATAAAATACAGCACACCTACAATCAGTGTCTCATTTTAACCTAAATCATAAATAAACCATCATTAATCAGTCCTCTGGTTTCTGTTTATGTTAATTTCTTCACAAATCACATATATTACCATGTATCATCTATTTCCTGGCTTGGTTCTCTTACAGTGACATGTTTACCTATACCTGTGAACCTGAATACGGGACGCAAATCAATTCTCATCACCACAGATCTAACTCAACGGCAGCTTTTAACGCGTTTTCCTCACTGGACCTGAGTGTTTCCTTCCTGTTCTTACTGAACCCACTGGACCACAGGCTGTGTGATGAAGTCGTGCATGTGCTCAGCCCCCGGGCAGGTTTCGGAAGACACACAGCTAACAGCACACACCCACTGCAGAGGCAGACACATGTGTGAGGGTGGGGGCAGCCCTGGGAATGGAGCTTCCGGTTTATTTTGCCGTCATTAAAAGAATAAGAAAGTATACATCCAGATCTGGAAGTGACCAATGTTCATGATGTCATATTAAGAGAAAAAAACAAGTTTCAAAAAGTGTTCATATGAACGCTTCCTAGAGCAGAGTGTTCACATGTACAGAAAAAACCGGGAAGACGGCAGCCCGCGGCACCGGGCCTGCGCTGGCCTTGGAGATCTGGGAAGGCAGGAATTGACATTACACACTGCTTACGATTTAAGAGTTCCACCAAATTCGTATTTTTACTTTTGCAACGTAAGTGTGTTGTTTTCAAGGAAAAGGGGGGAACAGGAGATCCAGCGTGGGGATGGACCAAGTTTAGCTGGACATAGGGAGGATTCCGCATTGCACCTCAGAGGCATCCGGCAGGTGACAGGAAGCAGGCAAAGCCCCGCCCGCTGGAGAGACGGCCCACCTCCGCCCTGTGGGAGGCAAGCGCAACCCATCATGTCCCTGCGTCACGACTCCAAACCAGGGAGCCCTAGACCAGGGGTGCCGTCCACCGGGCTCAGCACAGGGTCCCGGCCCGAGTGGACGCGCCAGCAGACTCTGGCCCTCTGACCAGTCACCACAGGGCTGAGCTGGAGAACGACGGGGTGAGGGACCGGGAGGCACTGGGAGCCCGGGACCCGCCGGCTGCCAGTCCATGTCAGGCAGGAAGGCGGGGTGCAGCCTTCCTAAGACTGACATGGGCACATTTACTTACCTGGAGAACGAAACATAGCCATTAGCTACGATTAGACGTTAAGTCAAGCACTGAGCTGGCAGAGAAGACACAGGCTCCCCGTGATGGCCGGGTCCGTGTGGCTGGCGAGAGCCCAGCCACCCATCACCGATGAAGGCCTCATGTGGTACCTGAGCTCAGCGCCTACGCCCAGCTCTGGTGGGCCTGGCTGGTGAGTGGGCGCCGAGCAGGGCAGGGACCCGCAGAGGAAGGAGGGGTGGCACGCTCAGCCCTCCTCACGCCCGTGCCATGGCCTCCACCTCCTGCGGCAGCAGGAGCCAAGTCCAGGGGACAAGTCCCTTCACACACACGTCTCCTACCGGTTCTGCTTCCCCTGTTGAGCCCTGGTGGACAGCAGTCCCCGAGTCACCCCACAACAGGGAAGCTGAAGTGCAGTCCCCACCTCGGAGGAGCCTGGGAGCCTCCTGCAGCCCTGAGCCCGGGAGAAAGGGCTCCGGGTGCGGCCCGGAGGGTCCCAGCAGGGCTGCGGGGCCTGCCTCAGGCCTGGCCCCACGCGGCTCTCCCGGGGAGCCCCCAGCACCTCTGGACTTGAAAAACACAATTAGGGGAACAGGGCGGGTGGACTCTCCCCAAACCCTGCAGCAGCCCAGAGGGAACCGGGGGGGCACCTGCACGGAGCCCAGGTCCAGGCACTCAGATCCCCGACCAGCAACCACACCAGCCTGGGCCTGACAGCCACCCGCACCGGCCGGGACCCCGTGTGACCAGCCACCTCGCTGGCTCCTGTCCCCCAGCCTCCCCCAGGCCACTGTGCTGGGCCCTATGCAAGAGGAGTGGCCTCAGGCCCGTCCTCCCCGCATGGCTGAGAGCCAGCTCCTCAGGCCCAGCCTGACTGCACCCAACTGCACAGCACTGGGGAAAACGCAAGTGAGCAGCGTGATTTCCTCCCCTTGTGGCCCCCCACCCGCCTGAAGTCAGTAAGGCTGAGGGGCGCAGGGGCTGGCTGAGGTCAGGACCGGGGAGAGGGGCGCAGGGGCTGGCTGAGGTCAGGACGGGGGAGAGGGGTGCAGGGGCTGGCTGAGGTCAGGACGGGGGAGAGGGGCGCAGGGGCTGGCTGAGGTCAGGACGGGGGAGAGGGGCGCAGGGGCTGGCTGAGGTCAGGACGGGGGAGAGGGGCACAGGGGCTGGCTGAGGTCAGGACGGGGAGAGGGGCGCAGGGGGGCTGGCTGCGGTCAGGATGGGGGAGGGGGGCACAGGGGCTGGCTGAGGTCAGGACGGGGGAGAGGGGCACAGGGGCTGGCTGAGGTCAGGGCGGGGGAGAGGGGCGCTGGGGGGCTGGCTGCGGTCAGGATGGGGGAGGGGGGCACAGGGGCTGGCTGAGGTCAGGACGGGGGAGAGGGGCACAGGGGCTGGCTGAGGTCAGGACGGGGAGAGGGGCACAGGGGCTGGCTGAAGTCAGGACGGGGGAGAGGGGCGCAGGGGGGCTGGCTGCGGTCAGGATGGGGGAGTGGGGCACAGAGGGGCTGGCTGAGGTCAGGACGGGGAGAGGGGCGCAGGGGGGCTGGCTGCGGTCAGGATGGGGGAGTGGGGCACAGAGGGGCTGGCTGAGGTCAGGACGGGGGAGAGGGGCACAGGGGGGCTGGCTGCGGTCAGGATGGGGGAGAGGGGCACAGGGGCTGGCTGAGGTCAGGACGGGGAGAGGGGCGCAGGGGCTGGCTGAGGTCAGGACGGGGAGAGGGGCGCAGGGGGGCTGGCTGCGGTCAGGATGGGGGAGTGGGGCACAGAGGGGCTGGCTGAGGTCAGGACGGGGAGAGGGGCGCAGGGGGGCTGGCTGCGGTCAGGATGGGGGAGTGGGGCACAGAGGGGCTGGCTGAGGTCAGGACGGGGGGAGAGGGGCGCAGGGGGGCTGGCTGCGGTCAGGATGGGGGAGTGGGGCACAGAGGGGCTGGCTGAGGTCAGGACGGGGAGAGGGGCGCAGGGGGGCTGGCTGCGGTCAGGATGGGGGAGTGGGGCACAGAGGGGCTGGCTGAGGTCAGGACGGGGGAGAGGGGCGCAGGGGGGCTGGCTGCGGTCAGGATGGGGGAGAGGGGCACAGAGGGGCTGGCTGAGGTCAGGACGGGGGAGAGGGGCACAGGGGCTGGCTGAGGTCAGGACGGGGGAGAGGGGCGCGGGGGCTGGCTGAGGTCATCCAAAGTCCTTCTAGCTGATGACTGGAAAGTGAAAATGTGTCTCAGGTTGCAAATGAATCTCCAAGACAAAGACGGGTAATCCTGCTGCCCAGAGGGAAAGGCACAGCCCTGGCTCAAGGGACAAGACTGGGGCCTCAGGGGCATCCTTGGGGTGGCCCTTCACCCCCTCTTCACTAGGACCAGCTCCCGCCATTCAAACCTCCTGTCCAAGCTCACTTCGGCTGCCTGAAGGACAACTGTCTCTGGCAGTTTATTTTTCAACCCAGCCACGAAGCAAAGGCGAATCCTGCCCTGGCCCGGCACGCGCTCACGGAGCGGTCCTCACCCGCCCAGCCGCGCGGGTGGAGCCAGGAGGGGTGCGCGCCCAGCACAGAGGCTCTCTCAAAGCTACGCAAGCCTCAGCAAGAGCCATGTTCCAGCCCAACACCGCCACACTGGGTGGTGGGCGCCTCTCCCAACACCGAAAACCAAAGTGGAACCACGTTTCCAAGCCTTTTCCAAGGCCCGGTCCCCAGCGGAAGCCCTGCAGCTGTGAGGCGGCGTGTGCCCCCACCAGCCTGGGCCGCAGGGTCACCTCCAATCCCACCTGGACAGCACTGACCCGTGAGGCCGGGAAGCACAGCCCCGAGAGCTTGCGGCGCAGGCGCTGCTGCAGCGAGGCCGTGGCGGCCTGGCCTGCCCTCCGCCCGTCTGAGCCAGGCGGCCCACGGGCGGGCCAGGAGGCAGCCAGAGGCTGCCGGGGTCTGGAAACGGGCCGCCAGCAACACCGCCCCCCCCCCCAGCTCCCCGCTGCCCTCCTGGCGGAGCCTAAGACACGGAAGGGTAGGGCCCGCCCAGCGGTGCTCGCTCTCCCTCTTCACCTCCACGTGTCCCTCCCCAGCCCGGCCGGCAGAGCGCCAAACGCTAATGAAAGCCAAGACGTGTCCCATGTGCCACACGTGCTCGCCACTCAGCCTGGTCTCCTTTCCTGCAAACACCCAAGCTCCCTGGCGCCTGACTCCACACCTGTGCTGGCCCCGTGAGGGCAGCACCGGCGCCCTCTGCACACACTGCCCAGCCCACGCCACGCGCCAAAAGGAGCTGCAGTAAGAACAGGGGTCCCAGCCCTGCAGGAGCTGCCCGCGCTCCGTGCTCAGGCCTCTCCGCACCCCAGTGCCCGTCCTGGCCCCTAGCATCTCCTAGGGAAGGTGTTCCCAGGACCGCTCCCCACACACTGCCATGGACCAGCGGCCTGCGCTGTGAAATAAGCCATGACAACGTCTCTGCAGGCGGGAAAGGAGGCCTGTGAACATGAGGGTCTCTGTCCTGGAAGGCCAGGGCAGGAGGGGAGGCCGGGGCAGGAGGGGACGCCGGGGCAGGAGGGGAGGCCGGGGTAGGCGGGGAGGCCGGGGCAGGCGGGGAGGCCGGGGCAGGAGGGGAGGCCGGGGCAGGAGGAGAGGCCGGGGCAGGCGGGGAGGCCGGGGCAGGAGGGGAGGCCGGGGCAGGCGGGGAGGCCGGGGCAGGAGGGGAGGCCGGGGTAGGCGGGGAGGCCGGGGCAGGAGGGGAGGCGGGGGAAGGAGGGGAGGCCAGGGCAGGTGGGGAGGCCGGGGAAGGAGGGGAGGCCGGGGCAGGAGGGGAGGCCGGGACAGGAGGAGAGGCCGGGGCAGGAGGGGAGGCCGGGGCAGGCGGGGAGGCCAGGGCAGGAGGGGAGGCCGGGGCAGGCGGGGAGGCCGGGACAGGAGGGGAGGCCAGGGTAGGCGGGGAGGCCGGGGCAGGAGGGGAGGCCGGGGCAGGCGGGGAGGCCGGGGCGGCTGGGGCAGGTGGGGAGCCGGGGCAGGAGGGGAGGCCAGGGCAGGCGGGGAGGCTGGGGCAGGAGGGGAGGCCGGGCTGGCTGGAAGGCTGGAGCAGGCGGGCACACTGTAGAGGCGGCTGACTGAGGAGGCCAAGCTGCCCTCCAGCTGGGAAGGAAGACAGAACAAAATTCCCTCCAGACCTCACGCAGTCCTTCCTCTCCTCCTGTTCTCCACAGCAGTGCATCTGGGGCAGCCGCTTCCTGCTTCCACGGGCTCCCCGCCTCCACCGGCTGCCCGCCTCCACCGGCTCCCTGCCTCCACCGACTGACCGCCTCCACCGGCTCCCGGCCTCCACCGGCTGCCCGCCTCCACCGACTGACCGCCTCCACCGTCTCCCCGCCTCCACGGGCTCCCCGCTTCCACCGACTGACCGCCTCCACCGGCTCCCTGCCTCCACCGACTGACCGCCTCCACCGACTGACCGCCTCCACCGGCTCCCTGCCTCCACCGACTGACCGCCTCCACCGGCTGCCCGCCTCCACCGGCTCCCGGCCTCCACCGGCTGCCCGCCTCCACCGACTGACCGCCTCCACCGGCTTCCCGCCTCCACGGGCTCCCCGCCTCCACCGGCTCCCCGCCTCCACCGGCTTCCCGCCCCCACGGGCTCCCCACCTCCACCGGCTCCCCGCCTCCTCCGGCTTCCCACTTCCACCGGATTCCTGCTCACATTGGTGTCCGGTGCCCCCTGAAAATCCCAGCCCTGCACAGGAGCCTGCCCGTGCCCACTGCTGCCTTCTGACTTCCCTGGGAGTCACCGTGAGGACGCATGTGGCCAGCATGGCCGTTTGTACTGGTGTGTGCGCGACTTCAGTGTACAAAGAGGTCCTGATTCTGCAATCCACTGCGCCTTCCCCGGCAGTGCTGCTGAGAATGTTCCGGACCTGCCAGGACCACCCACCTGGGCCTGGGGCTGCCCGGCTGCTGCTCACAGCTGCCGACCTCACGAGGAGTTTTGAACTTCTGGGAGTTGTCGTCTGCCCGGCATGTCTGATCACAAGGACTGCGCCACAGAACGGCATGCCTGGCGCACGCAGGGCTGTGACGCTCCGTGGAGGCCGGGAGCAGGGCTCTCTGAAGCCAGGCGCCTCTGCAGCCCCCGGTGGCATCCAGGGCCTCAGTCAGCTCCCTAACACTCCGTGCCCTGCCCAGGCCGCCACCTTAGGAAAACCCACCCCACTAAGGATTTACTGAGGCCCTACGACGTGAAAATTACATACCAAACACATACTTCTATCCAATCATGATGGTGGCTCTTGTCCTCGGCAATGACTTAAGCGACCTGAGAGACTGTGCTTTGAAAACGACATATTCCAAGGCCACCCCCCGAGCCGAGGCTCCAGCACTCGCTGAGAGGGTCCGAGAGGAGAGGTGCAGGTGGGGCAGAGGAGGGACTGGGGACGGGACAGTGCTCGGTCCTGGTCCTCCCCGCCTCCTCCTGGGTCTAGGGCAGCCGTGGGCAAACTACCGCCCGCGGGCCGGATCCGGCCCATTTGAAATGAATAAAACTATTGAAAAAAAAGACCGTACCCTTTTATGTAATGATGTTACTTTGAATTTATATTAGTTCACACAAACACTCCATCCATGCTTTTGTTCCGGCCCTCGGGTCCAGTTTAAAAACCCATTGCGGCCCTCGAGTCAATAAGTTTGCCCACCCCTGGTCTAGGGACTCCATGGCGCACAGATGGAGAGAACAAGGCGGAGGGGCGCTGCGCCCTCCAGTCCCAGCAGGCAGTCCCCACCTGCTGTCCCGGATCACTGCCCTCAGGAACCAGAACCAGCGCGGGAGGCGCCACCTGCCCCAGGGTCCGAGCACCTGGACAGAGATCAGCCTCTGGCGGGGGTGCCAGCCATGCAGCCCCAGCGCCGGTGAGGCCCGCTGCCGCCTGTGCCCTGCCCGGCGGCCAGTGTGCTCCAAGGCACAGAGCAGCCCCTGCATTCACACTGACGGGCACTTCTGTTGGCAACTCTAGGCAACGGTACAAAGTGTGTTTATTTCCAAAGGAAAGAAGCTGTAACAATTTACGTTTTGAGAACCGTTAGAATAAAATGAGCGTGGGCACCACAGCGGCGTGTCCTCCCCGACAAGGCCCTTTCACAGCAAAGCAGCACTGTGTGCGCGGGCGCTGCCGCCATCACGGGGGGGGGGGGGGGGGGCGGGGGGGGCAGGGGGGGGAACTGCGTCCTCGGGAAGCCGGCATGCCTAAGCGCCAGTGCTCCCTGGAGTTTAGATGCGAGAGCGCCCGGAACAAGAACCCCTCCAGCGCACAGCCGCACTTCGCTCCAGCAGAGACGAAAGAAGGTCTCTGTGAACTGAGGGGAGACTGGTAGCGAGGAAACCTAACCGGTCCCGGGCAAAGAGTCCAAAGGGCAACACAATGAGGCACTGCAGGGGTGCGGGCATGGGTGTGCAGGGGTGCGGGCATGGATGTGCAGGGGTGCGGGCATGGATGTGCAGGGGTGCGGGCATGGGTGTGCAGGGGTGCGGGCATGGATGTGCAGGGGTGCGGGCATGGGTGTGCAGGGGTGCGGGCATGGGTGTGCAGGGGTGTGGGCATGGGTGTGCAGGGGTGCGGGCATGGGTGTGTAGGGGTGCGGGCATGGGTGTGCAGGGGTGTGGGCATGGATGTGCAGGGGTGTGGGCATGGGTGTGCAGGGGTGCGGGCATGGGTGTGTAGGGGTGCGGGCATGGGTGTGCAGGGGTGTGGGCATGGGTGTGCAGGGGTGCGGGCATGGGTGTGTAGGGGTGCGGGCATGGGTGTGCAGGGGTGTGGGCATGGATGTGCAGGGGTGCGGGCATGGATGTGCAGGGGTGCGGGCATGGATGTGTAGGGGTGCGGGCATGGGTGTGCAGGGGTGTGGGCATGGATGTGCAGGGGTGCGGGCATGGGTGTGCAGGGGTGCGGGCATGGATGTGCAGGGGTGCGGGCATGGATGTGTAGGGGTGCGGGCATGGGTGTGCAGGGGTGTGGGCATGGATGTGCAGGGGTGTGGGCATGGGTGTGCAGGGGTATGGGCATGGGCATGGGCATAGGCATGGATCTGCAGGGGTGTGGGCATGGGCGTGGGCATGGATGTGCAGGGGTGTGGGCATGGATGTGCAGGGGTGTGGGCATGGGCGTGGGCATGGATCTGCAGGCGTGTGGGCATGGATGTGCAGGGGTGTGGGCATGGGCGTGGGCATGGATGTGCAGGGGTGTGGGCATGGGTGTGCAGGGGTGTGGGCATGGGCGTGGGCATGGATCTGCAGGCGTGTGGGCATGGATGTGCAGGGGTGTGGGCATGGGCGTGGGCATGGATGTGCAGGGGTGTGGGCATGGGTGTGCAGGGGTGCGGGCATGGATCTGCAGGGTCCGCCTGGGTTCATGTCCACGTGAGAGCTGGTCCTCAGCACACAGACAGGCCCCGCCTCCGAGCTGCCCCCGGCTCTCCAAGTCGACTCACAGTGGCCGGGCCAGCGTTCAGGGCCCTGGGGTCCCACTCTGGCCAGCCCTGCTCTGCCATGGCCTGCGCCTCCCGCCCCAGGAAACCCCTGATACCATCCCCCCCCCCCCCCCCCCGCCTCTCCCGGAACTTCCTCTTCTCGCATTAGCAGGACCTGGACCACGGAAGCCTGTGCATGTCCCTCCGCCTCGGCCCGGCCCCGGCAGCAGCCAGGGGGGTCCCGGGCGGGGCACCGAGAGCGCGCTGCGTGAAGGCGAGGGGAGCAGGGAAGGAGGGCAAGGGAAGCCTGAGGAGAGAACGCAGACGTCCGTCTTTTCACAAATGGCCAGTCGGCACTGAGGGGCTGTCTTATTCTCCCTCCCCCGTTCCCAAACATACGCCCGGTCCCGGCGCTGTGAAGGCCTACACCGTCACCATCACTCCTGCCACATGGATGAGGAATGGCAACGCGACTGCCCTGTGTGCAGGCCCGGCCTGTGTCATCCTCTCTCATCTCTGCGTCTCCGCTGCCACCCCAGTAGCAGCTGAGGACACTGAGGAACCTGTGCCCAAGCCTCTCCTGCCAGGGGAACGCGCCCGGGGCTGCGCCTCTCGGCCCGTCCCAGTCACCGGAGGACGACACAGCCAGCGTTTCTCGGCCTGAAGCTTCCCTGCGTCCCAGACGAGAAGCAGGCCGCTTTGCCCAGACAGTACATCAGTGCTGGGCGTTTCAACATTGTCACTGCGGAGCGGGCAGGGCCCCGAGCTCACAGGGGACAGAGAAGGCTCCTGGAACCCAGGTGCAGCAGGCAGCACCCTCTCAGGGTGCTCCTTTCCGGTCCGGGACGGAGATGCCCATGCAGCCCCCTGGCACCCACCCCTCCAGGGGGCTTTCTGACTCGCTTTCACACTCGCGCTCGCTTTCACACTCGCGAGTACCCTGATGGCCACAGCCCCTGCATGACTGCTGCCTGGGCTGGAGGAAGTGTTATGACTCCGATTCCCTGCTTTCCTGGGATAAACGGATTCCCCTCAGGGCTGCACGTCCCAGGAGCTTGCTCCACACAGCACAGCCCCATGTCCTGGACCCACAGGGCAGCAAGCCGACCGGAGCGGGGGCAGCCGCCACCTTCCCGCTCTGGACCCTGCGGCTGCCCGACCCCGCAGAGCCACCCGTCCGGGCGGCGGCCCTGCCCACCCACAGAACTGCCCGGGAGAGGGGCCGGGCCTCACTCACCCCGAGGACTGGGGGCCGACGCTGGACCAAGGATGAGGCAGGAGACCAGGGAGACCAGGGCACAGGGGTGGGCACCGGACCAGCCCATCGGAGGAGCACACTCGGTCGCCGGGTCCACCTGCCTCCACGGGAGGATGTCCACAGCCACCCCAACCCCCGCACAATGACAGCAAGAGACGGCCTGTCCCCTGCGGAGAGGAGCCAGAGCGGACAGGAAGGCGGGCAGGCCAGCAGAGCCCGCACCATGGCCCCAACCCCCACTCCCCACCCCCCGCCCCCCGCACTGCCCCAGCCTCTCTCTGAGGAAGGAGGGGTGGCACAGTGAGTTGAGCTCAGAACCAAGGAGAGGCCCGCAGGGCACACACTCCCGCCACCCACCCCATCCGCCCCTTCCAGCCGCCACTCCCTCCCGGCCCCTTTCAGCAGCCACTCGCCACCGCTGAGGGCCTTCTGAGGGCCTTCGTGGCTGAGGGCCTTCGGGAACCTTCCTGGAAGGCTTCCCCGCGGGAGCAGGAGGGGGAGGCAGGAGCCTGCCGGGCCAGCAGCAGAACTCAGCCCCTTTCAGGGCAGAGGAAATGGCTCTGAGGCCGCGTGGCCTGCGAGCCTCAAGTGCTTGTTTTGTATAAACTGCTGCCTGGCGGCCACACGGCCAGCTCCAGCTCGAGCCCTGGGTCCTGGGAGCCGGGCACAAAGGGGCCCTGTTGGCGGGCGGCCGCTCCTTCCGCAGACGGTGCCTGCCCGGGGCTGCCCTCGCCTGCCGCCCTGCCCACCTGCCCCCAGGTTCTCTCCAAGTCTCAGGAACGCCTGCCTACATGCCAGTGGCACCTACAGGACCCGGGGCGGGGAGGAGGGTGTTGGAAGGAAAAGCCAGAGCCAGGAGGTGCTCACGGGGCAAAAAAGGCCACACTCAGCAAGGTTTTCCTGCTCACCCCACTCTCACACGGAGTCCAGCGCTCACCCCACTCTCACGCGGAGTCCAGCGCTCACCCCACTCTCACGCGGAGTCCAGTGCTCACCCCACTCTCACGCGGAGTCCAGCGCTCACCGCCCCACTGGTCACATCGCAGGCCGGCCCTTCATCCCTGCACCACAGCCCTCATGAACTATGGGCAGCCCTCATGAGCTACGGTAGCTCTGGGAAACTGCAACTCAAAGCTAAATGATGCGGAATGAAACCCATATGCTTAAGATGAGATTGAACTTCAAAATAGAATCCCAAAACACTTCCAGGGTTAAACACCGAAATATATGTGAGCGACACATACATTATGAAAGGTAAATGAACACGAGTAAGACCATTCTCCACCTGCTTTTCCAGTCAGGGTCAGGGCGGCGGAGCCTCTCTGGGCAGCTCAGGGTGCAGGCAGGACCCACCATGGCAGGACGCCCCCAATGCAGGGACACACACACACACACACACACACACACACACACACACACAGACACACACAAACACAGATACACATACAGACACACACAAACACAGACACACACACAAACACAGACACACACAGACACACATACAAACACACACACAAACACACACGCACATACACGCATTCAGACTGAGGCGATGTAAACATAAAATAGAGGTCTACTATGATATTCTCCCAAAGGCATATTCAATGATTGCAACACTTTATTAAAATCGTCATTACTTTCCTACTTATTTGAAAAGACACAATTACCAGTTAATAAATTCCTATATATCCCATGGGTTTGTCAATGGATCATATATTCTATTCCTTTGTTCTATTTGTCTATTTAATTACTAAAACAAATTTTGATATAAGATAGAGCAAAAATACCACTAGTTTTTCTTTTTCAAAATTATCTTAATTCTTCTTGCTAATCAATTCTACATGGGTTTTGGAAACAGCAAGCCAGGCACTCACTGGAACTGTATAAAATGTGTGTTAATTTCAGGAGCACCAAGTCTCTGCTAATATTGCACCCGTCCAGCAGTTCCAGTTACTCCAAACCCCTTTTACATCCTTCAGCGAAGTCACAGAGCTCACACGCATTCTCACCGTGATTATTCCTGGGCATCTGGCTGGTTTTGTTGCTGCTGTGAACAGGACTTTTTCCATTTCTTTCTTTTTTTTTTTTCCCCTTTTTATTTTTTTTTAATTGAATCTTTATTGTTCAGATTATTACATTTGTTCCTCTTTCCCCCCCCCCATCCTCCCAGCTCCCACCCCACCCTCCGCCCTCACTCCCCACCCACTGTCCTTATCCATGGGTGCACGATTATTGTCCAGTCTCTTTTCGCATCTCCCACACCCCTTTCCCCCCCAAGAATAGTCAGTCCATTCCCTTTCTATGTCCCTGATTCTATTATGATCACCAGATTATTTATTAACTTGATTCTTAGATTTACTTGTTGATAGATGCGTATTTGTTGTTCATAATTTTTATCTTTACCTTTTTCTTCTTCCTCTTCTTAAAGGATACCTTTCAGCATTTCATATAATACTGGTTTGGTGGTGATGAACTCCTTTAGCTTTTCCTTATCTGTGAAGCTCTTTATCTGACCTTCAGTTCTGAATGATAGCTTTGCTGGATAAAGTAATCTTGGTTGTAGGTTCTTGCTATTCATCACTTTGAATATTTCTTGCCATTCCCTTCTGGCCTGCAAAGTTTCTGTTGAGAAATCAGCTGACAGTCGTATGGGTATTCCCTTGTAGGTAACTGGGTTTCTTTCTCTTGCTGCTTTTAAGATTCTCTCTTTGTCTTTTGCTCTTGGCATTTTAATTATGATGTGTCTTGGTGTGGTCCTCTCTGGATTCCTTTTGTTTGGGGTTCTCTGCGCTTCCTGGACCTGTAAGTCTATTTCTTTCACCAGGTGGGGGAAGTTTTCTGTCATTATTTCTTCAAATAGGTTTTCAATATCTTGCTCTCTCTCATCTTCTGGCACCCCTATAATTCTGATGTTGGTGCGCTTGAAGCTGTCCCAGAGGCTCCTTACACTATCTTCGTATTTTCGGATTCTATTTTCATTTTGCTTTTCCGGTTGGGTGTTTTTTGCTTCTTCGCATTTCGAATCTTTGCCTTGATTCTTGCGCTCCTCTGGTCTGCTGTTGGGTGTCTGTATAATATTCTTTATTTCAGTCAGTGTATGCTTAATTTCTAGTTGGTTCTTTATCACAACATCGAGGGTCTCATTAGATTTCTTGAGAATCTCACTACATTTATCGGCGGCTTCTAGACAGTTCTTAAGAGACCTTAAAAGTGTGGTTCTGAACTCAATATCCTCCATTGACAGTTTTGTCCTGTTTCTTTGTCTCCGCATTTTTTATGCTTTCTTGGTGCACTCCCTAGTGGTCTTTGTGCGCAGTCTTGTTGCCTTTAAGCCTTGATTGATGTCGGCAGTACCGGGAGTGATTTGACCTCCGGGCTAACTGGCTATGAGAGTCCGCTGTGTCTGCAGTGGGAGAGCTTCTGTGCTGGATCTCTAGGGCGGTGCTAATCTAGCGTTTGCCTGAGGCTATCCGGCAAATGGTTCTGCGCCGGGCTTGGGCGGGGCGGGTCCCCGGGGATCTACAGGGCGGGCCGGAGCGAGCAGTTATGGCTGCTCTCAGTTCCTTCCCCAGGGGCTCTGCCTCTCAGAGTCCCAGCAATGGCTGCAAACCTCGGAGAGAAAGCTGCCTTCGAGTTCCGACCGAAGCCAGACAGTCCCGCTTCTCCCGTTTGAGTCTGGGTCCCCAGAGACTCGCCCGGATCTGGAGCTCAGAGTCTGAAACTCCCTCCCGATTGAAAACAACAACCGCGCCCTCCGCCGCCAGCCCACTCCGCACGCGCACGCACTCTGCACCTCAGTATTTCACTTCAGCACTGCGCCTCCTCTGAGTCTGGGTATGATATTCTCTTTCCTCCTAGTTGTAGAATTTCCACTCAGCCAGCCTTCCTGTGGTTCTGGATGCTGTCTGTTCTGTCCTTTAGTTATATCTCTGAAGTGGTTGTTCGAGGGCAGCAATCTCCGGCGTTAACCTATGCCGCCATCTTGGTTTCTCCTTTTTCCATTTCTTGTTCTCAGTGGCTTTTGCAGGTGTGTAAGAATGTCACTCATGTTTCTAAGTTGATCCCGAATCCAGCCAACTCACTAATATCCCCTTATTAGTTCTAAAATGTTCAGCGAGTTCCTTGCATTTTCTATACATAGAAAAATAAATCAACTGCAATTAAAAATGGGTTTGTCCCTGTAAGTATGCCTATTGTCTGCCTCACTTAACTTCATAGTAGAGAACTTTTACTGTATCAAACAAGCTCATTTGACCCTTTACACCCCTCTTGTTCTTGAGACTACTTCACCGCTCATAATAGTGGGTATGACAGACCACCTTCTTACATCATATACAAGAGTAAGCTCAAATGGATTAAAAACTTAAATATAAGACCACAAACCAGAAAACTCCTAGAAGAAAACATGGCAGTGACATTGCTCTTAGTAATATGTCTTTGGATATGTCTCCTGGGACAAGGAAAACAAACAAACAAACAAACAAACAAAAAGCCAAATGGAACTACATTAAACTAAAAGGTTTTTGCACAGCACAGGAAACTATCAACAAAAAAGAAAAGACGACGCACTGAGTGGGAGAACACATTCACCAAAGTACATCCAAGGAAGGGGTATCATCCAAAGTATATGAGAGACTCACACAACTTAACACCAAAAAGATAAGCCATTCAATTTTAAAATGGGTTGAGAACCCAAACAGACACTTCCCCAAGAGGACATACAGATGCCCACAGACAGGTGAAAAGATGCTCAACATCACTAATCTCCAAGAGATGCAAGTTAAAACCACAATGAGGTACCACTTCACACCTGTCAGAACGGCTACCATCAGCAAATCAACAAATGGCAAGTGCTGGCGAGGATGTGGAGAAAAAGGAACCCTCGTGCACTGCTGGTGGGAATGCAGACGGGTGCAGCCACTGTGGAGAACAGTATGGAGATTTCTCAGAAAATTCAAAATTGAACTGTCTTATGATCCAACAATCCCACATCTGGGTATTTATCCCAAACAATCCAAACACTAATTTGAAAAGTCATATGCACACCTGTGTTCATTGCATTGTTATTTACAATAGCCAAGATACGGAGGCAACTTAGGAGTCCATCAATAAAAAACGGGTAAAGAACACGATACATACGTCAACGGAGTATTATTAGCCATAAAAAATAATGACATCTTACCACCCGTAACAACATGGATGGGCATAGAGGCTATTATGCTGAGTGAAGTAAGTCAGACAGGAATCCACATGGCAGCGGGCAGGACGGGAGTGAGGGAGATATTGTGAGAGTGAGAGAGTGCGAGGGGAATGTGTGGACGTGGGTGGTGTGTGTGTGTGTGTGTGTGTGTGTGTGTGTGCGCGCGCGCGCACACGCCCGTGCGTGCGTGCGTGTGTAAGGGACAGTCAGGTCTTGTAGATGCCTCGGGGGCAGGCAGTTCAGGCTCTCCTGGACAAAGAGCCCCTGCTCCCGCCACAGGCACTTCCGGGGAGGGTGTGGCTCTGGCTCAGAAACCACACCGTGAAGGGGGGAGCGGCAGCAGCTGGGAGCACAGCCTCGCCACCACCAAGACTGGCACTGGACACTACCCAGACCCGCGCAGTGAGCCGCACAGCAACGGGCCCTTGCGTGGCCCCGCCAACCCCAAATGCCTCTAGCTGACACCTGGAGACCACCAGCTCCCTGGGGGAAAGGAACACAGCTCAGAACAGGGACAATCAAGGCATGAGACTCAGGCGGACCCCGCCTCTGGGCTAAGGAGGCCCCACTCGCTGGCCTACAAGGGGCTTCAACCTCAAGGACCTCAACCAGGCTTCCCAGGGCCAGAAAGGGACAGTGACTCACACTGACCTAGGATGCACACGCCAAGGCCCAGATTCAGTATCATCAGAGCACAACCCAGCGAGCCCCACAGATAGCAGACACAAGGTCTTCCAGTGCGTGTGGTTTTGTTTATTGGGGTGTGTGTGTGTGTGTGTGTGTGTGTGTATTTTGTTTTTTGCTGCTTGTTTTTTACCCCCTTTTTTCTTCCTTTTTCTTTCATATCTCTAACTTCTCTCTTTCCTTCAATTCTGTTCTCTTGTCTGTTCTTACTGTTATTATTAATTTCTTGTTTTTTCTCTTTTTTTCTGTTTTACTTTTCCTATCTATATCAATATATCCATTATTACATTTTAAATTCATAATTATTTCATTTGTTTTCTCTTTCTTTTTTCTTCCTATACTAATTCTTTTATCTTATCCTTGCTTCCATAGAGCCATCTTTTCATTTTCTTCTTCCTCCCTTTTTCTTTATATCCCCTCTAAACATTTGGTCATGTGCCTTTTAGTATTCTCTTTATTTCATCTTTGTTTTGCTTTCTCTTCTTTTTCCTTCTTAGTCTTTCTTGTTGTTACTGCATTACGTAGCTTCATTTTCATGGTGTTTTTGGTTGGTCCTGTTGTATATTATTCCTTTCTGTCAGCATCTATATAACACCTGGCTCAAAGATGTAGGGGTTGAACTTCACCCACAGCAAGTAGGAGGGGAAATCCCTCCCACAAACGTGACCTCAACAATGAAGTCCCAATTATAACAGGAGAGCCCAAACACCAGACACAAGAGGCATTCCTAGAGCATCCAGCTCAAGTGAACAAGGAGACTCCTGAAGACACTTTCTACATAAGGCCATCCCACAAAGACTGGGAGGCACAGCAGTTCTATCTAATACACAGGAGCAAATACAAAGAGACAGCTAAAATGGGAGAGAAAGAAGCAACCCCAAGTGAGAGAAAAGAAGGCCTCTCTAGAAAAAGAACAAAATGAGATGGAGGCAAGTGACCTATCAGACACAGAGTTCAAAGCAATGGTTAAGATGCCTAGGAACTTAGTGGAAATTACAACACCCTGGAAAGGGAAATAGAGGCCATGAACAAGAACCAGACCGAAATGAAGAATGACATACCAGGTGTACCAGTTAATAATGCGGATTTTGTAATCAAAGAAAACACGGTAATTTCAAGAGAAGCATCAAAAGTGCTTTATTCAAAGTAATGTCCATCGCTAGCTACACATTTCCCCCATCTTTCAGGTCATTTGCGGATACCATCCCGAAAGAACTTTTCTTGTTTTGAGGCAAACCATTCAGAGACCAAATTTTCCTCTTCTTTGTACGTTTTGAAGTGCTGCTCAGAAAGTGCGTGTGCCATCGATCAGAACAAATGGTAATCTGAAGGAGCAAGGTCTGGTGCATACGGCAGGTGGGTTAATACTTCCCAGGCAAGATCTTTTAATGTGTCTTTAACTGGTTTTGAAGTGTGTGATGGTGCATTATCATGAAACAAAATTACTTTTCCATGTTTTCTGGCACATTCTGGTCATTTCACGATCAAAGTGTGGTTCAAATTGATAATTTGTTGTCTGCAGTGATCAGTATTAACCGTTTCACCTCGTTTTAGAAGCTCATAATATATCACACCTTCCTGATCCACCAAACGCAGAGTACTGTCTTCTTTCCAAAGCGATTTGGCCTTGCAGTCAATGTTGATGGTTGACCTGGATCAATCCATGATTTTGTGCATTTGGGATTTGCAAAATAAATGCACTTTTCATCACCAGTCACAATTCAATGCAAACAAGACTTTCTTTTGTGCCGTTGAAGCAACATTTTACTGATGACTTTTTGGTTTTCCATTTGTCTTTTGTTCAGTTGATGCGGCACCCATTTTCCTTCCTTTAAAATCTTTCCCATTGCTTATAAATAATCAGAAATTGTTTGCTGAGCAACATTTAATCTTTCTGCAAGTTGTTTTTGAGTTGGACACACATCTTTATCCAATAATGCTTGTAACTGTTGGTGTTCAAATTTTTTCAGCTGACCTGGAGGTTCTTTGTCTTTCACATTGAAATCATCACTTTTAAAGCACTTAAACTAGCAATCACAAGTATCCTGAGATGGAACATGTTCACCATAAGCTTTCCGAAGTATATGATAACTTTCAGCAGCACTTTTCTTCAAATAAAATAATGAATTAAAACTTCCCACAAATGCTCTTTTTTTGGCACAGAATTCAACATTTTTAAGTGTAAAACTATCTATGATGTTAACACCTTCAGAAAATTTGACATATGAAGTTTTGAAGCTTGCTGTCAATACAACAAAATAGCATACATATCAAATCACATATATATCAACATGTGTAACTCCATCTATTGAAAAAAAACGCATTATTAACCGGTACACCTGGTATCTTACATGAAGAACACACTGGAAGGGATTAAATGCAAACTGGATGAAGCAGGGGATCAAATCAGAGATTTGGAAGGCAAGGTAGAAATAAATACCCATTTAGAGCAGCAAATAGAAAAAAAGAATTAAAAAGCAAGACAATAGCTCAAGAGAGCGCTGGGACAACATGAAACGTTAAAAGCATCCACATTATAGGAATGCCAGAGAGGGAAGAATGTGAGCAAGGAACAGGGAACCTGTTTAAAAAAGTAATGACAGAAAACTTTCCCAAACTGATGAAGGAAAATGTCACACAGGTTCTGGAGGCACAGAGAGTCCCAATCAAGATGAACCCAAAGAGATCCACACCTAGAAACGTCATAATTAAATTAAAGTGGCAAATGTTAAAGACAAAGACTCTTAAAGGCAGCAAGAGAGAGACAGAAAATTACCCACAAAGGAGTTCCCATTAGAATGCCAGCTGACTTCTCAATAGAAGCCCTTCAGGCCAGAATTGGCACGAAGTACTCAAAGTAAGGTAAAGCAAGGGCCTAAATCCAAGACCACTGGATCCAAGGCTATCATTTAAACTGAAGGAGAAATAAAAAGCTTTCTAGACCAAAAAAGAAAAAAAGGTTAAAGAAGTACATTGCCACCAAACCAACAATGGAAGAAATGTTAAAGGAAGTGCTTTAAGAAGAAAAGGAGAAAGAGGGGATCATAGGCATAAAGAAAATAAAAATGGCAATAAATAAATACCTATCTATACTAATAAAAGAGTAATATGCTGATTAGACCTGACGTCTTCCAGATGACCTTCCGGACATCCTTCCGGACAAAGCCATGGTGGCGGGGCCAAGGCAGAGGCGGTTAGGGATGATCAGGCCGGCAGGCAGGTGAGCAGTTAGGAGCCAGCGATCCCAGATTGCGAGAGGGATGTCTGACTGCCAGATTACTGCAGGGTCCCGGAGGGAGAGGGTGCAGGCTGGGCTGAGGGGACCCCCCACCCCACCCCACCCCCGCCGTGCACTAATTTCATTCACTGGGCCTCTAGTCAATAATAACCATAAATGTAAATGGATTAAATGCCCAATCCAAAAGACACGTGGTGACTGAATGGATAAGAAAACATGACCCATATATATGCTGTATACAAGAGACCTATCCCAGAACAAAAGATATACATAGACTGAGAGTGAAGGGATGGAAACATTTATTTCATGCAAATTAAAAGGGGGAAAAAGCTGGGGTAGCAATACTCATATCAGACAAAAGAGACTTCAAAATAAAGGCCATAACAAGAGAAAGCCACTTCATAATACTAAAGGGAATGAATCAACAAGAAAATATAACCCTTGTAAACATATATGCACCCAATATAGGAGCACCCAAGTACATTAAAAAAACTCTAAATGGACTTTAAGGGAGACACTGACAGCAATACAGTTATAGTGGGGTCTTTAACACCCCACTGACATTACTGGGTAGCTCTTCCAGACAAAAAATGAACAAGGAATGTTTAAATGACATACTAAATCAGATGAATCTAACCAATATGTATAGAATAATTCACCCCAAAGCAACAGAATATACATTCTTCTCAAGCTCACATGGAACATTCTCAAGGACAGACCACATGTTAGGGCACAAAACAAGTTTATACAAATTCAAGCAGATTGATATAATACCAAGCATCTTCTCAGATCACAGTGGCATGAAGTTAGAAATCAACTACAGTAAAAAAAAAAACTCAAAAACATTCAGACACATGGAAGCTAAATAGCATGTTATTAAACAATGAATGGGTTACCAATGAGATCAAGTAAGAAATTAAAAACTGCCTAAAACAAATGAAAATGAACACACAGCCAGTCAAAACCTATGGGACACGACAAAAGCAGTGCTGAAAGGGAAGTTCATAGCACTACAGGCCTACCTCAAAAAAACAAAACAAAAAAAGGGACTAATAAACTATCTAATCCTACAACTAAATGAATGAGAAAGAAAACAATAAGAAAAGCCCAGGGGAAGTAGAAGGAAGGAAATAATAAAGATCAGAATGGAAATAAATTACATAGAGACTAAAAAAAACACAAGCAGTACAAAAGACAAGAATCCAAGAGCTGGTTCTTTGAAAATATAAACACGATTGATGAACCCCTAACCAGACTCATCAAGAAACAAAGAGAGGAACCAAATAAAATCAGAGATGAAAGAGGCGATATAACAATGGACACCACAGAAATACAAAGGATTGTAAGCAAATACTAAGAACAACTATATGCCCACAAACTGGACAACCTGGGTGAAATGGACAAATTCCTAGAAACATACAATCTTCCAAAACTCAATCAGGAAGAATCAGAAACCCTGAGTAGGCCAATGACAACGGACGAAATTGAAGCAATAATTTAGAAACTTCCAGCAAACAAAATTCCCGGACCAGATGGACTTACAGGAGAATTTTACCAAACATTCAACGAACTAACACCTATCCTCTTCAAACTATTCCAAAAAATTCAAAAGGAAGGCACACTTCCAAGCTCTTTTTACAAAGCCAGCATTATCCTAATTCCAAAACCAGATGAAGACACTACAAAGAAAGAAAATTACAGGCCAATATCCCTGATGAACACAGATGGTAAAATCCTCAACAAAATATTAGCAAATCGGATCCAGCAATATATTAAAAAGATCATACACCATGACCAAGTGGGATTTATTCCAGGGATGCAAAGCTCATACAATATCAGCAAATCAATAAATGTGATACATCACTTAAATAAATTGGAAGATAACAATCACACGAGCATATCAATAGATGCAGAAAAAGCATTCAACAATATCCAGCACCCTTTTTTGATAAAAACTCTTAGTAAAGTGGGGAGAAAGGGATCATACCTCAACATAATAAAAGCCATATATGACAAACCTACAGCCAACATAATACTCAATGGGCAAAAACTAAAAGCGTTTCCCTTAAGAACACGAACAAGACAAGGATAGTACTGGAAGTGCTAGCTTCACAGAGCTAGAACAAATACTCCAAAAATCTATATGGAACCATAAAAGACCCCAAATAGCTGTAGCAATCTTGAGAAAGAAGAATGAAGTAGGAGGGATCACAATACCAAATATCAAACTATACTACAAAGCCATAGTAACCAAAACAGCCTGGTACTGGCACAAGAACAGGCATATAAACCAATGGATCAGAACAGAGACCCCAGAAATTGACCCACACCATTACAGTCAATTAATATTTGACAAAGGAGGCAAGAACATATAATGGAGTAAAGACAGTCTCTTCAATAAATGGTGTTGGGAAAACTGGACAGACACATACAAAAGTATGAAACTAGACCACCAACTTACACCATACACAAGAGTAAACTCAAGGTGGATAAAAGACTTAAATGTAAGGCATGAAACCATAAAAATCTTAAAGGAGAACATAGGCAGTAAAATCTCGGACATACATCTCCTAGGGCAAAGGAAACTAAGAAGAAAATAAACAAATGGGACTACATCAAAATAAAAAGCTTCTGCACAGCAAAAGAAACTGCCATCAAAATGAAAAGGAAACCCACTGTATGGGAGAACATATTTGCCAATGATACATCTGATCAGGGATTAATATCCAAAATATATAAAGCACTCATACAACTCAATAGAAGGTAGACAAACAATCCAATAAAAAAAAATGGGCAGAAGACCTGAATGGACATTTCTCCAAAGAGGACATACAGATGCCAAGAGACATATGAAAAAATGCTCAAAGTCACTAATCATCCGAGAAATGCAAATTAAAACCACAATGAGACATCACCTCACAGCTATCAGAATGGCTACATCAATAAATCAACAAACAACAAGTGCTGGTGAGGATGTGGAGAAAAAGGAACCATAATACACTGCTGGTGGGAATGCAGACTGGTGCAGCCACTGTGGAGAACAGTATGGAATTTCCTCAAAAATTAAAAATGGAACTTCTGTTTGACACAGCAATCCCACTTCTGGGAATATATCCGAAAAACCGAAAAACACCAATCAGAAAGAATATATGCAACCCTATGTTCATAGCAGCGTTATTTACAATAGCTAAAACTTGGAAATAGCCCCAGTGCCCATCAGTGGATGAATGGATAAAAAAGTTGTGGGACATTTACACAATAGAATACTATGAAGCTGTAAAAAAAAAAAAAAAAAAAAAAAAAAAGAGGGATCTTTTACCCTTTGGGACAGCCTGGATGGACCTGGAAAATATTATGCTAAGTGAAATAAGCCAGTATGAGAAAGACAATTATCATATGATCTCACGTATTTGTGGAATCTAACAGACAGAATGAACTGAGTAACAAGATAAGACCTGACGAAGGGAGGCATGGAACAGACTGACATACACCATGTGGGGTTGGGGGAACGAGAAGGGATAAACCAAAGAAGTTATATACTTACTAGAGGCCCGGTACACGAAATTCGTGCACGGGAGGGGGGGGCCTCAGCCCGGCCTGCACCCTCTCGCAGTCTGGGACCCCTTGGGGGATGGATGTCTGACTGCCGGCTTGTGGCTGGGTGGCCTTCTGCTGCTGCACGGCCTGCTGCTTGAGTTTCAGCAGCTGCTGCACGTGCACAGGCTGGGCCACCACGGTCTGTCCTGTGAACACCATCGAGCGGGGGAGGCAGGCTCACCCTGAGTTCCCTGCACTTCCCTGAGTCACTGAGTTGTTCAGACTGCCTGCCTTCTATGGTGAATGGCACTGGGATCGGGCCTAAGCTGGCAGTCGGACATCCCTCTCGCAGTCCAGGACCCCTAGGGGGATGTGGCAGTGTGCCAAGTGGCAGGTGGCCAGGGAGAAGCCTGAATCAGGGCCAGGTGCCGCGCTGCTCACACTCAGCGTGGCCCACTGCACCTGCTGCCACTGCTCAGTAATGCTGCTGTGGAGTCAGGAGAGGCTCCTGCCATGGCAGCTGCGCTCACCAGCTATGAGCCCAGCTTCTGGCTGAGAGGTGCTCCCCCTGTCGGAGCACACTGACCACCAGGGGGCAGCTCCTGCATTGAGCATCTGCCCTCTGGTGGTCAGTGCGCATCATAGCGACCAGTCGTTCCGGTCATTCTGCCATAAGGGTTGCTTAGGCTCTTATTATACAGATATGTATAGCCCATGGACACAGGCAATAGGGTAGTGAAGACCTGGGGGGGAGCAGTGGTTTAGAGATGGAGGGCAAAGAGGGACGGGTAAAGGGGCAATATCGATAATTCTATCAACAATAAAAAGTATATTTAAAAAATAAGTCCGACAGAAAGGCAAATACCCTATGATTTTAGTTATATGTGAAACCTAAAAAACAAAATAAACAAAACAAGCAGATTAACAGATACAGAAAACAAACCAAGGGTTGGCAGATGGGAGGGGTTTAGGAGACCAGGTGAAAATGGTGACGGGATTAAGAAGTACAAATTGGTAGTTACAGAAGAGTCGTGAGGATACGGAGTGGAGCACAGCGACTATAGTCAATCACATTGCAATAAGCCAGGTGAGCGACTTCGCAGATGACATAAATGTCTAACCAGTATGCTGTATACCTGAAGCTAGTATGAAATATTGAATGAAAATGTAACTGAAAAATAAACAAATTAAAGATTAAAATAAGATAGTGGATATAACTATAACAGGACTCCCGGAGGCGTGGGACAGGAAGGAAAGCCGCCAGGCTGTGGAGGGGAGCTCAGGCGACGTCACTCAGGAGCAGGGTTATACATAAGTGACATGAATGGGAGATGTCGAGGAAGAAGCTGGAAGGAATGGGGTCCACAAAGTAATCACGGAACGGCAGGGCACTTCCTTCTGCAGTCTCCCTTCTTCTCTGGCCTGAGAGGCGAGAAGGTCTGAAGAGGTGAAGGAAGAGGAGCCCCCATCACTTCTGTGAAGCCGGCCTCAGCACTGCCTCCGCGTCCCATCTTCCCTGCACACAGCAGCTCACACCCCAGCACTTGTCTGCGTGCCAAGTGCCTTCTCGCTCTCTGCTGAGTGTGAGTTCCATGAGGGCCCTGAGGAACGCTGGCCGAGTAAACAGATAAAACAGTCACTGAGAGTTTGGACGATGGGCCCTCCTGAGGGAGGAAGTGAGTCTGCCAGGCAGTGAGAGACTCCGCTGTGGGTACTAGTCACTGATCCCATCTGAGTGGAGCGTGACCACTCTACCCTGTGGGGTGCCCGCCAGCTGTGCACAGCTGCGCAGACTGGGGCTCAGAGACCACCACCCGCTGGGCTCCTGCGGGCTGGGCCTTACCGATGGTCCTCCCCAGCGATGGCGCCAGCCGCTGGGCCCGCTCAGTGAGTGGATGAGCAGGTTCCTAGTCCTGTCTCACTGGGCAGCCACACTGTGGGCCAGGCAGCTGGACCTCACTGGGGAGGGTCGCTGGAGGCAGGGGGATGCGCCCGAGGTCCCTGCACCCACATCTGCCTTGCGTGTGGCCGAGAATGACCTGAAAAGGCCTGGGGCAGGGTCTCAAGGGCCTGTGAGTCAGCAGCCTGTGTGACGTGGCAGGGGTTGGGTGGGTGCCGACGGCAACACTGCCCGCTGCACAGCTACTGCCTGGCACTTCCCCTGACACATGTATGCTGCCGCTGCCCACTCTGCGTGGCCATGACTCATTTGCAGTCCTCACTGGAGGGTAGTGAGCACTAATTTATTCCCCCCCAATCTGTTGGCGAAGGTGATTTGGCTCCAAATCACGTCCCAGTGTAAACTAAGACATTAAGATCAGATGTTCTCTTTTAAGGAGCCACGTCCTGTGACAGGAGTGAGAGCCTCGGTCTCCGAGCACTGGGTCCCACGTGGCCTCCAAGGCCTCGCTCCGTGGCCAACACTTGGGAGCCAAGGGTCTCAAACCGTGGTGTTATCAGACGAAACCGCCTTCAGAAGTGAGGTCTGACCATCCTGATGCAGCACTGCCACCAACCATTTGGCATGGATAAGCCAACGGGGAACCACTTTTATTTTAAAAATTTTAATTAGTAGAGATGCCTCATTTAAAAGGGGCAAATGGCTCTAGCTGGTTTGACTAAGTGGATAGAGTGTCAGCCCGTGAAATGAAAGGTCCCGGGCTCGATTCCGGTCAAGGGCACATGCCTTGGTTGCAGGCTCCATCCCTGGCCCTGGTCGGGGCTCATGCAGGAGGCAACCAATTGATGTGCCTCTCTCACATGACGTTTCTCTTCCCGTCTCTCCCCCTCCTTTCAACTCTCTTTAAAAATGACTGGAAAACTATCCTGGGGTGAGGACTCACAAAATAAAAAAACGAACAGGCAAATGAAAACATGTATCAACAGGTTATAACCACAGCTGATCGTTCTAAAATCCTTTAAAACAATTTTTTCAGGAGAATGCTATTATTATCACGTGGAGTTATGGTTCCACACTTGAGAACATAAAATTTACCGCCATTGCTCTTCGAAGAGCCGCAGCTGCGCCCTCCTCACACGGCCCTCATCCTCAAGTGCTGACCGGTTTCTGTGGGTCCAGGAAGCTCAGAACAGACCGCTAAAAAGTTGCCTTAGAGTCAACCCCTTCTTGCCTGTTACAAGAGAGCTATAGGCTCCAAAGAATGCTCTGGGCCAGGCCACTGCGCGCCCTGGGGGCAGCAGGGAGCGATGGACAGCACGCCTCCACGCAGACGGCCATCAGCCCACCCACTGCCCGCCCACAGTGCTGAGTGGGGTTGACGCCCACAGGAGCAGCGGCTGCACCCCAGGAGTCTCCTGCAACCAGGTGCAGGCGAGCGCCTGACAGGAAGAAGGGACTCAGGACAAACCCTAAATCTGTGAGCGGCGCCAGGCCTGCGCGCCCTGTGCCAGCACTCACGGGCTCCGTGAGCATCGGCTGGCCCAGGAGACAGGCCCGACACCTTCCCTCTCCGTCCCCACCCTGGACACTGACACAGGCCTTCTCCGAGTGCAGAGGGCACACAGGGATGGCCCTGTGAGGACACAGTGGGAAGGCTGTCCAACCTCGAGAGGCCCAGGCCCGGTCGCACACTGGCACCCCCGGGAGGCAGGCTGCCTGCCTGCTGCGCACGCCCTGTCTGGCCCCGCTGGTGGCAGCCGAGCTGGCGGAGGCAGTGCCGGCCGGAGGCTCCACGCCCCACGCAGGCAGCCCAGCAGCAGTGACACTTCCCACTGCCGCGGTGCTCGCTGCTCCCCGTGCGGCCCACTCGGTCACCACACGGACCCCCGCCACGGTGTCGTGTTGATCACCCGCAGTGCACAGAGCAGTCAACGCAGCCATCTCCCCAAGCCGCTCGCCCAGGCTCACCAGGCCCGCGTGTGGCAGGGCCGGCCCCGGGCCCGGCCGAAGCTTCCAGACCGTCCCCCAACACCCGGGAGGCCGAGGGGCCTGGAGCACACCGTCCCTCGTGCGGGCACCTCCTCAGTCACAGCCTCACCCTGTCCCTGTGGAGGCGGCAGGTCCAGGACATGGGTTCTCACTGATACTCAGACCCCCACACGCAGGGCGGGCCTCGCTCAAGCACAGCGAGCGCCTCTGCCTTTCGCATCCAGACCAGCCCACCGCTCTGACCTCACCAGTCACCACGGAGCCACCGGGGAGGCTGGGGAGGAGCGAGGGCGGGTGAGGCAGGGCGGCCTGGGGACAGCCACCCAGCTCCGACGCCACAGGAGTTTCAGGAAGCAGCATCCACGCTGCCTGCGGGCCTCGGGCGGCCTGTGCACACACTGCCCCGGGTGGGCACCTAGTGGGCAGCCTGTGCACACTCTGCCCCAGGCACCCAGGGGCGGCCTGTGCACACACTGCCCCGGGCACCTGGGGGCGGCCTGTGCACACACTGCCCCGGGCGGGCACCTGGAGGCGGCATGTGCACACACTGCCCTGGGCGGGCACCTTGGGGCGGCCTGTGCACACACTGCCCCGGGCGGGCACCTGGAGGCGGCATGTGCACACACTGCCCCGGGCGGGCACCTGGGGGCGGCCTGTGCACACACTGCCCTGGGTGGGCACCTGGGGGCGGCCTGTGCACACACTGCCCCGGGCGGGCACCTGGAGGCGGCCTGTGCACACACTGCCCTGGGTGGGCACCTGGGGGCGGCCTGTGCACACACTGCCCCGGGCGGGCACCTGGGGGCAGCCTGTGCACACACTGCCCCGGGCACCTGGCGGGTGGCCGCACCTCCTGTTCTCCCGCTGTGCGCAATCTGGTTTCTATTGTGCGGCGTCTGGAGTGTTCCCCAACCACATTTCCCTTTAATTACGATAAAAGAGTAACCTCATCAGGCACACATCCTGCTAAAATGAGCATGAGAAACTAAAGGGTGACTGTGGAGGAGGGGTGCACACTCCACCCGCAGGTCCCCAGACTTAGGAAGAGGAACACAGGCGCCTGGGGAAGGGAAGCAGTGTCAGCCAGGCCGGCCCGGGAGCCCAGGCTGCTGCGGCCCCCACCCTGGGCTCCGGTCCACCCAGGGCTGACCGGGGAGGGTGATGACCATCAGCAGCCACCCAGGCAATGGAAAGATGCACGCATGCGCACACACCAGCGGGCACACATGCACACGTGCACGTGCACACACCTCACAGAGCCCTGGTTCCAAAGTGCCCCATGGCCTGCTGCAGCCCCAGGAAATCTCAGAAATGCAGACTCCCGGCCAGCACAGACCTGCGGAATCCTGCACTCAGGAAGGGCGGGAGACACCACGCAGTAAGCCCTCGCTCAGGGTGAGGACCCCTGCTCCCCGGAGCCGGTCCTATTCACGCAGAGCACAATGTTGGTTTAAAGAACAAGAGACTCCCCCGACAATGGGGTATTTCTCGGTGATAAAAACAGAGGATGTGTCCAGCCCTGGAGACGGGCGGGGCCTCACTGTGGTGACAGGGAGAGGCTCTGGAAAGGCCGTTCCAACAAAGACAAAGCACGGGCGGTGCGTGCATCGGCAGCCAGGCCGGGTGCTGACAGATGGAGAGGAGGGTGCGGGCCAGGCCGCTGTGGGATGCCGCACTGCGGGGCGTGTCATGACCCATCTGCCCGACCCACAGCACGGCCAACACCAAGAGCGGCCCTCCTGCACACGCTGGGCTCCGGGGGTCAGGGCGTGCCCGCGCAGCCAGCACCACGAGGCGGGGTGTGGGTGAGGGCGAGGCCGTGCTGTGGGGCAGAGGGTGTTGGGGATCTCTGCCTTCCGCCCAAATTATCTGTGAACCTAAAACTGCTCTTAAAATAGGCTATTTACATTTTAGAAATCAGAGTGACTTTGAGCTCTCTTAGTCACCTCCCGGCTCGCAGCGTTTCTTCGGTGCCTGCCTGGATCATGTGTGTCCCCGGCACTGACATGTACCAACGTACTAACTTCACCAGGACCCCGTGCGCTCAGGTCAGCATCTCGGCCACACAGGCAAGGACCGTGGCACAGAAAGGCCAGCAGCCGGTGTGGCCTCGGGGCCAGGGGTAAGGGCCCAGGGCCTGCCCCCCACCCGCACAGCGCTCGCGGCACACAGCCCAGTGGGAAGAGAGATGCTGGGAAGGCCAACGGGGCAGCGATCGGAGCCTGGGGGCCAGGTGGAGATGAGTGCGGGGCCAGGGTCGGGGTGCGTGCGGGGCCACGGTGGGGCACACGCGGGCGCCCCAGCAGGGCAGTCAGTGAGAACCTGGTGACTCAGGAGGAGCCGCGCGAAGGCAGGAGTGACTCAGTCCTGACCACACAGAACATCTTTCCCCCACACACCAAACAAAGACTTGGCTGAAGTCCTCGAAGACTGTGGATACGGATGGATGTGTTTGAGCAACAACAGATGTGAGCAGCTCCAGCTCCGGGGGCGTCACCAAGGAAGCTGTACAGAGAGGACCCGGCCGCCCCGGCCCCGCCACGCTGGGCACCGGGCGTGTGGCCTGGCAGGCCCTGGTGCTGTCCACGGGCTAACAGCTGCGGAGCAGGCCTGTCTCGGGGAGCAAGCCGAGGCTCCTGCTTCCAGGGTCAGGGCCGGGGCCCTCCCATCAGGGACTTCTGAACTGTGAGCTCCGGACCAGCTCACAGAGAACTTCGACAAGGAGTCCAGCCCTCCTTCCCCGTGAGAGGGGCGCTTCGAGCTCCCCCCCAGCGAGGAGCAGGGGCCGGGGCAGCACTGAGTCCCACCGGGTTGGGATTGCCTCCGGCTCTCTGTACCGACGGAAGGCTCAGGGCAGGGCAGGAGGAGTCAGGAAGAAAAGCTGGTTTTAGAAGAGAGCTGTTTCACCCACCTGTGAGTGTGGTGATGATCAATATGTAAAATATAAACACAAAAACTATATACAACAAGCCATTATTTTCCTATGCACTAGCAATGAGCAATCTAAACATAAAATTAAGGAAAAAATTATTTCTATTAGTATCAAAAAGAATGTGCTACTTAGGAATAAATTTCACCCAAAGAAGGTACAAAACTTCAAGGGTGAAAACGACAAAGCCTGGTTAGGGGAAGGAACAGATGCCCTGAGTGAACGGAAAGGACCCGTGCCCAGCCTGGGAGGCGCAGTGCTGGAAGGTGGCAGTGTGTCCCACATTTCCCACTAACAACCTCCCAAACACAACCCTACCAAACCCCAACCCTACCAAACACAACCCTACCAAACCCCAACCCTACCAAACACAACCCCTACCAAACACAACCCCTACCAAACACAACCCTACCAAACCTCATCCCTACCAAACACAACCCTACCAAACACAACCCTACCAAACACAACCCCTACCAAACACAACCCTACCAAACCCCAACCCTACCAAACACAACCCCTACCAAACACAACCCTACCAAACACAACCCTACCAAACCCCAACCCTACCAAACACAACCCCTACCAAACACAACCCCTACCAAACACAACCCTACCAAACCTCATCCCTACCAAACACAACCCTACCAACCCTACCAAACACAACCCCTACCAAACACAACCCTACCAAACCCCAACCCTACCAAACACAACCCCTACCAAACACAACCCCTACCAAACACAACCCCTACCAAACACAACCCCTACCAAACCTCATCCCTACCAAACACAACCCTACCAAACACAACCCTACCAAACCCCATCCCTACCAAACACAACCCTACCAAACCCCAACCCTACCAAACACAACCCCTACCAAACACAACCCTACCAAACCCCAACCCTACCAAACACAACCCCTACCAAACACAACCCCTACCAAACACAACCCCTACCAAACACAACCCTACCAAATACAACCCCTACCAAACACAACCCCTACCAAACCTCATCCCTACCAAACACAACCCTACCAAACACAACCCTACCAAACCCCATCCCTACCAAACACAACCCTACCAAACCCCATCCCTACCAAACACAACCCTACCAAACCCCATCTCTACCAAACACAACCCTACCAAACACAACCCCTACCAAACACAACCCTACCAAACACAACCCCTACCAAACACAACCCTACCAAATACAACCCCTACCAAACACAACCCTGCCAAACACAACCCTACCAAACACAACTCCTACCAAACACAACCTCTACCAAACACAACGCCTACCAAACCCCATCCCTACCAAACACAACCCTACCAAACCCCATCTCTACCAAACACAACCCTACCAAACACAACCCCTACCAAACACAACCCCTACCAAACACAACCCCTACCAAACCCCATCCCTACCAAACACAACCCTACCAAACACAACCCTACCAAACCCCATCCCTACCAAACACAACCCTACCAAACACAACCCTACCAAACCCCATCCCTACCAAACACAACCCTACCAAACCCCATCCCTACCAAACACAACCCTACCAAACCCCATCTCTACCAAACACAACCCTACCAAACACAACCCCTACCAAACACAACCCTACCAAACACAACCCCTACCAAACACAACCCTACCAAATACAACCCCTACCAAACACAACCCTGCCAAACACAACCCTACCAAACACAACTCCTACCAAACACAACCTCTACCAAACACAACGCCTACCAAACCCCATCCCTACCAAACACAACCCTACCAAACCCCATCTCTACCAAACACAACCCTACCAAACCCCATCTCTACCAAACACAACCCTACCAAACACAACCCCTACCAAACACAACCCTACCAAACACAACCCCTACCAAAAACAACCCTACCAAATACAACCCCTACCAAACACAACCCTGCCAAACACAACCCTACCAAACACAACTCCTACCAAACACAACCTCTACCAAACACAACGCCTACCAAACCCCATCCCTACCAAACACAACCCCTACCAAACCCCATCCCTACCAAACACAACCCTACCAAACACAACCCTACCAAACCCCATCCCTACCAAACACAACCCTACCAAACACAAGCCTACCAAACCCCATCCCTACCAAACACAACCTCTACCAAACACAACCCTACCAAACACAACCCCTACCAAACACAACCCCTACCAAACCCCATCCCTACCAAACACAACCCTACCAAACACAACCCTACCAAACACAACCCCTACCAAACCCCATCCCTACCAAACACAACCCTACCAAACACAACCCTACCAAACCCCATCCCTACCAAACACAACCCTACCAAACACAAGCCTACCAAACCCCATCCCTACCAAACACAACCTCTACCAAACACAACCCTACCAAACACAACCCCTACCAAACCCCATCCCTACCAAACACAACCCTACCAAACACAACCCTACCAAACACAACCCCTACCAAACCCCATCCCTACCAAACACAACCCTACCAAACACAACCCTACCAAACACAACCTCTACCAAACACAACCCTACCAAACACAACCCTACCAAACACAACCCCTACCAAACCCCATCCCTACCAAACACAACCCTACCAAACACAACCCTACCAAACCCCATCCCTACCAAACACAACCCTACCAAACACAACCCTACCAAACACAACCCCTACCAAACCCCATCCCTACCAAACACAACCCTACCAAACACAACCCTGCCAAACACAACCTCTACCAAACACAACCCTACCAAACACAACCCTACCAAACACAACCCCTACCAAACACAATCCCTACCAAACACAACCCCTACCAAAACCCCAAGCAGTTTTTTTCAGAAATTGGTCAACTTCTCCTAAAATTTCTTATTAAAATGTAAGAGATCCAGAATAGCCAAAACAATCTTGAAATGGAGCAACAACAAAGTTAGAGGCCTCACTCCCCAGTAATGGAGGTGGTGAGGTGATGGCAGAGAATGGCCACAGAGGCCCATGGGCAGAATCACGGCCCAGAGGGAGTCTTCGCAGCGAAGGTGAAGTGGTTTCTGCCAAGACAGCTCAACTGGTGCTGGGACAACTGAATATCCACATGCAAAAGAATTAAGTTGAACCACTTCCTCAAAATACACAAAATTAACTCAAAATCTATCGCAGACCGAAATGTAAGAGCTAAAACTATAAAAAGCTTAGACGCAAACACGTGTGTGAAGCACAGGGTGTGAATGACCTGGACTTAGGCGGTGGTGTCTAAGGCAGGACGCCAAGAGAAAAAGGCTAACAAATCCCAGCAACAACACAGAGTGGTGCCTGGTACACGGTGCCTTGTTGTGTTGTATTTTGTGCCTTTAAATCAATGCAGCAGATCCAAACAACAGCAGCCTCCGGAGCACCACACCCTCTGTCTGAGGAACAGCAGCTGTACGTGAAACCTCCCCGTACCAGCCAGAAGAGCTACCACAGCTGTGAACAGCACCCACCAGAGGAGCTGCTGCCAACTGAGAAGCAGCTGCTACCGCAACCGCTCAAAGAGCAACCACAGCCCAAGGAGTCACTGCCACCAAGGGAGCAGCCACTGAACGACTCAACGTCTAGATATGTCAGTGAGATCAAACATGGGTAGACAAAGAAACCCCCAAAGGCAAGAAAAAGAGGACTCGCCAGAAAAGCAGCTAAGTGATACAGAGGCATGCAACATGACCGAAAAAGAATTCAGAATAAGGGTCCTAGAGTTCATAAACTGGACGGAGGAAAAAATCAATAACATATGCAAGAAGCTAGAAGAAACAGATGAAAAAATCAACAACTTAAGTAAGACCCAAGAAGAAATGAAGAGTGATATAGCGGCAATAAAAAACACCATTGAAAGTATCAACAGTAGACTAGGAGAAGCGGAGGACCGAATTAGTGAATTAGAAGACAAGGAAGCAAAACATACCCAAACTGTACTGCAATTGGAGAAAAAAATTAAAAGACAGGAGGAGAGCCTAAGGGAGCTTTGGGACAACATGAAACGAAACAACATACGAATAATAGGGGTGCCAGAACAACAGAAAGAGGAACAAGGATTAGAAAACCTACTCGAAGAAATAATATCAGAAAACTTCCCTGAGGTGGGGAAGAAAAAAGTCACACAAGCCCAGAGAGTCCCAAACAAGGTGAACCTGAAAAGACCCACACCAAGACACATCATAATTACCATGGCAAATGTTCAGGACAAAGAGAGAATCTTACAACCTGCAAGAGAGAGACGGAAAGTTACATACAAGGGATCTCCCATTAGATTATCAAATGACTTCTCAACAGAAACACATCAGGCCAGAAAAGAATGGACAGAAATTTACAAAGTGATGCAAAGCAAAGGACTGAATCCAAGAATACTCTATCCAGCAAGGCTATCATTCAAAATTGAAGGGGAAATAAGAAGCTTCACAGACAAAAAAGACTAAGGGAGTTTATCACCACCAAGCCAGCAATGCAAGGAATGCTAAAGGGACTGGTGTAAAAAGAAGAAATAAAAAGCTCAGAAAGAAAACAGCCACACACAAAAAGAAATGGCTACAAACAAGTACCTTTCAATAATAACTTTAAACGTAAACGGACTAAATGCTCCAACCAAAAGACATCGAGTGGCTGAATGGATAAAAAAACATGACCCAAACATCTGCTGTCTACAAGAAACCCACCTCATTAGAAGGGACTCACACAGACTGAAAGTGAAGGGATGGGAAAATATCTTTCAGGCAAATGGAAAGGAAAAGAAAGCTGGGGTAGCAATACTTATATCGGACAAAATAGACCTCAAAGTGAATATAACCCTGGTAAACATATATGCACCCAATGCAAGAGCACCCAAATTCATAAAAAAACTCCTGGAAGATATCAAAGGAGAGATCAACAACAATACAATCATAGTAGGGGACTTTAATACACCATTGACAGCACTGGATAAGTCCTCTAGACAAACAATCAGCAAAGATACAGCAATCCTAAATGACTCACTAGATCAGATGGACTTAATAGACATCTTCAGAACACTTCACCCCAATGCCACGGAATATACATTCTACTCAAGTGCTCATAACACATATTCAAAAATAGACCATATATTGGGTCACAAGCAAAGTATCCCCAAATTCAAGAAGATTGAAATCATAAAAAGCGTCTTCGCAGACCATGATGGCATAATATTAGAAATAAACTACAATAAAAACAAACCAAAATACTCAAACACCTGGAAGCTGAATAGCATGCTATTAAATATTGATTGGGTTACCAATGAAATCAAAGAAGAAATTCAAAACATCCTGGAAACTAATGACAATGAAAACACAACAATCCAAAACCTATGGGACACAATGAAAGCAGTCCTGAGAGGGAAATTTAAAGCTCTACAGGCCTATCTCAAAAAAAAAGAAAAAATGGTAGTAAATCATCTAACTCTACAACTCAAAGAATTAGAAAGACAGCAACAAGAAAACCCCAGAGTGAGCAGAAGGAAGGAGATAATAAAGATTAGAGCAGAAATAAATGACATAGAGACCAAAAAAACAATACAGAAAATCAATGAAACCAAGAGCTGGTTCTTTGAAAGGATAAACAAAATTGACAAACCTCTAGCCAGACTCACCAAGAAGCAAAGAGAGAGGACCCAAATAAACAAAATCAGAAACGATAGAGGCGAAATAACAACAGACCCCACAGAAATACAAATGATTGTTAAAAAATACTATGGACAGCTCTACTCCAACAAACTAGACAACATGGAGGAAATGGACAAATTCCTAGAAAAATACAACATTCCAAAACTCAATCAGGAAGAATCTAAAAATCTCAACAGGCCAATAACTATGGAAGAAATTGAAGCAGTCATCAAAAAGCTTCCATCAAACAAAAGCCCAGGACCAGACGGCTTCACAGGGGAGTTTTACCAAACATTCAAGGAAGAACTAAAACCTATCCTCCTCAGACTACTACAAAAAATTCAAGAGGAAGGAACACTTCCAAGCTCATTCTATGAAGCCAGCATCACCCTAATACCAAAACCAGGTAAAGACAACACAATGAAAGAGAATTACAGGCCAATATCCCTCATGAACATAGATGCCAAAATCCTCAACAAAATCTTAGCAAATCGGATCCAGCAGTACATCAGAAAGATCATACATCATGACCAAGTAGGATTTATCCCAGGGATGCAAGGATGGTACAATATCCGCAAATCAATAAACGTGATACATCACATAAACAAATTGAAAGAAAAAAACCACATGGTCTTATCAATTGACGCAGAAAAAGCATTTGACAAAATTCAACACCCATTTTTGATAAAAACTCTCAGCAAGGTGGGAGTAGAAGGATCATACCTCAACATAATAAAAGCCATATATGACAGGCCCACAGCCAACATCATACTCAATGGACAAAAACTAACACCATTTCCCCTAAGAACAGGAACAAGACAGGGATGCCCACTCTCTCCACTCCTGTTCAACATAGTACTGGAAGTATTAGCCATTGCAATTAGACAAGAAGAAGAAATAAAAGGCATCCAAATTGGAAAAGAGGAAGTAAAACTGTCCTTATTTGCAGACGACATGATATTATACATACAAAACCCTAGAGACTCCACCAAAAAGCTACTAGACTTAATACATGAATTTGGCAATGTAGCAGGATACAAAATTAACCCCAAGAAATCTGAGGCATTTCTATACACCAATAGTGAACTTTCAGAAAGAGAGATTATAAAAACAATCCCGTTTACCATCGCACCAAAAAAATTAAGCTACCTAGGAATAAACTTAACTAAAGAGGTAAAAGACCTCTACTCAGAAAACTACAGGACGTTGAAAAAAGATATAGAGGAAGACATAAACAGATGGAAGAACATACCGTGTTCATGGATTGGTAGAATCAACATCATTAAAATGTCCATACTACCCAAAGCAATCTATAAATTCAACGCACTTCCCATTAAAATACCAACGGCATACTTCATAGATCTAGAACGAACTCTCCAAAAATTCATCTGGAATAAAAAAAGACCCCGAATAGCTGCAGCAATCCTGAAAAAGAACAAAGTAGGTGGGATCTCAATACCAGATATCAAGTTGTATTACAAAGCCACTGTTCTCAAAACTGCCTGGTACTGGCACAAGAATAGGCATATAGATCAATGGAATAGAATAGAGAGCCCAGAAATCGGCCCAAACCAATATGCTCAATTAATAATTGACAAAGGAGGCAAGAACATACAATGGAGCCAAGATAGTCTCTTCAATAAATGGTATTGGGAAAATTGGACAGATATATGCAAGAAAATGAAACTAGACCACCAACTTACACCATACACAAAAATAAACTCAAAATGGATAAAGGACTTAAATGTACGACAGGAAACCATAAAAATTCTAGAAGAATCCAAAGGCAACAAAATCTCAGACATATGCCGAAGCAATTTCTTCACTGATACAGCTCCTAGGGCACTTGAAACTAAAGAAAAAATGAACAAATGGGACTACATCAAAATAAAAAGCTTCTGCACAGCAAAAGAAACCATCAACAAAACAACGAGGAAACCCACTATGTGGGAAAACATATTTGCCAATGTCATATCTGATAAGGGCCTAATCTCCAAAATTTATAGGGAACTCATACAACTTAACAAAAGGAAGATAAACAATCCAATCAAAAAATGGGCAAAGGACCTAAATAGACACCTTTCAAAAGAGGACATTCAGAAAGCCAAGAGACATATGAAAACATGCTCAAAGTCACTAATCATCCGAGAGATGCAAATCAAAACAACAATGAGGTACCATCTCACACCTGTCAGACTGGCTATCATCAACAAATCAACAAACGACAAGTGCTGGAGAGGATGGGGAGAAAAAGGAACACTTGTGCACTGCTGGTGGGAATGCAGACTGGTGCAGCCACTATGGAAGACAGTATGGAGTTTCCTCAAAAAACTGAAAATGGAACTCCCATTTGACCCTGTGATCCCACTTCTAGGAATATATCCCAAGAAACAAGAAACACCAATCAGAAAGGATATATGCACCCCTATGTTCATAGCAGCACAATTCACCATAGCTAAGATTTGGAAACAGCCTAAGTGCCCATCAGCAGATGAGTGGATTAGAAAACTGTGGTACATCTACACGATGGAATACTATGCTGCTCTAAAAAGGAAGGAACTCTTACCATTTGCGACGGCATGGATGGAACTGGAGAGCATTATGCTAAGTGAAATAAGACAGTCAATGAAGGAAAAATACCACATGATCTCACTCATTCATGGACAATAGAGACCATTATAAACTTTTGAACAATAATAGATACAGAGGCAGAGCTGCCTCAAACAGATTGTCAAACTGCAGCGGGAAGGCCGGGGAGGGTTGGGGGGCAGGAGGGAGGGGGGTAAGAGATCAACCAAAGGACTTGTATGCATGCATATAAGCATAACCAATGGACATAAGACACTGGGGGCTAAGGGAGGCTAGGGGACTGTCAAGGGCGGGGGGATAAAATGGACACATATGTAATACCCTTTGTAATACTTTAAGCAAGAAATAAAAAATAAATAAATAAATAAAGACCCAAAACACTTCAAAAAAAAAAAAAAAGAAATAAGAAAAAAGCTAACACGAAACTACTTCTGTGCTTCAATGGACATGATCAAGAAAGTCGACCGAGAACCACACAGAGAGGAAAATCTGCGTATCATGTATCTGACAGAGACTTGGAACACTGCTGTAGGCGGGATGTTTCTGTCCCTCTAAAATCCACATGCGGAAGGCCTAAAACCCGTGTGATGGCATCTGGAGGCGGGGCCATGAGCGGGGCCTGGGCTGCGGTGAGGGTGTGACGGCGGGATGAGAGCCGTGTCCCAACAGGAAGGGGCGCAGCCCGGGGCTCTCTCTGCCACGTGAGGGCAGTGGGGCGGCAGGAAGAGAGCCCTCCCGGGCCTTCCCAGCCTCAGAACTGTGAGAAGCACATTTCTGTGAGGACAGCAGTCACAGTAGCTTGTTATGGCCGCCAAGTTCATACAAACAAAACTAAGTAACGAAAAGACAACTCAATCATAATATGGTCCAGGAACCTGCATAGTCATTTCTCCAACAACAACATACAAAAGCAAACAAGCACATGAAAGACGCTGAACGCCATTCGCCACCATGAAACGCCAGTCAAAACCACCACGGAGCAGGCGGCAGACCTACAGCGCCTGTGAAGATAACCTGAATGGTTTCTCTCTGCGGTGATGACCACGTTTTAAAATTAGTTATGGAGCTGGTTGCACAGCTCTGTGCATGTAGTAAAAACTACTGAATTGCACACTCTAACTGGTGACTTGCATTTGTCTATGAATTATATCTCCACAAAAGTGTATCAATAAGAACGACTCATCTGTAGGTGCTGGAAGTGAGAAGGGTGGGGACAGGCTCGGGTGGCATGAAAGCTAGCGCGGAAGCAAGGAAGCAGAAGCTGAGTGGAAACGGTGGCTTCGGGAAAAGCAGGGAGGCTCGGCTGGGAGGGTCCCGGGCCCACGTCAGGGTGCCAGGCGCCACCCTGACCTGTGTGCACACTAACCCCCTTCTCTGTGTCCCTAGAATTTCAACTCAGCCTGAAAGGCCCCAGGACTGTGTGAGAGCATCAGACGGTGCCTGGGAGCAGGCCCTCCGGTTTCTGACACACTCGTCCGTGTTTGGGCCAGAACAAGGCCTGGTTCTTGCAACGGAGAAAAACCTACATTCCACTGACTCAACGAACTCGCCCCGGGAACCCCAACCCTCCGCTCCTGGGAGCCCAGGCCTGGGCCACCGACAGCAGAGGAGAAGGGCAGGGGAAATGGAAGCGATGCCAGTGCCCCCACCACCAAGGGGAGGGGTGTCCCGTCTGTCACAGAAACTTATTCACAACGTAGACGTGTTACGATGCTTGTGCCAAAGTTCGCAGAGAAACGCCGCCACAGACGAAAGCGTGTGGGAGGCACACAGCCTGGACGGGAAAGCCCCGGAGCCAGAGGGCCTGCGTGTCCTCCGGGGCAGGCCTCCCACGGGCTCCGCTCAGCAGGAGGCCGGGCACCCCCTGTCGCCGACCACAGGGCCTGCCATGGAGGCGACGGGCCGCGCTCTCAAGACACGCTCAGTGCAGACAACTTGTTTAAGAGCCAGATCATCTTCACTGTAACTGAGCCCAGAAAAAGCAGATCTTGGTAAATCCTCATCCACCGTTTTATTTCTACAGACGTCCCACAGCCCTTGCCTCTGCCTTCTTCTGCTCAGAATGAGGACAATGGCTCATGAAGACCCCGTCTTTGTGCATGGCTTTAGCTGACACTTTCTCAAAGGGGCAACTTAAAAGGTCACATGATTTCCCTTGCCCGGGGATTCCCGTGCAAAGCACTCGCCCCCACAGCGAAGTCTTCGACTCGGTTCTCGGTGATGACAAAAATCCCCAAAGAAAGAGCTAAGACTAGAATTTTTTCACTCTAGTTTTCAAGTACAGTAATTCTATATGGCAATAAAAAGCTTAGGGTCTCTGCACCAGTTCTTTCTAGGACAACAAAGGGAGAGCCACGTGACGGCACTCCCGGCCCTGAGCCCAGCACTCGAAGCAAATGGGTAGCTGCACACTTCCCACCAGCAGGTTCTCCCACAAATGACAGGGACACCTCTCTCCACGTGAAACCTCAGCTTACGAAAGCAGTCCCAATTAGAGACTTGAGGCATCAAATGACTCAATGGTGAAGTTTCTTTTTTCACTGAGAAAAAAAATGAGACTTTAATCACACTAACTTTCCTCCTCCTTACAAATTAGGATGTCAACATGCTGACTCTGCAGGAGTAGCAGGAGGGAGGCTGAAAGCATCATTTCATTTTTCAGAGACCACAAAGCAGCCAGAAGCAATTTGCCAAGCAGCTTATCTCAGCACTCAGAACAGACAGCTTTCTGCACATGAGGCGTCTGTCCTTCCCAAAACGTCAGACGAGGGCATGGTAATATTTCAAAATATGGACCCAAGACAGGAGCTTATTCAAAGGCGCAGTGATGAGAGTGTGAGCTAAGTTCTAGCTTGGCTTTCCGGTGGACGCATGCTGGGGGCTCAGGGGAAAACGCCGGCCTCGACTTCTAGAGGAAGGGGGGCCGTTTCCTCGGAGCTGCCAGCGAGGCTCGGTCAGGCCCCACCCCCAGCACGCAATGAAGATGTTTCCTTTAAACTGCTCCAGGAAACATGTCTCTAACATGGGACGCTCTCCAATTTAGCAACATGAAGAGCAGCCGCTTCCTGAGCCACCTACATCACCGCCCGCGCCCCTGTCGGGTTACGGCGGAGCCACGCACAGCTCAGGACAGCACAGGGGGCCGGGGCAGTCCTTCCCTCCACCAAGTCCTGGTGGGCAGCAGCCCCAGAGCCTCCCTGTACAATGAGGGAGCGACTAGGCACGCGAGGGGACTGACATCCGAATTAATTAAAGTTAAAGAAGTTTAGAGTCGGTTGCTTAGTCCTCTGGCACATCTCAGCGGCTGACTAGCTGCCCAGGCTGCCGGCCGCCACCGCAGGTGGGGTGCTCCCGTCCTCCGGCAGCTCTTGGGAGAGAAGGGAGAGGCAGCTCCTCGAGCACCGCAGGCAGACGGCTGCTTGCAACACCACCGAGAGAACCCCGAGACCGCCGGAACCTGGCATCCTTCTAAGATGGGGTCGGTGTTGCTGTGTTTTAACACAAAATAAAAAAGAGACCCAAACTGCAAACTACCTAGCATCGTCAAAACACCATCAGCGCTGTGGTTCTGAACAAGGAGACGGAGGGGGCCCTGCCCACCTCTCCACTGAGTGACCCCGGCCGTGACCCCAGGCCCGGACTGACCAGCACGAAGCACCTGTGGCCAGGAGCACAGACGAGAGAGGAGCCTGCCCGCTCCCCGCGAAGAGATACAAACAAACCCGCCTTCCCTCCGGGAGAGCCGGCAGCGCCAGCCCGTGCTTCCGTTTTCTTCCTTCTGTCCCATCCCCGGCCCCGCTCTGCCCTGGACGTGGAGCGGGAGGCGGCAGCGGGAGCACACGGTTCTGAGGGAGCGGAACCTGCCTCCGCCATCCGACGGACTGGGCTCCACAGAGGCCATGGAACACGGTGCCTTTTCCTCTTGGCCCTCCGACTGCTTAGCCCCCGCCTAGCACAGTGGCGGGGATACAGGCTGTTGTGCAACAGGTAACTGAAGCCAAGATTTGTGCCAGACGATTGAAAACAGAGCCTCCAGAAACCAAAAAGTACAGGGGAGGTCACAAGCAAGGAGAAATTCGGAAAAGCGATCCCTTAAAGCTGTTTATAAACTCCCGAGACCACCCATGAGCTGTGCACGTGTGGGTCTGACCCTAAGCAGATGCTGGGAAATAGAACTGAAAAACAGAGCCCCACCCCGGTCCACGCCGGACAGATCCAAAGAGCACGCTGGAACCACAACCCTTGCAGCCCGAACCCAAGTGGTTTAACCAGCTGCTCGCACAGTATCTGCGTCCCCCGCGGAGGTTAAACAGCACTCGAGCGCCATCGGCAAGATACGACATTTTAAATCTCCATGACACAATACTAAACTACTCCACATGCAGAGAGCCATGGAACCCCAATCAGCAGACACTGTAAACAAGATGGTACAGATGTTGAAATTATCTGACAAAAAGGCTCCAACCAGTAGGATAAGCACGTTGGAAACCAACAGAAAGGTGCAATTTTCATACCAAAAGATTGGCAGTAAAAGAACTTTAGAATGAAAACAACAAATGGAAGAAAACTTCAGAGCATGGGAGAGGAGCATAGCATGGAAATGACTGAGATGTCAATTAAAGTTATAGAATCTGAACAAAGATTGAAAAAAATGGACTCTTACAGGCCTGTGGGACAAAACTAAACGATATTTATATCACCAGTCCCAGAAGGAGAGGGGGGAAGAAGTGAAGAAATGAACTTCCTAAATGCGGCAAGAAATATCAACTCACCAAATAAAAAAACTCCGGAAACCCTAAGAAGATAAACCCAAAGAAATCTACACCCAACATATAACAATCCAATTACTAACACACTAAAGACAATGACAACAAGGCAAAACCTCAACAGCAATCCCAGAAAAACACGTTACATACAGAGGAAAAGCGATTGTGGTGGCTACAGATTTCTCAGTGAGGACAGTGGCGGTCGGAGAGAACGGAGAACATGAAAGCACTCGAAGGAACAGCATATCCACTCAGAAGCCTATCGCCCAGCAAAGGCCTCCCGACCAGATGCAGGGACACCGCCAGCACCAGCCGCCAGCAGCACAGCCGGCTGCCGGGGAAGCGCTGCGCGGAGCCCAGGTCAGGAAGCCGCAGGCACAGCTGGGCAGTTCCTCACCAAGATGAACACACACTTCCCATCCGACAAAGCCATCCTTTAGGCATCGACCGTAAAGAAGTGACACTCATGTTAAAGCAGCTCTACTGGTAACTGTCAAAAACTGGAAATACCCAGTGCCCTTCCACAGGTAACTGGGCAAGTAAGTTGCGGTTTATCCATACAATGGACTACCGTTCGGTAACGAAAAGGACTAAACGACTGAGAGCCGGAACCAGGTGTTATGGGGACTCAGAAGTTAAATACTGTGTAACATGGGAAGACAACTGACTGTACAGGAGAACATATTCGCCAGTGATACACCCAAGCAGGGGTTAACATCCAAAATGTATAAAGAACCTATACAACTCAACACCGAAAAACACACAACCCAATTTAGAAATGGGCAGAAGGGCTGAACAGACACTTCTCCAAAGAGGACGTACAGATGCCAAGAGAAAGATGCTCTCCATCAGAGAGATGCAACTTAGAGCCACAACGCGGGATCACCCAGGCCTGTCAGGATGGTTCAACACATCAACAAACAGCAAGTGCCGGCGAGGATGCGGAGAACGGGAGCCCTCGTGCGCTGCTGGTGGGAACGCAGACGGTGCAGCCACTGGAGAACAGTGTGGGGGTTCCTCAACAAATCAGAAACGGAACTGGCTTATGACCCAGCGATTCCACTTCTGGGTATACATCTGAAGAAACCCAAAGCAGCATGACATTCTTGAAAAGACAATAAACAGGCCAGAGAACAGATCAGAGTTGCCAAGACTTAAGGGCGGGGGAAGGCAACCCTCCAGGGCTCCCCGAGAAGCCCTGGGGTGCGGGGACCAGCCGCTTCCTGGCTTTGGTGGTGGTTACACAGATGTCCACACTGTGATGCTGAAAGCAACTCAGGATCGGAAGTAATTTTTCAGTGTTAACCGAAATACTAAATGCTGAATGTGCGAGTGACAAAAGAAAAAAGCCCTGCTCTTTCCACAGGCCTGACTGCATTACCGCATGCGGCCCACCTGCGGCCGTGTCCAGATTTGGAACTGACCCTAAGAGCCTGAGCGAATGTGGACGACACTCTCCCACACCTGGGGAAACACTTACTCCAGGACCCCCACAGGGGCAAGGTAACTGTGGGCGCGATCACCCTTATCTTTCCAGAATGCTGTTAGCAAGAGCTCATATTCAGTAAAAATACAATTGCAAACATAGTTAATACCAGCGCTAAAAACAGTACTGCTCTGCACCACAACCAAAGCACGCTCCGGCTCTGGCCCTTCGCGGCTGGCTGAAGCGCCGTCCTGCTCACCAAAAGGCTGCAGATTCTTTCCCAGTCAGGGCACATACCCAAGTTGCTTGCGGGTTCGATCCCCAGTCAGGGAGGCAATCAACCGATGATTCTCTCTCACAAAACCAATGAACATATGACAAAGAGGAATTACCTCTTTGAAGCAGCACCTTTCAGAGAGGCACAGACATCCAGGCGTAGGGGCTCTCCTGGCCACAGAACCCCTGGCGGCTCGCACCGGCCTGGGGGAGGCTGCCGCTGTCTTCAGGGGAGAAGAGGCAGGACTGGGGGTGGTCTGCCCTTGCAGCCCCCGTCTGCTCCCGCGTCTCTCTGGAGGGTCTCACTTTCTGCTCGCGCACTGGGCTCCCGCCATGCGTGCAGCCGCCGTCTGTAGGTACGTCCCTCTGTGTTTGTCTTTAGCCCGTTATCTGTGTCTTTCACTTTCTCTATGGTTCCTCCATCCCAGCACCCTTTGGCCGCAAGGCATCGCACAATATGTACTAATGTTTGTTGACTGAATCAATCAACCCTCCTGCAGAATGGAAGGCCATGTTCATGAGCTAAAACATTCAGAGGGCAGGTACCTATTTTAAAGGGATTTTATATTCACTTTTTACTTTAAGACCTTGGGATCAGTTCTACTGTACAAAGGCGGCTACAATTTCCCATCTCTTCCAAAATGACTCTGACAGTCTCCCGCAAGACCTGGGGTCTGCTTCCCTCGCCTGCGGACACAGCGAGCCCTGGATTGCTCTGACCCACAGAACATACGAAGCGGCCCTGCACCAGTGCTGAATGGAGCCCACACCGGTCAGATCCCACACTCCATCCTTACAACCCTCATTCTCGGAATAGTCTTTCTGGGAATCCAACCGCCGTGCTGTGAGGCCAAGCCACCTGCAGGGGCCACATGTGGATTCTCAGGTGGAGGGACCTGAGCTCTGAGCCAGCGGTCAGCATCCGCCACCAGCCATGTCAGTGCACCCTCTGTGCGTCCAGCCCAGTCCGGCCTTCGGATGAACCTGCAGCCCCAGCCAACATCTCTGCGCAGCCACATGAGAGACCCAGCAGCAACACCATTCACCCACAGAACTGGGGGGCACGATACTAATGATCTAAGTTGTGGAGTGTTCATTACACAGCGATACCCGAAACAGACCTCGGGAGGAATTTCATTTTCTCCGTGATAATTCTAAATGAGTTTACATTATTTACTCAACTTTACTGGCTTTTTCTTTTCTTCTTTCTCTTTCTGGAAAACAGCATAAAAGAGGCCTTTGGTAAGTTAGCTGAGTCTCTGGAGCACGAAGGTTTTCTGACCCAGGTGCCTCACATAAATGCATTTGGAGCGACAACCTAAGATTGCTCCTTATTGTCATTTTCATTTTAAGTAACTGCATCGTCCAAGGGAAGCTACTGGTCTTTCCCGACAGATGTCAGTGATCCCCAAGGTTCCCAACAGGCGGACACCCCCTTCCCCCCTCCCCTGCCGCCGAGGGGAGCAGGAGGTCACACCAGGAGGCTCACGCAGCTCTGCTGACTCAGTCTCCGTCCGTCAGCACAGATTTCTGTGAGGCTGCTAGTGAGCTACTCTCCTCCAGGGTCCCCAGCTCGCACTTCGGGGCTGTTGTGCTTAAAGGGTGCTGTGTTCAGGGTGGCCCTCACACTCCACATACAACAGGCAGCACTGCCGGCTGCCAGATCACAGGGCACGCATTTTGCTATGTCGCCAGGGGCTGGGCTGGAAATATAAAAAAGGGGAGAAAATGCCTTTAGCAGCTTCAGTATAAATGAGGAAGGCATGGCTCTCGGCCACAGTAAGAGCGGCGCTGAGGGGCAGAGAGGGGCCTGGATACTGCAGGTCCTGTTCACACTGAGAACAATTAAAGGTGAGCGCCACCTAAAACTGAAGAACAAGACCCACACAAGCCCACAGGCCAGCGTGCCCCTGGCTGGGACATGACTCTCGTTTCTGCTCTGCAGTTCCTGGGAAATTCTGAGTTCACAGAGACGCGGCTCTGTCATGGTACCCGCATCTTCATGCTTCCTCCAATCCTGACCGCGACAGGCTACGGCTCCTCCCCGCGTCCTCGCCGGCCCTGTGGGCCTGCCGGTCCCTTCCTCTGGGGAGAGCAGCACAAGGTTGGTTTGACCACCTCCTCCCATCACTTCCCACTTACACAGACTGCACATGGGCCTCCTCACGCGCCCGAGTGCCTCTGGCCTGCGCGCCCCTCGTCGGCCACTGTGCTCTCCAGCCAGAGCCCTAAAGTGCCGCCCGGGGGCACCCGGTGCAGCAGGGCCCCCGCTGCCACCCACAGACCCTGAAATGCCGCCCGGGGGCACCCGGTGCAGCAGGGCCCCCGCTGCCACCCACAGACCCTGAAATGCCGCCCGGGGGCACCCGGTGCAGCAGGGCCCCCGCTGCCACCCACAGACCCTGAAATGCCGCCCGGGGGCACCCGGTGCAGCAGGGCCCCGCTGCCACCCTCAGACCCTGCAGTGCATTCTCCAGGCAGGTGGGCACACCGCGGCCTGGCGAAAGTGCCACTGGTGACGGCCCTGTAACTACCCAGCACCCACCACCGAGTCTGAGTCCAATGCCTCGCTTTACATCCAGATTCTTCCAGAGACGCCTTCAGGGAAACTTTTCCCCTGAAAATTCAGGCTGTAAATTACCTTTGGCTGGAAATGAACCTTCCTTCTCTGGAGACAGGTGATGGGAGTGCACCCTGAGAGAGCACTCCAAGGCTTATCACCTGTAATTCAGTGTCTGTCCGCAGAAAGCCACGCCAGGACACGGGAAATGACAGCAGCCGCCAGAAAGGGGGCCGACAAAACTTCCCCCCAGAAAGGACCTGCAGGGCCATTAGAATGGGCTCACCCTCGGGGGGAAGGAGCCGCTTCCTTTCCGCTCCCGGGCGGGACACAGCCTGCCGCACAGGAGAACCGTCCCAACCGGAGGCTCTCAGCCAGCTCTGCTCAGCCAGCCCTCTGGTCAGCGCGGCCCCCGCGGCCCCTGAACGCTGGCCAGCCAGAGTGAGTGCACACTCCCCACTGCCGCTCCGTGGACGAGGGGCACACAGTGCCAGGACTCAACCACGCCTGCTCCCAACCCGTTAAGGACAGTCGCACTGATTAATTAAATTATATAATTAATTATCTAAATCTGCAACACTGAGAAGGAAATGTGAGGGTGAAGAGAGTTTTCCTAAGAAAACTAAGTTGGCTTTGAAAAGACTCAATACAAAGAAAAAACTGTTAGAATGAGGTGGGAGATGAAATTATTATAAACAACTAAAAAATTATAAACATCTGACCTCCACCTGCTTCACAAGCTTCTTTCAATTTTCATTCAATTTAAAAAGCAAAACAAAACTGAGGCCCTGGCATGTAGCTCAGTTGGTCAGTTGGTCAGTTGGTTAGAGCATCACCCCGATAGGCCAGTCAAGGTAGCGGTTTGATTTCCGGCCTGGGCACACATATGAACGAACCCTGAGCACATAAATAAGTGAAACAACGAAGTAATGTTTCCTTCTCCCTCTCTCTCTCTCTCCCTCCCTCTCTCTCTCTCTCTCCCTCTCTCTCTCCTTCCCTCCCTCTCTCTCTCCCTCTCCCTCTCCCTCTCTCTCCCTCCCTCCCTCTCTCCTTCTCTCTCTCTCCCTCTCTCTCCCCCTCTCTCCCCCTCTCTCTCTCACCAAGGTTTTTTAAAAATCCAAATTGAAAACCTTGGCTGTGGTTTATGCACAAAAGGCAACTGGGAACACCTATCGGTGACGCTCACAGAAAGACCTGGCCTCCGTCCAAAGGCTGGTGGGCTCATGGACGTTTACAGAAGCTGAGTGCAGCGTGGACTATGCATGCACTGTCTGACTGTGTTTCCTCCCTCACCTTTCACAGGCAGCTGTGAGGTAAGCCCACCAGCAGCAGAGCAGCTTCTGCTCCGTTTCAATCACAGGCCGCCACGAGAGGCCTAGCGACACTCCAAGTGCCTTCACAGTCTTATTAATACCATTTTTTAAATGGACAAGAATTCAACTCGCACACCTGGCAATAAGGAGTGTATGGAGAAATCACAGGCGCGCTCTCCACGCACTCGTCAGAGGGCAGAGATGTGAATGCTTTTAAAAGAATTTCCAAGCGCCCTTAATAAAGTAACTGGTTAATTTTCTTATTTTAAGAGCCAGCAGAAAACAGACAAAGGCCTATCCCAGTGCTGCTCTAATTATTATACCAGCAATGACGTTTTTCTCTTTTTTCCCTTTCTACAAGCCCCGCAAAATAATAGGAGGTAAAATGAGGCTCAAGCCCACAACCACACAGAGAGCAAGAGGAAGGTTACAGGAGATAAGCAAGTTCCACAAATGTATAGAAGAAAGAACGACAACAGATACGTGCGCAGCAGGCGGGAGCACCCAGGCCCAGGGAGGTCTGGGTGTGCACAGGACGAAGCAACGTGAAGGGGCCAGTGGCTCCCGCGGCACAGAAAGATTCAGGCTCAGAAATGCCAGCCTCCCCAGAGAGAAAGGTGGGGGTGGAGGCAGGGGCCTGCAGATACACCGACCATAAGTAGTGGGACTGCCAGCTCCCATCTCAGCCGTGCCCACCACCCTCTCCCATCTGAGCAGCGACTCCACGGGCCTGTCATTGCAGGTCCATTTGTTTACCTTCTCCTCACCCCTAACCCCGCCGGGGGCAAAAACAGAGTGCGGCTACCATCCAAGAGCGGAATGAAACAGACCACCCTGGAGCAGGCCGCACGCCTGGTACAGCGCCCACCCCCGCAATGCACCTGAAGTGAGTCCACCCACCCATCTGGGCAAACGGGCCTCACCGCGCATGCTATTGTTTCAATCAAAAATCAAACAAGAACCAACAGACATCTGAAGAAGGCGCCCAAAAAGAAAAAGAGGTGCCAAGACAGAGACACAAAGGACTGCAGAGGAAACCAAGATAATTGCAAGAGAAAGAAAGAAAATTAGATCTTTGGGGACATTAGAGATGGTACTAGAGTCTTTAAAAAGGACCAGAATGTAATAAAAAAAAAAAAAGAAAGAAATGATTAGAGAAGGAACCACTGTAAATTAAAAGATGATGCCAAAATAAAAACAAAATTCAACAGGAAGATAAAATCGAACTGTCTCAGAAAGAACCAAAAGGAAAGGGAGCTTTCAGAAAGACAGGAAAGGATGGGCGGGAGGCGTTATTTAGGAAAGGACCCAAAGAACATGATCAAAATGAAAGACTGGAGCATCCACATTAAAAGAATCAGACCGCCCGCACACGTACCAGCACACGAGCGCCTGATGTATCACCACGAAAGTTCAGAAGGTGCCCATGTCGCTCCAAACTCACGCGAGACGCCGGAGAAACGAGGCTCCAAGCGGCAGCGCGGCCGCACAGGTGCTAGGCTACGGCGGGGGGCGGGGGGTTGGGGGGGGGGGGGCGTTCCAGGAACATGGCCTCCCTGGGAAGGGTGCCCAGGCATGTGCAGGGGGAGCTCATACACTTACACACCACTTCTTAGACATTCCTGTGCCCTGTCCTCATGCCCCTCCACTCTCCTTCCCACCTCACTGCCCTGCGCTTCCTGAGGGGAGGGCATCCGAAGTCCCAGGGACGCCTGGCACCCGCACAGGCGTAGCCCTAGGTCGCGTGCCCAGCCCAGACGTGTGCCCAGCCCACACGGACGGGAAACGGGAAGACGAGGAATGCGCTCCCGGGGATGGAGGGCTTCTGTGGCAGGAAAGGGCCAGAGGTAGACAGGACTGGCACTCAGGGAAAGGGGAGCACGACCAGAAAGGAAAGGTGCCCCTCGATGTCACAGGCTTCGGGGACACATACTCAGCGTTGCCAGGGAGACACTATCCCATCACCCAAAGCGTTCGTTCTTCTGCAGTCTCTAATAATTCTGAAGAATCACCAATGATGTTATCAAATAACTGTAAAGCTAGGGTGTGTTATGCAGCAGTTTTTCCTGTGATGCCTGCTGGCAGGGTAAATTACACGGAGGCGAGTCACTTCCCCTCCCGTGTTTAGTTTTACCCCGAAACAGGAGGGGAAGGGGCCTCTGGGGTAATCACAGGGCCTCCGCCTCAGGGGGGATTGTGAGTTGGAATTAGAATGCGTTTGCAAACTCCTATGGAGCTCCCCAGAGAGAAGGGCTATAAATAACTGAAGGTATTATTATCCCCAAAGATAATCAATCATTTTCTCATCAAAAGGAGGCTAACAAAGAAAGGCTTTATGAGGGGGACCCTTAATTTGTTTAAGCCTCCAGCTTTAACAAGATTTCCATAGCGTTTAGAACTTCACAGGAACCCAAAACCAACTCCAGCTTCCTCCAACAAATGAAGTATTTACAGAACCTGAAAAATCCCTTTGTTGCTAGAAAAATACCAGAGTAGCACTTTCATTGTGCCTGTTAATTAAATTCACTTATTCTACAGACAGGTGGGGGCGGGGGGGGGGGGAGACCCTGAGGGCCCCTCGGATCCCTGGGCCTAAGGTCCCCTGCTCCTTCCCATCCCCAGTCCTCCTCTCCTCCCGTGGGGATGGCTCCCCCCTCACGGTCAGCTCCAGAGCCGAACCCTCACCACACGCCTTCCTGGCATCACGAGGAAGGCACAGACCCAGCTCGCAGCAGGTACCCGCTGAGCAACGACTCGGCTAGGGGTGCGCTGCGTGAAACGTGAGGAACCGAGGGCGGGGTCTGCGTCAGCTCGTCGTCAGCAGTCCCAGCGTCCTTTCACATCCTTTCCAGCACTGCTGGCTGGACCCCCTTTTTCTAATGATTTGATGAATGATGATAATTAGCCTCTTCTGGACGCCACCCAAAGGCCTAAGCCAAACGGTGCTGCCCATCACTTTCTAAGATGCACAGTGTGAGAAGGGCCCTCACTCTCTAGAGACCAAAATTAAAGCCAACCATACTTCCTGGGTCCTCCAGCAACGAACTCATCACAGAAGACTCCAGTTTTCTTAAGACGTCAAATAGGAGAGGCAGCCCCAGGGCCATGGGAAAGGGGCTCTGCCTGGGGCATCCGTCTGTCCACATCCCAGGACAGACCCCGGCTGATCCCAGGAAGGAGACAGATGCAACAACTCCCTGGGCCGCCCACTGGCGCGACCGAGGACAGCACCTTCCACATCTGAGGACAGGGGCAGGCTGAGGGGACACTGACCCTCTGTGCCACTCCACTTCCTTTTTCCAAAGGTAAATGTTATCTGTTTTCTGAGCAGGTTACACGGATATGCACAAGAGCACAATTCAAAGGCTACAGAAGCAAGTTCAGGCCCTCCACCCAGCCCCAGCCCCGGCCTCGTCACTCACTTCTGGCTGTTTAACTCTGTAAGATGCCAAGAGGAGGGTCAGTTTCAGAGACGGTGCCGCCCCTTTCCCGTCAGAACTCCTGGCCCCGAAGCCACACCTGCGCCTCCCTCAGGGAGGAAAGAACTCCCAGCTGGTGCAGGCAGAGCTGGGGAACCCGCTGGTCCAAGGGGGCCCGCAGGCTGTCAGGGCCCTGTCATCAGAGTGCCATTATCTTCCGTTCAAATGACTTTAATTATTGGAATGCACAGTTTTTTAATATGCAAATTAAGTTTTAAAAGTGGAAAAAAATATCCACAAACCCTTGACCTCTGGGGGGCAGCCACGCATTTACAGGTCAGAAGTGCGGGCTGGGCAGGAGAGAAGCGGGCCTGGGACGAGCCTCCAGGCCTCCCTGAGCCGCAGCATGAGCCGGCAACAGCAGGCACGCCCACCCAGAAACCACCCTGGAAAAAGTGTGGGGGTGATGGGGCCTGGGCCCCGCAGACTCACCAAGGATCCCGAGAGTCCTCCCAACTTGGACAACGGTAGGTCACAGGGCGCCCAGGATCGGATGTGTGACGAGATAATGGACCCTCCCTGGAATTTCTAACAGATCAGCGTGCCAGACACAGATACCGGCTCCTCCCTGGAATCCACCACGACCCCCACACAGACACTGAAATCAGCGGGGACTTCCTCAGCTCGTGCCCCACCCCTCATTAAACACCTGTATAAAAAGAAACCCCCTTCCCTGTTGGTGAATCCACTGGCCCCACCTTTGGGCTCCTGGGTTTCGCCCGGGACGCAGAATAAAACCTTTCCTTTTCCTATTCTCTGACCGGCTTGGTTCTCTTTATTCCTATGCTGCCTCCTGAGCCACCTAACAGACAAGAACCATGGAGACTTGAGTCCTAATCCCTGCCCGCCCTCCCTTCCCTCCCACTCAGACCCTTTGCCTCTGCTTGCACGCACGTTGTCTGAAGATTCTTAGCAAGATGAAGGTCAAAACTGGGTTTTTATCAGTGAATGCCAGGCAGGATGTCAGCGCCAGAAAAGCCTCGTCCGTCACTGCCACAGCTGCCCGGCTCCCGGGACATCCACCTGAGGCCTGGCACCCAGGACCCCTGAGCGCCCTCATCCGGACGGGGGCCTTTGCGGGGGGACTAAGTGAAAATGAGGCCCTGTGGGTGGACTCTCACCCAATGTGACTGCCATCCTTGTAACAGAGGAAACTGGGACGCAGAAACAGAGAGAGGACACGGGAGACAGCCGTCACCAGCCGCGAGGCCTCGGGAGAAACTGCTGCCTGGACCCCGACCCGGCCTTCAGCCGCCAGCGCTGGAGAAGACGTGCACGCTGTTCACGCCCCAGCCCGCTCGGGTATCGCAGCCTAGCACACTGATATGTAACATGTTGAGCGTGTGTGTGTAGACACGTGAGCATGGACAATGAAGCCACGGCCCCTGTGGCAGGGGCAGGATTACCCCGAACAAAGCAGAAGCCCTCCTTCCACACTGACAGACGTAAACAACGAATGAAGTGAGTCGGGAGGCACGGAATGGTTCCCAAACACGGTCCGTTTCCGGGAGAGCCTGGCAGGCGAACCTCATCGCCAAGGGACACCGTCCTAAGGGTGCAATGAGATAGATCCGCACAGCATCACAGCCTGGCTGCCAACGATGCCACACCTGACCAACCAAGGAGTGGAACGGTCCACCAAACCCAGCTCTTCCCTTCGCAAGGTCAAGGCTGTGGAGTCAAGAGCAGGCTGAGGGACTAGGTAACTGACTAGAAAATAGGCAAACATTAAAAACAATGGTTGTGAAAAGGCTATACATACAAGAAAAATATCCTATAATAACAGCATATTCATATGACTGCAAATGAAAATTGAAGTAAATATTCCAATTTTAAAAATTTTTTAAATCCTCACCAAGGATATTTTTTCCATTGATTTTTTAGAGAGAGTGGAAGGAAGGGAGGGAGGGAGAGAAGAAAGAAAGAGAAACATCAATATGAAAGAGACACACTGATTGGCTGCCTCCTATACACGTCCCGACCGGGGCAGGAGATCGAACCTGCAACCCAGGCCCATGCCCTTGACCGGTCATCAAACCCATGACCCTTCGGTGCATGGGCCAATGTTCTAACCACTTACCTACATCGGCCTGGGCAATACTCCAATTTTTTAAGCATGAGTTATCTCCAGTGGCATAATGACCAATAATGTTTTCTTTTTTATACTGTTTTCCTTCTAAACACTGACATACATGAATCAATCTTATCGTTAGGTGAACAACGGGGTAGAGGTGAGCATCACAGAGCGTCTAAGCTGCCACAGTGACGTCATCAGCAAGCGTGAAACAAGGCCATGTGGGCGGTGGGGATGCTACAAAGAGAGGGGCCTACAGCTCAAGGCCCACTGAGGGCAAGGAGCCTTTTGGGGGAAGGGCGGGGGAAGTGCCTGCCGGGGAGAGGGATTAAGAGATCAGACTTGTGAGGTGGCGGCTGGGAAGAAACTTCTCTTGGGCCAGGTGGGCCGTGGCCACGCACTGGGCGTGGGTGCATGTGGCTGGGACAGAGGGAGGGCAGGGGCCAGATCCGAGGAAAAGCCTACTAAGCCAACAGCCATTCAGCCCCAGGGAGCCCAGAGCCGGTCCCTGGGCCCACAGAACCAGCCCATTCACCGGCAGCCACACCCCCGAGGGCTGAGGCGTCTCACTGACCATGAGGAGGCAATGACCGTGCTGAGCGCAAAAACGCACGCCCAGCGCCTCTGCTTAGACAAGGTCCAAGAGCGAACCCAGAAAGGCACCCCAGCACGCCAGATCGAATAGACGGCGTCAGAGACATGAGTGGCTGAGCGCACTGCGAGGTGTAAAAGGTGGGATCCCTGGGTTGTACACCTGAAACTAACGACAGGCACCAACTACACGTAAACCGTAAGAGAAGAAGAGTTTAGGACACAGACACGGAGGCGGCCATGAGAAGACCCTGGAGAGGAGGCGTCACAGGCCCCGAGAGGCCGCGGGGAAACAGCCCGACACCGACACGGGGACCCCGGGCGGCACAGGGCTGTGGGACGGTCCGGTCTGCGGTGGAAGCCGTCCGGTCTGCGGTCCTTCCTGTGGCGACCCTTGGCGACCAGCACACAGGTGCGCGTTACCATGTGGTGAAACCACCACAGGAAGAAGGCGCTGTGCGCACCAGTGGGAGGACAGCTGTTTCTTTAGGAGCTCAGGGAGCCCAGAGACACGGAGAGCAAATCTCAGATTCTTAAACGCAGGGGTAGGTGCCCAGCTACCCAGGTCACCCTTCCGCACTGAACTCACATGCTGCTGATCCTCCCGTGGGTGACAGCCGTCGTTTAGCGGCAAAATCGCTCACGGCCCTGTCCAATGCGGTAGCCACCAGCCACATGGGGCTCTCAAACCTAAACTAATTAAAATCAAGTCATAAACCAGAACTCCAGTCCCCTGGCCACATCGTCCGTGCTCAGCAGCCACGTGAGCTGGTGCCGCTGCCCGGATGCCACGGGGAGGGCGTGTCCTGCGGCAGGCTCTGTGGGTGGCGCCGCTCCACGCGTCCCGCAGCGAGGGGCCCAGGCCCGGGGGGGGGGTGGGGGGGGGGCTTGCTTCGGTCCACACACCTGAGGCCTCGACCTGGAGCTCAGGCAGCCACAGCCCCCCCTGAGGCCCTGCTGCTGGAAGTTGCCATTCCTAACAGTCTTGCCAGAGCTGAAAGGCCACAGGAATCCCTTCCCCTAAGGACACACCCGCAGCCTCACAGCAGCCGGCCCCCCAGGCCCTTCCAGCCTGACTTTCCCTGGAACTCCCCCCACCTGGTTCTGGCCTGGGCACCCCGAGTCCTGGGCAGAGCGAAGCCACACGAGGGAAAACCAGAGAGAAGGCACGCACAGCAGCGGGAGGGGCGCGCAGGGCTCGGTCCAGCCCTCCCTCCCACCACCTGTCCAATCCCACCCAGCAAAGCCTGCTCTCCACCACCTGTCCAATCCCACCCAGCAAAGCCTGCTCTCCACCACCTGTCCAATCCCACCCAGCAAAGCCTGCTCACCACCACCTGTCCTATCCCACCCAGCAAAGCCTGCTCTCCACCACCTGTCCTATCCCACCCAGCAAAGCCTGCTCACCACCACCTGTCCAATCCCACCCAGCAAAGCCTGCTCTCCGCCACCTGTCCAATCCCACCCAGCAAAGCCTGCTCTCCACCACCTGTCCAATCCCACCCAGCAAAGCCTGCTCACCACCACCTGTCCAATCCCACCCAGCAAAGCCTGCTCTCCACCACCTGTCCAATCCCACCCAGCAAAGCCTGCTCACCACCACCTGTCCAATCCCACCCAGCAAAGCCTGCTCTCCACCACCTGTCCAATCCCACCCAGCAAAGCCTGCTCTCCACCACTTGTCCTATCCCACCCAGCAAAGCCTGCTCTCCACCACCTGTCCAATCCCACCCAGCAAAGCCTGCTCTCCACCACCTGTCCTATCCCACCCAGCAAAGCCTGCTCTCCACCACCTGTCCAATCCCACCCAGCAAAGCCTGCTCACCACCACCTGTCCAATCCCACCCAGCAAAGCCTGCTCTCCACCACCTGTCCAATCCCACCCAGCAAAGCCTGCTCTCCACCACCTGTCCTATCCCACCCAGCAAAGCCTGCTCACCCGCCCACGTGAGGCTCCTGCCCAATCAGTCCAGACAGACACAGGCGGTGCGCCCCTTAGAGGGGCATTTCGGATGCCGCCTGCGGCCATGCGCTGGCAGGAACTGTGACACAGCCACCCTCCAGGAAGGACGGGTGGGACCCGGCACGACCTACCCACGTGCCCCACAGAGAGGCCTCGCGGTGCGCAGACCCCGGCACTCTCTTCTCCACGCACCGCGCCTGTTTCCTGAGTTTTTAATATTGCCGGAATATTGGTGCTGAAGGGCCTTCCTCGTCTCTCCCTGACCTGCAGTGCCTGGCAGACTCGCGCCTGTCCCGGACTCGGGGCCCGAGCGGAGCCGGAGTCCCGGGCGGCCAGGCATGTCCGCGGCTTTGCCTCCTGGACACTCAGCACGCTTCCATTTCCGGCTTGGCAAAACGTGAACCTTTTTGTAAAAATAAATGTCAGGGTATAATTTGGATCGATATTAACACGCACTAAATTCTGTCCAAACAGCCTCCGGACCAAGTCTTTTTAGCCATAGTTTCTAAACTGAGTCATGGACCTCCCGTGTTGAGGAGGTGATGAACGGTGGGGGAGGGAACGCTTTACTGCCTGAACTCAGCATTGCCCGAGCTGCTGGCGAAGCTCTCAGCCCTCCAGGCCAACACGGAGCTCGGGAGCCAGCCCCGGCCGCTCGGGCGCCCAGGCGGGAAGCGGGAGGCGGGAGGCAGGAGGCAGGAGGCCACGCCTGCCTCTCCCCCCAGGGCCTCCGCCAGCGGGGTGGCACCCAGCGCTCCCATTTGCTACGCAGGCCCCAGGAGGCAGCCGGGTTCCAAATGGCAGCGTGGCCTGCAGCTGGCCAAGAACAAAGGAAGGGGCAAGCAAAGGGCAGAGGGCAAAGGGCAAAGGGTGGAGGAGCAGTTACAAAACCAACACCCGGCCCAGGTGGGGGAGGGGCCCTTTCCTGGGCCTCTTCACCTGGGGAACCAGCCTCAGGGGCAGGCTCTTCCTGCGAGAGGTCTCAGGCGCCTCTGAGTTCCAGGTCCCCCTCTCTCCAGGGCAGGCGGAGGGGCGGCTGGAGTGAGGCCCAGCGGCCTGCATCGCTGCCCCGGAGTAGCCCCAGGCGACCACTCCAGGGCCAGGGTGCAGGGAGAGTCGTCGCAGAGCAGCACCCGGCGCCCAAAGCCCCTCCCCCGTGGCGGTCTCCTCCGGCCGCGAGATTTAATTTACTTTCATGGGTTTAGGACTCAGTGATGGCGAACCTATGACACGCTTTTCGGGTGACACGCGAACTCATTTTTTTGGGTTGATTTTTCTTTGTTAGATGGCATTTAAATATATAAAATAAATATCAAAAATACACATCTTTGTTTTACTATGGTTGCAAAGATGAAAACATTTCTATATGTGACACGGCACCAGAGTTAAGTTAGGGTTTTTCAAAATGCTGACAGGCCGAGCTCAGAAGGTTCGCCATCCCTGGTTTTGGTCAACCACCACCTGCACCGTGTGGGCCTTCCTTCCCGCAGCCCTGGCCGCGCTGAAGGTCACCTCGAGCGTGGCTGCACGCTTCACAGGGCGAGGTGGCTGGTCCTGTCTCGGGGACCAGGGTGCGCGCCTTCGTCAAGGAGCCGCTCTCTGAGCCACACAGGAAGCGTTTCCAAGTGAAATGAGTGTAGGGCGGAGGGCAGGATGAGGACACAGTGGACAGCTGCTGCTGGAGCCAGGGGGCCCAGGGCCCCCGCCGCCCCTCAGCCTCCGGGGGGACCTCACATCGACCCTTCTCCCTCCCACCCTGATGTGCAGCAAGTCTGGCTGGGGGGGGGGGGGGGGGGGCTGACAATGTGGACGCAGGCCTCTGTCTACACTGAGCACTCCGTCCACATCAGACGTCCACACTGCGGATCTGGCTGTGGAGCCGGGACGGGAGCAGCCGGCGCCCGCTTCGCTGAGACAAAGGCCCCCTCAGGCTCCAGGCTGGGCGGCCCCCTCCTGGGCTTGGGGAGGCTCAGGAAGTGATCCTGGCCGGCTTCTCTGAAAACACCAACCAAATTCCTCGCCTGGATGAAGCTTCTTTTCTCTTCTCCTGAAGAAGAGCGGGCAAAGGGTGTAACTGCAGGCGGCTGGCAGCGCCCGCCCCGCCCCCACGGCGGGAGGGGGCAGATGAAAGGGAAGCTGGTGTTCCTGCTGGGGTCATCTCCTTCTCACCAAGGGTCAGGCCCCCGACTCCCCCTGTGAAAGCCGAGGAGAGGGCCTGTGAATATGTAAATCAGACCCAGAGAGGGCGCCCCCACTCCCGCAGCCCCGAGGCAAACCCGAGGCCCTGGCTCCCACAGGGCTGCAGGCGGGCCCCTCTCCCCCGGAATCCGGGAAGAGGGCGGGAAGTCCAGGCTGGGCGGGCAGGTCGGGCTTGCTCCGGTGCCGGCAACCATCTCTGTGCTGGGCTTGCGCGTTGGCCGGGGGAAGGAGCTCCCCGTTAGTCAAAGGTTTTAGGGGAAGTGCTTTAATTCGGCGTGTGTTACTTCAGAGCGGTCTGGAAAAGGGGTGAGTGACGCAGCAGCACAGGGGAAGCCCGGGTCCTCTCAGCCTCCCGCAGGGCCCGCGCTCCTGACTCCGCTCAGGGTTCCCATACGCAGCCGTGCTCTCCCAAAGCCTCATACAAGGTCGGCTGGCAGCCTCCACATGGCAGCGTCCAGCCGCGGGTGCCCCGGACCAGCTTTTGCTGCCCCAGATGTGTGGTGAGAGCCATCACATTGGAACCTGAGACGCCACTGGGCCCAGGGCCGCAGTTTGGTCGAACGTCCACTGCAGGCTCCTGTGCCCGGTGAGGGCTGCCTGGCAAGGGCCTGGGAGTGGGGCTGAGGGGCAGTGGCGGCCGCCTCCCCGGGCAGGGCTCCGTGCCCGAGAACATGGCAGACCCACCGGCACCTTCCAGCAGTTCCTCTCTGCAGACGGCGTCTGCCAGCACTTAGAGTTGTCGGGCACGGCTGTGAGCCTGAGGCGGCAGACTCTCCTGGAGATCTCACTGTGGCTCCCGGTTCAGGAGCCGTGGGGAGGTCTCCTCGGGGTGAAGCTGCCTGTCTATTTTCTGAGCTCATGTATTCACAAACCACACTGACCCGAGGAAGGGGCAGCACCACCTCAGAGGGCACCTGCAGGGGGGCCCGGCAGTGACCGCCTCCTCCCGACACGGCCGCCATCCGAGGCTCCGAGTCCTGTCCCACCGGCTCTCGCCCCTAAGGACCAGCGCCCCTAAGCTCGCTCTCTCTCGGCTTCACCTCCGTCCACACAATCACAAGTCGGCGGGCCGGGCTGGGGTGAAACAAGTCAACACGCTCCTGTGCGGCCCAGCATCCCGGACCCTCTGCTCAGACATGACAGCACCGAACACGTGCCCAGGCGTGTAACTCGAGACAAGGAGTGCCAGACCCAGCTCATCGGGCCTGGCACGGCCCCTGCACAGGAAAAGGCCTTGGAGCTGCCGAGCCAGCCGGCTCCCGCGTGAGGAGAGCTGTGGGTGCCCGCCGGTCCACGCCTCACCCACAGCTGCCCGCCTGCCCCTGGCTGGTGGGGTTCTTTCTAACATTTATGGTTCCGTCTTTGCTTTCTAAGTGGGTCTGAGCAACTCCTGGGGAAACACTCACAGGTAACTCCACCTGGAAGAAAAGCTTGTAGAGAGAGACGGCCTGGTTCCCACGCCTTCCGGCACAGGCTCCCCTCGGCACCCCTCCTGCCGAGCTGAGTCAGAGCCTGCCCACTGGGCGCCCACGCCGCGCCCGCCGGGCCACACACTGCGCGGGGGCACGCTGGGGAGGCCCTTCTCGGGCTAAGCCCTGAAAGTCCCGGAACGCCTGCTGCGCTGGGGGCTCTGCAGGCCTCAGCTCGGGGAGGGGAGGGGAGCAGGCCCACCTCCGTGCACTCCTGGCGTGCACAGTGCACGGACGGTCCAGATGTAGCAGAAACACCAGGTCCCCTCAAAATCTCAGCATGGGACACACTGGCCCCCTAAACCTGAGCCAGAGACCTGGTTTCGGCAAGGCTGCCAGGCATGTCTTGAGGTCTGAAATGACCAGTTAACTTTAAAATCACATTTCTGCACCTCTCCTCTTTACGGGCCCTGGGAGTGAGAAACAGTGCTTCATGGCTGACCCACGAAGGGACCCCCTTGCTCCCCGTCATCCTGATGTGGCCGAGAGCGCGGTGTGAGGGGGGCACGTCTCTGCAGCGAAGGCGCCAGGCCTCCCGCCGCGCCCGGGAGGGTGTCGTGGCCTCGGCCGGTCAGCAGTCAGAGCCCAGCGTGGATCTGTCCGGCTTCTCTCCTTTGTTCTTTTCCTAGAAAATGGAAACAACCTTTTCCTCAATTCCCTGGAAGAAAAACTGAAGAGAATATCGTGGCCAAAGAGACCACGTCTGGGGGTGCCCAGCAGACAGGACACGCTCAGTCTCCAGCTTCTGGGAACTTCCAGGGAAACGCAGCAGCCTGTCCTTCCAAGCAGGGGGCACAGTGGGCAGTGTCCCCCCTTCGGCCCCTCTGCCGCGACCCAGCCCATGTCCCCAGACACAGCCAGGCCCCACGAACCCGGATCTTTGAACCGACTTTATAACCACAGCTTCCGAAACACAGCTGGCTTCAAAGGGCTCCACACCCAAACGAATGTTAAAACCCAAGGTTCACACACATTGAGTCCATCAGTATGATTCCCCGGCTTTTCCGACAGAAAAAGGATCATTTTTCTGTTGAGAGCCACTTTCTCCCTGCACGTTCTGGGGTTCCATCACCATTCCATACCTACACGTCGGGTTTAAGCAGAAACGCTGGCGCTGGCGGTCCCAGGAGCTGCCCGGCCGCCGTGCTGGGGGCAGGGGCTCTGGAACAGGCTCCGCCCCGCCCAGTGCAGGGGGACGTCCACCGATCCCCCTGGGGTGCCCCCGCCGTCAGCCTGGCCTCCTTTCTCCACAGCAGACCATGAGTTTCAAAGTGAACGATTTTCTCGGGTAAAAAGAGAGAAGGAATCACTCAGCGCTCTCTCCCTGTGGAAGGGCGTGTCTCAGTCCGGGAGCAGGAGCTCCCGCGGCGTCTGGTGGCTGCGAGGCCGCTGGCGGAGGGGGTGAGCTGAAGCTCACACCTGTACCTCTCAGAGCAGCACCCCCGACACGGCGTTTTGTGAACGGTGAGGAGAGAGCTATTTTTTCCTAAATGAGCATCTCTCTCAGCTATAATAATCTATAATAATAAAAGCATAATATGCCAAAGGGAAGCCGGTGCCGGCAGCCGTGGGAAGGAGGCCTGCTCCTGCACCATTCTGTGCACCGAGCCTCTAGCAGTAGACGTTCACCAAGACCAGGCTTCACTCCCGTTTCTCCTCGGTTCTCCCGTCGTCTCACGTGGTGGCTGTGTTAGGTTTGCAGGGTTGCCGTATAAAGTGCCCGCGGGGCGCAGCGTAAGCAGGACTGACTGCCTCTCGGTCCTGGAGGCTGCGGTCCCGATCCCCGTGTCAGGGCTGGTTCCCCCGAGGCCGCTCCCCGGGACCTCACAGGGCCGCCCCTCGGGGCGTCGTGTCCTAACCTCCGCCCCTAGAGACGACACCTGTCACACTGGATCGGGCCACCCTACTGGCCTCACGTTACCTGAGTTACACCTTTGAGGATCCCACGTCCAAACACAGTCAGATTCTGAGTAAACAGGGTTAGGACTTGGACACGAGTTTGGTGGGGACACGATTCGGCCGTAGCGGCCTCTGCTCCTCCATCCACACCACAGGTTAAACAGCAGACGCTCGGCCGTTTCCCTGGGCACTGAGGCAGCCCCGCTGACGTGCAGGCCGGAGTCAGCACTGAGTCTGAGACGCGATGAGCGACGCCTGAAGGTGCAGAGCTGGCAGAGAACTGATGTTCGCACAAAACCGAGTCTTCCGGGTAAGGACATGCTTCTCCTTTCAGCTGGGCCTCCGCTCGGGACCTGTGACCAACGTTCACGGTTTTCCGCTCGCGGACGCGGCACTCCTCTCGCTAGGCTGCGCTCTAGGTGTTTTACGGTGTCTGCTTTGTGCTCCCTGACGCGTCGGGCGCTGTGGGCTCCTGTGCGGTGCGGCTCGTCTCTCTGTGCTCCACAGGCGCTGTGCTCTTCAAAAACAACGCTGTGGCCACCCGCGTCGAGCAAGCTGATGGTGCCATGTCCCAGCACTCCTGCTCGCTTTGGGTCCGTGTGCCACGTTTTGGGCCTTTCCTCAATGTTTTAAACTTCACCATCATTGTATTTGTCGTGGTGGCTTCTGATCAGAGACCTTGATGCCACTATTGTCGTTATTCTGAAGGCGCCACAAACCACGCCGCGCAGGCTGGCAGATGAGTGACTGCGTCCTGACTGCTCCACTCCTGCTGTTAGCGGAGCAACAGCCCTAAAGGGCCTCTAAGTGCTCAGGTGAAAGGGAGGCCGCACGTCTCTCACTTTAAATCAAAAGCGAGAAAGGATTAAGCTTAGTGAGGAAGGCATGTTTACAAATGAGACCGACCAAAAGCTGGCCTTCTGGCCTTTCCAGAGCGGAGAGAAGGCAAGGCCTGGCCCATGCACGGCCCTCGGTTCTACCAGGAAGGTTCTTGCCTCAGACATCCCAGTGTCTCAGTCCCTCGTTTCCTACCTTTCATTGTTCCATGTGTCTCGGGCTCATTGATCTCCCCTCAGATGGTGATATGTGCAGCTGCTCACTAATTAACACCCATTTCAGACTAATTATCACTGAACAGGCGATCACAAAACTTGAAAATTTCCACAGAGAACGCAGGCCCCAAGCATGCCCAGGGCCTGAGTTTTAAGCATGAGCTGCTCCTGGTGTCCCCTGCTGTTCTGGGGAATCCAGGAGAATTCTGTCCTTTCTGGTCCCTGGCCAGGCTCCAGTCAGTCTTCCCTGAAAACTGTGCCACCAGAGGAAACGACACCTCTCCTGCCCCTGGGAACATTCAGATCCCTGGGAGAGGCCAACATGTCAGCACCCAGGAGTCTGGGAGAAGTGGGCGGTGCCCGCAGGGCTCCGGCTTCAGTAGGAGGCACCTGCAGACGTGCCGGACCTGCCAGGACGGACAGGCGGGGACAGCGAGCGGCCGCCAGGGGAGCTGCGGGGGAGAGCGCTGCCGGCTCCTGATGGAACCGTCAGGGCCGGAAGCTGCAGCTCGCGGATGAGCAAAGGAAGCGGTTGCTTGAGACGGACCGACTCCTGGCGAGGGGGCCGTGGAGGCTGTTGCAACGACAGCCAAGGCGTTAGAATCTCACGTGAACTTAGCACACCCCCTCCTGGGGATGGAGCCTGCAACCCAAGCACCTGCCCTGACTGGGAATTGAACCAGCAACCTCCTAGTGCGTGGGACAACATTCAACCACTGAGCATACAGGGTGGCAGGATAGACATTTTTCATCATTTTTATTTTAACATACTGCCAGGTCTTATTTGCTAAATTCTACATAGGACATTTTGTTTGCATCCGTGTTTTCAAGTGTCCAGCAGTTCTCTATGTTCAGCGTATTTCCACTGCCGCATAACAAATCTCCACAAACTCAGAGGTTTAAAACGGCAATGCTCGCGGCGAGCTGACAGCTAGTTCTCTAGGCAAGAGCCCAGGCCCAGCGGGCGGTTCTTGGTCAGGGTCTCGCAGAGCTAGAATGAAACAGTCAGCACAGCTCTGGACTCACTGGGTTCTTGTCTGAATTTGGTTTCTTTGCACTTGGAGGACTGAGTCCCGTTCCCTTGCTGGCTGTCAGCTCCAAGTCGCTCTCAGCTTTCCGCAGCCCCATCCACATGGCCCTCCATCTTCAAAGCCAGCAACACCCGTCAAATCCTTCCCACAATTTGACTCTTGACTTCCTGTCTCTGACCTCTAGACTCGGGTGTGTCTCAGGTAACAAGGCCAGGCCAGCTGGGTAACCTCCCTTCCCGAAAGTCCACTGCGCACACGTCATAACCTAATGAGGAAGGGAAGCCCTCCAGCCACAGGCGGGGGGGAGGGGGGGGCCTCGGGGGTGCCTCGGCCCCCGCCCACCCCGGCGGAAGGTGCAGAGCCGCACAGCCGAGGCCGAGGCCATGCGTGCAGTGGCGTTCCACTTCTGGCTCTGACCACCCCGCCCGCAGGGACTTTACAACAGAAAACCAGATCACAGCATTCCTCTGCTCAAACGCTTCCAAAAGCCCCTCAGAGCGTCCAGAGTAATAACGACACCCCTGCTGTGGCCGCAGGAGCCCTCAAGCACTGGCCCTGCTCTCTCAACACTGCAGGCTGCCCCAGCCTCGGGGCCATGCACGGCCCTCGGTTCTACCAGCAAGGTTCTTGCCTCAGACACCCCAGTGTCTCCAGCCCTCGTTTCCTACCTTTCATTGTTCCATGTGTCTCGGGCTCATTGATCTCCCCTCAGATGGTGATATGTGCAGCTGCTCACTAATTAACACCAATTTCAGGCTAATTATCACTGAACAGGCGATCACAAAACTTGAAAATTTCCACAGAGAACGCAGGCCCCAAGCATGCCCAGGGCCTGAGTTTTAAGCATTAGCTGCTCCTGGGTGTCCCCTGCTGTTCTGGGGAATCCAGGAGAATTCTGTCCTTTCTGGTCCCTGACCAGGCTCCAGTCAGTTCTTCCCTGAAAACTCTGCCACCAGAGCATGGCCACCACCACATGCTGCGAGGACACGGGCCGCCGGAAGGCGCCAGTGCTGCTGGGAACGCGAAGTGTTGCGGCCGCTTTGGAAAACAGTTTGGTGGTTTCTTACAGAACTAAACATACTCTTACCCTACAATCGAGCAATCACGATCCTTTGTATTTGACCACATGAACTGAAAACGTATGCTCACATGAAAACCTGCCCCGGGACATTCACGCGCATGGCAGCTTTATTCAGAACTGCCGCGACCTGCGCCCACGGCGTCCCTCGGCGGGTGCAGGGACAGAGTGCGGTGCGCCAGGAACCTGGACGCTGCCCAGCGCTGAAAGAAAGGGCTCTCGAGCCATGAAAACACCTGGAGGGACCTTACGTGCAAGCTACGAAGTGAACGTGACAGCCTCCTTTTTGACAAATGCATAGTGTAGTGTCACAAGCAATAGAGCCCACAGGGTCCTCTGGAAATGAGGACTCATATTGGAAGTTTCCCAAATGTGTCTCCCTCCCTCCCTCCCTCCCTCCTCCCTCCAGCAGGGAGACCCAAGCCCGCTGCACCCGCAGTCTGCAAGGCAAAGCCGCAGCAGGAGACCCGCGGGCTGTCCTCCTTACTGACTGTCTCTGCTGGAATCTTCTAGATGCAGCCCTGGACCCTGCTTCCCCACAATCCTGCCCCCACCAAGCTCATCTTCAGAAACACACTGAACCCAGCAGCGTTCCTCTGCAGGTCTCCCTGCGGCGCCGGGAAGAGCCGCCCGAGGAGCCGCCCGAGCCGTGCAGCCGGCAGAGCCTGGAATCCAGGGGACTGTCCTTGCTCAGCCGGTCTGCTCTCCCCCGCCCTCCGCCTCCGCTTTCCGGGTTCGGAGCTTGCTTCATTGGAATGAGGATGAGCTGCAGAAGTAGCGACCCACTGGCCCCAGCCCCCAGAGCTTAAACCCCTTTGCTAGGTGGGAAAATGCTCACGTGTGCTGTGATCCCTTTTTAAATGACTTCTAAGGGTCCTTTATTTTTCTTGGTGGCTTAGAACTGATTAAACAAAACGACGTTCTGTCCAAACCTGTGTTTTTCTTATTGCTTCCTAATCGCCTCACCACCAGCACAAAGGCCTGCTCTTCCCCAGCACCGGGCTCTTTAATTACGCTTGGCAGGCGCTTTCTGCTCAGCGGCCCGCACGCCCCCTGGGCGCCTCCTCACCTTCCGCAGACCCTCTCTCTTGGGGTAACACAGCTCCTCTGAGGGGAGGAGAGGGTGCTTCCGCGCAGGAAAGCTCCTCCTCCTACTCGGTTAGGCTTAGCACTGAGCTGGGTACACACTGGACAGCACAAGGGTGCCAGGGGCCCGCCCAGCCCAGCCCAGCCCGGCCCAGCAGTGATCAGAATCAAGCCCCCAAAGTAAGTGGAGGCGGGAGCTTGCAACCCCATTAATTAGACTTGCAGTTGAGCTGATTATCAGTACTTAAAACTACTTACTGCTTAATTTTCAAAGCACATCTTTTGTTTGAGGTCAAAACGATGGCATGGGGAACCAGGGCAGACATTCCCACCCATTTGCAGGAGGGCACCAGCCCCCGGCACGACCTCCTGCTGAAGTCGTGGAGCTAATAAGTGGTGCAAAGGACCCGCGCCCGTCGCAGTGTCCACCCGGGTGCTCCTGGTTATGGAGGGAGCCACCAGGGGTCGGAGTGAAGATGCCAGAAAACGGGGGAGCGAGACACCCAGGCCACACAGACTTCCTGCAGGTCGGTCCAGACCTGCCGTGCTGGGCCCAGACCCTTGGCCCACCCCCAGGCCTCACCACCACGGTCACCACCTCCAGACAGGAAGTCCCGAATGTCCACAGAGGAGGGACCCGGGGTCCTCTTCAAGGCCCCCAGTGCCCACAGCAGGCCTCGGGCAGTGCCAGGGGCAGCACTGAGCTGGTGCCCGCCCACCCCCCCCGCCCCCCGCAGGGAAGGGGCGCTGTGCCCTTCTGCAAACACTGGCATGTTAAATGACCTGGGTATTCAATGGCCAGCCCCGAAACACACCGGGGAAGCCCGGGTCCTAGCCCCGCGGAGCACTGGGTGTGACTCACACAGCCTGGTTTTCAGGGAACAACAGACGCACTCGCCATGTGGGTGCCACACACAGCGCAGGGCACCCTTCACCACAGGCCTGGGCTGGGACCCACTGGCAAAGGGACCATCGCCCAGGTGCCCCACTCACCGACCCTGAGGGGGCCACGGGCCAGTCCATCCAGACGCCGATGAACACCCTGCCGGGCGCAGTGCCGCCTCCGGCGGACCTGGGACAGGAAGGGAACTGCGCAGAACCCCGTGAACGGCCCTGCTGGCAGCCCCGGCCCCGGCGCCGTGCCCAGAGCCTCCAGGTCAGGCGAGGCCTCAGACCGGGGCCGCCATGTGCCGAGGCCCCTCCCCCTGGCCTTGGCCCTGGTCACTCTGCTCGGCCCCAGAACCACCCCAGGGCGGCAGCCCTGTCATCCTCCGTGTCTCCAGGACACACCGTCGCCCAGAGCTCCCTGAGCTGCACCAAGAGGTCTCGCTCACTGGGCCAGGCACTCACACCCCCAAAATCTGGCCTATGGGCAAGGCCCAGATGGCAAATCCCGCCAGGGCCGTGTGGCAGTGCAGGCGACGGGGAAGGAAAGCTGCAGGATGCATGAGGCGGAGAAGTCGCCACATGTGCTGACCGCTCAACTAGGTGGGGACGTCCACAGGCTGCCACTGGCGGGCCTGGCGCTGCGGCGAGGCCGGGCCTCCCTCCTCCTCCCAGGTCAGGCGCACAGGCGCGTCGCCGGTCAATCGGTCAATCGAAGCCACCTGGGAACAGGTGTCCCAGGATCACAGAGGCCGGGACGTTGAACTGGGAAGGGCGTGGGAACAGGGAGGCGGGCTGAGGCAGACACCTGAGACCAGGTTCCCCAAGTGGTCCCCAAACTCTGCCTTTACCCATCAACACCTCGACTCTGACATACTCACACAACAGAAAACTACACACACATCATGCATATAAACACGTACATGGTATATACACACCAAGAAATTACACACACATAATCACGCCACTCACATACCAGGAAACCAAGAGTAAGAGAATTAAGCTTATAAAAGTACAGAATCTAGCTGCAACCTGTGCGTGCAACCTTGATAATTTAGTAAAGCATTCCTCTGTGTGCTTTAGTAAGCACCGGCTGGGCTCTCCGAGGAGACTGGCTCCACAGCTCAGGTGACAGCTGGGGAGGGGAGGGTCTGAGCCACTGGTCACACCGGGGGGGGGGGGCGGGGGGGCTGGGGGGATAAGGCAAAGGGCGCACAAGGTTCCCACACCCTGTGCATAGGTCTGCACTGGGGAGCCCCACTGCAGGGGTCTCCCAGCTCTGCACAGGCAGGGGTCACAGGCGGGGTCACCAGGACAGGAAGCACCATAAGCTTTGCAACAGGAGGCCCGTTGTGCCCTCAGGGCCCACGGGGAGGCTGGGGGTGAGTCAGGGGGTGAGGAGGGCTTGAGAGGGCTCATCTGTGTCATGAAACCATGGTCCCCAAACTGTCACGACAATTATAGCCACTTTGCACTTCGATTCTCTGAAAACAGAGGCACCTAAATCCCCTCTTGGTGGCAAAAAACTTTTAAGTCAAGAATGTTCATCTGTTTCTAATAGGGGAACCCATTATTAATTAAAGAGTAACTAAAAAATTATCAGAATTAAAAAGCACCACAGGCATATTGTCTTAAAGCTACAGGGTTTTCACACGGACAAGCCAGGAAGCTGCGCAGCGAGCCCTCCGCCCCCTGACCAGCCCGGGCGCGGGGCTGGCCATCGCCCGGACCTCTAACTCCCCTCTGTCACTCAAAGCAGAGACAAGGACTGCCCCATCACACTGTTTTACTTGACAGCCCACCTATCCCTGGAAATGCAAGCTCTACTCTAACAGGGACAGGGAAACGTACATGTTACATGGCGTATGCACGTAGGCACGTCATATAGTGGATCTAGCATAAGTCACACGACATCCAACAACGCCATCAGAAAGGCGGACCTGCGTGCTAGCAGTTCGCAGGTGGTGTTTCATGTGCCTGTGGGGAATCAGAAATGCACACAACCACGCGAGGAGCGAGTTTACAAAATGCTTTCCCAGGCCACCAGGCCGTAATGGCCTCACTGCTTCTCCCCACCCCTCCACAATTACAGCTAAGTTCCATCCAGGTTCTCCACAAGGAGAGCTCCCTGCAGTTTCAAATGCTGGCGGAGCCCATTAAAAGGAGATCCCTGTCTTGCACAGAGCATTAAAGCGGGCTCAGTGGGCTGGGCGTTGTCCAGTGCACCGAAAGGTTGCGGGCGGGCTGATTCCCAGTCAGGGCACATGCCCAGGTTGCGGGCTCAATCCCCAGTAGGGGGCGCACAGAGGCAACCAATAGATGTTGCTCTCTCCCTCTCTCCCCCTCTTCCTTTCTCTAAAAATCAATAAAAAAATTTTAATCATTTTTTAAAATATGAAGGTGCTGATGGCTCCAAACCTGGGGCACAGGAGGAGCTCTATTTATTCTTTCACAGCTCCTAGGCGGTCACAGCCACCTCTGCCTGTGCCCAGTGCCACTGGTCAGGACTAGCGCATCAGGCCAAGCGTGCCCAGGGCATTTCAAAGAGACTATGTGCCCAGTTTCTCCCTCAGTTCACTCAAATGCTCCCATCTCTTTGATCCACACAATGGAGTTGTCATGCCCATTTCGCAGATGCAGAAACTGAGGCTCTGGGAAATGATATAACTTACAAGGGCTCCGCCCAGCGCAAGGTCCCAGCACAATTTCAACGTGGCTGACTGGCTTGCTAACACACTCTGAAAATAATTAAGAGATTGGGACACCCACAAAAACAGAAAGGAAGAGGTGAGAAGCAATTATTTTAAGTTTTAATACTCTTTTTCTTTATCTAATTCTTTCCTACATGGGAGGAATATTTCACTTTTAATCTAAAGCAGAATAATCCATTTTTTATCCTTACGCAGCGTCAGTACATGAGTAAACCTTCCCTTCCCTCTCCTCTCCTTTCCTCTCGCTCTCAAAGCAATGCATATCCTTGGATGAGGATTAAAAAAAAAACCACAAGCCCTTACTCCATGTAGGAGATGAGTAGAGGAGGAGGGGAGGTGACAAAACCACACCTTTCATTAAAGAAAGTGGAAATGAAAGCAAATGTGAAAAAATTGGGAAGAAAGTGCCAGGATGAGGAGAGAGCGGACCAGTACGTGCCTTTCCTTTTTGTTGTTGTTGTTGTTGTTGTTGTAACCAAGAGTCGAGCCTTTCCTGGGAAAGTCTAGATCCCGGTGGAAGGTTGCGCATTAAATAAAATGCAGAAAATTACAGACTAGATCTGTGTGCAACTCTGAATTGCTGGTTTTAAGAAACTATTATTAACAAAGAGGCAAAAACACTGCTCATTTTAAGAGAATTCTTTTTTAAAAAACACACGGTAATAACTGCTGAGCAGACAGAATAAAGTAAAATTCAGGGCGGGCTTTGAAACCACACCAAAACCACCAGGGGCAGCGGCCGTCCCCAAGCCCCTGCCGTCCGGGACTTGCCCTCTGCTCCTGTGGGGTTGGGCGGAGGGGGAATGGGGGGACAGGCTCCTTGACGCCCTCTTGGGTTCAGGGGAGCCCCCGTGTCCCCCGTCTGCAGGCGGCTCTTCCCAGGGAGGGCAGATTGGTGCAGACCCGGAGGGTCACAATCACAAACTTGCAGTTTACACGGAAAATTATCCCCTCCCAGCGGAACAAGGTCTACCCAGAGCAGCTCTGAGAGCCTGGGAGCCTGGGGGATGGCTCTCCCGGGGAGAGGGCTCAGCGGTCTGTGCTCCCACCAAACGCTGAGCAGCCTCCCACGCCACATGGAGGCAGGGTGCCAAACGGCTCCATCGCACGTGCCCAGTCCCAGCTCCAGACAAAGGGCCACCTAGCCTCAGCCCTGGACAGCCTCCTGCGTCCCTCCCATAGGCACGGCCCTTCCTAAGAGGAGTTCCAGAAAATCCCTTTGGTTGTTTGTGTTTTTCCTTTAAATCACGGTCTTTGCATTACTAAATGGATTTAACCAATTGTTTTATCTTATTTTTTACTAATTTTTTAAAATATATTTTTATTGATTTCAGAGAGAAGGGAGAGGGAGCGGTAGAAACATCAATGATGAGAGAGAATCACTGATCAGCTGCCTCCAGCATGCCCCCTCCTCAGGATCGAGCCAGCAACCCAGGCATGTGCCCTGACTGGGAATCGAACCGTGACCTCCTGGTTCCTAGGGCGACACTCAACCACTGAGCGGCACAGGCCGGGCATTAACTTTTAATTATATTTCAGAACAGCACCCGTTTGCAATGATCCCTGCCAGCCTGAAGCGGGCAGAGCGCTGCTGGCGGCCCGGCCAGGCCCAGGCGTGCGCAGCTCCCGTCCAGGCGCGCACCCCAGTCCGCAGGCTGGCCTTCTCAGACGTGTTCAGTTGCCATGAGCACAGGACAGCGCAGTGGCATTCAGTCCATGCACACTGCTGTGCCACCATCAGGACACATCCCTCCAAGAACTCCTTTCATCTTGCAAAACTGAAACTGCCCCACCCACAGCAGCACCCCCCTCCCCAGCTCATCTATTGTTTTAAATCAAGGAGATAAACGACAGGCCGAGTCACAGCAGCACCTGAAATCCACGAGAGAGAGAATCCTTCAGTCCTGACGGGAAGCCATTTATTTACCAACTCCCTCGGAGAACCGATCAGGCCTCACACCTCCGGCCAGCCTGCGGACGCCGGCCTCCTCAGGTCCGGGGCGGGGCAGTGACAGTGTCAGGCTGACACGCCTGGGAAGGTCCTTTCCAAACACAAGTGGATGCAAATCTGTTCAAAATGCATTTAAAAAGGCCGCGAAGGAGGGAATGCCCCGCACTCCTGGGTGTGGGGATTTGGGTGGCTGTCTGACCCAAGCTCTTTTAGGACATCACCATGTTAAGCCCAAAGGGAAGTACGATGTGAGAGTCTGCAGAATGAAAACCAAAAAATAAAGGGCTAGAAACGGTGGTTTCAAAATAGAAGGAATCAAAGCTGAATCCATTAGCCATCTGAGAACCACACTCAGAGCCGCTGTGCTAGGGCCTCTTGGCCAGCACACCACACCCTTCCACGCTCTTTAATGCCTAATTTGGCGGGGGGCGGAGGGGGGGGGCTTCCATTCCTTAAATAGAAGCCGTCTTCTCAGGGTGCCTGGGGAACTCTTCTACATAGAACCCAGGATGGAAGAAAGGAATCGTGAGCCTCCTGCCAGCACAGGCTCTTCCAAGCCATCCGGCCCCACCCCAGGGCCAGGGCACCCCGTGCTTGCTGCCCCAGTGTAAGGGGAGGGAGGTCTGGTCCTCAGCAAACATCTGGGCTTCGTGATGGAAAATGACCTCCTTGGAGTCTGCAAATGCTCTGAGGCAAAGCCCACCGTGAAGACTCAGACCTGGGCTGACCATCCGATGCAGCCAGTCCTCTGGGTCCTGAAAAGAACTGAAAGCCAAAGAAACGTGCATGACAACAGTATTCACAGTAGCCAAGAGATGGGAGCCACCCAGTGTCCATGGACTGATGGCTGGATACCCAGAACGCGGTCTCTACGGACAATGGGATACTATTCAGCCTCCGGAAGGAAGGGAATCCTGACATGCTACAACATGGATGAACCTTGAAGACACCATGATAAGTGAAATAAGCCAATTACTAAAGGACGAAATCTGCACGCTTCCATTTACATGAGGTCCCTAGTGCCGTCGGACCCATGAGACAGAGCAGCGGGCAGGCCAGGGCTGGCGGGAAGCCAGTGTCCCCCGGGCAGAGTCTCCGTTTGGAGAGAGGAACAAGTCCTGAGGACGGTGACGGTGAGGCTGCAGCGCCTGAGTGTAACTGACGCCACTGTGAGAAATGGCTCCCCTGTCTGCAGTTCAAATGACGACTGGGAAACAGAAGCACGGCGGAAATGAGACCTTTAGTAACACTCAAGAGCGGGCGTCCACTGTACAGGATCACGCGGGGGGGCAGGGAGCACAGCCCATTTACTTAGACCCTCCTCCAGGTCCTCATTGGCTGAGTCCCATGAGGTCACCCGTTTCTCCATAAGTCCCCTAGGTCTTGCTGCCTCCTATTGGGCCACTAAAATATTGGGCTGAGGCCATTTCTAGTTACCTCCATCTCCCTTTGTCTAGGGCAGTGGTTCTCAACCTTCTTGGCCTTTAAATACAGTTGCTCATGCTGTGACCCAACCGTAACATTATTTTCGTTGCTACTTCATAACTGTAATGTTGCTACTGTGATGAATCGTCATGTAAATATCTGATATGCAGGATGGTCTTAGGCAACCCGTGAAAGGGTCGTTCGACCGCCCAAGGGGTCGCGACCCACAGGTTGAGAACCGCTGGTCTAGGGGAATCTTCCTGGAACATGTGCGATCAGCCATGTGTGCAGCTCTCACCCCCCCCCCCCCCCCCCACATCCTGTCTGCTCTGGGGAAGTTCAGGAACCGCCTGGCCACATGCTGTTTCTTTTCTGTGAAGACGAATCAGAGGCATGTTTCCTACAACCACTGAAACATTTAACTGTTTCACTGCTTGAACTGAATGGTTAAAACGGTCGATTTTATGTTACATATACTTTACCACAATTGAAAAAAAAACTGTTTAATTATTGTTAAACTCAAGACAAGTTATTAAGGGTTTTCTGGGCATTTGGACACAACGGGGAACCCGGTACAGGAGCCAGCACGGGGGAGTTCGCATCCTTCCTCCAGGTTAGTGACCCAGGAAGTACAGACTCACACCGAGCCAAATGCCCAAAGGCGCAGCTCTCAGTGCGGTGAAGATGCTCCTAAAGCCACAGCAGGGCTCAGGGCAGGGCCTCACCAAGCAAGGTGGCCTGTTTCCTTCTGCTCAGATAAGTCTGTTTCCCACCTGGGCTTCGTCATAGTCCCAGAAATTGGCCTCTGTGACCAGTTCCTGCTGAAGAGGGCCCATCCATCTGTGGACACTGATGACTACACATGTGGAGGTCACGGGGCTGGAAAAAGCAGATGCAAGCTCAGAGCAAGATCCGTCCTGAAACAAGCCAGCCACCGTCCTCACGCTCCTGGGCACTGCTTGTCCTCTGCGATGTCACAGGAGGGAGAAGAGGCAGCTGCCGGAGCAGCAGCAGGAGAGAGGGTGTGACAAAGGGTCAGTCCTGCTTCTAGCAGCCGCTTCTGAATCTGCGGCCGCTCCATGGCCGGCTCTTGGGAAAGGCCCTCCAATGCCTGTGAAGGGACAGCGCCCGGCCCACATCGTGCAGCTGCGGGGCACCTCCGCACCTCGCAGGCAGCACCAGCACGTGATGAGATCAGCGGAGGGTCCTGAGCAGATGTGCGTGGGACCCCTGCAGAAATGTCGGGCGGGGCCTGGCTGGGTGAGTGGGGTGGGGGGGGGATCCAAAGTCAGTCTGGGGCTGAAACGGACGTTGTATTATCAACTGGGGAAGGGGCTGAGGAGAGGGAGGGGCCGGGAACAGCTCCCTGCTCTGCCTTGGCCGCGGGGCCACACAGGGACACGCTGTGCCTAGAAGGACAGGCTGGCAGACCCCCGAGGAGGCTGCAGGCAAGCCTGCTGTGGGTGATGCAGCCCGAGGCCCGAGGCAGGCCCGGCACCAGGTCTGCAGCAGTGACTGATCCACGGAGAGCACCCACCCACATCTCCCAGCATGGGCGTGCAGACAGCATTTTGAACAGAGCATGTAGCTGGGGAATATGTGTTTTCATGACTTTACAGCCAGGATCACACAGGATTTATGGAAGCTACCTTAGCAAACACCAGTCAAACACACGCCCAGGAGGGTCCCACCGGCTTCACAGCTATTCATCCCAAGAGGACGGACAGCCCACCGGGGGCTGGAGCTGGCGCTTGCCCTGCTGGGAAGGTGTTGAGCATCCAGAGCTCACCATCACCGCTGGGAAGCCACCGCATCAGTCCCAAAGGAAGACGAAGGACATAAATTCAACACCCTCCTCCGTCCCCTCAAACTGACTGACTGTTACCTGATACAAGTAACAAGTAAAAGCAATGTCATATTTAGGAATTATCCAAAAAGGAACGACTGAGATTTTAAAACACCCAATAGGGTCAAAAGAAACTGCACTAAGATTTTAAATGGAAGGTGCCAATTAACAGAAGTGACTCAAATTCCTAGAAGAAATGCAATTCCCTTACCATCTAGCCTATCTAATAAAAGACAAAAAGGGTAATTGACCGTACCTTTGCTACGCTTCCTATTGGTTAATCAGGGTGATATGCAAATTAACCGCCAACAAAGATGGTGGTTAATTTGCATACTAGGCTCCAAGCGGTGGAGCAAAGCCAAACGTACCGAAGCCTGCAGAGCAGCGAGGCCTCACGGCCCCGGGATCAGCGGAGCCACGAGACCTCCCAGCCCCGGGATCAGCAGAGCCGCGAGGCCTCACACCCCCGGGATCAGCGGAGCAGTGAAGCCTGACGGCTGGGGGGTGGGGAGGGAGGCTCTGGCCAGAGCCCAGCCAGAGCGAAGGCCTGGGTCCCGGGTGCCAGAGGAAAACTGGTGCCAGCAGCCAAGGGAAGGGAAGGCCTATTGCACGAATCTCTTCGTGCAACAGGCCTCTAGTATATATATAAAAGCCTAAGTGACCGAACGACCAGTCGACCGGTTGCTATGATGCACAATGACCACCAGGGGGCAGACGTTCAACACAGGAGCTGCCCCCTGGTAGTTAGTGTGCTCCCACAGCCAGCCAACCTCCATGGCCAGCCAGCCCCCCTGATCAGCCCTAATCAGGTGTGGGCCAGTCGGCCAACCTCCTGCAGTCCCTCCCCCCGCCCAGCCGCCCCCCCTCCTCCATCGGCCCTGATCACCAGCCAGGCCGAGGGACCCCACCCATGCACAAATTCGTGCACCGGACCTCTAGTTTCATTATGAAAACCTGTGAAGCTGACACCTTGGACAGTTGGAGCCTGCTAACCAGGGGGGAATGCCTCCCCCCCATTACCCCAAATTAGTACATCATGGCCAATCCGGCATCAAGCCAACAAGAGGAATTTAAAAAGAAACCACAGTGACCCCAAACCTCTTTAATTTACAGAGCACCAGAGTCTATGAGGCCTAATGCAACATACCACTTTGCCAAAAACAACCTATAGAATTTCTTTTGGATGAGAAAATTAAAATGGCTTGCTAATTGCTTTTCCTCGCCAGCATTCTGTCCCGGCGTCCCTGGGCCCAGGCTGCGTCGCCTGCAGACAGCAGGAGCTACCCCTGCGCATTCGAGACCTAGGGCAGGGTACCCGCTCTGCGGCCAACGGCCACTTCAAACCAAGTGGATTTCTTTCCCAAGTTATCCCCAAACGCCCCTCTGCTCCAGCCAGGCTATGCTGTCACCAGTTTTGAGAGCTTGAAAACCTGACTTTCATAAAGCTTCGCTGATGAGGCACCTAGAACAGTCACAGCAGCAGAAGGCAGACGGTGTGTGTCAGGGGCCGGGTTTGGGGACGGGTTTAATGGGTCAGAGTTTCAGTCTGGGAAGAAAAGGTTCTGCAGATGGATGGTGGCGATGGCTGCACAACAGTGTGATGCACTTGCTGCCACTGAACTGTACACTTAACAATGGCTACAAAGGAAAATGTCATGTATATATGTAACCACAATATTTTTAAATATTAAAAAAAAAACTTCACAGAATAAGATTACACAGTCCCTCTGAAGTTCCTAGCCAGGAACTCTTCATACCAAAATGAAATACTCAGCCTGTTACTCACCAAAATCGGCCAGCAGTCTGACCGCTGCGCCAGCCCAGGGCCACGCTCCCTGCTGAGCGGGCGGGCATCCAGCACAGCCAGGCGGGAAGGGGTGCTGCAGGCTCAGTGCTCTGCAAAATTAGGTCAACTTCAAGTTCACAAGCTAAGAACTCGGGCACAAACTAGCCTCATTTTAGTTCATTAAGTCAGCTTGTAACTTATGCCAAACATAAGATGACAATATTGCAAACATTTTTCAGAGAGTTTAAGCCTGCATTAAAGTTCAGTGCAATCTTGTCAGGAAATCAGTCACTGGAATGAGACTAAATTCCTGAGAGGTGCCCATACAATATTCTGTTCATGTCCGCCCGTTGGGATGTCTGGGTCGCTCTGCCTGACAGGAGAACCCCAGCACAGGCTCTCCACTTAGAAAGAGGTCTGTGGGGGGAGGTCCACAGACACCACTGCAGCCCAGCCCACCACGCCCAGCAAGGCGCTTTCTGCCTTCCTGCGGTCACCTCCAGGGATCACACTTCTTATTCCCGGAAAAGAAGCCCCTCCTTTCCTCGCTTCTCATTGGCCAGAACCAGGATAAGGACTGGCCCCAGCCAATCGCTGGCAAAAAGGAATGTGATTGCCATGACAGGAGGCGCGGTCATGGGGCCGCGCCTGAGTTCAGAGCTCCGCCCGCTCCCGGACACCTGGGCACCGGCCGCAGAGCGGGGCAGGCCAGGTGGCAGAGCAGGAGGACACTCACAGGGCTGCGCCCTTCGGCTCCTTGTCACTGTTTCCTGGAAAGGGGGCCGCCAGATCAGGCTCTGGAACTAACACCACAAGTCAACTCAACACCCTCACTTCAGAGCCAATTCGCTACTTTTTCTACTCACAGGTGGCTCCACCACCCATGTCAGAACACGCGCGTTCCCCTAACGTAGCATGTGACGTCAGGACTGTTTCCAGGGTCAGCACTGCCTATTCCAGCAGAGGGACCACCGTGCTGCAAACTGGCAGTGGCCTCAGTCCACACCAGCGTTTCGGGAGCTGAAGTCGACACCGGGCTCAGCAGGCAGGTGTCGGCCCCGGGGCACAGGTCTCCAGCGCACACAGGGTCCTGACGTGAGCGGGGGACTGTGGCTGCCTGCGGTGGCTCCGGACGGGTGACTGCACACAGGCCCACATGAGTGGCCGGCCCCTTTCACCTGGAACCTGTCCCTCTGTACCCAGTTCCAGGAGCTCAGTACACGCCTGACTCCCTTTCTGGGACGTGAGGAGGCGGTGCACAGGGTGGCTGCCGGTTTAGGTTCTGGGACTAGCATCTCTGTCTGTGTGGTATCGCCGCGCCTGCTCTCAGAGGCTCCAGGAACCCAGCCACCTGAGGGGCGGCCGGAAGCCCGCAGCCTCCCATCTGGGCCACACTGGCTCCACACAGGAGCAGGGAAGGAGGGCAGTGGCTCTCTCCTAGGAGCCAGTACGGACCTGGCCGAATCATAGACACTGGTTTGCTCAGGCACTAATCCATCATGTTGACACCTGGCATTTTCCTATGGTCTTGGTCCATAACTCTGAAATGAAACTGGAATCTCACAGTCATGAGTCACGTCCCCTGGATTTCAAGTCCTGTGAGCGCACTTGCTCAGCAGAAGCCCCCAGGACTCTTCCACCCTGCCAAGCACCGTGCCTGTCCCGAATGCTGTGGGCACCCAGCTCCATCGCCCCCAGAGCTCGACTGGGCCCCTCCCTCCTGCGGAGTAAAGCAGGGGCCCTGGCCTCTACCACTCCCACCCTCACCCCTATCCTCAGGACCCCTTCTCTACCCAATGCCAATGTCCACTGGCTTCAAATCCAAAAGCCCTCCCTTAAAATCAGGAAATTCTCACGTGGAAGGCAGGCATTCTAACCACTAGCCAGCCTAGCCCATCCGTTTCTATTGTGGTCCATATGGATGACAACTGCTGGGCTTGGGCGCCTTTTCTGGGTCCTAACGCAGGTATTACAAAACTGGGGGGCGGGGGGGTTATAGAAACTTAGCAACACTCTCTCAAATGTGAAACCTTATCATATAAATGATACTGAACCACCAATTTCTCCCAAGAAACAGGCCGACGTGGTGGAAGACTCTCTGAGCTCTGTGCAAAGAGCGGACTTCGTGAGCACTCAAGGCTCTCCAGGCCCACCTGGGGACATGGCTCATTATGCCACAGGTGGCCAGCCCTGTGCGCCCGTTAAAGGCACTGGCCGGCCACACTCCTGGGCCTTCAAAGAGTCCTCTGCGCTGAAGGAGAGAATGAACTGCAAAAACCGAGACGGCGGCTGGGAGGGCCCGGCCCTCAGCGCCCGCAGACCCTCCCCACCTGCTTCCCGCAGCAGGCACCCCTGCTCCCTGCTCCTCCTGAGCCGCCAGGCAGACGCAGCTAAACTCCGCAACGCGACTGACACTCAGAAAATGTCCAGAGTAATTCCAAAGAGTTACCCTGGATCTCTTAAGAAACAAGTCTATCAAAAAGACGGGCGACTTAGACAAGTGCTGGCGAGGATGTACGGAGAGGAGCCCTGGCACAGTCCGGAGCTTCCAAACCTTAAACGCATGACCCCGTGACCCCACAGCTCCACTCAGGGCCGATGCCCGAAAGATACGGGAATGTGTGTCCCACCAAAGGCTGGCCAGTGTCAGGCAGGGAAACCCACACAGGCAGGAAGAGACGGCTGTCGCCAGGGCCCGAGGCTCGGGCTCTTGGTGAGGTAACAAACGCTCTGAAACTGGCTGTGCCGACGAAGGCACAGCTCTGCGCACGCACAAACCCTGGCCTGTACACCTTAACACGGAGGTTTTTAAACACGGAACTGCCATTTGACCCAGTGACCCCACTTCTAGGAACATATCCTAAGAGACCTGAAACACCAACCAGAAAGGATATATGACCCCTATGTTCACAGCAGCACGATTTACAGTAGCTAAGATCTGGAAACAGCCAAGTGCCCATCAGATGAGTGGATAACAAGCTGTGGTACATCTACACCATGGAATACTATGCAGCTGTAAAAAAAAAAAAAAAGAAGGATCGCTTACCCTTTGAGACAGCATGGAGGGACCTGGGGAGTATCATGCTAAGAGAAATAAGCCAGTCAGAGAAAGACAAGTATCCCATGATCTCACTCATGTGGAATCCAATGAACAAAATAGGTCCAGAGACACAGAAGCATGGAACAGAATGATGAATCTCAGGGGGAAGAGAGGGATGGGAGGAGATTAACCAAAAAATTTGTATGCACATATGCATAACTCATGGACACAGACAGTAGTGCGGTGAGGTCCTGGGGCAGGGGGAGGGGTGGGGGTGCAGACTAGAAGGGGTCAATGGGGGGAAAGGAGACATCTGTAAAAAGATTAAAAATAAAATGGTGAATTTCATGGTATTTGAATCCTATTTTAAGAATCTAACAGAAGGTAGGCTGAATCATAAAAAAGTGCTGCTATTCAACCTTTTTGAAATTAACAGACTATTTTGTGAGCAGTTAAGGTTTACAGGAAAATTGAGCAGAAAGCACAGAGTTCCCCATGGACCCCCTCCTACCACACCCCCCACAGCTTCTCCCATTATTAACATCGTGCAGTGGTGAAGCACATTTGTTACACTGATGAGCCAATATCAATATACGGTTAACGGCAGTCCATAGTTACCTGAGGGCTGGGTCTTTGTGTTACAAAGTTCTGTGGGCTCTTACAAATGCTTAAGTCACGTACCTGCCACTACAGTGTCCACAGTGGCTTCACGGCCCTAACATTCCTGTGCCCAGCCACCTATAACTCAGCCCTCCCTGACCACCACTGGTGTTTTTACTATCTCCATAGTTTGCTGTTTCCAGAATGCCACATGGTTGGGGTCAGTCCATCAGATTCTCAAACTAGTTTCTTTCACTGACTATTCCCATTGTTGACCTACAATGGCAGTGATTTCACACTGCTCATTCAACCTACTAGAATTATTTTGTCAATATATGCAAAGAAAGCTTATGTATATGTGTGTGCATATGTATGTGCAATGTGCATGCACACACACATGCAGAAACACACACCCCTGCTTTTGAAGTAAATCCATCCAACACTGACTGACGACCTCTGGGGCCTGAGTCCCTCCCAGATGGGGCTGCGGTGCAGCAGTGCGACAGGCAGCCACAGGCCTGTCCGCAGGGAGCTTCTGTCCGGCCGTGAAGCCGGGGCCCTGAGGCCACATGGGGCACAAGCCCTGAGAAAGGTCACCCCATCCTCAGCCTGTGGGACCCCACACAAGGGCAAAGGCAACTTCGGAACCAGGTCCGCCAGTTACATGCGGGGCTCTGCAGTGGAAGAGGCTGTCTCTGCAGCTGAGGGTGCTGGGGGCCGCCCTCCTCCCGTGTGGTGCTCAGCACGGCACCTGGAGAGGTGAGCTGAAGCCAGAGAGGCCAGCAGGGAGCCCTCCTGCTCTCGCCCGGGCTGCCCCGCCCGCCTCGGCTCAGCCTCACTGGGCGCAGCGCAGAGCTCATTGTTTAGGGAGCTTTATACCTGGAAAGGTCATTGTTTCACCAAAATGAAATCTGTGTCCCACTATCCTCCCCGAGTGATGCTGCTGTCACCTTCCTGATGTTCCCTCAGAAACCAAGTGCAAGGACCACTGTCACCAAATTCCAGGACCTGAGGGCAGCCCAACAAACCACCACAAACCCTGTGAATCTTGCCCACAACGGGGTCCCTGGCCCCAAACAATCACGGTGGTTTAGAGTAAGATGCAGGAGAAGCCTTACACTAGCTGTCAGGAGACGGTCTTTAAAATGTTTGAAAGTTGAGACATGAGAGATTGCCATTCTGTGGAGTGAAAATGGTCAAAGGCAATTTCGTGTGGTACAACCTCATGTCTCGTCAAAACAGGCACAGGTGATGGACTGGCTTAAAACTCCACCGTGAGGACGGCTGAAGGGCTCAGTGAACGCCCTGAACCAGCGGCCGTACACACGAAGGAGGATTTTATGGTTAGCACTCCACCTCAGTAACTCTGTCCTTGAAACAAAAGGGGCGGAGCACTCCCATACACGCACTGTGTCCACCTCAGGGGCCTGCTCCTGTGCACGCACTGTGTCCATCTAAGAGGCCCGCTCCTGTACACGCACTGTGTCCATCTAAGAGGCCCGCTCCTGTACACGCACTGTGTCCATCTAAGAGGCCCGCTCCTGTACACGCACTGTGTCCATCTAAGGGGCTCGCTCCTGTACACACTGTGTCCATCTAAGGGGCTTGCTCCTGTACACGCACTGTGTCCATCTAGAGACTCGCTCCTGTACACGCACTGTGTCCATCTAGAGACTCATTCCTGTACACGCACTGTGTCCATCTAGAGACTCGCTCCTGTACACGCACTGTGTCCATCTAGAGACTCGCTCCTGTACACGCACTGTGTCCATCTAAGAGGTTCGCTCCTGTACACGCACTGTGTCCATCTAAGAGACTCGCTCCTGTACACGCACTGTGTCCATCTAAGGGGCTCGCTCCTGTACACACTGTGTCCATCTAAGGGGCTTGCTCCTGTACACGCACTGTGTCCATCTAAGGGGCCCGCTACTATACACGCACTGTGTCCATCTAGAGACTCGTTCCTGTACACGCACTGTGTCCATCTAAGAGACTCGCTTCTGTACACTCACTGTGTCCATCTAGAGACTCGCTCCTGTACACGCACTGTGTCCATCTAAGAGGTTCGCTCCTGTACACACACTGTGTCCATCTAAGGGGCCCGCTACTGTACACGCACTGTGTCCATCTAAGGGGCCCGCTCCTGTACACGCACTGTGTCCATCTAAGAGGCCCGCTCCTGTACACGCACTGTGTCCATCTAAGGGGCTCGCTCCTGTACACACTGTGTCCATCTAAGGGGCTTGCTCCTGTACACGCACTGTGTCCATCTAAGAGACTCGCTCCTGTACACGCACTGTGTCCATCTAGAGACTCGCTCCTGTACACGCACTGTGTCCATCTAAGAGGCCCGCTCCTGTACACGCACTGTGTCCATCTAAGAGGCCCGCTCATGTACACGCACTGTGTCCATCTAAGAGGCCCGCTCCTGTACACGCACTGTGTCCATCTAGAGGCCCGCTCCTGTACACGCACTGTGTCCATCTAAGAGGCCCGCTCCTGTACACGCACTGTGTCCATCTAAGAGGCCCGCTCCTGTACACGCACTGTGTCCATCTAGAGGCCCGCTCCTGTACACGCACTGTGTCCATCTAGAGACTCGCTCCTGTACATGCACTGTGTCCATCTAAGAGGCCCGCTCCTGTACACGCACTGTGTCCATCTAGAGACTCGCTCCTGTACACACACTGTGTCCATCTAAGAGGCCCGCTCCTGTACACGTACTGTGTCCATCTAGAGACTCGTTCCTGTACACGCACTGTGTCCATCTAAGAGGCTCGCTCCTGTACACGTACTGTGTCCATCTAGAGACTCGTTCCTGTACACGCACTGTGTCCATCTAAGAGGCTCGCTCCTGTACACGCACTGTGTCCATCTAAGAGGCCCGCTCATGTACACGCACTGTGTCCATCTAGAGACTCGCTCCTGTACACACACTGTGTCCATCTAAGAGGCCCGCTCCTGTACACGCACTGTGTCCATCTAGAGACTCGTTCCTGTACACGCACTGTGTCCATCTAAGAGGCTCGCTCCTGTACACGCACTGTGTCCATCTAAGAGGCCCGCTCCTGTACACGTACTGTGTCCATCTAGAGACTCGTTCCTGTACACGCACTGCGTCCATCTAAGAGGCTCGCTCCTGTACACGCACTGTGTCCATCTAAGAGGCTCACTCCTGTACACGCACTGTGTCCATCTCAGGGGCTCGCTCCTATACACGCACTGTGTCCATCTCAGGGGCCTGCTTCTTTGTCCCAAAACTCTCTACTGCAAACGACTGGAGTGAAACACCCAGGTCAGGCAGAACTCAGCAGTCAGCACCCCGACTCATGCTCTGCCGCGTCCCACCACAGCCAGCTCCTCCACAGCCCGTCCCCTCAGGTCGGGTTTTCCTGGCTGCCCGGACGGGTTCTCACCTAGTCCGTCTTGCTGAACCCATTGGAAAATCTCTGAGGACAAATACTGTGTCGTGAACGAACTTCTGTCTCCAAGACAGCACGAGGCCCCGGAACCAGCACCTCTGAGCGTGCTCACACCAGCCTCCTGCTTTCGCCACTGCTTTCTCAGGCCTCAGAGACCACAGCTTCTGCAACGCCTGATGTGCTGGATGCCAACAGGAGTCTACTTCTGTTCTTTCTGTAAATAAGTTTAAGTTCATGTGAAAGCAAAGGCCAGCTTGTAAAAGTAACAGTTCAGCAGAAGCCAGAGACCCGCTCTGCCTGCGAGTGCAGGACCGTCTGAAACCGAACCCTGAATTTATGACCCTCCAAATACGACCCTCGCCTCCAGCTGCCTGCACCTGGCTCCAGCAGGGCTTCCCGCGGGAACCTCAGTGGGCCATCCTGGCTAACATCCTCGGTGAACACCGCAGCGGTCTCTGAAGGAACTGGCTCTTTTTGGCAATTGGCAATAACAATTCTCGTTCCAGCTGCCTCTCCCAGCGCCACGCCTGCCAGGCGCACGGTGGGAAGGGGAGGAGGCCCAGGCCTGCCCACCCGGGACTCCACTTCCTAGGACCCAGGGAAGGTCCAGCTGGCCCCTCGGCGCAGGCAGCCAGGGCACTGCCAGGGGGAGTCTGACGGAGAAGAGCCGACTGCTCCAACAGTGGCTGAGCCTGCATTTTCTGGAACATTCCTGCACAGAATGGAGGAGGCTGCTCTAAGTGGCTCAGGCCCCCACCCCATGCATCCGCCCAGCCAAGGCCGCCTGACCCCACAGATGTCTGCAAGGGCGGAAGGAGCCCAGCCCCCACAATCCAATTCAGGCCCCAATATTCAGATTTCAGAGCTGTTTGTTTCTCCTTCTCTTTTGAAGAACCGGCAAGAAACTGAAAAAGACTGCACAGTGCTATCACTGGGACCACACTATTGACATATAATACATTGCCTGATTCGAAAATTCTGGAACTGTGATCATTTTTTCTCTAAGTTGTGCCCTCGTTTGTATTTAAGAATAAGCCTTGTGCTTGCCCCTCCTGCGCGTGTTAGAGGAGGAGAAAGGGCGGGGCCCGTGGAGGCTGACTGTCCTCCGCCCAGCTCTTCCCGAGCGCCTGCCGCTCCAGGAGGATCCGGCTCTCCTGGGCGCTCGAAAACGGCCAACAGAGGAAGGGGGGAGGGGCAGGCAAACACGGACACGTCATAAAAAGGTCCAGAAGACGGTATGTTCAAAGGCGCAGCGCTGTGTGCAGAGCAGGAAGCCGGAGCACGAAGGGCCGGAGCGCTGGGAAGTGACTGTAGCTCATCCCTGTGGCCCCGGACCACCGGGTATGGGCCAGGGAGGTGGAACCAGCTCATGTTACGTCGCCCCACGGTGCAGGCGCAGCGCCCAGACAGGACTCCACACCAGGGTCTCTGGACACTGGGCTGCCTGACGGCGGGACCACAGGAGCCAAGGGCTCCACCTCAACGCGTAGCACGCGGCGTCTGATTCAGGGGCGTGAGGGGACTTCCCGTGGACGCCTGAAGAGCCGCACGTGCGGTGATCCGTGGCCTGGGCAAGTCGCCCGGACGCCCGTCTTCTTTAGACCACGAGGCGCAGCGCAAGGCTGCCCCAGGGCTGGGAGCGCAGGCGGGTCAGGATGCTGCCCTCGAAGACGCCTCAGCCTATCCGTCACCAAGCTCTCCCCTGCCACCTGCCGAGGTGCGGCCGCCCTACCTGCCGGCCAGCCCTGCACAAGCTGAGGGCCACCTTTTACCACAATTTCCTAACGGGAAGTGCGGTTTAAAGAGCGGTGCGTCACAGAAGCTGCAAAAAGGCTCCTTTCCCTCTTTCACAGGACGACAGCCCAGCAGAGCAGCGGCGGTCCTTTCCGGACTCTTTCGTCAGCACTCACCTGCGTCCCAGACGGCACTTGCCCCCCAGAGCGGGGTCAGGGGTCATGCTGTGTCCCCAGAGCGATCCCCCTGAGCCAGGCCGTGACCCCTGGACACTGGAAACCCAGCTCTGCACGTACCTCCTGGTCGCTGCCGCGGTCACCATCCCAACCTGCCGGTCACCATCCCAACCTGCCGGTCACCATCCCAACCTGCCGGTCACCACCCCAGACTGCCGACACTACCCCAACCTGCCGGTCACCATCCCAACCTGCCGGACAACACCCCAACTGCCGGTCACCACCCCAGACTGCCGGTCACTACCCCAGACTGCCGGTCACCACCCCAACCTGCCGGTCACCACCCCAACCTGCCGGTCACCATCCCAACCTGCCGGTCACCACTCCAACCTGCCGGACAACACCCCAACCTGCCGGTCACCACTCCAACCTGCCGGTCACCATCCCAACCTGCCGGTCACCACTCCAACCTGCCGGACAACACCCCAACCTGCCGGTCACCGCCCCAGACTGCCAACACCACAGTGTGCCTGGCACCGCCCACAGGAAAGCCCTGGCACCGCCCACAGACACTCCCAGGGGAGGCCTCAACGGGACAGCGCCAAGGCCACTCCCGCCGCCCTGCCCCAGGCCAGGCGGCCCTGGTGGTGGAGCTGCCAGGGACATGTCCTCCCCACGGGGCCAACGTGCCCTGCAGTCCTCGGGGAGGCTGCCTGCCGGCGGGCAGGCAGTTCTCAGGGAGCAAAGGGCGGATGGGGGCGGCGGCACCTCCCGTGGGCTCCTCGGTGTGCACAGGCCAGGGTCTCCCAGCCCCCAGTCACCCAGGGACCGGCATCACCGCAGGGACAGGTCCCGACGTCGGCCGGTCCTAAGCGGGAGCCGTGCCCAGCCTTGCCTTCCCCACTTCTGACCTGCGTGGAGCTGCCAGGGAGCTGTGGCCCCTGCTCTCGGGGCAGTAAGTAGGAGCGCCTCCCTCCCATTTACACCCACAGCACTCACACCTGCGCCTGCCTGGAGTGCACCCTGGACACCCGGACCCAGGTCCCGCCGCCCGGGCCGTGACTCGGGGCCAGTCCTGCGCCGCTTGCTGCCTCGGTTTCCTCATCTGTAAAGGGCGTCGGAGCAGCACCTCTCCTCGGGGTGTTTCCAAACGACGACAGGAAACAGTCTGTCTACAGAGCAGGAGGCTGAGCAGGCGGGCGGAGAGGAGCCCCCAGGTCTGCCCGCCAGCCACCCAGGTCCTGGTCCGGGGCAGGCGCTGGAGCGTGGGCACCACTGGACTCTGCAGTCCTGAGGCTCGTTCAATACATGTCAACCCCCTCCCCCAGCTTGTCCACAGCCGTTCTTTTGTGATGAGGCCCTGAGTGACGAGCTGGCGAGGCAGCAGCAGTGAAGCCGTGGTGGCCCTGTCCCCCGAACGCCCGGGTCCCGCCGCACAAGCCCGCCCGCACCTCGCTTTCTGAGGGTCTGCAGGCTCAGAAACAGTAAACGCCCAAACAAAGAGCTCCAGAGACAAACATGTTTGGGAAACACTGTTAAAAACCACCAGACAGGTTCCCAGCCAGAGGCGTTCCTGTGTGGAGGAGCTCAGGGGAGAGTGCCGGGGAACCCACTTTGGGAACTGCTGTTGCAACCCAGAAGAGAATGTGAAAGCACTTAGAGGCCAGGGAGTGGCCAGCATCGATGTCCCCAAACCACCAATGCTTTCTGGTTCCGCACAGGCTCTAAGAGGATCTGTGAGGGAGAGGCCAGAGAGGGTTCCACCCTCTGCCACGGGCCGGCACCCCCAGAGCCTGAAGCAGCCTCCCTGCGAAATGCGAGGCGTTCAAACCACAGAACAGCACCAGAATCCACTTCTGGTCCCTCAGGAACTGTTTTCGACTCAGCGTGTGTTCCAAACACATCTGGACTCCGAATAAAGATGCAAAGCCAAGATGCTTTACTCTACCCGCCCTCCACCACCAACCCCTCCATTTTCAAGAAAACCTAAGAACAGCCTCAATGCAAAACACCAGAAAACTAGAAACTAATCCTGGAGCCGGACCTCACCCCACACACCCGGGGTCTCCAGGCCTCCAGTGGCATTCCCGCAGCCCCCAGGGCTGCTCCCTGCACAGCTGGAGCTCTTACTCCCACCCCCACCTCACCCCCACCCCGGCTCTCACCTCACAAAGGTGACCGACAAGCTGAGCAAATCTGCTTTGTTTCATTTCCCAGACTCAGGTCCTGCAGGAACCGCTGCGCTCAACCATGACTGTGTGCAAAAGCTGGGAGCTTAAAAAAATCTCCACCGGTGTTTCTATCTCTCCCTCTCCCTCTCCCTTCCTCTCTCTCTAAAATAAAAATCAATGAAAAAACATATTTTAAAAAGATTGCCCTGGCTGGTTTGCTCACTGGTTAGAGCGCCACCCTGCGGCCTGAAGGGTCACAGGTTCAATTCCCAGCCAAGGGCACATAAGTCAGTTGCAGGCTCCCCAGCCCCTATAAGGGGTGCATGCGGGAGGCAACCAATTGATGTGTCTCTCTCACACAGACGTTTCTCCCTCTCCCTCCCCCTCTCTCCTCCATCCCTTCTACCCTCTCTAATAATCAATGGGAAAAAAAATATCCTCAAGTGAGGATTAAAAATAATAATAAATAAAAATAAAAAAGGTTGAAAATCACCAATCTAGAAAACTAAGTGAGACCAGCCAGGAAAATTCCGGGGTAAACAGATAAAGAGACAGATCAACCCTACCAAATATTAAAATTTACGAAGCTATGAAATTATAGTCGACAGACACCGAATGATCCAGAAATAACAGCAAACTATCATAAAATTTAATACCAATAAAAGGCTGCTTTCCCAATAACAGAAAAGGAATGACTTTTCAATAAAGAGTTTCGCCCCTCCAAGGTGAATAAAGTTGGATCTAAATTCCATGTGAATGAAAGATCTAACCAGAAAGGATAAGTCACAAGAGCCTCCCCAAAGGATATTTTTAAAAATAATCTTGGAATGGCAAAACTCAAAATACATAAAATCAAAGCTGGTTAGTTTGACTAAATGAATCTTTCTGCACGGAAACAAATATCATACGCAAGTTCAAAGGACAACCTGAGAAAAAATACTTTCACGTGACCTGGAATAGAGTTAAATAGTCGTAGAAACTGGTGAAACCAGAGACAACCAACAGGAAATAAGTGGAGGAGCAAACGGTTACTTCCCAGAAAAAAGAAACACAAACGACTTCAGAAGACACTCAGCCTCGTGGAATTTAAATAATGTGAATGCACAGAACCAACACGACCTCTCTGTTTTCACACTCACTGAGATTAAAATGCCTGGCAATTCTAGTGTGAGGGCTTGAGAAATCTGGAAAAGCTCAAACACCCTTGCTGGGAGCATAAATTACTGCCACCTTCTGGAGGAGCAATTTGGTAGAATCTATAAAAAATTTAAAAATAAATACCTTGGACAAAAAATTCACTTCTGGAACCTGAAGCGCACACACATGCACACAGATGCTCCCTGCGGCTGTTTTATGTCAGACACTAAAATCAGGAGCATCCACCCACAGGAGACCAGCGAAATAACCTTTCTGCGGCCAATGGCGGGTATTAGCGAAGATTTAGAAAATGCGGTACCTGGCATGAAAGGCTTATGGGAGCTAACGTATGTGAAGCAGGGAACCTCGGTTCAGTACATACACTCTCACTGCACTGCAAACGGGTCGAGGATGCGACAGCATGATGAACCCTGGCATCAGCTCAGTGACAGAAGCCAGACACAAAGGCTGCTTAGTGTATGCATATGAAATGTCCAGTACAGGCCAATCTAGAGAGACAGAAAGATCAGTGGGTGTCAGAGGCTGGGGAGGGGGCAGGGGGAGTGACTGCTAATGTAGGGGGTTTGCTTTGGGCAGGACAGAATGTTTTGAATCTAGACATAATGGTTGCACAACACTGTAAATATACAAAACGCCACAAACTGTGCACTTTAAAATGGTTAATTTTATGTCATGTGATTTTTACCAAAAATTTTTTTAAATCCTATATAATAAAAGGCTAATATGCAAGTCAACCAAAAGGTAGAATGACTGGTCACTATGATGCGCACTGACCGCCAGGGGGCAGACATTCAATGCAGGAGCTGCCCCCTGGTGGTCAGTGCGCTCCCACAGCGGGAGCACCGCTCAGTCAGAAGCCGGGCTCATGGCAGCACTAGGGATGTCCCACTGACAGCTTAGGCCAGCTCCCCTAAGCTGGCAGTTGGATATCCCCTGAGGGCTCCCGGACTGTGAGAGGGCACAGCTAATGTAGGGGGTTTGCTTTGGGCAGGACAGAATGTTTTGAATCTAGACATAATGGTTGCACAACACTGTAAATATACAAAACGCCACAAACTGTGCACTTTAAAATGGTTAATTTTATGTCATGTGATTTTTACCAAAAATTTTTTTAAATCCTATATAATAAAAGGCTAATATGCAAGTCAACCAAAAGGTAGAATGACTGGTCACTATGATGCGCACTGACCGCCAGGGGGCAGACATTCAATGCACGAATGTCGTGCACCAGGCCTCTAGTAAACAAATAAAGGAGATGCACAGACAAGCATGCATGCCTAGAAAATGTCTGGAATGAAGCACACGGCTTGCCAGCCAGGTTTATCCGGGACCTCCAGGGGAGGCCTGAGCGCGAGACAGGGGAGAAGTAAGAGGTGCTTTTCATTTTACACCCTTCTGTTTTGTTTTGTTTTTTCAAATCATTGCATGTTACTACGTTTTTGGTTTTGTTTTATTTTTCTTGATTTTTACTTAAGTAATAAATACATTAGCCTGATAAAAAATTAAAATATGCTCTGACCGGTTTGGCTCAGTGGATAGAGCCTCGGCCTGAGGACTCAAGGGTCCCAGGTTCAATTCCAGTCAAGGGCATGTACCTTGGTTGCGGGCACATCCCCAGTAGGGAGTGTGCAGGAGGCAGCTGATCGATGTTTCTCTCTCACGGATGTTTTTAACTCTCTATCCCTCTCCCCTCCTCCCTGTAAAAAAAATCAATAAAATATATTTTTTTAAAAAATTAAAATATTACAGACAAAGCTAAATGAAGTCTCTTTGGTCACACCCAGTGCCAGGTGGGGCCTCTTGGAAGTATTTGCCTACAAAAAAAAACAAAACAAAAAAAAAACACACACAACAAAAAAACCCAGAAAGTATATAGTATTGTTTTGTGAGCGTTTTCACATAATAAATTTTAAGTAAATGCTTGCAGTTATAAATAGATAATTGAGCCCAAGACAAAGCTCCCTTAGTACTGTGAGGACCCACCCCCACCACCCAACACACACCTCAACACCCCATGGCATTTTTAAAAAATTAATCCTGGGCAGATCAACTTATATCCACACTTAACATTCATTCTTTCTTTTTCTTTGGTTTTGTGTTAACCTGGCTTTTAGACCCCATGAAAATTTTTGCTACTCAACTAGAAAAAAAATTGGACTATTTTGGGTTTTCTTATTATTATTAAAAAAGAAAGAAAGAAAAAGAAGTGGACTTAGTTTAGCAAAACAAAACAAAAAAAAGTAAGTGAACCTTATTTGAACTCTGAAAACACTTGACTAATTAGAGGTAATTATGCCTGAGTCTGCCTTGTGAAACAATGGATTTCCCTTCTTGCAAAATAAATGATAATGACATACTGAATTTTGCAAATAATGAAGGAAAATAGTATACCTTGAAACAGCTGGCTGAATCTTACCTACAGAACAACTACATGTTGGGCCATTATTGATGCAACAGAAGGTTGTGTCTGTGGACCCTAGAAAGAAGATATCTACTAAAAGGGCCGCCTGGTGGCTAACTGAGCTCACATTTTTAAAGCAGAGCCTAGCAGCCGCTTCTACACAGGGCCTCTGGCAAACCACACTTGAGGGAGAAGCCACTGAACTGCCCGCCCACAGTGTGCGCCTGCCGCTGAGCCAGCCCTGTAAAGGAGTTCCTGAAACTACATTTTAACCAATAGGAGGGAAGCTTCACTGTCCAGAGCTATGCACCGACAGCCCCATCAGCATCTTCACTCACCAATCACAGCAGCTCCATCCTGACCAATCAGAACAGTGCTCTTGGACCAATCAAGCTATGAGGATTAGGAGTCCTCATTTGCATAAGGATGGGCCAATCAGGGACCAGCCCCTTTGGCTCAGAGAGCATCCCATCCCTTTCCACCAAGGTACTGGGACTGTGTTTCCCCTGCTGGAGCTGAAACACCTAAGCCAGGGGAGCAGAGCAGAGCTGTTTGCTGGAGGAGGAGCCTTGCCCTAGGGCTGCCCCATTGCTGTGCTGCTTCGTCATTGAGCTGTTTGCACGGAAGGGTTTCCTGCTATACCTGGCACTGCACCCCAAATTGGGGTTTCCCATTGGCACCAACATCCATCTGTTGACATATCAGAATCACCATATCGTTGTGATCCAAAGCATCCAGTCAGTTCTGAGAGCCAGTGGGGTGCATGCTGACACCCACATATGCTAGTATACCCATTCCTAACTCTTCCCTCTGCGTGACCCATGTACACCCCACTCTCCAGCATCCAAAGGTGCCTGCACTAGCAGCCTCTCTTATGAGCAGCTGGCCATGCTCCCTGCCCCCATCTCCACAAAAGCTCCCCTAGGCCAGCCCGGGTCAATGCTTTTTTCTGTCCATGGGAACCTGCGGCTGGTGGAGAGCTATGCCTGGGCTTGGAAACACGGTAGAAGTGAAGGAAGTGCCAAGGACAGAAAAATACACTTCCCTAGCCAGCCCCCGGGAGCCTGCTTCCTCTCCATGTAGCACTTCCCCAGCCTCCCACTGGGCGGGCCTTCCAGGAGCCCAGTGGCCTCCTGCTTCAAAGGCCCCCAGACCAGGTAAATGAACAGGCTGGCAGCCCACAATCCCAGCTCCCAAACATGTCTGCTCTCCTTGGTTTTGTTTCTGTTGTTCCCCAGGCTTCCCTGAGGGAAACGAGGCTGGGTGGAGCCTGGCATCTTGGAGCTCCCTCACAGAGGGGCCACCTCACTTGCTCTGAGGCTCAACTCCCCCCCCCCCCCCCCCCCCGAGAGCCAGGCAATCAGCGGGAGGAAGGTGGAGAGGCAGGTGGGTGGCTGACCAATGACCCTTGAAGAGCAGGCCTGGAAAGGGGGCCGGCGGCACAGAAGTGCCCAGAGGCCACCCAGGGCTGGCCAGCGCGGTTCACAGCAGCACCGCCAGCCCAAAGCTCTCCCGAGGGAAGGACACCCTCTGATGCCAAGCTCTCCAGGATGGACTCGCCATGCCAGACCGTGGGTGCACAGAGAGCTCTACCCAGCCCTGGGCCCAGCCCGTTAGCTACACACAAGTCCCAGAAGGGGGTGATGTGTGTAGAAGGTAGAAGGGGTTAGCAGTGGAACCTTTTTTTATCAAATTCCTTTGCAGATGCTCCAAAAATAAAATCAATAGAAAAAAAATACAAAAACCAAAAGGGAAGAATGGACAACAGACCAGTGAAGATCAAGTTGCCAACAGCGCTTGTAGCTTGTAGAGGTCCTGCTGTGAACCGTTCACCAATCAAGTCCATGGTCAAGGCTCAAGCCTGATATAATTAGAGGTGACTTCCCACCGCTTATGGAATCTGCCTCTTCAACCAGCCACAAAAGCCGTTTCCACAGCTGGCATCCCGGAAATGTCAACTAGTCATTGTTACCAAGATAATCCTTGATGTGAGACCTCATTTCAATGAAGGAGAGGTCTCTGCTGCGAAAGTCTCCTTTTCAGAGTCCAGTAAGGTTGTCTTTTTCCTACAGATGTCTTAGAAATGAGCTCAACAGTGTCTTTAACCTTCTCTGTCGTTCTACCCTTTTCAGACTGCTCATTTTAGCAAAGGCTATGAAAGGAGCCTCACTTTTCCCTGCTTGAGAAATGCCTTACTGCTCTGAGTGTGTTTTTCATTGTTGCTTTCATTACAAAATGAGTCAATAAAGTTGCCTTGCTCTGACCTTTTAAAAAAAGAAAAAGAATACCTGATTAGCATGCATGTAAGTGTAGACCTGTAAGTATGAGTCAGCTAGGGCTGCCTTCACAAAGCACCACAGCCACGACAGCTTAAACGACGGCCACTTCACGCCCGGGTTCTGAAGCTGGAGGTCGGAGATCAGGGGCAGGGCTGGTGTCTCCTGAGACCTCCCTCCTTGCTTGCAGGCGGCCTTCTGTGGCCTCACATCGTCTGCCCTCGGTGCGTGCCAGGCCCTGTGCCCATTTCCCCCTTTCTGTGAGGACACAGTCAAACTAGATCAGGGTCCCCAGGGACCTCGTCTTAACGTGTAAAGACCTCTCCAAGTAAGGTCACATTCTGAAGTACCGGCAGTTAGAGCGCTAACGTATCTTTCCTGGAGGAAGGAAACACAATTCAGTCTATAACAGTATCATATTCTCTTCGTAAAAAGTCAGTAAGTACGCCTGGCCGGCGTGGCTCAGTGGTTGAGCCCTGTCCAGGCACCAAGAGGTCATCTGTTTGATTCCCTGTCAGGGCCCAGGCTCAGGCTGCAGGCTCGATCCCCGGCCAATCATTGTTTCTCTCATCATTGAGTTTCTATCTCTCTACCCCTCCCTCTCCCTTCCTCTCTGAAATCAATAAAAAACATATTTTTTCAAAGTCATTAAGTAATGACTTAAGCCATAAAAACTTGAAACTGTAAATTCAGGGTGGTTTTTAAAATTCTTTTCCAGTTTTACTGGGATATAATTGATGTATATCACTGATAAGCTTAACATGTACCGCACAACAGTTTGAATTACATATATTGTGAAATGATCACCACAGTACATTTAGTTAGCATCCATCATCTCATAGAGATACAATAAAAAAAAAAATCAAATAAAGAAAACCATTTTCCCTGTCATGAGAACTCTTAGGATTAACTCTCTTAACAACTTTCCAGCGATCACAGCAGTGCTAACAGTCATCATGTTGTCTATTGCATCGTTAGTACCTAGCTTATAAATAAGAGCTTGTACCTTTTGACCATACCATATTGTATTAGTTTCAGGTATATAACATAGTGGTTCAGGGTTTATATGCCTTATAAAGTGGTCACCATCAGTCAATAATATCTAATAACCACAGTTATTAGTTATTGACTATATTCCCTGTGCTGTTCATTACATGCCAGTGACTTATTTTATAACTGGAAGTTTTCACATCTTCATCTCCTTCCCCTCTTCCATCCATTTACCCAAGCCCCTCCCCTCTGGCACATCAGTTTGTTCTCTGTATCTTCATATCTATGAAACTGTAAATTCTGAAAGGCGGCTCCAATCATATTTCCACCTCAACATCCTCTTAACTCTCTCCCATATGCTGCTTTAGGTATCTCCACAGAAATGGGCGAGGAGGTGGTACTGTTTAGATCAATCCTGTGCAACACATATCCTTCTGCAACCTTCTCCCCACCCTAAATCTCTCTTTGACATTTCCCTCTGGTGGATGCCATCCACAGGTCTCCAAATTCATTTAGTTGTTGCATAATAATCCATAGTTGAGACGGAGCCGGTTAGGGTTCCCTTTAAGACAGACCAATACTTCCAGTTTCACACCATTAGAAACAGTGCAGCAGGGAGCAGCATGCCCCCGGGCACATATGCTGTTTTCAGAGCAGGCAACAGAATATGTGTTTTTAAATGTTAACAGACAATGTCTAATTGTCCTCAGAGTGGCAACCTACATACCACAATGCCATGCTCCCCACATCACCCTGACACACGCCTCCTCCTCCACTTAGCTTGCCGTCAAAACTCAGAACACTGGTGTTACTCTATTATAACTTGCACTTTCTTAAATCCTAATAAGCCCAAACTCTTCCTCAATGTTTGCCCTTTTGTACTTTTTGTTCTGCAAACTGCCTGCTCTACCCTGTGTCCCTCTTTTAATTGGGGCACTTATTTTTGTTACTCATATTATGAATTATTTACAAAGCCCCTTCATCTGTCTTGTATGCTGTGAACACGTTCTCTCCATCCGTCGATCTGAATTTCCAAGCGGGATGCCAAACCCTCCACAGAGAGCACAAACCTGAGTCTTTTGTTGTGGCAAAGGGGGAGGGGCAGCACGCACCTGAAAGCTACCATGCCTTCCTCCCTCCCTTTCTACCCCTCAGGACCCCTGGTTTTAATAAGTCCAGGGCCCCGAGAATGGGGGAGAATGACCCCTCCACGGGCCACTGCAGAACACTTCTCGTGGGGGTGGCGGAGGCAGTAGAGCACACCCGGAAAGAGGGGGTCGGAATAAAGAGACCTGGAAGAGCTGGATTAGGTCGAGCTCTATGGGACCCTCCTATGCAGCCCTTCAGCCCTCCTGCAAGTGGGGAGGGTCTCTGGGCCTCCGCACCTGCTGGAATGTAGAGCCCAGGCCCAAGGGAAAACCCAGGGTCTGACTGAAGGCTGTTCTGGCAATAAAAACCAAGGCGCGTGGGTGCACCTGGCCTCCCACTGCCCTGAAGGGACCAGTGTGAAAGGCGGGCAGGCCTGGGTGTCCGGCACATGCCTGTGAGGCCTGTGAGAACAGCATTGCGCTTTTGTGGAAACCAGTTCTTACCCGTCGTGCTGCAGTGTTTCCAGATAAAACTTGACGGCTGTCTAGGTCTCACAAGTGGGCCAGGGGATGGTGCAGACCTATCGGGCCTGGTGCCTGCTGAGGCTGGGGAAGCAGTACCACTCTACCTTCACATCTACATGACGTCTTCCAGAAGAGAAGGCAAAGGAGACGTGTGAGAAGTTCTGGTGACCCAGACACAAGATTAAGATTCAGTGATTCTCAGTCCCATCCATCAAATGCTGTCTGTCCTCAAAGACATGTGGACCCCACCCTCCCCATCCCTGTGTGAGGTCTGACACCATCCTATCTAATAAAAGAGAAACATGGTAATTGGTGTACGACCGCTACCCTTCCCATTGGCTAATCAGGGCGATATGCAAATTAACTGCCAGCCAAGATGGTGGCCGGCAGCCAGGCAGCTGGAAGCGAACATGAGGCTTGCTTGCTTCAGTGACGGAGGACTCCAACTTTCCCCGCCTGCCGCTGCCGGCCTCTGAGCTGCAACTCTAAGCAACTATGTTACAAATATAGAAGCTAAACAAAACCCCAGAAACCTGCTTTAGTCTGCCGGGCTTCAGCCAGCAGGATCGCAACATTGTTTCAAATACAGAAGGTAAACAAAGGCCAGAAACCTGCTTTCAGCATCGGAGGCCTAAGAGCTGGAGCCTCAGAGCTAAAGCTGGCCCAGAATAAAAAAGAAAAAGAAAAAAAGGAGCGGTTGGGAGCTTCAGTCACCTGCCAGCCTGAAAATAGCCCTCAGCCCCTCACCCAGACTGGCCAGGCACCCCAGTGGGGACCCCCACCCTGAAGGGTGTATGACCAGCTGCAAACAGCCATCATCCCCTCACCCAGGCTGGCCAGGCACCCCAGTGGGGACCCCCACCCTGATCCAGGACACCCTTCAGGGCAAACCAGCCAGCCCCTACCCATGCACCAGACCTCTATCCTATATAGTAAAAGGGTAATATGCCTCCCAGCACCGGGATCAGTGTTACAGGGGGCAGCGCCCAAATCCCCGGATCGGCCCTGCTCTGTGTGTGACAGAGGGCAGCGCCCCAACCCCCTGATTGGCCCTGCTCTGTGTGTGACAGGGGGCAGTGCCCCAACTCCCCTATGGGCCCTACTCTGTGCGTGACAGGTAAGGAGCCCCAACCCCCCTGATGGGCCCTGCTCTGTGCGTGACAGGGGGCAGCGCCCCAACCCCCTGATTGGCCCTGCTCTGTGAGTGACAGGGGGTGGCGCCACAACCTCCCCATCAACCCTGCCTTGAGTATGACAGGGGGCGGTGCCCCAACCCCCCAATCGGCCCTACCCTGAGCGTGACTGAGGGTGGCATCGCAACCTCCCGATCCGCCCTGCTCTGTGCATGACAGGGGGCGGTGCCCCAACTCCCCCATCGGCCCTGCTCTGAGCCCGACCAGGGGCTGCACCTAGGGATTGGGCCTGCCCTCTGCCACCCGGGAGCAGGCCTAAGACAGCAGGGCGTTATCTCCCAAGGGGTCCCAGACTGCGAGAGGGCACAGGCCGGGCTGAGGGACCCCCTTCTCCCCCCCCCCCCAGTGCACAAATTTTTGTGCACTGGGCCTCTAGTTTCCAATAAAAGTATAACCATTTGAGTCTTTCTTCTAAGAGAATTCACTAAACTCTATTATTAACTCCACTGGCTACAGTCACACATTTGTACCATTCAAAACTTTAAGTTCTTTATTTTAAAACTAGGGGCCCAGCGCACGAAATCACGTGAGACCCAGGACCAGAGTCCCGAGGGAGGCGGGACCCAGAAACCCCTCGCCCCGTCTTTATTCTGCACTCTCTCAGAGGAGACTGCAGAGGTCACGCCCTTCCCCCCGGAACACCTGGGTGCACTTCCTAAGAGCAAGAACCTGCTCAGCAGAACCTCTGTGCAAAGAATACACGCAGGAGCGTAAACTTGGAGACGCTTTTGCATAACATGCGTCCACATGCAGTTTTACCAGAGGCTCCAATGATGCCATCGGCGAGTCCTCGATGGAGCACAGGCCCCCCTGCAATCCCACTCTGCACAAAGGGAGATGGGGGCAACTAGAAAAAGCCTCAGCCCATTTTTTTAAATAACCCAACAGGAGACAACAAGACCTAGGTGTTGTGGGGATAGGCTGTAAACTCCACAGTACTCAGCCAATGAGGAACTATAGGAGGGACTCACGGGCAATAGGATCAATATCGCCTTGCTACCTAATAGGATAAAATCACCTTGTGCCTGTCACCAAAGACACCCATTCTCGAGACTATATTATTAGAAGTCTCATTTTCGCCATATTTTCTGTCTCCAAGTCCATCCTTTGAATTCAGACAGGTGAGTATTTCCTCACACATACCTAAATTGTAGGTTCAATCCAGCTGATCAATGTTTCTCTCACATCAATGTTTCTCTCTCTCTCTCTCTCTCTCTCTCTCTCTCTCTCTCTCTCCCTCTCTCCCTCTCAATCTCTCAATCTCTCTCTTCCTCTCTAAAATCAGCATATTCTAAGGAAAGGGAAGAGGGAGGGGGGAGGAGGGGAGGGGGGGAAAGGGGAGAAGGGGGAGGGAAAAAGGGGAGGGGGAAGAAGCGCCTCCATCTAGGCTTGCTGGTTTGTGTCGCCATGAGCAGTGGTCGCCAACCTTTCGGACTTCACGGACCACTAGTGCTCCAGGGACCACCGGTCAGCGACCGCTAACCGTGAGAGTCTGCTTCTGCAGTTACCATTAGCTTCCTCACTCTCAGGCTCCTAGAACCCTTCTTTTACCTCTATAACCTGTTTCCTAAGCCCACTTCTTTTATGAATTACTTTTTATATCTCTGTGATTTACCCAGTAAATGTCCTCTTACAGTTTGGGCCTTGGCTTTGAATTCTTTCCTAGCCAGACCTGTTAATTAAAAACAAAATAAATCAGTTGCATTGCTTGCTATACATTAACAAAGAACAATCTGAAAAGGAAATTGAGAAAACATTTCCACTCACAATAACATCAAAAAGAAAACTATACCTAGGAACAAATCTAATGAAGTGGGTGAGAGATCTGTACACTGAAAACTACAAAACACTGAGAGAAAGTAAAGATCTAAATGCACAGACATCATGTCTGTGGGCGAGAAGACTTGTGAAGATGCCCATACGAGGCAAAGCCATCGACGGGTTCAGTGCCATCCTTACCAAAATCCCAATGACGTTTCTGCAGACATAGAAAATCCTCCCTAACATTCATATGGCGTTTTAAGGGCTCCCAAATAGTCAAAACAACCTAGAAAAAGAAAAAGTTGAAGGATTCAAACTTCTGATTTCAAAGCATACCTCACAAAGCTACAGTAATCAAAAAAGTGGCATAAGGACAGACACACAGACCAATGCAATAGCGAGCCCACGGATAAACGGTACATCTGTGGCAAATGACAAAGGTGCTAAAACAAGTCAAGGAAGAAAGAACAGTCTTTTCAACAAAGGATGCTGGGAAAACTGGACATCCACATGCAAAAGAATGAAGTTGGATCCTTACCTAACACCATATACAAAAATTAACTCAAAATAAACTAAGGACCTAAACACAAGAGCTAAAACTATGAAACTTTTAGAAGAAAACATGGGGGGGGGGGGGACACTTCATGAGTTTGGACTAAGTGATTATTTCTTGGATGTGACACCAAAAGCACAGATAAAACAAGAAAATAATAGATAAATTGGATTCATTAAAATTAAATACTTTTTGTGCATCAAAGGACATTATCAACAGAGTAGAAAAGCAGCCCACAGAAAATATGTACAAATCATTTATCTAATAAGGAGTTAATATCCAGAATATATAGAAGTCCTATAACTCAACCAAAAATATCTGATTTAAAAATGGGCAAAGGATCTGGAGACACTTCTCCAAGAATATATACAAACTAGAGGCCCGGTGTACGAATTCTTGCATGGGTGGGGTCCCTCGGCCTAGCCAGCAATCCAGGCTGATCAGGGGCGGTCAGCCTGCCACAGGGAGGGACCGCAGGAGGGTGGTCCCAACAGCAAGCTAACCAACAGCCAATTCCCTAAGGAATCAGGCTCCCTCCTCCCTTCTGTCTGGGTCCGGGGTGCAGGTGAACCAGATTCGGGGCTGTCAGGGCCCCAGCAGTAAGGTCTGGGTCAGTGCGCATCATAGCTACCGGCCAGTCGTCTGATCGCTCCAGTCATTCCAGTCGTTCCGGTTGTTTGGTCGTAATGGTTGCTTAGACTTTTATATATATAGTTGGTCATGAAATACATACAGCTGATGCAAAAATATGCTCAACATCACTCGTCACTAAAGAAATGCAAATCAAAACCACAATGAGATAGCACCTCACACTCACTGTGGCTGTTATCAATAAAACAGAAAATAACAAGTGTTGGCAGTATGGTGGCTCCTCAAAAAATTAAAAATAGCCCTGATCGGTTTGGCTCAGTGGATAGAGCATCAGCCTGCGGACTCAAGGGTCCCGGGTTCGATTCCGGTCAAGGGCATGTACCTTGGTTGCAGGCACATCCCCAGTGGGGGGTGTGCAGGAGGAGGCTGGTCGATGTTTCTCTCTCATCGATGTTTCTAACTCTGTATCCCTCTCCCTTCCTCTCCGTAAAAAATCAATAAAATATATTTTTAAAAAATTAAAAATAGAATTACCATATAATCCAGCAATTTTACTTCTGTGTATATACCCAAAAGACTGAAAGCAGGATTCAAACAGACACCTTATAACAGCATTACTCACAATACCCAAAAGGTGGAAACAATCCAAACATCTGCCAACAGATGGAAAAACAAAATGTGCTACACATATGGTGTGTGAGAGATGTGTGTACGTACACAATGGAATACTATTCAGCCTTTAACAAGTTAAGGACTGACACATGCTACAGCACAGATGAACCCTGGAAACACTATGCTAAGGGAAAGCCAGGCACAAATGAACAAATACAGTGTGACTCCACTCTCTCTGAGGTGCCCAGAGTAGTCAAACTCACACAGACAGAAAATGGCGGGGGGGGGGGGGGGGGCGCGGTGCCGTGGGTCAGGGGAGAGGGACTAGGAATTCGTGTTTAACGGGGACAGTTTCAGTTTGGGAAGAAGAGAAAAGTTCTGGAGACGGTTGTGGTGATGGTGGCAGGACAATGTGAATACACTGAATGCCACTGCGTTGTGCACTTAAAAGTGGTTAACAGGATCCCCTTATGCATATACCCAATAATGTATATCATGCATATGCATTAATGAAGATGAGTATTGACGTCACTTTCTGGTTTCTCCTTTATGTTTCTTTTTTAAAAATAAGCAGATGTACAACCAGCCATCTCTCCAATCCTGTCCTCCACCCGCCCCTCACTTCTTTAAGACAAGCGCGCACCTGGTCACCATCTCTTCCCATAGAATTATTGTGGTGCTCGATTTTTCACTATTTTAAATTGCTCTGGAAACCAGCCCCATGTTATAAAAGTTGATGATATGGTGATCTGGGTGCTATTTCACTGTCAGAAAGAAAATTCCCAATTTCCAAATGTTATTTCCCAATGTTCTATACGTGTCAAAAACACAAAATAACACTCTATGATTGACAGGGCTACAAGGCGGGCTTTACCAAGGTGGATGTGACCCAGAAATTGTGCCTGAAGCTTCCTCTCTCCCTGCCTGCCCCCTCTAGAGTGCCATTTGTGGCTGCTCACATTCTAGATGGAACTCTTCTGTCCCCACCCCGTTCCTCAGGGACCCCCCACCCTACTCATTCCCTATAGCTCAGCTTTCCTGGCCTTGGTCATCACACCAGCAGGGCCCTCTGGTCCCACAGATCAGAGTTAATCCAGTTCATTTTTTCCTTCAAATCTCCCACAATCAACAAACAAAACTCTAAGCAAACATCGGGAAGTCCCTCCTTGCTTCCAATTTTAGGAGATGTCCCTGAAGCAACAGTGACAAGAGTGGTGGCGGACAGAGCTTCAGCAGCGATGTCAGCCAACTGCCACAGGCAACTAAAGAAATGCAACTGGTTCGTTCAGCTTAATTAACTTTAACCTAAACAGCTATATGTGCCTGGTGGCGGCCACAGTCCACCGCACAAGTCTGCAGGGAGGACTTCCACAAGTTAGCTGCAGGCTGGTTAGCTGGCCCTCCAGGAGGGGGGGGTGTGGAAACCATTGTGAGGGAGCATTTAAGGGTTGGGAAACCCTCCCCCACTCCCGGGGACTTGAAAAAGCAGATACTTCTCCCCAGATAACATCTCAAGCTTGACAGGGTGCTTACTGAAGCTCATTCCAACGACACAGACACACACTACCTCCCCCTGGAACTTAAGACTTCGCAGAGGGTGAGCCACTTATTCCAATTAGGCTAGATTTTTCTGTAATTATTTCCTTCCCTTTGGCTTTGAATTCTTTTATTCTTTCAGAGATAAAAGTTACAAAAAAAAAAAAAAAAGCCAAAAATCCCAACAATGGAGCTAACCACACCAACACAATTCCCAATTTCTGAAAAGCTTTCTGAAATTGTCCAGCATTGTTCAGCCATTCCTTGGCCACTCTGTTAATATGATTGTAAGCAGATCACACCCCAGACATATTTTATGACAAATGCACATTGAACCAGTGCCATCTCACCCTTATTTCCAATTTGGCAAACTGCTCCATCAAACCAACTATACACACACTAGAAGGAGGAGGCTGGTGCAAACCAGTCGGTGCAGCCATAATTAATGGGCCAAGCTCCTTGTTTTGCTCTGATTTTCACTTCAAAACTCCAGCTGCCCTCACTGTGTGCTGAACTGACTCTGGTGCAGTGCTGCCATCAACCCGCCGAAACCAAGGCCCCAGGAAGGCTCCCGGGGAAGCGGTTTCCAGAAGCAGTCCTTTCAGCCCAAAGAGCCCTTCATGAAAATGCTATTGGCCGCACAAAACGCGGACTTCACCGCACGGAATGCGCCCTCTGCCAAGTGCTGCCCCCGCACTCTGAAACCTCCCGGGCATGGTATTCAAGGGATCCCCTGCTGGTCACTGCCGTCTCCGAAAAAGGAGACACCTTAATGCCTAGAGTTACCATCTTCACTCTCTTCACCAGGAACAGTCACGGCCTGTAAGGCACCCCTCCTGCTGGAGCCACAGCAGGTAAACCCCCTTAGTCCAGCCCTTCTCCACGTGGTAACCACCAGCTTGGGGGTGGGGCCCCCCTCCAGGTTCCCAGGAAACGGACCAGATAAACACCCAAAGGCCGCGGGCATTGGAAGACGGTGATGAACCTGGGGGGAGGGGTGACACTTCGTAGCCCACTTTCTTTGCCCTGACTACACTTGGAATTAGTGTAATTAGAGCTCCCCGGGGCAGCACTAGAGCACACAAATTTCCTGTGCCTAATCAGACTGGTCGGGCTCTGAGAGGAGGCCCAGCCTTTCACACCCAGTTCCATTCCAATGATAATGATGATTTTCCACATCCTGGCCTCCCCTGGAATGCATTTTAAAGGAATGCCACTTCTCCCGCTGAAACCTGGCTTTAGGGGATTCATCTTCCCTCCCTGTCAGACAGGCTGCTCCCCTACTCCGGCATTTTCATTCCATTGATCTCAGGGAAAAGATTTCCCCAAAAAAGGTCAGGGGAAAATTCCAACTCTGCCAGGCTTACCTGTCTCCGAGGGTAAAACAAGGCAAGCCACACCCTAACAAACAATGACTTACAAGCACCAATTAGAGCTGCCCTTTAACCAAACAATAGGAAGGTTTACCACTAAAAACAGAAGTGTTACTCCAGGGTGCCCCCAAAATCTGCAGGTCACTGTCACCAAAACCTACCCCGTAAATGAGCACTTCTGGGCCGACGTTGCTTTTTGCATGCAAAAGAAGCAGAATTCGGGAGTGCTCTAACCAGCACGCACTCATGGGAAGTTCAGCCCCAGCAGCCCCCCCAGTCCCCCCCTGCTTGGCCGAGAGCTGAGACCGGATGTCGCACAGATGGGCAGTGCTCAGCCTCAGGATGGCATTCTTTATCCCGCAGACGGGAGGGTTAAACTCGCTCTCGCCATTAAACACTGAAACATTTCCAACGCGCTGCTTCTTCGCTTGGTACACAGCCATAATAAGAAAAACATGTTGCCTTGCTGCATACATAAAAACTGTTCTTTCTCCACGAAGTCTGATTCAAGATGTTTTCATTTACTTCCAAGTGGGTCACTATCATTGTTTATTATGACCATCACGCCAGGGATCCGGGCCAGAAGTAAACACTTCACTGTCAAATGGGGAGAGGGCGACCCCGAAACCCCCCTCCCAGCTCATCCGCCGAAGCGGGGAGCACAGTCCCCAGTCAGGGATTTGTCTCCTTGGAGCAGAGCCTTCCATGGGAAGGGAGAGAAGAACTTCTAAATCCTTTTCACATAACCTTCCAATGTTCTTACACAGTAACTTACTTTTCGTGTACAAAACACACTCAAATTATATGGATTCATCGTCACAGCAGAAAAGATGCCAAAAACCCAAATCTCCTGTAATCGTAAAACTGATTCATATTTTGAATATGACCATATTTGAATTTTCAGCTAATTCCAGGAGAGAAAGCTGTTTAAGCTTTCCTATTCCCTCCCCCAAGAGAGCCTACTATTATATTACTGGAAAAATAAAATTGCCTCCACACAGGATTCAAAAGTTAGCGAAAATGACACAGGATTGCTTCGTTCCTCAGAGATTTCTTAAACTCAACTGGAAACGAGGAAACCACGGCGCCCGAAACGCGAGCCACTTTCCCGTTCTAGTTACAACTTTGATGTAAGCAGCAGCCTTATCGCCCTTTCCCACACGCCCCCCTCCAGCCCTGAGCCCGCCCCCGCCCCCGCAAAAGCAACGAAGCCCCCCGCCCCGCACACTCCCGCCCCCTGGCGTCCCACGCCCCGCACCTGGCGTCCCGGAGTCGGTCCCACACCCACACCCACACCCACACCCACACCCACACCCACCCAGCCAGCCAGCAGCGCCGCAAAGGAACCCCCCACTCGAAAGGGAGAAGCGTCCTAGCGGGCACAGGGATGTCTGAGCCTCAAACTGACTGCGAATGGAGCGCGTTACTCGCCAGTTCGCCGCGCGCCGCGAGCGGGGACGTTTGAGAGACCACGCTACCGCACCCGCTTCGCCCGTCCAGGGACCAGGCGTGTCCGACGGAGTCGGCATCTGCTCCGGCCCACACGCCCGGGGAGGCCGCCCAGCACGCCTGTCGGGGGACTGGCCCCGGGCGCGCAGCAGGCGCGGGAGGAGCCGAGCCCCACACGGCGGGGTCCCCCGATTCTCGCCCGCGCGGAGGAATGCGGGGTGGGGCACCAAGAGTGCGGTGGGCGACCCTGAGACCTACTTGCGTGTAAGGAGGCGGCTCAGATTTTAGGACTTAAGGCGAACTTCAGCTTGCAAACCCCCGACCCGGAGCAGTGCGCCTGCCCCAGGCCGGCAGGATACCCCGCATCCGGCCGCGCGGTGCAGAGGCCGGGTGCTCCCTGGGTCTGGACGGCGAGAGCGGGCGCACCTCCCCCTCCGGCACCCCAGGCCGCTCCCTCCAGCCCCGGTGAACTCGGGGCAGGTCCTACGGGCCGCGGAGCTCCCGCGGGGCCCTCCGGGACAGTGGGTGCCCCTTGAGGACAGTGCCACCCGGGAGCCGGGCAGGTCCCTCCAGCTGTGCGCCTCGTCCCGGATCCTGGGGTGAGGCCCCAAGGTGGTCCGAGACCACCCAGGGGCCGCCGACCCCCCAGCACAGGACGCGCCGCCTCGGCCACCTCCCGGCGGTGGGGGAGGGGAAGGGGCCAACAAAAGGGAAGCCGAAGCCCCGCTCAACCGAGCGGCGGGGTCGGGAGCCCCCTTCCCGGGGCGCGGGGAGAACCTCGGGGAAGAGGCCCAGTCGGTCCGGAGAAGCACGGGCCACGTCTGAGGGCCCGGGTCCGGCCGCGTTCCCACTCTCGACCCTTGGAAACCCGGCGAAGGGCTCCCCGCGGCGCCGCCGGCCTCTGGAAACACTCCGCCGGCCCGGGGCGCGCCGAGTGGAAAGCACCCGGGCGGCGGGCGGCGGGCGGCGGGCGGCGGGCACCCGGGCGGCGGGCGGGCCCGGGAGCGGAAGGGACGGGCTCAGCCAGGAGCCCGGCGGCGCACGGTCCTACCTGCGGTCCGGGGCGCGAGGAGCAGGAGCGCGGTGGCCGCCCAGACGGCCGGGGCGCACAGCAGCGGCAGCGCCGGGCCCCGGGCCATGCCGCGGACAGTGGGGGCCGGGCGGGGGGCCGGGAGCCACCACCCCTGTCGGCCGCGCGTCCGTGGCCTTTCTCCGGGGCTTTTCGCAAGATGGTCCCTTTCGAGGAACTCGTGGTCTCCTCCTCTCCGGGCGCGGCGCGGGCGGACGGCAGGACTCGGGGACGCGGGCTGGGCAGTCCGGCCGCCGGGACGAGCGCGAGGGGCGGACCGCGGGCGCGCAGGAGGCAGGGTCCCCGCTCGCCCGCCCCGATGGGCAGAGCGAGGCCCGGCAGGCGCCCCCTGCCGGAGGGACGCGCCGGCGGCGGGCGTGGCGCGCGGGAAGCTGGGGGCCCGGGCCCGGGGCGCCGCTCGTCCGGGGACTTGCCTCCCGCTCCCGCCCTCGGGCCTGCGCCTCGGGCCGCCGGGCCGCAAAGGTGGCGCCTGGGACGTCCCGCCGCACCCACGTGCAAGGTGCGGGAGCCCAGGGACCTGGTCAGAAGGCAGTAGGTCAGGACGACACTGCGCCCCGCCAGCTCCCCGGGAGGCCACTCAGAGCCCCCCAGTCCCAGCACCCAGCGGCGCGGGCACCGCCGAAGCGAGGGCTTGGGGACGGGAAAGGTCCGAGGAAATGGAGGAGCCGCCGGCGCCCTTGGGGACCACCGTGTCCCTCCAGAAAGCTCCGGAACTGCTGGGGTGGGGCTGCGTGGAGAGGCCCCGGGAGCGCGATGCCATCTGAAGCCACCACAGCTTTTGGTTCACTGTTAAAAGCCAACTGTGTGATTTTACTCATTAAAGGCAGAACACTGTTCTCTGCCGAGCCCCAGAACATGCAAAAGTAATTTGCTTCACTTGTAAAAAACATTTTGAACGCAATTCAAATGGCATATTTTCTTGCTTATTCTTGGTTTTGCTTAACACATGCAAAGGCCTGAAATTGGAAGGCCTGTCCCTACAGTGAGTAACTTAGGAATTTCCTTTGTTTTTGCTCTCTTGGAGAAAGGATTTGGAAACTCCAGCGTCTGTTATTTGTTGTGTGAGATTTATCTTCTAACTGACCATAAAGCAGTTTGTTTGGCGGTTTTGCTCAAGCACCGTTTCCTGTTAGTTGGGGTGTATTAGGGAGACCCCTGAGTGTGCACCCCTGGAATTGCCCCTCCGCCTCCCTCACACGTGGCAGGAAATGAAAACGCTGTCGCTAAGGTCTGAGGACAAGGCTGAGGTTGCCCCTGATGAGTTAGGCCTCTCGCTGTCTTTGCTGAGTCTGTTGGGGGAACATCCCGCACACTTCTCATTCCTCATGCAGGTTGGAGGAGGGACTGACCATCGCTGGCCGGGGCAGCAGGGGGTCGGGGAGGATGGGAGAAGACGGTGCAATCATTATCCAGCTGCCTTGGCCCCAGCCTCACCACACAGGCTCCTTCGGCCACTGCTGGTGCCCGACCCAGTGAGAGGGGGCGGAGGGCCTGCGCTCCCAGTGTTGTTTTCGGACTGCCAGGGGTTTATCTTTGGGTTTTCTCCCCAGAGGGGCCCTCAAGGACGCCTGAAGGATAAACAAGGCTTTAAAAGTTGGTCTTGAAGCACTTAGTTCCAGACTCCTCCATCTTGGATCAAGTGAGTCCAGACGGGAGCAGAGGAGGTCCTCTGAGTTTGTGCGCTGTGCGCTGTATCCGGCCAGCTGAGCTGCGCTCCTCCGCTTCCGCTGCCACAGCTGGAGACCGCAGTTCCAGGACCTGGGCGCAGCCCTGCCCCCCTCCTTGGTGTGAACTTGGGGAAATGATGCAATGGCGCTCAGCCCTCATCTGTATGCAATTTCCATCTGACTGTGTTCCCCACAAACCCCACCGAAAGTTTGAACAGCAGCATGCATTTTGCTGACAGTTTCTTGGGTGGGGTCAGAAATGTGGGTTATATCACACATGATTCCTTAAAGCTCCTTAAAAATTATCTTTTCAGCATTTCTCTTTCCCCAGAATCTCCCCTATAACTCCAACCTGTTCTCCCTGTCTCTCCTCACCCCCATCTTCCTCCCCTGCCTGCAGGTTCAGAACTGAGGGATAAGCACAATATATTTAACCTTATAAATGACAGGCATCAAAATAAGCTCTTTGTAAGTAGTTGGTAGAATGTGGCTTCACCACATGGGAGCTACTTACTCCTTCCCACATGCATCAGTTCGGCATTGCTGCATAACAAACACCTCAGACCTAACGGCTAAAACAGTAAACATTTCTTATGTCACACGGATCGTTTTTGCGGATCAAGAATTCAGGAGAGGCTTAGCTGGGCACCTCTGGCTCAAGGTCTGCCTGGGGCAGGAGGCTCTTCACAGGGCAACCTGTGCACATGCCTGGCGAGTTAGTGTTGGGTGTGGGCAGGCCACCTGGGCCCCTACAGGGCTCCCTGAACATCCTCACAACAACCGGCAGCTGGCCTCCCAGAGCGAGAGCTGGCCTCCCAGAGCGAGAGCCGGGCAGAAGCCGCAGTGTCCTGGAAGTTAGCCTTGGACATCGGCAGTCATTTCTGCAGGATCCTGTTGGTTTCACAGGTCGACGCTGGTCCTGTGGGAGGGAAGGACACAGGGTGTGTGTATAGGAGGCTGACTACCCTCCCACCAACAGGAAGCACAGCCACGTGTCCTCAGGACAGGCAAGAGGGGAGACAACGAGCATGGAGAGTGCCCAGGAGAGTGACAGGAGCAGCCACGCACTCTGTGAGGACCGGGCTAGGGCCATGCGGATACCTGGGGAAAGCATTCCAGGTGCTGTGATGGGCCAGTGGGAGGGGCCAAGGGATCCTGGGCCTCCAAGGAGCAGCCCCTCCGCATTCCTATGCCTTCTTGACTGAAACGTCTATTCCAGTCTTCTGCTCATCTTTTAACTGGGCTGCGTATCTTCCTATTTTTGAGTTTTAAGAGTCCGTTGTATGTTCTGGATGTAAGCTCGTTTCCGGTACATATAGATACAGATACAGAAATATTTCTCCCAGTGTCTGCTTGTCTTTTTGTTTTTTTAACAATGTCTTTTCAAAAGCAACAGTTTCTTACTGTGATAATGTCCAACCTATTTTTTTCTTTTATGGCTAGTGCTTTTTGATTCTCAGTAAATGCTAGATCAGTCCAAAAACACCTGTAAGACTGGAATATTTGAACACCACTGTCTGGACCAGGGGTGGGCAAACTTTTTGACTCGAGGGCCACAATGGGTTCTTAAACTGGACCGGAGGGCCGGAACAAAAGCATGGATGGAGTGTTTGTGTGAACTAATACAAATTCAAAGTAAACATCATTACATAAAAGGGCACGGTCTTTTTTTTTTTAGTTTTATTCATTTCAAACGGGCCGGATCCGGCCCACGGGCCGTAGTTTGCCCACGGCTGGTCTGGACAGTGGAGGGCACAGTTCACAGCCTTCTGCCCACTGGGCTTCGTGGGCAGTGCCCGCAACCAGTGCACTGGGATTCCCGGTCTGTTTGTGTGTTTGGTTGGTTGGTTGGTTTTAGTTAGGAAAATCCTAACTGAACGGAACCCTTCTGCTCTAGTAGCAGCAAGCGGTACAAAATTCCAAGGACAAAATGAGGAAAATAAGCCAACTTGCCAAACAAGAGGGCCCCATCCCTTCCCTGCACCCTCCTGCCAATCTGGCTTTGGGCCTGAATCCCCACGATCAGCGGGGCCCAGGCTAGGAAACCCAACAGGCACCTCTGCTTTCTCCCACGCAGCTCTCTGCCGCCCTCCTCCTGAGGCTCACATGCTCCTCAGCTCCAGGCACCAGAACGCCAGGCTCCACTCCGCCACGGCTTCTGTAGGTGCTCGTCCTGCCCTCCTGCCCTCCAGCCCTCCTGCCCTCCCACCCTCCTGCCCTCCCATCCTCCCACCCTCTCACCCTTCCCTCCTCCCACTCTCTCACCCTTCCCTCCTCCCACCCTCCCTCCCTCCTGCCCTCCTGTCCTCTCCGCTGTGCCTCTCCAGTTGTGCAGGGTGTGGTCCTAGGCCATCCTCCCTTCTGGCTCCACGACCTCCAACTGAGACATCTCTTCCCAGCTCACAGCTGTAGCTGCACCCATACCTCCGAAGTTTATGTCCCCAACCCCCCTGCTCCCTGACCTCCAGACCTATGCATCCAATCATCTCCATGGTCTTTCTACTTGGCTGGCCCAATGACACCTCAAACTCAAATTGTACAAACATGATTTACCATGAACCCTGCCTCAAAGTTAGTCTTTTCCCGAAGTTCCCTTCCTCACCCAAGGGCACTGCATCCCTGTAGCTCCACCAGTCAGAAACCCAGGCCCTGCCTCCAACCCGTCCCCCTCTCCCTATGTCCCTCCAACACCGCGTCCTGTTGGTTTTGCTTTCTGGATGCTTTCTGCTTAATGTTTTCTGTCTCCATTGCCATGGCCCTAGCCCAGGATAACACCATCTCTCACCTGCGTAAGGTGTCTCCCCATGGCTACCATCACCCAGCTCTAATCGGTTCTCCACACAAATGTCTTTCAAACCCAAGTCTAACTTCGTTGCTGCCCAGCAGCTTGCTAGTATCTTAAGTTAAAGACTCAGTCTTGCTCTGGCTGGTTTGGCTCAGAGGAAAGAGTATTGGCCTGCGGACTGAAGGGTCCCAGGTTCATTTCTGGTCAAGGGCACATGCCTGGGCTGCAGGCTCGATCCCCAGTAGGGGGCGTGCAGGAGGCAGCTAATCAATGATTCTCATCATTGATGTTTCTATCTATCCCTCTCCCTTTCTTTCTGAAACCAATAAAAATATATTTAAAAACAAAAAAAGACTAAACCCTAACATTCCAAGAGCTGCTACGTGGTGAGGATGTGCACGGAGCCCTGCAGCAAGGCCCAGCGGGTCCCTCCCCTGCACCATGCTGGCCTGCTCCTTTCCAGCAAGCTCCCTCCACATGGGGCCTCTTCACAGCAGCCCTTTCTGCTTGGAGCATGCTTGCCTGGCTCCTTCGCTGAGGTAGCCCCACGACTCCTTCAGTGTCACCTCTCAGGGACATGTCCTCTGTCGCCTCACCCCACCAAGTCCGCTGGCTCCCTGTGGACTCTGCTTAGAGCCCCACCTGGAGGCACATCACATACAGCCTTACCCATAGGAGGCAGGGTTACTAGATGCGGGCCTATTTTCCCTGCTAATCTGACGCTTTGTAAGGAAGGGGCTGACGAATCCCATCAGTGCGGAGCTGTGGCAGCAGAATAATTGCTAATAAAGGAAGGAAGGGCAGGAGGAAGCAATGTGCTGAACTCTGGTTTAGGGCAAACAGTAAGTCTTGTCAGGTACCAGTCGGCAGTCTTTCTAATGTGTAGCAAATCTTTATAAAACAACTAGAGGCCCGGTGCACAAAAATTTGTGCACTTGGGGCGGGGGGGGGGGCGTCCCTCAGCCCGGCCTGTGCCCTCTCCCAGTCTGGGACTCCCCGGGGAATTATGCCTAAGCTGGCAATCAGACATCCCTCTGGCAGCCTGGGAGCCCTCGGGGGATGTCCACTTGCCAGCGGGGAGCAGGCCTAGCTGCAGTTGGACATCCTTAGTGCTGCTGAGGAGGCAGGAGAGGCTCTCACCACCACCGCTGTACTGGCAGCTGTCCTGGCTTGTGGCTGAGCAGAGCTCCCCCTGTGGGAGCACACTGACCACCAGGGGGCAGCTCCTGCATTGAGAGTCTACCCCTGGTGGTCACTGTGTGTCATAGTGACCAGTCATTCCCAGTTGTTCTGCTGTTAGGGTCAGTTTGCATATTATCCTTTTATTATATAGGATAGAGGCATGGTGCATGGGTGGGGGCCGGCTGGTTTGCCCTGAAGGGTGTCCCGGATCAGGGTGGGGGTCCCGCTGGGGTGCCTGGCCAGCCTGGGTGAGGGGCTGATGATTGTTTGCAGGCTGGTCAAACCCCCCCCAGTGGGGACCCTCAACCCATGGAGGTTTGGCCAGCCTGGGTGAGGGGCTGATGGCTGTTTTCAGGCTGGCCACACCCTCTTTAGGGTGGGGGGTCCCCACTGGGGTGCCTGGCCACTCTGGGTGAGGGGCTGAGGGCCATTTTCAGGCTGGCCAAGCCCGCCGGCGACGGAAGCTCCCAGCCTCTCCTTTTTTTCTTTTTTCTTTTTTTATTCTGGGATTTATTTACCTTCTATAATTGAAACTTTGTTGCCTTCAGTGGAGCTCAGAGCCAACCAGGGCAGGCGGGAGGGAAGCTTGGCTTCCTCCATCGCCAGGGGCAACCCAGCCTCCTGCTCGCCCCAGCTCCATGGGCACAGCCAGCTGAAAGCAGGTATCTGGGGTTTATTTATCTTCTATAATTGAAACTTTGTTGCTTTGAGTGGAGCTCAGAGCCGCCGAGGCAGGTGGGAAGCTTGGCTTCCTCCACCAATGGGGTAACCAAGCCTCCTGCTTGCTCCAGCTCCGTGGCTGCTGGCCGCCGGCCGCCATCTTGGTTGGGTTAATTTGCATACAGTCGCTCTGATTGGCTGGTGGGCGTGGCTTAAGGCATAGCGAAGGTACTGTCAATTTGCATGTTTGTCTTTTATTAGTGTAGATGCTAGCCATTCCTCCATGTCATGCTTACATGGCTAAGTGAACTTCATCATAGGCTTATCCTGAAATTACACATCCATTCACAACAGTGGTTTTGTATATTTTATCTCCAACCATTTATGTCTACAAACAACTGAGATAGGCTTTCTTGTTTCCAAACATTTAGATTCAGGTTTGAAGAAACAAAGATTCCAGTTTTCACCAATAACCGTGAAATTTAGGCCTCCATAAAGCTTGAGCGCAATCACTATAACAAAGAAACTTTAATTTAGCTTTCCAATCGTTATGATACCAAGAAATGGGAGCAACAGGGAGACACTGGCAGATAATAATGTCTTCCTCTGTGGTTCATTGTTTGGTACAAAGACAGCTCCCACCTGGCAGGTGGGCCTCGGGAGCAGGCTCAGCCCAGTGGAGGCTCTGTCTTACTCGCCTTACTCAGGTTGAGAAGATTTTTCCTCCCCTGACAGCAAATATGTGGTGTCTTCTCCAAAGAGCAACTGGGACTCCCACAATTTAATTCTCTTCTGACACTAACTACCCAAAGCTAGCATCTGATTCACTGGTTAAGCACCCAGTCCCCAACACTCTCATCAGATGCCAGTCGGGAATTCCCACAATCCTCCTATTTGTAAGAATGGCTCAAAGAACTCAGGAAAGCACTTTACTTACTATTATCAGCTTGTTATAAAGGATTCAACTCAGGAACACCAAATAAAAGAGATGCATAGGGCAAGGTATGGAGGGCATGGCACCTTCGTGCCCCTGTGGGAGCACACAATCCCAGCACCTCCACGTGTTCTCCTTCATGCAGGGGGTTTGATGGCACTCACTGCAGAGGCAGGGGTGACTAAATTATGGCCATTGGTGACTGAGCTCAGTCTTCAGCCCCGCCCCCTTCCCTGGAGGTCAGCGTTGGGGGGAGGGGGGGTGGCCACTGGGGATGGGAGCTGAATGTTGAACTCTCTAAACATGGGTTGGTGTTTGGGTGACCAGTCCACATTCCTAAGCTACCGAGGGCCCTCAAGAGTCTCCTCATCAGGTAAACACAGCTACGGTTCCAAGGAGCTTGTTATGAGTAAAAAGACAGGAACCAGGGACAAAGATCCAAAAGTTTCCCACGACACCACGCATGTGGTAAGAATCTTTTTCCTGACAAAGCAGTTAGAAATAATAGTTGATTCTTTTTTTGGGGAAAAAAAGAGGTATTTTTATCACCATGTTTACTACAGTAGGATTATTAGATGAAAATACTAATGTTGATATTTTGTTCAACAATAGTTCATCCCTATAGTATCTTTCAAATCCCCTTTAAACATAATTTATTTCTCAAAAGCAAATGTAGACGCTCTACCTGTATGGATCCTCAACGGCCAGGCTTATTGGACAGCCCCTCTCCTGCGTGACGCAATCTCTGAAAGGCAGAGAAAACTATCCAGCCATGGGCGCGCTCCACAGGCACGCTCCGGCAGCCTGAGACTGCAGGACCTGCCTTACAACTGCCCCTCTGGCTTTGATGTAGGTTAGGGGTTGAACGGTGGCACCCCAGGCGTGTTGAAGTCCTAATCCCGGTACCTGAGAATGTGGCCTATTTGGGAATAGTCTTTTGAGATGACCAAACTGAGATGAGGTCGTCAGGGTGGTCCCTCATCCATAAGACTGTGCCCTGACGAAAGGGGAAAGTGGGGCATGTAGAGAGGAAGCACATCTAGAAGACTGGAGTGATGGTGCCCACACCAACAGCCTGCTGGAGAGGGGCCTGGGCAGACCTTTCCTGGCACCTGGGAGGGGCTGGCCAGGCCAACACATGGTCAGTAGGAATGGCACTGGAAGCAGAGGAATTGCTGTTTTCTGCCACCCCCGGCAGCCTTCCTATGGCAGCCCCAGGACACTCACACGATGCAATCCATGAACACAGACCGGAGAGAGCCCTTTCAAATTACTTCCCATTTATTATAAAACTAGTGGCCCAGTGCACGAAATTCATACATGGGAGTGGGGGGTTGTCCCTCAGCCCAGCCTGCACCCTCTCCAATCTGAGACCCCTCGAAGGATGTCCTACTGCTGGTTTACAAGGATCGGGCCTAAACCGGCAGTCAGACATCCCTCTCACAATCCGGGACTGCTGGCTCCTAACCACTCACCTGCCTGTCTGCCTGCCTGCCTGATTGCCCCTAACCTCTCTGCCTGCGGCCTGCTCGGCCCTAACTGCCCCCCCGCTGCCAGCCTGCTCCACCCCAAATGTCCCCCCATGCCAGTGTGCTTGCCCCCAACTGCCCCCCCTGCTGGCCTGCTTACCCCCAACAGCCCTGTCCCCCATCAGCCTGATCACCCAAAACTGCCGTCCCATCCTGGCCTGATCACCCACAACTGCCCTCCCCTCTTGGCCTCTAACTGCCTCTACCTCGGCCCTGCCACCATAGCTTTGTCCAGAAGAACGTCTGGAAGGTCTCCCAGTCTAATTAACATATTACCCTTTTGTTAGTATAGATAGAGGCCTGGTGCACGGGTGAGGGCTGGCTGGTTTGCCCTGAAGGGTGTCCCAGATCAGGGTGGGGGTCCCGCTGGGGTGCCTGGCCAGCCTGGGTGAGGGGTTGATGGCTGTTTTCAGGCTGGCCAAGCCCCCCAGCGGGGACCCTCACCCCATGGGGGTGTGGCCAGCCTGGGTGAGAGGCCGATAGCCATTTTCAGGCTGGCCACGCCCCCCGGCAACCCAAGCTCCCAGCCTCTCCTTTTTATCTTTTTTTCTTTTTTTTTTTCAGTGCCTCCTTGAGTGGAGGCCATGGGGGGCTAGAAGCAGGTATCTGGGATTTATTTATCTTCTATAATTGAAACTTTGTAGCCTTGAGCAGAGCCCACAGCTGGCCAGGGCAGGCGGGAAGCTTGGCTTCCTCCATCACCAGGGGCAACCCAGCTCCGTGGCAGCCGCCATCTTAGTTGGGTTAATTTGCATACTCGCTCCTGATTGGCCGGTGGGTGTGGCGAAGTGGTGGAGTGATGGTTAATTTGCATGTTTCTCTTTTATTAGTGTAGACTAGAGGCCTGGTGCACAAAAATTTGTGCACTCGGGGGGCGGGGGGAGGGGGGTCCCTCAGCCCGGCCTGTGCCCTCTCGCAGTCTGGGACCCCTCGGGAGATAACGACCTGCTCCCGGGTGGCAGAGGGCAGGCCCAATCCCTAGGTGCAGCCCCTGGTCGGGCTCAGAGCAGGGCCGATTGGGGAGTTGGGGCGCCGCCCCCTGTCATGCACAGAGCAGGGTGGATCGGGAGGTTGTGATGCCACCCTCAGTCACACTCAGGGTAGGGCCGATTGGGGGGTTGGGGCACCGTCCCCTTTCACACTCAAGGCAGGGTTGATGGGGAGGTTGCGGCGCCACCCCCTGTCACACACAGAGCAGGGTCAATCAGGGGGGTTGGGGCTCCATACCCTGTCACACACAGAGCAGGCTCAATCAGGGGGTTGGGGAGCTCCCCCTTGTCACTCACAGAGTAGGGCCGATGGGGAGTTGGGGCACTGCCCCCTGTCACACACAGAGCAGGGTGGATCAGGGGTTGGGGCGCTGCCCTCTATCACCCACAGAGCAGGGCCGATCAGGGGGTTGGGGCACCGCCACTCTCACACTCAGGGCAGGGCCGATGGGGAGCTCTGAGATCCCGGCTTGCTGAAAGCAGGTTTCTGGGGTTTTGTTTAGCTACTATATTTGTTACAATGTTTCAAACTGTAGGCTCAGGGGCCGGCAAGGCAGGCAGGAAACATTGGTTTCCTCCGTCACTGAAGCAAGCAAGTCTCATGTTAGTTTCCAGCTGCCTGGCTGCCGGCCGCCATCTTGGCTGGCAGTTAATTTGCATATCGCCCTGATTAGCCAATGGGAAGGGTAGAGGACGTGCGCTAATTACCATGTTTCTCTTTTATTAGATAGGATTATCATGCATAATACAAAATTGTCCAACGTAAAAGTATTTAAAATAGACAAAATCACAGCACTCATTCTGAGAGAAGGAGGCCCCAGCCGGTGCCCAGGAGGCGGGCAGAGCTGCTCCAGATCGCCCACACACATGAATGCTCTTTCCCTCTGGGCGGCACAGCCATCCCAGAGCCACGGGCGTTTCCTGAAGGGCTTTCCGCAGAGCGACACTGAGCTGCCAGGAAAGGCTTGATCTTCCAAATTTGGGCCAGCAGCGCGGCAGCCACAGCCTGCAGGAGGGCTCTTCTTCCTACCACAAACCCTGATGAGCTGGTGCTGGCGTGATGGGTGCACGGGCAGTTCTGCGCCCCCTGCACCCCTTCTTCCCACACACATACACAGTGTTACAGGTCCCACAGAGACCCGCAGGAGGCCACCCCGATTATGCAGGGGCCACTCTGGGGCTTAGATATCCTCAAATGTGAGTGGCTGGGGATTTGGGGTCAGAACAGAGGCTTAGGGTCATAACTGCTAGTGCGGCCCAAAGGCCAGGTACAGAGTGAAGAGTGCGCTGTCCAGTCTCCCACCACCGGGTGAGGCCGCTCAGGTGGTAGCAGCGGCTCAGGTGGTACGCAGCGGCTCTTTTTTATTATTATCATTATTCTTTTATTAATTTCAGAGAGAATGAGAGAAACACCAATGATGAGAATCATTGATCAGCTGCCTCTCGCACGCCCCCACCCTCCTGCCCCCCCACCCTCGCGCCACCCCCCCACTCCCCCACCCCCACTGGAGACTGAGCCCGCAACCCGGACATGTGCCCTTGACTGGAATTGAACCCGGGACCCTTCAGTCCGCAGGCTGACGCTCTATCCCTGAGCCAAGCCCGCTGGGGCCTGGGTTTGGCTTTTGAGTCTTTGGGAGGGCACGGGAGATGTCCACCTAAGTGCATGGCAATGTGCGGCGCGCACAGGCCCGTGGCCTCTCCCGGGCCGGGTGATCAGAGCTTGCAGCTGCCTGCCAGCTGCGGGAGCTGCGCGCCGAGGCAAGGGCGCCGGGAACCTGGAAGGCCGAGGCCAGGAGCAGCCCCGGAAGACAAGCTCGGGGCAGCCCAGCACGCAGGCCTCCTGGTCTCTCCTCCAGCCAGGGACTGACAGGACAGTCAACACAAATGGCCGATAACCAAAGAAAAATATACACCGAAACCGGTTTGGCTCAGTGGATAGAGCGTCGGCATGCGGACTGAAAGGTCCCAGGTTCGAGTCCGGTCAAGGGCATGTACCTGGGTTGCGGGCACATCCCCAGTAGGAGATGTGCAGGAGGCAGCTGATCGGTGTTTCTAATTCTCTATCTCTCTCCCTTCCTCTCTGTAAAAAATCAATAAGAAAATATATTTTTTTTAAAAAAGAAAGAAAAATATACTTACTTTGACTAGTAATCAGAGAAATGCAATGAAATGAAAGCCCGGTGTTGACCTGGCAAGCACTGTAAGCCAAAGTGGTTCTCCCCGCCCTCGTGTCCGGGTAAGTGGGTGCAGCCATTTGGGAGGCTCCTCAGCAGGATGTTGGTGTGTGTGCCCTATGACCTAGTCATCCAGCTCTCTCTCTCCCTCTCTCCCTCTCTCCCTCTCTCTCTCCCCTCCCCCCCCCCCCCCCCGCAAGTTTGTTGGAACATCTATTTCTTATTTTATTGATTTTAGAGAGAGAGGAAGAGGGGGAGGGAGAGGGAGAAGCAGAGAGAGAGAGAGAGAGAGAGAGAGAGAGAGAGATTTGTTGTTTCACTTTGTTGTTGTTAATCCTCACCTGAGGATATTTTTCCATTGCTTTTCAGAGAGAGGGGGAGGAAGGAGGGAGAGAGAGAAACATGGATGTGAGACACATTGACTGGTTGCCTCCTGCACACAATCTGACATCTGATAGGAAGCGAACCACAAACCAGGTACATGCCCTTGACCAGGAATCTATCCCTAGACCCTTCAGTGTGTTGCGTGTACTGACACTCTAACCCAGGGGTGGGCAAACTTTTTGACTCGAGGGCCACAATGGGTTCTTAAACTGGACCGGAGGGCCGGAACAAAAGCATGGATGGAGTGTTTGTGTGAACTAATATAAATTCAAAGTAAACATCATTACATAAAAGGGTACGGTCTTTTTTTTTTTTTTTTTTTTTTTAGTTTTATTCATTTCAAATGGGCCGGATCCGGCCAGCGGGCCGTAGTTTGCCCACGGCTGCTCTAACCACTTAGCACACCAGCCAGGGCTGTTCCACTCTTTTATGCATTCATTGGTTGATTCTAGTCAACCAATTGTGTGCACTGACTGGGGTTGAACCTGCAACCTTGGCGTATGGGGACAACTTCTAACCGGGGCCATTCAGTTCTCTATACAGAGAGAAGGGGAGGGAAATTGCAGTTTATGACTGACCATCACGTATCTGTGGCCATGTAGTAAAGCCGGCTCTTAGTAGAGAAAAACAATCATGATTATCCCTCAGGGTCTGTGGGTCGCTGAGGCTTAGCGGGTAGTTCCCACTGGGCTGTAGAAAAGCCTTCGTCCCAAGGGAATGTGGGGCGTGTCCGTCAACAAGGCTCTGCGCGCGGCTGTCCGCAGAAGGGCTTCTTGCATGATGGCCGTCTCCAAAGACCACAGAAGCGGAAATGCCAGTCCTCCGTAAGGTAGGCCTGGAACTGTTACAGCAACTCCTTGCTTCTGTTGGTTACAGTGAGTCGCTGTCAGCCCAGATTCAGTGTGGGAGTGGACTATGTCAGGACAGGAAAGCCTGGAGGTGGACTTTATTGAGAACTAACTTTGGAGACTAGATACAATCACGGACAAGGTTATGTTTCATGGCAAAAAATTAGACATCACCTAGATATCTCTCGCTAGGAGACTGTCTACATGAATACATCTGACATGATACAGTATCACAGCACACAGGGCGAGAGAGAGCGATATACACCAACAGACAGAACTCCCAGTCACGCTGTTAAGTGGAAAAAAGCAAGTCACACAACTACAAAAGCAACATACAATTTTTGCAAAATAGTCTACGGCCATACCACCCTGAACGCACCCGATCTCGTCTGATCTCAGAAGCTAAGCAGGGTCTGGCCTGGTTAGTACTTGGATGGGAGACCGCCTGGGAATACCGGGTGCTGTAGGCTTTAAAAAAAAAATTTTTTTTTTGCAAAATAATAGTAATAAAACACTAATCCCATATTTAATCTGTACTATATAATTGCACAGAATAAGGACATGAAGGATACAATTTAAGCTGCTAACAGGCCTGCCTACTATGAGAAAAAGGAAATGAGATTGGGGTAAAAGTCAAGAGCAAGTTATAGCCATGATTCCAGTGTTTCTCTTATTGTTCTCACAGTGACGTCTATCCTCAATTCATAGAAAAATGAAAGTCTAACATGAGCTCAGCTGAGGTTTGTGGGATGGTAAGCTCTGTTCTTTTCACATTCCTCAACTGGCCCTATGACAGGGAGGCACACGGCAGCCACGCCTTTGCCTGCCGCTTCTGCACGCGGGGCCAGGACTTTCTGAAAATTAACTTAGTAAATGGACTCTGCCTAAACTGATGAAGCTAACATGAGGTAAAACTGAAATGTGAGATTCAACTTATATCAGCCCTTCTCTGTGTGATAGGAACTGTACGTGCACCAGGTCAGATCCTGTGCACACACTGGCAGAAGGTGAAGGGTGTCACCCTGCGGTCTCTGTGGAGGGGGAGAGTCACACCGGGACATGAGCTCCCCGACAGGGGTGGCCTGCGGTGCAGAGCACTAAACAGCCATGGCGTCTAGATTGGCCTGGATTCACATCTGACTCTCCTATTGACGGGCCCTCAGGTTTTGGACAGGATTAGTTGAGTCCTAGACGCATGGTAACTTTTGTGAACAAATAATTATCATCTGTTTTGGGTTTAAGCTTGCTGAGGTATTATTCCAATCAGTATCACTCAAAGTAGCTGGTCAAAGAAGAAATCTTTACATAGAAGACTAGTCAAAAAGTAGATGGTCTGTGAACAATTTATCACGTCTATGACAAGATAAGGAGTTTGTACTAGAATGTAAACCAGTTAAAAACTTTCTTTCATCAAGAAAGCCTAATATTTTTTTAAAATATATTTTATTGATTTTTTCACAGGGAGGAAGGGAGAGGAATAGAGAGTTAGAAACATCAATGAGAGAGAAACATCGATCAGCTGCCTCCTGCACGCCCCCCACTGGGGATGTGCCTGCAACCAAGGTACATGCCCTTGACCGGAATCAAACCTGGGACCCTTCAGTCTGCAGGCTGATGCTCTATCCACTGAGCCACACCGGTTAGGGCAAGCCTAATATTTTTTTAAATCTATTAACCTAATTGAACTGAGGGCTTAGTGGCATAGTGATTTACATTCTGGTGTAAGTTCCTAACCTTGTGGCACACAGACCAGATTTTGATTAACACTGATTTAAAGCTTCTTTATTCTTATACACTTTTTGCCTGCTTGGTCAATCAGTGTCTGAAAGAGGCTGTTTAAAAACTCACAGAGTGATTGTGACTTTGTAAATGTGTTCCTGTAATCATGTCACATTTCTCAGCAGTGTTGTTAGGGACATATAAGTTGATGGTGACTTTATCTCGTTGGATTACAGTTTGTTCAGCACTGTAGCTCACCTCATATACGGTCTCCCTTATTCCTTAGCAACAAGACCCCAGTTTGGGTTGAAGTAGCAATGTACTCGGGTGATCATTTACAACTGCTGGTTAGAAAAGGCCGTGTGTAACTTCTGATGAAGACACCACTGCTTCTTAGCAGTTCCTTTTCTTCTCCTGTCTGGATACAGAAGTGAGACTGCAGGTAAAGCATTCATTTTAGGATCACGAGGAAGCCATGAGAATGACATGACATAGAGAAAGAAGGAAGCCAGGAGTTCCTGACATCATGGGTCCCTAAGCAGGTCTGGCCAGCCCGGCAATGAACTACTTATATTGTTAAAATAAACTCTTTTTGTTGAAATCATTTTTGTTGGCTTTGTTAAAGACCTAATTGATATGGTATGAAATTATCTCTTTTGTCCATTTTTATACATTAACTTATATCTTACAGGATATTAATATTGCTATGCTAGCTTTGTTTTTATAATACAACTAGTGGCCCAGTGCACAGATCTGTGCACATTGAAAGGGAATCTGGTGCGGGTGAATCAGATTTGGGGCCGACAGAGCCCCAGCAGCAAGCTAACCCACAGCCGATTCCATGAGGAATCGGACTCCCTCCTTCCTCCTCCCTCCTCTCTGGGTCCAGGGTGCTGGTGAACCAGATTCAGGGCCAACAGGGCCCCAGCAGCAAGCTAACCCATGGCTGATTCCATGAGGAATCGGGGTATCACCTCCCTACTCCCTTCTCTCTGAGTCTGGGGTGTGGGTGAACCAGATTCAGGGCTGACAGGGCAGCAATCTAACCTACCGGTTGGAGCGTCTGCCCCCTGGTAGTCGTTGCGCGTCATAGCTACCAGTTGAACGGTCCAGTGCATGAAATTTATGCACTCGGGGGGGGGGGTGTCTCTCAGCCTGGCCTGCACCCTCTCACAGTCCGGGAGTCCTCAGGGGATGTCTGACTGATGTCCGTGGGGAGCGGGCCTAAGCTGGCAGTTGGACAACCTCAGTGCTGCCGCTGAGGTGGGAGAAGCTCTTGCCATTTTCGCTGCATGAACCAGCCATGAGCCTGGCTTCTGGCTGAGTGGCGCTACCCCTGTGGGAGCACACTGACCACCAGGGGGCAGCTCCTGCATTGAGCATCTGCCCCCTGGTTGTCAGTGCACGTCATAGCGACTGGTTGTTCACAGTTTGGTCAATTTGCATATAAGCCTTTTATTATATAGGATTAGAGGCCCGGTGCACAAAATTTGTGCATGGGAGGGGGTGTCCCTCAGCCCAGCCTGCACCTCTCGGAGTTTGTACTAAATCGGCATTTGGACATCCCTCTCACAATCCGGGACTGCTGGCTCCTAATCACTCGCCTGCCTGCCTGCCTGATTACCCCTAACTGCTTCTGCCTGCCTGCCTGCTTGTCCCTAACTGTTTCTGCCTGCCAGCCTGATCACCCCCTAACCGTTCCCCTGCCGGCCCGATCGACACCTAACTGCTCCCCTGTCAGCCCAATTGCCCCCAACTGCCCTCCCCTGCCAGCCATCTTGTGGTGGCCATCTTATGATGACGTGGGGGCCGTTATCTTGTGATGACGTGAGGGCGCGAGGGCACGAGGGCGAGAGGGCCACCTAGGCTTTTATTAGTATAGATAGCTATGCCTTGTACATTCTGTTTTATTAATTTATTTTCAATCTTTCTGTTTTGAATTGTCCTTTTGCCTCACCACCCCAAATATCTAAGGTGTGCCTTTTATACAGCATATTTTTAATACATGATCCAATTGACTCCAATGCTGTAGAGAAATTTAATCTGTTAATATGTATATGAGATTTTTTAAAAAATATATTTTATTGATTTTTTTACAGAGAGGAAGGGAGAGAGATAGAGAGTTAGAAATATCGATGAGAGAGAAACATCAATCAGCTGCCTCCTGCACACCCCCCACTGGGGACGTGCCCGCAACCAAGGTACATGCCCCTGACCGGAATCGAACCCGGGACCCTTCAGTCAGCAGGCTGACGCTCTATCCACTGAGCCAAACCGGTTTTGGCGAGATTTTGTTTTTAACAACTTATTTTAAGCTTCCAATTTATTATGCTTTCTCTTTATTTCTATTGTTTTCCATTTTTGGCTCCTGTTGAATTAAATATATATGATTATCTTTACGTGTGTGAAAGTTACCCATTATAATTTCACTTTTTGTTGATTATCCTTAGTAAATATACACACTTAAATTTAAACTGCATTTAATAAGTCGCCTGTTCTTCTGAATAACACTAGAAACATTTTAAACATATTTTTTTGAATTTATTGATTTAAGAAACAGAGAGAGAGGAACACAGATTTGTGGTTCCACTTAATACATGCATTCATTGGTTGATTCCGTGCCTGGCTGGGGACTGAACCCACAACCTTGGCATATACAGACAGTGCTCTAACCAAGTGAGCTACCCGGCCAGGGTCAAGACTAGGGACTTTAACTTTCTTCCGAGCTATTCCTTTTTTTAAAAAAATATATTTTATTGATTTTTTACAGAGAGGAAGGGAGAGGGATAGAGAGTTAGAAACATCGATGAGAGAGAAACATCAATCAGCTGCTTCCTGCACACCTCCTACTGGGGATGTGCCCGCAACCAAGGTACATGCCCTTGACTGGAATCGAGCCCGGGACCCTTCAGTCTGCAGGCCGACGCTCTATCCACTGAGCCAAACTGGTTAGGGCAAGCTATTCCTTTTTTTCTTACATGGTATTGTCTGGTATTTTATTTCTAGCTTTTGTGAAACAAATGTTTTCTTTTTATTATTTTTATAATCAGCATTTGATGTTTTTGAATTTTATTTTTCAATCATCACACAGTAAAACTGGCTTATTTTGGAGGTACAGTTCCATGAATTTTAGAACATTCATAGATTTCTGTAATCATCAGCCCAGTCGGGACACAGATGGTTTCATTACCCCAAAAGCGCCCTTGCCCCTGCCCGTAAGCCCGGGAAACCAATGCTCTGTCCCCCTCACTATAGTAAGCGTTTTGATCAATTTACCTCTTGTCATACTCTTTTGAACCTTTTTTTTTTTTTGCAGTTTATACCTCTTTAATGCTCTTTATTTGGTAATGTTTCATTCTCTCTCTTTTTTTTTTTTTTCCTTTTTAAAAAATTTGTTTTTATTAAAGGTTTCAGAGAGAAGAGGGGCGATGGAGAGAGAGATAGAAACATCAATGATGAGAGAGAATCATCAATAGGTTGCCTCCCACATGCCCCCCACTGGGGACTGAGCCCACAACCTGGGCAACTGCCCCTATGGGAATTGAACCATGACCTGCTGGTACATAGGTTGATGCTCAACCACCGAGCAAAACCAGCCAAGCCCAACACTCTTAATGAGTAGAGGAGCCAGTCTTCTCCTCCATGTCTGTTTGGCTTTTAGGTAAATGCTCCATGCCCTGTACCATGCTGACCTTCTCTCCCAAAGAGGGAATATATTCACTGGCAGGGCTCTCCTGGTCAGGTGTTACAGTCTGAATAGAAAGATACGTATGGATTATCTATGTTTCATATTTAACAGCAGGACAGGGAGGGTGAAGCAAAAGAGCACTGACTGGGTCTTTTCTCTTTCCACACAGTCATCTGCAACGGGTTTTATAAGCTTTAAAGAAAGTTTTCCCAGTATACCTTTGGGTTTCCACTGCCAACCCATATTTATATATTTTTTTTCTATTTATTTATTTATTTATTTATTTATTTATTTATTTATTTATTAAATCTTTATTGTTCAGATTATTACATTTGTTCCTCTTTTTTTTCCCCCCATAACTCCCCTCCTCCCAGTTCCCGCCCCACACTCCGCCCTCACTCCCCACCCACTGTCCTCATCCATAGGTGCACGATTTTTGTCCAGTCTCTTCCCACATCTCCCACACCCCTTTCCCCCCTAAGAATAGTCAGTCCATTCCCTTTCTATGTCCCTGATTCTATTATAATCAACAGTTCATTCTGTTCATCAGATTATTTATTCACTTGATTCTTAGATTCACTTGTTGATAGATGCATATTTGTTGTTCATAATTTGTATCTTTACCTTTTTCTTCCTCTTCCTCTTCTTAAAGGATACCTTTCAGCATTTCATATAATCCTGGTTTGGTGGTGATGAACTCCTTTAGCTTTTCCTTATCTGTGAAGCTCTTTATCTGACCTTCAATTCTGAATGATAGCTTTGCTGGATAAAGTAATCTTGGTTGTAGGTTCTTGCTATTCATCACTTTGAATATTTCTTGCCACTCCCTTCTGGCCTGCAAAGTTTCTGTTGAGAAATCAGCTGACAGTCGTATGGGTATTCCCTTGTAGGTAACTGGGTTTCTTTCTCTTGCTGTTTTTAAGCTTCTATCTTTGTCTTTTGCTCTTGGCATTTTAATTATGATGTGTCTTGGTGTGGTCCTCTTTGGATTCCTTTTGTTTGGGGTTCTCCGCGCTTCCTGGACCTGTAAGTCTATTTCTTTCATCAGGTAGGGGAAGTTTTCTGTCATTATTTCTTCAAATAGGTTTTCAATATCTTGCTCTCTCTCATCTTCTGGCACCCCTATAATTCTGATGTTGGTACGCTTGAAGCTGTCCCAGAGGCTCCTTACACTATCCTCGCATTTTTGGATTCTTTTTTCATTTTGCTTTTCCGGTTGGATGTTTTTTGCTTCCTCGCATTTCAAATCATTGACTTGATTCTTGCGCTCCTCTGGTCTGCTGTCGGGCGTCTGTGTAATATTCGTTATTTCAGTCCGTGTATGCTTAATTTCTAGTTGGTTCCCCAATATAAGATCGAGGGTCTTATTAGTTTTCGTGTAGATCTCATTAAGTTTATCGGCGGCTTCTAAACAGTTCTTGAGAGACCTTAAAAGTGTGGTTCTGAACTCTATATCTTCCATTGACAGTTTTGTCCTGTTTCTTTGTCTCCGCATTTTTTATGCTTTCTTGGTACACCCCCTAGTGGTCTTTGTGCGCAGTCTTGTTGCCTTTAAGCCTTGATTGATGTCGGCAATACCGGGGGTGATTTGACCTCCGGGCTAACTGGCTATGAGAGTCAGCTGTGTCTGCAGTGGGAGAGCTTCTGTGCTGGATCTCTAGGGCGGTGCTAATCTAGCCTTTGCCTGAGGCTATCCGGCAAATAGTTCTGCGCCGGGCTTGGGCGGGGCGGGTCGCACAGGATCAACAGGGCGGGCCGGAGAGAGCAGTTATGGCGGCTCTCAGTCCTGTCCCCAGGGGCTCTGCCTGAGTCCCAGCACCCGCTGCAAAGCTCGGAGAGAAAGCTGCACTCGCTCTGACTGAAGCCAGACAGTCCCGCTTCTCCCGTTTGAGTCTGGGTCCCTAAAGACTCGCCTGTATCTGGAGCTCAGAGTCTGCGACTCCCTCCCGATTGAAAACAACAACCGCGCACTCCGCACCTCAGAATTTGACTTCAGCACTGCGCCTCCTCTGAGTGTCCGTGTGCGTTTCTCTTTCCTCCTAGTTGTAGGACTTCCACTCAGCCAGCATTCCTGTGGTTCTGGGTGATGTCCCTTCCGTTTTTTGGTTTCACTTTTGAAGTAGTTGTTCAAAGCAGCAAACTCCGGCGTTAACCTATGCCGCCATCTTGGTTCTCTTCGGTAATGTTTCATTCTCATACTTTTCTTTATTTCTTTTTTAAAAAGTATATTTTATTCATTTTAGAGAGAGGAAGGGAAAGGGATAGAGAGTTAGAAACATTGATGAGAGAGAAACATTGATCAGCTGCCTCCTTCATGCCCCCTACTGGGGATTAAGCCCATATCCAAGGTACATATCCTTGACCAGAGTTGAACCCGGGACCCTTCAGTCTGCAGGTCAACGTTCTATCCGCTGAGCCAAATCGGTTAGGGCTCTCTACTTCTTTAGACATATTTCCTTTAGTTGTGTGGACATGTTAAAACAGCTGATTGGAAGTTTTTATCTAGAACCGTGGTTCTCAACCTTCTGGCCCTTTAAATACAGTTCCTCATGTTGTGACCCAACCATAAAATTATTTTCGTTGCTACTTCATAACTGTAATGTTGCTACTGTGATGAATCGTCATGTGAATATCTGATATGCAGGATGGCCTTAGGTGATCCCTGTGAAAGGGTCGTTCGACCGCCAAAGGGTCGCGACCCACAGGTTGAGAACCGCTGGTCTAGAAGGTCCAGTGTCCAGGCTTCCTCAGCGTCTGTTTCTATTAACTTTTTCTGGTGTGTGGGCCACATGTCCTGTTTCTTTGCATGACTTACAATTTTTGGTTAAAAACTGAACATTTTAGATAATAAAATAATGGGGCAACCCTGGAAATCAGATTTTTCTCTCTCGCAGGGTTTGTTCTTGTTGTTGCTTGTTTTCGTTATTGTGTGTTTAACAACTTATCTGAACAAGTTCTGTCGGTAGCCTTGGTTGTGTGTGGCCACTTAGGCCTCTGTTTGATTCGCTTACTGGTCAGTTAATGATTAGAGAGAGATTTACAATGAGGAGCCTCCCAATCTTTCCCGGCGGCTCTGCACACCTGTTGGGGCGTGCGTCCCACACGCAGCCTGGCAGCTGACAGCTCTGCCGCAGCCCTCACTTCCTGCTGACACACAGCCTGAATGCAGCCAGGAGTGAGCGCCAGGTCCCCCCCCCCCCCCCGCCCCCCGAGCACGCACACAGCCCTGCGCACCTGCACGGCCTTCTAGACTCCCAGGGGAGAGCGGAGCTTTCCAAAGCCCTGTGGGTACCTCATCTTCCCGCTTTCCCTCTTAAACTGTTTTGTTAGCCTACAGTTTGCCCCAACCTTGTGCAATTGTGACATTAGACAATTGCCTGTAAACATTTTTAACAAACACCTCTTAGCACAGGCTCTTTTCTCACGGGATGAGCTCTGAATCAGGTCAAATGAAGACGTCCTTTAATTGGGTCTTCCACGAACCCCCCAACATGTCAATAATGACAATTCCCTGAGGCATGGATCTGAAGGCGTGCGCCTTCCATTCGCCCTTCCTGATGGCCCCCAGGCTGCTGGTTTCTAAAAGTGATGGGAACAGTGCAAGTTCAACCTCAGCAACGCTTTCTGTTCTTGAGACTTGGCTGCTTTTCTTACATAAATGCTCCCTGGGTTGCTACAAGACTTCGGTTAATTTCCAAGGTTCTTAGAAAGTTGATTCTGACAATCTTACCAGTTTCCTCATTGCTTTCAGGAAGCAGAGAGTTTTCAGAAGTCCTCACTCCACCAAGTTCATTGACCTTGAGTTCACTATGACCAGGATATTACCTCTAACTCTCCACGAAAGCTGTTCTTAACAAGGTCTTCCGTGATTTCCATGGTTCTAATCCCAAGGGTCAGTTATAAATTTTAATCGTATTGACTTATTAATAGCATGTGCGCCTCATCTTCTTGAAACACTTTCTTGGCTTGGCATCCCCGGTTTTCTGCTGGTCATGCTGGCCATTCTTTTTCCAACTCCTTTCTATTTCCTTGCATCTCCTCATCTTCAAAAGTTGGAATGTCTCATTCTTTGGGGAATGGCATGCAGTCTTGCTTCTGTGAATGCCACCTGTAGACCGATACCCTAATGGGCATCTGCGGCTGGATCCTTCCCCCGAGCTCCAGTGCCATGTAGTCAATGACATCCTCAACATTTCCACTTGAGTTTTTGAGGGGCATATCCAACTTACAAATGCCCAAAACACAACTGTTGACCTTTCCCCCAGCCTCCTCCTCCCGCCATCTTTCCATCTCAGTAAATACTGCTCAGGCCAGATACTTGGAGGTTACCCTGGACTCCTCCTTTTCTCCCACATGCCACATCAAGGCTCCATCTTCAGAATAGATCCCTTCGCCAACCAATTTTTATGACCGCTACCGTGGTTCAGGCCTCCGTCATCTCAAAGCTAAATTAGTATTATTTGCCCCCACCTGCTCTCTCTGCTTCTGTCCTGAGCCAAGTCTATGCTCAACATAACATGACAGCCTGGATGATGCATTTAAAATCCAACTCACGCCCTGATTAGGTAGCTCAGTTGGTTAGAGCACTGTTCTGGTATGCCAAGGTTGAGGGTTCGCTCCCCAGTCAGGGCACATGTGAGAGCATAAATAAATGGAACAACACACCAATGTTTTTCTCTCTCTCCCTTCCACGTCTCTCTCTAAAAAATTTTAAAAAACATAAACTAAAAATTAAAAAAAAATCCAACTCACATCTTTCCTCCTGTCCCATTAACAGTCCCTGCAATTGGCCGAATCTATAGAGAACACAAACCTCTTTCCAGGGATCCCAAGATTCTTCGCGACCTGGCCCTCCGTTCTCCACATACCCCGCTCCCAGGACTGTCCCTGCTCCTCCCTCCCTCATTCCTTCCTCACTGGCTTCCTTAGTCTTTCTCAACAGGCTGGGCCTAGTGCCCAGCTGCCTGCAATGCTCTTCTCTAAGCGGCTCCTGGCATGCTTCTCAGCGCCTCCAGGTTCTACTCAAATGCCACCTTCTCACTGGAGCCTTCCTGACCGCCCTGTCCCCAAAGTTGCCATTCCTATCCCCGTGGCTGCTCTATTTTTCCCTTGGCGCGTATCATTAACTATAATACTGTATATTTCACTTATTGAGTGTTGCATAAGCGCAATATGAGCTCCACAAAGGGGGGGGGGTGTTTTCAGATTTCACCTCTTCCCTAGGACATTGTCTGGGAGCTTGGGTGTAGCTTCATGCACCATGACAGGGGGAAAGGAAAGGTCTCAGACCTGTGCAGAGGGCCCAGCAGCCTCCTGATGGGATGGCTGGGCGGGGCTGCGCCCTGGTCCCATCTGGCCTTTGGAAGTGATATGCTACCACTTCCTTCGGAGTCTGTGCCCCAGCCCGGGCTGCCGCCTCACGTGATCTCGTCCTCCAGGACCAGGGCTCTGACGTTCCACAGACGTGCTCCGAGGTCCTTCACAGGCGCGCTTGGGAACTGCTGCTATTCTGCTACACAAGAACGGGTGACCTAGTCACCTCGCGGGGGCACAGATTACACAAACAACGTATGAAATTCCAGCCCTGCTCCTGTCAGTATTTACTTGAGAATCTGATGCCTTATCATAAAAATGATATAAACAGTAACAAGTAAAATTTATCAGGACTAGCTGAAACAATAAGATTGAGAACTTGTTGAAATAATGAAACACAAAATGTTTTTATTTTTTAAAGAAAGAAATTTAGTATTCACCTGAGATGAAAACTAAATTCTTTTTTATAAACCCTGATATAACCAGCGCAGCAAAGCAATATAACAAGATGCATACCATCCTCAAAATTGTTTACATTTTCAAGTTAAACAGTTTCTGAATTGCCATATATAGCAATTTTCACTGCCCTGTTGTAAATGGACTACTTTACAATGAAGAAAGTTGAAAAAAAACTATATGTATATATAGATATATAAATCACAATGCCTGGCACACTGTAAGCACTATATGTGTAAGCCATCATTATTCATCACAGAATGCAAAGCTGTGTGCTACATTAGGTGTTTTACTTTCCATATGAAAAATAATTTATAGTGACTCTGTAAATCTATCAGTTTAGTCCCAGCAGCTCTCTTAGAGCTTTTTGAGACCTAAATGAACGCACATTGTTGAAACCATGAAGAATCCATACTAACGCGCACGTGAATTTCCCCGTTGTGCTTCATTTCAGCCAGGACCACCTCGCCTATAACCAGTACAACCTTTCTGAGCTGGGGCTTGTCCAAGCCCATGTTTGAACAGAGAGTTCTTGGGTCTTGTTTTGTTGAGTTGAGAGGTTTAACATGTAGTCTAAGAGAATGAATCAGACAATCTAGGGTCTGAGACCATATAACCTGGAACAGTTTTGGGGGTTTATAATGTAGGTAGAAGAACAATAGAATAAAGAATAAATATAGACATATATAATACTTTCAACAATAAAGAATTTTAAAAAAGAATAAATATAGACTGAATTAGAAATGGCGGCCAAATAGGCAAACCTGTCGTGCACCTCATCCCAGGGCCAGACTGGAAATGGAACTAAGTGGGAGAACATTCACCTGGGATTCCCACCTGAGGTCCAGCTGAGGAGGAGACATATCAATGAAGGACAGAGAACACCTGGAGACCAGGAGGAAGGGCGAGGTCGCGAGAGGAGCGGAGCCAGCTCCCAGGGACGGCAGGCTGGCAGGCCGAGAGAGGAAGGAGCGCTGGGCTGTGAGAGGGGCTGTTCCTGCAGAAGATAGAGGCCCAGAGGCTGGGCGTATAGATCAACGAAACATTTCAGAGATCTCATAAATCCATCCAAGTCGTTATGCTCAATTAATATTTAACAAAGGAGGCAAGACAGTCTCTTCAATAAATGGTGTTGAGAAAATTGGACAGATACATGCAAAAAAATGAAACTAGACCACCAACTTACACCACACACAAGAGTAAACTCAAAATGGATAAAGAACTTAAATGTAAGTCATGAAAACACAGAAATCTTAGAAGAAACCATAAACAGCAAAATCTCAGACAGCTCTCATAGCAATATGTTTATGGGTACATCTCCTAGGGCAAAGGAAACTAAGGAAAAATAAAGAAATGAGACCATTTCAAAATAAAAAAGCTTCTGCACAGCAAAAGAAACCATCAACAAAATGAAAAGAAAGCCCATTACATGGAAGAACATATTCACCAATGATACATCTGATGAAAGGTTAATTTCCAAAATATATAAGGTTCTCATACAACTTAACAAAACGAAGACAAACAATCCAATTAAAAAATGGGCAAAAGACCTAAATAGACACTTCTCCAAAGTGGACATACAGAAGACCAAGAGAAATATGAAAAAATGCTCGAAGTCACTGATCATCAGAGAGATACAAATCAAAATGACAATGATTTGTACCTATATCACACCTGTCAGAATGGCTGCCATCAACAAATCAACAAATGACAAGTGCTGGCGAGGATGCAGAGAAAAGGGAGAACCTAGTGCACTGATGGTGGAAGTGCAGACTGTTGCAGCGACTGTGGAGAACAGTACGGAGTTTCTTCAAAGAGTTAAAAATGGAACTCCCATTTGACCCAGTGGCTCCACTTCTAGGAGTATGTCCTAAGAAATCAGAAACACCAATCAGAAAGAATATATACATCCCTATGTTCCTAACAGCACAATTTACAATGGCTAAGAATTTGGAACAGCCCAAGTGCCCATTAGCAGATGAGTGGATAAAAAAGCTATGGTTACATTTACACAATGGAATACTACACATTTGTAATAAAAAAAAAAAATTGTGGGGAGAAACCAAGATGGCGGCATAGGTAAACACTGGAAATTGCTGCCTCACACAACCACTTCAAAATATAACTAAAAGACAAAATGGACATCATCCAGAACCACAGGAAGGTGGCTGAGTGGAAATTCTACAACTAGAAGGAAAGAGAAAAGCACTGAGACTCAGAGGAGGTGCGGAAGTAAAGTGCAGAGGTGCGGAGGCGCATGCAGAAAGGGCTGGCAACGGAGGAAGCAGGTGTCTTTTTCAATCGTGAGGGAGTCTCAAGCTCCCCACTGCTCTGAACTCCAGTTCTGAGCTAGTCTCTGGGGACCCAGACTCATACAGGGAGAAACTGGACTGTCTGGCATCGGTCGGAACTCAAGGGCGGCTTTCTCTCAGAGGTGTTTGCAGTGATTACCCCGAGACACTGAGACCCAGGACCTCTTAGGGCAGGGCTGAGGATCAGCCATAGCTGTTTGCTCCACCCTGTTGATTCCCTGAGACCCCGCCCCACACAAGCTGTGCACAGAGGCTGTTGCATATGAATGACCTGGCCCTTTGCAACCTAAAATTGTCTAACAAAGTACAGCTGGGTCAGACAGACCCAGAACATCCAAGAGAAGGCCCAAGGCCCCACAGCAACTTGCATTGCTTCACATCTGGGCCTCATCTAGGCACCTCCAAACCCCAAACAAGGAAGAGGAATCTGCAGATCTCTCCCTAGCTCCTGCTGGGTAGCCTCAGGCAGAGGCTAAATTAGCACCTCCTTAGAGATCCAAGAGCCAGTGTACCCAGTGGTCAGAGTGGGACCATCCAGATTACAACTCCTCAGATCCATAAGGGACACACTCAGAGGGCAAACTCAGTGAGCACCAAAGCCCCACTGAAGCAAGTCTTGCCCCAGAAGGGTGTCTCCAGCACAGAAGTTCTCCCATTGTAGACACAGCTGATTCTCATAGCCAATTGGCCTAGAGGTCAATTCCTCCCAGTGATACCTACAACAATCAAGGCTTAACTACAACAAGACTGTGCACACAGCCCACAAAGAGGTGCACCAACAGTGTCCACCTCAGGTAATTGGGGAGGCTGAGCCACTGGGCCCTATGGGACACCTACCACAGAAAGCCACTCTACCAACACAGGGAAGCATAAAAAATGCAGAGACAAAGAGACAGGTCACAAATGACAGAAATGGAGGAAAGCAAACTACAGGATATAGAGTTGAAAACCACACTATAAGGTTTTTCAAGAATTTTCTAGAAACCGCCGATAAATTTAGTGAGACCCTCAAGAAATCCAGTGAGACCCTCCAGGATATGAAAAAGGACCAACTAGAAATTAAGCATACACTGACTGAAATAAAGAATATTATACAGCCAAGACTGGTTTGGCTCGGTGGATAGAGCATCAGCCTGCATACTGAAAGGTCCCAGGTTCGATTCCGGTCAAGGGCATGTACCTTGGTTGCGGGCACATCCCCAGTGGGAGCTGGTCGATGTTTCTCTCTCATCGATGTTTCTCTCTATCTCTTTCCTTTCCTCTCTGTAAAAAAATCAATAAAAAATATATTTTTTTAAAAAAAGAATATTATACAGAGATCCAACAGCAGACTAGAGGATCACAAGAATCAAGTCAAAGATCTGAAGTACAAAGAAGTAAAAAACACCCAACCAGAGAAGCAAAAAGAAAAAAGAATCCAAAAATATGAAGATAGTGTAAGGAGCCTCTGGGACAACTTCAAGCGTACCAACATCAGAATTATAGGGGTGCCAGAAGATGAGAGAGAGCAAGATATTGAAAACCTATTTGAAGAAATAATGACAGAAAACTTCCCCTACCTGATGAAAGAAATAGACTTACAGGTCCAGGAAGCACAGAGAACCCCAAACAAAAGGAATCCAAAGAGGACCACACCAAGACACATCATAATTAAAATGCCAAGAGCAAAAGACAAAGATAGAATCTTAAAAGCAGCAAGAGAAAAACAGTCAGTTACCTACAAGGGAGTACCCATATGACTGTCAGCTGATTTCTCAACAGAAACTTTGCAGGCCAGAAGGGAGTGGCAAGAAATATTCAAAGTGATGAATAGCAAGAACCTACAACCAAGATTACTTTACCCAGCAAAGCTGTCATTCAGAATTGAAGGTCAGAAAAAGAGCTTCACAGATAAGAAAAAGCTAAAGGAGTTCATCACCACCAAACCAATATTATATGAAATGCTGAAAGGTATTCTTTAAGAAGAGGAAGAAGAAGAAAAATAACTGGAGCTCAGAGCCTGAGACTCCCTCCCGATTGAAACGGACAACCGCACCCTCAGCTGCCAGCCCGCTCCGCGCGCACCTCCGCACCTTTGTATTTACCGCACTGCGCCTCCTCTGAGTCTTGGTATGCTGTTCTCTTTCCTTCTAGTTGAAGAATTTCTCCTCAGCCAGCCTTCCTGTGGTTCTGGGTGATGTCCGTTCCGTCTTTTAGTTGTATTTTTGAAGTGGTTGTGCGAGGCAGCAGTATCTGGTGTTTACCTATGCCGCCATCTTGGTTCTCAGGTCATGAACTCATTCTTGAGAGACAAGCCTGGGTGCTTGGCTGCAGTTTCATGTGCTCATCTTATTCCTTCTCTCTTCCATGCATGTTCCAAGTATTTTACTGACAGAAAGTGGCTGAGAGCCTTCTTGTGTGTTTCCTTTGCAAACCATCTTCAACTTGGAACTCTAAAGTGCTTTATGAACACATGGACTCTTCAAGTCCTTGCTGTGTTCAGCACACCACGCTTAGATAGAAAATGTGAATTTGTTGGGGAGAGTCAATCGATTAAAGACTGAGCTTATTATTAGAATTTTCTCAGGAAAAAAATAAGAAAATACTTTTGTTTATATTTTTATTGTCTTATCTAGAGAACATCTGGAAAATGTCATTGTCACTAACTCACTCCATTTGTATTGTTTTAATAAAAATAAAAGGAATTTCCAAATAATAGTGTGTGGGTTTTTTGCACAGCCAAATACTTCTCCTTATTATAGGCAGATTTTAATTATGTTATTGATACAGCTCTCAACATTTGGTGAGGCAGGCTTACAGTGAGTGTACACTGCTACGGGTTGTTGTATGGAGTGTACACTGTTACGGGATTGTATAATAATTGCTATTGCTGTTAATAACAAGTGTTCGGTGAGTACCTCCTACCTTACAACATGTGCTTCAGAATGCAGGAGGTACAGCTTTTCAATGTGGCTCCTGCCTGCAAAGGAGTTATGGTCCAGTTAGGAAGGTGATATTAATGGTCTGGGTGCAGTTTGAGAGAATGAATTGTGTGGCTCTGACCATAAAGGATCAGCAGGGACACAGAGCATTAGAATCCTAAGGATACTAGGATATTTAGGATGGTCCTTAAAGACTGATTAGGCTTGAAATATAAATTGTGGGATGTATTCATTACCTATTGTTAAGTAACAAATCACCCCAAAACTTATTAACTTCAAACAACAGGCATTTACTACCTCTGTTTCTGTGAGTTGGGAATCCAGGTAGAGCTTAGTTGAGTGATCTTGCTCAGGGTCTCATGAGGCTACAATCAAGATGTTAGCTAGGGCTGAGGTTTCATATGAAAGTTCAAATGGGGAAGGAGCCATGTCCAGCTCAGGCACATGGTTCTCAGCAGGCTTCAGGTGCTTGAGGGCTGGACTAGGGCCTCAGTGCTTGCTGGCTGTTGGTGGGGGCTGCACTCACTTCCTTACCTGTGAACTTTCCCAACATGGCAGTTTGCTTAGTAAAGGTCAGCAAGAAACAGAAACTGCTGGCTAGATGGTGTCATTGTTCTACATACCAAAACAGGGGAGTGACAACCCTTCGCCTGCTCTGTAATCTACTGGTCATAAGCAAGTTCCAGGTCCTGTTCAAACACAGGACTTAGAGACACACTGTGCCTACAGAAAGATGATCTATAGGAGTTAGAGACACACTGTGCCTTCAGAAAGATGATCTATAGGAGTTAGAGACACATTGTGCCTACAGAAAGATGATCTATAGGAGTTAGAGACACACTGTGCCTACAGAAAGATGACCTACAGGAGTTAGAGGCACACTGTGCCTACAGAAAGATGATCTATAGGAGTTAGAGACACACTGTGCCTACAGAAAGATGATCTATAGGAGTCAGAGACACACTGTGCCTACAGAAAGATGACCTACAGGAGTTAGAGACACACTGTGCCTCAGAAAGATGACCTCTGCGTAGAGCACAGCACACCAAAAGCCTGTGAGTGTGGGGCTTCAAGGACAAGGGTCAGCTCAGGCACAGGAGGCACAAGACCAATGACCGAGAAGCTGGCCTGAGCATGGGAGGTGGCGTCCAGCTGCATGTCACTAAAAGAAACCATGAAAATTAGCACAGGGATCTCTTGCCAGGTTCTTGCCAAAAATATTTAACTCAAATCTCATCAAACCTTTAGATAGAACTCCAGTTACTGGAAAGATGGAGACAGAGACAATAAAATGACACCAGAGGAACCAATCTGAGAAAATTCTTAAAGTGAGACACTTAATGGCAACTGGCTTGTTCTCTTGAACGAGCCAAAGTCACGAAGAAATGAGGGGAAGTTTAGATTAAAATATGAGGCAGTGCTTGGATTGTGGTTCTAGAAAAGCAACCATAGGAAGCATTTAGGGTGGACGATTGAGGAAATCTGAATATGGGCCAGGCATTAGATCTATTTGGGAATATTAAATATGATAATGATATCATGGTGTTAGAGAAGAAAAAACTGCTTGTTTGAAAGTGTAGGATGAAGTATTCAGGGGCAGTGTGGTGAAAGCCAAACCTATTTTATAATGGTTCAAAAATATATATAAACCGCCTTATGTTGGGAGTTGATAGCAGAAATAACAAACTATAAGAGTTGGGGACATGTCAAAACTCTCAAATGGGCTTTCCTATACATTCTAAAAGCATCTTCTTGGGAGCTTCGTCTTAGTTGAGCTGTGTATTTCCCCTCAGACTAGCACAGGGCTCTGCTCAGAACAATTACTCCATGATTCTTGCTGAATTGAAAATGTTCAAAGACGTTAGGCCACCTTTGGGGTAAAAATTTCTTACAGGTGGCAGGTGCTGTGCCAGTCAGCTACCGAGCGGCCTCCAGACCCCGGCCTCTGTCCCTGCTCCCCTGCCCTGGGTGACGCATCAGTCGCCCTCGCTGCCTCCGGTCTGCAGGCAGCTGCAGGGCCTTCAGTGGAACAAGAAGGGGAACAGGGTGGCTCCCATGGACTTCACTGACCTTGCTTTGGCCATAACTAGTTCCACAGCACACTGGGCTGCAAGGGAGTCTGGGAAACCAGTATTTTGCTGTTCTAACCTCAAATAGGGTCATGAATTGGGTTCTGGAGGTGCTAAAACACAGGCTCTACTTCCAACATTCCTACAATACCTAAAGGCGGCTTTTTTTTTTTTTTTAAATATATTTTATTGAGTTTTTACAGAGAGGAAAGGAGAGAGACAGAGAGTTAGAAACATCGATGAGAGAGAAACATCGACCAGCTGCCTCCTGCACACCCCGCACTGGGGATGTGCCCGCAACCAAGGTACATGCCCCTGACCGGAATCGAACCTGGGACCCCTCAGTCCGCAGGCCGACGCTCTATCCACTGAGCCAAACCGGTTTCGGCCTAAAGGCGGCTTTTAAATAGACTTCTCCATATGCGAATCATAGGAAAACAGAACGTTGAAAAAATGCAATTTGAATGATTATTGAGTGTATAGATAGAGTATTAATTTGGGGGGGGGGGGGGTGAGTAGTGTAATATGAACATCCAAGAAAGGAAAACCAACCATCACCTCCGCCGCAGCTCATCAACTATAACAATGGAGGTCCATGCACAGGAGCATAAAAGCCAAGCAATCCAATTCGGGGCCCCTCCGCTATAGAATGGGGAGCTGTACCCTATCACCAACAGCAGTCACCCCCAGAAACACAAGCAGCGACGTCCACCCTCCTTCAGGGGGTAGATCCGCTATACTCCATCCAGCGTCCTCACGGGCATGGCAGAGGCTGGAGGAACCTTCTGAGTGCATCCCTACAGGCGGCTCGGTAGATGGCTCCATGGCGATCATAGGCTCCCCCACCTCCAGGCCATAGGAGGAAGCCCATCCGTGACCCCATATGCATACACGGAGCCAGAGCCTGCAGAGACGTGGCCCGGGAGATCTGGTTTCCTTCACTGTCCAGGCAGCGGAGGCCAGGGCCTCACCCCAGCACAGATCCCGGCGCCCACGGGCGCCAGCCTTTGCACTGATAAGCCATGCTGCGAGCAGTTTGGGGGCAGCTGCACCGAGATGCGTTCCTGGTTGGGAAGCTCAGAGATTCGACCTCGCAGAGCCAACAGCCGCTCCCAGAAGCTGCAGTCGGCCGCAGCCCAGCCCTGTGCCCAGCCCTGTGCCCAGCCCTGTGCCTGAAAGGCAGGGCTGGTCTCTATCCCCTTCCTTCTGTCTGGGGCCAGAGTCCGCGGCAGCAATGACTCCGTGTTGAAGCTCACGTTCCTAGGAGGCGATGGGAAACGCCCATGCGGAGGGAGGGCGCGAGGCCGGCCTTCTTGGGAAGCCAGAGGATTAATTTTGTCATAAACATTAAGAAGTCACAGACATACATCACGCATTGAGCTGCAACGGGAAGACGGAGGAATGAGGGACAGTCTACAGCGCAAGCAGGCCCGTAAATGAATGGCTGCGAAATAACGGGAAAGAGCCCATAAGAAACGCTGAGCAGTGGTCACCAGCGGGACTCGGACATGGTTGGAGGAGACGTGGCACCTGCGTGCGCCCTCGGACGTGGTTGGAGGAGACGTGGCACCTGCGTGCGCCCTCTCGGGAGCAGGCCCGTGCCTGCTAGTCAATGCCCACAGCTCAGCCTCGCAGGAAATGGGCAGGCGGAGCCGAACAGCCCTGCTGCTCCGCTTCCGAGCGAGCGGGTCTCGTCTCAGCCCGATTCCCGCGTGGGCGCTCCGCGTGGGGCTGACGCGGGGTCAGATGCAGCGTCTGCGAGCGCTGGGGAACTTCCTGCAGCGCCAACCAGACGTACTTCCTGCGGCCAGGGGCTGCGGCGCGGAGTTGCTGTGGCCGCGAGTGCGAGGAGCCCCCCAACTGCCACGGCCTCCGGCGACCCAGGTGGAAGGAAAGGCTTGCCGTCGGCCAACCTTGAACTCGCTTCCATCTGCGCAGTCGGGAGAGGGCGAGCGCCCTGTGGTCAGCGCTGAACTTCTTAAAGGACACCCTGCGCCTCCGCGCGGCCGCCAGCGCCTGTGTGCCGTGAGCGCGCCTTTATGCCACGGCTTTAGGGAAGGCGCGCCTGGAGCCGAGCTCGGTGATAAACGACTCGCACAACTGGTTTTCATTTCCACCCTGTTTCACTGACGGGGAATGTAAATTGAACGCGGGCGCTTTCTTCCCGTGGAAATGTGTTCTGCATTAAGGCCCATAGGCGCACCGCCGAGCGCGGGAGGAGGGCTCGCGGCCCAGATGGCCGGCGGGGGCGCGCTGTGTGCGGAGAGGTCAGGGTTCAGGCTCCATCTGGAACCCACTCAGACACTTCCCGAGGCTGCGAGTGAGGACAGAGCGTGGGGGAGGACCGGCGCCTGCGGCCTCACCTACCCCCCCCCCCCGCACCCCTGCTCCCCGACGCCCAACAGACACGGGTGAGCCCTCCCACATGCCGTCTCTGCCCACTCACCTCTGCCCCAGCCCGCGCCAGCCCTCCCCCTGCTCGCTGCTGGCCTCCCGCATCCTCTCCGCACTCAGCCCTGCAGCGGCAGGAGGCCTGGGGGACATGCCCTGACTGTCCCTGGGCCTCGTCCTGGGAGGCAGTAACTAAAGGGCATTTCTGCGACCATGTTCTGCTTCTCCCCAAAGCAGACAGACATAAATCTGGACGGAGTGTGGCGTCTGTCTCACTTTGAATAGTACCCTTATGGTGAAATCGTAATGGGTTTGTGGCCATGTTGTTAATTCACTTGCCCTTTAAAGGCACTTTTTAAAACTGTGGTAGAATACATACAGCGTAAAATGTGCCAAGCTAACCATCTGCAAGGCGCAGCCAGTGGGAGCAAGGACATTCGCATGTGAGCTGCCACCACCATCATCCCACAGAACGCCTTCCTGTCCCCATCCAACACCAGCTCTTCATCCCCCTCCCCCAGCCCCAACCTTAATTCGTGGCCTTCTGCTAGACTTTCCGCCTAAGCTGTAGGTAAGCATTCCCTCTACCCCGGCCTCTGAGTGTAGCCCAGGAACAAGGAAGCTCTCCCCCTTCTTGGCAGTGGGTTCGAGGGAGGGGGTCTTCTCTGATTGGGTGTTTGAGGTAACAGGCTCCTCTGTGTAGTTCCTGGGACTTCAGTCTCCTCAGGGACTGTGACTGGATGGGGCTGGAGGATAGTAAGGAAAGTCCTTAGAAAGTGGAGGAAACCCCCTTTTCTCCACTCAGCTTTGACATGAGTGAAACTGGTATTTTGATCTCTGACTCTCTCTCTTATCTGTGAGTTAGCTCAGAATGCAGAAGGAGAAGAGAATGGTGTTATCCATTCCCCCCCAAACCTCACCATGAGCTTGCAAACACGGTGTGTGCCGTGTGCTTTATCTTCTTATGATTGTTTTTGGCACGGGGCTAGTATTTAATCTCTCCAGCTTCTTATATCTTACTAGAGGCCCGGTGCACGAAATTCGTGCACTTGGGGGGAGTGCCTCAGCCTGGCCTGTGCCCTCTCGCAGTCCAGGAGCTCTTGGGGGATGTCTGACTGATGGCTTAGGCCTGCTCCCCATTGGACATCCTTAGCACTGCCTCAGTGCTGTGGGAGCCCACTGCCCACCAGGGGACAGCTCCTGCATTGAGTGTCTGCCCCCTGGTGGTAAGTGTGCATCATAGTGACCGGAAGTTCTGCCATTTGGTCGATTTGCATATTACCCTTTTATTATATAGGACTAGGGGCCCAGTGCACAAAATTCGTGCACTGGGGTGGGGGGGTGTCCCTCAGCCCAGCCTGCCCCCTCTCACATATTGGGAGCCCTCAGGGGATGTCCTAGTGTCGGCTTAGGCCCGCTCCCTGCTCACCTTGGGGATAGGGCCTAAGCTGCAGTCTGGCCTCCCTTTGTGGGAGGTGACTGGGCTGATCAGGGGAAGGCACCAGCCCCATCACCCCGCTGCTGCAGCCACTGCCAGTCACCGCAGCCAGCAAGGTTTTCTCATCAACACGGACTCCAGTCCCTTCACCATGAAAAAATGACAACTTTCTTTAGGCATTTTCAAGATGTGTCTTTCATATAATAGTAATTTCTTTATTATTTTTTTATCCTCACCTGAGGATATGTTCCCATTGATTTTTAGAGAATGTGGAAGAGAAAGGGAAAGACAGAGAGAAACATCAAAATGAGAGGAACACTTTGATTGGTTGCCGCCTGCATGAGCCCTGCCCTGGGCCCCGGCCAGGGAGGAGCCTGCAACCTAGGTACATGCCCTTGGTCAGAATTGAACCCAGACCCTGGGGTGGGCAGGCCAAGGCATTATCCACTGAGTCAAACCGGCTAGGGCAGGATATGACATTTCTTAGCCCTCCAGCAGTGGACCTTCATTTTTTTCACCAGGAGTGTGGTGAAAAACCCTAGATCAGCTTTTTGGATTCTTATTACCCAAGTTACTAAGAATATTACCAGTGGCATACAAGGAGCTTAACCAATGAGCGGTCAGAAAAGGTGTTTCCTCTGTAGTTCACACCAATCGCCGGCTTGGCCCCTCCTCCACCCACCCCCGCCCCAGGCCTGATGCCTCTGGCCCAGGCTTCAGGCCTGGGCAGGGGACCCCCAGACCCCTCCGATTGACGGCTCTGTCCCCCACCCAGGCCTGACGCCTCTGGCCCAGGCTTCAGGCCTGGACAGGGGACCTCCATTTCCCCCTCAATCACCGGCTCTGCCCTCGCCCAGGCCTGATGCCTCGGCCAGAGGTGTCAGGCCTGGTTAGGGACCCCCATCTCCCCCCGATCACCAGCTCCTGGGCGGCGTCTGGGGTTTCTGGGGCCGGTCTGCAGCCCGGGATGGCGGCTCGCCCTGGCGGCTGTGCTGTCCCGCCCTGCCTGCAGTATGCAAATTAGCCGCCATGTTTGTTGGCAGGTAATTTGCATATCACGCTGATTAGCCCATGGGAGGCATAGTGAAGGTATGGTTAATTACCATGTTTGTCTCATATTAGATGGGATGATCACCATGGCGGTATACAAGCACCACTTACCTCACACTCACATTTCCGTGCAGGGGATGCAGGCGTATTTCAGTATCATTGGGGTTCCCTTGCCTACTTCTGTTTAAGAAACTCCAGAACACTGTACCGCAGATCAGTGCTACAAATTGCAAATAAATACTCCGTGAGAGCGAGGCGTATACTCTGGGGAGGAGTATAACAAACGGACTCCCACAGCAAAGGACTCCCACACCCTCCTCTTCGAACTCCAAGGCAACTCTTCTTCCATCCCTTGGCCACACGGGCTGAACAGAGGAGCAGGTTAGAGGGTGAACTGCATAGTTCTGGCACCTACATCGCTGTTTTTTTCCAGAGAAAGAGTTGTGGCAAAGTTATAGTGAACTGGTTAGTCAAGACTACACCCGCATTCTTTACTTGGCCAGGCTGACACAGCCTACCTTTCCCCAGCAGGTTAGGTCCCTGACCGCCCACCCTCAGTAACATGCGTGGCTAGGGAGGTGGGGCTGTGGCAGCCAGCACATGCCATGCATTTTAAATTAGTGACACATTTTATCAACTTGCATGCACATCTTTGAAGATTCCTTAATTCAACTTTCTGCTTACATCCTATGCCAGTCTTGGTGACAAAGAGCCAGTTCTCTGATTAAAACTGGCATCTTCCCATTCTGGGAAAGACTAAGCCCTGGCCACGTTCTCCTGGCACTGCTCCAGCTGCCCTGGAGAGAAGCAGCCAGACCTGGGGTCACAAATCCTGCCCGTGGGCGGAGAGCAGCTCCCGCGGGACCTGGGACCTGATGCTGAAATGGGGACCGTCCTCTCTGAGGCCATGTTCCTTTTCTTTATGTTTTTATTTGAATCAGTTTAGCCTTACAGAGAAGTACGACAGGACGGGCGTTCCTGTAGACCCTCACCAGGTCCTCTAGCGCATCATCTTCCAAACCACAGGCCGAACGCCTCCCCTTCGGGGGCTGCTCCCCCCGGCAGGCCTGTTCACACGGCACCGGTCCCAGCAGCGCCCTCACTCTGCTCCAGGACCCTCCTTGCACTTAGTCTCCTGTGTTCTTGGGCAGTTTCTCCGTCTTCTTTGTCCTTCGTGGCCTTGGCACACTTTCGAAGGTCACTGGTCAGTTATCTCCAGAGACTGTCTCTTGGTTTGGGTTTGTCTGGTGTTTTCTCTCGATGGGACTGAAGCTGCACGTTCCACCAAAATCCCCCCAGCGATGCCGTGCCCTCCTCAGTAGGCAGCCTCGGCCGCCCCGCAGTCCCTCTGACCCTCGGCGGAGGCTGCCCTCCTTCCCTGGGTAAGGCTGTCTGCCAGGGTCTCCACTGTGCAGTGCTTTCAATAGAGGGCACGTTTTGAGGCAATGCAAACCTTGTTTCTCCTCAAACCTCACGCCATTCGCGGGTCTTCCCCACAGCAGCTATGGCGGGGGTGCCTGCCTAATGGTGACTTTCCATTTCCCCAGTTTCTCCTGCCTCTGTTCACTAGAGTGTCTGGGGGTGCTGGCCGAGTGCTGGCCCACCGGTGAGACAGTGCCGCCCACCGTGCTCTGTTAGCAACCTAATGGAGTTTTAACCTCATTGGGCTTAATATTCAGAAAACTCCTTCTAAGAAATAAACCTTGAAAGCATTGTCATTCAATAAACATTTAGGATAAAGCCTCCCGTTCCGGGTGAGATGGGATGCACTCCGTGGGCCGTGAGCAGCCATTCTGGCGGGTTAGGTAGCCCACTGGAGGGACAGGGGAGGGGCTGACACTGGGGGGATCCCAGCAGGGCCCCAAAGCCAGGGCCTCACACATTCTGGTCATCCAGGAGAGCTCATCTAAGTCCCCAGAGCATTTATTTGCATAGAAAAATCGTAATAATTCTGCTTAAAATCTCCAGGCGGTTTACTTGCTAAATGAAAGTTAATGACCCTGCCCGGGAGAAGGCGGGTGGGAGCCGGGCGGAGGAGAGTGGGCACCCACCCGCTGAAGGAGCAGAACACGCCCCCAGAAGGGGCCACTTGGCATAAGGGCTTGAGAAGCAGCAAGTGCAGGAAGGACCTCTGTCCCCTTCGTCCCCCCTAAAAGCAGGACATCAGTTTCCCGTGAGAAAAGCGCCCTCCTTGGACCAAGAAGAGAGCAGGGGGTGGGGCTTCCCCGCTGCAGGTGACTGATAGCCTTTCTGAGCCCCAAAGACCTTCCCCGGGTCTGTGGCTGTGAGCTGTGAATTAAACTGGCATGAGACACACTGACCGGAGAGCAGGCACGCAGGTCCACTGTCACGGGCGCACCGAGCCTCTAGTTAGAAGGAAAGCCCTAGAGAGCAGTGGAGCCTGGAGGCGCAGGCATCACTTCAGAGCAGGGCCATAAACTGTGCAGACAACTGGACAAGGGAAAGGGGTTGGGCCTCTAGAGGCAGTGACTACGGGAAGGTACATGTACAGGAAAGGAATGGGAGGTCAGGGCTGTTTACAGACTCAAGTCGGTGCCACCTCCATCTCCAGTGACACGGAAGAGGCGACACCTCACAAAGGGAAATTAGGCCCGTTTTTGGGCAGAAGGGATGATCGAGAGCGTTTCCTGTGGGTCTGCTGCTCCTCAATGGCCTTCAGTTCAAATAATCCTTAGGCCAGCGTGGCCGTTTGGAATGTCATGCTCTGGCCCTCCAAGAACACAATGTCTATCTAAGAATCGGGAGTCCAGCCCTAACCTGTTTGGCTCAGTGGATAGAGCGTCGGCCTGTGGACTCGAGGGTCCCAGGTTCGATTCCGGTCAGGGGCATGTACCTTGGTTTCAGGCACAAACCCAGTAGGGAGTGTGCAGGAGGCAGCTGATCGATGTTTCTCTCTCATCGACGTTTCTAGCTCTCTATCCCTCTCCCTTCCTCTCTGTAAAAAATCAATAAAATATATTTTTTAAAAAAAGAATCGGGAGTCCATTGATTGTTGCCTTAAGGAGGCCTGGGAGTGAGCAATCCCAAGGCTGGGCTGGCAGCTACCCCTACTCATCAGGGCTTCCTCCGGCTCTGCCCCTCCCTCCCTCCTCGGTGCTAGCAGTGCGCTCTTTGTTGGGATAGGACGGGCGGGCGGGCGAGCTGCCAACCTCACAGCCTGGGCACAGGCAGAGTAGGAGCAAGATTAAAGCCGATGTCTTCCTGCGTGCCCTTGGTCAGGGCAGTGCCACACACCCAGTCCAGTTACCCCTCTGGCCTGGCCTGGTTCCTCCCCTGGGAAGGCCCTACTGCAGGCCTCCAACCTGGGTTCAAAGAGCCAGAACAGGGAAATGTACGGGAAGTAACGGGAGGCAAGGGCAGGTGGGCAGGCCTGGGCAGTGTCTGTCACATGTTTCTCTCTCTGAAAGGTTAGGGTTATCTATCTCTCTGGTGTTTTGGGTGGAAGTAGGTAGCTCTAAGCCCCATATTTTTTAATTCAGCCTTGACTAGAACACTTGCCGGAAGTGAAAGCATTTCACGTAAAACCCTGCGAGAATGAGACTCTGCTGAAACGGGGACAGTCAAACCTCGTTCTTGAATGGCTCCCATCTCAAACAATTTGCTTCTCGACCAAGTTGTTCACAGGAAATATGTCCCGGGTGGTTGAGCCAGACTTCAGGTTTTTACCTGACAACCCTCCAAGCTGATACCTCAGCAGGACAGTGTCTCCGGCAGCAAACCGAGGAGAGAATGCTTGTTACTGGCGAAATCAACAATTAGCACAGTTTTAAAACATGAGGAGGCCATCAGAGTGCTCATGTTGCTAAGGGTGTGAATGACACGGACAGTTGAAGAGGCAGAAAAATGGTTGTTGATTTGGATCAAGGAAAGGCAGTGAGCAGGTCAGCATTTCAGAGGCGCATGCCGACCTGAAAGACACCCGGACCGGCTGGAGTGACTCCTTTAGGGCGAGGAGGGGCAGTTCAGTGCGTTTAAGAAAAGAAGTGTTTGTTTACAGACTAAACAGCCCGTGAGACATGTACTGTATGTGAGAAAGGCTGAAACAGAATTATTTGGGGGTCTGGAATGGATTAATTCAATTCACATTATTTCTAATGGGAGAAAATGATTCGGTTTTTGAGCAAATTGCTTCTCACAGCCTCTGGAAGGAATTAAGTTCGAGAACTGAGGTTCCACTGTCTTTTCAAAGAACAGCCCAGTGCCGACGTGAAATATTCATTAGATCGGTGAGGGAGTCGCCTGCCCGCGCTCTCACAGCGGCAGCCTCTGGCTGTGTGCAGTGAGAAGCGTTTGGAACTGTTTGCTTGTAACCTTGGGTCTAGAGTAGGTTTATGGTCAGATGGTCTGTCCTTAGACTACTTTATGCAACAACTGGGCTTGTTCAGGAAGTTGTCAACGGCAGTTCTCACTCCAGGCTGGCGGGGCTCCCTCTGACTGCATCCCGGGACTAAGCCAGCCTCGGTTCAGGACAAGTGGGAACACGGCTCAAGGCAGGCATGTCATGCATGTGGCTGTAAGGCGGCACAGCGGCGGCGGCACAGCCTGACAGTCTCTGAGACACGAGGCGGAAGCTCCCTGGCGGTGACACGTGCCACCTCCCAGTGCGGCCAGCGCTGCCCCGGCCTCCCCCACACGGGCACTCAGCCGCCCGGAAATTCCCAGGGATTCGTTTTGAGAAGTGAGAACCCTGGGCCATTTATCCGTTATCATTCTAGAAGGTCCAATATCTACCTAACATTTTGGTTAGTTAAGCTTTTAGTTAATTTAATTATTTTCTGTTCTTTTATTCTATAACTTCAGGTAATTATTGTGCCTCCTAGACTGATTCTCTCATTTCTTATATTTTCTCTTATATTTCTCCATTTCTCCATTCCTCTTTCCCTATTTTCTTTCATTTTTTAAAACAGGAGTTTTTTACCCTGATATGTTCTTAACTTGATCTTCCGCCCCATTTACTGAACTAGTAAAAAATTAATTTAGGTTATTTTTGGCCTCTGATGATTATTCTCAGTTCATGAATGCAAAATTTTCTTTTATTTCTGATATCCAACCATAGGTGTGTGTGTGTGTGTGTGTGAATAATTTACCTAAGTTGGCTGCTCATTTGCTCTGGTCCCGCCCACGATGTCAGTTGGTACCGCCCTGGGAGTCAGGTGCTCAGAAGCCGGCTGCGTGGGGAGGGAGCTGGGCCCGGCCCCCTGGGTGTGCCCCGCCGTTAACACTAGAGGTCGCTGTCCGCAGCAGGGCCTTGGAGGGCGGCGCTGCGGCCAGAGTTCCCGAAGCCAGACAGGGCCAAGGGCCGGACCCCAACAGCTCCTCCTGCAGGCAGAGCTAGTCGCCAGCGGCCAGCTCCTTCAGGTGGGCTCGGTGCAGGGAGCCCCCCCTCGCGGACAGCCCGGCCCCACGCTGGGTGCCGGGGAACGCGGCCTTCTGTCTGACCCTGAACTTGAACAGCTGGCAAAGTCCGGGGTTTAAGTCTCTGCCGAAACTGCCCGTTACTCTGGGACTCCATAAATGCTGAGTTCTCTTTTGCAATAAGTGTCCCAGCCGCTGTAGCAGCAGCCAGCGCCCGCCGATGCGGCAGCCAGCGGGCGCGGGCAGGTCCGCGGCCCAGGCGGTGAGCAGAGGGCGCCGTGCGCCGGCAGCGCCTCGCCCAGAGCGGGCGGGTGGGGTCCCTGGCCAGCATCCGACTCCCGAGACGGCTGAGCCCAGCTGCCCACGGGGACTCGCACGCTCCTGAGAAAAGTCAGTGCCTCCCACTGCCCTGCAGGGGCTCCCGGGAGGCGTCCCCGCGCGGCTGCTGGGCCTAACCCTCCACTGGCGCTTCCGAAAAGGCCGGCGCAGACCTCCGTGAGCAGACACCGTTGGCACCAGAAGCCCGCCCGCACGCCCCAGTCCCGCCCCGCTCGCCCCGCCCCCAATCCCCGCTCGGCCCCGCCCCCGATCCCGCTCGGCCCAGCCCCTCCAAGCCCCGCCCCCAGCCCCGCTCGCTCCGCCCCCAATCCCGCTCGGCCCCGCCCCTCCAAGCCCCGCCCCCAGCCCCGCTCGCTCCGCCCAGTCCCTCACGCCCCCAATCCCCGCTCGGCCCCGCCCCCGATCCCGCTCGGCCCAGCCCCTCCAAGCCCCGCCCCCAGCCCCGCTGGCTCCGCCCCCAATCCCGCCCCGCCCCCAATCCCCGCTCAGCCCCGCCCAGTCCCTCACGCCCCCAATCCCCGCTCGGCCCCGCCCCCGATCCCCGCTCGGCCCAGCCCCTCCAAGCCCCGCCCCCAGCCCCGCTCGGCCCCGCCCAGCACCTCACGCCCCCAATCCCGCTCAGCCCCGCTCCGCCCAGCTCATTCCCGCCCCAAATCCCGCTCAGCCCCGCCCCGCCCCGCCCACTCCCGCCCCCAATCCCGCTCGGCCCAGCCCCGCCCAGCCCATTCCCGCCCAGTCTGCGCAAGTGGGTGGTGCGGGCTGCGGGCTGCGGTGGGCAGGCCTGAGTGGGGTGGCTCCTTTGCAGCTCAGCTCATTTCCCAGGAGGCAAACTGAGGCTCAGCAAATAAAAAATGATATTAAATGTAAACTGGAATTTAAAAAATGTAAAAATTAAAAAACAGAAACCAGAACATCGCGTGGGTCACACAGCTCAGAACCTGGAGCCCTGCGGGAAGTCTACCTGCCGACGCCCAAGCCCGATGCTGTCCACGCAGAGGCTGCTGGGCCGGGGCGGAAACCAGGTGAAAGCAGACTCAGAAGCACTAGCCCAGGAATACAATTATGTTCCCAAGTAGACACACCCACTCCCCAGCAAATACATTCCTTTCTCTCACTTTGCGATGTAAGAGTCCTTTTTGACACAGAAAAGAAAAAAACCCACAAACACAATAATAAGAAGAGAAGGAAGTTCCCACCAGGCTGGCGTGGCTCAGTGTGTTGAGCGCTGACCCATGAGCCAAGAGGTCAGGGTGGGATGCCAAGTCAGGACACATGCCCCGGGGGCAATTGCAGGCTCGATCCCCTGTAGGGAGCGTGCGGGAGGCAGCCGATCAATGATTCTCTCTCATCATCCATGTTTCTATCTCTCTCCCCCTCTCCCCTCCTCTCTGAAATCAATAAAACAAAACAAAACAAAACAAAAATTCCCAGTTTAAAAGAAGGTGATGAGTGGATCAAAGGAAAGTCACGTGGGGTTAGAATTCAAGAGAGATTCAGAGCCCTCTTTGAAATTATTGTTCCCCAGGCTTCTGTGCTCCGGAGTTATTCTTAGCCCATTTCTGTCTGCTTGGAGAAAGAGAAACTTCCGCTGGGGAGGCAACTAGGAATGGAGAGGCGGTCAGGGTGACCCTGGCTGTGGGCCAGGCACAGGCTAGTGTCTGTCCCTGTCTTCTCATCCGTAAGGAGACTTCCCGGGGTTAAAAGAGATGCAGTTTCTTGGAGAAGTAGAGACACGAGGCTGCAGAGCTAACACTGTGCACCCGCGGGGGATGGTGAACAGCCTGGCCACGTGTAAGTGTGACCACATGCCTGGTGTGTGTGCAAGGGAAGAGCTGCCTTCGGGCTTCCTCCTGCAGAACCTCTTCCCGAAACATCGGCTATTAAACCCTTTCTGAACACAAAGGCTCATCAAAATGTCCTCTCATCTTTGTAATGTAAATGCACTGGGAGTGTGGCTTCTATGAAATCACTTGAGAAATGCCTGTGTTTCAATTTCTGAAACAACATAAAAGAGGAAGTACAGACCATTGGTGAGCTCTTTAGACATGAAAGTGCTCTTGTTTCTTTCTCTCTGACTCTGATCCTGAAAAACAACTTCAAATACAAACATTCTTGAAATAAGAAAACTACATCTTAGCGGCTGAACACTGGGCTTCCACCCAATTTACACCTCCTTGTTCGCCTGCAGTTAGGAGGAGATGAAAGCCAGGCTACCTTCAAGTCCTCCCAGTGGAGATGTGGGCAGTGGAGCAGTGGGGGGGTGGGAGGGGGTTCAGGGATGGAGGCTGGGCGCAGGCAGCACAGGCTGCCCTCCCAGAGCACACATCGACTGGGTTATTTTGGAGTAATTCCCATTCATTTAATAAATATTCATTGAAGAAGCTATTTAGTGTCACTTATGCTTCTGAGGGAAGAAATTAATACTAATAAAATGCTCCAGGTTTAATTTACCTTTAGCATGAAAGCCATCATTACGGATCAAACATAAAAGGTGACATTCTAAAAGCTTATTAAAACGGAGTACTGGAAGAGCAAAGTGGAGAATTCATATAAAAACGTATTTTTAAGTATTTAGCACATAGTGCTTTCCAATGTTATCTCAGGATACAAGGTCTGTGTGCAGTAGCAGCTTCACGGGGTGGGGGAGGGTTGCCTGCACCCCACAACCTAATTAAAATAATCAGGTCCAGGTGCTGTTGCCTAAAAAGGTTTGTGCCGTTCACCAGCGTGACCTGGATCCTATTTCAAAAGTGTCAAATCAAAGCTGTCCCACCAAAGACTGATTTCTTAATGAATTCCTTATGTGTTTCATCTCTTGAATACAAAATGTGGGGTAAAGGCCGGGGAGTAAAATTCAGGTTTACAGAAACAAAGCCCGCGGCCTGGTCCCCTGTGGGACGCCCTGCGTGCCGACCGCTCGGGAGAGGTAGTCACTTAAACAGCCACTTCCGAGAGGCACGTGATGTTTACAGAGAAAACGGAGCCTGAGCTGAAGGAGATCTTACTGAAACCTCAATATTTAAGTCTTTAAAACAGGCTGACATTCTGTCATGCTAATCTGATTCTGTTAAGGGCAAAATAGAAGAAAAAATTGTAATTCCTCTGTTAAATACTGGCCTCTTTCCTGAGAAAGATTCCAGCTAAAGATTTCTGGTCCCGATTTATTTTGCTAAGTATGTCTGGATACTGAATAGCAAGTCTCGTCTTTGGAAAGCAGAGACTAAGAACGCCCCCCAAGTGACTAGATAGTACATATGCACAGTGCACAGACGGAAACACAGGTGGCTGGGCAAACGCACAGCTGGACAGACATGGAAACAGCAGTCTCCACCGCAGGCCACAGCGCCCGGGTCCTTTCCTGGGAGATGCAGCCTAAAGGTCCCGAGAAGCCCGCGGCCGAGAACTCAGGGCATGGGGCTCCTTACGCCTGTAGGGCACTGACATTCAAGTATGGAAACTCCATTCACGCGTTCACTTACCCAGTACTTAGTACAGAGCGCCCACTACGTGCCAGCGCCCAGGAGTGACTGGCAACCATGGACTCACATGGCTCATTCCTGTTTCCATTGGCAAAATCTCAAATGGTCCTCCCAGAATAAGCAAGCATAGACCACCATCCCTCCTCCCCTAAAAACAGCTGAACGGCCTGGAAATGATCCAACAGGCCATGACGAAGGCCTCCGAGAACGGAAAGAATGAGGTGGACTGGTTCGAGACCTCGAGCTCCAGGCATGTGACGTGAGTTCTTTTATTTCCCATGTGGGCGCCAGGGAGGCCTGAAACCTGGAACCACCAATGGGCACAGACAAACCAACCAACAGGAAAGGCCTGGCCAGCCGGAAGGCGGCCAAGTCTGAAGCTGCCCAGGAGCTGGAGCTGTGTATCCCCTCCTTTTCCGTCTCCCGTTCCAGCCAATAAAGGCCGTTGGTACTGTTGGAAAAAAAAAAAGAGGTCTGGCCAAAGGCCTGGCAAAGGGAACCCTGACAGAGCCCACTTTGCAAGGGGCACAGCGGGGGCCCATGGCCTTCAAAGCCCTGCTGAGCTGACCACCCCACTCCACACCTGGGTGATGCTGGGTGGCTGATCCAGTGAGGGCGGCATCGGCCCACCTGGCATCTCTCCACCCTCACTCAGTGGCATGAGAAGACACAGACCACTGGCTTCGACCCCTCCCACTTCCCATGGCAGAGGTGGACTTGCAACACCAGGTGGCACTGGGAACCACTTCCCCCTCCAGGCAGCACCAGCACGGACTGAGCAACAGCCTGGAGGCGCCAGAGAGTGAGGCCGACAAGAACAGAACTGCAAATCAATAAAATATATTTAAAAAAAAAAAAAAAAGCCGAAACCGGTTTGGCTCTGTGGATAGAGCGTCGGCCTGCAGACTGAAAGGTCCCAGGTTCGATTCCGGTCAAGGGCATGTACCTGGGTTGCGGGCACATCCCCAGTAGGAGATGTGCAGGAGGCAGCTGATCGATGTTTCTCTCTCATCGATGTTTCTAACTCTCTATCTCTCTCCCTTCCTCTCTGTAAAAAGTCAATAAAATATATTTAAAAAAAAAAAGAACAGAACTGCAAAGGCTCTGAAAGCTAAACGGTCACTGGAACCACAGCCCACAAAAGTAGGCCAGGACCCAGACATTACACTTAAAAGGGGTGACTTCCTGCTAAAATGGAGGATTTAAATAGCATTAAGAGGCTCCTAACCTAATAACAAGAATGTTCATGATACAATAAAAATTCACTCATTATACCAAGAACCAGAAAAACCACACTAATAATGAGAAAAAAGTCAACCAACACTAATGTTGAATATGATGTTGAAATTATTTCACAAGGATTTTAAAATAGTTGTAATCTATCTACCCTAGTACAGTGGTCGGCAAACTCATTAGTCAACAGAGCCAAATATCAACAGTACAACGATTGAAATTTCTTTTGAGAGCCAAATTTTTTAAACTTAAACTATCTAGGTAGGTACATTGTTATTAACTTAATTAGGGTACTCCTAAGCTGGCCTTTGCTAAAAACGTCCTCAATCTGATTGAGGTACGTTCGCTGAGGTCGACCCCTTCCAACTCTCCCATCCACACTCGTCTTGTATACTTGTTTCGTCTATCTCCTTTCGTTCATCCTCTCTATATGTCCAAACCATCTGAACATACCTTTCTCAATCCTCGACACTACATCTTCTTTCACTCCACAACGTTCCCTAAAATTAACTTAATAAACTTTACTTTTGTCACCCGCTCTCGATTTGCGGACGCGACTAGCACTAACCACTGCACAATGAGATTGCTGACCGACTGGCTCACTCAATTTGTGCATGAATCGCGTGCCTCCCCTGTGCTGCGTACCTCGCAGCCCACCTGCGTTGCGTCTCCTGTCGCCCGAATGACCGACACCCCCCACTTCTTCAAAATAGACTCGCCCAGGCCGAAAACCGACTTCTGAGCATGGGCCACGAAGTTTCAATCGCACTGTACGTGTGCACCCACACGTGATATTTTGTGAAAGAGCCACACTCAAGGGGCCAAAGAGCCACATGTGGCTTGCGAGCCGCAGTTTGCCCACCACTGCCCTAGTATATAAAAGCCTAATATGCTAAGTGTCTGACGCAGTGGTCGACTGGCTGGTTGCTATGACATGCACTGACCACCAAGGGGCAGATGCTCCAACCAGTAGCATTGCTGGTTAGCTTGCTGCTGGGGTCTGGCTAATCAGGACTGGGCGAGATGGGGCTGGACACACCCTGGAGCCCTCCTGTGGTCCGTCCCCCGATTGGCTGGGCGAGATGGCCTTGATCAGCCCCGATCACCGGCCAGGCTGAGGGACCCCACCTGTGCACAAACTCCCTCGGGAGTTTGACCGGGAGACTGGGAGTTTGATTGCTCGCTATGACGTGTGCTAACTACCGGGGGCAGTGAGGAATGTGGCGGGTGACCAGCGGCAGCGGCAGAGCATTGAGGGAGCGAGGGAAGGAGGAAGAGGCGGGGAGGCTGGGAGGCGGGGGGTGGGGAACCGCATGGTGATGAGGGAAGAAGGAGATGGGGTTGTGGGGAGGCGGGGAACCTGATTGGCCCTGATTGCTGGCCAAGCCTAGGGACTCTACCTGTGCACCAATTTCGTGCACAGGGCCTCTAGTGCTTCAATAAACAATTACTAATTCTCTTGAAACAAATGAAGAAAATAGAAAATCTCAATAAAGAAGTAGCAGTTATACTAAACAGCCATATGGAAATTATAGAACTGAAAAATATAACTAAAAGTTTTAAAATTCACTCCATGGACTCAATAGTAGAATAGACATGACAGTGGTTATAATCCCAGGACCTGAAGACAGATCTGTAGAATTTATTCAATCTGAACAAACAAACAAACAAAAAACAATGAATGGAGCCACGGGGATCTCTGAAACACACGTCTAACTAAATATCTAACATTCTGTCATTGGCATCCCGGAGGAAAAGAGAAAGAGGGTGTGCCTGGAAAACATTCAAAGAAATAATGGTTCATAACTTTCTAAATTTACCAAGAGGCACAAAACTATAGATTCAAGAAGGTGTGTGAAACCCAAAGATAATAAACTCAAAGAAAAACACATCATCATTAAACTTCTGAAAAACTAAAAAGAGAAAGAGAGCAAGAGAAATGATGCATTGCCTATAGAGGAAGGCCAAATTATTGACACCAGATTTCTTATCTGAAACCATCAAGGCTGCAAATTAATGGCACATTTTTCAACTATTAAAAGAAAACAACTGCCAACCATGAGTCATGTATCTGGCAAAACTACCTTTCAAAAATGAAGGGGAAATCAGACTTCTCAGATAAAGAAACATTAAGAGAATTTGTTGGTAGCAGACCTACCTTTAAAGGTTGGCTAAAGGGAGCTCCCAAATATATATATATTTTTTATGTAAATATCTGATATGCAGGATGTATTCCAAATATTTTTTAAATGTTATGGATTGAAAGGTGTCACCCAAAAATCCACATGTTGAAACCCCCAATGAGACTGTATTTGAAGACAGAAACTCTAAGGAGGTAATTAAGGTTAATAAAGGTCACAAGGGTGGCCCCTAGTCCCTAATAAGACTGGTCTCTAAGAAGAGGAGGAGACACAGGAGTGTGTGCACATAGAGGCCACGAGGACGCCATGCACACTGCCGTCTGCGATCCAAGGAGAGAGGCCTCAGGGGGAACTAACCCTGCCCACACCCGGGCCTGCCAGCCTCCAGAAGCGTGAGAAACGCATTTCTGTGGCTTAAACTGCCTGGTCTGGAGTATTTCTTCTGGCAGCCTGAGCAGATAAATATAGAAAATGACAACAGATGAAGAACAATGGAATGAGGAAATATAGAGGTGAACATAACAGACTATTCTTTACCTCTTTAGTTTCTTCAAATATATTTTTTATTGATTTCAGAGAGGAAGGGAGAGGAGAGAGAGATAGAAACATAAATGATGAGAGTACATCACCGATTGGCTGCCTCTTGCACACCTCCCACTGGGGATTCAAGCCTGCAACCTGGGCATGTGCCTTCACCAGGAATTGAACCATGACCTCCTGGTTCATAGGTTGATGCTCAACCACTGAGCCACACAAGCCAGGCTACCTCTTTAGTTTCTTTAATTATACTTTGTGTTTGAAGTTCAAATTACAACACCATTTGATATGGTGTGCAGTGTATGTAATGGAAACACTGAAGACAACTGTATATAAAAAGTGGGAACGGTAAAGGGATCTAAATGGAAGTAAGGTTTCTACATTTCAAGGGGGTGAAACAGTGATACCATGGGAAGTGATAATTACAGGTGTCAGGAAATACCCAGAGCAACAACCAATAAAACTATACAAAGTGGTGTAAAAAATTATAAACAACAACAAAAAAATCTAATGCTAAACAATGTTCAAGTAACTCATAAGATAGCAAGAATAAAAGCCCTAGAGGAATGAAAAACAATCTGGACAAATAGAAAACAAATATTACAATGGTAGACCTAAGCTCTAACACATCAATGATTAATTTAAATATAATTTATATAAACACACCAGTTAAAAGATAGAGGTCAATTACTCCTCAGTAAAGATGGGAAAAATTACAACTATAAAAAATAGAGTAGTGCCCTAACCGGTTTGGCTCAGTGGATAGAGCGTTGGCCTGTGGACTAAAACGTCCCGGGTTTGATTCCGGTCAAGGGCATGTACCTTGGTTGCGGGCACATCCCCAGTAGGAGGTGTGCAGGAGGCAGCTGATCTAAGTTTCTCTCTCATCGATGTTTCTAACTCTCTATCCCTCTCCCTTCCTTTCTGTAAAAAATCAATAAAATATATTTTTTTAAAATAGAGTAGATAATGTGTAACTCAATTATATGCAGTTATAAGAAAATGACTTCAAAAGTAACAATAATAAGTAGGAAATAAAAGGATGAAAAGTATACTAGTATATCATGCAGATATGAATTAAAATAAAAGCAAGAGTTACTTATAATAACATCAAATAAACCTCAGAGAGGGAGGAAATTATTAGGAACAAAAGTGGATAATATATAATGGTAAGGAATCGATCCATCAGGTGTAACAATCCAAAGTGCGTGTGCAGCCCAGAGCAGGGTTTCAAAGCAACACGAAGCAAAAACTGATAAAGATGAAGAGAAACAGACAAATTCACAACTGGGATTTCAAAACCCAACTTGGAGCAACTGAAAAATCTGTAAGGAAATAGAGGAATGAACACCACCATTGGCCTACTAGACCTGACATTTATGGAACACTCCATCCAACAAAAGCAGAACACACATTCCAGTCAAGTGGTCATGGAGCGTTCACCATGAAGACCATACCTGAAGTCACCCAGCAAACCTTAACCAATTTAAAATAACTGAAATCCTACAGAGAATCAAATTAAAAATCAATAACTACAAGACAACAGAAAAATCTCCAAATAATTGGAAATTAAACAATACGTTTCAAAATGATTCATAGATAAAAGGAGAAGTCTCAAAGGAAATTAAAGAATAAAAATTTGCATGAATGAAATGGAAAAGCCAACATATCATAGTTAGTGGTGTTCAGCTAACAAAGTGCTGAGCGGGAGAGTTATAGCACTAAATGCTCATGTTAGAAAGGAGAAATATATCAATCAGTATCTAAGTTTCCAGCTCAAAAGACTGGAAAAGGGGATCTAAATGGAAGGTTTCTACAACAATGAAGCAAGCAGAATTAATGAAAAAATAAAAGCAGAAATCAATGAAAGTGAAAACAACAGAGAAAATTAATAAAACAAAAATTTGTTTGACAAAAAAGTCAATAAATTTGACAAACGACTACTGCAAAGATAAAAAGAGAGAAAATATAAATAAATGTCAAATTAAAAGATGGGGATCACAATGGATCCCTCGCCCATTAAAATAACAGGTAAATACTACAAAAACTCCATGCTCATACATTTGACAACTTAGGAGAAATGGACCAGTTTCTTTAAAATCACAAACTACCACAAGTCAGTAAGAAAAATAGATACATAAGCAATCCTATAACATTAAATAGACTTTGTAATTAAAATCTTCCTGAAATGCGGAGAACCAAGATGGTGGCAGGTTAAGTGCCAGTACTCACCGCCTCCCACAACCACAACAAAATTACAACTGAAATACAAAACAACCATCATTCAGAACCACCTGAAAATTGGCTGAATGGAAGTCCTACAACTAGAGAAGTAAAGAAGAAAGCACATGGAGACTGGTAGGAGGGGGGGAGGTGAGGAACAGGATGGTCTGACACCCATGTGTGATGTGTTTTGACCTTTTTCTTCTTCTTCCTCTTCTTAAAGGATACCTTTCAGCATTTCATATAATACTGGTTTGGTGGTGATGAACTCCTTTAGCTTTTTCTTATCTGTGAAGCTCTTTATCTGACCTTCAATTCTGAATGATAGCTTTGCTGGATAAAGTAATCTTGGTTGTAGGTTCTTGCTATTCATCACTTTGAATATTTCTTGCCACTCCCTTATGGCCTGCAAAGTTTCTGTTGAGAAATCAGCTGACAGTCGTATGGGTATTCCCTTGTAGGTAACTGAGTTTCTTTCTCTTGCTGCTTTTAAGATTCTCTCTTTGTCTTTTGCTCTTGGCATTTTAATTATGATGTGTCTTGGTGTGGTACTTTTTGGATTCCTTTTGTTTGGGGTTCTCTGTGCTTCCTGGACTTGTAAGTCTATTTCTTACACCAGGTAGGGGAAGTTTTCTGTCATTATTTCTTCAAATAGGTTTTCAATATCTTGCTGTCTCTCTTCTTCTAGCACCCCCATAATTCGGATGTTGGTACGCTTGAAGTTGTCCCAGAGGCTCCTTACACTATCTTCATATTTTTGGATTCTTTTTTCTTTTTGTTTTTCCGGTTGGGTGTTTTTTGCTTCTTTGTATTTCAAATCGTTGACTTGATTCTTGCAATCCTCTAGTCTGCTGTTGGAACTCTGTATAATATTCTTTATTTCAATCAGTGTATGCTTAATTTCTAGTTGGTCCTTTTTCATATCCTCACTAGATTTCTTGAGGGTCTCACTTAATTTATCGGCGGTTTCTAGAAAATTCTTGAAAAACCTTATAGTGTGGTTTTGAACTCTATATCCTATAGTTTGCTTTCCTCCATTTCTGTCATTTGTGACCTGTTTCTTTGTCTCCGCATTTTTTATGCTTCCCTGTGTTGATAGAGTGGCTTTCTGTGGTAGGTGTCCTATAGGGCCCAGTGGCTCAGCCTCCCCAATTACGTGAGGTGGACACTCTTGGTGCACCCCTTTGTGGGCTGTGTGCACAGTCTTGTTGTAGTTAACCTTGATTGTTGTAGGTGTCACTGGGAAGAATTGACCTCCAGGCCAATTGGCTGTGAGAATTAGCTGTGTCTACAGTGGGAGAACTTCTGTGCTGGAGACACCCTTCTGGGGCAAGACTTGCTTCAGTGGGGCTTTGGTGCTCACTGAGTTTGCCCCCTGAGTGTGTCCCTTATGGATCTGAGGAGTTGTAATCTGGATGGTCCCACTCTGACCACTGGGTACACTGGCTCTTGGATCTCTAAGGAAGTGCTAATTTAGCCTCTTCCTGAGGCTACCCAGCAGGAGCTGTGGAGACATCTGAAGATTCCTCTTCTTTGTTTGGGGTTTCGAGGTGCCCAGATGAGGCCCAGCTGTGAAGCAATGCAAGCTGCTGTGGGGCCTTGGGCCTTCTTTTGGATGTTCTGGGTCTCTCTGACCCAGCTGCAGTTTGTTGGGTAATTTTCAGATTGCAAAGGGCCAGGCCTTTCATATGCAAAAGTCTCTGCGCACAGCTTGTGTGGGGCGGGGTCTCAGGGATTCAACAGGGTGGAGCAAACAGCTATGGCTGATCCTCAGTCCTACCCTAAGAGGCCCCGCGTCTCAATCGCTGCAAGCACCTCTGAGAGAAAGCCGCCCTCGAGTTCTGACTGATGCCAGACTGTCCAGTTTCTCCTGTATGAGTCTGGGTCCCCATAAACTTGCCCAGAACTGGAGTTCAGAGCAGTTGGGAGTTTGAGACTTCCTCTCGATTGAAAAAGACAACCGTGTCCTCAGTTGCCAGCCCTTTCCACGTGCACCTCCTCCCTCTGCAGTTTACTTTCGCACCTCCTCTGAGTCTCAGTGTGCTTTTCTCTTTCCTTCTAGTTGTAGAATTTCCACTCAGCCAGCCTTCCTGTGGTTCTGGATGATGTCCGTTTTGTCTTTTAGTTGTATTTTTGAGGTGGTTGTGCGAGACAGCAATTTCCAGTGTTTACCTATGTTGCCATCTTGGTTTCTCTCTTGTAGTTGAGCCTTGATTGCTGTTGGTGTCACTTGAAGGAATTGACCTCCAGGCCCATTGGCTGTGAGGACCAGCTGTGAGTACAGTGGAAGAGCTACTGTGCAGGGGACACCCCTATGGAACAGGACTTGCTTAGTGGGGTTTTGGTGCTCACTGAGTCTGGCCCTTGAGTGTGCCACTTGTGGATGTAGAGTTGTAATCTGGTGTGGTCTGAAGCTGCCCACCAGGTGCACTGGCTCCGGGGCCTCCCGGCAGGAGCTAACAGGGATCTGCACATGGCTGCTACTTGCTATTTGTATTGGGCTTGGAGGTGCCCAGGCGAGGCCCAGCTGTGTAGCAAGGCAGGCTGGTGCTATTCCTGGGTCTTGGGCATTTAATTGATAGGTTAGGGGCACGCTTGTTTGAGAGATTTTAGGAAAATCTGAAGCTTGAGCCAGGATAGGCCATTCCTATGGAAAAGCCGCTGCAAACAGCTTGGGTGGGGCTACAAGCTGGATGGGGTGGGGTCTCAGGGAATCACCAGGGCGGAGCAAACAGTGTGAGCCAGGATGATAGAAACTCAGATAGGGCTACCCGTCAGCTCTGGGACAGGGGAGGTCCCAGCACAAGAACAATGACCTCTGCGAGGACGCCCATCTAGGAGAAAGCTGCTTCCTAGTCCTGCACTGATGTCAGAAACTCCAGTTCCTCCCTGTATGTCTCTAGGACCCCCAAAGCTGCCTGTTTCTGTAGCTCAGAGGGATCAAGCCCTAGTACGTTTGTGTGCTGGCCCTTTAAGAGGGACACCTGGGTTTCCAGCAGCCTCCATGTCACTCAGCCACAATCCCCGCTGGTTTTTCCAGCCCGAAGTTATGGGGACTTCTCTTCTCAGCTCTGAGAGCCTGGGCTAGGGGTGCTGGTGTGGGGCTGGGACTCCTTGCTCCTCATGGGCAGCCTCCACAGAGACAATCTCCCCCCCAATTAAAAAAGGGGCCCACGTGAGGGCCGGTGTGTGCCTCTGCCCTCCTACCAGTCCCAGTGTGCTGTGTTCTTTACTTCTCTAGTTGCAGGACTTCCATTAGCCAGCTCTCAGGCACTGCTGGGCGACGGTTGCTCTGTACTTTAGTTCTAATTTTGATGTGGTTGTGGGAGGTGGTGAGTACAGTCATTTACCTACGCCAGCATCTTGTTTCCACGTTTGGAATATTTTAAAGCCTTTGGAGAAATCTCTGAAGAAAGTCTGTTGCGAGTAGCCAGTTTAGGGAGGTCATGCCTGGTTCTGGTTCCATGCTAGGAGAAAAAGCCCTGAGTTCACTTTACAAGCAGAGTCTCTACTCTGAGAAAGGCTGAGGTTACACTCATATCTTTTTAAAAAATATATTTTATTGATTCCTGAGAGGAAGGGAGAGAGAGCGATAGAAACATTGATGAAAATCACTGGTCGGCTGCCTCTTCCACACCCCCTACTGAGGATCAAGCTTGCAACCCGGGCATGGGCCCTTGGCTGGAATTGAACCCAGGACCCTTCAGTCCGTAAGCCAATGCTCTATCCACTAAGCAAAATCAGTTAGGACACTCAAATCTTTTAAAAGAGTAAAGGGAAGAAATGGGAAATATATTTATAGTCTAAAAAAATTTACCCACAGATTTACCATTTCTGGAGATCTTCATTTCTTCCTGCAGATGTGACTTCCTGTCTGCTCTCACTTCTTTTCATCCTGAAGAATTTCCTTTAGTATTCCTTGTGAGGCATGTGTTAGCAATGAATTCTCTTAGTTCTCCTAGGAATGTCTTTCTTCACTTTTATTTTTGAAGGATTATTTTGCCGATGGTGAATTCTTGGTTGATGGGTTTCTTGTTCTAGGGTAGGGGTGGACAAACTTTTTTTTTAAAAAAAATATATTTTATTGATCTTTTACAGAGAGGAAGGGAGAGAGATAGAGAGTTAGAAACATCAATGAGAGAGAAACATCGATCAGCTGCCTTCTGCACATCTACTGGGGATGTGCCCCCAACCCAGGTACATGCCCTTGACCGGAATTGAACCTGGGACCTTTCAGTCCGCAGGTGGATGCTCTATCCACTGAGCCAAACCGGTTTTGGCGGGCAAACTTTTTGACTCAAGGGCCACAATGGGTTCTTAAACTGGACCAGAGGGCTGGAACAAAAGCATGGATGGAGTGTTTGTGTGAACTAATATAAATTCAAAGTAAACATCATTACATTAAAGGGTACGGTCTTTTTTTTTTTTTTAGTTTTATTCATTTCAAACGGGCCGGATCCGGCCCGCGGGCCGTAGTTTGCCCACGGCTGTTCTAGGGCCTTGAATGCCTGCTCTGCATTCTGGCTTCTGTTATCCCAGAGAATCCAGCGTTAATCATGCTGCCCCCTTGCACTTTTCTCTTGCTGCTTTCAAGGTTCTTTTTGTCTCTCAGCATTTTCACTATGATGTGTCTGGATGTGAATCTGTTTACACAATACTTTACGTTTGTCAACTTTTTCAATGTGTAGATTCATTAAAAAATAAATAAAATGTGGGTCCCGCTGCTGTGGTTGAGCACTGACCTATGAAACAGGTCAACAGTTCGATTCCTGGTCAGGGCACATACCTGGATTGCAGGCTCGTTCCTGTGTGGGGCGTGCAGGAGGCAGCCGATCAATGATTCTCTCTCATCATTGATGTTTCTATCTCTCCCTTTCCTTTCCTCTCTGAAATCAATAAAAAATATTTTTAAAACATCATTATATTCTCCTTTCTTCAGGTTGTTGTTTCCTACTTATCTATCTTCGAGTTACTGATCCTCTGTGATGGCCCTCTTAGTGATTTTTATGTTTTCTTATTTTTCAACTCCAAAATTTCCATGTTGTCTTTTAAAACAGTTTTTCTTTGTGTTTATCATAATTTCCTTTACTTTCTATAAACATGATTTCCTATACTTTAACTGCCTTGAAATCTTTACAAAATTCTTCATATGGGGATGATCAAGATAGCTTCTACTGGCTGCTTTATTCCCCTCTGAGTATAGTCACACTTCATTTCTTTGCAAACCTAGTAATCTCAAATTAACCCATGCTTTCTCATGCGTGATCAATACCTGTGAATTGCATGTGTTTGAGAATAAGCTTTTTCTCTATTCGGCAGGTATAAAGCTTGGTATTGCTATATAATCTATGTATTATATTACTTAGGTCTTCCATAGCCCTACTTTTTCCCACTTGACTTTTCTTGGACTAAAAGTTCAAACCTCCTACTCTTAAGTGTATTCCTATTTTCCGTTGAATCTATATAATATATACTTTGGGCGTGGGTTGTAATATTTAGCGCAAAATTATTTGTTAACTATCATATCATTATTTTAAATTGTGCCCTTTAGCAATACATACTTAATGTCTACTGGCTTGAATTCTACCTTGTGCTCTCAGGATGATCATTTCTGCTTTTTTTGTTTTGTTTGTTAATCCTCACCCAAGGACACTTTTTCCATTGATTTTTAGAAAGAGTAGAAGGGAAGGGAGGGGACAGACAGAGAGAAACATTGATTGGTTGCTTCCTGCACGTGTCCCGACTGGGACCGGGGATCAAGCCTGTAACCAAGGTATGTGCCCTTGACTGGAATGGAACCCGCGATCTTTCAGTCTGTGGGCTGATGCTCTAACCACTGAGCAACCAGCGAGGGCTCCATTTTCCTTTGTTTAGCCTTTCTGAATCATGAGTTTAGGTTTGTCTCTTGTATCTACACAATGAGCTTATTCGAAGTTTTCCTTCCACATTTTATTAGTATCACTTCTTTCTACTTTGTTAGAGTAACATTTATATATTTTCTACTTGTCACATTTTTACTTCAGTCTAATTAAATATATTCATTGCTCCCATTTGTCCTTTTGCTGAAAATTTCCCATTATAATTCTTTTTAAAAAAAATATATTTTATTGTTTTTTTACAGAGAGGAAGGGAGAGGGACAGAGAGCTAGAAACATCGATGAGAGAGAAACATCGAGCAGCTGCCTCCTGCACACTCCCTATTGGGGATGTCCCACAACCAAGGTACATGCCCTTGACTGGAATTGAACCTGGGACCCTTCAGTCCGCAGGCCAACGCTCTATCCACTGAGCCAAACCAGTTAGGGCTCATTATAATTCTTAAAAAAACACAAAACAAACAAAAAACACCCAAGGATGTTTATTGGTTTTAGAAAGAGGGGAAGGGGGAAGAGAGGTTGGCTCCCTCCCATATGCACCCTGACTAGGGACTGAACCTTGACCTCCTGGTTCATAGGTCGATGCTCAACCACTGACCCACTCCAGCCTGGCTGAGCTCTAATTTTGTTTTTATATAAACATGTTACTTGAAGGAGAGCTTTTCTGGATATAAAGTGCTTGATTCACATTCATTTTTTTTTGCATTGAATCTCTTCAAAATGCTGCTTCACTTTTGCTTTGTATGCTGCTGAGAGAATTTTTATTGATTTATCTGTGTTTCATCTTCCTTCAGCCTCCCAGTGCATTCTCTTCATCAGATAGTAAGTAGGGAAATAAAGTGTAAGTATGCTCCACAACATAATCCATAGAGTAGGTGTGACTGTGGATGGCTTTATTCGCTGTCTTCACAAGGATAGTTCAAATGGAGATAATCAGATTTAGGTGCCTATCAGCATCCTCAAACACACTCTATTTCTGGGACGAAGGTTTTATGTCCACAGGAAAGATGGCATCAGGCCCACACATCAGAATATTGTTGTTTATTTCAGATGTAAAGATGCACCTTTCCCATCCACATCACCTGACACTGAACTGCGTCTTACACCTGGTGGCATATCACAGACAGCAATGCACATGCGCGCACCTGGTCCAGCTGGCAGCGCCCAGCTGGCGTGCTGCTGTCTCTCTGTCCGACTCGCGTCGGCTGCTTTCCTGAGGGCACCCTCACTGCAGACAACAGGAAGGGCAGCGCGCGGCGCCAACCCTGGCCCTGTGCCCGGTGGACATGGGCTCCCCATGTCGCAGCCGCCGCCTCTCTCAACAGAGCGTCCTTCCCGAGCACTTCAGAACCCTGTGTTCTGGGAGAAACTCGGAACCTGCATCAGATTTGAGTGTTTTCCTCAGCATTTTGCCTAACTGACCTTTTTTGCCATTTACATCACTGGATTGTGGGCATTTTACTTAAATAATTAAAAACATTATTTTTGTTTAAAATGTTGGTATTTTTTGAGGATTGAAGTTAAATAATGTGCTCTACCATCTTTCCCGGGAATTTATACTTTTTAGAAGTAGCAATAAACACAGCTGTTACAATTCTGACTTGGAAAGTACAAAGCAGTTTAAAAGTTACTATCCTCATCATTTATAAACTAATGGTTCTTGTATGTTTGTAGTTCTATGTGGCCAAGGCTTAAATTAGTAGGAAGCTAGGAAATTTCAGAAACATTATTGAAATTATGCAGGCTCCAGACATCTGACACCACTTTTCACAGTACTAAGAAGTTAATATTTTTCTACCTCACCCAATTGCTACAAAAATAACATCCTAGATTTGTAGAAAAGTAAAATCAAGAGAGTATTCTGTTGACTATGTTACATACACAAATAGACTCATTATCAGAAATGTAACTTTATTTTCGTTAACAAACAAACAAAACAGATTCACCCTGCGAAGAGCCCTGTACCTGTGAGCAGCAGCAGCAGCCATAAGGCCGTATGGACGAATTACCTCAAGCAAAATCAAAACCACATTTTAAAAAGGTGTTATTTTAAAGGATGAACACAGGTTATAAAAATGACATTTCTACAATTTCATTCCTTCACTGTTAGTAAGAGGGAAAAAAAGTTTAATACTTATGCAACATGGGTGCCTGCAACAAATATTCACACCACCTCACTGGGCTTGCTAAGGGAAAACAGCTGAGGGACAGCTTCATAATGTAGTTTTTAGTGCTTTATATTATTTTTGGATATTTGGAATCAGTCACCTGAGAAGAAAAAACTTCTCATTTTCCGTAGCTTAGACAAAGCCTGCGGTTCTATGTCCCTAGGAATCCATTCACGATATTCTAGAACATCGAGGGCATGGTTCACAGGATCGTCACAAGAACCCTCTTCCTAAAACAGATTAGATCTCCCCGTAGTAAATGGAAAGGTCAATCATGAAAACAGAACGGGATCTGATTTAAGTTCTCTGGGTAGAGGCTAAGACTAGCTGTCAGAAATGGTGTAACGGCAATACTTAGTGTTTGTAAGAATTTTAGGATTCAAATGGAATGAGCAGTTTATAATAACTGCACAGAGAAGTGTTCCTTTGTATGTTAGCCACACGGAGCGCCCAAGGCGCAGCCTGCAGCGAGGGGCGGAGCCGGACCTGCGGTCGGATTCTCCAGGCCGCACTGGGCGCTCCCTCGGAAGCCCTGAGGAGTGTCCAGTCTTCCCTAGGAGGGAGGGACGGTAACTGAAGCTCCATTTTTAAACAATGACAAGAACAAAAGGAAGAATATAAAATACTAGTATAATGAACATTTAGATAGCACTAAACAGCATGATTTCACACAGTTGTATGCTTTCACCAGTTTTCCTTAAAAAACAACCATCAGTTCCTGGGCTTTTAGATGTTTTCTTTGTAAAAATAACCATCATCCTTCGCATGGTCAGGCAGAGGCTGCAGCCACCGCGCCCGATGCCCAGTCAGCCGGTGCAGGCCTCCGACGTGTGGCGAGGCTGTGTGCCGGGCGGCCAGCCCTGAGCCTCCGGGACTAGCCCAGGACCGCCTGGGCTACCTCCTTGATCGTGGACGCAGCTTTCTCCAGCTCCTCTTCCGTCTGCTCCACTGTGACCACCACCCTAATGCTGCGAGATGAGGAAGGACACAAAATGCCCACTGCTCAGCCTGCCGCCCGTTCTCACGACAGCAGGTGAGGGTGGGACAGGGCCCTCTGTCCTGCAGGCCCCAAACATCTGACACCGCCTGTCACAGGAGCTCGGGGCTCCTGCCTGGACGGTTAGTGTGTCTACTCCACGTGACCTGGCAGGGGGCTCCGCCCAGCGACGCCAGGAAACCTGTCTTTTACATAAACTACTGCTTCAGCAGTCCCAGACCCCAGGCCAAAGGTCCAATTAATGGACTGTCTGGTTGCTCCTGTCGTAATTCAGTAAGTCATGTGGAAGCTCTACAATACTTTGCAGCAAGGCAAACATTTTCAAATTTGCAGAAAATTGGAGACAAATAGCTCCTAAGAGCAGTTCTACCTCTGTCCCCTACAAACATCTACTGTTATCGACTGGACACATTTGCTGAGCTGCACTGTGCTGGGCAGGGAGCCCAGGGCATAAGGCCAACACAGCCCCTGTCCTGACACTCAGTTACACCTCCGCCTGGGCGCAGCGAGGGAGGGCAGTGTCCTAAGGGTACTTGTGAGCTGTTGCTGGGGGCCTGCAGACCCAGCGCCCCGTCTCTGGCTCCCATGTACGAGGCCCCCGGGGCTGGCTCCAAGCTCGCTCCTGCTGCTGCCTTTCACGCTTGGGCTCTGGCTCCCACCTGCACCCGGGGGCACCATGCCACGTACACTCTACTCCCTTCTGGAAGGCTCCATGCCCACCAGGTCGTCTGACATATTCGATTTTCTGGGCTCAGCTTACATGTCAGCTGCTCTCGGAAGCCCGAGTCCCTCCCAGGCCTACTTCTCTGTGACCTCACTGACCCCATGCCGTGCCCTGCAAACCATGCCTCAGCGTCTCCCTCCTTCACTGCACTGGACGCGGGCGGGGCGGGGAGGGGGGAGGTGTTGTGTTAAACCAGGAGTCCAGGCGCATCCCCACGCTGGCTCCCGCCCCTCCGATCCCGCCACTGCTGTTTGCCTGGGTTCTCCAGGGTGTGTGGACACTGCGCACACCCTGTGCTGTGAGGGGTGGGAAGTACCTGCCATCTCCGTTCTTGGGACCTCAGACATTTCTCAGTCAACTAGGAGGGCATTGTGAGTCCTGGGGGTTTTTCAGTTAAAATGTGAAAACATCTAGTTTGAAAGCAGACAACTGCTGATGTACTCTATTTTAATGATAAACATTCTTCCTCGCCCTTTCAAAAACTTCAAACCCTGACACATCTCACCCAGATTTTAGAGAAGGAACAAAGTGAGGCCATACTTCAACGTCTACCAACCTTGGAGGCGGGAGGCACTTCTCTTCTCTCTCCAGGTAGCGCGCCTGGGTGAGGGCGATGCTCCGGTCCATGCACTGCAGGAAGAGGGCGGTCAGCCACAGCAGGCGCAAGGGGCACCCCTGTGGCAGGTCTAGCGCCCGGTCCGATGCCAACAGCTGGAGACCAGTGAGGGCAGCACCGTACGCGGAGCCCTCCACCACCCACCACGGCGGGAGCCCGCGTGACCAGCAGGACTTAAAGATACGGCTGGAGCCACCAGAGATGGAGCGTTAGGTCGACTTCATTGACATGTAAACGGCCACAGTAGCTGGTAGTCATTTCAGACAAAGCAGAGTTGGGACAGGGGCACATGCCAGCAAAGCCCGCAGGCGGCCCCTGAGCTGGACTGGGCTTGGTGCCAGCAGAGCGTCCAGAAAGGGCTCGGAGCTCGGCTGCCTCTGACCGCCTGCTCCCCCTGCCAGCGCCCGGCCCGCCAGGCGGCTGCACACATCTGAGGCCGCTCTCCAGGCAAGTGTCACCTGCTGACACTCTGGAACTGGAAACACAATCTATCAAAACGAAGGCAGAATGAATCAGAGGAAGGGAGCGCGTTACGGTGGTTTCTTCTTTGGGGTGACGAAAGCGTTTGGAGTCGAGTCAGACTTGTAAAAACGAGCATGTGGCGGCACAAGGAGTGACCCGTGCGTGGCGGCCAGGCAGCCGCAGGAGGGGCATTCTGTAAGTGGCAGGGCAGGGTTTCTGAGGGGCAAGGACGGGCACCCGGCAATGGCACGGGCTGATCTGCGTCCAGAAGTGGACACCTGCCCGGCTGCCCCCAGCCTGGCTAGTAAGAAGCATCCAACCCACCTCAGTGTGTACAGACCAACTCGACAAACCCTTTCAGTTCTACAAAGCTTAAGGCTCACAGCTCCGGTCTCCTGTCCCTCAGGCACTGGGAAGAGGGGGGAGGGCGGGACCACCGGCCCTGAGGTGGAACCTGTGGCGAGGCACCCACGTGAGAGCTCTGCCCGCCTCCCACATGCGCGTGGCACACAGTGCCATCCCCCAGAGCCCGCCCTGCTCCCTCGCCCGCCCGCCCACCCGTGGCTGGAAGACAGCCCGCCAGGCTCTCTGCTAGAGGGCGATCTCGCTGCCCTCCCGCTCGTCTTGTCTCTGCAGGGACAGCGAGATACATGGCTGGAGTGGGGAGGCCCATGTCCCGCACACACACGTGTGCAGAGAACGGCGCAGTGAACCCCAATGCGGTTCCAGGCCCATTCTGCAGCGGCCACTCCTGCCTGGGAAGCTAACTCACTGCACAGGAAGGCCCTGTGATCGCACTGACCGCCTGGCTTATCCCTTTGGCTGGTGTTTAAGCTAGAACCTGCTTTGGTGTCACGGGTGCTGTCACTCCTCCTGTCTGTACACTTATAAAAACACTGCGGCAGGCACTGGCTGACAGGACGCTGGTCCCGTGAGAGCCTGTCTTTTTCACGTCTGTGGAGCTGTCTGACCGGAGGGGACAGCTGTGACACTGTCTCCCTCGGCAGGTGAGAGCACTCCAGCTTCATCAGGGATCTCACGTTCTGCGTCTGGTGAGACCGTTTTTTAAGAGGACTGACCCCAGATGGCCAGACTGCAGGAAGCTGTCCAGGAACCTGTGGCTCCAGGCGATGTGGTGCACACACCGCAGGACGCAGGACATCTGAGGCAAGCTGTGAGCCAGGTGGCCGCACACTGCGCCCATCCTGAGCAGCCACATGGCAGCCGGCAGCCATCACACTCGCTGATGCCGGGCGGAGGGATGCGGAGAGAGCAGGTGGAGGAATAGCGTGCAGCCCGTCTCACTCCCGTGTGTGCTCCCGATGGAAGTGCAAGGCATGCAGGCTCCGGAGCCGCAGGGCCCCTGGGCATTTCTGCGGGGAGCAGCATGGGGGGAAGTAGGGGCGGGGTGGGTGGGCTGCTGAACAGAAAAGGGCAAGTGGTCTTCCCCAGGGGTCTCTTCTTGGTTAGCAACCGAGTTTCAGTTAGTAGTAAACTGCCTCTCGGACACTGAATATGTTGACACCCAACTTAGCCATGGCTACCAAGTGGCCTTGTGTTACGAGGTCACTATGGCCTGTTTCTGAGCGATGCTGGGATTCACCCTGACAGTCAGCTGTCCAGTGCTGCCCGGGGTCACTGCACACCATGCGGCCCCACCACGTGTCAGAAAGCCTGGTGCTGTACATGGTAAGGTTAGTGACTCAGTAGAAGCAAGAGTATTTTACATGTGAATACAATGTGGTCCAGAACACAGCGTTCTCAGTGCAAGCTGAAACCGCTAGCGGCGTGAGCTGTCCCCGTCAGACATGCTAGACTCAACTGGGCAGGAGCACCATTCCGTGAGGGGGACCACGCACTTCCATCCCCCCTACCCCGGGGCAAAGAGAGCTGTGAAATGACAGAAAAGGCTGCTCGGGTCAGGGAGGCGTGGGGCAAGCAGAACCACTGGGAGGGCTGGCACTCACCTGCCGGACGATCTCCTGCAGCAGCTTGGCGTCCTGCTCACGGGACCCAGTGCTGGCTTCCAGCTGCAGGTGGAAGGCTGGGGACAGGGCCTCCCCCACCACTTTCAGCCCAGAAATGCTGGAGGGGAGACACGCACAGTCAGAGCCCCACCCCTGCCGGCTCGGCGTCTCCACATAAGTAACTGCCCACGGTCTGCACTAGTGCACGCCGCTCACACTGACTGTTACAGGAACCTCCAGGGGTGGGATTCCGGTTCAACCAAAGACAAACGCATGCTCTGGGCAGTGCTCGCAGGCCACAACCCCACCTTGCGCTCCCGTGAGCGGGCTGGGAGGAAGGGCCCGGCTGCTGGTCACCTGTGGGTCACATGTCACAGGCTCAGGTGGCCCCTCCTCAGGTGGCTCCTCATGGGTCCTCAGCCCCTTGGCCTCTGCCCTGCTGTTTCCTCTCCTCACCTGCTCTCTCCCACCCTCCGGTGGCCAGCGCTGGTCGCTCCTGGCCTCAGCTGTCACTCCCAGTGCACGGAGGGGCTGCACCATCATGCTCTACACCAGTGGTTCTCAACCTTCCTAATGCCATGACCCTTTAATACAGTTCCTCATGTTGTGGTGACCCCCAACCATAAAATTACTTTCATTGCTACTTCATAACTGTAATTTTGCTACTGTAAACAATATGTAAATATATATGTGTTTTCCGATGGTCTTAGGCGACCCCTGTGAAAGGGTCGTTCGATTCCCAAAGGGGTTGCGACCCACAGGTTGAGAACCGCTGCTCTACACCTACCATGTCAAACTTGCGGCCCACAGCGAATATTTTTGCGGCCCAGCCAATATAACGGTATGTAAGAATGTTTTAATAAAAATTTCATAACTTAATTTTTACAATATCCTATTATACGTAATCCTATCTAATAATAGACAAACATGGTAATTGACTGTAACTTCGCTACACCTCCCATGGGCTAATCAGCACAATATGCAAATTAACCACAAACAAAGATGGCGGGTAATTTGCATACTGCAGGCAGGGCAGGACAGCGCAGCCACCAGTGCCAGTCGCCATCCCGGGCCGCAGGTCAGCCCCAGAAGCCGGTGACCGGGGGGAGATGGGGGTCCCCTGCCCAGGCCTGACGCTTCTGGCAGAGGTGTCAGGCCTGGGTAAGGGGCTGATCCGGCAATCAGAGGGTGATGGAGATCAACGCCTCTGGTCGAGGCGTCAGGCCTGAGCGGGGGGCGGAGCTGGCAATCGGAGGGGGTCCCCTGTCCAGGCCTGACACCTGGGCCAGAGGCATCAGGCCTGGGGGGGGGGGGGGGAGCTGAGCCAGTGTTCGGGGGTATATGGGAGTCCCCTTTCCAGGCTTGAAGCCTGGGCCAGAGGCGTCAGGCCTGGGCAGGAGGCGGAGCTGTCAATCAGAGGGTCTGGGGGTCCCCTGCCCAGGCCTGATGCCTATGGCCGAGGCGTCAAGCCTGGGCAAGGGGCTGATCCGGTGATTGGAGGGTGATGGGGGTCGATGCCTCTGTCAAAGGCGTCGTCAGGCCTGGGGCGGGGGGGTTGGGGGGCCAAGCTGGCGATTGGTGTGAACTACAGAGGAAACACCTTTTCTGACCTCTCATTGGCTAAGCTCCCTGTATGCCACTGGTAATATTCTTAGTAACTTGGGTAATAAGAATCCAAAAAGGTGATCTAGGGTTTTTCACCACACTCCTGGTGAAAAAAACGAAGGTCCACTGCTGGAGGGCTAAGAAATGTCATATCCTGCCCTAGCCGGTTTGGCTCAGTGGATAATGCCTTGGCCTGCTGATGGCAGGGTCTGAGTTCAATTCTGACCAAGGGCATGTACCTAGGTTGCAGGCTCCTCCCTGGCCGGGGCCCAGGTCAGGGCTCATGCACGAGGCAACCAATCAAAGTGTTCCTCTCACTTTGATGTTTCTCTCTGTCTTTCCCTTTCTCTTCCACATTCTCTAAAAATCAATGGAAACATATCCTCAGGTGAAGATAAGAAAAAATAATAAAGAAATTATTATTATATGAAAGACACATCTTGAAAATGCCTAAAGAAAGTTGTCATTTTTTCATGGTAAAGGGACTGGAGTCCGTGTTGATGAGAAAACCTTGCTGGCTGCGGTGACTGGCAGTGGCTGCAGCAGCGCAGTGATGGGGCTGGTGCCTTCCCCTGATCAGCCCGGTCACCTCCCACAAAGGGAGGCCAGACTGCGGCTTAGGCCCTATCCCCAAGGGGAGCAGGGAGCAGGCCTAAGCCGTCACTAGGATATCCCCTGAGGGCTCCCAGTATGTGAGAGGGGGCAGGCTGGGCTGAGGGACACCTCCCCCCAGTGCACGAATTTCGTGCACCAGGCCCCTAGTTATTTTTAAAAATATATATTTTATTGATTTTTTACAGAGAGGAAGGGAGAGAAATAGAGAGTTAGAAACATCGATGAGAGAGAAACATCGATCAGCTGCCTCCTGCACACCCCTGACTGGGGATGTGCCCGCAACCAAGGTACATGCCCTTGACTGGAATCGAACCTGGGACACTTGAGTCCGCAGGCCAACACTCTATCCACTGAGCCAAACCGGCCAGGGCGAGGGCCCCTAGTTATTAATAATGAACTACAACGTTCGCTAATGACTGGTTACTATAATCGTGTAGCATTCATTTCCCTTATGCGCAGGCGCCCATTTCTCTCCACTAATACTAGCAGCGAATATTTTAGCAGTGGATGGCCACATCATTAGTCTTAGACTGACTAGTTTGTTGTGCGCAACAGGAAATATTTCGCTTTCGGAGAACAAGAAAAATAGGTTTATTTCCATTATGTTTATTAATCTGTGCAATTATTCAGTGTCTGGTAAGTTAATGTTCAAGAGAAAATATTAATTTTTATAAAAATGTTCAGTTATTTTACATTAACGATGAATCATTTATTCAGCCCTTTGTATTCAACATGTCTCTATTGAAATAAACCTATGTTTCTATGAAAATTGAAGCTTTTTTTTTTTGCGGCCCGCATAAACTTAAACCTTGTTTATTTGGCCCGTTAGCCTTTGAGTTTGACATGCATGGTCTACCTTACTGTCTCCTTCCCTCCTCCAACTGCGCATCACCACTGGTAACACTGTGTCCTTGCTTATCATCTAAGTCTTTAGTCTGTATCTCATCTTTAATCTCATAAATTACAGGAAGAATTGCTGACATTGACAATGGTATAATCTGACTATCAGCAATATGTTTTGATTGAAAAGTGTCCTTATTTGCATGTTTACTTTTAAATTTTATTTGAGCTAACACTTATATTCCTCCTTCTTAGGAAACCGAACTCGCAGGGAGAAAGGTTTTAAGGGTGATTTTGACCCATCTCCTGGCACCAATGGTAATGCATGTTTATGTGACACTAGAGGCCTGGTGCATGCCTCAGTCCAGCCTGCACCCTCTCATAATCCAGGACCCCTCACTCCTAACCGCTTGCCTGCCTCGCCCCTAACCACTCTGCCTGCCTGCCTGATCGCCCCTAACCACTCTACCTGCCTGCCTGATCGCCCCTAACCACTCTACCTGCCTGCCTGATCGCCCCTAACCACTCACCTGCCTGCCTGATCACCCCTAACCACTCACCTGCCTGCCTGATCGCCCCTAACCGCTCACCTGCCTGCCTGATCGCCCCTAACCGCTCACCTGCCTGCCTGATCGCCCCTAATTGCTCGCCTATCTGCCTGATCGCCCCTAATTGCTCGCCTATCTGCCTGATCGCCCCTAATTGCTCGCCTATCTGCCTGATTGCCCCTAATTGCTCGCCTATCTGCCTGATCGCCCCTAACTGCTCGCCTATCTGCCTGATCGCCCCTAATTGCTCGCCTATCTGCCTGATCGCCCCTAATTGCTCGCCTATCTGCCTGATCGCCCCTAACCGCCTCTGCCTCGGCCCCCGCCACCGGGGCTTCGTCGGAAAGGAGGTCCGTCTGGAAGGTCGTTCGGCTGTCCGGTCTAATTAGCATATTATGCTTTTAATATTATAGATTAGGCTAAGCACCTTGGATTGCTCTCATTTATTTTGTTTCACCCGAAAAGACTTATCCTCCCCTCAGAATGAAGTGAGCACAGAAAGCACCTGCAGCATGCCTGATTCCTCAGATAGGTTAGGACTCCACAGCTTTTACTAGTATCCTGTCCACCACACGCCAAGCAGCATGCGCCCTGCGGGAAGGAGCCCTGCCCGGCCTCAAACCTCCCTGCACATTACTGAACTGCCTCCTTTCTTTGAATGTCACGCGCCATGCTATGACTTCTCAATAAGCCAGGCTGCAAACTGAAATCATGGAGTCTTAGAATCTAGGGCTTCTGGAGTGTGGAGAACCTTCTAGATTAGTTTTCTTTATTGATGTACAAGCAAAATAATATGCGTTCAAAACCCATATCCTATGTGAACTCCGAATGTGTTAAACTTGTCCATAAGAAAGTACCAACTGTTTTTAAGTCATATATTCTCAGGGGGGGGACTTTAAAAAACTGCCTTCCAAACAGCATTTTATATTAATTAAAAGGCCAGGTTTTCCGTAATACACACAGGACACCTATAGCCCACCTGAGCCCGCGCTTCAAACAAAGGGCTCGCTCACCCAGCAGGTGGGCAGGCTGCTGGGAGAAGGAAACGCAGTGCCCCCTCTCTGGCTGCCACGACTGAAGAGCAGATGAAAGTGTAATGAAAACCAAGTGGACACAGAATTATAGCCTGAGCTCAGAAGCTTAAAAACTTGTTTCAGGGCCTATTAAACTTTTTGAATAAAATTCTGGAAAGCATATTATTTTATCAAAATGTTTAAATACTAAGCACTGGCTGGGTGCCAGGACAGAGCAGTCCACCTTTCAGACGAGGCCCGTGCGTGCACCCAGCCGGGGGAGGGCTGGGCACGTGTCTGTTGGAACGCAGCCGCTCGTGCCCCAGGATCAGAGAGCACAGGCTGCTGCCTTCTCCCAGGTGCAGCCTCTGAGATGAGGAGGAGGATCACTGATTAGAGGGGACTCACAAAATTACATGGAAGTGACCCCCTGATCACTGCCTTAGATACTATTTATCTTTACTGGAAAATAAATAAAACCAATAACCTAAATTCAAGAAGCTAAAAAAAGGGTAAGAATAAATTCCAAGAAGGCAAAAAAAACAAAAAAGAAATCAATGAAAAAAAAAAAGGGAAATACGATAAAAACAGAAACAAAATTAAATTTAAAGACAATGAGCTAGGCAAATTTCTGGAAAGTTTACCATAAAAATGGAAAAGAAAGAAACATGAAATATAATGAGGAAATAATGCAGACAGAGAGATTACCACGGACTACACCCAATACAAAGGCCCAAGGCTAGAGAACCTCAGGGGGGACCTGGTCTTACACAATGGCTTCAAAACGCAGGGAAGGTGGAAACACTGCTCCTTCATTTACTGAGGCTACCAGAACACTGATTCCTGGGTTATGAAAGGTTGGTACAAAAAAGATAATAGGACTATTTATTTATTTATTTATTTAATTATTGGGGTGACATTGTGTGTTTCAAGCATACAATTCTATAAAACATCATCTAATATTGTATTGTTTTCTCCACCCCAAGTCGTCTCCTTCTACCACCACGTATCTCCCCTTTACTCCCTTCTACCTCCCCCACCCCCTTTCCCTCTGTCTGTGTCCATGAGTCTTTCTTTTTTTTTTTTGCTTAATCCCTTCACCCTTCTCACCTGGCCCCCCTACCCTCTACCCGACAGCTGTGTCTGTGCTCTGTATCCATGGGTCTGTCTCCACTTCGTTAGTTTGTATTGTTCATTAGATTCACATGTGAGTGAGATCATACGGTACTTGTCTTTCTCTGACTGGGTTATTTCACTTAGCATAATACTCCCCAGGTCCATTTAAATTACAATTATGGATATAAAAATTCAAATTAAAATACAAGCTAACTAAATATATTAGTGTAGAAACTTATTGTAATTGAGTAGGAGTTTAGTCAGAAATGCAAGGGAGGCCTACCATCAGAAACGACAGCATGGGGAAGCCCTGGGCGGAGCGGGGTAGAGAGGGAGGAAAAGGGAGACGTCTGTAATACTGTCAACAATAAGCAAATAAATAAATAAGTAAATATCAGTGCAATTCAGCATGAGACAATTCTATAATTTTTAAAAAGTCTCCAAATCTAGGAATAATTTGAAAAAGGCCACCCACCAAAACCCTATTGTATGATGTTTTATACTGAATAAAGAAAACACTTTTATATTGGGAATGAGAAGGATGTTTGCTACAATTGCCTGTTCAGTAGACCCAGAGCAATGCAATAAGAGAAGAAAAATAATTAAAATTATTTAAGGATTACGAAGAGAAAAAACATTATCTACACTAATAATACAGGAATATGCAAATTGTCCGGGACACTGTCACAGTAACGACCAAACAGCAGGCTGTGTGGGGCGACCAGGCCAGCAGGGGGGTTAGTGAGGGACGACCAAACGACTGAACAGCAGGCTGCATGAGGCGACCAGGCTGGCAGGGGGGTTAGTGAGGGACGACCAAACGAATGAACAAGCTGGCTGCATGGGGTGACGAGGCCGGCAGAGGGACAGTTGGGGGCGACCAGGCCAGCAGACAGGGCAGTGAGGGGCGACCAGGCCAACAGAGGAGTGCAGTTGGGGGCAACCAGACCAGCAGGGGGGCAGTAAGGGGCGACCAGGTCGGCGGGGGGGCCAGTTAGAGGTAATCAGGCAGGCAGGCAGGCAGGCGAGCAATTAGGAGCCAGCAGTACCTGATTGTGAGAGGGATGTCTGACTGCTGGTTTAAATGGGCAGTCAGACATCCCACAAGGGGTCCCAGATTGGAGAGGGTGCAGGCTGGGCTGAGGGAACCCCTCTCCTGTGCACAAATTTCATGCACCGGGCCTCTAGTAGCAGATAATAGGATTTCTATGTGCATCATCACAACAGACTGAAAAGAACTACTAGAATTTAAGATCAATTAGAAAAAGAACTACTGCTGAATGTAAGATTAGTTTAGAGAAAACAAGAACATTCTTGTAAGTCAGAAATAGACAATATAGCCCTAGCTGATTTGACTCAGTGGATAGAGCATCAGCCTGCAGACTGCAGGGTCCCGGGTTCGATTCCAGTCAAGGGCATGTACCTTGGTTGCAGGCTCCTCCCAGCTTGGGCCCTGGTCAGGGTGCGTGCAGGAGGCAACCAATCGATGTGTTTGTCTCAAATCGATATTTCTCTGTCTTTCCCTCTCTCTTCCACTTTCTAAAAATCAATGGAAAAATATCCTCGGGTGATAATTAAAAAGAAAATATAAAAGAAAAAACAATCCTATTTATAATAGAAATAAAATCATTAGGATACCTACTAATTACCTTTAACGGTCCATAAGATAAAAAAGCTTTAGAGAAAAATTTTAAATTTCCATTAAAGGACACAAAGGAAAATCCAAATAAGTGGATACAAATACACTCCACATTAATCAAAACATTTAATGCAATTACAATTAAAATTCTAGTAATTATTTCTGGTGAAACTTGAACTTATTGCCAAACTTATATGGTGACTTGTGCTCACTCTGGCAGCACATATACCAAGAGTTATACAGAGATAACAACAGACAGTATTTAAACAGCCCGAGGATTGAACAAGTAAACCAGTGAAGGAGAAGAGATGGCTAAAAACCACATTCAGGTGCAAGTGAGACATGGTACATGACAGAGACCAACTAGTGAAGAAAGGAGGTGGTGTTTTTATAAACTGACCGTGCAAACATCAAAACAAACTTCCTTCTCTTGACTCATTTTCTTCCTCCAGTCACCATCCTTTCTGTCTCTCTGAACAGCCAAACTCCTCAAAATTGTCATGTGACTGTGTCCCATCTCTCCCTCCCGGTCTCTCCGGATCCTGCTTCTGTCAGGCCTTTGCACCTGCTCCTCCCGACACTGCTCCGCCTCCAGGCGGGAAATGAAGGCCCAGCTCGCAGCAGCGGGGACTTGTGGCCTGCGCCACTTTCTTCACTGGACTCTCCTCACTCTTTCTCAGTCTCCTTCTGGCTCCTGACCGCTTCACATGGAAATGCTTGAAATACTATTTATATGCAATTGACCCGAGGCCTCTTCCTTAAACTTAAGCGGCTACATCTCCCAGACGTCTGATGGCATTTCCAGCTTAACACAGCCACTGACCGTGCCCAACACACTGCCCCCAGCAGTCCTAACCATCTCACGGACTAGCAACTCTGCTTAGTTACTCAGACCAAAAACATTAAGCTCAAGCTTGCATCTTCTCTTTCTCACTCACTGGAATACGAACTTCTGGCAAATCCAGCTTCAAACTCCATCCAAAATCCACTGCTGGTAGGAAGGTCAAAGTCCCCGTCATCTTTTACATGCAGCACCGCACCACCTCCTTGCTGGTCTCTGCCTGGGTACCCGCTACCGTAGACTATTATCTACTTCACACAGCAGAAGAGTGGCTTTGCTATGATGCCTTCAGTCATGTCCTGCTGTAGAGGGCCCCCCAGGGAAGACACATGGGCATGCTTCCTAAAATATGGTCAACTGAACCCAAGGTGACCGGCAGAGCCGAGCCTTGGATACACATCTTACCAAGACGGCAATGTGTTCTCAGCATTGACTCTTACCTTTGCTGCCCAGGTGTCGGGGAGTGGGTTTTATTATTATAGATCCAGCCAAGCACCAGGAAAGAATAGGACTCTCCTTTCTCTGACTGGCAAGCCAGTTTTGACCCCAATCCCTGGCTTAATGGCCAAGGGACACCAAGTGCCCCGCCCTGTGGGAGGGGCCCTGAGGTGGAGCCACACCCTCGAGTTCCTGACTGCTCGACAAACCCACCCGCCAGACCCTTTACTGACGTAACTTCCTGGCATTTGGGCTATAAAATAAACACGCTGCTTCAGTGCTGGGTCTGTCTGTCTCTCAGTCAGAAGAGGACAGCGGTCCCACCCGGCCCCAGCTTTTCCTTCTATTTTTGTGTCTTGTCTCTTTATTTCATTTCTCAATCCCCAGTGCCTCTACTTGAATAACCAGATCATTCTCTCCGTGCTGGATGTGGAAAAGAGAGACCCCCCCCCCCCCCATATCCTGCCATCTTTTGCTCAGAACCAGGCCACAGCTTCCTATCTGAGCCGGGTTCTTGTCACAGCCTCCAAGCCCTGCATGCCCTGGCCTTTCCCCCTCTTGCCACACTGGCGTCCTCGCTGTTTTATCTGCTGTTATCTCTAAATATCTGGGTACCTGTGTGATGTGCTCCCACACCTGCCTTACTGCGGGCTGGTCTGAGGTACCACCTGTGGAGTCCTCCACGTAGAACTACTTAGTAATAAGCCCTGGACGTGAGGCCTGGAGCCCTAAAGAGTGGGATACATTGGAGACGCAAATCCGTGAGTTGCCCACAGAGGGGTCACGATGGAAGTGCAGGATGGAAGCACACAATCCTCCAAGGAGGTGCCGGAGGAAAGCGGAGCGCAGACGACGCCCAGAAGAGGAGGGTGCTAACAGAAAGGCTTCAAAGGAAACCATGAGGCGACTCAGAGGCAGAGGAGAACCGGGTGCTGTCACAGAACCCAGGGAGGAGAGCCGCAAGGAGGAAAGTGGTCACTGTGCTGAAGGCGCCTGTGCCACGGAGAGGAGCTCAGAAGACTGTGCCGGATGCAGCAAGGAGGCAGTCAGCGTGGCCTCCACGGGCACCGTCTGGGAGAAGCGTGAGAGCAGAGGCAGATTCAGGAGTTTCAAGTGCAGATGAGGGGCGAGGGCATGGAGATGAGCTACACGGAGAAGCAGAGCGGGTTAGCTACCGGAGGTGAAGGAGAAGTCAGGGGAAGGAAAGTACACTACAGAGAGGACAGTGCAGCTGAATGCTCATCACAGGACTCAGGACGGGGAGGAGGCACAACCAAAGCCACACCCGCCTTTAGAAAGAGAGCTGTGACGCCTGGAGAGCATTTCCTTGGCTGTAACACAAGGGGAGATGGGTTCAGAAGCCGGGAAGTGCATGGGTTTGTTCGGAGAGGCGAGGGAGTTTCCAGTGAGAGCAGGAGGCATGGTTGCAGCTCAACGCAGATGGAGAGACAGAGTGGTAAACACACTGGAGAGAGGAAAAGGTGGCCAAGAGCTGGGGAGAGTGGAGGGCCAGCCTTGCCAACGAAGCCCAGCACCCTGCCAGCAGCAGAAGGCACCTGCTCCTGGGCTGACGGGACGCACGGCTGAGCTGTGCTGTACGTTCACATTTCATCACCAGCGTGACTGGAAGCACACACACGGTGCCTCTCCACCACAAATCATGCAAGAACTGCCGTTATGCTGAGGCAGACACACCCAGAACGTGACTCACTTCTGCCCCTCCTTTACCTGGCACAGCTGTGAGCTGCTCGCCTTTCGCCTGGCCTTTTCTTTTACAAAAGTTTCTAGTTTCCATATCTGGCAACAGAGAGATGCCTTACATCCCCAAAAGGGCAGGTTTCCCCTTAGAAAAGGCAGGAAGAAACCCCCTGGGCACTGAGAGATCATGTTCTGTAAGACCAGAGATCTGCCTGAAACATCACCAGCCTCTATTTTCTTTCACTCGAGGAATCTTGAAGTTCTTGTGTCATTAAAACAAATAAGCCACTCATCAGGTTCACTCCAATTTCACTTGTTTCTTTTTCTCATATGAACCTGAAATACAGCTTAGTAATTTCCTAAGGCCTGCGGACAGTACGTGCACAGCCACCGACGAGCAGCTCGTGCCGGCCGCTTACTCCTACAGGCGTGGCGTGCCCAGAGCTCATGCTGACCACTCTGGCGGCTGCGCGCTCGGGCATGCGTTGTTTCTATCTTGTGCACTGCTAGCATATTTTATTATTGAGCTTGTATCACTCTTTAGAAAAACAATCATGATTCCTTAAAATAACGACACAGTGGATGCTCTGGTTTCATGCATACAGACAGACAAATCTGAGTGAACTGAGGTTTTGGTTTCTTAGTTGCAATTCAAACTGACCTGAGCCTATCAAATATACTCCAAACTAAAGAGACGACACTGAAAATTTTCCAGTAATTGTTTATATGTGGAGCAGGTAAACTTTAAGCTGGTTGAAAACAGAAAACTTACCCTTGTAAAGCTTTATGAATTCGTCTGCACTTTTCCTTCAACACTGCAAAAATACCTGGTGAAAAAAACATTCCTCAGTACAGGTGACCCTTGGACAATGCAAGGGTTAAAAAACCTGAGTCAAAAATTTTTATAATATACTAGAGGCCTGGTGCATGAAATGCGTGCGGGGGTGGGGGTGGGGGGTGTCCCTCAGCCCAGCCTGCACCCTCTCCAATCTGGGACTCGTTGAGGGATGTCCAACTGCCCATTTAGGCCCAATCCCACTGGGCAGTCGGACATCCCTCTCACAATCCAGGACTGCTGGCTCCCAACTGCTCGCCTGCCTGCCTGCCTGCCTGATTGCCCCTAACCACTCCCCTGCCAGCCTGATCACCCCCTAACTGCTCCCCTGCCGGCCTGATTGACCCTAATTGCTCCCCTGCCAGCCCAATCACCCCCAACTGCCCTCCCTTGCCGGCCATCTTTGACCACATGGGGGCGGCCATCTTGTGTGTTGGAGTGATGGTCAATTTGCATATTACCTCTTTATTAGATGGGATATATAGTTTTACTTCATTTCATAGATAGATAGAAACATTAATGATGAGAATCATTGATTGGCTGCCTCCTGCACACCCTCCCCTCCCCAAGGATTGAGCCTGCAACCCGGGCATGTGCCCAGACCGGGAATCAAAACTTGACCTCTTGGTTCATAGACTGACACTCAACCACTGAGCAACACTGGCCAGGCTGAGTTTAACTTCTGACTTTTAAAAACTTAAGTTGTCCCTTGGCATTTGTGGGGAATACCAAAATCCACAGATGCATATGACATGGCACAGATCAATGCACACAGTAGGACCTCAGCATCCTCAAATCAATGGAAGATGGTGCAGGTATTTATTGAAAAACATCGCATACACATGGACCTGGGAAGTTCAAACCCATGTTGTTCAAGGTCAAGTACATATTTGGAAAATCTGGTATTACTAATCAAAAAATATTTTTTAAAGATCCATTTCAAGTCCTAGCCGGTTTGGCTCAGTGGATAGAGCATCGGCCTGCGGACTGAAGGGTCCCAGGTTCGATTCCGGTCAAGGGCATGTACCTGGGTTGCAGGCACATCCCCAGTGGGAGGTGTGCAGGAGGCAGCTGATTGATGTTTCTCTCTCGTCGATGTTTCTGGCTCTCTATCTCTCTCCCTTCTTCTCTGTAAAAGATCAATAAAATATATTTTTAAAAAAATAGAGACTGTATGTAATAATTTTTATGATCTTTTCCTTGATATTTTCCATTTCCTCAAGAAAAACTGAAAAACTAAACTACCTGAGCAGGAGGCTGGAAGGCCAGGCCACCTGCCAGGCAGGTGTGGGAATGTGCCCAGAAAACACTCATGGTTCCCAATTCTCTGAATTAAACCCAAAGTTAAAAATTTAGAAACTTAGAAAATTTGAAATTCAAGAAACACCAGGTTATGCCTATTTCTCAAATTCTGTTTCAGGCTTTGGTGAGGAGGCATGATCACAACCAAAGCCACGTTTTAAATTCAGTTGATTTTAATGGTCGTAAACTAGAATCCAATCGATGATTTAAAAGCAGAAGGGAAGTTAGACAGTCATAAAATTATATGTAACAAAAATTAGTAGCACACTTGGGCTAATTTCTAAAAAAAAAAAAGAGATAAACAGACGACACAGGCCCAGCACTGCGCCCACCCACACGGGAAGCAGCGCTCCGCCCTGCTCCTCTCCAGTCAGGCCAAGAGTAAGACTCAGCCCAGAGCTGACTGGCACATTATCTCTAGCTAATTCCTCCAAAAAGCGCATAGGACCAGGGCTAATGTAACCTGCAGTCTGACTTCCTGGGTTCGAAGGTTATACCTGGATTCTCTTCCATAATGTTGAGGGCCTCAATGGCAGCAGCAGCTAACAAGGGCGGCAACGAGGCAGAAAAGCAGTATCCCTGACCGGAAAGGCGCTGAGAAGAAACAAGTTAAAAACATAAATATGTTTCTCCCTCCCTCCCTCCCTTCTTCCCTTCCTCCCCCCTCCTCTCTCTCCCCTTTGCCCCTTCCTTCCACTCTCTCTAAATATCAATGGAGAAAATAACCTCAGGTGAGGATAAACAAAACAACAACAAAAAAATTGTGATTAACTGTGAATGAAATGTTAATTATAAGTCACAGTTCGTGGTGACAAGGAGAAGGAGTTTTAGCTGCAGCTTGTTTTAGAAAGAACCTACCTGATGGTCGATTACAAAAGACCGGCCACAGCAGAAGCCCCCAATGGAAGCAAGTGCATTCTCCATGTTGGCACTGATGAGATCAATATCATCAATCTGCCAGAAAAGAGGGACCATGTCAATTATTCCTCAATTAAAAAAGTCCAATTTCAAGCCTAGTGAGATTTCAGCAATAATCATGTCAACACCTGGGCTCTACAAGCTACGTATGTGAAAACAGAGGATGGACACACACAATAGATCGTTAAAAGAACGGACAGTTCAAAGCACTCCCGAAAGTGTTTCACTTTATCCCTTTTGCCACTTCATCATCGTGAACAATTTACAAACAATGCGAGGCAAATGCAACTGTTCCTAGAGCACAGATGCAGAACCCGGATCCAATGCTACCCGATGAACACAGCACAGACTCTATGACGCGCCTTGAGCTGGCAGCCTGCGGGGACGCGACCCTCCTGGCTGTGAGGAGACAGACACCAGAGCGGCGGGCCCTGCGCGTGCATGCACTGCCTGTGCTGTGAACCTGCCCGGCAGGATGGGACTGCGCATTTCCGGTATGAGGCATGTTCCAAAAAGGGAAAACTTACATTGATTCCAAAATGCTCAGTGACTCCTCGGCCATGCTCCCCCAGCACTCCAAACGAAAGGCTTTCCTCCAGAAAGATCCTGGCTTTGTATTTGTATTTTAACTGAACCTAAGTGTTAATAAGACAGAGCTTTACAAGTCTGATTAGGAGTAGCAAAGAGAACACCCTGGGAAGAACAAATTACCCTAACATGACAAGGGAGAAAAAGCACGCAGCTGCTCCTCAAGACAGGCACATTCCTATCTGTGAACTGCCCACTTGCTGAAATGGAGTTGTAACCCCAAATCCGTCCTCCAGGCCCAGGGCAGAGCAGTGGGAACTCGGAGTCACCTGACAAACCCTTCCCAGCTGTGCTGCACAGGAGCGGCTTCAGCTCATATTGTAAGCAAGTGCTCTTTTCACAGTCTATTTATTGCCACATTTCTGTTGGTGACCCTGTTGTCTAAAGTGGTCCCAGGTGGAGTGCCGAGTGCTGTTCTTCAGCGAGAGGCTGTGATGTGCCCCGTGGAGAAAACACGTGAGCTAGATGAGTTTCCTGCAGGTGGGAGTCACAGCGCTGTCAGCCAGAGCTCAACGCTGGTGAATCAACACTATCAATTAAAGAGGGTGTCTTTAAACAGAAACACACAAAATGAGGCTGTGACTCAAGGACTGAGGAGAAGATGGTGAGCAGAGGCTTGCCGAGAACCACCTCTGTGTCTGCCCAGGAGCAACAGCTCACGGTCTGTAATTCAGTGCCTGCAGCAGGTTTACAGAACCTGAGAACGTCAGTAACGACAATCCACTGACTTGTGATGCTTCAAAATGTAATTTCTAAAAAAGTACAAGGTGAGCCATTATGAGTATAGACAGATAACCTATCAGTTAAGTACAGGTCTGATCACACAAAAACTCCTGGGGAAACGTACTCACTCTTCCCTCCCTCAGTGGCACTGTGTTTTAACTTTGGATCCATGTCATTTTTTAATGCAGAAAAAGATTTCCCCTTTCCTTTCAGGCTTAGAAGAAAGTCCTTTCCCATCAAGGTTCGGATGCGTATTGATCTGTATTTTCTTCTAAGCATTTCGTGCCTTTTATATTTTTGTTTACACTGTGGGAAGTTGGACATGTGCATGTTTGTTTATAGGTTTTTTTTATCCTCTAGAGTTTAATTATCCCATATGATATGTACAGGATCAATTTCACAACTGAATTAAAATACAGTGATTATAAACCACTAAATTTTTATATATATGATATGAGAAGTTGACCTCTCAAACATTCCCATGACTCATGTATTTTGATTACTAAAGATATAATTTTAGGATCTTTTCACATTGTCTGGCCAGTGTGGCTCAATTGGGTGAGCATCATCCCATGCATCAGGAGAACACAGGTTCAATTCCCAGTCAGGGCACACGCCCAGGTTATGGGCTTGACCCCCCAGTAAGGAGTATGCAGTAGGCAGCCGATCAATGTTTCTATCTCCCTCTCACTTCCTCTCTCTCTCTCTCAAATCAATAAAAACAGATTTGGGGGGGGAAAAGGATCTTTTTACATTAAAAGGATAGGAATCCTATATAATAAAGAGCTAATATGCAAATGTTGTCATGCCCTCATGGCCCAGATACTCAGCACTGGGGAGAGAGGAATGGGGACCAGCCAGGCACAAATGAGTTCGCAAGAGAGGAATGAGGACCAGCCAGGCTGTGGCCCAGGAGAGGGACAAGCCGCCCACCCATGGTCCTGAGGCTGTGGCTGGCCTGGGCGAAGCTGGCCCGGGTCCTGGGTGCCTGTGGCCAGCCAGAGGGAGGGAAGCCCAGGTCCTAGGTGCCTGCAACCAGCTGGAGGAGGGAATCCTGGGTCCCAGGAGCGGGGCAAGGCAGAGGTGGTTAGGGGCAATCAGGCCAGCAGGGGAGCAGTTAGGGGCGATCAGGCAGGTAGGGGAGCAGTTAGGGGCGATCAGGCAGGCAGGTGAGTGGTTAGGAGCCAGCAGTCCTGGACTGCAAGAGGCAGTCGGACATCCTCTGAGGGGTCCTGGATTGGAGAGGGTGCAGGCCGGGCTAAGGGACCCCCTCCACCCCCATGCACAAATTTTGTGCACCAGGCCTTTAGTAATGTATAAAATGTGTCCCAAGTCCCAAGTCTCAGATAATTTATTGATTTTTATTTTTAAAAAATATTTATTGATTTTGAGAGAGGAAGGGAGAAAGAGAGAGAGAGAGAGAGAGAGAGAGAAAGAAAGAGAGAGAAATATCGATTGGTTGCCTTTTGCACATGGCCTGACTGGGGATCAAATCTGCAGGCATGAGCCCTGACCAGGAACTGAACCAGCAACCTTGTAGTGCACGGGACGACTCAATGCCCAACCAACTCATACACACTGGCCTGGGTGATAATTTATTTTTTAATCAAGATTTTATTGGCTAATCTTGCTAATCAATATCAAATTCAGGGGGGGAACAATGAGCTTTTTGCTGGATTTTAATTAAAAATTAATAAACTTATTTGGGGAGAATTACCTCTCTTCAACACTCTTTCCATCCATTAATATGAATGATAAAGTTTTTAAAAGTCATAGAGTATATCCTGTATAATAAAAGGCTAATATGCAAATAGATTGAATGGCGGAACAACCTAACAACTGGTCACTATGACGTGTGCTGACCATCAGGGGGCATACGTGGAACATGGTGGGTGTTGGCTGTGGTGAAATGGTGGAGCAGGTGAATGGGGGCGCCAGACCAAGGCGGGCAGCCAGTCGCTGTCATCAGGGCGAGCCTCTGGTAGTTACTGAAAATTCTTTGCTCCCACACGCCCCGGTCCCGCCTGGCACTTGCACTCGCTGCCGGCACAGGAGCCACCACTCTCACCCACAGCCAGCACCAGAGCCGCCACTCGCATCCGCTGCCAGCACCAGCCCCTATCGCTCCTGAAGGGCAATCGGGGCAGCAGCTGCCACTTGCACCCACTGATGGTGCCGGCCCTGCTTGCACCTGCTGCTGGCACCAGCCTCAATCGCTCAGTGCCAACAGCGGTGCAAGCTGGGTTGGCGCCATCAGCGCGTGGGAGCGGCGGCAGTGGGAGCGGGGCTACCGGCAGAGAGGGGACTGGAGGCTGCAGCAGGAGTGGCCAGCAGGGGTGGGGAGGATGGGCCGAGACCCACCCCTGTGCCCACTGCAGCCTCGTGGCCCACAGTTCCTTTCAAGGTGCACAAATTCGTGCACTAGGCCCCTAGTTTAATAGTATTATGACAGTACTGGTACACAAATAAACAAATCAGTCAAAGAGGAATCCACAGTCAAACCCTATTTTGTGTCCTGTAACCTTTCTGTACTCAGATCTGGCACATCATGACCTCTCCCTCACTTGCGGTCTTGCTTCCCTGCTGACACTTGCCCATCCGCACTGCTCTGGGATCCTAGTCCTACAATAGACGTTCTAGCCTCTTCTGGCTCCCTGTGCCCCTGTCCCCCCTCATTATTCTATCAGTCTTTGATACTCATGAAAACGAGAGGAAAACAAAGACAACTCTTTCATTGATATTTAGGATGTATCCGTATTTCCTCAAAACATAGCAAAAACTTGAAAAATTAGCTATGAAACCTTTATTTTAAATCCTTATTCAAAGTTATGGACTTATAGATTCAAATTTTCATAGTCAAATGCAAGAGTGGTTCTATACCATATTAATAGCATGGTACAGCCACTGTGGAAACAGTATGGCAGTTCCTCAGGAAGTTAAACATAAAACTACCATGTGATCTAGCGATTACACGGCTATATATATAGACACAATTTCTGAAAACAAATGACTCAAAGAAATGCTTGTCCACAAATGTTCACAGCAGCGCTGTTCACAGTAGCCCGACGGTGGAAGCTACCCAAATACTCAGCAGAAAACAAAATGCCGCGTACCCACAGACTGCGTGTTACTCAGCACGACAGAGGCATGGAGTGCTGGTCCATGCCACAAGTGGAAGGACTAGGACAGTGGTCGGCAAACCGTGGCTCGTGAGCCACATGCGGCTCTTTGCCCCCTTGAGTGTGGCTCTTCCACAAAATACTGACTTCTGCGCATGGGCCACGAAGTTTCAATCGCACTGTACGTGCGTGCTCGCACGTGGTATTTTGTGGAAGAACCACACTCAAGGGGCCAAAGAGCCGCATGTGGCTCACAAGCCGTGGTTTACCGACCATGGGACTAGGAGAACATGGAGCTCAGGGAACAAAGCCACACACCAAGGTCATGTGTGAATAGTCTCCCCTCAGCTTAGTTTACATTTCAACTGTGGTCTGAAAACATTAACTGGAAAATCCCAGAAACACATCATTCAATAAACAGCCCGCGCCCTTCTGAGCAGTGTGGTGAAGTCTGGCGCACCCTCGGTCCTGCCCGGGACGTGCACCATCCTTTGCCCAGGGTACCCGTGTAGGACCGGACACACAGCAGCTGTCTGTTACCGGATCGACGTGGAGGTGTCGCAGTGCTTGCGCCCCGCAGTGCTAGAGCAGTGGCGCTGGCTATCCTGACAGGCCGAGGAGAAACTGTAAAGCACTTCCTTTATATGAAAAAGTGAAAGTTCTTGACTTAAGAAAAAAAAAATCATATGCTGAGGTTGCTAAGATCTATGATCTTCTAACTGAATTTGTGAAGGAGAAAGATGCCCTCGCCAGACTGGTTTGGTGGACAGGGCACCAGCCCGCAGACTGAAAGGTCCCGGGCTCGATTCCGGTCAAGGGCAGGCTTCTCCCCGGCCCAGGCACGTGCAGGAGGCAACCAATCGATGTTTCTGTCTGTCCCTCCTCTCTCTTCCATTCTCCCTAAAATAAAATCAATGGCAGAATATCCTTGAGTGAGGATTTAAAGAAAGAAAGAAATTCATGCTAGTTCTGCTGTTCTCAATCTGCAGAACTTACAGCCACAGTATGTAAGTGCTTAATTAAGACAGAAAAGACGTGAAATCTGCAGGTAGAAGACTTGAACAGAAAACATGTTCCAATTGATGGTAACATGCTGCTCCAGAAAGCACTGAACTCACAGGAAAACTTCAGCCAGGGACCCCTGAAACAAGTGACCACATTCATCTAACTTTTTAAAAATATATACATTTTATTGATTTTTTTACAGAGAGGAAGGGAGAGGGACAGAGAGTTAGAAACATCGATGAGAGAGAAACATCAATCAGCTGCCTCCTGTACACCCGACCTGGGATGTGCCCGCAACCAAGGTACATGCCCTTGACTGGAATCGAACCTGGGACCCTTCAGTCCGTAGGCCGATGCTCAATCCACCAAGCCAAATTGGTTAGAGCTCACGTAACTTATATTTATTATATAATACTAGAGGGCCAGTGCATGAAATTCATGCACTCAGGGCGGGGGGGGGGGGGTGAGGGGGGGAGAGGGGTAGGTCCCTCAGCCCAGATTATGAGAGGGCACAGGCCACGCTGAGGGATCCCAGCGGTGCACGATCGGTGCCAGGGAGGGACACGGGAGGTTGACGATCGGTGCCAGGGAGGGATGCGGAAGGTTGACCAGCTGGGGAGGGACCGCGGGAGGGCTCCAGGGCGTGTCCAGCCCGTCTCGCTCAGACTTGATCAGCTGGACCCCAGTAGCAAGCTAACCTACCAATCGAAGCATCTGCCCCCTGGTGGTCAGTGCACATCATAGTGACCGGTCAACTGGTTAACTGTCTGCCCCCTGGTGGTCAGTGTATGTCCTTGCAAACAGTTGAGCGGCCTTAGCATATCATTAGCATATTACCCTTTGATTGGTTGAACAGACAACTGGAACAGACACTTAGCATATTAGGCTTTTATTATATAGGACTAGGGGCCCGGTGCACGAAATTCGTGCACTGGGTGTGTGTGGGGGGGGGGGAGTGTCCCTCAGCCCAGCCTGCCCCCTCTCACATACTGGGAGCCCTCAGGCGTTGACCCCCATCACCCTCCAATCGCAGGATCGGCCCCTTGCCCAGGCCTGACGCCTCTGTCAGAGGCGTCAGGCCTGGGCAGGGGACCCTCATTTCCCCCCATCACTGGTTCTGCCCCCAGCCCAGGCCTGATGCCTTGGCCAGAGGCGTAGACCCCCATCACCCTCCGATCGCCTGATCGGCCCCTTGCCCAGGCCTGACGCCTCCGCCAGAGGTGTCAGGCTTGGACAGGGGACCCCCATCTCCCCCTGATCACTGGCTCTGGCCCCCGCCCAGGCCTGAGGCCTCTGGCCCAGGAATCATGCCTGGGCAGGGGACCCCCATCTCCCTCTGATCGCTGGCTCCACCCCCCGCCCAAGCCTGACGCCTCTGACCCAGGCTTCAGGCCTGGGCAAGGGGACCATCATATCCCCCCAATCCCCGGCTCTACCCCCCACCCAGGCCTGATGCCTCGGCCAGAGGAGTTGACCCTCATCACCCTCCGATCACCAATCACCGGATCGGCCCCTTGACCAGGCCTGAGGCCTCCGGCAGAGGTGTCAGGCCTGGGCAGGGGACCCCCAGCTCCCCGCGGTTGCAGGCTCTGCCCCTGCCCAGGCCTAACGCCTCTCGCCTAGGCGTCCGGCCCGGGCAGCAGGGACCCGCAGCTGCAGCGGCCCCGCGATCGTGGGCTCCGCTTTAGGCCCAGGCAAGGGACCCCTAGCTCCCGGGACTGCCAGCTTCGACCGTGCCCAGCTCCCATCGCTGGCTCCACCCCTACTTCCTGCTATCACTGGCCAGGGCGGCAAAGGCACCTGATTCTCCGATCATGGCTGAGGGGCAGGGCAAAGGCGGCCCCAGGGCCGCCTTTGCCCTGCCCCCCAGCTCTTAGCTCCCCCCTGGGTTTCCGATCACTGTCAGTGGCAGGGGGCTTCTTCCTGCTTTCCCTTTCGCCTCCCTGCATTGTGCCTACATATGCAAATTAACCGCCATCTTGTTGACAGTTAACTGCCAATCTTAGTTGGCAGTTAATTTGCATATAGCCCTGATTAGCCAATGAAAAGGGTATCGTCGTACGCCAATTACCATTTTTCTCTTTTATTAGATAGGATTGTTATAATTGTCCTATTTTATCATTAGTTATTGTTAATCTTTTCTGTGCCTAATTTGTAAATTAGTCTTTATCGTATATATGCATTTATAGGGAAAACATGGTATATATATAGAGCTTGATACTATCTGCAGTTTCAGGCATCCACTGAGGGTCTTGGAATGTGCCCATGCGGGCAATGGGGGACTACTGTACCTGAGATATATTAGGATGATTCCATACCCAGAATAAGTAAACCCACACAGAAAGCAGACTGGTGGTTGTTCAGGGATGAGGGAGGGGGAATGGGGAGTGACTGCATGATGGCACAGGCCTTCTTTGGGAGCGATGATAAGGAATTAGAAGGAGAGAATTGAAGGCACACACTGTGCAGGAACTAAATGCCACTAAGCTGGGTACTTTAGCTAATTTTACCAACTTCCAGTATCATTTATTTTTCCTAGAATCTGGATAAAATTAACTGTAGCAAGACAGTGCTCCATACTATTTAAGCCTCATTTTAGGTTCTATAAACTTTCTCAGTATTTGTAAATGTGAATTCCCATTTCAGTAAAATTGAAAAAATAAAAATGATACTGGAAGTTAAAAAAAAAGAAACTAACTTTATATTATGTAAATTTCACCTCAATTTAAAAAAATCTCAATAGTCATGATTTCTAAAAACAGTGTATTACTTTCCTTATTAAAAAGCTACGTTTCACAAAATAGATACCATATAATTTTATTTAGACGAAGTTCTACACAAAAGGCAAAACTATAGGAACAGAAAATAGATCAATGGTGGCCTTGGGCCAGGTTTGGGTGTACTGACTAGGAAGGGGCATGAGGGAACATTCCAGAGTGATAGATCTGTTCTGTATTTCAACTATGGGGGCAGTGATAGGGGCGTATACATCTATCAAAACTTTCTTTTATTTTATTATATGTCAACTAGAGGCCCGGTGCACAGATTTGTGCACACTGAAAGGAAATTAATTAGAAGAAATATTTTAGTGGCTGAGGCGGGACCGAGGGAGATTGGTTCCAGACGTGTTTGGCCTATCTTGCCCAGTCCCGATCGGTGAACCCCAGCAGCAAGCTAACCTACTGGTTGGAGTATCTGCCCCCTGGTAGTCAATGCGCGTCAAATAAACGGTCGGACACTTAGCATATTGGGCTTTTATTATATAGGATTACACTTTGATGAAGTTGGTGTTAAAAAGGTGAGTCTTGATCACTCTTTAAAGGCCAGGGTAGATATTCCATGCTACTCTACTTCCCTGGTATGATTCGAGTGTGCTTGTGACCTTATTGTGCACAGCAGTGTGGATGTTATACGTTATAGGTCATAAACAAAAGGCAAACTGCCAAAGAGTCCGAATACTAGGATAATGAAATCATGGTTGCTTACCAATTCTGGAAGAGGACAAATGGTGCCAGTATTCATGTATAAGCCTTCAACTACAATAAAACGTCGAGTTACACGTGCCTTGCGAGGATTCTTTAAAAGAAAAACCATAAACATTTAAATTTTAGTAACTCCAAATTACAAACATCTATTACAAGATTTATTCATCAAAATAAAAAAAAACTGATAGTGTGAATTTCAAGCCCACGTTTGAGATCGTAAGGAGGAAAAACGGTGTTTTCTCCTCTCAGACATGTTTTTCAGCTCCTGCAATGAACTAGGAGACAACACACACACACACACACACACACACACACACACACACACACACACACGGTTGAGGCACTCTGAGACTATTATCACACAAACAAAACCCTCCAAGCTCAGAATGACTGGGAAGGTGCCCAGGGAACTTTCTGGGATGACAGGGTGCTTGATGTCATGATAGAGGCCATGATACTTGGGTTATATGGTTCCAACCATTGGTAAAAAGGCAAGGATTTGTGCGTTTCAGTGTCTGTAAATTTTACCTAAAATATAAACTATAACAACGATGCCAATCATCATCATAGAGATGTAGTGGGGAATTAGATTGTGGTTCAGAGGATAGAAGAACAGCAGAATGCTGATAACAAGCTGGGAGAAGGGTATAGGGACTTCATTATATTATTTTGTTCCCTTTGAAAGTTCCCAGAATTTTCCATAATAAAAACACAGACAAAGCCTACTTTATACTTCTTTTACCAAAAAAACATATGAAACCCCTTTCCTTACTCTGCACTACTGGGTCAGGGAAACCTGACTATGACCTCATCCAGTGATGCTGGAAGGCAGTGGTGTGAAGGGATTTTTTTCAGACAACACACACCTGCCCTGCTCCTCGGTGATTCCAAGTCCCTCTGCCAAATGTGTAGATGCTTCCTACGTGCTGGGCTGAAAACACTGAGGTCCACAGACAGTTTACCACCACCTTCCTACTCAAAGTTTCTTGCCTCTAAGCTCCTGTCTGATGGACATCTAGAAACTCCAATGCCAGAGCTCTGCTTTAAGAGGTGCTTAGAACCCAAGGCTGGGACACTCCGAAAGTTGTCACAGTATGCTGAAGTATCCACCACTGAGTTTGCTTGGTCATCTCTACTCTGCCATTAACACAAACTTCAAGGCCACAGGTCTGCTGGGGACATGGGGGAATCCTGCCTTTCCCTGCCTTTTAAAAACAAAGTATCCTATTTAGGATTTGAAAATATTCAATGTAAAACTCTTAGGAAATAACAAAGAACAAAAAACAATTAAACAAATTAGCTCTTCACAACCACACATTGATAACTTTTGTCGTTCTTGTAAAAAGCATCCTATGCTATATAACAAAAGGCTAATATGCAAATCGACCAAACTGCAGAATGGCTGGTTGCTATGACGTGCACTGACCACCAGGGGGCAGATGCTCAATGCAGAAGTTGCCCCCTGGTGGTCAGTGTGCTCACACAGGGGGAGCACCGCTCAGCCAGAAGCCCTGAGGCAGGCTCATGGCTGGTGAGCACAGCGGCTCTGTGGCAGCACTAAGGATGTTCGACTGCCGGCTTAGGCCGGCTCGCCGTCAGTCGGACATCCCCCAAGGGCTCCTGAACTGCAAGAGGGCACAGGCAGGGCTGAGGGACACCACCACCCTGAATGCACGAATTTCATGCACTGGGCCTCTGGTATCTTTATAAATTACATTGTTCAAATCAGGATTTTACTGGAATAGTTTTAGGACATGGATTTTATGATATTAGTAGAGGCCCGGTGCATGGACTCATGCACATTGAAAGGAAATTAATTAGAAGGTGCCCAGCAGAGCGGGACAGGGCGAGATGGGCTGGACACACCCTGGAGCCAACCTCCTGTGGTCCCTCCCAGGCTGGCCGCACCTGGGGCAGCACCAGGGCACGAAGGGCATCTGCAGAGTGAGTGGGGTCCCTCTGGCAGGTGGGGTCCCTCAGCCTGATCAGCAAGGAATGGGCTGAAACCGGCAGTCCAACATCCCCCAAGAGGTCCTGAAGTGCAAGAGGGCACTCTGCAAAGTTGCTGTCGCTCAGCAGCTCCTGTGTTGAGAATCTGCCCCCGGTGGTCAGTGTGCCTCATAGCTACTGGCCAGTTGCTTAGGCCTTTATATATAGATTAGAGGCCTGGTGCACAAAATCCCTGCAGGATCAGGCCTAAACCAGCAGTTATCCCTCTCACAATCCAGGACTGCTGGCTCCTAACCGCTCACCTGCCTGCCGGCCCACCCCTAACCGCCTCTGCCTGCCAGCCCTGATTGCCCCTAAATGCTCTCCCCTGCTGGCCTGATTGCCCCTAACCGCCTCTGCCTCCGCCCCTACCACCGTGGCTTTGTCCAGAAGGAGGACTGGACAACTGGAAGATGTCCGGTCTATCGGGTCTAATTAGCATATTACCTTTTTATTAGTGTAGACTGGAGGCCCAGTGCATGACACTCATGCACTGGGGGTGGGGCCCTCAGCCTGGCCTGCGCCCTCTCGCAGTCAGGGACCCCTCGGGGGATGTCCGCATGCTGATCGCCCCTAACCCCTCTGCCTGCCTGCCTGGTGGACATCCTTAGCGCTGCCATGGAGCCGCTGCACTCGCCAGCCATGAGCCTGGCTCAGGGCTTCTGGCTGAGCAGCGCTCCTCCTGTGGGAGCACACTGACCACCAGGGAGCAGCTCCTGCGCTGAGCATCTGCCCCCTGGTGGTCAGTGCGCATCATAGTGACCGGTCGTTCCACCGTTCAGCTAATTTGCATATTAGCCTTCTATTATATAGGCTGTTATGAGCATTTCCACATTACTTAATATTATTTAAAACATGATTTTAGGGGAGAAATTCTACCTTGTAGGTTTACCATAAATTAACAATTCTCCTAATGTTCCATTTAGGCTGTTTCCCTTGTTTTGCTTTTTTACGTCAAATCGTAAATATCTTTCAATTTCTGACACCACTTCTGATTATCTTCTATAACAGCACCCCATATCCCAGTCCCAAGGGTACAGCTACTTAAGAATACTGGAATGTGACTGCATCTAGAGCAGCCGTGGGCAAACTATGGCCTGCGGGCCAGATCCAGCCCGTTTGAAATGAATAAAACTAAAAAAAAAAAAAAAACCCCCCCCAAAAAAAAGATCGTACCCTTTTATGTAATGATGTTTACTTTGAATTTGAATTTATATTAGTTCACACAAACACTCCATCCATGCTTTTGTTCCGGCCCTCTGGTCCAGTTTAAGAACCCATTGTGGCCCTCGAGTCAAAAAGTTTGCCCACCCCTGGTCTAGAGGCTGTGCCAATGAAACCCCCAAGAGGGCCCTCTGTCTCATCACACATGTCTGTGTTGAGGCTCATTATTACGATTAAAAAATGTTTCCTAATTGGGCAGGCCAAAACTGCTAGTCTACTTTCTCTGATATTCTTTCTCAGATTATTTTTCACATGCTTAGTTATTTGTATTTCTTCCATAAAATGCTTGACTTATTTATTTATTTTTAGAAGAATATATGACAAGAGAACCCTGTAGGAAAAGGAACAAGAAACATCTTGGGAAATTAACACCACCCCCCAAAAATTTGATCCATACCTGGACTACACTATAATATTTTAATTCAGTTTCAAAGGAAAGATAAGCATGTAAGTAGAAAATATTCAAAAATTTAACATCTATATAAAACTGAAAAAGAATCATCTTTAAAAATAAAAATGTAGAATAATTTAGAAAACCTACTCTTGGCAGGAAAACATAGTATAAATTAATTAGTAAAAACTATAACATGGAAATACATTTTCAAGATAATTTTATTTTTTATTATAAAAAAAGTTCACAAGTAATATAAATCTGGTAAAGCGTGCACGCGCGCACACACACACACACACACACACACACACACAGAAACTTGAATATCATGTTTTCCAGATTTGTACAAAATAAACTCTACAGCAGACTGGTCATTGGCCATATTCCCCAAGGCAATGTTCTTCAGTCTGGTAGCATGCTATTACTAAGTCAGAACAAGGGACATTTTTTTATGATTTTTAGAAAGTCATCAATGGAATAGTTTCAATGTTAAGATTTCCTAGCTGTGCCCAGCCGGTGTGGCTCAGTGGTTGAGGGTTGACCTATGAACCAGGAGGTCACGGTTCTAATCCCGGACAGGGCACATGCCACAGGCCCGGGTTGTGGGCTCAGTCCCCAGTAGGGGCCGTGCAGGGGGCAGCCCATCAATGGTTTTCTCTCATCACTGATTTTTCTCTCTCTCTCTCCCTCTCCCTTCCTCTCTGAAATCACTAAAAAGTATATTTAAAAAAAAAAATTTCCTACTTGTGCAGCTACAACACATGTATCACAGAGGAACATCAGAGTCTATGTACTCAGTAAGGACTGCTGTCTCCTAACAAAGACGACAGAATCCTAGAGGAATAACGCAAATATGTGAATAAACAAAAATGGGCGTTTTTATCAGTGACTCTAATGAATGGGCTGTCCTGGAACAGTCCTCTTGAAAGTGACGCTGAGACAGGCTGTGGGGACCAGGTTCCTAGCCCGTCTCCATGTAACAGTTCCCGTAGAGTCACAGGCCAGAGCCAGCTTCTTCATCCACGTCATCAGAAGAAAATAAACCATAATCCTAACAGTGATGCTCTGAACACATTTCCTCTGCCACACTCCCATGGCACACAGAGGAACAGGCCCGTTCCCTCAAGGGGAAGAAACGGTGTAAATGGGTGGCAAGAAGGCAGGAAACCCGGTTTGGGTCTGTTGTTTCTCACAGGTAGCAGCTGCTTAGAGGCACATGACAGTGGGGTGGGGAGAGAGTCTCACTTTGTTCATAAATTTATAAATTCAGATCTGATGTTATTGTTTCTTCCACTTAATTGACACATTATTGATTCTGATATGAATTAATCTATTTTGAATCCAATCGTTATATCTCATCAACACCCTAGTGCAGTGGTCGGCAAACTGCGGCTCATGAGCCACATGCGGCTCTTTGGCCCCTTGAGTGTGGCTCTTCCACAAAATACTGACTTCTGTGCATGGGCCACCAAGTTTCAAACGCACTGTATGTGCGCGCCCGCACGTGGTATTTTGTGGAAGAGCCACACTCAAGGGGACAAAGAGCGGCATGTGGCTCGCGAGCCGTGGTTTGCCAACCACAGTCCTACTGAATCTGGAGCTATTCCTGCAGAACTGAAAGTATACACCCCCACCCATAGGGCAGGCTGTTTTTCTCTCTCCTTTTTTTAAAATTTTAGTATTTTTATTGCTTTCAGAGAGGGAGGGAGGGGGAGAGGGAGAGAGAGAGAAAGAGAGAGGGAGAGGGGGAGCAGGAGAAGGAAATATCAATGATGAGACTCACTGATTGGCTGCCTCCTGACCGCCCCCTACTGGGGATCGAGCCCGCAACCCTGGCATGTGCCCTTGACCAAAATCGGACCTAGGACCCTTCAGTCCGAAGGCCAACACCCTATCCACCCAGCCAAACCGGTTCGGGCTCTCTCTCCTTTTTAGAAAGCTGCCTGATTACCTTCCCCAAATTTGCAATACATAATTTTGGCAGTAATGAAGCAATTACATCAGACTTGGCTCTACAGCACTTAAGAAGCAGGAACATCCTTAATATCCAAATGTGATCCACAGGCAAGTTTTCATGACAAATGATCATTTCCTATATAATTTAGCTGGTTAGAGTAGAAAAGAACTGCATAATTTTCTTCAAAAGAATCCTACCTTTTGGTCTTCGATCTCTTGTTCTTTTAGCAGTCGCTCCAGGTCAGCCATATCATTATGCTCAAATAACTTAATGTTACTACGTGATGCCTGTAATCCTTTCTGAATAGCAAAGCAGGCAGCTCTATCTCTGTAAGGAAGAGCACAACCAAACTGGGGTTTAAAGGGCTTGTCAATATTCTCAGCATTTGAGTAGGATGGCCGACATTTCCTTGTTAATGTGAACATGACAAATAAATAAAGCACACCGGAACACTTTTACATCACTGCTTGCGCTTCCCCTGCAAGCGCTTTCCACGAAACTACATCCTGGTTCTGTTCTAAGCAGCTCTCTTCTGTATTTCCACCTCGGCATCAGCAGGCTAAGGCCGTACTGTGCATGGGCTCTCGGTTTACTCTCAGCAACGCTCTCTGAGAAATGCACGAACACACACTGCACCACAGCGGCACCTCTGGTTGGGATGCCACGCTCAAGAGAAGCCATCCTGGAGAGCTGACTATCCGCAAAACCAGGTAGAACTCTGAATCTTGCAGATTAAACTTCCATGAGATCTTCTAAATTGGGTTCATTAGGAGGAAATATATTTTTAAAGTAAGTTGTATTAATTAAAAGTATATGCAAGATTTCTACGTCTGGGAAGATGAAGTAGACACATTTTCCCTATTTTTCTTACTAGGTGTTTCTTACTAGGGGTTTCTTACCAAACCCCTAACATTACATATAAAATAAGTCTAAGAAGACTGAAAGATGGCGAGAAAAGTCAGACCAGCTAGGGACCTGAGAAATGGCATGACATGAGTTTCCTGGATTTCCCAGACTGAGGGCTGATGAAGCTGGCCACCTGCAAATGCCATGGACATAGACAAAACAACTAACAGAAGCCTGTGTTCTGTAGCCAAAGGGAGAGGAAAGAGGGCTCCCAGCTGACAATAACGCTCCGTTGCAGCCACACCACAGGAATATCGGGCCAACCCTCTGCACCAGCAGAGGCTGAGGGGGAGAGCTTAGCCCAGCCATGGGCAAACTACGGCCAGCGGGCCGGATCCGGCCCATTTGAAATGAATAAAACTAAAAAGAAAAAAGACCGTACCCTTTTATGTAATGGTGTTTACTTTGAATTTATATTAGTTCACACAAACACTCCATCCATGCTTTTGTTCCGGCCCTCCGGCCCAGTTTAAGAACCCATTGTGGCCCTCGAGTCAAAAAGTTTGCCCACCCCTGGCTTAGCCTCTGACTCTGGTGAGGCTGTAGCAAGGCCCCTCAGCATCCCCAGGTGGTGCTGGAGAAGGGAGCTGAGACACTGATCTATGCCGATGGGTAACATGGGGCTACAACATGGTGTCAGTGAGACCATGGAGAGCATGCCAAGTTCCACTCACCCTGCAGTTAGGGCAACCTCTCTCTCCTGAATGTGGCCTGTATCAGAGGAGGCTCAGGAGAATGAGGAAGAGAAAGCACCCGCTCAGTGTCAACCAACTATTACCTGTCTTACCAAGAACCAGAGGTCTTTACGCAGAACGAAAGAAAACAGCCAACAAACGTCAGTCCTGAGGTGATAGGGAGTCAGGGCTTCTGATAACTTTAGAGCAATCATGGCAACAATATTTTCTCCAAAAAGAGAAAAGAGACCTATCTAACAATCCAGCAATTTAACTACTGGGTATTTATCCAGAGAAAATGTAAGCACTAATTCAAAAGACATATGCACCCTTATGTTCATTGCAGCATTATTTACAATAGGCAAGATATGAAAGCACCCCAAGTGTCTATTAGTAGACAAGTAGATAAAAAAGCTGTAGTACAAATACACAATGGAATATCACTCGGTATAAAAAGAATGGAATATTAAAGAATATTATGCTGAGTGAAAAAAGTCAGACAAAGATAAATACCACTTTGAGGAGACAGGAAGGTAGGTAGTCAGAATCGGGACCATGGGAAGAGGAAGTAAAACCAGGAACCCGCCCTAACCGGTCTGGCTCACTGGATAGAGCGTCGGCCTGGGGACTGAAAGGTCCCAGGTTCAATTCCGGTCAAGGGCATGTACCTCAGTTGCAGGCACATCCCCAGTAGGAGGTGTGCAGGGGGCAGCTGATCGATGTTTCTCTCTCATCGATATTTCTAACTCTCTATCCCTCTCCCTCTCTGTAAAAAATCAATAAAATATATTTTAAAAACAAAACAAAACAGGAACCCAACTAGGTGGAGTTACAAAGACACCAACTGGGCGGGGAAGGAAGGGCGCCTGAGAGAGGCATGAACTTGAAAATGTATAGATATTGCTAAGACAGGAGGCATGCAAATAACCAATCATAAGGCAGTGAGGCATATAAACCAATCCCAAGGATATTGCTAAGCAGAATTCTTTTAAAAGTCCAATCAGGAGCTAGCAAGGCTGTATCCACACCCTCAATTAAAAAGCGTGCATTCCCTCTTGCCGCTCTCAGGGCGCAATGGGTTCCTGATGTTCCTGTGGTGGGAGCACACCCCTGCGCCCACGTGGCTGATGGCCACTGGGACTCTACACATGGACTGATAGACTTTACACCCGACTGTCACATGGAAAGGAAGCCTGGACGCTGGCTGCTCCTGGAACCCCAGCGGCACCTGTTCCAGGACTGGCTTCTCCCAATGAACTTCGGTTCCGCTAACCGTCTTTGTCTGTGACTTCATTCTCCGATTTCTCGAGACAATGAACTCGGACTCAAACACTCCACATTTCGGTTTCAATATAATTGCACTTATATGTGGAACTAAAAACACACACACACAAATAAACCCAAACAAATCAAAGCAGAAGCACACTCATTCATAGAGGAAATAAACTGGTAATTACCAGAGGGCGTACCCATTCAGAGAGCTAGGGAAAATTGGTGAAGGAGATTAAGAAGTACAAATTTCCCATCATAAAAATTTAAATAAGTCAACGGGGATGTGATGTACAACATAGGGAATCCTATATAACAAGAGAGGAATATGCTAATTAGCCATTATGCCCTGAGGCATAACGACCAAGCGCAGCACGACCAGATCACGGATCAGCAGGAGGGTGGCCCAGCGAGGTACAAGTGGGCTGCGGAGAGCTACAGGAGGGGGCAGGGCAGCAAGCTATGGGGGGGGGGGGGGGGCGCTACAGGAGGGCAGGGCAGCGACCTACTGCCTACAAGTGGGCAGCAGAGAGCTACAGAATGGGGCAGGGCAGCAAGCAAGTGGGAGGTGGAGCGCTACAGGAGAGGGCAGGGCAACAAGCTATGATGAGGGGGCAGGGGGAGCTACAAGAGGGCGGGGCAGCAGGCAGAGAACTACAGGAGGGCGGGGCAGTGGACGGAGAGCTACAGGAGGGCACATGGATTCCTGCGCAGAGCTACTAGTATAGCAATAATACTGTAATAACTTTGTATGGTGACAGATGGTAATTAGACTTACTAGGGGATCATTTCATATGTACATATACAAATATCAAATCACTATACAGTGGAACCTCGTTTCTTGAACTTAATTTGTTCTGAAAGGCTGTTCGAGAAGCAATTTGTTTGAAAACAGAATCATTTTGCCCATTAGAAATAATGTAAATTGAATGAATCCATTTAAGACCTTCAACTGATTCCTTGTTTTAACTTTTCTTAAATACAGCACGTCTAATGTACTGTTTGATCTGGAAAAAAAAACATTTCTTAGATTTATAAAACCACCCCTACTAACCTTAAACAAATTTTTACTATATCCCTGCCTGGGAATGCTATCACTGGCTAACTGCTTCCCTTTATCTGCTCAGCAGCAGTCTTTCTACCTATTCAATGCCCGTGACTGTTTTGTGAGCACTTTCACACCCTTAGTAACGTTAGCACTCTTGGTTTCTTTATGTTTTAAAATTGTACTAATCATAGATTTCCAGCAACAAAAGCATTCTTGCCTCTGTTCCCTGAGAGATAATTTCTGTCATGCTGAGGTATCAGCATAAAAGAATTGTCAGGGTGAAAACTGAAGTTTTAATCAACAACCCAGATATTTTTTTTCTGTGAACAACTTGGTCCAGAACCTAACTGTTCGAGATGGGAGACATTTGAGAAACAAGGTTTGACTGTAGTGTGCATCTGAAACTAATAAGATATTGTATGTCAATTATATGCCAATAAAAAAACGTTTTCAATGAAACCAAGAGCCAGTTCTTTAAAAAGATAAACAAGATTGAGAGACCTTCAACCAGACTCATCAAGAAAAAAAGAGTTGAAAGATAAAATCAGAAATGAAAGAGGAGAAGCAACAACTGACACCAAAGATACAAAAGATTTAAAGAAAATATTACGAACAACTGTTTGCCAACAAATTGGACAATCTGGAAGAAATGGTTAAATTCCTAGAAACATACAATCTCCCAAAACTGAATCATGAAGAAAAAGAAAATCTGGACAGATTACAATTAATGAAATTAAAGCAGCAATCAAAAAACTTCCAACAAACGAAATTCCTGGACCAGATGGTTTCACAGGTGAATTTTACCAAGAATTCAAGAAAAACTTATACCTACTGTTCTCAAGCTATTCCAAAAAAATGCAAAAGGAGAGAAGACTGCCAAGCTCATTTTATGAGGCCAGAGTATCCTAACTCCAAAACCAGATAAAGATACTACATAGAAAGAAAATTATAGGCTGCTAAAATCCTCAACAAAATATTAGCAAACCAAATCCAGCAATATATTAAAAAGATCACACACCATGATCAAGTGGGATCTATTCCTGGGATGCAAGGTTTGTACAATATCCACAAATCAATTAATGTGATACACTATATAAACAAAATGCAGAATAAAAGTCATATAATCATATCAATAGATGCAGAAAAAGCATTTAACAAAATCCAGCACATATCCTATCTAATAAAAGAGAAAATTGGTAATTGGCGTACGACGATACCCTTTTCATTGGCTAATCAGGGCTATATGCAAATTAACTGCCAACAAGATGGCGGTTAATTTGCATATGTAGGCACAATGCAGGGAGGCGAAAGGGAAAGCAGGAAGAAGCCCCCTGCCACTGACAGTGATCGGAAACCCAGGGGGGAGCTAAGAGCTGGGGGGCAGGGCAAAGGCGGCCCTGGGGCCACCTTTGCCCTGCCCCCCAGCCATGATCGGAGAATCAGGTGCCTTTGCCGCCCTGGCCAGTGATAGCAGGAAGTAGGGGTAGAGCCAGCGATGGGAGCTGGACACGGTCGAAGCTGGCAGTCCCGGGAGCTAGGGGTCCCTTGCCTGGGCCTAAAGCGGAGCCCACGATCGCGGGGCCACTGCAGCTGCGGGTCCCCGCTGCCCGGGCCGGACGCCTAGGCCAGAGGCGTTAGGCCTGGGCAGGGGCGGAGCCTGCAACCGCGGGGAGCTGGGGGTCCCCTGCCCAGGCCTGACACCTCTGCCGGAGGCCTCAGGCCTGGTCAAGGGGCCGATCCGGTGATTGGTGATCGGAGGGTGATGAGGGTCAACTCCTCTGGCCGAGGCATCAGGCCTGGGCGGGGGGTGGAGCAAGCGATCAGAGGGAGATGGGGGTCCCCTGTCCAAGCCTGACACCTCTGGCGGAGGCGTCAGGCCTGGGCAAGGGGCCGATCAGGCGATCGGAGGGTGATGGGGGTCTACGCCTCTGGCCGAGGCATCAGGCCTGGGCTGGGGGCAGAACCAGTGATGGGGGGAAATGGGGGTCCCCTGCCCAGGCCTGACACCTCTGTCAGAGGCGTCAGGCCTGGGCAAGGGGCCGATCCTGCGATTGGAGGGTGATGGGGGTCAATGCCTGAGGGCTCCCAGTATGTGAGAGGGGGCAGGTTGGGCTGAGGGACACACACACACACACACACACACACACACACACACACACACACCCAGTGCACGAATTTCGTGCACCAGGCCCCTAGTCCTATAAAATAAAAGCCTAGGTGGTGTCACGTGATGCCACAAGATGGCCACCACAAGATGGTTGGCAGGGGAGGGCAGTTGTGGGCAATCAGGCTGGCAGGGGAGGGCAGTTGGGGGAGAAATCAGGCCAGCAGGGGTGGGCAGTTGGGGGGGGGGGCAATCGAGCCAGCAGGGGAGCAGTTAGATGTCAATCAGGCCGGCAGGGGAGCGGTTAGGGGGCGATCAGGCAGGAAGGCAGGCAGCGGTTAGGAGCCAGCAGTCCTGGATTGTGAGACATAGACAGTAAAACCTTGGACATTTTCAGGTAACACTTTCTCTACTATATCTCCTCTGGCAAGGGAAACAAAAGAAAAAAATAAACAAATGGGACTACATCAAACTAAAAATTTTTTGCACAGCAAAGGAAACCATCAACAAAATGAAAAGACCACCAATAAAATAAAAAGACAACCCACAGAATAGGAGAAGATATTCATCAATGATATATCTGATAAGAGATTAATACCCACAATTTATATACAACTCAACATAAAAAAAAAACTAATTAAAAAATGGGCAAAGGCATTGAATGGGAGAACATATTCACCAATGATACATCTAATAAAGGGTGAATAACCAAAATGTATAAAAAACTTATACAACTCAACACCAAGAAAACAAACAATCCAATTGAAAAATGGGCTTAAGGACCTGAATAGATACTTCTCCAAAGAGGGCATGTAGATGGCCAACAGACATATAAAAAGATGCTCAATGTCACCAATCATCAGAGAGATGCAAATTAAACCCAAAATGAGAAATCACTTCATGCCTGTCAGAATGGCTATCATCAACAAACCAACAAACAACATGAGGATGTGAAGAAAAGAAGGGTACACTCATGTACTGTTGGTGGAATGCAGTTTGGTGCAGCCACTGGAGTTACCTCAAAAAATTAAAAATGAAACTGTTTTCTGACCCAGTGATTCCACTTCTGGGATATAGCCGAAGAAACCTGAAACACTAATTCAAAAGAATATACGCCCCCGCTATGTGCATTGCAGCATTATAAACAACTTGAGGCCTGGTGCACAAAATTCGTGCATGGGATGGGGGTCCCTAAGCCGGCCTGCACCTCTCGCAATCCAGGACCCCTCAGGGGATGCCCAACTGCCAGTTTAGGCTTGATCCCACAGAGGGATCGGGCCCAAACTGGCAGTCGGACATCCCTCTTGCAATTCGGGACCACTGGCTCCTAACCCCTGGCCTGCTTGCCTGCCTGATCACCCCTAACCGCCTCTGCCTGCCTGCCTGATCGTCCCTAACCACTCGCCTGCCTTTCTGATTGCCCCTAATTGCCTCTGCCTCGGCCCCCACCACCACGGCTTCATCCAGAAGGACATCCAGAATGATGTCCAGAAGGTCATTCAGCTGTCCGGTCTAATTAGCATATTACGCTTTTATTATTATAGACTAGAAGCCCATTGCATGAAGATTCACACAATAGGCCTTCCTTCCCCTGGCTGCAAGCACCCGGAACCAGGCCTTTTGGTCCAAACGCAGCGAGGCTTGGCTTCTCCACTCTGGCCACAGCAGAGAAGCCAAGCGTCTTCAGTCTTCAGTCTTTGCTCAGGCTGGAGCCTTCAGTCTTCCCTCCGTGCCTATGTATGCAAATTAACCTGCCATCTTTGTTGGGCTAATTTGCATATTCATCCTGATTGGCTGGTGGGTGTGGCGGAGTGACTACTAATTTACATATTTCTCTTTTGTTAGTATAATGGATAAAGCAAAAACTACACTGTCTGATGTGGTTCCCAATGTATGTACAGGACAGCTATCCTATATTTTTAAAAAGCCTAATATGAATATTGTCCCCTTGGGCAGTCGTTCATCCATGAGTTTGACCACTTGCTATGATGTGCACTGACCACCAGGGCGCGGCAACCAACCTCCCATGGTGCTCGGGCGGAGGCTGCTACCTCTCGCCAACTACCTGGGGGCGGGAGTGACAGGGACAGAGGTGCGGTGAGAATGCGGGGTGTCCGCCGGGCTCACTCTCACTCCATCTGCTACCCTACCCAGGGAGACCAGGCGCCCATGAGGAGCCCACCCTGCACCCACGTGGCCTCTTCTGGTAAGCCACAGCAGCTGGGACTGCAGGGGCCAGTTGGGCTCACCAGGGTTCATGCAGAAGCTGGTCTGCGAGGCTGACTGGGAGAGTGCACTGCCTGCCTGGCTTCCGTGTGGCACCACTGGGCAGCCCAGAGGCCCATGCTGCACCACAGCCCGCAGCATCTAGCCATGCTCACTGCATCTCCCCATGGGGACTCGGGTGCTGTGACTCAGGTGAAGGGGGGCACTTGGGGGACTTAGGTATTTCCCAGAACCCGGAGGTCAGGTGGGACCTACCCTTCCACACCAGACACTCGCGCTTCAATTGCCAGCCAGGCTTTTGAATTTCATGCATCAGGCCTCTAGTGTATATATATACTAGAGGCCCATGTCAGGAAGATTCCTGCAAGAATAGGGCTTCCTGAGGCCGGAGAGAAGCAGAGAAGGGAGTGAAGCCCGCCTCGCTCCCTCCCTTTCTCCGCCGCCTTGCTCCCTCCCGTCTCCGCCATTTCGCTCCCTCCCTTCTCCGCCACTTCACTCCCTCCCGTCTCCGGTGCCTGAGCTCCCTGCCCATCTCAGCTGCCTCGGCTCTGTTCCCTTCTCCGCCATTTCGCTCCCTTCTGCAGTGCTGGGCTTCCTTCTGCTGTCCTCAGTCTTCACTCCGCGCCTGTGTATGCAAATTAACTGCCATTTTTGTTGGGTTAATTTGCATATCACTCTGGTTGGCTGGTGGGCATAGCAGAGGGATAGTCAATTTGCATGTTTCTCTTTCATTAGTGTAGATATAAAAGCCTAAGCAACTGTCCAACCGTTTGACCGGTAGCTATGCAATGATCACCAGGGGGCAGATGCTCAATGCAGGAGCTGCTGAGCTGTGGTGATTTGGCAGCTGCGGTTCTCGGGTGAAGCCCCTGGAACCAGAGAGGAGGGAGCCCAATTATGGGGTGCGTCACCTGAGAACTGCCCTCTTGCAATCCGGGACCCTCGGGGGATGTCACCAGTTTTGGCCCAATCCCTGTAGGCCAGGCCGAGGGATTTAAATCCATGCACCAGGCCTCTAGTATTTAAATAATTACATTAAAAATGAGGATAGTAGAGGGATGTATATAAGGTAAAGGTTTTATACTTAAACTGGTAAGAAAATGAGCAGTAGAATGTGATAACTTATGTGTACATATAATGTCATACTTAAACAATGACTTAAAAAACTATGCAAAGAGAAACAGTAAAAAACCATATTGGTGAATAGAAATGGAATCCCCAAACATGGTCAAATAACCAACAAAGAGGAAAGGGAAAGTAGAAAAACAAAAACTCAGAGAGCAAGTAGCAAACAAAATGGCAGATATAAGGCCTCATATATCACTAAATGAAAATAGCCAAAACATACAATTTAAAGTTAGAGAGTGACAGAATAGATTAAAACATGACTCAACCATATGCTGCCTATAAGAAATTCACTTCAAATGTAATAATAAAAGTAGTTTATTATTAAATAATAAAAATACACACACACACACATATTATTCAATAACATTGGTAATGAGTGCACATATACTACATACAATAAATATACCACGCAAACATTCGCCAAGGGAAAGCAGAACTGCCTATGTTAATATCTGATAAAGTACACGTTGGGACAAAGAAAATTACCAGAGACAAAGATGCACATTATGTAATGGTAACAAGGGTCTTATCCTAGAGCCATGGCTGGCAAACCGTGACTCACGAGCCACATGCGGCTCTTTGGCCCCTTGAGTGTGGCTCTTCCACAAAATACCACATGCAGGCATGCACATACGGTGCAATTGAAACTTTGCAGCCCATGCGCAGAAGTAAGTATTTTGTGGAAGAGCCGGTATTTTGTGGAAGAACCACACTCAAGGGGCCAAAGAGCCATATGTGGCTTGCAAGCCGCGGTTTGCTGAGCCACAGTTTGCCGACCACTGTCCTAGAGACTTGGAATAAATATGCACCAAATAACAGAACTGCAAAAGAAAAGAAACAAAAACGGATAAAAGTGAAATGAGAAATTGACAAATCACAACTACACCAGCTGATAGAACTACTAGACAGAAAATCAGCAAGGATATAAAAGAACTCAACGACACTATCAACTAACTGTCATTTACAGAACACTCCAGTGAACAGCAGAATATTCTTTTTAAAGTGACACAGAACATTGTTTAAGAGAGACCACATCATGAGCCATAAAACAAACTACAACAAATTTAAATATTCTAACACTTGGAAACTAAACAATACACTTCTATATAATCCAGGGGTCAAAGAGAAGGTTTACAGGGAAATAAAACACAATTAAATAAAAATGAAAACAAACACATCAAAATTTATTAGACACAACTAAAGGAATGCTGAGAGGGAAACTCATAGCACTAATGCATTACAAATAAACTGATAATGAGAAGGCAGGAAATAATATTAAAAGTAAAAAAAACTGAAAACAAAAATAGAATAGAAAAAAATGTCAATAAACCAAACAGAAGATCAATAAAATAGACAAACCTTTAGGAAGACTGACAAAAAAGAGAGTAGACACAAATTACCAGTCATAAATGAAACGGGGTGTCACTACAGGTTCTGCAGACAGTACAAGGATAATAAGGGAATATTACAAAGCACGTCATATATATAAATCTGACAACTTAAAAGAAATGGACTAACTCCTTGAAAAACATAAACTCACCCAATATGACACAGATAATTTGAATAGCCTTATAAGTACTAAGAAAATTGAATTTGTAATTAAAATACTTCCAAAAATAAATCTCCAGGTCCAGGTGGTTTTACTGGAGAAATCTACCAAACATTTAAAGAATTAACAATTTTATACAATTTCTCCAGAAAATAGAAGAGATCACTTTCCAATTGATTTGATGAAGTAGTATTCTGATGCCAAGACCACACATAGTCCCCAAAAAAGAAAACATCATTAGGGATCAGGGAAATGTAAATTAAAACCACAATAAGATATCTCTATACACCTATCAGAATGGCTAAAATAAAATGATAGTGATAATACCAAATGCTCAGAAACTAGATCACTTATACAGTCAATGGCAATATAAAATGAAACAGCCACTCTGAAAAAGAGTTCGGCAATTTCTTAAAATCTAAATATTCAATTCTGTATGACCCAGCACTGGACTCCTTGGTATTTATCCCAAAGCAATGAAAACTTACATTCGCCAAACAATGTGTAAGTGAATGTTTAGAGTAGCAACTCAGATGTCCTTAACAGATGAGAGGCTCAACAAACTGTGGTGCACCCATACCATGGAATATGACTCAGCAATCCAAAAAACAAACTCTTGCTCCACACAAGAACTTGAATAAATCTCCAGAGAATTAATGCTTGAAAACCAATCCCCAAATGTTGCCTAATGTAAGACTGCACTTGCACAACAATATTAAAATGACAGAATTATGGGAATGGAGAACAGATTAGTGGATGCCAGGGATTAAGAAGTGGGGAGGCGTCTAGGAGTAAACACAGTATTTGCCTCCTCCCACAACCACATAAAAATTACAACTTAACCACAGAACCACCATCATTCAGAACTGCCTGAAATCTGGCTGAATGGAAGTCCTACAACTAGGGATTTAAAGGAGCAGCCACATCAAGACTAGTAGGAGAGGCAGAGTCACTGCAGAATGAGCTGGTCCCACATCCATGTGTGGCCGATAAAATTGGGAGGGATATCTTGGCTGCAGAGGTCCCCCTGAAGAGCGTGGGCTCCCTGCCCGATACCAGACCCAGTCTCCCAGGGTTCCAGTGCCAGGAAGAAAGTCCCCATAACTTCTGGCTTTGAAAACCAGTGGTAGTTGTGACTGAGTAAGATGGAGAGCTGCTGGAGTCCCAGACAGTTACTCTTAAAGGGCCCACACACGAATTTACTAGAACTCACTCCCTCTGAGCTCCAGTGCTGGGGCAGCAGCTTCAAAAGAGCACATGGGGAGGAACTGAATTGGCCGGCATCAGAGAGAGCTGGAGGGTCAGCTTTCTCCCATACAGAAGTGCTGACAGAGGCTACTGTTCCTTTCCTGAGACCCTCCCCTGGTGATTCCCTGAGGTCCTGTTCCACCCAAATTTCGGGCCCACCTAAGCTGGTTCCAGTGGCTTTTCCAGAGAATGGCTCAGGCTTTAGATTTTTCCTAAAATCTCTCAAACAAGCAGCATATAGTCTCAGCATGCCCCATACCTCAGGCCCAAGGTTTGACACCAGCAGTAGCCAGCCTTGGGTCAGAGCTTGGTTTCTCCTGGAAACCTCTAAGCTCAGCACAAATAGCAGCCACCTGCAGATCACTTTGTAGCTTGTGCTGAGTGGCCCAGGCACAACACTGGCAGTGGCTGACCTTGGCCTGTACCTTCTGGCAGGCCCCAGAGTCAGTACACTCAGTGGACACCTTCAGATCATGTCAGAGCACCACCACCCAACCATCTTCACAAGCAACACACTAAAGGAGCAGGCTCAGTGGGCATCAAAGCCCTACTAAGTAAGTCCTGCTCTGTGCAGCGGTGGGTCCCTGCACAGCTGATCCTCCATGGTGGTCGGAGGTCGGTGGTCAGTGGCTACAGCCAGTCCTTGCAGATGATTGGGCTGAGGTTAAATCCCTGCCATCTATGTGCCAACAGCAATCAAGGCTCAACTACAAGAGGGAGGTGTACACAGCTCACACTGGGGGAGAAAAGGTGGCACACCTTGAGTGCCAGCTTGTGAACAGAGAGGCTGTGCAACTGACCCTACAGAACACCTACTACATTAAGTCACTCTACCAAGCCTGGGAGATGTAGCAGCTTTACCTAATACATAGAAACAAACACAGAGAGGCTGCCAAAATGAGGACACAAAGAAACATGTCCCAAATAAAACAACAAACTCCAGGAAAAAACCTAGACAAAATCGAGACAAGTAATCTACTAGAGGCAGAGTTCAAAACACTGGTTATAAGGATGCTTAATGAACTTAGTGAGAACCTCAACAGCATAAAAAAGGAACAGTCAGGACCAGCCAGTGTGATTCAGTGACTAAGCATCGACCTATGAACCAGGAGGTCACAGTTTGATTCCCAGTCAGGGCACATGCCCGGGTTGCAGGCTCAATCCCTAGGGGGGGTTGTGCAGGAGGCAGCCAATCAATGATTCTCTCTCATCATTGATTGTCTATCTCTTTTCCTCTCTGAAATCAATAAAAAATATTTTTTAAAAAAGGACCAGTCAGAAATAAAGGAGACACTAACTGAAATGACGAGTAATTTACAGGAGTCAACTGTACAGTAGATAAAGCTGACAATCAAATCAGCGATTTGGAATATAAGAAAGCAAAAAACATGCAAGTAGAACAGCAAGAAGAACCCCAAAAAAGTGAGGCTAGTGTAAGGAGCCTCTGGGATAACTTCAAGCGCATATCAACATCCACATGATGGGGATACTGGAAGGAGAAGAGAACGAGCAAGAAACTAGAAACCTATTTGAATATATAATGAAAGAAAACTTCCCTACCTTGGTGAATGAAGGAGACATACAACTCCAGGAAGCCCAGAGTCCCAAATAAGATGAATCCAAAGAGGCCCAAGTTATTGGCAAGAAATATTCAAAGTGATGAAAAGCCAGGACCTACAACCAAGATTACTCTACCCAGCCAGGCTAGCATTCAGAATTGAACAGCAACTAAAGAGCTTCCCAGGCAAGAAAAAAGCAAAAAGAGTTCACCACCACCAAACCAGTAATATGAAATGCTAAAGAAGAAAAAAAAGATAAAAATATGAACAATAAAGTTGTAATAAATACTTATCTATCAACAATTGAACTGCCCTAGCAGATTTGGTTCAGTGGATACAGTGTCGGCCTGCGGACTGAAGGGTCCCAGGTTCTATTCTGGTCAAGGCCATACGCCTGGATTGCAGGCTCAATTCCCATTAGGGGGATGCAAGAGGCAGCTGATCAATGATTTTCTGTCATCATTGATGTTTCTATCTCTCTCTCTCCCTCTCCCTTCCTCTCTGAAATCAATAAAAATATATAAAAAAACAAAAATAACCCACAATTGAATCTAAAAAAATAAACAAGCAAAACAGAAATAGACTAATACAACTGTAATTTAAAAATTAAAAAACAGCTAAAAAAAGAATGTAAAGTAACTCATTAAAAACTTCTTATGTTTATTACATGGTAACGATACTATTTTGATAGACTGACTTAAATCAAATATAAAATAGACTTCATCTTAAAACTTAAAAATAGTGGGTAGGTTGGGAGGGACATGGAAGTGGCAACATGAAAGATCCTTCTGGTGATGGACATGTTCTGTGTCTTGACTTTATCACTGTCAATATCCCAGTGTGAAACACTTTTATAGTTTGCAAGAGGTGACCACTGGGAAAGACTAGGTAAAAGGCACAAAGAATCTCTTAGAAGTGTATGTAAACCCACAGTTATCTTAATATAAAATATTACATTAAAAAAGACATATGAAGTAATATGAACATACACTTAGTAGAGTGACCAGGAAAGGCTTAAATACATAAACAACCACTGTGCTGAGACCTCCTACTGACAAGGCTTTATTACTGTTTACTAAAAAAGGAAGAAAATGAAACTTCAGACATACTGTCTATGCATAATGAATTTATCCTATCTAATAATAGACAAACATGGTAATTAACCATACCTCAGACATGCTTCCTATTGGCTAATAAGGGCAATATGCAAATTAACTGCCAACCAAGATGGCGGCCGGCAGCCAGGGAGCTGAAGCAAACATGAGGCTTGCTTGCTCAAGTGATGGAGGAAGCCAAGGTTCCCTGCCTGCCGCTGCACTGTAAGAAACAATGTTGCAATATAGAAGCTAAACAAACCCCAGAAACCTGCTTTCAGCCATCAGAGCTGGAGCGAGCAGGACCGCAACAGTGTTACAATTATAGAACCCAAACAAACGCAGATACCCACTTTCAGCAGCTGAGGTCTCAGAGCTGGAGCCGAGCCTCAGAGCTAAAGCCGGCTCTCAGCTCTAGTGACAGCCATAGAAGGTAAATAAATACTTTCAGTCGCCCGCCAGCCTGAAAACAGCCCTCAGCCCCTCACCCAGACTGGCCAAGCACCCCAGTGGGGACCCCCACCCTGAAGGGGGTGTGACCAGCTGCAAACAGCCATCATCCCCTTATCCCCCTCATCCAGGCTGGCCAGGCAGCCAAGCGGGACCCCACCCTGATCTGGGACACCCTTCAAGGCAAACCAGCCGGCCCCCACCAGTGCACCAGGCCTCTATCCTATATAGTAAAAGGGTAATATGCAAACTGACCCTAACAGCAGAAGGACTGGGAATGACTGGTCACTATGACACACACTGACCACCAGGAGGCAGACGCTCAATGCAGGAGCTGCCCTCTGGTGGTCAGGGCGCTCTCACATGGGAGGAGCTCTGTTCAGCCACAAGCCAGGCTGATGGCTGCCAGTACAACGGTGGTGGTGGGAGCCTCTCCTGCCTCCTCAGCAGCGCTAAGGATGTCCAACTGCAGTTTAGGTCTGCTCCCCGCTGGCAAGTGGACATCCCCCGAGGGCTGCCAGGCTGCCAGAGGGATGTCTGATTGCCATCTTAGGCCCAATCCCCCCCGGGGAGCAGGCCTAAGCCAGCAGGTGGTCATCCCCTGAGGGGTCCCAGACTGTGAGAGGGCATAGGCCGGGCTGAGGGGCCCCCCTCCCCCCCCAAGTACACAAATTTTTGTGCACCAGGCCTCTAGTGAAAAATAATTTACTAAACACAGGGAGGCTGCCAAAATGAGGACATAAAGAAACATATTTTTACCTATAATGTTCCTATTGATTTCTGGCAAAATATTTAAAATTATAAGAGTAAATTGGACAGCTTAGAGGAGAACCAAGATGGCGGCATAGGTTAACGCCGGAGTTTGCTGCTTTGAACAACTACTTCAAAAGTGAAACCAAAAAACGGAAGGGACATCACCCAGAACCACAGGGGCGCTGGCTGAGTGGAAGTCCTACAACTAGGAGGAAAGAGAAACGCATACGGACACTCAGAGGAGGCGCAGTGCTGAAGTCAAATTCTGAGGTGCGGAGTGCGCGGAGCGGGCTGGCGGCGGAGGGCGCGGTTGTTGTTTTCAATCGGGAGGGAGTCGCAGACTCTGAGCACCAGATCCAGGCGAGTCTTTAGGGACCCAAACTCAGGCGGGAGAAGCGGGACTGTCTGGCTTCGGTCAGAGCGAGTGCAGCTTTCTCTCCCAGCTTTGCAGCGGGTGCTGGGACTCAGAGAGGCAGAGCCCCTTGGGACAGGACTGAGAGCCGCCATAACTGCTCTCTCCGGCCCACGCTGTTGATCCTGTTCGACCCGCCCTGCCCAAGCCCTGCACAGAGGCATTTGCCGGATAGCCTCAGGCAAAGGCTAGATTAGCACCTCCCTAGAGGACAGAAGTTCTCTCACCGCTAACACAGCTGAATCTCATAGCCACTTGGCCTGGAGGTCAAACCCTCCCTGGAATTAGCTACAGCAATCAAGATTTATCTATAAGACTGCGAACAAAGACCACTAGGGGGTGCACCAAGGAAGCATAACAAAATGCGGAGACAAAGAAACAGGACAAAATTGTCAATGGAAGAAATAGAGTTCAGAACCACACTTTTAAGGTCTCTCAAGAACTGTTTAGAAGCTGCCGATAAACTTAATGAGATCTACACGAAAACTAATAAGACCCTCGATCTTATATTGGGGAACCAACTAGAAATTAAGCACACATGGACTGAAATAACGAATATTATACAGACGCCCGACAGCAGACCAGAGGAGCGCAAGAATCAAGTCAATGATTTGAAATGCGAGGAAGCAAAAAACATCCAACCGGAAAAGCAAAATGAAAAAAGAATCCAAAAATGCGAGGATAGTGTAAGGAGCCTCTGGGACAGCTTCAAGCGTACCAACATCAGAATTATAGGGGTGCCAGAAGATGAGAGAGAGCAAGATATTGAAAACCTATTTGAAGAAATAATGACAGAAAACTTCCCCCACCTGGTGAAAGAAATGGACTTACAGGTCCAAGAAGCGCGGAGAACCCCAAACAAAAGGAATCCAAAGAGGACCACACCAAGACACATCATAATTAAAATGCCAAGAGCAAAAGATAAAGAGAGAATCTTAAAAACAGCAAGAGAAAGAAACTCAGTTACCTACAAGGGAATACCCATACGACTGTCAGCTGATTTCTCAACAGAAACTTTGCAGGCCAGAAGGGTGTGGTAAGAAATATTCAAAGTGATGAATACCAAGAACCTACAACCAAGATTACTTTATCCAGCAAAGCTATCATTCAGAATTGAAGGTCAGATAAAGAGCTTCACAGATAAGGAAAAGCTAAAGGAGTTCATCACCACCAAACCAGGATTATATGAAATGCTGAAAGGTATCCTTTAAGAAGAGGAAGAGGAAGAAAAAGGTAAAGATACAAATTATGAACAACAAATATGCATCTATCAACAAGTGAATCTAAGAATCAAGTGAATAAATAATCTGATGAACAGAATAAACTGTTGATTATAATAGAATCAGGGACATAGAAAGGGAATGGACTGACTATTCTTGGGGGGGAAAGGGGTGTGGGAGATGTGGGAAGAGACTGGACAAAAATCGTGCACCTATGGATGAGGACAGTGGGTGGGGAGTGAGGGCGGAGGGTGGGGCGGGAACTGGGAGGAGGGGAGTTATGGGGGGGGAAAAAAGGAACAAATGTAATAATCTGAACAATAAAGATTTAATTAAAAAAAAAAAAGAGTAAATTGTCTCATGACTGACAAGAAACTGAAGTTCAAAGACACTGGGTATAACATTTGGAAGCGAATTTAACCTAGTTTTCCTAGCAGTTAAAACCAAAAGGATAACGTATTGTGTGACAAAGGAAGAATACAAACTCAGTTGTAACTGTACACTTTCCCTGGACTTAAAACTCAAAAAGTCTATATAGTGAGGATCTTATATGAGGTGATACTGGATCTGGATGACATGAATTTGTCTGTAACTATTTTTACTAAAAACCAGAAATACTTTAAATCAGCAGTTCTCAAGTCTGTGATGAGTCTTACTGGATTTTTTTTAACTATGTGCAAAAAGTTAATGACAACATTCATTCTCATGACATGGGGAAACACTAGTTCAGGCCATGTGCTGGAGAGCTCCCAGGTTGCTGCAGGGTGATAGAAGGATGAACAGCGTGTGGCCTGCGATGCCCAGGCAGAGCCTATGCTGCGTCCTGGGCTGGGCTGGCTGCACTAACAGGAATTCCAACAGTGTGTGAGAAGCAGTCGGAGGCTGCAGGGGCCAGGGAAGGCCAGTCACTCCGACCCCTCTTTTGAGTGCCAGTCTCCATTCATTCATTCACTGAACTAGTATTTACTGAGCACTATTAAAAGGCAATTAACTACTAAAACTGTTGTATTCCGTGAGTCTGAGGCAAGATGAGCAGAGAGCAGAAGTGTGTGTGCTACACACGCCTGACGACATAAGAAGGCCTGAGGAGCAGGGGGACTCTGACAGGCAGCGAGTGCCATGTGTCCTAGATTCACAAGGCACCAGACCTCTGTAGCTCTAAGTTCTTCTCCACATGCAGCATGGGTCCTGACCTGGCCTGAGAGGTAGGGGAAGGCTTTCCTGCAGAAGTGATATTACATGCAAGGTGAGCAGGAATTAAACAGGAGATGAGATAAGGAACAATATACTTAGCATGTGCAAAGGCCCTGAAGTGAGGAAACTAGTATCTAAGGCTGGTGAGGCTACAGCAGGACAACCTGAGGGAAAATGGTATAAAATGAGCTTGAAAAAGTAGTCTAGAACATGCAAAATCAAAATAAAGACCTGGATCATTATTTCAGGAACAACGGAAGCTCTTAAAAGTGTGACATAATCAGATTTGTATTTTTTTAAAAAATTTATTCTGGCTATGGTGTTAAAAAAAGAGAGAGAGAGAAAAGGAAAAAGTAAATTTGCTTTTGTTTTTTTAAATATGTTAAAAATATTTTTAAAGTATATGTTTTATTTTAGAGAGGAAGAGAGAGTGGGGAAGAGAATCATTGATCAGCTGCCTCCTGCACACCCCACCCCCGTCCCATGCCCCCCCCCCCCCCGCCTCCCCCCGGGATCAAGTCCACAACCCAGCCATGTACCCTGACTGGGAATCGAGCCATGATCTCCTGGTTCATGGCTCTACTCTCCACCACTGAGCCACAACGACTTGGTGTAAATTTGTGTGTGTGTGTGTTGTTTTTTTTAATTCAAAGTAAATTTGTTTCTAAATGCAAAGGGTCATTTAATCGTCTACTCAAAAGACAACAGAGGCTTGGGCTGGAGGCTTCTGGAAGGTGCAGGCAGCTGCCTGTGCTATGCCAGCCATACCCACTTCTCTCTGTCCTTCCTCTCCATAGCGAAGAGCAACCCATCTAGTATACATGCATGAGGGGGCAGATTTGCAACCGGGAATGAAGGAAGCCCTTGACTCATGGCTTCTGTGTTCTTATTTTTTTTAAAATATATTTTATTGATTTTTTACAGAGAGAAAGGGAGAGGGATAGAGAGTTAGAAACATCGATGATGAGAAAGAAACATCAATCTGCTGCCCCCTGCACACCTCCTGCTGGAGATGTGCCCACAACCAAGGTACATGCCCTTGACCGGAATCGAACCTGGGACCTTCAGTCCGCAGGCCGATGCTCTATCCACTGAGCCAAACCGATCAGGGCGGCTTCTGTGTTAACGTGCCATGAAGTAAGACCAGCAGAGACGAACGGTTGGGCTGGGGTACAGAGAAGTGGAGTCTCACAAGGTTACCACATGGCCACAGAGCTGTGCAGGGAAGGGAGATGGTGGGCCTCCTCCGGGCTTCTCGATAGTAATAAATAAAATCATAATGAAAGATAACTGAGTGCCGACACCTTGAGGTACTCATCCTTCTAATGACTGTCTCACAAATTCTGTAGAATTACTTAGCTGTGGTGACTATGAATTTCTTTAAAAACAAAAAAAAAATCATATTATTTTAGGCAGATAGCCTCTAACAAAAGACTTTTCTAGGAGGGTCAATATTATTTTCAAAGGATTTTGATTAGAAACGTAGGTAAAGGTTACTCACACAAACACAATGTCCCCTCTCTTAGAGTAAGCAGGAATAGCACTGGCTATGGTGGCAAATCCATACGAGTAGATAATGGCTTCTTCTGTCTTCATAAATTTTGCAAGGCGGTCTTCCAAATCCAAGTGCACATCTATTTCAATAATAAAAAATTAAATGGTTAAACTGCCATGTAACTCTTTTTCACTAACTAAAGGATAAAAATAAACAGTTTAGTTATTAATACTGTCACCTTATGACCAAAATGTAATTGTTTTCTTTTTTTAAATATATTTTATTGATTTTTTACAGAGAGGGAGAGGGATAGAGAGTTAGAAACATCGATGAGAGAGAAACATCGATCAGCTGCCTCCTGCACATCTCCTACTGGGGATGTGCCCACAACCCAGGTACATGCCCTTGACCGGAATCGAACCTGGGACATTTCAGTCCGCAGGCCGACGCTCTATCCACTGAGCCAAACCGGTTTCGGCAAAATGTAATTGTTTTCAAGTTATAAATTACATAAGCTCTATTAAGATAATTCTGGGCCAATAATACTTCTAAAAACTGTGAACTGAACCAGCTACTCATCTGTCCGGACAATGTGGCTCAATTTGGGGTTCTGCTTTGATACCACTCTAGCCCAAGAATTCAAGGCCCAGCCACTTTATCAGCTTTGAAGTCCCTCAATCAATGCACAATATTCATTACCAATGCCTTCCTGCCTTTTAGCAAAAGTACCAAACCAAACACCAAGACAATTGTCAACCAGCTTCTAACAGAAAAAGGAAAAAGGGGGGCGGGGAAGTGGTTCATTTACCAAAAAGAACTCCACGCACTCTGCACCAAGACAGAGGCTTTGAGCAGAGGCCACTCCTCCACAGCGGGTGCCAGTACTGAACTGTAGCACCTGCCATCACTCTGCAGGATTGAATTTCTGCCTAAATTCCTTTTTAAGTGTATTAGGGAACTAAAATTTAAAGTACCAAGAGAAATGTGGTCCTTTTACAGGGAGAGCTTAGGAAGAATGCTGGTGTGATAATAGGAACAAACGTTGATTATTAAACTTTTTCTTCTTCTTACATCATGGTTCCCGTTAGCCTTTCACCTTCCCAGGCTGAGCCATGAGGCTGCATGCCCCGGATGGAAGAACCAGTGATGTCTAGAATAAACAGTGCACTGACTGGCTTTGAATCTAAAACCTTCCAAGTGGTCTTATCAGGAGAGAAAAGGATGGTTACAACTCCCTTTAGCTCTTTTACTACAGCAGCACCCAAGCCTGGAGAACTGACCGGAGCTTCACCACACGCTCTGTGCAAGGAGAACCAGCAGCTGATTAAGAAAGGGGGGGGGGGGGGCTTCATGGGAAAAAGGAGGGCGGTCAGAGGTGGGGAAGGCAGGCTTTCAGACCGAGGGAACTGGGAAGTCTAGGCAGCAGCAGGGGACCCCGATGTTCCCCAGAGAGGAACGGTGCAGAGGGCTGATGGGCTGACACAGCACTCTGGCCCAGATGCGGAGGCCCTGTCGGAGGGAGCATCACTCCAGGAGACAGGCGAACCCCACCACCCTCAGCATCAGCCTTCCTCCAGGGGGCACTGGCACCTCCCTGAGAGACCAGGGCGAAGTGTAGCTCCTCACTCCTGAGGGACAGGTATGCCCCTCCCCGTCAGGGGCCTTCTTGGTGAGAAGGGGGAGAGGGACAAGACCTGAAGAACTGAGATATACAGAAGAGATGATGTAGCCAGCTGGGTACAAAGCTGGACTGTGAGTGGACTATGTTCCCACTGTAAGCGTCAAGGGCCAGGTTCTCACACCCTCCAGGAGGGACAAGTGAGGAAGGTCAGTTCAGCCACAGAAAATAAGAAACAACTTTCTTAGAATCTATAATAATAAAAGCATAATATGCTAATTAGACTGGACGACCTTCCAGAAGAAGCCGGGGCTGCGAGGGCCGGGGCAGCTGCAGCAGTGGGCAGAGGCGGAGGCAGAGGCCGGCAGCTGCCGGGGTGGCGGGGCCGAGCCCCTTGCACAAATTTCACGCATTGGGCCTCTAATCTTTGACTAAGTGCAAAATCTGCGAACCCATTCTCTGACTTATGAGGCGAGCTAATCTATTGTGAAGCTATCTAACTAGTTGAAGGCAAAATTAAGAATGATAAAAGTTGTAACTTCACAAAAGACTACATTTAAAAAGCAGTTAGGCCCTGGCCAGTTTGTTCAGTGGTTAGAGTGCCGGCCTGTGGACCAAAGGATCCTGTCAAGGCCATGTACCTCGGCTGCAAGTTCCCCAGCCCTGGTAGGGGCACGTACAGGAGACAACCAATCGCTATCTCTCTGTCTCTGTCTTTCTCCTCTCTCCCTTCCGCTCTCTCTAGAAATCAATGGAAAAATATCTTGGGGTGAGGATTAAAAAAAAAGTAGTCAGATGAGGGAGATCCAACAATCTTCTCAATTAATTCATTAATCAAACATTTAGTGAATATCACATAAGGACAGATACTCTGATAAGCACTGGACTGGGTTTCTGCCACAGCTCAGAGGGTCACCCAGCAGCTGTCACTGGAGAACTCCAGGCCGGGCACAAGTACAAGGTTAACCTATGCCTTCAACCGGCAGGTCTGAAACACCTGGGCCCCTTCCACACTCAGAACCACAACACACCCAGAGCAATTTCTGACTGAAAAGGGAACACTCAACAGTGAACCAAAGGCAGGTGCAAACCAGGAAGACACAGATGGTCTAAACCAGGGGTGGGCAAACTTTTTGACTCGAGGGCCACAATGGGTTCTTAAACTGGACCGGAGGGCCGGAACAAAAGCATGGATGGAGTGTTTGTGTGAACTAATATAAATTCAAAGTAAACATCATTCCATAAAAGGGTACGGTCTTTTTTTTTTTTTTAGTTTTATTCATTTCAAATGGGCCGGATCCGGCCCGCGGGCCGTAGTTTGCCCACGGCTGGTCTAAACTAAACCCTGATTGGATGGCAAGAGAGATATAGCAAGGAATTAGAAAATTCAGAAGCAATATCCAGAAACTGAAGCTCTCTTTACTTATAGGGTTCTTATAGGATGTTATAAGGCTACATTCTCTGATTCACTACTAGGAATCATCATCTTATTCCAATCAAGTAATGATAAAAAAATTAAGGAGGTTCTTCCCATTTATCAGTTAAGATATGTATACTACCATAGTCTATTATAGAAAAACACACACATAAAACCACTTGATTTTCATTACTAATTGGTTATCGTCATCTTATAGAACTGACGCTTTCATTATATCAACATTAAACACATTTGGGATTTTTACAGTAACAAAGAAGACTGTATCCCATCTGATCAAAATGGTACCAAAGGGGTACTTGGCTCTTCAAGCATCAGACCTGCACTATCACCACGACCAAGCATGAGGATCTGACCCAGCGCCTGGCTGCTCGCCCTTCTGTGACAGATGGTACCCACAGAAGGACTCAGGAAAAATCTGGCAAGAACAAGGAAGCGGCAAAGCACTAGAGAACCAGTGACCCCACACAGCCGAGCTCGGGCGTGTCTTCCTTGTCCTCCTCCGCAGTGCTCTTTGGGTGCCTCCCTACAGGAGGCTCCCACCACCTGCCACTTCTCACCTCCCATCGGGCATGAAGGCAGGTCCCCTGGGGAAGGCCGCCTTCAAATTACAGTGCTGCCCCTAAACTGGACTAGCTACCCCAAATCTTCACAATTTAGCTAGCAGGTAGACAACCAAGCTACATTGCATTGCTTTCACTCAATCTCTATTTCATAAAGAAAAAACACGCTGTGGCTGCTAGATACTTCTTGCCATCTACAAAAGTGACTTTAAGTGACTTAGCTCTAAAGAACTCGTTTCCCTGGTTAGCAATGAGACAGTAAAGCAGACTTGGCTTTGTTTCAGAGTTTCTACCTAGTTGCTGAAAATTGCATGCCAAGAATACTCTCATTATTATATATATTCATAATCGTTTTTATGTCCTTGCCATCAAGTGTAAGAAGAATCTCTATCCGATAAATCAATGTTACTGGTTCTTACCCAGGCCTAAAAGTTTAAAAAAGACCGGCCTGTCCTCTCCTATCTAAAGACAGTGATGTCAGCCCTGCGAAGCGAGTTCTGTCACAGGTAAATATGAATAAGCTACATAATTTCTCCTGATGTATGATAGTTACTTTGCACAATGACGGAACTCTTGGGGTGGGGCGGCAGCCAACAGGAAAACTGTCAGGGCCTTTTCTCCAACTTTGATGTCTGTCTGCTGTGTCTGTGATCCACTTCACCAACTGGGGCCGCATGCGTGCATGGAGCGCAAGCACTACATTCTCTGATTCACTACCAGGAACCAACACCGTAGGTAAGAGGCCACAGGGGAGGCGGCCAGAAAGCCTGTCTCTCCCAGCACCGGCTGCCCTGGGCAGAAAGGAAGTGCTGGGAGGCAGAGGCGGCACGGGGCCTGGCTGTGGCAATCATGGGGGGCGGGGGCAGCTCTGGGCTCCCTCATCACCAGGGTGGACCCTGACAAGCATGAACCTGCTCTGTGCCTCTCAGGTCCTTCTGTCAAATGGGTAACAGTCATACTTGCCTCAAAGGGTGGTTCTGAGAACCTCTGGAGTTCACGCTTATAAAACTCAGAGCAAAGCCTGGCAGGGAAGAGACAGTAAGTGGGCCGTGTTTGTTCAATTAAACAAGTATTTTCAGAATTTAAAAATGGTTTTCTTTTAAAAGGTAAAAACAGTTACACTGTCTTCTAATTAATTTATCCAAATCGCAGGTATTTAAGGACTATCTTATATTAAAGTCACTTGTTCAGTTTTCCATTTATGTAATATCTCCTCTTAATCTGGTAAGAGCAAATATCAACATTAGAACAGTTTAAAAAACAACCAACCATGTTTTCTCTTCAGGCCTCCATATGCTTGCTTTCCACACTGTTGGTTTTTTAAAATACCTTGAGACTTGGACAGTTTTTCTTAAAAGTAAAAATAACATCACTTATGCACTCATTGGAACATAAATATGGTGCTGAATGTTTCTCAAAATGTTTTCACAGAATCTTATGGGATTCTTACCAAAATGTTCTGAGTGATGCAAACAAGGACTGTTCGCTCCTACACTCTGAAAGTACTCTCCCATGACGGGGGAAGAGTGGCTGATCTAGGAATTCCATGGCCCAGTGCTCTTCCTACTAAAACATGCAGTCATAGTTCAGCTGACTGCTATAAAACAAAGAAAGAACATACATTTAAAAATAAACAAATGAGCAATTGTTTACTGTTGGCTTTAGAACACAGTTAAATGCCACTCTCTCTCACCATGGAACCCTGCCACTAACTGTCTTTTTATCTAGTTTAACACGGTAAGTGCCCAGCCTGTTTTGTCTTCCGGACAGAAAGTATAGTGTCAGTCATCAGTGACTGACTGGGCACTTAAGGTATTAAGACCAAAGAGCCAAGTAGGCATTATATATGCAAAGCAGATCCTGGGCACCAGCAATAAACCACAGGTAAATGAGATATGTATGTATTCTAATCAAAATAAACAAAAAAGTTCTCAACAAGAGAAACTATCAAAGTGCCCTGGGACTCCATTGGCCTTAGAAGGAAAGAAGGCCCTGGCTGGTTTGGCTCAGTGGATAGAACGTCAGCCTGCGGACTGAAGGGTCCCAGGTTTGATTCCGGTCAAGGGCACGTGCCTGGGTTGTGGGCTTGATCCCCAATGGGGACATGCAGGAGGCAGCCAATCAATGATTCTCTCTCATCATTGATGTTTCTATCTCTCTCTCCCTCTCCCTTCCTCTCTGAAATCAATCAAGATATATTTTTTAAAAAGGGAGGGGGGCAGAGAAGGCTCCACAATCTGATAAAATCACTTGCTCAGTTCTACAATACACAAAACAATACAATGAGATGGTGGCAAACTCACCACACAGTCCTTACGAGACTATCCTAAGAATCTGACTAGTTCTACCTGCCAGGCCTTAGGACACAGGAGAACACTTAGCCTAAGGAACTAGATGAATCCTGACTCAGCTGTTGTTTGATTTTTCTTCTGCGGTATTGATCACCTAATATCTAATATGTTACTGTGAAATAAAAAGAGAGAATGTTTTAATAAGGAAATGTACTTTTACAAGTGATTTACATTTATTATCTGAAAAATTGACAAAAAGAGGGAGTATTTTCATCTTTGAAAACAGATGCCTGAATTTGAGACTTTCAGGAAGAGAAAAAAAAAAGACAAAACCTTTTGGGGATCCAGAGAAAGAGACCCTCAGCCTCACAAATACACACGCAACTACAAAGAAGAGGAAAGGTCACCAAGTTTGTATTAGCATTCAGTGCCAAGAGCGAATATACAATATCCTAAATATTTAGGATAAGTTCATTATACAGGGTATTTGAGAAGTTTAAAATTTAGCCTTACTGACCTCAAGTAGCTTCTCTGATCTTATCTAACACCGAAATTTCAAGGCAATTTAATATAACTGCAATAATTTAAGTGATCACGTCCAGAATAGGCAAAGCATAGAAACTATCCTGTTAGAGAACCAAAAAGGGAAAAATATAGACAATAGGCATCTAAAGAAAGGAAAAGGGTGACAAGTCCACATGGGCAGCTGTTAAGGAACAAGAAGTTTATCGGAAGGACAAGGTACTCGAAAACCATTACTCACGACTCCAAGCTACAGCGTTAGCGCCTTGTCACAAAAACACTGCAAATTAACTTCAGCCTTTGCTAGATGACACCGTCTGTTTGAGGCTTCAACTACAGTTAGGAAAAGATGACTCCGTGACCAACAGCCATTTACAGAGGAGCTTATATACAACAATGTGCTCATTATACTGCTTCTGGTGGCACATTCAGACACCTGAAAAGTCAAATCCAACTTAAAACAGTCACTCCAACTGCAAGGTAAAGGTCATGTGTAGCATACTTCCATGTTTGTAAAAATGGGGGAAAATATATATGTACGGAAGTGGTTTACATATGGAAGAACTGACAAACTCTTGATAGTAGTTGTCTTTTTAGTGGTGGGATGGCAGTGGGAAAGGGAAGCCTTTTCTATCTCTAGAAACTTATTGAAGTTTATATCCTGGTCTGAATTATTCAAACAAGAAAATTAAAAAACCATTCCTCTAAAACCCCAATAAAGCCCCACGCTTGGAAGCACACAGCATCCTGTTATGCACAGTAAATTTCAGGTGAGCCAAATGGCAAGACGACTGGGCTAGTCTAACAATATATTTCCACAGCTTTGGGAAAACTGGTCTTGAAGTTTTGAAACATTAGCAATAAATATCTTATCTGTCATCTCAGATGAACTCCCAACAAGGGTCAAGCCACTCATGCAAATAGAATTCTAGAGAAAGAGAGGCTTTTAGGAAAGCAACTTCTTTACCTCAGTAGGCAGGTCACAGAAAGAAAGCCTTATTAATCAGATTACTACTAACAACCCCATAAAAATGCCTTCCTTGTGTTTCTATAGTTAATCAAGGAAATCATTCCCAATGAATCAGAACCAAGCAAACAACGCACGTTTGCAGTAGGTTAGAGCATAGAGAGAGACTGCTCGGAGCCCATTTAAGCCGTTGATCCTGCCATTAAGACCGGGAGTTAGCAATGGGCAAGAAGGCAGAGAAGGTAAACCTCCTCCCACGACCACAGCAAAATTACCACTCCACTGCAGAACAATCCTCACTGAGAACCTCCTGAAGACGAGCTGAACAGAACCTATAACTAAGGATGTACGAGAAGCTACGGTGAGGCGGGTAGGAGGGCCTTGATGCAGAAGGGGCTGGTCTCATACCCATGTGTGGAGGTTAAAAATGGGAAGTGTTATCTAGGCTGTGGAGGTTCCCCTGAAGAGTGAGGGGTCCCAGACCCACACCAGGCTACCTAGCCCAGGCTTCCAGTGCCAGTAAGAAAAGTCCCCATCACTTGTGGCTGTGAAAACCAGCAAAGACTGTGACTGAGACGCAGGAATGCTGGAATCCCAGCCACTCCTCATAAAGAGCCCCCCATGGACTCTGACACTCACTCTGAGCTGTAGCTCAAAAAGCACCATGGTGGTTTGCTTTCTTCCAAACACAGTGTTGGCAGAGGCCACTGGTCCATTGTTGAGTCTCCCCCCACCCCCCCACCCCCCACCTCCTGACTGGCAGGCGGGCACCTTATCTGAGTCTCCATCAACCTGGCGAACTGTAATGGCCTATTTTCCTGCCCCATCAAATTTGCTGTCCACCAAAGCCACTTCTAGCAGCTTTTCCATACAAACAGCCAGTCTTGGCTCATGCTGTGAACTTTCACAACATCTCTCAAAGGTTCACAAACCAAACAAGCAGCATCTGGCCTCGGCATGACCATACCTCTTCCTAAGCAGCCCTAAGTCTGGCACTAGCTGCAGCCAGCCTCATTTTGAAGCTTCATCGATTCCAGGTGCCTCCAAGCCCAGCACAAGTGGCAACCATCTGTAGATCACTCTGTAGCTCCTATCATGTGGCCCTGGAGAAGGCAGAGGCAGTGGCTGACCTTGGCCTGCACCAGAGTGCCTCCCAAGAGGCTCCAGAACCAACACACCTGGTGGCCAGCTACAGACCACACCAAAGCACCACCCAACCACCTCTAAAAACGAGAGACTAAAAGGATGGACTTGGCAGGCACTAGAGCCCCACTAACGCGAATCCTGCTGCACAGGGTCAGCTCCTGCAGAAGTCCTCCAGTGTAGTCACAGCCAACCAGCCTGAGGGCCTATCCCTCCAACTGATGTGCCAACAGCAATCCAGGCTCAGCTACAACAGGAGGCACCCACACCCACACAAGGGACAGTCCTGGAGCACCCAGCTCAGGTTGCTGTGGGGAAGCACGGGACTGGGTTGGAAGGTCTGTGAGGAGGATTCTCTGAAAGGTCGGGGGCCTCTGAGAGGACAGCCCCTACCTTGACTTTTCCAAACAAGTTCGATCCCCGGGGTGTTTTGCTAGAATCTCTGTTTAGTCTTTAAAGGCACGACCTTGTAGAAGCATATACTTTTTCAAGGATACCTACCCTGCTGATTGTCACTAGAGGTTAATTTTAGTTCAAGCTGTTAGGACAATAAAAGCCAAAGGAGGCAGGCGAACGGGGCTCCTTGGCGGCGATAGCTGAGTAGTGCCTTAGCCTCTCTTTCACTGAAACGTGTGTTAGGGTAATTATTCATCCCTCGCTGAGGGTCTGCTGGTCAGCCCCAGCAGGTTACCAGGAAGGTGGAACCACCAGGCCCCATAGGACACCTACTACATAAGACCACTACCAAAACCAGGAGATGTAGACACAAACAGGGAGGCAGCCAAACTGAGAAGAAACATGCCCCAATGAAAGAATAAAATAAAATTCCAGAACTAAACAAAATGGAGACAATCTATCAGATACAGAGTTCAAAACACTGGTTATAAAGATGCTCAATGATTTAACAAAAATATTGGAATTACAAAAATGGAGATAGAAAACATAAAGAACCAGTCAGAAATGAAGAATACATTGGAGAATGTCAACAGTAGATTAGATAAAACAGAGGATTGAATCAGTGATTTGGAATATAAGGAAGCATACATAAAAATACCCAATCAGAATAGCAAAAAGAAAAAGGAATTTTAAAAAAAGGAAAAAACAGTTTAAGGGCCCTCTGGGACAACACCAAGGGTGCCAACATTCACCTCACAGGGGTGCCAACAACAGATTAAAAACCAATTTGAGGAAATAATGATGGAAAACTTCCCTAAACTGTTGAAGGAAAGAGACATACAAATCCAGTAAGTACAGAGTTCCAAACAAGATGAACCAAGAGAGGCCCACACTAAGACATATCATAATTACAATGACAAAGAGAGAATCTTAAAAGTATCAAGAGAAAAGCAGCTAGTTACCTACAAAGGAAGATCCTGTAAGACTGTCAGGTGATTTCTCAACAGAAACTTTGCAGGCCAGAAGGGTTGGCAGAAAGTATTCACAGTGATGAAAAGCAAGGACCTCCAACTAAATTTTCTTTACCCAGCAAGGCTATCATTTAGAACTGAAGGTCAGATAAAGAGACAACAACAAAAAGCTAAAGGAGTTCATCACCACAAACCAGTATTATATGAAATGTTAAAGAGACAAGGATGAGGAGGAGGAGGAGGAGGAGGAGGAGGAGGAGGAGGAGGAGGAGAAAGAGGAGATGAAAACAAAGATACAAAATAAAATGGCAATAACCTCATACCCATCAATAATTACTTGAAATGTAAATGGATTAAATGCTCCATTAAAAGACAAGGTGTGCCCCAGCTGGTTTGGCTCAGTGGATAGAGTGTTGGCCTGCAAACTGAAGAGTCCCGGGTTCGATTCCGGTCAAGGGCACATGCCGGAATTGCGGGCTCAATCCCCAGTAGGGGATGTGAAGGAGGCAGCTGATCAATAATTCTCACATCACTGATGTTTCCATCTCTCCCTCTCCCGTCCTCTCTGAAATATATATATGTATGTGTATGTGTGTGTGTGTGTGTGTGTGTGTATTTATATCTGTATCTATATCTAAAGACATACTAGTAAGGTGGCTGAGTGGATAAAGGAATAAGACTCTTACAAATGCTGTCTATAAGAGACCAACTTCAGGTTGAAAGAGACATACACATTGAATGTAAAGGGATGAAAAAAGATATTTCATGCAAATGGAAATGTGAAAGAAAAGCTGGAATATCAATATTTATATCACATGAAATAGACTTTAAAACCAAGGCTACAAGAGTCAGAAAAGAACTCAGCAATTCCTCTTCTGAGGAATTTATTCAAAGAAACCCAAAACACTAATTAAAAAAGACATATGCATCCCTATGTTTACTGCAGTATTATTTACAACTACAGTCCCAGTGCAAAGATTCGTGCACCGGTGGGGGGTCCCTCGGCCTGGCCTGCACGCTCTCACAATCCAGGACACCTCAGGGAATGTCGAACTGCGGTTTCAGCCAGATCCCTGCAGGCCAGGCTGAGGGATCCCACTGGTACATGAATTCGTGCACTGGGCCTCTAGTATGCATGTAAGATCTTTGGTTAGTCTCTTCCCGCCCTCCCCCCTTCCTTCTGAGATTCATCAGTCTGTTCCATGTTCCCAGGTCTGTGCATTGAGCGTCTTCCCCCTGGTGGTCAGTGCACATAATAGCTACCGGTCAAATGGACAAACAGTTGCTTAGGCTTTTATACATCTCGATAGCCAAGACACACAAAAAAACCCTAAGTGTTCACCAATAATCAAATGGCTAGAAAACCAAGACAACATATGGAAGATTAACAAGAATAAAAAAAAATGGCTAAAGAAGATGTCACGTGTGAATCTTGCCATTTGCAACAACATGGATAGACTTAGAAATGTTATGCTAAGTGAAATAAGTCAGGCAGAGAAAGGCAAATACCATGTAATTTCACTTATACATGAAATCTATCAATATCTAATCTAATAAAAGAGAAACATGCAAATTAACCATGCCTCCGCTACACCCACAAGCCATGCTCACAAACCACACCCGCCAGCCAATCAGGAGCAAATATGCAAATTAACCCAACTAAGATGGTGGTGGCCACGGAGCTGGAGTGAGCAGGAGGCTTGGGTTGGCCCCAGCAATGGAGGAAGCCAAGCTTCCTGCCTGCCCTGCCTGCCCTGAGCTCCGCTCAAAGCTACAAAGTTTCAATTATAGAAGATAAATAAATCCCAGATACCTGCTTCCAGCCTGCAGCTGTGGACAGCCTGGAAACAGCCCTCAGCCCCTCACCCAGGCTGGCCAGGCACCCCAGCAGGACCCTCCCACCTGAAGGGGGTGTAGGCAGCCTGAAAACAGCCCTCAGCACCTCACCCAGGCAGGCCACACCCCCATGGGGTGAGGGTCCCTGCTGCGGGGCTTGGCCAGCCTGCAAACAGTGATCAGCCACTCACCCAGGCTGGCCAGGCACCCCAGTGGGACCCCCATCCTGATCCGGGACACCCTTCAGGGCAAACCAGCCGGCCCCCACCCATGCACCAGGTCTTGATCCTATATAATAAAAGGAAAATATGCAAATTGACCCTAAGAGCAGAATGACTGGGAATGACTGGTCACTATGACACACACACTGACCACCAGGGGACAGATTGCCCCCTGGTGGTCAGTGCAATCCCACAGGGGGAACTCTGCTCAGCCACAAGCCAGGCTGATGGCTGCCAGCATAGCGGTTATGGCGGGAGCCTCTCCCACCTCAACAGCGCTAAGGATGTCCGACTGCAGCTTAGGCCTGCTCCAGGTGGCAAGTGGACATCTTCCGAAGGCCAGCATGTGGACATCCCCCAAGGGGTCCCAGACTGTGAGAGGGCACAGGCCGGGCTGAGGGACGCCCCCCCCCCCAGTGCACAAATTTTTGTGCACTGGGCCTCTAGTCTACACTAATAACAGAGAAATGTGCAAATTGGTGTCAATCCGCTATGCCCACCAGCCAATCAGAGCGACCATGCAAATTAACCCAACAAAGATGGTGGATAATTTGCATACGCAGGCGTGGAGTGAAGACTGAAGGCTCCAGCCAGAGTGAAGACTGAAGACTGAAGAGGCTTGGCTTCTCAGCTGCGGCCCAGCCTCGCTGCGGCCAGACCAAGGGCCTGGGTCCTGGATGCCGGAGAAAAACCGGTGCCAGCAGCCAGGGGAAGGAAGGCCTATTGTGCAAAACTTTGTGCAACGGGCTTCTAGTATATCTATAATAATAAAAGCATAATATGCAAACCAACCAAACAACTGAACAGCAGAAGGACCGTCCAGATGACCTTCCGGACATCCACGCTATGACACACACTGGAGCCAGGCCAGCCAATGTGGGTGTGATACGATTGGTCGGGGGGCCCAGCCATCGCCCCATGATCACCCTGCAGAGGGAGGCCGAGGAACCCTCTGTGGGGCAATCGATGCGGGGGCTCTGCGATCGATAGCCCCGCAGAGGGAGGCCCAGGCCAGCCAAGCGATCACACCCCATGCCTGTAACCCGCAGAAGGAGGTGACCAGTGGTGGTGGAGGGGAGGGCAGCGCTGCACAGATGGCAACCAGTGGCAGCAGCAGAAAAAGGAAAGCCCCAATAGGCTCTGATCGCCGGCCGGGCCTAGGGACCCTACCTGCGGGGTCCCAGATTGCGAGAGGGTGCAGGCCGGGCTGAGGGGCACATTCCCCAATGCATGAATTTCATGCACTGGGCCTCTAGTCTAAAATAATAAAAGCGTAATATGCTAATTAGACCAGACACCCTTCTGGATGTCCTTCCGGACGAAGCCCAGGCTGCAGCCACCACAGCTGCAAGGAAGGAATCAAGGCATCCGCAGCTGCGAAGGCCTACTCTTCCACAAATTTTATGCATTGGGTCTCTAGTATCTACACTAACAATAGGGGAGTATGCAAATTGTCCGGGATGCTGTCATTTAAAAACCGTTCAGCAGGCTGCATGCACAGCAGGCTCGGGTGGGTGGGGACTTGCAGCAGCGGGGACGGGGGGGAGGGGGAGGTGGGCTGGTTGCTATGATGTGCAATGACCACCAGGGGGCAGACGCTCAATGCAGGAGCTGCCCCTTGGTGGTCAGTGCACTCCCACAGGGGAAGCGCCGATCAGCCAGAAGCCAGGCTCACGGCTGGCGAACGGAGCAGCAGTGGCGGGAGCCTCTCCTGCCTCTGAGGCAGCGCTATGGAACCCTTGGGGGATGTCTGCCTGCCGGCTTAGGCCCACTCCCCTAAGCCGGCAGGCAGACATCCCCTGAGAGGTCCCAGACTGTGAAAGGGCGCAGGCCGAGCTGAGGGGGCCCCCCCTTCCCAGTGCACAAATGTCGTGCACCAGGCCTCTAGTGTGTGTATCTACACTAATAAAAGACAAAAATGTAAATTGACCATACCTTCGCTAAGCCTAAGCCACGCTCACCAGGCAATCAGAGCAACTATATGCAAATTAACACAACCAAGATGGCGGCTGGTAGCCACGGAGCTGGAGCGAGCAGAAGGCTTGGTTGCCCAGTGATGGAGGAAGTTCCTGCCTGCTGCGGCCAGCTCTGAGCTCCATTCAAGGCAACAAAGTTTCAATTATAAAAGCTAAATAAACCCCAGATACCTGCTTTCAGCCGGCCGTGGACATGGAGCTGGAGCGAGCAGAACGCTGGGTTGCCCTGGCGATGGAGGAAGCCAAGCTTCCCGCCCGCCCTGGCCGGCTCTGAGCTCCACTCAAGGCTACAAAGTTTCAATTATAGAAGGTAAATTAATCCCAGAAGGAGAGGCTGGGAGCTTCCGTTGCCGGGGGGGCTTGGCCAGCCTGAAAATGGCCCTCAGCCCCTCATCCAGACTGGCCAGGCACCCCAGTGGGGACCCCGCAACCTAAAGGGGGTGTGGCCAGCTTGGAAACAGCCATAAGCCCCTCACCTAGGCTGTCCAAACCTCCATGGGGTGAGGGTCCCCACTGGGGGGAGCTTGACCAGCCTGCAAACAGCCACCAGCCCCTCACCCAGGCTGGCCAGGCACCCCAGTGGGGACCCCCAACCTGAAGGGGGTGTGACCAGCTGCAAACAGCCATCAACCCCTCATCCAGGCTGGCCAGGCACCCCAGTGAGGACCCCCACCCTGAAGGGGGTGTGACCAGCCTGTAAACACCCATCAGCCCCTCACCCAGGCTGGCCAGGCACCCAAGCGGGGCCCCCACCCTGATCCGGGACACCCTTCAGGGCAAACCAGCCGACCCCCACCCATGCACCAGGCCTCGATCCTATATAATAAAAGGGTAAAATGCAAACTGATGCAAACAGCAGAACAACTGGGAATGATGGGTCACTATGACACACACTGACCACCAGGGGGCAGATGCTCAATGCAGGAGCTGTCCCCTGGTGGTCAGTGCACTCCCACAGGGGGCGCTCTGCTCAGCCACAAGCCAGGCTTATGACTGCCAGTACAGCGGTGGTGGCGGGAGCCTCTCCTGCCTCCTCAGCAGCGCTAAGGATGTCCGACTGCAGCTTATGTCTGCTCCCTGCTGGTGAGTGGACATCCCCCGAGGGCTGCCGGACTGCCAGAGGGATGTCTGACTGCCAGCTTGGGCCCGATCCCCCCAGGGAGCAAGCCTAAGCCAGCATGTGGACATCCTCCAAGAGGTCCCAGACTGCGAGAGGGCACAGGCTGGGCTGAGGGACACCCCCGAGTGCACAAATATTTGTGCACCTGGCCTAGAGTATATATATAAAAGCCTAAGCACCCGTTCAAACCAGTCGACCAAATGGCCGGTCACTATGATGCACACTGACCACCAGGTGGAAGATGCTCAATGCAGGAGCTGCCACCTGGTGGTCAGTGCACTCCCACAGCCAACCTCCTGTGGCTGGCCAACCTCTTGTGGTCCCTCCCTTCAGCTAGCTGGCCCCGATCGACCCCGATCGGGACTGGGCAAGATGGCCCCAATCAGCACCAATCGCTGGCCAGGCCAATGGACCCCACCCATGCACTAATTCATGCACTGGGCCTCTAGTTTTCAAAATAAAAGAACAAACAAAACAGAAACAAACTCACAGATACAGAGAATAAACTGATGCTTGCCAGAAGGCAGGAGGGTTGAGGAGATAGGTAAAAATGGTGAAAGGGTTAAGAAGTACAAATTGCCAGTTATAAAATTAGTCAAAAGGATATAAAATATAGCATAAGGAATATAGTCATAATATTATACTAAAAAAGTGCCCCAGTGCACGGATTTGTGCACATTGAAAAGAACTAAATTAGAAGGTGGTTGGCAGAGCAGGACTGGGCGAGTGGACTGGACACGCCCTGGAGCCAACGTCCTGTGGTAACCCCCAGCCGGCCACACCTGGGGTGGCGCCATGGCTAGAAGGGCATCTGTGGAGTGAGCAGGGTCCCTCCGGCAGGTGGGGTCCCTCAGCCTGGTCTGCAGGGATCGGGCCAAAACCCGCTCTCCGACATCCCCCGAGGGGTCCCGGAGTGGGAAGGGGCACCCTGCAAAGTTCCTGTCGTACAGTGTGTGAAACACAAATGCAAGTGTGCAGTAAACCAGATTCAGGGCAGACAGAGCCCCAGCAACAACATAATCCACGGCCAAAGGTGGAATCGCGTGGCCCCGCAAGGAATCGGGCTCCCTCCTCTCTGGTTTCGGGGTGCATAACCTGAGAAGTGCCGCTGCCAAGTCACTGCAGCTCAGCAGCTCTTGCATTGAGCATCTGTCCCCTGGTGGTCAGTGTACATCATAGCTACCAGTTGGATGGACACTAAGCATATTAGCCTTTTATATATACAGATGGCCTGTTGCTGGGGAGAGGAAGCCGGCCGTTGCTATGTGACGTCATTACCCGGCACCCACAGCCACTGTTTCCGAGCTGGACTGGGCTGTGGGCCGCATTTTGCACCATGGGGTCTTGGCAGCATCAGCTGCGATTTGGTGGGCTGTCGCTCCAGGTTGGTGGTGGGGCCTGTGTCTCAGTTGGGGTAAGCCAAGTGTTGTTTTGTGGGGTCCAGGTCCGCAGTGCCATTTCTTTGTAAATGGCCGAGCACCTTACGGCAGCTCCTACATTGAGTGTCTGCCCCCTGGCAATCAGTAAATGTCATAGCGACCAGTCAGACGGCATATTAGCGTATTACAGTGATGGCGAACCTTTTGAGCTCGGCGTGTCAGTATTTTGAAAAACCCTAACTTAACTCTGGTGCCGTGTCACATACAGAAATTTTTTGATATTTGCAACCATAGTAAGACAAAGACTTATATTTTTGATATTTATTTTATATATTTAAATGCCATTTAACAAAGAAAAATCAACCAAAAAAAAATGAGTTCACGTGTCACCTCTGACACGCATGTCGTAGGTTCGCCATCACTGGCCTATTATATATATAGATATGCATGGAGTCAGATAAGTACTAAACTTATGGGGGTGGTCACTTTGTAAGTTATACAAATCTATGTTGTACACCTGAAACTAATATAACTAACTGTATGTCAATAATTAAATAATTAAAAAAAATTATTTAAGAAAAGAATTATTAAATGAGGGGGGAAAAAGACTAGGAGTGAGCATACTTGGTTTCCAGTTTTAGGGCAGAAGTTAATGACCTGTGTGACTGTGAGGAAGTCACTTAACCTCTCTGGGCTTTCTATTTGTCTTATGAATAGTTAGAATCCTGGAGTATATGACTTTTAAAACCTTTCCAGCTGCAGGATTCTTGGACATTAACTCCTGTCACCTGTTTCCAATATAAATAACTTAACTGCTAACCTTGCTAAGGAATAAAGAAAAGTGCTCTCTTAAATAAAAATATCATAACTGTTAAAGAAACACACACACACAGAAATGGAAATGAGGACAGAAGATGGAGGAGCCTTCCCTGGCTTTATTTTCACCACACTCTGACATTTTGTAAGCCAGAATGTTATTTCCAGGAATATACTCATTTGAACAATTATTTAGCATTTTAAAGCTTTCAGAAGAACAATGTACATGTAATAAACACAACCTGAAAATGCCAGGGTGTCTTTAAGAAATCTGTTAGGGAAGTTCATAGTGTTTGAAATCACACACTCATCCTAACATTTACTTAGCCTGTCCCAGGGTCACCCACACACAGGGAAATCAATGATCCTTCATCTTTATTCCAGAAAGAAAAGAGCTACATAGCCTATCGCCTCACAATCTGCTCTTGCCTTTCTCCCCGGCACGTGGTGGTTCTCCAGCTAGAGCTTATCTCCCGGCCCCCTTTGCAGGAAGGCATGACCCGGGTTATGGTCTCACCAATGCAATGTGGCAGAGTGATGTGCAGGGTAACTTGCCTGCCTAAAAGTGTATTGCTGCCCTGCACTCCTGCTCCCCAAACTTGCCACCTGGCTGCAGCCATGCTGACAAGGATGGTGCCCTCCACACTGGAGCAGAGACAGGGAAGATCCCGATTCCTGCACAATTATGAAGAGCAGAGCCACCCACACAGGACCCTTCCTCTTACAATTGTCATGCACCACAGAAATGAACTGTTTCCTAACACCGCTGCCTTGGGGGGGATGGGGGGCACATGAAACAGCAGCTCAGGCTTTGACCTAAGAACTACACACCTAAGGTAACTATGGCTCTTCTCCACAAGTGACATTCAACTCTAACCAATGGTTCCAAACAACAATGTTCTAGAAAATAAGGTAAGAAATAGCACGCGCCGGCTTAACACCACAACTAACTAAGGATGCCTTTTCCAAGAAGTTCTGAAATAAAATGGAACCTTATTCCACCAGAAAGTAGTCTGAAAAATATTGAAACATACCAAATGTGCCGTAAAATCCTCTAGGTCCGCAAGTCCCCACACCATACTTCTTTAGAGATGCCAAAGCTGCTGCCTTGTGGGAGAAAAGAAACAGTTCAAAACTGGCATCTCCTAGTCTTTAACCAGTAACTCCTCCCTTCCTCCCCTTTTTCCTTCCTTTCTTAAACTATGACATCCTAACAATAGGATACAAAGAAAAGCAGACATAAAGATTTAAGGATAGCCATAGCTGGTTTGGCTCAGTGGATAGAGCATCAGCCGACGAACTGAAGGGTCCCGGGTTTGATTCTAGTCAAGGGCACATGCTAGGTTGTAGGCTCGAACCCCAGTAGGGGGTGTGCAGGAGGCAGCTGATCAATGATTCTCTTTCATCATGGATGTTTCTCTCCCTCTCCCTTTCTCTCAGAAATCAATCTTATCTAATAAAAGAAAAACATGCAAATTGACCGTACCTCTGCTACACCCAAAGCCATGCCCACCAGCCAATCAGGAGTATGCAAATAAACCCAACCAAGATGGCAGTGGCCACGGAGCTGGAGCAAACAGGAGGCTTGGGTTGCCCCTGGCAATGAAGGAAGCCAAGCTTCCCCACTGCCCTGGCTGGCTATGGGCTCCGCTCAAGGCTACAAAGTTTCAATTATAGAAGATTAAATAAATCCCAGATGCCTGCTTCCAGCCACTGTGGTCTCCACTCAAGGAGGATCTGGGAGCCTGGGTTGCCAGGGGCTGTGGCCACCCTGAAGGGGGTATGGCCAGCCTGCAAACAGCCATCAGCCCCTCACCCAGGCTGGCCAGGAACCCCAGCCAGGACCCCCACACTGAAAGGGGTGTGGCCAGCCTGCTAACAGCCCTCAGTCCCTCACCCAGGCTGGCCAGTCACCCCAGCGGGGACCCCCACCCTGAAGGGGGTGTGGCCAGCTTGAAAACAGCCCTCAGCCCCTCACTCAGGCTGACCACGCCCCCCCAGCAGGGACCCTCATCCCATGGGGGCGTGGCCGGCCTGCAAACCACCACAGGCCCCTCACCCAGGCCTCCCCACCCTGATCCGAGACACCCTTCAGGGCAAACCAGCCGGCCCCCATCCGTGCACCAGGCCTCTATACTAATAGAAGGCTAATATGCTAATTAGACTGGGAGACGTTACAGGAGACCTTCTGGACATTCTTCTGGACAAAGCCATGGTGGCGGGGCCGAGGTAGAGGCAGTTAGAGGCCAAGAGGGGAGGGCAGTTGTGGGTGATCAGGCTGGTGGGGGGCGGGGCCATTGGGGGTAAGCAGATCAGCATGGGGGCCAGTTGGGGGCAAGCAGGCCATCAGTGGGGTTCAGTTGCAGGTGATCAGGACAGCGGGGGGGAGGCAGTTTGGAGTGAGCAGGCCAGCAGGGGACAGTTGGGGGCGAGCAGGCCAGTGGGGTGGGAAGGTGGGGGCAAGCAGGTCAGCGGGGGCGGGGGGGCAGTTGGGGGTGATCAGGCTGGCAGGGGGTGGCATTTGGGGGAAAGCAGGCCAGCGGCGGGGGGCAGTTGGGGGTGAACAGGCCGGCAGGCAGAGTGGTTAGGGTCAATCAGGCAGACAGGCAGGCTGGTGAGCGGTTAGGAGCCAGCAGTCCCAGATTGCGAGAGGGATGTCCGACTGCCGGTTTAGGCCCAATCCCTGTAAACCCGCAGGACATCCTTCAAGGGGTCCCAGATTGGAGAGGGTGCAGGCCGGGCTGAGGAACTCCCCATGCCCCCTGCATGAATTTCATGCACCAGGCCACTAGTAAAAATATATTTTTTAAAAAAGATTTAAGGATATAACTTAAAACAGACATGTTCTACTAACTCAAATATCAAATCCCGTTTAATTTGATGCGTTTATACTTTTTGGCATGTGTGGACATAAGTCTGGGCTCAAAAATATTTACTGGCCGACAATCCCAACAGGAACTGGAACAATTTTCTAAACACATCTCCAACCATCACCAAGTCTGGCTCGGACAACACTAAGCCACAACAGACACTCCTGCCTCGCTCTCTGGAAATCCAGGTCACAGCTCTTCCAGAAAAGAGAAATGGCAGACACTTAGAGAGCCCTTTCTGATGCTCTGCATTGATCTTTGATTTTATGTCCAGTTTCTTAAATCAGTCATGCTATCTTTTCACTTCAGCATGGGTGCTACTTACCTTGACTCTAGGGTTATCCAACAATCCAAGAAAATTAAAGGAGGCAAAGTTTATACATTCTTTTCCATTCACCACGATGCTGTGGCTTGGAGGGCTGGGGAAGAGAGATGAGAATGGTTTACTCAGCCAACACGTTACAGCACACGTGCTCCCACACTACCCTGGCAGCAGACAGGACACAGTGTTGTTACTCTACACTACTTGTGCACCGGTCTTCCAGCTCTTGTACTGTTTATTTTTAAAAAGTAAAATTAGACAATGGTATATTAAAATCAGATACTTGGCCAGTAATTCTTAATAGGCTACCCTGTACACTTCAGTTAAGAAGCTAGAATTTTAAAATGGATAGATGGCAAATCTTTGTTTTGATTTTACAATTCATTTAAGAAAGAATAGCTAGCCCTGGCCGGTTGCTCAGTGGTTAGAGCGTCGGCCTATGGACCAAAGGGTCAAGGGTTCAATTCCAGTCAAGGGAATGTACCTTGGTTGCAGGTTCCCCAGCGCCAGTAGAGGTGCGTGTGGGAGGCAACCAATGGATGTATCTCTTTCACAACGCTATTTCTCTTTCTCTCTCTCTTCTCACCTCCTCCCTTCCTTCCACTCTCTTTCAAAATCAATGGAAAAAATATCCTCAGGTGAGGATTAAAAAATAAATAAAAAATAGCTAAATAAAGTACCTCAGACTCAGCCATTGAGCCACACCAGCTGGGATGTGTGTGTGTGTGTGTGTGTGTGTGTGTGTGTGTGTATAAAAGCAGCGGTCACCAACCGGTGGTCCATGAGGCCCAAAAGGTTGGCGACCACTGTATTAAAAACAGAGTGGCCAGCTCCACAGGAGTATGCATCTAAGTGTGGCTGGGACAGGACAAGTCCTTTGCTGACAAACACTAGCTGTAGGCCATGCTTCAGAAACACAGGGCCAAGCTACAGGTCACAAGCAATTAACTGGTTGTAGGACCAAATTGAGTCAGTCACAATCAACCTATTTTAACTAAAGGAAACCATAGAACAGAATGGAATGGGACTGTCACAGCAAGGGAAGTGACTGTGCCTGAAACTTGTTTCAGTTACACATCTGCACTGGTCTACATGCTGGGTTGCTCTGGAAAATGCACTACGGCCAGAAAAGACCGAGACACTGCTCTCATTGGTATGTATCAACAGAACTGGTTTTCTATGAGAGAGATAACAAAGATGCTGGGAAACCAGGGAGGAAATGAAAGACAACTTCAAGCAAATTCAGAAAAGCAGATAAAAATTTACAGTCGTCTGCCCTGTGGCTACTGATGGCTTCAGAAACTTTTGGAGATTACCTGGGCTTGTAAGCCTCAGTTTCTTCATCTGTAAAATGGGGAGAGGACCTTTTTCTCAAGGTAACTGTCATTACAAAAGTGCCTGGTCCACAGAGGTGTTCTCTAAATATTACCTTCCTTTTTCCCTATGGTTTCAAGGCTTCTTCTCTTTCCACCCACTGGGACTGTGAATCCATCATGTTATTTAGTTTGATCCTTCTCAGGGCTTCTTAAAGTTTCCCCAGTCCTCCCTGGTGTGGAGGTTTTGGCACTCACAAAAAGATGAGAAAACAAAACACCTATATAGACAAGCCTGCAGTAATAGTTGCTGCTGTGAAAGTCAAGGCCATTCCACAAAAACGTGACACGGAGAAACCAAACTATCAAGAACGAGCACACCTAAAGCCGCTGAGCACAGGCCAGCTGAAGCACAACACGGGATGTGGGGACCGGTTTTCGCCCAGCACCTGGGACAAGGCAGGAAAACAGCTTCCAGTGAGCACCAGGAGGCTCACACCTGTGCCCCATGCAGGGACCTGACACAGGAATCCTGGAGAGCAAGACCCTTCAGGGTCGCCTCGCAGGAGTCAGTAAAATCAATCCAGAAAGACAGCTCTACAGTCAAGGCCTCAGAGAATGGGAGGAAGGAAAATAAAACCTTCCCAACCAAAAACCCCAGCCTCACTGTTACGTCACCTGGATGAACGAAGGTTCATAGGTGGCTTAGTGAACTTGGAAACGGAGAAGGGTGCTCTACCCGAGAAAAACAACCATTACAGACTCCAGCAACATCAGGTTTGGCGCTGGTGAGAATAGACAACTAGACCAGTGAGTGAATCTGGAACTCAAGAGAGCTGTGTATACATGAGTACCTGGCAAACGATAGCATTTGCCCCACAAATGACTTAGTTACACACAGATATTTCTCTATGGGGAAAAAATAAAGGTGTATAATCATGTACAAAGGTGAATTCCAGACATGTCACAAACCAAAAAGGTATTTTGGAAAAGATAATGAAAAAAACGTAGAGGAATGTTTTTGTGACCTTGGAGTAGGAAATGATCTCTGAAGCAAGTCTCAAAATATGCAAACCATGAAGCCGAAATGAACAAAACTGATCAAGTCAAAATTAACACCAAAAATGAAGTTAACAGGTGTGTAATAAAGAGATTGATTGTATTTCACTGAATCTAAGAGGGCATCAACTGTATTTTATCGGCCACTACAGAAGAAAACAATGCTGATTAGAAGGTCAGGATGTTTCCTTGTCATCTAGAATTTTTTAGACTATATTTAATGAAAAGATCTGTTGGGTACTCTTAGACACAGACTTTGGTTACACTCTTCTGAACTTCTGAAAAGGAAAATACTAGCAATTCAATTGGTCAGGACATTCCTAACCTCTTTGCCCAAGTTCCGACTGTCTGCTCTCCTCTGCTAAGCCACAGACACTGTGGCCATTCACACTATTCTGCTGTCTGCCACCGAATACCCAGGCAGTGGCTTCGCAGGTGCTCTCCTACCATCTGACAAGTTGGTGTCACTCATTCTCTACGTTTTAATGCTGGAACTTTCCTATGAACTAAACTCCTAGTTTCATCTTTTGCCAATTGAACCATGTTTCTAGAAAGTAAGCTGTTATTACCCAAAGGCAGCAGAATCTGACAAAGGGACACTCAAACCTTAGTTGCAGTAGCCTGTTAGTCTACTTGGAGTGGTTTGGCCCTTTCTCCTGCCATCAGCTGATTTACTTACCAGCGCTGCCCATAACTCAACTGAAGTGCTGGCAGTAAACACAGTCATGACCTAGTTCACTGATACACAGGCAGTGACAGCCCCCCGCCCCAGGCCCCTTGGCTGACAATGACTTGTAGCAGCTGTATGATTCACCCCCAATTCAGAGATCTTAAAATAGAAGGGGAAAAAAAAGGTGCATTTTAGAATCAGTGTAATAAAGTACCACATCAAAAACTGACCAAAGCCTGGTTGGTGTGGCTCAGTGATTGAGCGTCAACCCATGAACCAAGAGGTCACCGGTTCAATTCCCGGTCAGGATACACGCCTGGGTTGCAGGTTCCATCCCAGTGGAGGGTATGCAGGAGGCAGCCGATCGGTGATGTTTCTCTCTCTCTCCCTCTCCCTTCCTCTCTCTCTCAACAATAAAAACATATTAAAAAAAAACCCAACTGGCTCCGCCGCCGTCGCGACCCCGGCGCCCCGGATGGGGAAGGAGGCGGGCGTCGGCCCCCCCGGCCGCGCTTCCCTACGAGCGGGCGGGCAGGAACTTGGCTGTGTTGTTCTGCCTCAGAGAAGAACTCCTCTTGCAGGCCTTGCCTGGGTAGCAGCCTTTGAGAACAAGGGAAGGTCGGCATAATATCAACTGCAACACAGCATGGGATTTCCGGAGAGGTCTTGTTTCGAGACTTTATAAAGAACAAGAACCACATGGACTTCTGCATGGGAAATTGAACTGGCCTGAGGCCGAGGGGAAGGATGATGTGTGCCCAACCCGTACCTAACACCACGGAGATCAGGTGGCAGAAAGTCTTATATGAGCGACAGCCCTTTCCCGATAACTACGTGGACCAGCGGTTCCTGGAAGAGCTCCGGAAGAACATCCATGCCCGGAAATACCAGTACTGGGCTGTGGTATTTGAATCCAGCGTGGTGATACAGCAGCTGTGCAGCGTCTGCGTTTTTGGGGTCATCTGGTGGTATTTGGACGAGGGTCTTCTGGCCCCGCGCTGGCTTTTAGGGACTGGCCTGGCTTTGTCACTGACTGGCTATGTTTTGTTCGATCTCCTTGATGGAGGTGAAGGACGGAGGAAGAGTGGGCGGACCCGGTGGGCTGACCTCAAGAGCGCCCTGGTCTTTATTACTTTCACGTACGGCTTCTCGCCCGTGCTGAAGACCCTGACAGAGTCTGTCAGCACGGACACCATCTACGCCATGTCGGTCTTTATGCTCTTAGGCCACCTCATCTTCTTCGACTATGGGGCCAATGCCGCCATTGTGTCCAGCACCCTGTCCTTGAATATGGCCATCTTTGCTTCTGTCTGCCTGGCCTCACGCCTGCCCCGGACCCTGCATGCTTTCATCATGGTGACATTTGCCATCCAGATTTTTGCCCTGTGGCCCATGTTACAGAAGAAACTGAAGGCATGTACTCCCCGCTGCTATGTGGGAGTCACGTTGCTCTTTGCATTCTCAGCCGTGGGGGGCCTGTTGTCCATTAGTGCGGTGGGGGCCACCCTCTTTGCACTTCTGCTGGTGTCTATCTCCTGCCTCTGCCCTTTTTACCTCATTCGCCTACAGCTTTTTAAAGAAAACATTCATGGGCCTTGGGATGAGGCTGAGATCAAAGAAGACTTGTCCAGGTTCCTCAGCTAAGTTAGGGAACTCCGTTCTGTTATTCAGACAAGCTGATAGACTAGCCTCCCAACTAGGACCCAGTCGAAGGCAGAGTCCCATTCTGGAAGCAGCAGGCTGATGTGGTGGGAGAACAGAGATCCAAAGAAGAAGTGAACCAAAGGCTTTGGTGGTGAAGGTGCTTGTCCTTTCTGTTGCTTGGGGGATGAAAAAGCTTTCTGGGGCCCTCAGGCATGGTTACCTCCCATGTCTTACTCACTGTAACAAATGAAGTGATGTGGTTTCTATTTATTAAAAACTAACAACATATCCAGCAAAAAAAAAAAAAAAAAAAAAAAAAAAACCCAACTGACTAAGGATTAGAATCCACATGGCTCTATTAACCAAAGGGCACACTAGAGATCAGCAGAAAGATGTAAAAAGATATCAGGAGGCATTCATAAAAGGCAAAACCCAGCAGCTAGTAAATACTCAAAGGCTCAAATAATCAGAGAAATGCAAAATAAACTAATGCAACCAACCAAGGCTGTGAGGAAACTGAAGCCCCATAGACTAACGCAGGGGAGGGTCCATGGGCAGGTCACGATGGAGGGATCAAACAGGTTTGCAAGGGGACATTAACACAGGGTTTTCTATGCATCTTTCTCCCCAAGATGGTATTTAGAACTCAGTTACCATACACAACAGAAGATGCAGCAGTCAGAGGAAATGACAAGAAGGACCTGGCACCAACCTCTGTATGCCTTGCTTCCTATTTCCTCAGACCACTCAATGCCAGCAAACGCTGTATTTATTTCATTGCTGGTCTGTCTGTCCCAAGAAAACTAAGGTTTTGATTTATTGCTCTATAAATCAATGTGCTGAGCACATTCCTTAAACATAGTAGGTATTTGTTGAAAAAAATAAATGTTGAGCAGAAATCTTGCAAAAAGTCAGAATACAGCTCTAGCCAGTTTGGCTCAGTGGCTAGAGCATCAGCCCTCAGACTGAAGGGTCCCGGGTTTGATTCTAGTCAAGGGCATGTACCTTAGTCGCAGGTTTCCCGGCCCTAGTCAGGGTGCGTGCACAAGGCAACCAATCGATGTGTCTCTCTCACATCGATGTTTCTCTCTACCTCTCCCCCTCCCTTCCACTCTCTCTAAAAGTCAGTGGAAAAAATATCCTTGGGTGAGGATTAACAAAAAACAAAACATCAGAATAGTCTAGAACACAAAATTAAAAACATACATTCATAAAACATTAAGAATATGTTTTAAACCAACAACATAAATATAAAATGTATCATTTTAATAACATAGAAATGTGTCACACACAAAATGCTGCTAGAAAGCATGATAAAGTATTACAGTGGGTGTCTTAGTGAAGAGGAGAGTGGAGGCAGACACCAGGGACAAAGGACATTGAGAACGAAGCAAACAAGAGCACTGCCTCAGGTGGGTGCTGACAAGAGCGGAGCTGAGCCAAGGGGTCACCCCTATGTCTCCACAAAAGGCGTGCCACGAAGAAAACAAACCAGAAGTAAACCTCTGGAGAATGAGCGAGGAAGGAGACACAATGATGCTCGCAGTGGAGACATGAGCCCCACAGATGTGTCATTCCCTATCCTACATAATAAAACGCTAATATGCAAATCGATCAAACAGCGGAACAACCAGTCGCTATGATGTGCACTGACCACCAGGGGGCAGACACTCAACATAGAAGCTGCCCCCTGGTAGTCAGTGTGCTCCAACAGGGGGAGTGCCACTCAGCCAGAAGCCGATCACGGCTGGCTAGCGCAGCGGCAGTGGCGGGAGCCTCTCCCACCTCCGCAGCAGCGCTATAGATCCCTTGGGGGATGTCCAACTGCCAGCAGGTGGACATCCCCCCAAGGCGTCCGGGACTGCAAGAGGGCACAGGCTGGGCTGAGGGAACCCCCCTGCCCAGTGCATGGATGTCATGCACTGGGCCTCTAGTGTATGTATAATAAAGTGTTATGAATACATTTTTTATATATATGCCCAGAAGAAACCTAAAACTACTCATGCCAAAATATTTGAAAACACAAGAAATGGACAATGACTAAACGATGGTAAGAAAAACTTAAGAAGGAAACCTGAATAGCTTTACAAACTCATTGAAGACAATGAAATCATGATTAAAAATCTGTGCTCAACAGAACACCATATGAAACACATATTGTTGCTAGGAAAATGGTAAGACTAATACACCTTTGATATCAAAACTGGACCAGCACAGTAAGGGAAAAGAAGAAACTAAACTCATTTGTCAACATAGACATGAAAAATCCCAAATATTAGCAAAACAAATCCTGCAGTTTACAAAAACCACAGTCATCCTTAAATAGGGTTTATCCTAGGAACGTAACGATTACTTCCTAATAGAAAAACCTATCCGCTCACAAAAATGCCTACAAAAGTCTAAAATATTTGACCTTACCAAGAGCAGGCATAGGCGATGACAGTAACTAAATGTGGGAAACTAGAGAGCAGGTGGGTAAGTTGTATTGGTAAAACAGAGAGACCAGAGAGAAAGCTGAGGGTGCGAAAGCTGAGCATGAGTGCGCTGGCAAGGAAAAGCCTGCAGCAGACATGAAAATGCTCCCCGGCTGGGGGCAGCGCTCCCTGGGAGAGGGGGGAACAGGCGGGGGACTCAGGAGCCCAGCGTGGAACCCATGATAAGGAGTCATTTCCTGAGGTCCCTTGCCGGCCCTGCAGGAAGGCGGGAAATTTACTCTGGAAATGCTGAATATAAACTAAAATTCCTAAGGACCAGGGAGGGGACAGTGCCACTCTGAAAACAGAAATCAGTATAAATTTACCATAATAAAAATGGGACACTGAGCCCTCCTCCGCCCTCCAACTCAGCTCCCAGAGGGCTGGAAGTCAGGCTTATTAAGGGCACCCCCTAAGACCGCCCCGCTCCCATCCCAACACACAGGAGTACTCCTCTGCAGTGAAATTGAACGTTAAGACATGAAAAGCAGAAAATACTGAATCTGGGATCCCCTCAAATAAATGGGCAGGTCCTTGTCTGATTATCCTAAATTGATGCCCACTATCAGTCAGGAAGCCCAGCCCACTGACACAGGGCTTCGAATTAGCATTTCAGTGTCTCAGTCTTAAAAATAGATTTTCATCAGAGTGCCAAGACAATTCAATAGGGAAAGAATAGTTTTTTCGGACTCTCATAGCCAGTTAGCCTGGAGATCAAATCACCCCCGGTATTGCCGACAACAATCGAGGCTTAACTGCAAGACTGCGCACAAAGACCACTAGGGGGTGCACCAAGAAAGCATAAAAAATGCAGAGACAAAGAAACAGGACAAAACTGTCAATGGAGGATACTGAGTTCAGAACCACACTTTTAAGGTCTCTTAAGAACTGTCTAGAAGCTGCCGATAAATGTAGTGAGATCCTCAAGAAATCTAATGAGACCCTCGATGTTATGATAAAGAACCAACTAGAAATTAAGCATACACGGACTGAAATAACGAATACTATACAGACTCCCAACAGCAGACCAGAGGAGCGCAAGAATCAAGGCAAAGATTTGAAATGCGAAGAAGCAAAAAACACCCAACCGGAAAAGCAAAATGAAAAAAGAATCCGAAAATATGAAGATAGTGTAAGGAGCCTCTGGGACAGCTTCAAGCGTACCAACATCAGAATTATAGGGGTGCCAGAAGATGAAAGAGAGCAAGATATTGAAAACCTATTTGAAGAAATAATGACAGAAAACTTCCCCCACCTGGTGAAAGAAATAGACTTACAAGTCCAGGAAGCGCAGAGAACCCCAAACAAAAGGAATCCAAAGAGGACCACACCAAGACACATCATAATTAAAATGCCAAGAGCAAAAGATAAAGAGAGAATCTTAAAAACAGCAAGAGAAAGAAACTCAGTTACCTACAAGGGAATACCCATACGACTGTCAGCTGATTTCTCAACAGAAACTTTGCAGGCCAGAAGGGAATGGCAAGAAATATTCAAAGTGATGAATAGCAAGAACCTACAACCAAGATTACTTTATCCAGCAAAGCTATCATTCAGAACTGAAGGTCAGATAAAGAGCTTCACAGATAAGGAAAAGCTAAAGGAGTTCATCACCACCAAACCAGTATTATATGAAATGCTGAAAGGTATCCTTTAAGAAGAGGAAGAAGAAGAAAAAGGTAAAGATACAAATTATGAACAACAAACATGCATCTATCAACAAGTGAATCTAAGAATCAAATGAATAAATAATCTGGTGATCATAATAGAATCAGGGACATAGAAAGGGAATGGACTATTCTTGGGGGGGAAAGGGTTGTGGGAGATGCGGGAAGAGACTGGACAAAAATTGTGCACCTATGGATGAGGACAGTGGGTGGGGAGTGAGGGTGGAGGGTGGGGAGGGAACTGGGAGGAGGGGAGTTATGGGGGGAAAAAAGAGGAACAAATGTAATAATCTGAACAATAAAGATTTAATAAATAAAAAAAAAGAATAGTCTTTTCAACAAATGGTGCTGGGATAACTGGGTATACACATGTAAAAGAATGGAGATGAATCCCTACCTCACAGCATTATAAAAATTAACTCAAAATAAATCACTAACCTAATTTAAGTGCAAAAACTATAAACTCTTGGAAAACGCAAAGGAGTAAATCTTCATAATGTTGGACTAGGTAAAGATTTTTTTGATATAACACCAAAGCACAAGCAGCAAGAGTAAAAAGAGATAAATTGGACTTCATTAAAATAAAAAACATCTGTCAGGCTGGTGAGGCCCAGTGGTTGAGCATCGAACTATGAATCAGGAGGTCATGGTTCGATTCCTGGTCAGGGCACATGCCTGGGTTGCGGGCTTGATTCCCAGTAGGAGGCATGCAGGAGGCAGCCAATCAATGATTCTCTTTTATCACTGATGTTTCTCTCTCGCTCTCCCTCTCTCTTTCCCTTCCTCTCTGAAATCAATAAAAATATATCTTAAAAAATTAAAAACATTTGTGCTTCAAAATACACTAGAAAAGATACAAAAACCTAGAGAATAGGAGAAAATATTTACAAATCATATATCTGATAAGGGCCTACTATCCAAAATATATAAAGAACTCTTACAACTCAATGATAAAAGATAAATAACTGAGTAGACTATTCTCCAAAGAAGATATATGAAAATGGCCAATAACCACATGAAAAGACACTCAATAACATTAGCCATTTGGTATACTACTTCCCACCTACTAGGAAGGCTATAATTAAAAAAGACAGAAAATAAGGGTTGGCTAGGATGTGGAGAAAGTGGAGTTCTCATATACTACTGGTGGGATGTAAAGGATTCAGCCAGTTTGGAAAACAGTTTGGTGGTTTCTCAAAATGAGTTGCTATATGATGAACAATTCCACTCTTAGGTATATACCCCAGACAAATGAAAACATGTCCGCACAAAAATGTGTTCACAAGTATTTGAACATATACATACATATTTATATGTATTTTCTTTTTTCATGTACTCCCAAGTGGAAACAACCCAAATGTCCATCAGCTGAAGACTGTGTAAACACCATGTGATCTATCCACAGAGTGGGGTGTTCTTTATCCATAAAAATGAATAAAACACTGGCACATGCTACAACATGCATAATCCTTGAAAATATTAGGCTCCAGGAAAGAAGGCAGATACAAAAGGCCACATACTGAACGGTTCCTTTAATATGAAAAGCCCAGAATAGGCAAATCCATGGAGAGAGTAAACTAGTAGTTGCCAGGGGCTGGGAGTAGAGGGAATGGGGAACAAATGCTGTGGGGTGGGTGATGAAAACTCTGAAATTGGATGGTGGCAATAGTTGCACAACTCTGTGAATATACTAAAACCCATTTAATGGTGTACCTTAAAAGGGTGAATTTAATGGTATATGGATATTGCAATAAGGCTGTTATTTAAATTTTAAAAAATTATCCAAATTAAGTAAATTCACTTACTCTTGTGTCAACTCAGTATTGACTATAAAGAGGAACTGCATAAGTTGAAAACTCTAAACTTATCAATAACAAAATGTTTTTTTGTGCATGGTTTTTGCAGGCTATTTATATTATGCTATTAATTATAATGAAACATTCTGCATATTGAAGATTAAAAGATGCTAAGGACCACCAGACATTGAGAAAGTGCCTAAATGTGCAATAAAAACACATAAAACAATCATTCTAATGTAAAAGAGTAAAATATCCACCAACTTCAAGATAGTGGTGATATTGTGTGGGAGGCAAGAGTAAGTGATATATGGGAGTTTCTTTAGCTATATTTGTAATGGTTTCTTTCTTTTTAAAAATAGATTTCAAGTAAAGATAGCAAAATGCCTGTTAATTCTGGATGATTAGTACATATGTGTCTGTATTTTTAAAATACTTAAAAGCACATACAAAAAGCAAAGATATCCAACAGAAAAACTAATAATAAAAACAGATCAGACACTGAAAGCAAGGAGAGGTAGGATAAGTGAGCTGAAGTTTCATAATTCATATTGCGAGTCCATAGGTGTTTTCCACCGTTAATCAAGTAGTAGTAGTGTCAGCAAACTGTTAATAGCTTCTTATGAAGGAAACCGACAACAGACGTAAAATCAGAAACCAGGTGGGAAGGAGTGTTGCTTTTCATTTTAAGTGTGTCTGACCATTTGACATATTATCATGTGCGTGTATTACTTTGAAAAATAAAATTTTTTTTAGAAAAAGGGACAAACTGTAATGCCCAAATTGGAGACTACAACAAATGCCCATACCATTCCTAAAAGAAAGTTTTATGTTGGGAACTAAAGCAGGTAGTTTCTGATTAGCACTCATTCCTAAATGTTTTTTTTAAAATATATTTTATTGATTTTTTTTTACAGAGAGGAAGGGAGAGGGATAGTCAAAAACATCGATCAGCTGCCTCCTGCACACCTCCTACTGGGGATGTGCCCGCAACCCAGGTACATGCCCTTGACCAGAATCAAACCTGGGACCTTTCAGTCTGCAGGCCAACGCTCTATCCACTGAGCCAAACCGGGTAGGGCCTAAATGTTTTATTTCAGGTAAAAAAGGAACAGCATTAAACTACTGTATACTTTGCTGAGCTTACCCACAGGAAACAGTAGCAAAGTGATTTACCCTGAAACAATGTTGTAGTTGAGAGCAGGATGGTCTTTTGAGATAGGAGGAACAAGAGGTTCTGGTTGCCACTCTTCAATCAATTCTTCTTTTTCCTACAAGAGAAAAGGTGTTAAGACAGCACAATGCTAGTTACCGGACAGTGACTCCAGCAGTATCACTGTTTGTTGTAATGGAACCGTCATAATGAACACACTGCTAGAACCAGAGGTCTAGTTGTAGTTAGAAATGAAATAGAATCATTTTTGAGTTTTGGGCACTTAGCCTCCTCACATCATAGGCAAAATACTTTTTTTCCATGTAGTTTTGTAGGTGACTGGAAAATTTAAGAAAACTTTACTTGTATAGTCAGAATTTTTCATCGTGCAAAGTACAACTTCTACTGATTGTGAAACAAAAAGAAAGTATACAATACAAAGGTGAGAAGCATGATTTCTGCTAGGTCAGCTCAGCCTCTGTCCCTAGACAAGACAGAAAGCCACACCATAAGTGCTGACGGAGGTGACCATCATGGGAAGGGATCAACCAGATCACCAAGCACTGTTCCTACAAGCCATCTGCAGGGATTCAGGTGTAGCTAAAACACAGGAAAAACCTCTGTTACAATTATTGTAATGGGATTTTGTTTGGAATTTCTCATAAAAAGCTACTTTATTCCTTGTATCTGTTACTTTATGCATTATAAGTATTTTGATAATTTTGTGTTATCTTTTTTGAATCAGGAAAAAAGGTAATTTTGAAAATGTGTCTGGATGTACAGGATGAGATGAGGCCCCTAAATTAACATGGTGGCAACAGCAATTCTTGCCTCACAAATAGACCCTCTCCCAATAGTTCTAGTCTCAGACTTCCAATAAACGCTTCTGTGCGTTTTTCTCCTATTAGGCAACTCCAGAGCAAGACCAAAAGCATATCCATACACCAGTATTTTCAGGTGTTCAAAAATACTGGCTGAATAAATCAACCAATAAATGTCTCATCTATTTCTGCCAATGACCTCATGGAAGAGAACAGCAGCCGTGTACATGCCTCGCACACTGTCCCCTCGCTAGCGTGCAGAGATGTAAGAACCCACGCACGATGCCCTGCCATTCAGAGCCTCTGTAGGTCTATGCAACTGAGAAGGACACTTCTCATTCACAGCACTCGGTTTCTTCCTCCCACTGCTGGGAGGGTTAGATGTCAGTGATTACTAAACTTTGTTCTAGCTAAGCCTGCTTTCAGAGGATTTTTCTAAAACTACTAGAGGCCCGATGCACGAAATTCGTGCAAGAGTAGGCCCTCCTTCCCCCGGCTGCCAGCACCGGCTTCCCTCTGGCACTCTGGGCCTGGGCTTCCCTCGACCCCGGAAGGACATCTGGTCTAATTAGCATATTACACTTTTGTGATTATAGATGTTTACCTATCGCTCTTTTTTTAAAAAAAGTATATATGTGTGGATTGATATGTCTAAACTAAAACTAAGAATATTTGGATTAATCAAACCCTTTAAAAAGTTGGGCTAGAAATCTGTTTCATGGCCACTTAATCATCCACAAGAAGTTCCTAAATACCAAAGGGAAAAGCATGGAAAGGACTTCCGGCCCGCAAGGCCCAGTCTTACTGCAATGCTACAGAAAAACTGTTTGTTCTGTGGCATGATAATCCCACAAAGCATTCATTAAAAGGGGCAGGGGAAAGGGAGAGATCTGCGGTCACGTGTAGGGTATTCCTCCAAATAGAGGTTCAAATATGCATATTAAGGGTGACAATCACGCAATGAGATCTTTTGATTCTGCTTTACCCAGGCTGCCAGACGTTCTGCCCTGAAAACATATGCTGCATGTTCCCTAGGGGACAGTTTAGTATGAATGATCAGGACAGCAGCAGCTGGTCAGGAAAACCAGGGCAGCAACTGCACATCGATGTGGCAATCCCACGGCACTGCATTTCCTCCTGGGAGGCTCCAGGAAGTAGAGAAAGGCCCAGTGCTCCAACTTTGCGCTGCACTCAATGCCTCCTGTGAACCAAACTTTCAGAGACTTTGCGGGAAAACATCTCTCACAATCCCTGCCTCCCAAGCACTGAGGCAGTCTCTAAGTGCTCCTACCCTGTCCCTCATACCAACGGACTGCAGTGGGCAGCGCCATAGTTCCTCTAGTCTAGGCACTTCTGCTTTCTAAGGTTCACCTGGCTTGGGTCCCTTACCATTACAGAACACATCAAAATTCAATATGGGGTGGGGAGGTGGAGAGTGGGGGGAGAGGAGGACTCTTTCCAACTCAGCTTTCTTTATGAAGACCACAGGGAAATCTTCACAGGCTTCAGAAACAGTGGGCCCTTCCCGACAACTCCTGTAACTGCATTTGGAAATGGCAAAATCGAGTAGCTCCCCGTGCTTCCCTTTCATCATCTACTCCTAAGACTGCTGCTTGTCCCTTGTAAAGTAAAGACGTCTGTAACATGCTACTCCTCTGGGCAGGTACTTGGCTTTCCCATAGATTGCCTGTCCCGTATTTCAGTCCCCTTGATTTTCTAACGGTACAGAAAATATTTTACCACAGATCCTTCAGGAAAGATGTAGCAACTATCATCATACACCAGATAATAAAATAGAGATTTAATTTCTTACCTTGACTGTAAGATCAGATCGTTCTTGTAATTTGTAAGTTTTAGAGAAAAGAAGTCTGATTATCCAGAGGATTAGAATTCCTTCTAAAATAAGATGGTAAGCAGGAGCCTAAGAGTGAATAAAAAACAGAAGTGAAATGAATTGTAAAACGTGCATATAAAATTTAACGCACCGACAAATACTGCCTCCTATGACCTTTAACCTGTTACTTTTTAAAATTTACTTTAAAAGCTCCTTTCACTTCTACTCGTTGCTTTTCCCATTTCTAATAGGCAATTTCCTCTATACATTAAAAATCTCTGGTATTGTAGCATTAAAATATCGTTAGAAAAAGAACTCTTTAAAATAAATCTGACACAGAATCCCAACATGTCAAACAACATCAATTATGAGATCCTAGAGGTAATTTAAATTTTTACCTGGGAAATGACTGTAACAAACATATCACAGCTTCACAAGCCTTCTTTAACTCCTTCTACCATGTGTGAGGTAACAAAATTATTTGGAAATCAGTTTCCACGGTTCTGCATATCTTACTACATTTTTTTGTATTCTTTTGATAGCCCCTTTAAATTCTTCTAACATGGCAGAGAAAAAAAGACTTTATAAAGCTTGAAGGGATAGCAGGTCTTTTTTCTACTGTAGTTCCCCCAAAATATGTAGTGTTTCCCATATGAACAGGCATAAAGATATCTTAATGAAATTATCCACGTTAGCCTTCTTTCAGGATAAAGCTCAAGGTGACTTCTAATTGCTGTCCAACTAGGCACACGAAGTGCACGTGGAAGAGTTCATGTATCAGCTAAAGCCCAGCCAGTTACAGGGTGCTCTACTCCCACAGTTTGTCATTGGAAAATTTAAAAGAGGTATTTAGAAATGTAAACACAAATTATTTTCAAACATTAGAAAGAAGTGATGATGAATCATCACAGTTTAAAAAAATCCAGTATGTGGAGATTGGAAAACTACTGAGAAATTTGTTTGTAAATTTTCAGGTGAATGTACAAATAACTTTCATCAAATTACAGATTTCGGTACACATACACACACTATTACTTCTTTTTTGGGTGCACTACACAAGACTCCTCAAATTCTACATACCAAGCACACAGAAATCGGGAGCAAGAACAGAAATCTCTCTTTAAGATGATTTTTTAAAATATGCTAATCCCCCTTGAATATAATTCTCTTAAGAATAAAGACTCTAGCCCTGATTGGTTTGGCTCAGTGGACAGAGCGTCGGCCTGCAGACTGAAGGGTCCCAAGTTCGATTTCGGTCAAGGGCATGTACCCTGGTTGCGGGCACATCCCCAGTGGGGGGTGTGCAGGAGGCAGCTGATCGATGTCTCTCTCTCATCAATGTTTCTAGCTCTCTATCCCTCTCCCTTCCTCTCCGTGAAAAATCAATAAAATATATTTTAAAAAAAGAATAAGGACTCTAAATATCCGTTTGGTTTCTTCAATAATTGGATTCTAGTAGGCAAACCTCTGCCCACATCACTAAACATCCCACTCCACAAAGAAAGAACACCCAGAAAAACTGAGACACTAACTGTCTAGTGGATTAATAAAATTCACAAGTGCAGCTTCCTTTCCTGGAAATGTTACATCCAGGGAGACTTCTCCCAAGTGTCACTCTTGCTCAGTTATGCAATTTTCAAGAAGAGAGCAAAAATAAAAAACAAAACATTCATTTATACAAAAATAAACATTAAATTTTAGTAGCTCTTATTTTACTATAATTAATCTAATGTTGGACATCCATTATGCCACATCTGCTCTGTCAACTGTTTTTCATCAAGTCCTGGTAAGTCTTGCAGTGGTCGATGCCATCATCACCCATGCCACTAAGCCAGGGGTGGGCAAACTTTTTGACTCAAGGGCCACAATGGGTTCTTAAACTGGACCGGAGGGCCGGAACAAAAGCATGGATGGAGTGTTTGCGTGAACTAATATAAATTCAAAGTAAACATCATTACATAAAAGGGTACGGTCTTTTTTTTTTTTTTAGTTTTATTCATTTCAAACGGGCAGGATCCGGCCCGCAGGCCGTAGTTTGTCCACGGCTGCACTAAGCAGTAATGTCAAAAGAAAACTGAGATCCACTGTAAACGAATCTAAGCTCATCCAGCGTCTTGACCTGCACTGTCCAATACCATGGCACTAAGCCACCAGGTAATTATTTAATTACACATCTAAATTAACTTAAGTCTAGTTCCTCAGTCACACTAGACACAGTTCAAGTGTCTAATGGCCATGTATGGTTAGAAACAGAGGTTCTACTGGACACTGCGTGAAGCTCGGTTAAATACATGTCAAATAAACGAACATTCTCTAAGACTGACATTGGGATTTCACGTTATCTAACATATTTGAAACTAGTGGTCCGGTGCACAAAATTCGTGCACATTGAAAGGGAATTAATTAGAGGAACGTAATTTGGACTCGCTATCTAATATCAATATGTGAGCGTGAGGCAGTCTGTGTTTCTGAAATTCAATGACATGAATTTTAGCTATTACTTTGCCAAATAAATGGAATTTACAGATATCACTTAAAAGAGCATTCGGCTTAATATTAAAAACTCTGGCTAACAAGTCAGGTCTGTTTTCAACTTTTTGCCAGTGTTGTAAATTGTGTGCAATATCTGCCCACTTGGGGTTGCATGTCATGGTTATGAATAAATTGGGCTTGCCATACTTCGTTACAATTGCCATACAATCCTGATATCACTGCTGCATAGTTCTGGGACTACCCTCAAAAGATGATGGGAGGCCCTAACCAGTTTGGCTCAGTGGATAGAGCGTTGGCCTATGGACTGAAGGGTCCCAGGTTCGATTCTGGTCAAGGGCATGTACCTTGGTTGCGGGCACATCCCCAGTAGATGTGCAAGAGGCAGCTGATCGATGTTTCTCTCTCATCAATGTTTCTGACTATCCCTCTCCCTTCCCTGCTGTAAAAAAATCAATAAAATATATTTTAAAAAAAGATGGAAGTATTATCATTTTACCAATCAGCACATTGTCATTTTCAGATCTATAGTTGAGAAAATCCATCAAACCACTATATTTTTCAACTCTCAACTTAGATTGGTTTGCTTTGATGAAATTTATCTGATTGGCCTCCATTTTTTAATATGAATCCACGATAAACTGTTGAGTTAATTTTCCTGCATTTAAAATAGGATTGAACGTGTCCCGCACAGAGAGATGAAATCCATGATACATTTGTGTGACTCGTGTCCTTACATTTTGTCTAGTATTATTGTAGATTACACTGTTGAGCCGGCAGCGGCAGGCGGGGAACCTTGGCTTCCTCCGTCACTGGAGCAAGCAAGCCTCCTGCTCGCTTCAGCTGCGTGGCTGCTGGCCGCCATTTTTTGTTGGCAGTTAATTTGCATATCTCGCTGATTAGCCAATGGGAAGCGTAGCGGAGGTATGGTTAATTACCCTTTTTGTCTTTTATTAGATAGGATTATTGTTTTTTTTTTTTTTTTTTTTTTTTTTTTTTTTTTTTTTTTTTTTTTTTTTAAATATATTTTATTGAGTTTTTACAGAGAGGAAGGGAGAGAGATAGAAACATCGATGAGAAAGAAACATCAATCAGCCGCCTCCTACACACTCCCCACTGGAGATGTGCCCGCAACCCAGGCACATGCCCTTGACCGGAATCGAACCTCGGACCCCTCAGTCCGCAGGCGGACGCTCCATCCACTGAGCCAAACCGGTCTCGGCGGATTATTGTTGATTACACTGTTGTCTTTGAGTCTTAATGCAATATCTGTTCCCCAGCCTTTTTCACCATGTGGAAAAAGAACAAGATATGTCATTGCATCTAATGTAGGAAACAGGATATTGATTTGTTTCATTTTAGTGGCATTTGGATTATTGGGATCTGGTTTACAATGAATGAGCAAGTCCCTTTCAAAAGGAGGTTCTCCATCTTCGTTTCTGAATATGACAGCAACCTCGGTTACACGGGAGAATTAGTTCTACCTGGGTCACTGTTACGATCATATTTAATCGCCATTGTTACTTCTGTGGGAGCAATACCTTTCGCTGCTGCTTCAGATTGGGCTTCCTTTTCTACCTCATGTAGCATCTTGTACGATTTTGTTAACTCATTTATTTCATGCATGAGGTTATTGATGTTGATCATGAGTCCTTCTGAGAAGCCCTGGTTTTCTGGCATTGCTAATCTTTTACTTGTAGCTTTGGCTGTATCCAAAATATAGAGTTGAGCAAACTTCTGAGAAACACCATCCGAAGGATGTAAAGTTCCAGTACGGTGATAAACTTGTCCATGTATTCTAAAACAGTATGGCCCATATCCTGATGGCGATGCAATATTTGCACCCATAGAAGCAAAAGCAAAAGAACTATTTATGGAACGAATATTTTCCGTGAAATTTTTACTGTCAGAATCTTTGTTTGTCATTAATCTTTTTAAATATGCCAAGTAATCTGGAAAATGTCTATCATTTGGACAGACTTTCCCTTTGTTACAACATTGAGTAAATTTCCCATTGGATGGTTTTTCATCAAAGAAATCGCCCTCTCTCTCGCTCTGTGTCGAGTGGCCTCCTACTCTGCCAAGTCCTCCAAACCTCCTAGTGATAGGCAAAATTCACGTCGAACAGTCATTCCACCACAGCTATGTTCGAGAACTGCATCCTCATGTACTCCATTTTCGCTGAGAAGGCAGTTCCTACCAGTATTGGTAGTACTTGTTGATGACTGTTCTCTAGACATATTCTGTCGCCGTCACCGCCTTCTTTCAACTTCAAAGGCACGTTGGTCTTTAGGCATTTTCTGTCGATAATGCCGGTGTTTTTCGGCATCAGAGCCACGTTTTTCCAGTAGCTAGTCTTCAGATACATTCTGTCGCAGGCGCCACCTTCTTTCAGGATCAGATGCACGCTGCTCTGCAGACATTTTCTGTCGATAACGCAGGCATCTTTGGGCTGCAGAGCTACGCTGTATCAACAGTTGTTCTTTAGACATAGTCCCACCTCTCTACTGTCACGGTCTGAGACACAGGTGAATGAGAGTCCTGGCTGTCAGGCCGCTGAGAGCTGTCTGACCAACGGCTGATTATGGCTGATTCTGGGGGGGTGGGACTTCCTCCTCCCTGCTGTCAGTTTCCACAGCTGTGATGAGGAAGCTGGGGTGACAGAGGGAGCCACACCCTCCAAGCCGCCCTCTCTCTCGCTCTGCGTCGAGTGGCCTCCTACTCTGCCAAGTCCTCCAAACCTCCTGCTCTCCCACTCTGCTCTCCGCCGGCAAGGTCCCGGGAGTGGCTAGGCACAGGCGGCCTCGCCTCCCGGGCAGTGATGGTCCAAGGAGCTCGCAGCCTCCGTTGCCTCCTGGGGCGCTTGACACCTGTGTATGCAAATTAACCGCCATCTTTGTCAGGTTAATTTGCATACTCACTCTGACTGGCTGGTGAGCATGGGGGAGGGACGGTTAATCTGCATGTTTCTCTTTTATTATATATGATGATGATGATGGCTAGCCTTGTTTATTTACGAGAGAAAATGAGACATACACAGAAGAATGACAAACTATGTGCATCTCATATTCCTAAATCCTAAATCATTCCGCTTTTCTAACCTCACGCCCCGATAAAAACAAACTTCAACTTACCACAAGCCTCCCCCTTTTCCTGCTCCACAGTCCCCAAGACCTGACTTCCCAGGGCCTCCCAGCCTGTGCCTTCCGCTCCTGGGATCAACTAGGCCTCGAGGAGCACCTCTCCCGGCCCTCCCACGCCTTCCGCTCCGGGGGCAACTCGGCCATCGAGGACCACCTCTCCCGGGCCCTCCCACGCCTTCCGGCCCCGCCCCGCCAGCACCGCGCGGGCTCCGCCCCCGGAGCGCAAACCTAGGCCTAGGTCCCGCGCCGGCGGCCCCTCGCCCCTCTCCGCCGCTGGACCGTGCGCGCCCACGAGCCCTTCCAGCCGGGGCGCCGCGGTCCGGCGAGGCGGAGGCAGGCCCGCGCGTCCTCGGACCAGCAGCCCGCACGCGTCGCCCCTTCCCCGGGGCGGGTGTCGCGGGCGCTCGGGCAGCCGCGCTCACCTCGTAGAGCGCCTGGACCATCTCCACCAGGACCCACTGCTCCGCGGCGGTCGCCATCGTCAGCCGCTCGGGCTCCCTTCCGGAAGGCGGGCCTCAGGGACGTCACGCTGCGCGGCGCCGACCAGTGACGTCGGCGACTGGGGCGGGGCGGCCGAGGCTGGGCACCGCCCCGTCGCGCTTGCGCACTGGGCGGCCGGGACCGCGGGAGGGTGGGCCTGGGCGCTGCGGGGCGCGGCGGAGCGGGGCGCTGAGGGGCCCCGCCGCCGGCTCAGGGACCGGTTCCTACGCGCCGCCAGCGCCCCGCCCCGCCCCGCCCCGCGCTGGGCCCTCCGGCGGAGGATCCACACGCGCCCTCGCCCTGGCGGGCACTGGCGCGCTGGGAGTGTTAATGTGGCTGAAAACCAGGATCTTTACTCTTAAATTACGGAAGTCGTCCCAGAATGCATTGTCATTCAAAATACCGAAATGTGAATTAAAATAGCTGCTCTTCCCCGGCTCTGGCGGGTGCCGCGCGCGCGTGGACTGGGGCGTCGCAGTGTTGCGTAGAAGGAGGGGTGGGACCTTCCGGTGTCCTCAGTGTCCGACCAAGGCAAGTCCAACATGCAGAAAATTTTATCAGAGTTTATTTGAGCCAAAATTTTGAAGACATGCCCGGAACCGTCTCCCGGATTGAGAAAATGTTCCAGAGACGGGCAGTTTTGCGGCTCCTTTTGTAAATTGGCATCAAAGGAGGTTGGGAAAGGTTAGGTGACATCCCTGGCGGTGGCCCCGCGCCAGGCTGACGGTCGCAGTGAGGCGGAGACGTGCTCTCACCTGGGCAGGTGCAGGCGGTACCAGGCGTCAACAATACCGAGAGGTGCTGTGCGGCCCAAGGCAACTGAGCTCCCTGCCCTTGTGCTGAGGATTGCGCCTTCCAGGGTCTGGAAGAGAAAGTTACCGGCATTTCCAACACTTAAGCTAAAAAGTGGTCGTTATCAAGAAAGATGAAAGCCTGGGACTTGACTGACCACTGTGGTTACTTTCTGTCACCATGTTTCTAAGGCCTGACATGCCCTCTCTCCCCTCCAAAGATGTCAGGTTTAGATTACAACACTTTTTTTTTTTTTTTGTAAACAATAATCCTCACCCCCACTCTTGCCCTCATCCTCTACCTCGCCCTCATCTAGCCCTAGCCCTAGCCCTAGCCCTAACCCTAATCCTAATGTTAAAATAACCTAACCCAGTGATGGCGAGCCTTTTGAGCTCGGCGCGTCAGCATTTTGGAAAACCCTAACTTAACTCTGGTGCCGTGTCACATATAGAAATTTTTTTATATTTGCAACCATAGTAAACAAAGATTTATATTTTTGATATTTATTTTATATATTTAAATGCCATTTAACAAAGAAAAATCAACCGAAAAAATGAGTTTGCGTGTCACCTCGACATCGCGTGTCATAGGTTCGCCATCACTGGTCTATCCCTAACCCTAGCCCTAGCCCTAGCCCTAGCCCTAGCCCTAGGCCTAACAATAACAATAACCCTAAACCTAATGTTAGCCCTATCCCTAATTTTACCCTAACCCTAGCCCTAGCCCAAACCCTAACCCTAACCCTAAACCTAACCTTAACCCTAGCTGTAGCCCTAATCATAGCCCTAGCCCTAGCCCTAGGGCTAGTCTTAACTATAACACTAACCCTAACCCTAACACTAGGCCTCACCCCAACCCAAACCCTAAACTTAACCCAACCCTAAAACCTAGCCCTAACTCTGACACTAACCTAACCCTAAACCTAATCCTATCCCTAGCCCTGACCCTAACCTTAACTCACCAGGAGATTCCAATGTGCAGACAAGGAGCCAGACACTGACCCTAACACTATCCCTTGCCCTAGTCTTAGCCCTAACCCCAACACAAGCCTGATCCCTAGCCCTAATTCTAACCCTAACCCTAAACCTGATCCTAAACTTAACCCTAAACTGGCCCTAGACCTAGCTCTAACCCTAGCCATATCACTAAACCAAACACTAGCCATAGCCCTAATCTTAACCCTAACATTAACCCTAGCTCTAACTCTAAACCTAACCCAACCCTAAAACCTAACTCTAACCTAGACTAGCCCTAACACTAACCCTTATCTAAACCTAACCCTATCCTAGCCCTAGCCCTAGCCCTAAACCTAACCCTAACTTGAACTCACCAGGTGATTCCAGTGTATATCCAAGGACCCAGATGCTAATTCTTGCCCTAGCTATAATCCTACCCCTTACCCTAACTCACCAGGTGATACCACTGTGCATTGAAGGACACATACAATAACTCTAAACCTAACTCTAGCCCTAGACCTGTTCCTAACCCTAACACTAACACTAATCCTAATCCGAACCCTAGCCTTGTCTTAATGTTCACACTAACCCTAACCCTAACACTAGTTTTAGCCCTAAACCTAACCCTAACTATAAAGCTAACTCTAGCCCTAGACCTAATCTTAAACCTAACCCTAACTCTAAAATTAGTCCTAACCCTAACCCTATACCTAGCCCTAGCCCTAAACCTAACCTAACCCTAACACTAGGCCTCACCACAACCCAAACCCTAAATCTAACCTAACCCTAAATCCTAGCCCTGACTCTGACACTAACCTAACCCTAAACCTAATCCTATCTCTAGCCCTAACCCTAACATTAACCCTCTAGGAGATTCCAATGTGCAGACAAGGAACCAGGAGCTGACCCTAACCCTAACCATAGCACTAACCCTGCCCTAGCCTTAGCCCTAACCCCAACACAAGCCCTATCCTTAGCCCTAATTCTAACCCTAACACTAACCCTAGCCCTAGCCTTAGCCCTAACCCCAACACAAGCCCTATCCCTAGCCCTAATTCTAACCCTAACCCTAACCCTAATCCTAGCCCTAGTCCTAACCCTAGCCCCCACCAAAACACCAACCCTACCCCTGACCCTAAACTTAACCCTAAGCATAACAAAACCCCAACCCTAACCCCAACTCTAGACCTAGATCTACCCCTAACCCTAATGCTACCCCTGCCCCTAGTCCTAGCCTTAGCTCTGACACTAAACCAAACACTAGCCATAGCCCTGATCTTAACCCTAACACTAACCCTAGTGCTAACCCTAACCCTAACCCCAACTCTAAAACCTAACTCTAACCCTAGCTCTAGTCCTAACATTAACCTTTATCTAAACCTAACCCTAATCCTAATGCAGCCCTTTATGCTAATCTTAACCCTAGCCCTAGCCCAAACTCTAACACTAACCTAACCCTAAACCTAATCCTAGCCCAAGCACTAACCCAAACCCTACCTGAATCCCAACTCTCCAGGTGATTCCAATGTGCACAAGCACCCAGATGCTAACCCTAACCCTAACCCTATCATTAATACGTGCTCTAGCCCTAGCTCTAACCCTCGTCCTAACCTTAGTCCTAGCCCTAGCCATAACCATAACAATAGCCCTAGCACTAATATTAACCCTATACCTAACCCTAACCCTAAACATAACACTAACCATAACTTTAAGCCGAGCTGTAACCCTAAACCTAATACAACTGTAACACCTAACACTAATCCTACCAATTCCAATGTGCATCCAAGGACCCAGACGCTAACCCTAACCCTAACCCTAGCCCTAGTCCTAGGCCTAACCTAAACCCTAACCTTAATTTTAATCCTAATCCTATCCCTAGCCCTAATATTAACACTACTCCTAATCGTAGCCTTAGCCCTAAGCCTAACCCTAATCCTAGGACTAGCCCTTGTCTTAACCCTAAATCTAACCCTAAACCTGGCTCTAACCTTAACCCTAACTATAGCCCTAAACCTAATCTTAACCTAACCTAAACCCAAACTCTAGCCAAAAACCTTACACTAACCCTAGCCCTAAACCTAACCTTATCCTAGCCCAGTGATGGCGAACCTTTTGAGCTCGGCGTGTCAGCATTTTGAAAAACCCTAACAACGCTGGTGCCATGTCACATATAGAAATTTTTTGATATTTGCAACCATAGTAAAACAAAGATTTATATTTTTGATATTTATTTTGTATATTTAAATGCCATTTAACAAAGAAAAATCAACCAAAAAGATGAGTTTGTGTGTCACCTCTGACACGCGTGTCATAGGTTCACCATCACTGTCCTAGACTAACTATAACACTAACCATAACCCTAGCCCTAAAACTAACTCTAACCTTAAACCTAGTCCTAGCCCCAGCCTTAAACCTAACCTTAACCCTAGTCCTATCCCTAACTATAACACTAACTCTAACGCTAGCCCTAAGCCTAAGCCTAACCCTAGCCCTAAACCTAACTCTAACCCTAGTCCTATCCCTAACTATAACACTAACCCTAACACTAGCCCTAACCCTAAACCTAGCCCTAAAACTAACCCTAACCCTACCCCTAGTCCTAACTATAACACTAACCCTATCCTTATCCTTAACCCTAACCCTAGGGCAAGGCCTACCCTTAAAACTAGCCCTAACCCTAATCCTAACACTAACCCTACTTTTAGCTCTGGCCCTAAACCTAACGTAACCCCAGCACTAAACCTAAACCAAAACAGCCCTGAAACCTAACCCTAATCCTAGCCCTAACCCTAAACCTAATTCTAAAACTAGACCTAGCCATAATCTTAACACTGACCCTAACCCTACCATAACCCAAACCCTAGACATCATGATAACACTCACACTAACCTAAAACCTAACACTAACCTTAACCCTAACCCTAGCCATAGTTCTAATCATAACCATAACCATAACCATAACCATAACCATAACCATAACCATAACCATAATCCTGGACCTAATCCTAACCATAACCCTAGCAGTAAAACTAAACCTAACCTTAGCCCTAACCATAACACTTACCCTAACCATAACCCCAACTCTAACACTAATCCTAACCCAAACCTGCAACCTAACCCTAACCCTAGCCCTAGTCCTAACACCAACCCTAACCCTAATCCTAGTCCTAGCCCTAATAATAGTTCTAGCCCTAAACCTAGCCCTAGCCCTAACCCTAACCCTACCCCTAATAATAGCTCTAGCCCTAAACCTAACCCTAAACCTAGCCCTAACCCTAACCATAACCCTAACCCTAACCCTAACCATAGCCCTAGCCCTAATCTGAACCCTAACCTAACTGTAACCTTGGCCCTAACCCTAACATAGCCCTAAACCTAACCCTAACCATAGCTCTAGGCCTAACTAGAACAGCAATCCTAAGCCTAACCTTAGCCCTAACTGAAATGTAACCCTGACCCTAAACCTTATCCTAGCCCTAATTTACCCCTAACCTGTTACATAACCCTAGCCCTAAACCTTACACTAACCCTAGCCCTAAACCAAACCCTAGCCCTAATCTTACCCCTAACTCTAACCCTAACCCTGTCCCTAACACTAACACTAACACTAACACTAATCCTAGCCCTAGCCCTAACCCCAATACTCCAGGTGAGCCCAATGTGCTTCCAAGGATCCAGAGGCTAACCCTAAACCAGTCCCTAATCCTAACCATTATCCTGACTCTCCAGGTTATTCCACTGTGCATCCAAGGAACCGGATGCTAACCTAACCCTAACTCTAGCCCTAGCCATAAACCAAACCTTAACCCTAATCCTAGCCCTAGCCCTAACCCTAATCCTAACCCTAACCCTAACCCCAACCCCAACTCTCAGGTGATTCCAATGTGCAGCCAAAGATCCAGAGGCTAACCCTAGCCCTAACCCTAATCCTAACCTCAGCTCTAACCCTAAACCTAACCCAACCCTAAACCAAACTCTAACCCTAGCACTAGTCCTAAACCTAACCCTAACCAAAATGACTTACCTCCCAAATTGAATAGAATGAGTATAATCCTATATATTATGAATGGGTGTCCCCACTTCTACTAGGCAAGATCTAAAGGTCTGTTCTACGTAAGCTCCTCTTGAAAGGTAAAAGTCAGAGATATTAAGAACAATTTTGGTAAACACACCTAAATATTTTTATTTCTTTGGATGGAATTAGTTCTTCAGCCAGATCAGCAGTGGTCAAGCGCCTGCGGATAGTGAATGCTGCCTTCAAAAGACGACCTTGAGGTGCTCCTTGGGTTCAGTCACCCATTCTTCCCCTCTCGGGCCCTCTGCACTCTGGTGAGATGGAGCCAGGGCTTCACCCCGCCAGCTTCAGAGCAGTGGGAGTGCTGAGAAGCACGTTTCAGGGTTCCGTTCATTTCTCCTCCAGATGGCCCATCGTCCTTGCTCTGCTCATATCTGTCTAACTGCCTACTCCCCCCGCTCCCTGCAAGCATCTTGGCATTGAATTCTTTTAGAGAAAAGGAGCATAGGGTCACTTCCATAGCTGCTTCATGCTGAGGAGGGACGAAGTTTTCTTTCAGAGCCAAGAGATCCTTGCTCTCTGTCAGAGGGACGATGATGCCTGGACATGGAAGGAGGTATCTAGAGGTGGTACTCCCTGAGTGCGAGTAGGGCTTGTAACCTTGTGGAAACAAACTGTGTTATAAATTTTAGTATTATTGGGGTAAAAGCTAGAGATAAATTCAGGATCTAATTCAATTCATAGGTGAAAAATTAAAGCTTTGAATATAATATTCACACTGTGTGTTATAGTCTACTGAAACACAATTTTCCCCCTAAATCACCTTCATTTTTATTAAGGAGCCAGATTAAAACCAATTTATTTACTGTATTAAGTCTAGTTTCAATTTGGCCTGATCATTTGCATGAACACAATAAGAATAGCAATTGATCATTTAGGCTTTTTAAAAAAAAATCTGCTTTGATCTAGCTGGTTTGGCTCAGTGGATAGAGTGTCAGCCTGTGGACTGAAGGGTCTGGGTTTGATTCCAGTCAAGGGCACATGCCAGCATTGCAGGCTGGATCCCCAGTAGGCCCTGCGCACACCTCTCTGCCTGAGTCACAGAACCTGAGTCGCACATGGAGATGTGGTGAGCGTGGCCAGATGCTGCGGGACAGGGCACAGTGTAGGCCTCTGGGCCGGCCAGTGGTGCGGCACAGAAGCTGGGTGGGCAGCGCGCTTTTCTCCTGGCCAACCTTGCAGACCAGCTCCTGTGCGAAGCCATGGGGAGCCCGACTGGCCCTTGTGGCCCCAGAGGCTGCAGCCCAGCTCACCTGGAAGAGGCCATGTGGGTGCG